>NC_139389.1:96902500-98305000 GCF_054392235.1 Sus scrofa | reverse complement strand
GGTCAACAATGAAGTATTGCTGACTATTATCCTCCCCTAGTCCTGAATTTAACTAGGAGTTAAATGAATGAAAAGTCCAGGGGTGACAGTCCTTAAAGAAATAAACATCATTTTAAATTTTTTTATTTTTTATTGAAGTACAATTGATTTACAATATTGAAACATCATTTTTGAAATCAGCATGATTTTGGCTTGGACTTACATGGTACTTAGATGACCCTTAGATGAATATGCTCACCATCATATCTTTTATGTTCTTTTCTCTTTTTTTTTTTTGTCATTTTGTTTTTTTTCTAGGGCCACTTCCTGAGCTATATGGAGGTTCCCAGGCTAGGGGTCCAATCTTAGCTGTAGCCAATAGCCTATACCACAGCCACAGCAACGCCAGATCTGAGCTGTGTCCGCAACTTACACCGCAGCTCACAGCAACACCGGATCCTTAACCCACTGAGCAAGGCCAGGGATCAAACCGGCAACCTCATGGTTCCTACTTGGATTCGTTAACCACTGCGCCACCACGAGAACTCCTCTTTTACATTCTTTCTTTAGACTAAGTTGAATTTGTCTTTAAAAAATACTATGCTGTGCAGCAGGAATTGACACAGTGCTGTAAATGAACTATAATAAAAATAAAATTTAAAAATGAAAAAATAAAAATACACAATAAGTATTAAAAAAAATTAAATATAAGTAAAATGGAAAAGCATTTTAAGAAAATTGCTTTGGTCCTAGTCTTAGTCTATTCCTGTTTCTACTTTTAAAATTCAAAGAGAAAGTATCTGAGGAATAATTAAATTGTATCTGGTGGGCTATTTCCCCCAAATCCTCCCCCCCACCCTATGGGAGAGGAGATGGAATTGGGGGATTTGAAGCAGCCCTAAGAATATAATACTGTGCTACTGAGCTACAAAAATCCTGCCTGATTTGTAAATTTGTGTTTCCATAGCAACGCAAGTGTGTAGTTAAATAATCCTCACTGGTCTATGACTGAATTCCAGCAACTCTTCCTAAGCCTTCATCCTATTCTAATCCCACAGCTGTTGCCATGGAAATGATCAGATAAGATTCAGTCCTGGAGGCAGATGGACTGGTGGTGGAAGCTACTTCCTGGCCTACATTTACAGCTTCCTGCAATATTAGGTTTTGTTTTGCTTTCCCTGACACCGCCCCCCCACCCCCAATCTTTGAATCACAGAAAGCAGCTGCCTCCAATGAGAGGTTAATGTAGCACAATGTCAGGAAAGTCATTCGTGGGGTCTGGGCATCCGGAGCAAATGAGAAAGAGATGATTCCAAAGTATTGCTGAGGGATGGAGAAATTGGGAATGCTTTTTTTTTGGACTCATCTTTGGAAACTTGCTCTAAGAGATCATCATGCCAGTGGTTTTCTTGTGGGAGTCTGCATCCCAGAAGTGATTTCCCTAGGCTGTGTCCCCACCCCAGAAGGATAGTGAGTCACACCAGGCTGCTCCCTGGGCTTTGCCAGTGCTGGAGAGGCCAGTTCATTCTTCATTGTTCATGAGCTGCTTCATTTTTCACAGCTGATGGGAGTTAACAGTGTGCCTCCAGGTTCACTCTGGTTGTGTCGGCAATGTCCTTAGAATTTTGTGGCTCCTCCAACAATCTCCTTTTATTGTGCATATTCTTGCAGACTCTTTGGGAAGATCTAAAATTTAAATAATTGTTTCTAGGCACTATCCTGATGAAGTTATGTTTTGTTTAAAATAGAAAGAAGTAGCGCCTTGCCCCTTTATTTTGAACAGTATGATTTCATATGTCTGTCTTTGCCAGATACTTCACTTAGGGGGCTTAAGTTAGCCCCCAAAGCAATCTGTGTCTTTCATGGAGACAGATTCCCTGTAACCTGTGAGCCGTGATATGTCCTATGAGAACAGGACAAACCTTAGAGCAAAATGCACTGAATCCTTGAAGTGGAAGGGATCCTACAGGGTCTCAGGCAATTCAATTACCAGGAGCAGTTTTCAGATGAAGAACCTGAGGCCGAAGTGGCAAATGCCTCACATCTTAGGGCTCATGCATTTGTCTCTGGAATCCTTCCCACACTGTCACCGGTTTAACAAAGGATTCCAGAGTTCTATCTAGCTTTACTTTCATTCTCCTTACCCCAGGCAGCTCCAACTGAATTCTTATACTGTAGTTATTGCTTACTCCCTTTTAGAAGTTTTACTCATAAATGCTATACATTATTTTATAAATTTTCACTCACTATAATCAGTGAAATAAACGCCTGTTGAGTTAATATATGTATCACATGATTGGAGGCAGTGCAGAGTGTTTGGAATAGGAAGACATTATCAAACTGTTAATATTTATCTTATTCTACATGACTCCTTTCACCATCATTACAAAGTGAGGGAGTGACAGCTTTTAGAACCTGCTTAGTGCTTTCTGGACAAGTTATCTATTTTAGGAGGTAAAGGATATGCTTTTCAGTGACACGAGGTATAATTTCATTCTTGCTCTTCTTCTCTCAACTTTCATAATTGTAAGTGATGCTGAAGAGAGACAAGAGCTGAATCATTTCTTACACAGAAAAAGTGAAAAATTCAGACTGAAAGCTTGCATTCTCAAGCAGGCCTCTGGGATTCTCACCAGAGCTAGAAAGTTGCATTCTCTTTCACTGGGCAAAAATGTTGCTGCCTCACCTACCATTCATGCCTAAATAGAGCATCAGCCAAGGCATAGAACCTTCGTGTGCCCAGTGTGCTCTGCTGACCATTGTTCTATTCCTTGAGTTAATTCAAGCTTTGTGGACACCCTGTTCTCCCTAAGCTTGAGGTCTAATTTCAAAGAATACTCTTCATTTGCAAGAAGTGTACTTGTTACTATGGTGATGAATCATGCCATTTCAATAACCATGAGAAGTCCTGAGTTGGAAGTTCATAGTCACTTGGAGGAAAATGGTTCCAGATGTGGCCATGTTAAGTCCCTCTTCAAATTCTCCCTCTCCCAGTCAAGTTTCAAATCCTCATTAATGCACTCTGAATATCTCTACGTTTACCCTCTCCTAAGCCACCATTATTATAGTAGCCTTGATTTGTCTCTAAGACCCCCTCTTAGCCCCATTCACTGCAGGACCAGAGCAATGTTTTCGAAAACCTAAATCTGACCATGTCCCTGTCTTGTCTCAAACGTTTTAATGACTCATCTCTGCCTTGGATTAAAATCCAAAACCCTAGCATGGCTCTTCGTGAGTGGCCCCCTCCCACGTCCCCAGCACAGCCTGAAGCCACCTCGTCTGCATTTCCTATACCCCAGCCACATACCCAGGTCCCCTCCTGCACACCATGTCCTGAGAACTCCTCCCCCTGCCCCTTGCTCCAGGCTGACTTCTACTTACCCTTCAGCCTTAACTGAAATGTCAGTTCCCCAAATAAGCCTTTGCTGAGTTCCCCGCTTAGTTTGGGTCTTAAACTTTCCTTGCACAGTGTACATGTATTTAGAAAAATTTACTGCAACTGTAACCACATAGCCATGTGTAAAATACTTTTCTTTTGTCCCTTCTAGAATTAAGTTCCATGAAAATAAAAATTCTATTTGTCTTGTGTATCTTGGTCTCCCAAGAGCCTAGCATAGATGAGATGCTTTAAAGGTAGCAGGTAAAACAATGAAGGAATGGCATTGGCTAAATGGAGGCTGAGAACAGTCACCAACATTGAGAAAGTGCAGCTGGTCAATGGTGGATCATTGGAAAGATCACCAATGTTGAAGAATGGATAGGAGGGGAGTTCCCTTTGTGGCTCAGTGGTGATGAACCCAACTAGGATCCATGAGGATGCAGGTTTGATCCCTGGCCTCACTCAGTGGGTCAGGGATCCGGTGTTGACTTGAGCTGTGGTATAGGTTGCAGATGCAGCTCAGATCTGGCGTTGCCTCTAGCCTGGGAGCCTCCATATGCCACAGGTAGGGACCGAAAAAAATAAAATAAAATAAAAAGAATGGATAGGAAATAAGAGACACCACTGTGTTCCAATTCAAATATTGAGCACCTATATTTACCAGACCCTGAGCCAGACAGATCCCTTCCCCCACGTACCTTATAGTCTAATAAGGGTGAATGTAAGTGTGAATGTAAATTAGTGAAGTCACACCCTACAGTCTTCTAAGGTACATGGATTCAATTACATATGCCTCACCTCCACCACAAAAAGACATTTTACATGTCATGTTTTATGCCTCAGGATGTCAGCATGATTGAGAAGATCTAAATATTCTACGCCCTCATTCAGGCTGAATTCCTACTAACATCTTTTCTCAGGGACACTGATTCTAGTACTTGAACATCAGTATGTTTCTTATATCATAGACCTTACTCAAGCCATCTACTTCATTTGGTGTTTGACTAAAGTGAAGATGACCTTCGAAAGGAATAAAAAGGCTAGAGAGAGGAGGTGAGCCCTAATGAAGACTCAACAAAGGCCTTCGCCAATTCCATAAGGAGCTCTAGAACTGGGATGGCTCTCCTGAGTTGTTCTGAAGTCAAGCAATGGGGCTGAGCCTTTGAATCTGCACCCTGAGCAGCCATTGGATGTAGGATGCCCCAGACATGGGCGGACCCTTAGATGAAGCAACACTGTTAAGTTCAGGGCAATTCCTGGGGAGAAGTTCAGCAATGAGCAGGCATAGGAAACACTCAGAAACTGGGAAAAGGAGAGTCTTTATCTTTTTTTTTTTTCTTTTCTTTTTAGTGCTGCACCCAAGGCATATGGAGTTTCCTGGGCTGGGGTCGAATAGGAGCTGTAGCTGCTGGCCTACAGCAACAGTAACACCAGATCCGAGCCGAGTCTTTGACCTACACCACAGCTAGCTCATAACAATGCCGGATCCTTAACCCACTGAGTGAGGTCAGGGATCAAACCTGTGTCCTCATGGATCTCAGATTTGTTTGTGCCGAGCCACAGTGGGAGCTCCGGGAATGTCTTCATCCTGAAGGTGGGCTTTGCGGTGATGGGGTTTAAACTATTTTTTTTCTTTTTTAGTTTTTTTAGGGTCACACCCACAGCAAATAGAAGTTCCCAGGCTTGGGGTCGAATTGGAGCTGTAACTGCCGGCCTACACCACAGCACAGCAATGCCAGATCTGAGCCACATCTGTGACCTACACCACAGCTCACGGCAATGCCAGATCCTTAACCCACTGAGTGAGGCTAGGGATTGAACCTATGTCCTCATGGATACTAGAAGGATTTGTTACCGCTGAGTCACAATGGGAACTCTGAGTAAACGATTTTAGGCCCTTTGGCTTCACAATAATTCCATCCATTGCCATCTTGAGCAGGTGCTGATCAGTGGATAAAGGCAAGTGGAAGTGTCCTGTCCCTCCAAGAATGAAATGTCTTTCCTAAGGGTGAGGCTATATGCTTATTTTTCCCTTAGGAAGCGAAATGGTGCACATAGATGTGAGTCAGGGAGTTTCATAGCTCTGGGCAGTGCTGTGGGCCCCAGCTGCTTGCTCCCTTGCCTCCCTTCCCATTTTCAGAAGGAGCTGCTTGTCCTCCACTGCAGTTCAGCAGCGACTGACAAGGAGGCCGCCAGAGCCTCCAGCACTCACTGAGACTTGCGTCAAGCTACACAGAGCTGTAGCAGGGGTTGGCTGTAGGAACGATGGATCCCAGAGACAAACCTGCTATCTGGCCTCTTAAAAGCAAGAATCCAGATGCTCCCTAAGTCAGGTTCGAATTATTCACCTAAGTGGCAGTGATAGGCTCTCTCCATCTTGGTCCAGGCAAAGGGCAATTATTTATAAACACTTTGTTCCTAATGTCAGTGCAGCCACAGCCCCTCAGCCACACAATACACTCTTTTTCTAGGATCCCGGTCCTGACATTCTCTCCCCTTTCCTCTTCCCTTTGCCTCCAGTTGCAGTGCTGTGGGGTTATGGCCATGGGAACACTTCTTTCCATATGAAGGTTGGGAAGGTCTAGTAGGTGTGAGCTTGCCCCCACCTCCACATGTTTATAACATATAACATAGCCTCTAATTAGACCAAAAGCAATCAGATAGTCAGATCTTTCCTTTTTAAACTTATTATAGAATTGCTTAAAGCTCCTACATCATCCCAAAGAAATTGTAAAACCCTTGTCACACTTCTGGGACTCTTTTCCCATGGGGACCAACCTGCCTCTGAAATCTCTCTTTTTTTAAAAAAAAAAAAAAAAAAAAAAAAAAAAAAGCCTGACAGCCACATTGGGGTTTGGATGAAATCCAGAATCACAGAGGCACTTAAAAATTGGGCAAACTTTCTGGGAATAAATTTAGCTAAGACATTTTTGTTCTTTTTAATCTCACTGTATGAAACCTCCTGTCACTCAGAAGGAGAATCTGGGAGCTTCTTATGTGTTCATATCTTCATTGAAAATTGAAGAGAGTGCAATTTAAAGTCATTTCTTTTGCCCTTACCACTAACTCCCATTTCCAGCTGTCCCTTTATTCAAACATGCAGTGAGCCCGTGCTGTGTGCCAGTCTCCATGCTTCAGGAGGCATGGAGATGAGAGAGAGAAAAATACTGTCTGTGCCCTAAGGCTGTCCCAGTACAGGACAAAATAGAGTGAGGCGGTGCCTCCCTGGAGTTGTGCAAATAGAGGACCACCTACCTTCAAGTATTTTACTACCTAGACTCAGGCTACCAATACTCAGCCACTGGCCATCTGTGGATATTGAGCATTTGGAATCTAACTAAAGGACTGAATTTGTCATTTTCTTTAGTTCCAATTAACATAAATTTAAAAACCAATACTTGATCCCATTACTGGGAAATTTTAAGTACGTTTGGAACAGCTTGAGAACATGTCTCCTTTTGAACTCTAAATGTTACGGAATATAAATACAGATCAAGTATTTCCGATGAAAATTTAGCATCCACATTGAGATGTGTTATAAGTATAAAACACACACCGAATTTCTCAGACTTATGAAAAGAAGAAAGTAAAATGTCCCATGAATAATGTATATATTTATTACATGTTGAAATGATAATATTTTGGATCAACGGGGTTAAATAAAACATGTTAAAATTAATCACCTATGGTTTTAATTTTACTTTTTAAAATGTGGCTACTAGAAAACTTTAAATTATGCATGTGGCACATGTAATACTAGATAATGATACTCTCAAAGAAGAAAGAGACAGGATATAGAAAATTAAAATTTAATGGGTAAGTGTGAGATAGAGAAGTAAGGGACAAATAGGTGGGGTATCCCATACAGGGGATGGATAGGAGATCCTGGGCCTGAAAAAGTAGAGAGAAAAGAGTCCTACTCAGACAACTTGACTTGTGCAAAGACAGGGAAACACAGATGAACTCCCTACATCAGTAAGGTAAATGAATTCAAAAAATTTTAATGGGATTGGTAATAAAGGTAAGATGAGAAATTGAAGGGCATCATGCACCAAATTAAGAGAGCTGAGCCTTATCCTAATGACAATGAGGAGCCATTGAGATACTTTAAGGAAAGAAACGACATCTTCAGTGCTACCTTAATCTAAAACTATCTCCCTCGTGGCCATTTGAAAAATGGACTGAATGGCATGACCCTGTAGACCATCCTCCACATCCAAGGAGAGCAGGGCTGAAATCCAGGGGTCCTCCCAGAAGGGATGTTGAGGGAACAGGGTGACGAAAGGAAGGAACAATTCAGTTTGCTGCCACACTGTAGAGATAATGAAGTGAGTTAGCAATGAAAAAGAAGGAATTTGATATTTATATTCTTGTTAACTTCCTTTTCAGAAAAAGATCTAGTTCTTCTTAGAAAGTACAGACCAAACTTGTGAAAACAAACACATATTTGGGAAGGCAAGTTACAACCAGAGAACTCTGAAAATATGAGCTTCCGACAAACTAAATCAATTAATTTATACCCAGTAGGATGAAAAATGCAATTACAGAAAGAAGAAAAAACTGGCTGTGTTGTGGAGACAGATTTTCCAGGATTACATCCAACCTTGACATTATTTGGATCCAGTTTATTTGACTATTCTCAGAGGTCAGGCCTCCCTTTCATGTTTTTTGGCCTTGAGACCTTTGGACCAATGCCTTTGAATACAAATATTTTAGCTCTTCCTTGGGACTCTCATTATGTTCTGACTTCATTATTAGTTCAAACCTCAGTTCATTACAAATTTACATTTACCTCCCTACCAGGAGGTCAGAGGGTATTTTTTATAAGGAAATGTAAATTGCTGTATTTCTGTTTTTCCTTGAAACATCTACCACTTGGGAATTATGTGTTATTCTCTTATCTCCCAAGAAGGATTGAATGAATCCTAATTTAAGATGTGTAAAATGCCTCAGGCTTCTTAGAAGAATAATATACTAGAAGTATAACATAGAAATACAGAGTTGTAAGTATCACAGGCAATGTTTTGGGTTTAATCAACACAAATGGTACCCAGTTGTCAGGCAGCTTCTTCTTGGACAGGTTTGGGGGCAGGAGTCAGATGGCTGGGTCTCCAGTCCTGCTGTGTATCTGGCCTCTGTGCCAAATGGGCCATTCTCTTCATGGCCCCTGGCTTGCGCTTCCTGGGGTGTGAAATTAAAATAATAATATCTGCCGTCTATGCCCCCAGGGGGCCATTGGGAGAATCAAGTAAAATGTCTTCTGCAAAACCAACTGGAAAGTAGGTACTTTCCACTGTGCATCACTAGAACTGACAAATGTTTGAGGACAATAATTAGGATTATGGTGATCGGTGCCATGTTTGTTTTATCTCTCCAACTCCAGCATATACATCAGCATATGGCCCATCACAGACACTCAGTAAATACTGTTGAAGGGATCCCTTCTTTCTCAAAGAGTACTTTTCATGACATTGTCTTGAAAGATCCTCTTCCCTACCATACACTTCTTTTCATGAATTCTTAAAGCCATCTTCTTTCATCTCCAGTATATGTACCTTAGTCTTTGATTTTCAGAATATCCACAGATGGCTGGCTTTCTATGCTAATTTTCTCCTAGTCCCTCACTTTTAAAAACCTCACTTCCGGTCCAAATGCTGCCTCCAATTTGGTCCCGTCTATGGCTTTCTGTTTGCCTGAACTTCGTTTCCTTCTCCTGCTTTGAAAATGTCTGTTCTCACTTCAATTCTTTTGCTACTTTTTCCTGCTTCTTCTTCTGTATCAGCAAATCCTTTGCCTCACTGTCAGTGAAACTCTTTTTCTTTTTTTATGCAATGCAAACTCTTTTTCTTTTTTTATGCAATTCGACTTAAGCACCACTATAATCTTTCTCATCACATGGTTTCCCTTTTGGTTAAACCCATTATTTTTACACAGTTTATAGTCTCCTTCCTTCCTTACCTTTAGTACCTCGGCTCTTATTTAATACTAGGTTTCACATTGATTGTTTCCTTCTGGGTTAGAGCCATTTTTGATGCCATCATACATTTTATGATTACAAAATATTTGGCCTCCAAGAACCTCTGCAAGTACAATGCATTTTGGAAAGAGCAAGAGAAATAAGACAGACCACCGTGTTCTAAGAGCACAATTGGTGCTTACAGGAAACTTGAGAGACATCACAATTCTATTTACTGAAGTCTTAATTAGCCCTTTGTCTCACCAGATAGACTGTATTTCCAAACTACAGGAGTGTATGTTCTTTCTTATATTTATTCTGGTTAGTCATTACTTTGCTCAGTGTTATCCCATTGTTCTAGGCCAGCCAGAGGACATAAAGAGATGATAAGTAACCTAGTTATAACAGTAACAAATAATATTCCTAGATGCTTTACCATATAAGTCAGGCATTCTTCTAAACATTTTGTATGTTTTACCTCATTTTACCCTCCAACAATTCTAGGTTGAGGGCACAGTAAAATTATAGATAAAAGAGTTGAAGCATTGGGTTTAAGTAACTCACACAAGTTACACCACTAGTACGAGATGGAACACAAAAAGGGCATAAAGGTCAAATTCAATTCACAGTTGTGTCTGCAAGAGATTTGCCTTCTCATCCCAATAGGCGGATACCATCTAATAGCATGTATTGGTGAAAGTGCTCCCTGGCAGAGTGGTGATTGTGTCCAATGTGGAGGGCAGTTGAAAGGGCCAGAGGAAAATTCATCCATGAACACAAACCACTAAATGAAAGAGAAAAAACTTGTTTTATGACCAGTTGTATGAAGATCAAAGTTTAAGGTTTCCTACTAGAAAGTATGCAGCATCATAGAGGGAGAGTAGTGCTTTCTAATGGAAGTACTACTACCCTAAATCTGTGGGCAGCACAGATCAATTGGTAGCTGCCCAGTTCACACTGGTGACCAAAGGGACATCAGATTGGAGCTCCCTATTATGGTTCTACGATCCTCAATGACTGGGCCTGTGATACCTATTCCACTGCAATTTCACTACCTGACATTGTTTTGTTGTTGTTGTTGCCATGGGACAATTCAGATTGGTAAGGAGGGAATAGAGAAGAAAAGAAATTGAGTGGCACAAGGAAGTGTATAAACCATGCATGTTAAATCATCTTAAACATTCTTCAAAAACACTGACAGTCATGAATAGAATAAGGCTCTCTACAAGGAAACTCACTAATATTACTCAAACATTTCCATACAACTCAGTGGTGGCTTCCCATCCATGAACATAACACAACCACTCCTGAAGCCTTTCCCAATCTTATCCAATTAGTGAGCCCCCATTCATTCTCTAAGTTCCTGTTTATCTAATACCTCTTATGAAAGTCTTTCCTTAGTCCCCCCAAGAAGTATGAGATACAACCTCTCCCAGTGGCACTTTGTGCTTCCTTACTGTAGCAGTTACCACAGAACATTGAAATCCTTCATTTATTGCGTTGCTGTCAGTAGAGCATGCATATCTCTGGGACAGCAAAACTACTGTGTAGAATCTATATTATAGATCTTTAATACTCAGATTAAGAGGGTTACCATGAAGCAAATACCTAGTAAACATATAGATAGCTAGTTGAATGAAAACATGAATGAACAGATAAATAAATGGGCCAACTCTCAATCCACCTTTCAGCTATTCTAAATTACCTATTCTAGCCATGGGGGTATCAGAGTTTGATTAGAAAAACAGAACAACAAGGAGTGATATAGATATAGAATAAAAGATATTATAAGAATTGGACCATAACAGTTGTGAAAGCTGATTAAGCAGTCTATTTAAAGCCATTGCTTCTTTATCTGATGCCAAGGCTGAAGTCAGCAGTGCAGGCAATTAAAAGTGGAAATGAAGTGGGTAAAGTTAAGGACAAACTAGAACCCATGAAAACAATCTCCAACCTCAACAGTGCAGGTGATATTGGTGCCTTAAACAATGGAATTGTATGTGTACCTTGGCCAAGATTCAGAACGGCTAATAGAGGAGGTCCAACACAAGCTGAAGTACAGGGCCGAGGCTCCCTGCCAACAAGGCAAGCCAACAGATCATGGGCTACAAGCATGCTTGATGAACCTACAGTGACCTTCCAAATCTGGCACAAAATTATTTTCTCACGGTCAGCCTTCACCAGGAGCCATGGAATAGGGACAGGAATTCTGGGAGATGTAGTTCCAGCTTAACCAACTTGATACTGCACAAAGCCACCGCCAGTAGGTACACAGTCATTGCCCACCCAAAGTGAGACCCAAGACTCATTTTGAAATTTGAGTTTTCATCTCAATTAGAGCCTATGCAAATGAGAAAGAGATAATTAGAAGAAGAGCTGGAGAATGTAATCATGAGGTGGCTATGGCAAATTGCATTATTGGCTCCTCTCTGTATCTGCACCATTGATGGCCTCATAGTGAGTAGGTTGATCTTTCCTGAGCCTTGACTTTGGGTGTGGCCATGAAACTGACTTTGGCCAATAACCTACAGGTGGAAGTAATAATGAGGTATATTTGAGCCTAGATATCAAGAGGCCACACATGTTTCCACTTGCCCTCTTCTCTTCTGTCTCCATGAGAAGCGCCTAGGAAGACTACCAGAAACGCACAGAGCAGAGTCATCCAGCACCAATGCAGATGGACTAGTGATGACGATTCATGATTGTCTTAAGCTCTGTGTTGTGGAGTTGATTGTTACACAACACTAGTTAATCAATACGACTCAAAGCAGTCAGAGGCCTCTCTCTGAGCAGCTAAAGCTTAACGTTTGCAAGAGTTTCACTACCGGCTACACAGTTCTCCAATTATGAGAAGTCCTTGTGTTTTTGTGCAGTCCTTGCAACTGCTTTTGTGCAATGAACCGTGTGGAGTAGGAGCATACAGTTTGTAGTTCTCAGGGGAAAGAAGACATCTCTGATGGGGACTACCTCTGGCCAGCCATAGATCCACAACTTGAGCCTACAAATTAGAGGAAGCTGAAACTAAGTTGTGCCCAGAGGAAGTTAGGATTTGATAGTATTCAGAGTTTTTCTAAAGTGATTTTATTTTCAGGTGCGATCTGGATGATGGACAGCAGAGGACTGGCAACTGCAGAGTTGCTGCCTAAAGAACGCCTTCTGATGGTTCCCATCACCTGTAGGATAAATGTTAAATACCTCCACAGAACAAGGAAGGTGCTTTTCTGACACCTCTCCAGCCCCTCCTTATTACTCCTGTTCTTACATATTTGCAAATTCTCTTTGCCCAGAATGTTCTCTCTTCTCTACTTAGCAAACTTCTACTTGTTCTTCAGAGGCTATCACAGATGTTCTATTTCCTCTGCCGATTCCCCACCCTGGAACTACTTTGCAGCTTCCTGACACATCCTTAGGCAGAACCGTCCCTCCTTCAAGTACTGTCTTGGTTGTGTTACTACCTCTTCCATTAAATGATGACCTCTTGTAGGCAGAGACTGTGTCTCTCTCACCACTGCATCAGTCTTCAGTATTTAACCCAGAACTTGGCACAAGAAAGGTGAGGAGTAGATTATAGCTGTGAGATTCAGTTGCTAAGATACATTTCAAGAGGATGAAAATTTTTCTCTACTGAAACTTGTATTGTGATCGGAAAAGGTGACCTCCTAAGGTCTTGTTAATTATCAGTGGATGCCATGGCAAAGACGTGATTTTTTTCAATTCTTTTTAGAAAGGATGTCAACTGGGAATAAGAGAAGAGCCTGAACCTTAAAATATACCTAAAAATCTCCAATATGTAAAATGACTGAATTCCCATCTAATGCAAAATAGCTTAACAGAAACTCACTTTAAATGGGCCACTTAAATAAATGCTGACAGGACATGTGCTTATCAAGGCTTTCATTGGGTTTCAGATCCTTCTCTCTCAAACATCTATATTTTTTTTTCCAGAATTCCATCTCTTTTTCAGACACCTCTCAATCTTTCAACTTGTGAAAAAGCTGAAGTGATGTTTTCTCCTTTCTAAATTGACCTTAGAGGAGTCAAAATAATACCTGGGCAAGGTAGTAGAGAGGGCTCCTCTTCTTTCAGTTTCAGATATAGCAGAAAAGAAGTGCTGTCCATCATTGAGCTTCACGCTTTTTGCCCACAGTTAGACCTAATCATCTCTCTTGTCTAGGGGTAACCTTGTATTCAGCTCTCTGTCAATCACCTTTCCACTTGGCCAGCCATGTCCTATAGGGCACTGTCAATAGGGGGCGCTAGAGAGGGACTGTGAGACTGCAGTAAGGCACAGGAACTTGCTTCTGTCTCTGTTTTCTGTACTTTTACTCACTGTAGCTTCTTCACCTCTGCAGTAGCAGCTCCTTTATGAGGCAGAAGATGAGTCCAGTTTTCAACATTTGCAGAAAATGACTTATTTCATATTGCACCCCATCTCTAAAGACCCCAGATGCAGCCAAGCAACATCCCCCCTAAAGAATCTGAGTTTCAATTCCAGGAGTCCTCCTTTCTAACATTTTTAAAAAAATTCCAATCGTCTTGCTTTGTTTCTCCAGCACTAGGGTGCTGAAGCTTCTGCAGCTGACACCTTGAAACCTAAGAATTGTCTTAATTTTTCCTCTCTTTTAACTAGGTAACAACTTTATGCTTAGCTAACAAGTCTTTTTTTCAAAGAAATTATTATTGGAGTATAGGTGACTTACAATGTTGTATTAGTTTCAGGTGAATATTTCTTTATATTAAATTCTCTCTGTTTAAATAACTGGTATGATTTCTGCTTATGAAAGAAGACAAATCACACCAGCACCTGGCTGATACTGGCTTCTAAAATATATTTTTGGCTCCTGTTCCCTCCTCTGCACCCTCTATGAGGCTTCATATGGTGCCAATGTCCCTGTTAAGATGCCCTGATTGGCAGGCCCCAGGCCTACCCCTGGATTCCTCTGTTGGATTCTGCATCACTCTTCTTGTGGTTTCAATGCTCAATTTCCAGTCGCCACTCCAGCCCCCATTCTGATCTCATGCTCAAGTCCCCAATACTCACCCTTGTACCATAGTTCACAGCTTACTGCTCCGGTCTTCCTCAAGACTTTTCAAATTCCCAAGCCTAGGTAAAGTTCCCTGATTGTTAGTAACTGGCTCAACTGGGGCGGGGGTGGGGGGAGTCTTGTTTTATAGATTTTCTGATTTCTGGGGTGTATAAATATTCCCATCAAGGCCAACTTCACTGAACATGAAATTGAGGGGAGATACAGTCATACTTCATTACACAGTAGTTTCATCATAAAGATAAAATAGATCAATAATCTCAAGAGTATGAATCATAGAAACATGTAGTAAAACAATTTAAATGTGTGTTGAGTATTTATAGCCTTTCTTTTTAATATAATTTATTTGTTATTTATTTTAACTTTCATTTTTGAATGGCTCTATTTGACAGCTGGGTCACAGAATTTCTGCAAATTTAACAGTTAGCTCCCACCAGCCAGGAAGAGCTGGCTCCAGTAGAGCACAGCTTTGAGCTATACCTACAAAGTGTCCTCACTCTATCCATGGGCCCTGGGTCTCTTCAGAGCAAGCACAGCATGAAAACTACCTCCCTGGGGATCAGCAAACCCAGGCCACCATTCTATTTCATTTAATTACTCCAGCCACACATCTCAAATATGTCAATAATTTGGGGGAATAGACTGCAAGGCATATAAACACAGACACCCCAGAACTCCAGGGATACCAGCTGCCTACCATTAGAAAATGATCCCTTTGCCTTTACCCAGAGCTACATTGAGTATCTTCCTTTTGTGGAAAGTCTTTGGCTGACTTGAGGAAGAGACTGCAGAAGAGGATAAATCCAAAGAAAGGCAGGAACAGGGAACAATTGGGAACAGTGGAATTTTCTACTCTTGGAATTTTCTACTGGATCATAGACCTTGTTCAACAGTGAATAAAACCTCCCAGTTCTTATTCCACAGCCACAAATTCCACACAGCCCTCATGAAGGCAAACTAATTTTTTCAGCAAACTTAGTCTCTCAAAGGCCCCCCAATTTTCACCCTTTCAGGAACACATACCCAGGAAGCTGAGTATAGGTTCAAGTTCATTTCCCTCTCCAGGACCCACTAATATCTCTATTTCTCTCATTTCCTATTCATCCCTCATCCCCTCCACTTCTTAACAGCTCAGAAAATCTCCATTTTCCTTAGGGCTGGGAATTTTGGAAATAAATCCAAGCAAACTCTTTCTCTTGACATTCTGCCTGACTTCTTGAGTCAATGGCAATGAGGACCTAGATATTATGCAGCAAAGACAAAGAGAAAAGCCAATTAATATTTCTGTGAGTCTCAAAATAATAAATACTGACCGTCATGATTATAATGTGAAACCTCGTTTCAATTCTTAGTACTTATATAATGAAAGCCCTTGCACTGGATTCCCCATTGCATCAAATGTCTTTCTGGAAATGTTTCGGTGTATTGATTGTGTCTCAGGGGCCTCTAGGAATACCTTATTGGCTTCATCAAAATCAAAGGGATAAAACTGACCAGACTTAATACTTGAATAATAAGATATCAAGCTGTCACCTTGAATTAATCCCAGCAACAAATTTGTTGCAAGTCAGTTCAGATCTGTAATAGCTATGTCTGCCACATGCTAGGCACTGGATTAAGTGCCAAAGAGGTAGGCATTATTTTACACCTATTTTACAGATGAGTATATGGAGGTATTGAATTTAACCTTCCCTAAGAACACATTCATGGTGAGTTTACAGCCTCTTCACTCAACCCTTCCTTGTGCTACACTGACTTCGTTAGTCAAAGCCACCAACCCTTGCTGCTAAGAATTTTCTTGAGTCTGAAGCTGTAATAAAGAATCTTGAGAATTTTCCCACCTTCCTTTCCTGCCTCATCACCACACATTCTTACTCCTTATTTCACACAGCTTATTTGTTTTGAAGAATTGGTCTTTGATTCAGAAATTAAAGATGTCATCTGCTTGAGTCCCCTGCCCCCCAAACTCTTCAGATCCATGATCTCACAAATGAAAGAATTTCATTTGGATGCTTGATTTCCCCCCAAATAATACCAGGGGGTAATGTCCATGAGGTGCCTATCATGTACTAGGATGTGTGAAATTCTCATTACGTGGTAGTCAATACCATCATTTATCACATTACCAGACTTTACTTTCCTGACTACAATCAGATGTAGGTTTCATGATCACAATTTTTACCAATGAGGAGACGGAGGCTTCTTAAAAGTAAAGTGCCCTGAAAATGTCCCACAAGTAGGTAGTGGCTGAGTGGAGGTGCAGATATGCAAACTCCAGCATTGCCCTCCTCTGGCAGGCTACTTCTCCACTGCACTTCTCTGCATGGAGGAGCCATGATGGAGAGTCCCCAGGCACACATTACTTGAATTACACTTAACTACTGCAGAGCCTTATTATGCATTTTCATCTTCTTAGTGCTTTCTAATTAAAAAGGAGGAGAGTGGTGATCTTTTTGCTGTGTAACTTCTGTTTTCTCTGAGTGGAAAGCAGAGGAACCCCAACCCCAAGGAGAGCCTTTGCATAATAGAGCTCATTGTATTGCAATCAGCTGTTTAAGTGCAGAGTTCTCCAAGGTCCCCTTTTACTGGAGAGAGTTAATTAACAACACATCCACTAATCACTTACCCGTGCTTAGTCTTGATTGCAAAGAATATGTGAATGTACTTAGTCATCTAAAAGTCTAAAAGTGTGCCCCTACTGTAGCAGGCTTTAATTAATGGTAATAATAATATTATTATTCCTATTTAACATCAATGGAGTGCTTACCAAGGACCAGGTATTCTGCTAAGTGATTTTTTTTTAATCCTCACAAGAACTTCAATTAGAAGCAGGCACTATTATTTTTCTCTCCACCTTGCCCATTAAAAGCCCGAGGTGAAGGTTAGGGTCAAAGTGAAAGGTGAAACTTGAACCCAAGTATATGCAACTCCAGGGCTTTGATGGCCTCCGTGTCTTAGGAACTGAAAGAATAAATCATTTACTTTTATATTATACTAAAACCCTCCTTTACAAATACAGCAGAGCTCAGAGTTATGACATCTAAGAAACTGAACACCCTTATAGCAATAAACTAAACTTGCAGACCATTTGATTGGTCTGTAAACCTTCCTAAGACCTTTGAGTTTGAGTCAATGGCAGGTAAGCACTCAATCCTCCCGGCTGGTGCCCCTATGACTAAGACCTGGACAAGGCAGGGGTTGGTGACCTCTTAGTGGCCAAGTGCAAAAACCCAGCTGAGTGGTATAAGCTATCAACTCTTCTAGCTAAGACTGGTCCTTCACTGTACAGACTGGTCCTTCACTGTACAGATCACTGTAATGATCAGGTGGGGTGGATTGTGGGAATCAAAGAATTTGAGATTAGAAGACCTACATTTATTAGCACAACCTGTTCCCTGGGTCTTTCCTCATCCTCTCTCCCCACCTCCCTTTCTTTTTGTCACTATATTCATGACTACACAAGCTATCTCCTCTGCCTTGAATATTTGTAGATGCCCATAAAAGCCCCCTCCCCAACTCCTCAGACCCTTTAAGTGTCAGCTTTAAAGCTCCTTTTTCACAGAAATCATCCTGACCCCCAGAAGAGGTCGTCCCTTATCTTCCTGTGCCAGGGGACACTCTTGTGTGTATCACAGCCATGAATATTTACTTGTGCAATTGTGCATCAGATATCCATGGTTGGCACCTGGTTATACATTCCATGTCTTATTCTTTGTTCTATCTCTAGCCTCATACACAATGTCCATGCAATGGACATTCACAAACTGTGATTTTATTAGTCTCCTAGGGTTGCCCTAACAAAATTCCAAAAACTAGATGGCTTAAAACAACAGAAATATATTGTCTTACAGTTCTGGGGGCTAGGCATCTGAAATCAAGTGGTCAGCAGAGTCAGACTCACTCTCATAGTGGTAGGAAAGAATCCTTCCTTGCCTCTTCTAGCATCTGGCATTTGCCTTCTCTCCTTGGCTCACAGGCACATCCCTCCAGCCATACAGCTGTCTTCTCCCTGTGCGTCCTCACATTGTCTTCCCTCTGTGCACATCTCTCTGGGTTCAGATTTTCCCTTTTTATAAGGTTGTCCCTCATGTTGGATTAGAACCTGTTCTGTGACCTCATTTTAACTTGATTACCTTTGTAAAATAACCTACTTCTTTAGAAGGTCACATTCACAGGTACTGGGCATTAGGGCTTCAACACACTTTTCTTTAGGGGATACAATATAATCCATAAGAGTGATTAAATAGATGAAAGAAATTTGCTTGCCCCATCTCTTAACCTTTCTGTACTATATAATTTTCCTCATTTGCAATAGGTGATACCTGTTTTGACCCCATATATATTTGTGAGTTGAAAGACGTTAATGGCAATAGAACATAGCATTCTTCTTCCTACTAGTAAATTTAATTTGACTGGTCAAATGTTTGGAAATAGCATAAGTGTACTTAGACCAAATTTTAGGTGAAATTGGAGTAAGACTAATTATCAAAAGAGCAGAATTTATATAATATCCAGGATGGGCATTTCTAATCCCCAAACCAGAGTAGATGGTATAAAGAGTACAGTGTAGGATTAGGGTAATGAAAGTGACCCTCAGAGGCATAGGCGTAAATAGAAGGGCCTGGGCTCAAGTCTTGCATCCCATCTTAGCTATGGGATTTAGTCTGAGTCTTAGTTTCCTAATCTTTAAACTGGATTAATAATGCTTTATTTATCCTACCTAAGGTTACTGGGAAGACTGACTGAGGTTATCTTAATATGCACTTAGTATGGTATCTAGGATATAAGAACAATCAGCAAATGGTAGACTATATAAGACACACATTATATATAGATATATGTGAACTCTGCTAAAAATCCAGGCCATGCAATTGCCATAACTATGTAGCAAAATGGGAAAAACGAAGGATGATGACTTATGGTGGAGTTGACCCAGAACAGTTAGCTCCCTGGTCCTCACTAATCTCTCTAGCTCAGCCAGGAGATGACTGTGGACTACCATCCTCTGTTTCAGTGTTCTTTCCCTTTGCTGTCTGTTAAAAGAATCTGTCAGAGGGACGCCCTACTCAAGAAAGGGTTCAGAGGTAGCGAAGGTACAAAACTATGTCAGTGGTCAGTGTCCCTGCTCTCCTGGGACAGATGTGAATGAATTTTCACTTTTCATGAATTAGAAAGTCTTTCCAGGAGGATAAGAATGAGGAGAGGAAAGAAATCCAGCTGCATGTTTCTGGCCAAATCTCAGATTGTACTTTGCCATCAAGGAAAAATAAACTAAAGGCACAGTTTGAGATGCCAAGAACGTTAAGGCATATGTTACTGTTAAAGAGTGAGAACAGGATGATGGCTGGTGTGGCCAAGTGTCTTAACACTGAAAAGCCTAGAAACTCTGCAGGGGCCAGGTGTCAAGTTCTTTGAGGTACTGGGCTTGCCTTTTTAAAACTACAGTGGTGTGGTGTTTTGGAGTCCATTAGACCTTGCTTCAAATCTTGGCTATGCCACATCCTAGCTCTCTGACTATGGGGAAATTACTTAACCTCTCAGTCTCAGTTACTTCAACTGAGAAGGGGAGATAATTCCTATCTTCTAAGTCAGTCAAAATGATTTAATGAGACAGGTGTACAAAATGCCTGGAACAGAATAAACACCCAATGACAGATAGTCAGTGACACTGCATGTTAGAGGTTGAATTGAGAGGGGGAGACCCACCAGTCCATGGTTCAAATGTCAGGACTCACATTCTGACTCAATTACTCACCATAGGATCTTGGGAAATTTAACTTCTTTGTATCTCAGTTTCTGCACCTATAAAATGAGAATCATTAGGCATGACCACAACACATTATACTCAATTTCCAAATTCCCAAACTTTAGAAAATCAAAACATTTTTTCCTAATGAAATCGAGCAGGACCCTATGGCCATTCCCTCCACCCACCAAAGTCCTCCGCCAGCCTTTTGTCTATAGTGAAACTTCGGCCAAAGAGTAAGTGAAAATGCAAAAGAAAAAGTGCAGAAGCAAAGAAAAACAGTCAAAAAAGACCAAATAATAATAGTTTAGTCATTAAACAAAGTCAAGGACATTTACTTCCTCCTCAAGGGCTATAGATAATATTCTGAGCCATATACTGTGAGCTATCTTGTAGAGACTGTAACCCCCACCAGGCAAAGAACTTTACTACATGATGACAAAATTGTAGCCAGGACATAAGCTGCCACAATTCTAAGAACTGGCCTCAAAGAAATGGGAACAAACTGACCCTGCACTGAAGATCAACTATACTTAAAAACAATCAAGATGATGCCGATCAGGGAGTTTCCATCATGGCTGAGTGGTTAATGAACCTGACTAGTACCAGTGAAGACTCGGATTTGATCCCTGGCCTCGCTTAGTGGATTAAGGATCCAGCATTGCCGTGAGCTGTGGTGTAGGTAACAGATGCCACTTGAATCTAGTGTTGCCATGGCTGTGGTGTAGGCCGGCAGCTACCGCTCTGATTAGACCCCTAGCCTGGGAACCTCCATATGCGTGGGTGTGGCCCTAAAAAAAAAAAAGATGATGCTGATCAGACAACTGCATGACCAATTTCAAGACGACTGTCAGAGATGTTTGTGCTATTTCTGCTTGTAGCCTCCTTCCTCTGCCTATAAAATCTCTTGCCCACTAATTTCTAGTGGAGGGAGTCGGCTCTTGGACATAAGCACACCTTTACCCCCCTACCCAACTCACTGGTTGTCAGACTCTGAAATAAAGCAAGCTTCCATTTCCAACAACTTTGCTGCTGCTTCTCCTCTTCTTCCTCTTCTTCTTTTTTTGACATTTTAAATAAATTTTATTGGAGTATGAGTGACTTAAATGTTGTGTTAGTTTCAGGTATACAGCCAAGTGAAACAGCCATATGTATAAATATACCCATTCTTTTTCATATTCTTTCCCTATATAAGTTTCCTTATTGGCTTTATAGCAGCAAGCAGCAGGACCCCACTTCAGATAACACTAACTCCATTGCTGACCAAATATAATTTCCACTGTCAGGATGTGATTTCCAATCAGTCTCTATCCTGCTTGGTAGAAAGATTCACAATGACTATGAAGTTCTGCCCTAGACCTTGCTGAGGGTATTTTATTACCTATAGTACATGAGTTGAATTGCCTTCTGAGAATTTGAAAAATTTTGAATTCAGAAGAGAATCTGATCTCAGAGTCTTAGACCAGGCAGTGTAGACCAGGGTGTAGAACTCACTTCATGGGGTTGTGGGCTGATGGGTCCATCTCTATAAAACAGGACAGAGCACTTGAAAGGGCTCAGTGAGTATGAGCAGGGCACAGAGCACAGACTTGGCACCAAACTGCCAGGGTCTGTCTGAAACCCATTCCACTGCCATCCTGCATGACCTTGAGTGATTTGAATAACCTTGAGGTTTCCCATCATGAAAAAAAAATGAGGACGATGACCATGATACCCTAAGTTATCACTAAATTAATGAATATATACAAAGTACTTGGTAAGTTACTTGGTACATAATAAGCACTAGTGTTAGCTATAATTATAATTATTAAACTCTTACATGTATGTTAAGATTACTCTTTTAGAAAAGACGTGACATTATAGCAAACTTGAGAAAACAGCTCAACTTGTGTTGGTATTCAAAGAATTTTACAGAAACTAGAAAGGTTACCCAATGTATTAATGTAAGCTGATCTTTTGTGCCTTCTCTAATCAGATTAAAGTACTTTTCATTAAAACAGTTTTAATGTCACATAATGCTCCTGATGGATTTTTTTCCACTAAGAATTATAAGACAAAAAAAAAAAGGTAAGTTCTTGTTTTAACCAACACAAGCTATTTCAGAGGGACAGATGAGGAAGGGAATATTGGAAGAACCCAATAAGGATGCTGTTCTAGGGATTGTTGGACTCAGCACCTGTGTCTACTCCCTCCCACCCCCTTGTGGAGTGGCTGTGAGTGTATGCCATTCAGACTTCCAAAAGAACTTGCTGCAGGGGGCATGCTTGGTGGACAACTCCTCATTTTTCCATCTGCATCCACCAGGTGTGTGCCAAGATCCTATTTTCCCCACATGGTTGAGAGTAAGTGACTAAGCACAGCAGGGGTCTTAGTGCCAGGCCATTCCTGCCACCAACATGGGATTCTTTTAATGAGCAACTATTGCTGAGGATGCCCCATTGGCTTGGCCAAAACTTTCTTAGAACTGGAGTCTGTGGCTTGGCCCACACAATCCTTCCTGCCCTCTCTCCTCATACAGGTATTTGATCTGTTTTGGGGTCTGAAGATTCTCCCTGCTTAGTCGTGCTTTCTTTGCCTTTATTACTCAAAGGAGATCCCCCCAGTAAATATCTTGCACATCTAAGCTTTTCTAATTCCACTTTTGTGTTTGCTCCTTGAAGGACCCACATTGACATAGTTTATTTCCCAGAACCCCTTGCCTTGAGGGTTTTGGATATTGAAGTTCTGCCTCTGAGATGTTCTTGCAGGAGATTTGGAAAGGAGATGGAAGGGAGACATTAATGTCTCTGTGATGGGGTAGCAGACAATTGGGATCCAACAGATATGGGGTTTTGTGGTAATTAGACTCCACATTCTACCAACCTCATGGATTTGGGATACTCTGACATTGGTGGCACCAGGGAACCTCAGATCACAATTGCTATGGAAGGATTTCAAAGCTGAGCAGCATCTCCTGCTCCTGCCCTTCCAGCCTTTCCAATAATTTCATAAGTACTCATTTCTTTGAATTGGATTTCTTTCCGCTTAAAACTCCTGAGGTGACTTACATTTCTTGCGCTGAATGCTGACTAATAGAGCAAATGGATTTGCAGCTTGCAAAGCTGACCTGTTTATGCTCAGGAAAAATATTTAATAAACTTGTTACCTTCTATCACTTGGAAGTGAGACCATATACCTACCAAGCCACGAAGTCAACAGGAAAGAATTATAAAGAACTAGAGGATTAGTTTGTGATGGTTGCTCCTCACAAGGTATTTCGAGAAAAACTGAGCTCTAGCAAGGATTGCCTGGAGCTTAAGCAAAGATGGAAGGGAATAGGGAGTCCAGGAACTAAGGTCTTCACCATGTTGGAAAAGGCAACAGCTTCTATATCTGATTTTCTTGAACCAGTCCTTGACATAGTCCTTGTTTACATGCTCAAGGGTGTCTCACTTTGAAGAATAAATTCTATGGCCATGCTATTTGTGTTGCACATAGCTAGAGAAGGGACTATTGTTCAAAGTGGTTTTTTTTTTTTTTTTTTTGAAGATATATTGAATTGAAACCTTTTAGTTAAACAGTAAATCAAACAAAAGTAGCCATTGCTGACCTAGTATCAAATTGCAAATGTTGACTTTCAACCCATCCTATTGTTTCCAAAGGCTTCAGTGTGGGTAGCTATTGAACTGAGGAAGAGGGATTGGGTATAACAAAAAGGTTATAAGTTTAAAGTAATGTCTAGGATATTCAACATCACTCATTATTAGAGAAATGCAAATCAAAACCTCTATGAAGTACCACCCTGCACTAGCCAGAATGGCCATCATCTAAAAGTCTACAAACAAGAAGTGCCAGAGAGGGTGTGGAGAAAAAGGAACCCTATCACACTGTTGGTGGGGTTGCAAATTGGTGCAGCCACTGTGGAAAACAGTATGGAGAGTCCTCAGAAAACTAAACATAGAACTACCATTTGATCCAGCAATCCCACTCCTGGGCATCTATCCAGAGAAAACCACGACTCACAAAGACACATGTACTCTGATGTTCATTCCAGCACTATTTTCAATAGCAAAGACACGTACTCCAATGTTCATTGTGGCACTATTTTCACTTCGATGGAGGAGTGGATCAAGAAGATGTGGTACATATACACAATGGAATATTACTCAACCATCAAAAGGAACGAAATACCAGCATTTTAAGCAACATGGATGGACCTAGAAATTATCATGCTAAGTGAAATCAGCCATACAATGAGACACCAACATCAAATGCATTCACTGACATGTGGAATCTGAAAAAATGACAGACTGAACTTCTTTGCAGAACAGGTGTTGACTCAAAGACATTGAAAAACTTATGGTCTCTGGAGGAGACAGTTTGGGGGATGGGGGGATGTGCTTGGGCTGTGGGATGGAAATCCTGTGAAATTGGATTGTGATGATCGTTATACAACTACAGATGTGATAAATTCATTTGAGTAATAAAAAAAATTTTTTAAATAAAGTAATGTATAGGAAAGAACTCTCTTTTGATTATCTATATACATTATCTACATATAGCATGTCATCTGCAAATAACATTATATTTCTTCCTTTCTAATTTATTTTTCCATTTATTCTTTTTGTTTTAATGCACTTGATAACACCTTCAGTAAAATATTAAATAAAAATGGTAATAGCAGAGATCCATGTCTTCTTTCTGATCTCAGGGGAAAGTTTCCAATATCTCACCATTAAATATAAGATTTGATAACCTTCCCTTTATTAGATTAAATCAGCTTCTTTTTATTTCTATTTTGCTAAGAGTTTCTATCATGAATGGATATGAATTATATTGTATATCTTATGCACTTATGGAGACAATAGCATTTTCCATTTATTTATTTCCACTTTCCATTTATTCAGTGAATTAACATTTAATTATCAAATGTTAAACCAACTTTGCATTCCTGAAATAATCCCAACCCAGCTGAGATGTTTAATCCTTTGTATATAACACTAAATTCTAGTTGCTAATATTTTAGTTAGGACTTTCACACCTGAATTAAAGAAAGAGCTGGAAGACTATGTTTTTCCTCTAATGTACTTGTTTAATTGTGTTATTAAGTCTATGAAAACCTCATAAAACAGATTGAGAATATGTTGAAGACTGTACCTTCTTTTTCTACGTTTTTATGCATGCTGAAAGTTAAGCTCATTTCTTTAAAGTCCCCCTTTTCTCTGGGTTTTTGGCTTTTTAAAGCCTGTCTGCCTTAATAGCCCTAAATTCCAATTTTATTTTTTCTCCACTTGCAAGCCGTTGATCTCTATGCTCCGTGACACACATCCTCAAATGCTCCAAGTGGGAAAGTGGTAAATGTGGAGCTCACATTAATCTGTTCCTCTCCTTTTAGTATCTCACCCCTTCAAGAAACTTGGCTATCCTGATTGCTCCATGATGGCTTCAATAGCTTTTTAAAATCCAGATTGTATAGGTGTTGCTCCCAGGAGCAAACTCTTTATTGTAACCCAAAGGAGAAATGTAATCCTCTTTAAGGTTGATCTCACATTGAAACATTTCTCATTGCTCCTTCTTTGGTTGAAAGAATACTAGATGGCAGTACTCTCAAGAATGACCTCATGGGAGTTCCATCATGGCTGAGTGGTAATGAACCCAAGTGGTATCCATGAGGACACAAGTTCAATTCCTGGCTCCATTCAATGGGTTAAGGATCCTGTGTTGTCATGAGCTGTGGTGTATGTTGTAGACATGGCTTATATCTGCTTTGCTGTGGCTGCAGTGTGGACTGGCAGCTGGCATATATAACTCTGATTTGACCCCTAGCCCGGGAACTTCATATGCCATGGGTGCAGCCCTAAAAAGAATGACCTCATGGTATAAGATATGAGAAGATATGAAAGAGTACCTGAATTACTAGCATCTGCTGTCAAATATAGGCCTGAGTTACAATTATACCTGTAACTAGCATTTTCCAAAGTGTGACTTTGTGAGATTTTCGGAATCACAATATACTCATTTTAATGTAGAATAATAATTGTACCTACCTCATAGTATTGCAAGGACTTAGTGAAATAATATGCAAGGAGTTTCTCAGTGCCCAAAGCCTGATAATCATACAAAGTACAAGCTAACACTGAGTTAATGAGTATGATTATTCATATTGATCTCAGTGTCTATTTTGTTTCTCCTCCTCATTCATTTTTAGTTGCTCTCTTACCCAAATGTCAAAAAGACTGAGTTTATATTTATTTATATTCCTTCAAATAATAGAGGTTCAGTTACTCAATTAATATATGTTGAATAGGTTAATCGGAGGGATTTAAGTCAACACATTGCTAGTGATTACTTATTTCATTCCATTGACCCTAAAATAATGGTGATTTCCATCAGCAGGACTAAATCATGAGCCAGAGGCAGTCAGTAAAATCATTTTGGACTGTCATCAGCCATTCTCACCTCTATCCCCCAAAAAGCCAGAAGAACCGAATACTTCTAAGGAAAATTATGGAGTCCTACTATCTCTAAGGGCAGAGCCACAGCCCTGCCTAAAGAGAAATAATTTTCCCCATTGTAATTTTATATTCTGTAGTCTTTAAGAAAAACACATTTGTGCTTGGATGAGGAGTATCACAGGTAGCCTGGCAAAGGGACCCACAGGCCATAACTGAAAAGGACACTCAGTTGGAAGGATCAAGTTTTACTCTTGCCCACCCAACTGAGCCTATCATCACCCCAGCACATATAAAGTGTCATCACCCACCTGGCTTTGGAGCCCAAAAAAAGATGTCATGGAACCTGGAGCTTGAGACCAGAGTATGAAAGTAGAAGATAAGCACTCTTTTGTAGGAGGGGTGGGCTTTCCCAAAGCAGGTGATGGGCCTGTCAGACTGCAAGGGCTTAAGAGGGCTGTATGCTGTGGTCCTGAGGACAGAAAGACAAATCAGGTTCTCCCCATGAAGAAGAGAGCAGCTCTAGATTTCACAAGACTTGACACATACATTTTGAAGGTCTTTTTAGAAAAAAAGAATATAGTACTAAAGATACAAAAATTAATTTCAAAAGTGATCATTTATTTATTATGTGGAAGGAAATTACAACAAATTACAATTTTTAAAGCATTACCACAAATGTAGTAAATAACATGCTATTTTAATTATTTAACATGCCTCCTAAATAGTGTTTGCCCATAGTTTTTAGCTGTCCTTTGGGATTTTGTAATATTTCCTATAGAGAGAATAGGAATGTAGGTCAGTCTTTACTTTAGCATGGTAAGTAAAACTTGGGTTTTTATTATTGAGATATTAGAAAATTCCTTTAGTTTCAAAAATTATTTTTGGTAATATGACATGATTTTTTTGATTTTTTAAAATTAATTCCTGAGAATCAGTATCTACTTTCTTTCCTTCTTCTATGAGCTGTTAGATTTGGAAGAAATTTCCAGGCTCTTATCTAACTATGTATTTCATATCTTCATTTCTCTCCACCACTACCTACATACTTGGTTTCTGGGCTCCATATGAGATCTTCTTATGATCTTGGGACATGCTCCTTTGTGTGACAATGCTGGGTGAATCAGCACATAGGGCACAATATCTATTCCTTGAAGCCATTCTGTTACAGAACAGCTATTAGTAACTATACAGCAGTGTGTGTTGAGAGCAACCACATAACATATTTTACATTGAAATACAGGTGTTAATGTCCCTGAATCAGGCCAGGTGTATGACAGAGAGTAAAATGAAATGGTAGTGGTTCTTAATTGCTTGCAATTAACATATCTTACTTCTGGAGCTCTTGCACAGTGGGATCAGCACTGTCTTGGGAGCTTTGGGACGTGCATTTGATCGCAGGCCCCCCATAGTGGGTTGGGATCCCACATTGCAGCGACTGCAGCTCAGATCTGATCCCTGGCCCAGAAACTCCATATGCCATGAGGTGGCCAAAAAAAAAAAAACAAAAAAAAAAAACTTACTTCATGTTGTACAAAGATCTACAGGCAATTGAACACATTGCTAAGCCTACTTCCAGGGCCTCGTAAAGAGTCCGTGTAAGTGAGGAACTGCAGCTAAAGCTTCTTTGCCTATATCCAGGTGTATATTTACCTATATTTAGATGTAACTTCCATTGGGTGCAGCTAAGAAGTTTTAAAATGGCTATACCACTATCTGTTGTCTTTCTTACTTTGAATTTACTTTCCAAAAATGTCCTTCCTTGTTCAGCAGAGAATTTTACATGGGCCCATGTGTTTGTCTTGTGCAGATTGAGAGGACAGGGTAGGAAGGAGATGGGGCTACTTTTCCTCACTTTGAGCTCAGGCCCCCGGGGGAAGGAGCTTGAGCCCATCAGGAGAATGACACCAAGATATTGCCAATAGGGAATGACTTTAGAAGACCCCCCCAGGAGGGTCCCAGAGAGGGCTCAAGTGAGGCACTCACACCTCTCTGCAAAGCAAGCTTCCCAGGATGAGGTGGGTTTGAGAGATAATAAGAGTATCTTCAAGAAAGTCCCCTCTTCATTGTCTCCCCACACAATTGCCCTCTATCTGCCATTTGGCCCTCATGATGTAGCCAAGACAAGAAACTCAGGTTCTGAGGCCATCTAACAAAGAGGAAAAAAAAAAAAAATGAAGCTATGGTTGATGGTCTATAAAAAGTCTATAATTTCTTTGTTTGGGTCACTTTTTGTTTAAAACATAAATTGAAGACTGCTCCCCTCAAAATGGCCCCTAGCCAGTGACCCTTTGGCCAGCTCAATCTTGAATACAATTGTTCTATTGTTAACCAGTATGGAGGGTTATAGATGCCCACTCTTGACTGGACCTCAGTCTGCCCAGTAGATGGAGACTGGCTCCTATTCCTGTGACACCAACTGGGGTCAAGTGGACATGGGAACTGAGGAGTTAAGATAACCCAGACACAAGGGTTTAACAGAACACTATGTCCCTGTTCTTGATCTTTGGCTGAGGAATTTACCAGTGCTGCACTGGACTGAGACCAGGTCCTTTCCCTGGTTACAAAGGCCCATTCTCACTTGGGCAAAAGGCACCATGCATGTGCCCCTCTGGAATTCTAAAAAGCAAATGCCATGCTTGTGTGTGTGTGTGTGTGTGTGTGTGTGTGTGTGTGTGGTGTTTGTGCATATATGGCAAACATTAGAAAAATGATTATGGACCTCATACTGGCTCATAGTTACTTAGATTTGCTGACTGATCCTAAAGTTCATAGCTATTCTGCTCCACAGCTGGCTGTCTCATTAAAAGAGATTGCCTAGGGAGTTCCCGCTGTGGTGCAGTGGGTTAATGATCCAGCTTGTCTCTGTGAAGGTGCTGGTTTGACCCCCAGCCCTGTACTGTGGGTTAAAGATCCAGCATTGCTTCAGCTGTGGCATACTTGGCATAGCTGGCTCAGATTTGATCCCTGGCCCAGGAACTTCCATGTGCCTTGTGGGTGGCCAAAAAAAATTTTTAATTTAAAAAATAAAAAATAAAAGAGATTCCCTAGACTCAGAAAATAAAAAGTGTTCTAGAACCCCTGAGCTATGTAGACTATGTGATGAGTTGAAATACAATATGCCATCATAAGAATACCTAGCAGTTATTGAATGCATATTGACACAGTGAAGGATAAAATATTAGAGCTAAAAGAGGCCTTACAATGAATTATGTCTTCAACAAATGTTTATTAGGTACCTATTACATGATATTCACTGTTCCATGCATAGAGGATAGAGAAATGAATGAGATAGGCAGATAATGTGCTCTTGTGGAGTTGATATCCCAGTAGAGGAAAACAATAATTAACAAGCAAATAAATAGGGATTGAATTGAATCTGTAGATTGCTTTGGGTAGTATGCCATTTTTACAATATTAATTTTTCCAACCCAGGAGCATGGAATATCTTTCCATTTCTTTGCATCTTCTTTAATTTCCTTGATTAATGTTTTATGGCTCTCAGCATGTAAGTCCTTTACATCCTTGATCAGGTGTATTCCCAGTTATTTGATTTTTTGAGGCACAATTTTAAAAAGCATTGTATTTTTGTATTCATTTTCTAATATTTCATTGTTATACAGAAATGTGACTGACTTCTGAAAGTTATTCTTATATCCTGCTACTTTGCTGAATTTATTGATCAGTTCGAGTAGTTTTGGGGTTGGGACCTTAGGGTTTTCTATCCCATGACATTTTTCACAGAACTAGAATAAACAATCCAAACATTTATATGGAACCACAAAAGACCCAGAATTGCCAATTCCAAGGAATAAAAAACCAAGCAGGAGGCATAACTCTCCAAGTCTTCAAGAAATACTACAAAGCTACAGTCATCAAGACAGTGTGGTACTGGTATCAAAACAGACATACAGACCAATGGAACAGAATAGAGACCCAGAAATAAACCCAGACCCTTGTGATCAATTAATCTTTGACAAAGGAGGCAAGAACATAAAATGGGAAAAATTCTTTTCAGCAAGTATTGCTGGGAAACCTGGGCAGCTACATGCAAATCAATGAAACTGGAACACACCCTCACACCATGCACCAAAATAAACTCAAAATGGCTTAAAACTTAAATATAAGAGAAGATACCATCAAACTCCTGGAAGAGAATATAGGCAAAACATTCTGACATCAACCTTACGAATATTTTCTCAGATCAGTCTCCCAAAGCAACAGAAATAAAAGCAAAAATAAACCAATGGGACCTAATAAAACTGTCAAGCTTTTGCACAGCAAAGGAAACCCAAAAGAAAACAAAAGGACAACTTACAGAATGGGAGAAAATAGTTTCAAATGATGCACCAGACAAGGGCTTAATCTCTAGAATATACAAGCAACTTATACAACTCAACAGCAAAAAAGCCAACAACCCAATGGAAAAATGGACAAAAGACCTGAATAGACTGTTCTCTAAGGAAGATGTATGGATGGCCAACAAGCACATGAAAAAATGCTCAACATCACTGATTATTAGAGAAATGCAAATCAAAACTACCATGAGATACCACCTCACACCAGTCAGAATGGCCATCATTAATAAGTACACATATAATAAATGCTGGAGGGGGTGCAGAGAAAAGGGAATCCTCCTGCAGTTTTGGTGGGAATGTAAGTTGGTACAGCCACTATGGAGAACAGTATGGAGGTACCTTAGAAAAGTATATAGAGAACGACCATATGACCCAGTAATCCCACTCTTGGGCACATATCCAGACAAAACTTTCCTTGAAAAAGACACATGCACCTGCATGTTCATTGCAGCACTATTCATAACAGCCGAGACATGGAAACAACCTAAATGTCCATCGACAGATGAATGGACTAAGAAAAGGTGAGTAGGGTGGTTGGGGAGCTTGGGGTTAATAGATACAAACCTTAGAAAAGTATATAGAGAATGCCCATATGACCCTGCAATCCCCCTCTTGGGCATATATCTGGACAAAACTTTCCTTAAAAAGACCCATGCACCCACATGTTCATTGCAGCACTATGCACAATAGCCAAGACTTGGAAACACCCCAAATATCCATCAACAGACAATTGGATTAGGAAGATGTGGTATATATACACAATGGAATACTACTCAGCCATAAAAAAGAACAAAATAATGCCATTCACAGCAACATGGATGGAACTAGAGACTCTCACACTGAGTGAAGTAAGTCAAAAAGAGAAAGCCAAATACCAAATGATATCATTTATATCTGGAATCTAATATACAGCACAAATGAACCTTTCCACAGAAAAGAAAATCACAGACTTGGAGAATAGACTTTTGGTTGCCAAGGAGCGGGGGAGTGGGGTGGATGGGGAGCTTGAGATTAATAGATGCAAACTATTGCCTTTGGAATGGATTCGCAATGAGATCCTGCTGTGTAGCACTGGGAACTATGTCTAGTCACTTATGATGAAGCATGGTAATGTGAGAAAATAGAATGTATACATGTACGTGTAACTGGGTCACCATGCTGTACAGTAGAAAAAAAAATTGTATTGGGGAAATAATAAATAAATATTTTTTAAAAAGTAAATAAATAAAGTAAATTCTGATCATTACAATTGCTATGATGGAAACCAACTAGGTTTACGATGTTCACTGTAGCACTATTCACAACAACTCCAGCAACTGAGAGGTATGGGAGAGATTTAGGTAGGGTGGTGAGGGGAGGCCTCCATGCTGCATATCCTCCATTTGTTCCAACAGACCCACTGTCCACCCTTCCCCATAAGCTCTGAACTCCTGGAGGCTGATCCAGCAGATCCAGTGACAACCAAATTGTCTGCAGAGGACAGGGCTGCATCATGAAAGAACTGGTGCACCCTAGCAGAAGAAGCACTGGGAGACCTGCAGGGTTTTGGAGTTGGACCACCCACATCGCACCATTCTTTTGGAGACTAGCCAGTCCACTGGTGGTAGAATGTCAGGATATTCATATTTTACATGATGCCTCCTAAAGGATATCCATACTGGAGGAGGCTATCAACAATCAGATAGACAAGATTTTCTGTCCTATAAATGTCAGTCAATCTCATTTTCCATTCATGGTAGTGTTTGCTGACAGGGCCATGGATAAAGTGGCCCTGACAGCAGATGCGGAAAACACTTGGGCTCAAAAGCCTGGACTTTTGGTTAGTACTTTTACTGAGAAGCCACCTTCTCAATATGGGTCACCAATGTTGAGTCCCTGACATGAGACCATTCCCTTGGGGGACCTGCCAGTCACTTGGCATTCACTTGATTATACTACACCCCTCACTTCATGGAGAGAGCAAATTTTTTTTCACAGTAGTAGATATGTATTCCAGATATGGATTTGCTTTCTCTTCCTGCAATACTTCTGCCAGGACTGTCATTCAGGGATTCAGTCTTTTCCTTCTTCTTGGTACCCCTCACATTACCTCTGGCAGCAAAGGAAATGCGGCAATAAGTCAAGAGACTATGTTTGATGCTTTGCCTGGGTTAGTCCACATCACAACCCCACAAAGCAGGCACTGTTACCACCTATCTTTTGTGGCTATGCAAACTGAGACCTGAGAAGTTTAAGATTTAAATGTACCCAAGTGGATAAGCTAGCTAATGACCATGACTAGGACTAAAATCCAGGCTTTCTGGCAAAAAAAACCCAAAAAAACAAAAAAACAAACAAAACACAAAAATTGTGCTCAAAAATAAAACCATTGTATTGACTGATTACAGGGTTGGAGGAGAAAAAAATATAAGTGAGAAGCAACTTAAGAGTGTCAAAAAAAAAAAAAGGAAGTGTCCCTCCTACCCGACCAAAAAAAAAAAAAAAAAAAAAAAAGAAGAGGAAGGAAGGAAGTGAGAAGGAAAGAGAAGGAGGAAAGGAGAAAGGAAAGAAGATAGGTGGAGATTGTCAAAAGCATACAGAATGGAGTTCCTGCTGTGGTGCAGTGGGTTAAGTGTCCGACTGTAGTGGTTTGGGTCACTGAAGAGGCTTGGGTTCAATCCCTGGCCCAGTGCAGTAGGTTAAAGGATCCAGGCATTGCTGTAACTGGCGCTCAGATTCAATCCCTGGCGCCAGAACTTCTATATGCTGTGGGTGCAACTAAAAAAGAAAAAAAAAAAAAGGATAGAGGAGCCAATCTAAAATCACTCAATTGTGAGTCAAATCTAGAACAATTTAAATAGTAAAATAAATAGCACTAATATCAGATTATAACCCAAAGATTAAAACAAATGTCCATGAATTTATACTGATATAAACAATTGGTTGAAGGAGTTCCCATCGTGGCTCAGTGGTTAATGAATCTGACTAGGAACCATGAGGTTGTGAGTTTGATCCCTGGCCTTGTTCAGTGGGTTAAGGATCCAGCATTGCCATGAGCTGTTGTGTGGGTTGCAGACGAGGCTCAGATCCCGAGTTGCTGTGGCTCTAGTGTAGGCTGGTGGCTACAGCTCGGATTGGACCCCTAGCCTGGGAACCTCCATATGCCGCGGGAGCGGCCCAAGAAATGGCAAAAAGACAAAAAAAAAACAAAAACAAAAAACAGTTGATTGAATACATAAATATGTGGAGGAAAAGGGACAAATTTTTCTTACAGAAGAATTCCAAATAAAATATGTTAAGTTACCTCTCCCCGCAGAGATGGAACTTAATTCCTCTCCCCTTGAGTTCAGGGTGGACTTAAAAGCCAACTTATAGAAAGAGGAAAAGAGTCACTTGACAGTGGAGAAAGCTGGCAGATACTCCCTAAGACAAGATCATCAGTAATAAGTCATATTGATATCATGTGTTCCTGATATGGTACCATGAGAAGGGCACTTCTCTGTGGTCTTTTTCAAAAAAAAAAAAAAAAAAAAAAACCCTCCCAACCCTACTCAAATCATGAGAAAACATGAAACAAACCCAAATTGAAGGACAGCCTACAAAACATCTGACCAGCACTCTTCAAAACTGCCAAGGTCATGGGAAAAAAAAAAAAAAAAAGGAAAGACTGAAAAATTGTTGCAGATTGAAGAAGACTAAGGAGACCTAGCAGATAAATACAATGTGGTGTCCTGGCCTGGATCCCGGAACAGAAATAGGGTACTAGTTAAAAAACAACTAGCAAACTAAAATCTGTAGTTTAAAGTATTGTACCATGACAGATGCCTTAGTTTTGGCAAATATAGCCTAGGGATGTGGAAATTCTCTGTACTAAGTCTGCAACTGTTTGCGGGGGGGGGGGGGGATTGTGGGTAAATCAAAAATTATTGCAAAGAAAAAAATTTTTTAATTTAAGAAAACGGACCACTATATAGATTGCCTCTGAGTCATGGTATTGGATAAAACTCCCCATGGTATTGGATGAAACTCCCCTTTTCACTTGGGAATATTTAGTCATGGGTGAAAGAAAATTTGCCTCTCTGTCCAATTAATAGAGAAAATAAAGAAAGGCTAAAAGAAAAACATAGGAGTTGATTAATTCTCAAGTTTATAAAGATTGCATCAACGAGACTGCACCATTAACAACTGTGCATGATTTAATAAACTCAGCAACTCTACTATCAGCTACCAGTTTCAGTTGTTGAATTTTTCTCTAAGTATTTATTAAAACCACAGGTCTTGCATCTTTTGCTAAAAATTTCCAACTTCACCAACAAAATCCTGTACCAGCCTTGATGAATAGCCACTGGGATAAATTATTTGAGATAATCAGAAGCTTCATTATGCATTGCTTGAAAAATTGGCCTCTTTAATGAATATATTTAATGTATTTCTATCCCACTGCAACATCATGCTGGTGAATCAATATAGACAGTAAATGGACTCTACAAACAAAGGAAATGAAGTGTAATTACAGAGAAGCAAAGTCAAGGGCCTGCCTTCTTCATAGCAGCTAGATTTCTTCTGGTTACAAGCCACAGAAGTACCAAGTCTTTTCAGTGCAACTGGCATTTAATAACCACGTATTTATTGAGTATCTACCTTTGAAATTCATAAAAATAACCACCACCATGTGCCAGGACTGTATGATCATTATTTTTTTTTTTTTTTTACCAACCCTACAAAAAGGCATTATTATCCCCACTGCTGGAGATGAAAAGATTGAGAATTTGAAGCATTAAGCCATATTGTTAGTGGTGCATCAAATCTAGATTTCTCTGGCTTTTTTTTTTTTTTTTTGTCTTTTTGCCATTTCTAGGGCCGCTCTCTCAGCATATGGAGGTTCCCAGGCTAGGGGTCCAATCCGAGCTGCAGCCGCCGGCCTACGCCAGAGCCACAGCAACACGGGATCTGAGCTGTGTCTGCCACCTACACCACAGCTCATGGCAACGCCAGATCCTTAACCCACTGAACAAGGCCAGGGATCGAACCTACAACCTCATGGTTCCTACTCAGATTCGTTAACCACTCAGCCACAACGGGAACTCCATAGATTTCCCTGGCTTTAAATCCAAAGCATTTCCCACAGCACGGTTTATTCACAGAACGTCTTTGCTAACTGGACCACACAACACAGACACTTTACTCCAGGCAAACTAAAAGAGAAAAGGTAATTCTTTAAGTGAAAGTCATCTGACTTTTTTTTTTTCCTAAGTCATTATTTAAATAAGTCATTTTTTGAAAAACATGAAAGATCAGTTCAACAGCATTTGGTTACTAGTTAACTCAAATTGTCCCTATTTTTCTCTTCAGAAGTTATGCCCTAAGTTCCATGTAAACATTGGAAGAAAGTGAGAGTTCTCAACAGCAGAGACACCTGTTCAAGGTATAATCCAGGAAATAGCTTTTGAATGTTTTTCTCCCAAGTCACAAGAAACTGTTTGTAGTTTCAAAAATAGGAAACGATGTAAGTATGAACTATGAGAAAACAGTCTCTTGAGCAGAAGCACAAACAACAGGTTCAGTGAAAACCTACAGTAACACTGTTTTCTCCCAAAAGAAACATTAAACACACTGTACAAAGGTATAAGGTGAGGCTTGGTAAACAGAAGGCGGCACAGCAGAAAGCTTCAGAGTCACAGGCCTATAATGCACACTCCAGAAATGAGAGCGAGACTCGGACAAGCAGGGAGGATGCGGGATGACCAAACCTCAGCTCTCTTTTATATATGTATCTAAATATTTTGGATCATAGATGACATACATATGCCTTGTTATAACCTAGGTTTGTATACTTTCATCTCTTTCTCTATATACATAAATATACATAACATGATTAGATGGAGAGATATAAAATGCAAAAGTATATTTATATATAGATATGAAAAATTGTAACCTACAAACCTAAAATATAAAAGAAGGCATATTGTTTTATTTTTATTTATTTAAATTTTTTTATATTTTATTTATTTATTTATTTTTGTCTTTTTAGGGCCACACCTGCAGCATATGGAAGTTCCCAGGCTAAGGGTCAAATTGGAGCTACAGCCTCTGGCCCTACACCACAGCCCCAGCAACTCGGGATCTGAGCCATATCTATGAACTATACTGCATCTCATGGCAATGCCAGATCCTTAACCCACTGAGCAAGACCAGGGATCAAACCCACATCCTTATGGATATTAGTTGGATTCATTAAGCAGGAACTCCTAAATTTTCTTTTTTTTTTAATCTTTAAAATTCTATAGTGCTTTACAACTTTCAAAAGTTTCACATACACCATTTCATGTAATCCCATAATAACATTTTTTCACTCTATGTTTCTTCTCACACCTTCCTTCTCCCCACTGGTAACAACTTATTCTTTCTGAGTCTGCTTCCTTTTTGTTTTATTCACTAGTTTGTTGTATTTTTTTATATCCCACATATGTTATATCACACAGTATTAGTCTTCCTCTGTCTGACTTATTTCACTTAGCATAATGCCCTTCAAGTCTATTCATGGTGCTGCAAATGGCAAAATTTTATTTTTTTTAATGACCTACCTGCAGCATATGAAATATCCTGGGCCAAGGGCTGAATTGGAGCTGCAACTGAGGCTCATACCACAGCCAAGGCAACATGGGATCCAAGCCACATTGGCAACCTACACCACAGCTTGCAACAATGCTGGATCCTTAAGCCCCTGAGAGAGGCCAGGAATGGAACCTGCATCCTCACAAAGACAATGTTGGGTCCTTAACCACTGAGCCACAATGGGAACTCCAAAGTTTCATTCTTTTATGGTTGAATAGTACTCTGTTGTATGTGGTATACAGACACACACACACACTTATACATATATACACAGCATTTCCTCTATCCATTCATCTGTTTATGGAGACTTAGATAGGTATATTGTTCTACATAAAAATTTTTATCTTAAATAAAATCAATAGTCTCACTTTTCCTTTTTGACTGGAAGTTCAGTGCTAGTTAATCAGATGTGCAGGCATTCCCTGACTGGATAAGAAAGCCTCTTCAGAACAGTGATGTATAATTGGAGGGTTTAGGACTCCTTTGAGAATGTGATGAAAGCTACAGAATTTCTTCCACGGAAATGAATACACACTCATTCACTTGTATTTTCTTTCTGGAACACCCATAGATGCCTGGCAACCATCCCTATGGAGAGCCCAAGAGCCTCCCAAACTTTCTGCCATGTTTGTTTCTAAAATATAGCAAAAGAGATTGACAAGCCACTAAGATTTCTAAAAATTGTTTTACAAATTCTTTGTTAACAGTTTTGAGTTTTATACACTTGCACATATGGAGTTATTTTCTGTGCCTTCTAATTCTAAACAGTGTTCCATAAGTACAGGTCCCATAGTAATGCAAGCAAGACAGACAATAAAAGTACAAAACAGGAGACCAAACACCCTTAAGATTCAGTGTATTAGCAAGAGGCTCCTAAAGCTTAGAATCTGATAAACCTCAGCCAAATCTGGAAGGCCATAGAGTCTGGTCCACAAAAGCATGGCTAGGGGAGCCAGAATATTGTCCTGTCAGTTTCTAAATTGTGACTGGTACAGAATGGAAATGGGTCGAATATGGTATTGGAGCTGAGATAACAAAATCAGTATGCAGAGCACATGGACTGATCCTGAGTAATAAAACAGAGTTGCATCATAGGCACATTTCACTTTCATTAATTCCACTGCACACACAAGGAAATTAAAAGGAAAAATAACAAGATAAAGAGTGAATAATTCAAATCATGCAGACAATGAGGCCATGTCATTCAATGAACACATGCCAAAAGGCAGTGGATGCAAAAATGGTGGTAAAACCTAGGAGAGAGGATTTTAAGGATTTCTTGGCCACTGACAAGTAAGCAAGCCCATTGTTGAGCTTGAAAAACTGAGTGACTGTCCAAGGAAGTCCAAGAGGAATTAGGACTAGGGCCACAAAAAAAACATTAGCCAGTAGAGAAAGAGACAAATCTGTGAAATCAACTGCAAGGGATAGAAAATCCTAGATATCTATCTTCTTTAGTAGTTGGGAATGGATAGGGGTTGAGTCTCTCTCTTCCTCTCTTTTGTAGAAATAAGCTGTACAGTATTCATTCTAGGCAGAAAAACAAAACCAAAAATATTTGTTAACAATAGTAGGTACAAACTATTGCATTTAGGATGAACAAACAACAAGGTCCTACTGTATAGCACATAGAACTATATCCAATTTCCTTGGATAGACTATGACGGAAAAGAATTTTAAAAGTGTGTGAGTATACGTATAACTGAGTCACTTTGCTGTGCAATAGAAATAGTCACAACACTGTAAACCAACTATACTTTAATAAAAAATATTTGGTACCGTATGATATCATTTATATGTGGAATCTAAAATATGGAGCAAATGAACCTATCTACAAAACAGAAACAGACACACAGACATAAAGAACAGACTTGTGGTTGCCAAGGGGGAGGGGGAGGGAGTGGGATGGACTTAGTGGATGCAAACTTATTATATTTGGAATGGATAAGCAATGAGGTTCTATTGTACAGCATGGAGAACTATATCCAGTCTCTTGGGATAGACCATAATGGAAGATAATATGAGAAAGGAAATATATGTGTGTGTGTGTGTGTGTGTGTGTATGTATATACATATGCGTGTGCATATATATTTATGCATAATGTATGTATGACTGGGTCACTTTGCTGCCCAGTGGAAACTGGCATAACATTGTAAATCAACTATAATTTTATTTTATTTTGCTTGTTAGGACCACATGCGCAGCATATGGAAGTTCTCAGATTAGGGGTAGAAATGGAGCTGCAGCTGCCAGCCTACACCACAGCCACAGAAACACAGGATCTGAGCCAAGTCTTTGACCTACACCACAGCTCACGGCAACAACAGATACTTAACCCACTGAGTGAAGCCAGGGCTCGAACCCGTGTCCTCATGGATACTAGTGGGCATCGTTACCACTGAGCCACAAAGGGAACTACAACTATAATTTTTTAAAGAATGAATTTAAAAAGTATTTGCTAGCAGAGAAATATGGCCAGAGCCCAAGTCACTAGCGACTGCATCTCTGCCTCAGTCTGGGACATTGCTGGATTATGCATTTATTGGGTGCTCTTAGGTTTTGTCATTGAGAGATATTTAAAGCACAGACTAAAGTGGATTTTACATCACAACTGACCTTGAGCAAGAAATATCAAACCAGGAAGTCACCCTTCACACTAAGCGCTAGACTCAGCCCCACAGGTGTCTCATGAGTGTGTGAAAAGTATTTGGTCCAGACTACAGTCTGTCCATCACCATTGCTGATAGGGCTACTGTGAGGAAAGACTGGGTTCACAGCCCATGCAGGGGGGATTTAGGTATGAACTAACATTTCAGCTCTCAACTCTACCCACAAATTATTTACAGGAGTTCTGTGTTTGTCATCAATAATGAAACTTCAAAGCCAGTCTGATCACCCAGGGAGAGTCGGAGTACAAGAAGTGGCCTTTTCATTGACTTCAAAAGCAAATGAAAATTATTCTATCAAATATCAGATATAAATCAAAGACAGAGGATGATGATGAGGGATTAAAAATAATTTCTCCTTATCATTGGTACCTACTTTAAAATTGGCAGAAACAAATCATACTTGCAGATATATTGGTCTATAAAATTCTGTGATCTGCAAAATTGCTAGAAAAATGAACACTATCATTCATATGATTCTTGACGTTTTACAATGTGTTTTAACACCTATTATCTTGTATCATAGTTAGACTAAATTCTGATGCAGTGTCACAGCGAGGAAACAGAGCCTCAGGACATTTAGCGACTTGTCAGGGTTCAGACCCTCAATGGCAATGACTATTTGGTCTCATTGGCGAAGAATTACATTTCACCACTAATAACATCCTACATTGAGCTACAAAAGAAAAGAAACAACTGTTTGGTTGCCTCTTTTTCTTGATGTAGCAACTAGGCTACCTCAACTAGGATCCAACAGAACAACTAGGCTATCAAGACATTGGTTCTTCAAATTCCATCATTAATCCAGGATGCCTAATTTTATAGGCTTCCCTGGAAATCATACTGGCTAACTACTCCTTTCTACATCCTCCCAATTCAGTGCTGTTGTTTTGTTGTTTTTAATTACCTCCCTTCCATTTGTTTATTATGAATCCCCATCAGTTCCAACACTCTAAAAGATGTATAAATACTAATTCAGGAGGCATTTTTCATGTACATAACACGCTGTGTCACTACATCCACCTCTGGACGATACAGCAAATGTGTGTTAGTCTCGAGTGTTTTTATTTGTGGAATGTTCTTATTACAGAAAACCAAAAATGGCAGAAGATGGCTTATTTTGCCTGTAATTTAGGCAAATTTTCTATTCTGAAATAATTATAATAATGTCTCAAGAATTCAATATTATATTCAAAGCCCGCGACTCCCTCATGTAGTTGGCAAGTTTTGAAAACAGAAGAGAAAGAACAAGTTTCAATTTTACAGAGGAAAACAAGTGCTGAGCTCATAGAAAGTAATTATAACTTCATGAAAGTCTCAAGATGTTTCATGCACAAATGCTTCTCAAAATGGGCTCTCCTCTCCCTTCCAAATTGAACCTAAATCCAGTCTTCTCTCCTATACGCAGACAAAGGACAAATTTCTACCTATAAACTGTGCTGGCAGGAGGAAAATGTTAAAGTATTCTTTTAGGCACATATTTAAATGATGTTTTCAAATCATTTGTAACATTATGAGAAGCAAATTTAAAAATATACTAAACAAGATATGTATTCTATAACCTAATTGACATAAAAATATGTAATAGAAAATCAATTTTAAATGGCTGGAAAGTATATAAAATGTTCATAATGAACTCTGGGTTACACAATGATGATAAACTTGTGCTCTGTCTTTTTCATTCTCTTAGGCTTCTACCTTAATATATATCGGTAGTTTTTTTAAGTATTATTTTTTCTTAAATCATCCCTTCCCATATTACAGCAATTATATGTCAATTTGTATTCCTGCAACTAACTACTTCCATATTCCGTTCACTCTATGCTCAGGATTTTCTCTGTACCCCAGCCCTCTTCCTTTCCCACTCTTTATGCTCTACCTAGGAAAACTTGTCTATTCCTATTGTTATAGTTATAATCTACACACTAATAATTCCCAAACATATACTCCATATCCTAGATCTCTCCTTTGAACTCTAAAGCTATGTATCCAGTTGCCCTTTTAGCGTGCCCACCATGATCACTCAATGGCAACTCAAACACAGCACATTCAAGTCAGAACTAGGACCCCTGTTTCAGAGAAAGGAAAATGAAAAGTAAAACTGATGCTTTGGGGCAACAGAGTTATTACGCTGCTGAGTATCAAGGAGGATGATGCTGGTACAAAAGCAGAAGTCATCAGAGAGCAAGAGTCCAGCAAAAAGTCTTTAAGATGGCGCTGAGACTGGGAGCAATTTTGTTCCTCATTAAATAATCATAAGTGTTCCCAAAAAGGAATTACCTCACTGATGTAGTGATTTCACCGAGAAGTGCAAAACCTTTGTCATTACAGAACAAGTAAATGTTTCAGGAAATTAATGAAGCAACCACAAAGGATGCACAAAAGCCCTCCCTCCAGAAGAGTTTCTCCTATTCACTCTCCACTGGTTGCCCTTTTCCCAATCAACAAGAGCTTGAAAATACTCTTGGACATTTTGACATTAGGTAGTGGAGGCAGAGGTGAAGGAGGTGGTCCAAGTGGTGGAGGTGGTGGTAGTGGAAGTAAATGTAAAGCCGATGGATGTGGAGGTGGTGATGGAGGAGGTGGTGGAGGCAGCTGTGGTGGTAACTGTACTGTGTTTACTTCTTAAAGCCAGAGTGGTTCCACTAGAAGGAATACAACCCTGACTAGCTTGGTTATCGGAATCTTTTCAAAGGCATTCATGAGAGGTGTTGAAAACCATCTCTTTAGGTAGGTCTTTATTAGGTTTATAGCTCTGCACCCTACAGTGTTATGTCTCAGCTCATGACACTTCCTGTGGCTGCAGAAAGTCTAGAAGGGAACTAAAATTACTGATGATAAAGCCTATTTATTGAATTAACTTAACTCAATATAGGGTTAGATGATCAATTTATTTATTTTTCCCTCTGTCCCATCAAACCCAACTTTTCCCCCTCTCCTAGATGAAATCAACAGGACTCACTATTTTTTTATTGTTTTTTTAGATAATAAACAAACGAACCCTAGAAATTGACATCAAAATATTGAGTCCAATCTTATACTAACCCATTTCTAGTGGAGTAAAATACAATAATCAAAACATTGTGAATTTCTCACCCAATACAAGCTTGATCTCTGCCACTCCTGGGGGAGTTTCTGAACACTCCAGGAAAGTCCAAGAGGGTGAGAAAATTGGGGGAAATGGAAATTGTCTTGAAAGCTGATATGTTGTCACTTGGGCTGGATGGAAGATAGAAGGTACTCATTTGCTAGGTTTTGCCCTCATAGGCACTTTTGCAGGATCCTTCACACTCTGCCCTTGCCCCCACACCACCACCACCACCACACCCCACCTCTGAGACTAGCTTTCTCAGCACAGGCAAGACATCATTTCAAAGGCTCTGGACTTCTGATGGCCCATCCCTCATCTGAGGTCACATGGTCTGCCCAGGCTGTCTTCATTGGTTCCTTTCACCAAGCCTGCATCTGGCCCTGGGAGAACACTCACCTTTGCTCCCTTTGATCAGATGAGTGCAGTGTCAGCCATGGCCACTCCTCTTTGGATTCTCTTGATTATGATAAGACATATGTTTCTATGTGCCCCAGATGCCAACAGGCATGTGCTGGACTCTCTGGGAGGTCCCATCAAAGCCCTCTCCGTTGACTTAAAGTCAGGGAAAAACCCCTTCCACCCTCAGTGGAAGACAGTGGCAAAAGCAGAGCCTTGTCAAAGAAACTCCTCCTTCTACCACCCAGTCCCCCTCCCCGAAGCCTGAAAGTGAGTGAAGGGTTATTGCTTACAGAACTGATTTTCCAATCTCTCAGCATGTCCTGCTAAGGATGCAGGGGTACTTGGCACCTATTGTGCTGTTCTAAGACTTCTGGGCCCTGCTGGAAGTTCTACACAGTCTGAGTGACATTTTAACATCCTCTTAAAATAGAGTTGAAGTGCTAGCAGATAAGAACTGAACAACAAAAAAAAAATTATGAACATATTTGATCTGGGAAAATAAACACAAAAAGATGATAACAATGAGAAAATATATAGCACTTATTGAGCAAGCTTTTACACATATTGTTATATAATTTTCAAGGACTGGAAGTGGATATGAGGATCACAGTAATAACCTAACATTTGGATAACAAGGCAGAGTTTACAAAGAGCTTTCTCACAAATTGTCTCATTTGATTCTCATAAGAAGCCTGCAAGGTTGGTGCTGTTCATCTCATTTTACAGAAGAAAACCCAGGGTCATAAGTGGCAAAGGAGGTTAATCTCACAAGCTAACCCACATCGGTTGAACCTGTTGCCTAGAGCAGGGCTATGTAGAAATAGAAAATAAGTATTGAGGAGCTCTCATTGCAATTTAATGTTGCCCTAACATCCAAGTGTGTGATTAATAGACTTGTTTCATTGAGTAGGGTATGGACCAACCACTTCAGGTGTTATCAGATTCACAGGGTGAGTCTTATGCAGCATGAGCTATATACCAGTCATGTGTAGTAGGACTGGCATTTTAGTCTGCAATTGGTTAGAAATTAAAAGAGAGAAAAAACTGGTCTTTCACAGTAGGTCATTTGAAAGAAAAAAAAAAGTGCTCTCTACCCTATGTGCTCTGTACCCTATGGCAGTTCATTTAGAAGAATCAGAACAGTTCTGTGGTTGATTAATGATGTCTGCCCTGAGCTTGGAGATAGGAGGCAGTGATGTTCAAGACATGCTATGCCCTTTCTGCCACGTCTGTACTCCATTTACAATGGACCCCACTTAGATCTTTAAAAGAGACATATATGGGAAAAGGAAGCTAGAACCTGTGCCAACTGAAAGAAAAAAAATAAGTGCATAACCTAAAGTTAAGGATTATGTTTTATTTGGTGGGCTTTCTGAGGATTCAAGCCCCAGAGGTAGGCTTTCGGATAGCTCTGAGGGATGGCTCCAAAGAAATAAGGGAGGAGCAGGATATATGGGAGATTTGCAACAAAGTCCTGGGGGTTGGAATATCAAAAGATGACTGTTAACTAAAGAAAACTAGGTGTCTCAAGTTAATAAATTTAGTGCTTTTCAATGAATAGGAAGATGCTTTCATCAGCATCTTATAGTTTTAGAGTACAGGTTTTTATCTCTTTAGGTAGGTTTATTCCTGGGTATTTTATTCTTTTTGATGCAATAGTAAATGGATCATTTCCCTAATTTCCCTTTCTGATTTTTCATTGTTAGTGCATAGAAATGAGATTGATTTCTGGGTAGTAACTTTGTATCCCTCAACTTTACTAAATTCTTTGATGAGCTCTAACAGTTTTCTGATAGTGTCTTTAGGATTTTCTAGGTATAGCATCATGTCATCTGCAAACAGTGATAGTTTTCCTTTTTTTCCAAACTGGAGTCCTTTTATTTCTTTTTCTTCTATGATTGCCATTGCTAGGACTTCCAAAACTATATTGAATAGCAGTGGTGAAAGTGGACATCCTTAGTCTTGCTCTTCATCTTAGTGGAAATGCTTTCATCTTTTCACCACTGAGGATGATGTTAGCTGTGGGTTTGCCAGAGATGGCTTTTATTATGTTTATGTAGCTTCCCTCTATGCCCACTTTCTGGAGAATTTTTATCAGAAATGTGTGTTGAATTTTGTCAAAAGATTTTGTAGGAAGATATAAGAGTCTGGGGTCTTTGAAATAATTTATTTGTCAAGAACCTTCACTATCTGGGGCCAGTATTCTGCTTTCCTCCATCCTGATACCCATGAGGGTCCACAGTTGCAAGTGGCAGCAGTAGCTGTTGGCATGATGACCATAACATCCTTTGTTTACTGATATGGCAGGTAACATTCTTACTCTACACCTGATTACAGGAACAAAATGCTTTACAAATTTCCATAATGCTTTACAAATTTCAAAAACATTTATATGTGTACTATTTCATTTGACACTTGGTACAATCCTGTTAAGACAAAGAAAGGAGGATTAGTCCCATGTTACAGAGAGGAAAACTGTGAGCCAGATCATTGAAGTTCTTATCCATACCCACAGGGCTAGACCTGGGACTGGAACCCAGGTCTCCAGTTTTTCAGTTCAAATATTCTTGTCACCACCCCAATTTGCCACCCTGCCCATGGTTGATGGGGAAATAAAGAGATCTATAAGAAAGCTCTGAGTAAAATGAAAATGTCATATGATGTCATTTTTTATAGAAAAGTTTAGATAATTCCATGGATGACATTCCTAGATGGTTTTTAGATTGACATCGCAGAGGACAGGCCACCCTGATAATAAGAAGCAATTTCCCCTTTCAAACACACCTCTGGGCTGCAGAGGAATATGGGTCCAAACTCAAGATGACAATTTCTCCCTTTCATTGGATGTCTTAGGACATCCAGAGGAATCACTTGAGTGCTATTGTAAATTGGTTAGTAAAAATTATCTTCTGTGCAACATACACCTATTGAGCACTTACTAGGTGTCAGAGACTAGATTAGGCCTGAGAGACACATACAAGCACAGGCAAAAATAGGCATGAACAAATATTTGCAATGAACAGTCTTATGTGAAATAATAATAGATTGGCAAGAGGTCCAGAATTGCTTCTGAGGAGGGAGAGATTAACTGTGGGTAGAGAGGGTGAAGAAAGAAGGAAAGGAAAGGGATCCACAAAGGAGGTGACCTTCCTTATGGCATGTTTTGAATGGTGAAAAAGCAGACACTCTGAGAAAGGGTGTGCAGAGTAAAGGAAGAGCATGTGCAAAGGCACATGAGCTGTTGCACATGGTAGGTTTGGGGAAATACAGACTATTCTACCCATTGTGTGTGTGTGTGTGTGTGTGTGTGTGTGTGTGTGTGTGTGTGTGTGTGTATTGTGGTAAAATATACATTGTAAGTCTTACCATTTTAGGTATACAGCTCAATGGCATTAGGTGCATTCACATGGGAACCTTCTGAAGACAGACGGTCATGCACATCCACTTTTTTCAAAGGTGTGCAATATAGGAAGAAAATCAGAATTTGACTATGCAGTTTTTGAAAGATACTAATTTATTGTTCAAGGAGAGACACACATTTTGCCTTATTGAAACTAGCCAGGTGTATAACCTCACTGAGACTTAGTATCTTTTTGATAGTATAAGGATACTAACAGAACCTGCCTCATGGGGTTGTTGTGAAAATTAACCATGTAGAGTGGTTAGAGCAATGTGAGTATTTATAAATGCTCAGTGTTTTATTGTTGATAGTGATGATGACGATGCTACTGGTGTGGTAGTGAGGATGGTGATGATGCTGATGATGAAGCAGTGGTGGTGGTAAGGGAGGGGATGATAATGTTAGTGGTGGTTGGTGGTAGTGCTGATGGTGTTGATGTCGATGACAGTAATGATTTCCACTTTTCTTGGTCCCTTACCCCCTACTGCCACATCTTGGCTTCCAGGACCAAATATGGAATGAATGTGGAGTAATTTGATTATGATTTGACAATATAGAGTATTGCTTGGCCCACAGACACCTCATTGCTCATCATTTACTTCAGGGCATTATCCACTAAGCAGCTGGGCAGGTGTGATGTGGGCATAAAAAGACCCTGCTCATGCACTGGTTGAGACAGTGTTTGCCAGTTCTCTGGGCAGCACTTCCCCAGATGCTGTTGGCGTTAAGAAATGCACAAGCTGAAAGTTAAGAGTTAAGTTTTATTTGGAGCAAAATTAGGACTAAGCCCTGGAGACAGCATCTCAGGTAGCCCTGAGAAACTGCTCTGAGGAAGTAAGCATCGAGCTAGGATATATAGGAGTTTTTGCATCAAAGTGCAGGTAGCAGGAACAAAAGAGGTCTAGGATCATGGAAATCATTCCTTTGATCTGCACCTCAACTATGGGGTGGAGGCAGTAAGTAGCCTCGGTTTTCACAGCCCTCAGGGCTCACTGGCTAAACTTTGGAGGAGGCTGCATTTGTAGATGACTGTGACATCCTTTGTTTTGTTGACTTAACTATTGCTCATGCTCCCCTGGCTCTGATAGTTTGGAAATACTGCCCCTAAAGAGGAAAGGGGGAATATCAGGATATGATAAAAGTGAGAGAGAGGTGCATACAGCCACGCACACACTTTACAAAAGTTTGTTGCTGGGGAGATATGGGGAGATGCACGAATTGGGCACATAAAAGGGGGAATATCAGGATATGATAAAAGTGAGAGAGAGGTGCATACAGCCACACACACACTTTACAAAAGTTTGTTGCTGGGGAGATATGGGGAGATGCACGAATTGGGCACATAAAAATATTCTAAAAAATATCTGACCTTGCAGAGACCTGTTCTAGTTTTTCCAGAGCACAGACCACTTCACTCCTGATCTCCACCCTGAGCTCCATTCAAGGGATGCTGAGGGTCGGCAGCTGCAGTGGCTCATGATTTAATCCATATAGAGGCAGGCCCAAACTCCAGTTCACCATCCTCACTCTCTCCTCTCTCCTTGCGTCCCCTCTTCCCTCCTTCCTTCCCTCTTTCTCTGTTTCCTTCTTCCCTGACATCTCTCCATCTTAATGGAAGTTTGAGCCCTCTTTGTCACTCATTAAGTACATAAGTTTGGTCAGGTTGTTCATTCAATATTGAGTGACCCATTCTGGGTCCATGGGCTAGTATAGGAAATAAGAAGAATAGATGGCTGTCCTCATGAAGCTCAGATTCTAGCAGACACAGATGGACTATAAACAATAAACATAGTAATTACATAAGTTAGAATAGGGTAAGTGCCATGGAAGAAAGAATCATGGAGCAATATTACAAGGATGTACAAAATGGCATGAGGAATGACCACAAGGGGTTATCCTCTCCAAGACCCCATCTGCACAAATATAAAATGTAAGTGAAGTCTGGCCAGGAAGGAATGAGATAATAAGCATAAAAGGGCTGTATAAATCATAAGCCAGGAGATGAATGTTTACTCTGAGGAAGACGCTTCTCATCTGGATTACTCCAAGTTGAAAATAAACCCCCCATTTGGACAATAAAACAGTAAAGGACAGAAATTCACATTCGCTGAGTTCCTACCTTGCACCACTTACTGTGTTAGCCCCTCACTTCAGGGACTTCCTCTCATCTCCAAGGTGGGCATCATTATCCCAGTTTTGTGGCTGAGAAGGACAAGGCTGAGCCACGAAGTAACCCGCCCAAGGTCAGTAACCCGCTGAGAGATGACAGCACTGAGCTGAGGATTCATCTCTGTGTTTCCAGGGCTCTTTCCTCAAGGGATCCAATGTGTTATCCCAGTTGGCTGACCTCTAAAAGTCCTTCAATTCCAAGAGTGCCCAACATCTCAGTGACTACACTGCTGGGTGAGGATAATTGGATGACCCAGAGAAAAACACATGTCTCGGAAGGAAATGAGTTCCTTCGTTTCTAACAGGAAGGCTGTTTCTCAGCTCTTTGGGCAACATAGATCCCGGGGAGATGGATGTCAGCAAGCTGGAGGGTCAAGATGAATGGGGGAGTGATGGGAGCTTGACTCAAGGGGCTGCCTCCACCTGCAGGATCCTGGAACCCAAGAAGAAACTAAAAGCATGAAGAATTTTCCTGGGACTTCCAAGCTTCTGAATAACAAAATAAGGATGGACCACCAATGAAGAAGCACCTTCTGACAGTGAGGTAACTTTCAGAAGGGGCTGCCCAAGTTACTTTCTTTAGAAAATGGAGTACTACACGTGCAGTCGAAAGTATGAGGTGGCTTAGGAAAGGCAAAAACACATCTATCAGTTCAAGTTCCAGGCTTGTGCGCAGGGAGAATTGACAGGCGCATTAAATATTGCTCACTCAGAAGTTGACCAGGAAAAAAATGTGTTTTTCATGCTATTTTCCCAATGTTTGAGGTTTTGAGATATTAAATCACTTAATATTATAGATAACAGTGTTTTTTGGCTGTTATCTCATGTCTGATCCCTGCCAGGTTATGAATAAAGATAGTCTTATTTACATATTTATTAGCTACATTTTACAAGAAAATAGCATCCCTGTGTCTCCCATGGTTCACAATCTGCACTGACTGGCAAGGACATTTAAAATAAGCCCCTGTCACAAGTTTTCATTTTATACTGGTCATAGTGATAGCTGTGCATGAAATTACAATAGGGATACGCTCCCAAGTCTGTGCCGAATATCAAGTTTAAGTGTGATGAGGTCATTTGGTGGGTCTGTGACCCTTCTAATTAGGTAAGGGAGTTACTGATCCCCACTTTGGGAACACAGTGGCCCAGATCAGCTCTCAGAACAAAGGTTCAGATTATAGCATGCTCTGTCTGAGGGTAGTGGCATCAGTGCCCTTTGCAGAAAGGCCTCTCACCTCAAGGGGACATTCAATGGAGTGCCCTGTTTATGGGACCCTAATGTCTATAGTGATTTATGTAGAACCACTTGAACCACTTGACCACCTGACCACTGCTGCAGAGTTCCAATCATTCCCCTGGGAAGATGGGCTCCATTCAACCAAGAAAGCAGTGAACATGATTAGCCTCCTAGTCCAGTTTCCTTTAACTTAGAGAAAAATATGTGTGTATAAAATTTCGACAAGCCTTTCTCTTCACAGGTGTAGAAGTATCTGCAAGTAGAAACTGTTTGGCAAAGAAACAGAGGAACCTTGACAAAATAGAGCTGCCCCCACCACAAGGAGGAAACTCCTGATAACTTTTTATTTCCTAGAACAGGGATGCTCACCTGTGATGGGGACCTCACCACAGGTAGGCAAAAGAGAATAAAATTCTGAATGAATCTAAACTTTCACTTTTCAACTACCTCTTTGGGTTTTATTTTGTAACTACTGACATCCTTAGGTGATGAGTCAAGAGTTATGTGAGTGACTAGCCAACACTGGACCCACCTTATTACTATGAAAAAAAGAAGTCTCTTTAACACTCTACTGTTTAATCCAACAACTCACTGGCTTCTTGTCTGCTTCCCTGGTCATGGGAAGGACTTGAAAACAATACAGATATTGGGCACAAATCTTCTTTGAAAGAGGTGCTCATTATCTCTTCTCTCAAGGGCCTGGAAGCAACTTTATATCCAAACCAAAACGAGCCATCTTCTGAGAGGTCACACCAAGGTAATTTGCATCCTTATCTAAGGAGAGCATCCATCACAAGCTGCTTCAAAGATTTGCTAGAGGCTCAAAGATCTTGTTTTGGGGCCACCAGTCCTCTCTAAGTTGTTTTGGTCAAAGATATATTCATTTACTCAGAGGTTTATTTATTTACTAGGAGATTTATTCCAATGAACACAGAGAAAATGATGAAATACATGACATAAATCTAAAGATTGCTGGGTGATTCTCTAGAGGGAGAATACTGTTAGGTATTCTAAGCTCCCTTGCTACAGATAGGTTTTTGGTTTTCTTTTGCCTCAGCTAGTTCAAAACTGGAATCTTCCAAACTGAACTTGACCTCAGGGACCTCCCGCAAATGTCCAGGTCTTCCAGAAAACTAGATTGATTCTTACATCATCTTTTCCAGGCCTCCTGTGAGCTGGAGCCCTATTTTGACCACCTGTCCTCCTCCTTGAGTGGCTCCTCTAGGTTGAAACTCCACATGATAAGAACAAGCCTTTTTCTTCAACTTCAACATCCTCATCAGAATCAAGCCCCTTTCGGGAGGGACTCCACCCTTCCTTGTGAGGCAAGAGGTAGATGGACTCCAGGATGGGCATTTGCAACTAGCCTCTTATTTACACTTCTTGAGTTAGGAGATAGGTACCACTAGCCTCATATACACTTTCTGAGGCAGGTGATAGGTGGGCTTAGGGAAAATATTTACATCCAACCACCTATCTGTGCTTCAAGATAGAAATTATAGTCACAAGGCAAATAACTGGTACTTATCTTCTGTGAACTTGTTAAACAATGGTAATAACAAGATCAAAAGAGGGGCTAAACCCTGCTTGGACAAAAGACCAAGAGTTCAGGTATTCCCCATCCTCAGGGTCAGGGAGACCCCAACTACACATGTGCAGAGAGATCCCTCTGGGTCAGAAAAGGAGGGGATGCCAGGACGTAATACATCAGGATATACTTCCCGCCATGCTTTGCTTCGGAATCCACTTTGGCCAAAAGATGTGCATGCAGATTGGGTCTGGTCAGGTGTGAAAGATAAAAGATAATTTTCCAAATGAAAACAAAGATCCAGAAGAACTGTTCTATGGAAGTGGTTTAAGTCATCTCTGGTGCACTCCTCATTCAGGGGGACTTCCGAACCTGTGCCCCTCCTTTGGGTATGTATCACTGCTCTGCTTCTGCCTTAGATAAATGGACCACTTCTCTGTGTGCATTCCCACATATCGTACTGTGTTTCTAACAATAAAATTTGTACCTGTTTTTACAGTTTGCATCCTTGAAACAGTCGTGCTTTCAACAGGGTCAAAAATCAGGGCAATTCTGCTTTCAGCCTCTAGCTGGTGTAGTGGCTAGGATTTCTGGTTTTCACTCAGGCTGCCCAGGTTCAGTTCCTGAGCAGAGAATTAAAATCCCACTCCAAACCATAATTACAGCTGTCTGAAATCACTTGGTCTCTCAGGGATTTCTCTGGGGTATTCCATTATAGCCTTAGAAGGGCACACAGACGGACGGAGACCTTTTGAAGCACTGGGAGATTGAATGAGGAGCAGAGGATGCTGCAGGAAATGATACAAGTGAGGTGTAGGGGGCAGCTAACCCAGTCCTAAGAACAGAAGGGTCTGATGAACTCACTTCCTAGGACACGGTCCCTCCACCAGTCACAAACAGCGTTCTCTCTGTGCCAGTCCTCTCTGCATTCTCCTCAAAATTGCCATTAAATAGAAAATGTGGAGATGATGTAAAAAACTTGGAAACTGCATATGTATGTGAGAGATAAAGTTTTTTAAAAAGCAAGTTAAGAGGATGGAGGTAACAAGTACTGGCAAGGAAGTAGAGAAAAGGGTATCCTTGGGCACTGTTGGTGGGACTGTAAATTGGTTCAGCCACTATGAAAAAACAGTATAGAGGTTCTCCACAAAATTAAAAATGGATTTAATTTTCAATTAAGTTAAAAATTACCATTTTAATTAGATTAAAATAATTAATTTATTTGGGAATAATTAAATTTTAATTAAAATTAAATATTGCTACCATATGATTCAGCAATCCCACCTCTGGGTATGTGTCCAAAGAAAGTGAAAACGATACCTTGAAGAGACATCTGCATCCTGTGCTCACTGCAACATTACTCATCATAGCCAAGATACAGAAACAAGTTAAGTGTTCATCAATGGATGCATGGATAAAGAGAATGCGGTATATACATACAACAGAATAGCATTAAGCCTTAAAACAAAAGAGAAAATACACTTGCAACAACACAGATGAACCTGGAGGATATTATGCTGAGTTAGATTAGCCAGACATAAAAAGACAAATAGCATATGACCTCACTCATATGCAAAAATTCATAGCCAAACTCCTGCAAGCAGAAGGTAGAAAAGTGGTTGCTAAGGGCTAGGGGTTAGGGGGAAGGGGGAGATATTCATCAAAAGGTACAAAGTTTCAGTTATGCAGGATGAATACATTCCAGAGGTCTTAGGTACAGCATGGTAAATATAATTAACATTACTCTATGATATACTTGAAATTTGCTGAGAGGGTAGACCTTAAATGTTCTCATCAGAAGAAAAAGGTAAGTAAGTGAGGTGATGCATGTGTTAATTACTTTGACTGTGGTGATCATTTCACAATATATACATTTATCAAAATATCATGTTCACTTCAAATACATACATTTTTATTTGTCAGTTATACCTCAACAAAGCATAAAACGAATGAAGGTAACACTTTCTCAAGTACTTGCTGAGCCCCCTGGACCACCTCCCTGGAACCGGACTTGTCCCTCTTTGGGGGTTTGCTGGTGGTCACTACAGTGTGGTTAGGTAACTCCCCTCCAGCTAACAAAAGCCAGATTCTTCAGGAAAAGGAAATTCTAGAACTACTGGCAGCAGACACCCAGAGAGTGTTTCCAAAGAAAGAATATCTAAACTGGAAGCTCTATAGATGAGCCAATTGGAAAAGAAGATGAGCTATATGAGAGTAAGGAAGTTCCTTAAGCTCTCCACACCTAAGTTCCTCCTTTAAGGTAGATAGTGGAGTTCCCCTTGTGACTCAGTGGTAACAAACTCGGATACTAATCCATGAGGACGCAGGTTCAATCCCTGACCTCCCTCAGTGGGTTAAGGATCCAGCATTGCTGTGAGCTGTGGTATAGGTCACAGACGTGGCTCAAATCTGGTGTTGCTGTGGCTGTGGCATAGGCTGACAGCTGCAGCTCTGATTGCACCCCTAGCCTGGAAACTTCCATATACTGCAGGTGTGGCCCTAAAAAGACCAAAAAAAAAAAAAAAAAAAAAAAAAGAGAGAGAGAGACATAACCAAAAAAAAACCTAACCCATTGAAGATTGAAGATTGAATTGATTAATTCATAAAAAGGTGCTGTCATGAAAATTGAATTGATTAATTCATAAAAAGATTTTAGAACATAAGTGCTCAATAAATACTAATGTTCCTATTACAACAACACCATTTGGAAAGGATAAAATAAGATACTATCTCCATTAAGCTTGCCACCCAGTGGGAAGGCAGGGATTAAAATAAACAGATAGAGGAGTTCCCGTCGTGGCCCAGTGGTTAACGAATCCGACTAGGAACCATGAGGTTGCGGGTTCGATCCCTGGCCTTGCTCAGTGGGTTAACCATCCGGCGTTGCTGTGAGCTATGGTGTAGGTTGCAGACGTGGCTCGGATCCCATGTTGCTGTGGCTCTGGCATAGACTGGCAGCTACAGCTCCAATTAGACCCCTAGCCTGGGAAACTCCATATGCCGCGGGAGTGGCCCAAGAAATGGCAAAAAGACAAAAAGACAAAAAAATAAAAATAAAAAATAAAATGAAATAAAATAAAATAAACAGATAGAAAAAATAAGATAATAGATAATTCCTGTAGTGGAAGTGAGTGCATTTGGAAATTCTAGGAGAATTTTCCCCAAGTTTTCTGGAAAATAAGGAAAGATCCCCAGAGAAGATGGCATTTGAGCTAGGATTAGGGTTATTAGGATCAAGGATGCATGGCAGTGGTGTCTTCCACATGAACACCTTGTAGAATTTTTTTTACAGGTCAAGAATATGGAATGTGCAAGGCATATAGGTGCAAGAGAACAGTGGCTCTTGGGAATTGCAAATACTTCAGATCTTGTACTCTAGGGTTGCTCATTACGAGTCAAGTGTAAACTAAATCAGCAATATGATTTTTTTTAACTGCCAGAAATGTGAAAACTCAAGCAAGTAAAAACCAATTCATACCTCTTAACCACACAGTTGATATCATCAGGCTTCCTGTTTAAAGGAAAGCCTTAGATGTTTCTGCTTCTAAGCTATTACTAAGTTCCAGAGCATGGATTAACACTGAATATATTCTCTGGAAATTATCCTAATTAGGTAAATATTGCACCCCAAACCGCTGTGGTCACATTCTTAACCCACTGCCCACTCCTCAAGGCCAATTTTTTTTTTTTTTAAGTCTATCCTTTGACCCTTTGACTCAGTAGTTTCCATTCAAGGAATTTAGCCTAAGGAAATAGAAAACAACTCAAATATGTATATTCAAGAATATTTATTGCAGGAGTTCCCACCGTGGTTCAGTGGTTAATGAATCTGACTAGGAACCATGAGGTCTCGGGTTCGATCTCTGGCCTTGCTCAGTGGGTTAAGGATCCGGCGTTGCTGTGAGCTGTGGTGTAGCTTGCAGACGAGGCTCGGATCCCACGATGCTGTGGTCCTAGTGTAGGCCGGTGGCTACAGTTACAATTCAACCCCTAGCCTGGGAACCTCCAGATGCCGCAGGAGAGGCCCTAGAAATGGCAAAAAGACAAAAAAAAAGGAATATTTATTGCAGCATAGTTTATCATATTTTAAAAGACTGAGCTCCACCTAAGTACCCTAACACAATGACTGGTTTCAGTGAACTAGGGTTCACCAAAGAGTGGAATACTATTCAACCATTAAGAATGATGTTGGGAGAGTTCCCAACGTGGCTCAGCGGAAACAAATCTGTCCAGTATCCATGAGGATGCAGGTTTGATCCCTGGCCTCTTTCAGTGGGTTAAGGATCCATCGTTGCCATGAGCTGTGGTGTAGGTCGCAAACGTGGTTCAGATCCTGTGTTGCCACAGCTCTGGGGTAGGCTGGCAGTTGCAGCTCCAACTGGACCTCTAGCCTGGGAATTTCCATATGCTGCTTGTGCAGCCCTAAAAAGACAAAAATAAATAAATAAATAAATGAGGTTGAGAGTTCCCCACTGTGACACAATGGGATCAGCAGCGTCCTCTGCAGCACCAGAACACAGGTTTGATGCCCTGGCCGAAGATGGGGTTAAGGGATCTGACATTGCTGCAGCCGCAGCATAGATCGAAACTGCAGCTCAGATCTGATCCCCTGCCCAGGAACTCCATATGCCACAGACTGACCAAAAAAAAAAAAAGAAAAAGAAAAAGAAAAAAAATTGCTGTTGGCCCTTGTGTCTCCTGATGTGATGCACTGAGGACACAACATCACTTCTGTGGTATTCCTGACCAAAAATGTATAAACTGAAGAAACATCATCAGACACGTAAATTTAGGATCAGTCTGCTAAAAAACTGACCTGTACTCTTCAAAAATGTCAATGTAATGAAAAAGTAAGTCTCAGGAACTGTGTCTTTTTATCTTGTTAAAATAAAGGAGACTGAAAAGACAAGACAAATAAAATGAAATACATGATCCTAGATTAGATCCTGGACCAAGAAAAAAAATCATTATAAAAGATATTATGGGGCTATTGGAAAATTTTGAATATGGACTTCCGATTAGACAATAGTATTAATCAATCTAAGTTTCCTGATTTTGATAGTTATGCTTGGTTAAGTAAAAAAGCGTTCTTGTTCTTAAGAAATTCACATTGACGTCTTTAAAAGGAAAGCTATCTATCATGTGCAATTTATTCTCAAATGGTTCAGAGAAAATACTAATGTGTTTTTAGAGAAATAATGATAAAGCAAATATGGTCAAATGATAGTAACTAGTGAATCTGAGTAAAGAGTGTCCTGGAATTGTTTTTGATACTCTTGTCTCTTGTCTGTGTGTTTTTACTTTTTTTTTTTTTCCTTCCTTTTCTAGGGCCCCTCCCACGGCATATGGAAGTTCCCAGGCTAGAGGTCTCATCAGAGCTGCAGCAGCCAGCCTATGCCAGAGCCACAGGCAACGAGGAATCTGAGCCGCATCTGCAACCTACACCACAGCTCATGGCAATGCCAGATCCTTAACCTACTGAGGGAGGCCAGGGATCGAACCTGCAACCTTGTGACTCCTAGTCGGATTCGTTAACCACTGAGCTATGACGGGAACTCCTCTCGACTGTGAGTTTTAAATTATTTTGAAATAAAAAGTTAATTTTAAAAAAAAGTAAATAATATACAGGATCTGAAATAAACCTCGAGGCAGTCACTCTCAGTGTACCTAGAGCCAGTGTAAAGTCAAAAGTATTATTTAAGTGTCCTGTTTTCCAGTTATTAAAAAGCATCAAGACCCTCAACCAGACATGGTGTCATTTCCTACTGTATTAACCTCCAGGGTTCTCTGGAGAAATATAAGGCAGACATACTTCTGTATTGCTCTATATCACTGCCTACATATCTAGATATTTATTACAAGGAATTGGTGAATTCCTTATAGTTGTGTTTATAAGGAAACTCTTGTGATTATAAAGGCTAAGTCCCCAGCTCTGTAGTTGGCAAGCTATAGATCCAAGAGAGTTAATGATTTAATTTCAGTCCAAGTCTGAAGGCTTAAGAAGAAAGCAGGAGTTCCCGCTATGGCGCAATGGGTTAAGAATCCTACTGCAGTGGCTTTGGTTACTTCAGAGGTACAGGTTCAGCTTCCCACCTGGTGCAATGGGTTAAAGGATCTGGCATTGCCACAGCTGTGGTGTAGGTCACGGCTGTGGCTCGGATTCAATCCTTGACCCAGGAACTTCCCTATACCATGGACGTGGCCATTAAAAAAAAAAGAAGAAGAAGAGCTAAGAAAGCAGGTTATGTAGTTTCAAAGACCTAGGAAGAGCCAGTGTTTCACTTCTAGCCTGAAGACAAGAAAAACTGATGTCCCAGCTTGAAGGCAGTCAAGCAGAAGAAAGTTCTTACTCAGAAAAGTCAGCCTTTTTGTTCTTCAGAACTTGAATGAAACCCACCCACAGAAGGGAGACTATCTACTTTATTCAGTCTAGTGAGTCAAAGGCTAAGCTCACCCAAAAACACCCTCTTAGACATACTCCGAACAATGTTTGATGAAATATCTGGGCACTTCGTAGCCCAACCAAGTTGACACATAAAATTAACCATCATCTCCTTAGTTGGTGTGATATATTGTTTGGCATTTGCATTGCACATGGTGGAATTTTTTTCAGAAAATTGTTAATCGTAATACCAAAGATTATTATCATACTCCAAACTGGGGGTATAAGATTTACAATCAGGAAAAACATCTTCAGAGTTCAGAAGATCTGATTTGCATTTCCTTAACCTCCTCAATTTTTGTCAATTCTGTAGCAAGGTATAATGTGGCAGAGGATTATCAGAAGGGCTCCAAATATTTGCAATTTATAACAAGCAGCTCTGAGTATTCTAATAATGAGACAGGGAGAGAGAGATACTCAGCCATCACAGGATATGACTCTGCTAAGTTTCCAAGGCAGCATGTGGCTGTTCTTTATAAAAGAGGTATCATTAAAATCCTGCTCCCAGAGAGAACAGGCCTTTACAGCTGCCCACACAGCACTAACTGAAACAAAGTTCTGGCAATCACTTATCTGATTGATGTGAATAGCCAGTCCTGTTAATTCAGGGCTAGGGTGATTTTTCTTTTGTCTTATTTACCAGTCTTTTCTCTGCACATCGATCCCATTAATTGGTTAATTGTGAGCTTTCCACTGGGCTGCCTGCTGTTTGAAATCCCCAGGGAGTTTCACTTAAGGTTTAAAAAAAAAAAACAAACTTCATCATAACTATCTCCCACAAAACCCTTCTCCCAAAATAAGAAGAGAGTCAGATTTAATTAAGAACTTTCCCCCTTGAAGTATCCACTTGGCCACTCTTTTTTTGCACCTCATTTAATGCCTTAAGGATATAGAGTTCATTCTGGCATTACTTCCTCCTCTGCGCCTGGTTCACTGGTGCATCCTTGAATCCAGAAGCCAAGTGGATTTACTAGCCCTAATTAATGTCTCTACGCTAATAAGCTGTCTTTCCAAATTTGCACACTGATTCCCCAATTTGATCAAAATATGTATAAAATTTTTCTAGAATAATAATTTATACTAATAAATATTTTATACTAGCAAGAGATGGCTTATTAGTAGGGAAGAAAATGGGTTATAGCACAAGTTGTAAGAATAACCTTCAGTGTTGAGATTTTTTTTTCCTAATAGGGAAGAGTCAGCCGTCACTGGGATATTTAGAATCCCAAGGACATCAGAATCAAGTATCAGTTGTCTGATCCTTTTAACAGTAATATATCTTCAAAGCTCTTGCTTTAACATCTAGAAAGTGTTCATTTTCTTATTTCAAACCAATTAAATATTCTGGGTGAAACAAGTCACTCACTTGCCTATAACCTTTTTAAAAAGTTATTTTTTAAAAATACTGTACCTATTAATAACCTGAATTTATGTTGACTATGTTTTAGGGCATTTATAAATGGTGAACTCAATTTCTGAAATTAAGTTTTTCAATCGCAATTTTCTAAAGAGAAAAAAATGGGGACCATTGGCCTACTTTGAGCAGTCACCTTCTAAACTGGATTGAGGAGTTCCCATCGTGGCGCAGTGGTTAAGGAATCCGACTAGGAACCATGAGGTTGCGGGTTCTGTCCCTGCCCTTGCTCAGTGGGTTAACGATCCGGCGTTGCCATGAGCTGTGGTATAGGTTGCAGACGCGGCTCGGATCCCGCGTTGCTGTGGCTCTGGCATAGGCCGGTACCTACAGCTCCGATTCGACCCCTAGCCTGGGAACCTCCATATGCCGCAGGAGCAGCCCAAGAAATAGCAAAAAAGACAAAAAAATAAAAATAAATAAAAATAAATAAATAAACTGGATTGATACCATTGAGCACAAAACCCTTGCCAGTCAACAAATTCTAACTGTGTATTTTCAGGCCAGTGGTTCCAAACCATCATCTTAGGGGTTTGTGAAGAGGTTCCTCTAGAGCTGCTCTGCTTCTAAATGTTTTACATATAGGACTATAAGAACGACGTCCTTGAACAGAAGGTCCATGACTTTAAAAGTTTCTAGGCAATTATTTAGGAATCTTTCTCAATTATTCCTCATGACCTTTGTTGGAATTAACTCTTTGATGGTTACATATTAATAACTAGACAAGACCACAATAACAAACCAAGTCCAGGAATCTCAGTGAGTTACCACAACAATGGCTTTTTACTAACTCATACCAACTTAGATGACCAGCACAGATTGAGAGTCTTGCTTCACTAGACATTGAGGGGCCCAGGTTGACTAGTTTTCCACCATCTCCATCTAAGACCTCCATGTTACAAGGTAGGGCAAGAGGGAGACTGAAGGTCGTGCAGTGGAAATTCAAAATTTACAACCTAGAGGTGATAAACACTTTTACTTTCACCATTGTCCATAACACTCACATGGCCTCACCTAAATGAAAGGAGCCGGGAAGTAAAACTCCAGGTGCCCAGGAAGTAGGGAAGAACGGGATGTTTATGACATCTGAAAGTCCACCAGAACTCCTCTCCTTTTCCCTTATCCCCGACGCCTGACTTCCAATTCCCTCTCAACCTTTCCCTGATTTTATGACATCCTGAACCCTTTTCTGGAATTCTAGTTGTATCTCTGCCCTTGCCCTCTTCCAGTGAACCTTCATACGAGTCACCCACCCACTCACACAAACACAAACATGCACTCACACACACACACCCCTCAACAATAGGAAATGGGGATCTGACAATTAGTTGACAATGCTTTGTACACATGTAGAAGAAACAGAAGTCAGTGAGAAGTGTAAGCATTCTGAATGCCTAGTACTTGTTAAGGTGACTCATAAGACTTGGTATTGATGGTCTCCATGCTCTGCCATCGGGGCTCTCAAATATTTGAAAATGATTCAAGATAAATTCTCTGATCATGTTCAGTACCACTCCCCCCGTATATATTGTAGCTCACTGATGACACTGGTCCTGTCTCAGACGTGTGTGTGTGTGTGTGTGTGTGTGTGTGTGTGTGTGTGTGTGTGTGTGGCGCAGGAAGGGGGCTGGCAGGATCATCCCCATGAATGCAGAAATGCTGAAATGGCAAATTCAACTGAACTAACCTGGCAGAATTTTCAAAATTATAGTGCTCAGTGCTGGCAGAGGTACAAGGAGGCAGGGATTCTCCTAGAATATAGGTGAGAGTGAATTTAGTACATTTCCGAAGGACAATTTGGCCACCCCTCCGAAAAGATTTTAAATTGTGTATATACTTTGTTCCAGCACTTCCATTTTCACAATTTGTTCCTAGGGGTAAGCACAAAGATTTAGTTGTAAAGTTGTCCAGTATAACATTATTTATTATATAGGCTTGAAACATCCTAGAGGCCCAACAATAGGGAATGGAATAAATCATTTCATATTATTGGACACAACCCAACAATTAAAATTACATTGTGGAAATATATACTATTGACATGAAAAGCTGTTCATAAGTTATAATTACATGTTCCCATTTTGGAAATAACTGCACACACATTTTTCACTTTTGCATAAGGTAATTTGGCTTGACTGCTTTTTATCTTCTTACTTTATCTGAACCTACTTTCTGGCTGAGATATTTGTGTAAAGATATTATTTTGAAAACACTCAAAATGCAACATTTTTAAGAAGGCCTGCTGGATGGTATCCATCCATATAACATCCCTGCTCACCCCCAAACCCCCACAGGACGGAACTCATAATACTTGGCTAAAACTCTCTCCTCTTTGGTATTGTATTTACCTAGCAAACACCCTCACACTTGGCTAATTTATATCCATAGATTTTTGCTGTCTTCCATTTCATTCTCTAATAATTTAGGTGTGAATCGCCACAAAAGCTTCTCACAGTTTTCTCTCCATTATCTTGAGTTTAGTTTCCTTCTCTCTTGCACATTATTCCACACTAGATGCATGGTTTCAAGCACCACGAACTATGCTTAAGAGGCTTTCTTCAGCCCACTTGCCCCCATCCTTCAGAATCCACATATCAATCAATGTTATTTGTTATTTGAGGACCTGCTGTGTAGCACAGGGAACTCTACCCAATATTCTGTGATAATCTACATGGGGAAAGAATCTAAAAAAGAATGGATGTGTGTATATGTAACTGAATCACCTTGTTGTGTACCAGAAATGATCACAACACAGTACATCAACTGTACTTCAATAAAACTTTTTAAAAATGTTATTTGTATTATTATCTTATTGAGCCTTCAGGTCAAGTCTCATCCCCTTTGCCCTCCTTCCACTCCAATCATAGGAATGGATTATATACAAAAGGGAAATTGTTTATATTTATATAAACATAGAACTCATGAAAACCTAGGAAAACTATGAAATTCACACTGATGATTTTATATAGAAAGCTATAAAGACAGAGAAACACTATGAAACAAAATTCCTGTTAAGGGCTTGTTATCCTAATATCTAGAGTCTGACAATTAAGTATTTGAATATCCTTCTGTTTTCCCAACATTTGTCATGGGTATTAGGCTAATATGCAGCTAGAGAAGTCTGTGCAAACAAGCCCTTCTGTTTCAATATTAAAGTACATGAATGTCCTCACTAGTTTCCTCTTGTTAAAATTGTGCTGAGTACACCAATGAGCATTATTTATATGGCAGGAGCAAATGGAGATGATTAAGACTCTTCTATTGAACTGGAAACAAATGCCCACCTTTCCTTCAGATCAGCCCTTATTTGTATGACTTATGCTATTCAGACTCTTGTTTCATTTGGTAATGGCATTGCACTGCTGTGTGTTGGGGCAATTTGTCCTCCACCATGTCAGAATCAATGAGCATTCTTTATTGGTCTAAGAGCACTAAGTGCGAGGCATTGCCCTGAAAGAAAGAAAAATATGACTGTGCTACAAATTTTTCAGCACATTGAAAAGCACCTCTCCCCTGTTCTGCACTGTAATGGGGCTACATTCCTAAGGAAGTTATCTGTGCCAATACACACAGAGCCTTCCAAGGCCAGGCACACACCAGCTACTTCAGGACTGTGTGGGTGCAAGTGAAAAATTCTCCTGCTGGATATGTTATCACACATCATGGTTACATTGAGAAGCCATCCATCCATCTGGATCGACTTTATACTCTGAAATATAAAGTTTAAGAATTGGATACAATGGACATTTATTTGTTGAGGCATCTTGTTAGGAAGAATAATTGGCTACAATGGAGGTCAAAGCCAAAGAGACATTGAGATGTTCAATACCTAAGGAGATAATAAGTAACATAAGGGGAATTGTTTCATTAAGTGGTCTCTCAACACTTCCTCTGGAAGAGTTCTTTATTTATAGATGTGTATGCCTCACCCCAGTTAAAATATACAATTTAGATGAGAGCAAAATACAACTCTCACTATAAACCCAGAATCTTTTGGGCTGACAGGTGGCCCCTTTAAAAATAACATTACTATCGTTTGCATATACTCTTGGTAGAGGCATTATCACATTTACTATGACTATTTTCAACAAGATAGCTAATCAAGATATAAGATTCCTTGATTAAATCAGTAATAAATCAAATACCCTTAAAGCTCCATATCGCACTCTTGGTGAGAGAAAGAGTGAGTGACCGTGGCGTCATCTGCTCTGCTGTCAACAGCAGTCACTGAATTAAAGGTGCATCTTATTTCATTATCTAGAGGGACTGAAGAAGGGGAATTTAGGAAGGAATGGACAAGGCTGGCGGTCATGGGCAGTGATATCCTCCACAGTGTACAGCCAACCAGGAGCTAGAGGCTCTTTCTACTCCCCAGAGATTAAAACTCTATGGGGGAGAATAGAGACCCCATCAGGGTAGGGTTGTCTACTACAGAGGAAAACTGTAGCAGGAAGTAGAGAAGCAGAATGATGTAGCAGAGAGAAACCTGCATTGGAAACAGGTCTAGGTTCGCTGTGGGCTTTGATACATATCATGACCTATAAATTTGGGAGCCTTGGTTTTCTTACCTGACTGATGGCATTATATATGGAGGGTATTAGTTTCCTGGGGCTGCCATAACAAAATACCACAGACTGGACAGCTTAAACAATGCAAATCTATTTTCTTATATTTCTGGAGGCGAGGGTCCAAAATCTCGAGTTGGTTTCTCCCAAGGCCTCTCTCCTTGACTTGCAGACAGCTGCTTTCTCACTGCAGGCATGGCTTCATGTCATTGTTCCTCTGTGTCCTCACCTCCTTGGTGTTTCTCTGTGTGTACAAATGACTTCTTCTTGTAGGGTATCAGTCCTATCAAATGAGGGTCCACCCCAAGAAACCCATTTCAACTTAATCACCTCTTTATTTATTTATTTATTTTTAATTTTTTACATTTTTTTTGGTCTTTTTAAGGCCGCACCCGTGGCATATGGAGGTTCCCAGGCTAGGGGGCTCATCAGAGCTGTAGCTGCCAGCCTACACCACAGCCACAGCAATGCCAGATCCAAGCCGAGTCTGCAACATACACCACAGCTCATGGAAACACCAGATCGAACCTGCAATCTCATGGTTCCTAGTTGGATTCGTTTCCACTGTGCCACGACAGGAACTCCCTTAATCACCTCTTTAAAGCCTGATGTCCAAATAGAGTCACAGTCCCATGTAATTTATAGGTTGGGGCTCCAACCTATAAATTTGGGGGCAGGGGACACAATTCAACCCACAGCACACACATAGCCAATGTTCATATGCAAGCAGATAATGGATATTCAAGTACATGAGAAACTGCAAGGTGCTTTATGGCATAATCCATTATCATCGGGAAGGAAATGTCAGAACATAATGCTCCTGAACTCCACTAGGATCAAGTGGCCCACGGAAGCCACCTTCAAGCTTTTTTTTTTTTTCTGTGAGGGATAAAGGGTGGAAAAAGTGGTAAAGAGTGTGAACACATATGGAATTATTTTTATTCCTATTTTGGCCACTGGGCCTCCATTCTGTTTCATACTTGTACTCAGATTTCCTTTGGGAGCTTCCCTCCCCAATCCCCTACACTAGGTGCTATGAAAATGCCCTGCAGTCCCACCAGAGGAGCTGAGAGATCTGTGTGAACATCTTCTGCTGGATCCTTCCTTTTACCAACTCTGTACATATAAGGAGGTAAAACAACCTCCTTAGTTGGCTAACTGGTTACACTCGCTTGGAACACTGTGTCCCATTAAAGTGATATAAGGATATAAGGAAAAATTGTTGGGTTTTATTAATTTCTCCCAAAGAGATCTGATAGTCCAATGTGTCAGAATATCCTGCTCCTAAGTCTGGTTTTCTGCCCTTATTGCTGATTCTCAAGGCTCCTCAAATTCTCTTTTACTTAAATTAGCCAGAGTTTGGATCTATTGCTTGCAACCCAAAAAAAGCCATAGCTGGTAATGGTGAGTGGAAGTATGAACAGAAAGAAGCTTACAACAGAGGGGGACAGGTGGAAGGAGGAAGGAGGAAAAAATACATTAGGATAGGAAATTGAAAGGAAAGAATAAAGAGTTAAAGAAATAGATGTATGGGGCAGAAAAAAGAGAAGGGGTAGAAGAATCAAAAGGTTACAAGGCTTAGCAACTCACATCTTTCTTGAGTGAAAATAGCTCCATGCCCAGAGAAGACATTATGGTTTCCCTTGAGTGATTTCAACTCAGTGAGAAGATCTTTCTGTTCATGGAAACTAAAGCTTCCCTGGTCCACCCAGGTCATTTAACACTAAAAGGTTTCACCTCCTGAGGCAACCTATGGTTATGAAACCTTAGACAGGGCTGGAAACTGCTTCCAGTAATGTATACTCTCTGGAGCAGCTCAAAACAGGTCTCCTGACAGACTTGCACTATTTTAAGACTAAGAGAGAAAGGGTGGAGATACAGAAGCTACCCTCAATGAGGTTGCTATATCCCAAATTCTGGTCCTTGGCTTTGTAGGTCCAGAAACTCCACTTATCCAGGGAATCTAGAATGGACTACTTAATTCAAACACATTTATAATTTGATGGATGGGTAGAACAGGATTCCAATTTCTCAATTCAAAAGTACTAGGTTTGAATCTGATCTGGATCCAAACTTGGCCCCTGGATTTCTTATCTTGTGACTTTTGCAAGTTTATTAACTTCTCTGAGCCTAAGTAATGCCTGTGGTTGGTGTGAGGGTTGCATGAGTGGTTCTCTGCGAAGTGTGTGTGTGCTACAAGGACTCAGAACATGTCACTTGTGTTCCCTCACCTTCTGTACCAGACTCCTCTCCTGCACCTCTTCAGAAGCTCTCAGCTTCATCTGCTCTTGTTTCAGCTACTACATCAGCAAGCAGCTCTGTAGGGCCTCTTCCTTATTTCAAACAGGAACAACGTGGCAGAGCTTCCCTCTTGCCTATTCCTGCTCCTCTCCATCATAGGCCATCCCGGCTCACTGGGAGGTAGAGGAGGCTCCCACCCCCTGGCACCCTCCTGTTCATGACCTTGAATGGTAGGAGAGTTACCATCATAGAGTGAATTTTTGGCCAAAGGGAGACATAGCCCAGAATAGACCCTTTAATATTTTCTATTCCACTGAGACCATTTATAAGGCTGTTCAGAGGTCTTTCCCTTTATCCCCAAGACCCTTGGCTCCTCAGAACCTGGTAACTTGGTGATGAATGACTCAGTAAGTCATCCTTGTGTTAGATTTGCCTCCTTCTCTCCCTCACTCCCTGAGATACCCCCTATTTAGTAATGATACCAGATGCCTTTTCCCCAGGAAACCCAAGCTAAAATGAACTCTGACTCCTTTTCCCTTTCCAGTCACCAGAACCAGAATAGCCACATAGGTCTGTCTATTGCCTGGATCAGGAAAATTTCATGCTACCCAGGAGGTCATACTAAAATTTCACAGTTTGTTGCTATATGTATATATGTGTGTGTGTGTGTGTGTGTGTGTGTGTGTGTACACACACATATATATATACATACCAACAGAGAGAGAAAGAGAGGTGAAATATTATGCAGGCTTAAGAATGAATCCTGTCTTATGCTATGGCATGATGGCCTGGATAAACTTTGTGAACATTATGCTCTGTGAAATAAGCCACTCATAAAACAACAAAAACTGAGTGGTTCCAAGTATATGAAGTACCTAGAATAGTCACATTCATAAAAATAGAAAGTAGGATGGTTACCAGGACCTGGGAGGGAGGCAGAAATCGGGAATTGTTGTTTAATGGATACAAAGTTTCATTTTTGCAAGATGAAGAGTTTTAGAGATTGGTTGCACAACAATGGGAAGGTTTTTTAAAAAGAGTCCAGTGGGACCATTCCTGCTAGAATTTATAAACTATAATAAATATGGTCAAAGATTGTGCTAGACCTCACCTTTTCTGATTAGACTATAAATATCAACTAAGATACAAGTTAAGCCTTGAAAGCCCTCTGTTATGGATTAGATTGTGTCATTGTTCCCCCCTCCCCAAAAAATTCGTATGTTGAAATCTTAACCCCAATACCTTATAAACGTGGCCTTATTTGGAAACAGTATCATTGCAAATGTCATAGTCAAGATGTGGTCACTAGGGTGGGCCCCAATCCAATAGGAATGGTGTGTTTTCAAAAGGGGATATTTGGAGACACACACACAGGGGAAATGCCATGTGATGGTGAAGGCAGAGAATCTACAAGACAAGACATGCCAAAGCTTGCCAGCAAACCACCCAAACCTAGGAGGAAGACATGGAGCAGACTCCTCCTCACAGCCATTAGAAGAAACCAACCTATGACACCTTCATTCAGGCTCCTAGCCTTCAGAACTGAGATAATATATTTTAATGCTGCTTAAACCACTGAGATGGTGGCATCTTGTCACAGCAGCCCTAGCAAATTAATGTATGGCTCCCCAAAATCTTTCCAACCTGCCAGATCTCCCCTGTGCTCTACTGTGTAATTTTTTTCTTCTTTATACTCAGTGACAAGACTACATGTGTATTTTACATAATTTTGGTTTGGAATATATGCCATCAAAATCACTCAAACTCTTGATTCTATCATATATTGCATTTACTCCCTTTTCAGGTTTATAATAGCTGTAAAGTGAGTATTTAGCTCATCTAGGACAGGGACTGTGTTCTCCTTCTCCTGGGATTCAAAGTGTGACTGAGTGGTCCTTAGGACAAATTGACCTCACAGGAAGATACACATTCTGCCTGGCTGAATGAATAATAGCTATTTTATTACTTATGTCAGTGACATGTTTACATGATAGGCATATTTCCCATCAGCCAACCACAGTCAGTGAAATGGAAAATCATACCTCACTCTATTAAAATGGCTTGGTGTTAATATAATGAAAGATTCACAATTTTATTAAAAAAAAAATCAGAAGCCACTGAAAAATCAAGTTTAGCCTGTGTCTCTACCTGCCTTCTTTTCTTCTCTTTGGTGCTTGTTGTGCTGCCCTCAATAGATGGTAGATGATAGATAGAGCTATCACTGCATATTGAGAGAGAGCAAGAAAAATCCTATACATATTGTGCAACACATTCAAGCACAGAATGGCTTGGCTGAATTCAACAAAGGAAGAGCATACAAAGTGTGCCTTTTTTATGTTTGTTATTTTGAAATAATAGGCCCCAAATTCTCCATTTGGCTTGACACAGTTTTCATTATGAGCAAGTCTTATTTGATATTGCGGCACATAAAGGAAACAGATTGGACTCCATTTTTCTCTCTCCAACGCATCATACCAGTAGTCACAGCACCTGTTGATATACCATCTTTGTCCTCAGTTACCATTAACTCTGAGTAATCCTGGGTTCATCAGCTCATCTCTCTGGACACAGAAAATGAGAGCCTTGTGCAGTTGACCTCTGAGGTCCCTTTTCCCAGCCCTGATTCTGTAATCCTTTGGGGTGGTTGGGGGCAGGGAATTTCTCATCATCAATATATGTTTTCCAAATGGCAATTCTTTTCTTAAGAAAAGCAATTCTTGCTAGGAATTTCAGAGTTGACAGAGACAGAATTGGAATATGTTTAGTAACCATAATTTAAATCTCTCTCAAGACATTTTTTCCTAATGTTTATAAGTGAAGGGTGTCAAAACCATTATGTTCACTGGTGTGAATTTTTATTGAATATCAAGAGTAAATAATATATGACTTGGGATGAAATTTCTATGAAAGCTATTTGGGGCCTTATGTAGCTAAAGCTCTTCAATTTGTGCTTTGCTTCAATATGGATGCAGCATTAATATTTATCTACAAATGATCCATGACTATTATTTTTACAGGTGCCTGAAACAATATGCCTTTGAAAGACATGTGGGGAATCAGGAGCACCCCAAACCCCCAGAGAGCACCCTGGATAATAATTCTTTCACGATAGGACCTGACTAGACAGTGCCAAGCAGCAGAGGTGGCTGCAGCTCTGGTGAGGAAAAAAGACAAAGGTCTAGGGAGATGTCAAGGGGCTGGAGGTTAAAAAGAAGTAGCAGTTTCTCCTCAGTACAGAAATATAATATTGAACAAATTTAGAAAACAAATAAAATTAAATTTTGGATTTGTCTCCAAAATATGATCTCCCCCCCACCAAAAAAAAGGTCTTTGAGAAAATGAACATGTATTGATGGCCAACTCTGCCTAGGGAATATTACAAATGCAATCTCATCAAAGCCCAGAAAAGCCCAGAAAAATCCTAATGTCAAATCTATTCATAGATCTGCTAGGTGATTTTCATAGGGCAGGGAAACCAGCATTTATTCAATATTCATCACATTCCTTACAAACACTGTGTTTAACCCTTACAAGAATCCTTTGAGATACGAATCCATTTTACAGGTGAGGAAACTGAGCCTTGCAGAGGTAATGTGTCTCACCAAAACAAGAAGTGACAAGTTGAACTTGGCTCTGTTGACTCCTGACTCTTTCCATTCTTACCCTGCTGCATCATGGAGTATAGCTGAAATTTGAAATTAAAACATTAACCGTAAAAACATATTATGTTTCATTAAAATTCCTGCAAATCTTTAGGGCATTGGGACATTTTCCCAATAGTCCAAAGTTTAGACATATTTCAATAGGTAAACTGTTCCCCAATCCATCTTCTTGAATCTCTCCATACAGTAGTGCAAGGATCTTCACTCAAGATCCACAGATTTGCTGGGGTGGTCAATGAACCTTCTGGAATTATGTATAATATTAAGTGTGAGTGTGTGTGTGAGAGAGAGAGGGAGTCTGTGTGTCTGCAACTTTCATTTTTCAGAAATGCCTCAATTCCAAAGAACATTAGGAGTCAGTGGCATAGATTCACAGAACTGTTATTAACCTCCAAGCCACTGGAGCCCTAATGGACTGTGAGAGGATGGACAATATCAGCCAAGAGGAAGTAGCTACTTTAAAAGGAATTAATAGGTCCTTAGAAGAAATTCGTGGAGTTCCCGTCGTGGCGCAGTGGTTAACGAATCCGACTAGGAACCATGAGGTTGCGGGTTCGGTCCCTGCCCTTGCTCAGTGGGTTAACGATCCGGCGTTGCCATGAGCTGTGGTATATAGGTTGCAGACGCGGCTCGGATCCCACGTTGCTGTGGCTCTGGCGTAGGCCGGTGGCTACAGCTCCGATTGGACCCCTAGCCTGGGAACCTCCATATGCCGCAGGAGCGGCCCAAGAAATAGCAACAACAACAACAAAAGACAAAAAGACAAAAGACAAAAGAAGAAATTCGCTGACAAGCTTAAGGGAGTAGAGAGTCCCAAGTTTTACACAGAGCAAGTTATATCCAAGTGCATCCCATCCACTGAGTGCCATAGTTAGGAAGGCCTGTGGTCAACTAGGGAAGAGCCAGAGGGGAAAAACTACAATGGCTGTTGCCTCAAGAATCCACTTAATGTAAAGAACAGTTGGAGGAACAGAGGGTGAAAGGAACCCTCAGACATTGAGAATAGGAATTTAAATGGTACAACCACTTTGAAGAGCACTGTGGTGATGTGTACTAATCTAAAAACATGAATATTCTATAACTTGGCAATGCTACCCATCCACAGAGAAATTCTTACCCATGTGTCCAAGGAGCCAAGGAGGAGAATTTTATTATAGAATTGTGTATAATAGCAGGAATAAAAAGAACCAAAAAAAGAAAGAAAAAAATTTTAAAGCCTATATATTTATCAACAGGAGAATGGATTCCAAAAATACAGACTAGCCACAGAATGGAAAGTGAATAGAAGCTAAAATCAACAAACTAGAGATACATGTATCAAGGCAGACATATCTCAACACAAATTCTCAGTGCAAATTTTTTTAAAAGGCTATATACAATATGTCATTCTCCATGTAAACTTTAAAGTTATGCAAAAATAAATAATATAGTGTGTAAGTACACATGTGCATATAGCAAAATAGAAAAAATGTGCATGGTGATGATTCCACCAACTTCCAGGTGGCTATTTCAAGGGATAGGTAGGGAATGGCATTAGAGCTTTGTCTCAATTTTTTTTTTTTAACTGGAAGCATATTTGGAAAAAATAGTACAATTTAACAAGTGTGGGTGGTGGATACATATTTTCAATTATTTCTATTATTACTGCCATTATAATTATTAATACACACCTCTGCGCTTGAAATATTTTGTAATATTGAAGCACGAAAGGCATTGCGAGCTGTCTTTACTGAAAGGGTTCAGGTTGAGGTTGCATGTCTTTTGGAGGCAATTCGTGCAGCAGCCTAAGATTAAATTAAAGGATGGATCATTTCCAGCTAGAAGTCTGTCAGAGTCTATAGTCCTGGAGAACATCCTAGCACTTGGATAACTAGCTTGCATTTGTTTCGTGTCTGCTTTATTTCACCTGGTACACCAGGATCAATGCTAGAGCAGAATGCAAGGAAATTAATCCCCTTTGGAATGATAGTGAGCAGGGTCCCTTTCCACACTTTGAACCGGTGTGTGCTTCCTACACAATTTATGACCTAGTCAGTCCTTGTAACTTGACAATAGCATTACAAGGAAAACTTTCAAACCTTCCAGTTTTCAGAGTTCCAGCCAGAGGTTAAATAATGCTAGAGTGTGTCTCTATTCATGGTCCCTCTCACCTCCCTTCGTACTGAGAAAACAAGCCCACCATCCACTCTCTGCCCTTGTGCCCAGTATTTTCAAAACAGCTCTGGCCCACATATGCGGCCTCTTACCTCACCTTGTCGCTCTCCTGTGCCTCCCTCTGAACAGTGCCCACATGGCATGTGCTATCTTTGTATCCTTCTCCTGTTTAGAGCTTCAAATCCAATCTGTCAGACCTGAAAGTCCATGTACTTAACCATTCAGCTCAATGGCCTCATTCATCTTCCCACCCAACTCCCAGTCCTCAGCCCCCCTATTCTCAGCAGGGGGCCAGTATGGGTTTGGTGCTCAATTGGTTTCTGTCTAATACAACTGTAATGGACTCAGCTGTTTATAGATACAAAAATTACATTCCTACAGCTTTCATCAAAGCCGGGAGAAATGAACAAGTCTTTTTATATGTATGAGATTTAAATATACTAATCTCATTTTTTCCTTAGTGACAGGATAATCATCTTTCTCATCAATTCATGCAGGCTCAGTAAAAACTGCAGACAAAATGCGAATGTAATTGTTGTTGACATGTAACCATCTTGTACTCACATCAATTAGGTTTAGGTACATTAGAAAAGATTAGGGAGAAAGAGCTTCCACTCCATTCCAAAATGTGCAGTCATTTATAAGGTGGCTCTCATCTGTTGCTGAGTCAAGGCTGTTCATGTACCATATCTCAATGTCCCTTTAAATATCACTCTCTTGCTCTTTGGGGAAAAGGGAATGATGTCATGATGTATACTTCTAATTATAACTGACCAGGCTCTTCCATACTCAGTTTTGTTCCCCACGGGTTTCACTATTTGCCAATATCTATTTAACTATAGCAGTAACAGGAAAAATTCCCAAGTCTAATCAGCTAGAAATTCTTTGGCTCTCTCCTACTTTAGTGGAATCATATTTTGCACTTGAGGTCATCTTTGTATCTGAGAGCGAAGCAAGACTGGGAGAAAATCAGTATTAAAAATAGAGCAAAGTTCCAGACTCTCATTCACTAGAGCTCATGGAAGATTCTGGCCTTTTATTATTCATGCTTAACATGGGCACCAACCCCCTGCCTGGAGAGTACGCCAAGGATCTTCACAGTGCCCTGGCTCTATCTTAACAACTGCCAGGGCTGGCATCTTTTGGAAGGTTTTGGTTTCCTTCTGCCCGTCACATCCAGACACCACAGTGGCAGGGTGAGTCCAGGAAAATGGGATATCCATTCACCCCATCTAGGCCTGCCTCCCACTCTGAAACCAAGTCACCAAATGCTCTTTTGTGCTCCTCTGATTCTTTCATTCCTATAAGAGATAGTGCCACTGCACTACCATGCAATGGGGTGTATTTTGCTCTGGGTATAAAAAGACAAAAGCCAGCTTTTGTGCTATATGTCACAGGAGATGAGTTAGTGAGACAGACCTAGATTCTACCTCCTGAAGTTTACAATCCAGTAGAGAAGATAGAACACAAATTGGAACAGTTACACTATCAGGTCACATGTGATAAGGACCATGTGGAGGAGCAAAGCAGAGGCTCTGCATAATAACAGGAGGGAGAGAACTTCTAGAAGCAGGAGAAAGCAGGAGGGGCACTAGGATGATCTGGTGAACTTTGCTGTAAGGAGAACAAGAAGGGGTGTGGGGTCTGGAGGTGTAGGCTGCAGGACTGACCTTCAGGTCTGGGGTGACCCCTGTCTACATGTCATGGGCCCCTTCTATTCCTCTCTAGCTGGTCCATTTCAGTCATGCAGGCAAACTCCTTGGTCATCCTTCATGGCTACCTCTGACCTCAAAAGGAAAGACTATACCCTAGTCTGCCTGTCTTTCCAGTGAAACATGCTCTCTCCTCCTGAAGTTTGCTGATGACCTCTCCACCATGAAGTGGTCCAAGGTCACCTTCCTCCTGTGACTTTGTTGTCGAATCCCCTTTCCCTCAAGCATGCAAGGCTATGTGGATACACTTAGATCTCTCTGGATCCAAGCACTCCTCCCATTAACAAATGGCCATACTCCTGAAAAAGAAGGGAGAGAGCCAGTCTGTTCTCCAAGTCATATTTGAAAAATACTAGAGATGCTTGGAGTTCCCGTCATGGCTCAGTGGTGAATGAATCCAACTAGGAACCATGAAGTTGCAGGTTCCATTTCTGGTCTTGCTCAGTGGGTTAAGGATCCAGCGTTGCCGTTGCCATGAGCTGTGGTGTAGGTTGCAGACACGGCTCAGATCCGGCATTGCTGTGGCTCTGGCGTAGGCGGGTGGCTACAGCTCCGATTCAACCCCTAGGCTGGGAACCTCCATATGCCACCGGAGGGGCCCAAGAAATGGCAAAAAGACAAAAAAAAAAAAAAAAAAAAAAAAAACTTAGAGATGCTTATTATTACCCTGCAGGAAATCCTTGTTAAACAAAATGCTCATTTGGAATGCAAATAACCCCACCCTAAGTGTGAATTGTTTTCCTCTTTCTTATGCAAATGGACTCTTGGCTACATATTTTCGTGGAAGCTTGACTTAAAATTGTCCTACTCTCCAAACTATATGCGGACTTCAGAGTAGAAAAGTCATTTTTAAAACTCATTTTCTCAAAGGATCTTGCACAGTGGCACTCTGTGAGGCTTGACCACTGGCTTGGTTGGTTCTGTGGTGGTCTCATCTAGCACAGGAACAATCTGGGGCTGGGTAAATAGGTAAGGTTACTTTTTGGGGATGCTGTTCTCTGACTGTACATTAGGATGCTTTGTGTAAGTCAGCCCTTCTATGGGGGCAACTTTGTTCTGGTCTATTCTTCAAGACCTCTGCTTTACCCATTCTGGCTACCAGAATCCTAAAGGCCTGGTGTGTTGCATCCTTTAGCGGAAGTTTTTCTCCCCAGTAGGATGAAGCAGCTTAATAGCACAGAAAGAGAAATGACCCCCAAGTCAGGCAAACAGCTGAAAGAGCACATTTGGTAATTACGAGCTCTGTGGGCAAAATATTAAATGTAAACTCTTTTAAGGCTCTGTTTCTCTTATTATAAAAAGATAAACAGTAACTATTTCAGAAAGTTGTAAATATACGAGTCTGGGTCATAGAAGTCATTTAGTGAATGATAGCTGTATACAACCTTCCTTCTTTAGATTTCAATTTTTTTAATTTAAATTTAATTTTTTAATATTTTATTGACAGAGTTGATTTACAATGTATTAGTTTCAGACATATAGCAAAATGCCTCAGTTATACATTAAATATACATATATTCTTTATACATATATAAAGAATATTTATGTTCTTTTTTCAGATTTTTTTTCCCTTATAGGTTATTAGAAAATATTGAGTTCCCTGGAGTAGGCCCTTGTTGTTTATCTATTTTATATATAGAAGTGCGTATATGTTAATCCTAAAATTCTAATGTCTACCACTCTGTCCCTTTCTCCTTTAGTAAACCATAAGTTTGTTTTCTCGTTTTCTTTTTTTTAAATTTTGTTGGAGTATAGTTGACTTACAATGTTGTGTTAGTTTCAGGTGTACAGCAAAATGAATGAGTTATATGTACCCATATATACACTCTTTTTCAAATCATTTTCCTATATTAGTTATTACAGTGTATTGAGTAGATTTCCCTGTCCTATACAGTAGGCCTTTGTATTATTTTTCTTTTTACAGTCACACCTGCAGCATATGGAAGTTCCTGGGCTAGGAGTCAAATTGGAGCTGCAGGCCTACCCTACAGCCATGGCAACAGGGGATCTGAGCTGCAATTGTAATATATGCTGCAGCTGTGGCAACAATGGATCCTTAACCCACTGAGTGAGGCCAGGGATCGAACCCATATCCTCACAGATACTGTGCTGTGTTCTTAACCTGCTGAGCCAAACAGATACTCCTGTTCTTTGTATTTTAATGATTTTTAAGAAAAACTGAACCCACGCTCTTTTTAAAAAACTATTACAAGTTTAAAAAATTACATTTGGTTTGCTAATGGGTTGACATGAGTTTAGCCACATCTTTATAAAATACGTTTTTGTACATATACTTATATATCCTAACACTAGGTACCTGAGGTTGCATATGTGTGTGTGTGCACATGCACATACAGGTACCACACCTCTAATTGCAGATGTGATGAGTATTCATTTCCAGCATTAATTTTCAGCCCCTCCTCACTAAGGAATTATCATTGCTGCACTGAATTAACATCACTGTGTCTTGTTATTGTAAACACACCTGCTGGTAAGAGTTTTCCCAGGGCTCCTTAGTTGCCAGTTCTTAAACTCAGGTACCCTCTGGGCTGGACTAGCAGCCCCAGTTCACCTGGTTGCCACGAGAAAGAAACAGGGCACTAACCTTTAACAGAACTAAGAAGCCTCTTTAGGATTTCTTCCAGCCTTCAAACAAGAGAAGGAATGCACGCACAGCTCTGTGCCTCTGGTGGGAAAAAGAAACATCTGCCACACCTGGGGGATAACACCCACACCCAACTCTTCTGATGTATGTGGTTAACTAGATTGTATCACTAATCAAGTTTCAGTGTAATTATCTGTGCATCTGTCTTTCTCCTGTGCAAAACTGTGAGGTTTTTTTTTTTGTGCATGTGAAGCGTGGAGCATTCATTTCAGTGTGTCCTGTGTCTCACCTGCCTTGCAGAGCTCCTGGTACATATTTGTTTAGGATGGATGGAGGGAAGGATGGATGAAAGGATGGATGGATGGATGGATGTAGGTGGCACATTTGTTGTTTTGGCTACCTATATCAGCCATAGTCCAAAATCATAGGAGAATTTTTTAAAAATAAGTGTTTACCCTATTTTTTAAAGACTTCCAAGTATTATCTTTTCCATGACCCAAGGCTGACAATAATGGCAGGTGGTTAGGCTTGCTGTACACATCCTTTTATATATCAGCTCATACCTCAAACTATGACATTCTGCCCACTCAAACACTACTGCCACCCCCAGATATTCCCCCTAGAAGGGGATCAGTATATGCCACCTCAAAATGCACCGTTTTGATATAAGGATTTTTTTGTTGTTGTTGAGGGCAATTGAGAAATTGTGGACACAGGAAAATCTTCCTAACCGTCCCTTACCTGTATTTAAAAAAGGGCTTACTTTTCCCTTTGTGAGGGTTGCCTCTTGATGCCCCCCCCATAAAGAAGAGAAGAACAGTCTTTATGATCAGAGATGCCAATAGTCCTGAGGTGAGTCCATACAAACAAACTTTATGAAATAATCATTACCTTCCATTAGTTCCCCTCAAGTATTCACCTTTTCACAATTTAACATTCCTAGAAGCCCAAAACCCCTTTTCTTTGTCAAGTCATATCTTCACAATTTATCACCCTCTGTTAACATGGTATATAAACTCCCAGGTCAAACCACCTCTTTGGATCTTCATTCTTTTTTTTATGAACTCCTTACATATATGTGAAAATTAACGTCAAACAAAGTGTATATGCCTTTTCTCCTGTTAATCTTTTCTTTTTTTCAGTTTAATTTGCAGATGCTAGTTGCAGAATCTGAGGGTAGAGGAAAAATTTTCCTTTCCTACACCTTTTTTATCTTTCTCCTGACCTTATACTGGCCTGTTGGAGCTCAAAATAAACTGCAACATAGGTGTTCCCAGCAGGCATTTGAAGGCTTGTAAAAGAGCACCTTATCTAATTAATACACAAATACCTGAGAGAGTCAGCTACTTTAAAACACGTCTCTGACTCTAAAACAGTACTTCATAGCTGCCGGTTCATAGTCCTTGAAACAAAGGATTAGCTCTTGCATCTCCTCTCCTCCCTGACAGCATTCACAGTTCAATACCTTTCTTTTTCCTCCCCTCCTCCCTTCTCCCTCACTCCTGAGGGTTCCCTTAGAGACCACAGATCAGTCTCTAGGATGTGCTAATATGCTGGTTGGAAAATACCTTGCCCCACATGGATTTCCTCCTCAAGAAGTCATCATCCCTGACTTAGGTTGTGGTATGGCCCAGTCCTTCAAAACCAGTGGCCACTCAAAGTCACAGCCTCTTATTGGCCATTTCCTGGCAACCTTCACCCCTGGCACATGGAAGTTCCAAGGCCAGGGACTGAATCCAAGCCATAACCATGAACTACACCACAGCTGCAGCAATGCCAGATCTTTAACCCACGGTGCTGGGCTGGGGATCAAACCCACACCTCTGCAGCAGCAACCAAAGCTGCTGCAATAGTATCCTGAACTTGCTGCACCACAGTGGGAACTCCCCAGACTACCATCTGATTTACGGTTGTGGTCATCAGAAATCAGGTAAGGAGGCATTACCAATGGTAAGATGACCATTGACTAGTGGTCATCAGAAACTAGGTAAGGAAGTGTCGGCCTCTAAAAATCAATGTTTAGAGAATTGGGCCTATTAATCACTAGCCTCCCACCAGGACTTGAAGGATTTTTAGAAAATGTCTTTAGCTGTGTCTGCTGAAGGGACATGTGGGTGACTGGCAGCCCCTACCATCTCTGCTATCTCAGCAGTCACTGGCCCTGCCTGGGCAGAACTTCAAAATTCAGGGTTCGCAGAACAGCCCTGTACTCCCTCACATCCTTCAGTTGCCTCGCTGAAGCGGGGTCCCAGTGCTGAAAATGGAATTGATGTGTGTAGTTCTCACTTTCCTCTTTTCTTCTGTTGATTTTTGGGAAGAAGGGGGCAGGGGAAGAATATCAAATTTCACACCATCATCTTCAAGCCAGATGTCTTCCTCTGAGCATCAGGGTCACAACAGGAAGAGCTTAACCCTCACGCCCATTTTCCAAAATCTGGAGGGGGACTTTTGTATCCGTGCATATAGTCTTTTGTCTTTTTTTTTTTTTTTTTTTTTTTTTTTTTAGGGCCGCAGCCTTGGCGGCATATGGAGGTTCCCAGGCTAGGGGTCTAATCGGAGCTGTAGCTGCCAGCCTACACCACAGCCACAGCAATGCCAGATCTGAGCCGTGTCTGTGACCTACACCACAGCTCATGGCAACGCCGGATCCCTAACGCTTTGAGCAGGGCCAGGGGTCGAACCTGCATACTCACAGTTCCTAGTTGGATTCGTTTCCACTGCACCATGACGGGACTCTTTAGTCTTTTTATCTTATTAATCAGACTGTCTTTAGCAAATGTCAGAGTTCCCTGCTGCCCTTGGTACATTTCATCTCTTGTGATGAAGTCCAAACACAGCCCAGAGGGGGGTCAAGCTGAGTGTGCACTGATTTCGAGGTAGCCTTCACTCTAGGCCCCACTTTCCAATTTTCTTGGGTTACACTGCACAATCTAGAAAGAGTGAGCCTTGAGAGCTTCTGTACTCCCTTCATTCAAAAAGGGACAGTGCCTAGAGTGATAAAAGACATAGGCTCAGGACTCAGTTGGCCCAAGTTTGAGGCCCAGCTCTGCCACTGCTGTCTATGAGAGTTGGCCCAGGCCACCGGCTTTTCTTAAACCTCATTGTCACATAGGGCTGGGGGCACTAAACTGAACTCATCGGGGTCAAGGCTCCAGTTCCATGCAAGCCTCGGGACCTGGAGTCCACTCCTGCTTCTTCTGCTCCCACCCAAGTTCTCTTAGTTCTCTGACAAGGTAAAAGCAGAAGACATTTTTCAGAGCCAAAAAGAATAAAAAAATGTGTCTCCCAAATGATGTTATCCACCTCCCAGTGCCGCCACATATCTGACAAGTTAAAAAAAAAAAAAAAAAAAAATTCTACCCTTGGAAGAGAAGGGGAGGGCAGAGGCAAAGCAGTGTCCAGGTGGGTCATTGTCACTCCACTTTCCCAGTCTTGCCATGTAGTAGAAGATCCTTATCTTTGTAGGTCCTCCATAGGGGCAGGGGAGGGGTGGTGAGAAACACTCTGAAGCTGCTACATCTTGGCCTTCCAGAGAGTTATAGGGATGGTTTTGTTAAGAGGCATCTTGAGGGCATTTTATCCCAAAGCCTTTAGCACAAAAAACAATATAAAAAAGATAATCCTGGAAGTTCCCGTCATGGCTCAGTGGTTAACGAATCCAACTAGGAACCATGAGGTTGCGTGTTCAATCCCTGGCCTCACTCAGTGGGTTAAGGATCCCGGGTTGCCATGAGCCGTGGTGTAGGTTGCAGACACGGCTTGGATCCCAGGTTGCTCTGGCTCTGGTGTAGGCCAACGGCTCCAGCCAGTTAGACCCCTAGCCTAGGAACCTCCATATGCCGAGGGAGTGGCCTTAGAAAAGGCAAAAAGAAAAAAAAAGAAAAAAGATAATCCTGAAAATCCTAAAACCTTTTTAGAGCAATTATCAAACAGGAAGGAGTTTCTTAGACTCTAGGAAGACAGTTCATGATAGGAAAAGCCCTGGACAATGAGTCAGAAGACAGGGTTCTCAAAACAAACTTCAACCTTAACAAGACAGCTGAACTCTGGGGACCATAGTTTTCTCAGCTCTACCTAAGGGGTAGTAGGCTCTTTTTCACCAGTTTAGTGTGAAGATTTATGGGGATCTGTGTGAAAGACATTTAAAAATGACCATGTAACACAATACTATTATCAAAAATTATGAATAATAATGATAGTAAAAAGGAAAGTTCTTCAGTTCTTCTCCAAATTGTCTAAGAAGAGAAGACATTTGTTAAGGTCAGTGTTTTTGAAATTTTTTTTTTTTTTTTTGGTCTTTTTGCTATTTCTTGGGCCGCTCCCACGGCATATGGAGGTTCCCAGGCTAGGGGTCTAATCGGAGCTGTAGCCACCAGCCTACACCAGAGCCACAGCAACGTGGGATCCAAGCCGCATCTGCAACCTACACCACAGCTCACGGCAACGCCGGATCGTTAACCCACTGAGCAAGGGCGGGGACCGAACCCGCAACCTCATGGTTCCTAGTCGGATTCGTTAACCACTGCGCCACGACGGGAATTCCTGAAACGTTATTTGATGTGACCTTCAATAAGAAAAAATCAGTTTACATTGTGGAGCCAGGATCTATATACATATGTCTCTGTGTGTACATATATATTGATTCCCCAGAGAAACAGGACCAACAGGAGGTATATAAAGATACTTATTAAAAAGCCATTGGCTCACCTAATTACAAAGACTGAGAATTCTTATAATCTTCCATCTGCAAGCTAGAGTCCCAGAAGGCCAACGGTATAGATTACAGGGTGAGACTGAAGGCCTAAGAACCAGGAATGCCAAGGGCAGAAGATCAATGCCTCAGTTCAATCAGTCAGATAGAGAGTAAAGTCAAACTTTCTCTACATTTTCTATTCTATCCAGGCCTTTGAGAGATTGAATGATGCTCACCCACTTTGGGAGAGGGCAATTGCTTTCCTAAATCCACCAATTCCAAAGCTTAATCTCTTCCAGACACACTTTCACGGACTTCTGAGTATCTCTTGGCCCAGCCAGGTTGACACCTGAAATTAACCACTACAGCATTCAAAAACAAAAATTTCACAAGATAAGACTTACCTTGAAAATAAAAGGGACTCTGATATGTTCTATTCTTTTCCATTCTACTTGAAATAAAATGCTGATTATAATTCTTAAACTTGATTTGGTTAAAACTCAGCCTAAAAAATACTAGTCTAGATTAGGGATCAGTAGACTCCCTCTAAAGGGCCAGGTAGTAAATCTCTTAGGCTCTGTAGGCCATAGAGTTTCTGTTGGAGAAAGCAGTCACAGACAATGCATAAATAAATGAGCCTGGCTGTGTTTCAATGAACCTCATTTACAAAATCAGGTTGCCAGCCCCCTGGTCATAGTCTGCTGAACCCTGTTCTAGACGAACTCGAGTTTTTTTAGGTAGAAATGTCCTAAAGGACTATGAGAATATAATTCAAATTGCCTTAAAAACCATCTGTGTCTCTAAGTTCATTGCAGAACTTGCTAACAACCTCAATTTGGCCTCCTGAATCAATCCACCCTCATGGAGAGAGAGAGTTCTTCCAACAGCAGAAATAGCCAACCCCGGGTCTCATGACAAGTCCTCCTCCCAGTGCAAATCAACAACCTGGCATCTGGTCATGAGTTGAATTACTGTGAGTCATTGCCCAAGAGCCTGACCAGACTTGAATGGAAAAAGAAGTCATATTCTGGAGCCTACAAAACCATGGACTGGATTCCAAAATGTCTCATCTCACAAAGCACTGCCTTCCCTCTCCCACTGCTTTCCATTTGCCCCAGCCTGGAAAAGTGAGATTGGAAGATTATTAACTATGGAAACCAAACCGATTGTGCACTGGAAAGGGCAGTTCTGTTTTCAGCTGAGTCTTTGACACTGTGTAACTATGAGAGAGGAAACTTCAATGATCACTTTGGTGAAGAACACGTTTTTTCCCAAAACTTTTTCATATGCAACATAAGTGACCTTTTAGTTCGACTTTTCCAGAAAAATCATCTTGCCTTTGTTTCAAAGTCAGTAGAGCCCAGCTTGGTGACCCTCAACAAAGACAACCTATGATCCTGCAATTGCACTCAGAGAATCAGTGATTTTTAACCTCCTCTGTCACCTTACTTAGTGCCTTAAAGGCATAGGGTCATTCAGAGCTCTCCAAGGGGTCAGAAAATTCTCTTTTAAAGGACCAGATAATAAATGCTTTAGGTTTAACAGGTCCAGAGGCAAAAGCAAAGAAAAAAATTCAGGTACTTACAGAATCATTTAAAAATGTGAAAAGTAGGAGTTCCCACTGTAGTAGAGCAGGATTAAGGATGCAGCATTGCTGCAATTGTGGCAGAGGTCACAGCTCCAACTCTGGATTCGATCCCTGGCCTGGGAACTTCCATATGGCATGGGTGAGGCCAAAATAAGGGGGGGGGACTATTCCTAGCTCACAGACCCCTCCAAAACAATTGGAGAGCAACATTTGTCTCATAGGCGGTAGTTTGCCAATCCCTGGCTTAGAAGGATGGAGGGCAGGGCAGTACCACAGCAGCATTATTCAACTGGAAATAAAAAGATAGATTTGGCTTTTGGAAAATATGCTTTCAATGTCATTGTTTCTTTTGATAGATAGCATTAAGTAAAGGGAATTTATTGTACTAGAATAAGGATATTTACGAGGCTAAAAATTAAGTACATAATTTAAGGTTAGAAAGTCTTAAAAATAAAATTATGTGGTTAGAAGGCCTTAACGGAAAAATTGTATGGTTAATTTTGCTTATAAATGTTATTCATGATGTAGTGGAGAAATATTTTAATCTGGTGGATTTAGGCAAGTCCTAGTCAATAAATTGAAGACACAGAAATGGTGTTATAGAGTAAAATTCCATGAAAATTCTACATTCTTGAGATCCATACAATGGAGTGAAGAAAAAAAAATGAGGAAAAAAAATGTTTAGAATCTGGCCTGTAGAGCAGAAGTCACCATGAAGATTGGACCTGGTTGTCTTGTTATGGGATCCAAGACCACATGTTAATGACATATAGAAGCAAAATCACATGCAGGTAATGTAGCAATATAACTTGGGGTGAGCTTCAAAGGGTCTTTAGAGTCCCATTTGAAGAAAGTACCATAGAGGGGTTGGGTGGAGAACAAAGAGTAAAATAGTGAACAACTTGAATGGTAAATATAGGAAAGAAGCTGAGTCCTTGGGAATGAGAACATTTGGGATGCTGAATATGTCCAGCATTCCTGCCAAACCATCCATCTTCATGACTCCATGTTATCCCATCTGTTCTGCTCATCACCACTGCTGTTGACCTGAAGCAGTGTAACAAAAAAGTGAATCAAATGGAAATTGTAGTCAAGGAGTGGAGCATGATCTTGGCTGGGAGAACAGACTCAAACTCCAGGGCTGAAGGGTGAGGTGAGGCTCCAAGTGGGAGAATGGGTACAAAGATCTGAAGCCAAAAGGAGCAGGAATGTATAGACATGAGTACACAAACAGAATCAGGACCAGTAGTTCAGGACAAAGGTAGGAGCAAGTTGAAAACATGAACAGACAAATGACTGCAGAAAATGTTCCATTTGAAGGCACTGGAACACTATCAAAGCAGCGTAGAATAGGCTGATGGTTTCCAGAGCCAGAAGGTACATAAAATAGGTAAATGTGATAAAAAGATACAAATTTCTAGTAATAAAATTAGTCATGGGGATAGTATGTACAGCATGGTAACTAAATATTATATTGCCACCTAAAAGTCACTAAGAAAGTAAATTCTGAACCTTCTCATCACAAGAAAAAAATTATTAACTTGTATGGTGACAGATGTTAACTAGGTCTATTTTTGTGATTATTTCACACTATTCACAAATATTAAGTTGTACACCTGAAACTAATGTAATATGTCAATTATATCAATAAAGAAATCATTAAAAAAGAAAAGATTGCTGTAAGAAAGAAATAGATACTGGCTTGTAAAAAAAAAAAGCAGCAGAAAAGAAAAGCACATTAATGTGAGTCTGATATTCTAGACATATTTCCTCTTGAAGCATTTACTAATATTAAAGCAGCTCAGAGCCAAGAGACTAAGAAGAGAGTATAAAGTGGTGTCTAAGAGGCTGAGAGGCTAAGAAGAGATTTTGGTAATCTCATAGAGCCTTAAAGACAGCAATTGAAGGTCAGAGCTCACCAAAGAGAAGGAGCTCTGGTAAACACCCCAGACTTCTAGTTAGAACCATACAAAGCATAAACCCTAGGAGCAAAGGTAAACAGGAAATATACCATCCCTCACAAAATCTGAAAGCACTGTCCAAACCACTCAATCATAAACTGAATTAAAGATATCTGACTCAATTCTAACTGCCTGCAAAAAGAAAAAATAAATTCTCTATTGAAGAATATGTCATTTGATCTCAATAATTTTCCATAACCAATATTTGATTCTCAATAAAGAAATTACCAGAGTTTCTGTCATGGCTCAGCGTTAGTATCCATGAGGATGCAGGTTCGATCCCTGGCCTCTCTCAGTGGGTAAAGGATCCGGTGTTGTTGTGAGCTGTGGTGTAGGTCACAGATGCAGCTCGGGTCTGGCATTGCTATGGTTGTGGCAAATGTCTGCAGCAGCAGCTCCGATTCAATCCCTAGTCTGGGCACTTCCATGTGTCACAGGTATGGCCCTAAAAGGCCAAAAAAAAAAAAAAATATATATATATATATATATATATATATATATATATGAAAAAAAGAAATTACCATGCATGCTAAGATTTAGGAAAAGTGACTAAAAATTAAAAATCAAAAGAAAAAATAAAACAGAAAAATGTGACAAGCTGGAGGATTTCATTAGAGAGTTTCATTTTAATAAGAGATTCATGGAAATTCCAGAATTGAAAATATGAAAACAAGGACTCACTAGATGAGTTAATTAGTAGATGAGTAGGTTAGCTCCAGTAAAAAAGATAATTAGTGAACTGAAAGATAGGTTAATAGAATCTATTCAGATTAAATGAGGTAGAGAAGAAAACATGAAAGTGTATAAACGTTTATATTAAACATATGAGATATATTAAGAAGATATGATATTTTTAATATTTGGACAATTGGTTCACCAGAAGAAAAAGATGGAACGGAAGCAGTGTTTGAAGATAAAACTAAGAAAAACATTGGAAAACTGAGGAAAGGCATCAAATCAAAGATTCAAAAAGTTTTTTGAACTCTAAACAGAGTTTTAAGAAAATTTCCCCCAAACTCCAAGACCAGATGGCTTCCAGACAGATTGACTAGATTATCTTCAATGATAATCTTACTCCTAAAATTCTGACTATATATGATGGATACATTTTTCCTCGTGCATCACAGAGCAGATAGGAGCTATTTCTCCTGCATCTTGTCTGAATCGTTGACCAACAAAATAATAAGAATGATAAAATGGCTATTGTTTTACACACACATGCGCGCACATACACACACATACACACACGCACACACACGCACGCACACAACCTTCCAAAGAGAACTCCAAGACCAGATGTCTCCACTGACATCTTTCGAATACTAGAGGGAGGACCACAACAATCTTACATAACATTTTTCAGAGAGTACATTGAACACTTTCTCTTTCTCTCTCTCTCTTTATTTTTTTTCTTTTTTCTTTTTTAGGGCCGTACTTGTGTCATATGGAAGTTTCCAGGATAGGGGTCAAATCATAGCCTACACTACAGTGACAGCCATAGCAATACCAGATCTGAACTGTGTCTGTGACCTACACTACAGCTCACAGCAGTGCCAGATCCTTAACCCTCTGAGACAGGCCAGGGATCCAACCAGCATCCTCATGGATACTAGATGGGTTCATAACCCTCTGAGCCACACTGGGAAATCCAACACTTTCTAACTAATACTATGAGGCCAGTAGAATTTTTTTTCTTTTTATATCCGCCTGTGGCATATGGAAGTTCCCAGGCTGGGAATTGAATACGAGTTGATGCTGAAGACCTATGACACAGCCACATCAATGACAGCCATAGCAAGCTGTATCTGAGCTGCACCTGCAACCTACTCCCAGCTTGTGGCAACTCTAGGTAGTTAACCCACTGAGGGAGGCCAGGGAACAAACCCACATCCTCAGGGAGACCATGTTTAATCCTTAGCCTGCTGAGCCACACTGGGAACTCCCAAGGCTAGTATAATTTTTATTACACAAACTGGCATGACATTACAAGAAATAAAAATTACATGTAAATTTCTCTCAAAAAAATATTATGTTTCACATGGAGATCAAGAATAAATTAAAAAGATACTACATCAGGACTGATATTCAGCTTAGCCTAGGAGTCAAGTTTGGTTTAAAATTCAGTATCAATCGATGTAATCCATCCTGTTAATAGAATAAAGGGAAAAAAAACTAAATAATTATCTGAATATATGAAGAAAAAGTATTTGAGGAGTTCCTGCTGTGGCACAGTGGGTTAAGAATCTGACTGCAGCAGCTCTGGTTGCTGCAGAGGCATGAGTTTGACCCCAGCCAGGTGCAGTGGTTTAAAGGCTCATCATAGGCCACAGCTGCAGTCCAGATTCAATCCCTGGCCTGAGAACCTCCATATTCCATGGGTGCGGCCATAAATTTTTTTAAGTTTTTGACAAGTATATGATAAAACTCAACCCTGATTCATAATTTTAAAAAATAATCTCTTAGCAAATCAGCTCTAAAAGGGAATCTCCTTAATCCGATAAAGAGAATCTACAAAATACCAACAGCAAACTTAATGATTCTTACAGTTTTTTCAGATATTAGGAATAAGACAATGACCCTGCTCTGTCCATTCCTATTTAACATTGTATTAAAGCCTGTGACCACTGAAATACATTACTAAATAGAATTCACACAGGCATATATACCTACCTAAAATAAACATAAATGGGTTTAAAAGGAAGAAAACAAAGTCATTCACAGACAAGATGATTGTATACATAGAAAATATTTTTAAATCTATAAATTAGTAAAATTACTAAATAAATTTAGCAAGGTGGTTGGATATAAGACCAATATAAAAATAATTTTATTCCCATAGACCAACAGCAAAATTTTTAAGTGAATTAGACCTTATAATTAAATGAATTATACCACATAGAATAGTATCCAAAAAATTCAAATACTTAAATATAAACTTCTGCGAGACAGAAGGACAATATTGAAAGAACATAAATAAAACCTAAGTAAGTGGAAGACTATATCATGTTCCATGGATTGGAAGAGTCAATGCTTTAAATATGTTGATTTTTTCCAGGTTGATCTAAATTCCACGAGGTTTATTTTTATATGTGTGTGGAAAATGAGACTCAATTTTGAAGTTTATGTGGAAATAACAAGAACCAAAGGAAGCCAGAATTAACTTGAAAAACCTCCACCATCAGATGTTAAAATGTATTATAAAGGAATCGTGATTAAGATATTAATTAGTACAAGAATAGATGAGGAGTTTGGTAAAACAGAATAAAAGTCCATAGATTGATATGTAAAAGGCACATGATTTATGACAGAGTGAAAAGAGGATGTTGATGACAATAGTGATGCTGGATCAACTGAGTATTTATATGAAAAAAATAAAAAGCAATAAACCAAAACATAAGCCTTACCTCAACCTACATGCACAGCTCAATTTTACTTTTTATTTGTATTTATTTATTTATTTACTTATTTTTGCATAGATCGATTTTAAATCGGAATCCTGAAGATAAAGGAAAATATCTTTAGGGCCATTTAGTGTGGCAAAGATTTCTTAAACAGCAAAATATAGGCCTACTTAGATAAAAGAAAGCAGGTACATCAGATACTATTGAAAGAATGGAATTCCAAGCCACAGATTTCGATACTATATTTTAATCTATGTATACAATGAAAAACTTATATCCAGAATATAAAGAAAAATATGAATAAGGAAAAGATCAATAGAAATAAAAGAAAATATGGAAAAACAGAAAAAAAATAATTGAACAGTCATTTTTAAAAGCATATAATAATCACTAGGAAAATAGAAAACTACAGTAAAATAACTCTACATATTCAGAAGAATAGGTAAAAATTAGAAGGACTGGCAATACCAAATATTTATACATTCCTGGTGGAATCCACATATGTTAGTGCAACTACTTTGGAAAACTATGTGAAATTTTCTGCTCAGGCTGAATATACTCATACTCTATGATCCAGCTGTTCCATCCCTAGAAATAGATATATTCAACAGAAATGCATACACAGGGTCACCAATAAAGGGTCGAGAATACTCCCAACATGGAGTTCCTGTTGTGGCTCAGCAGAAACAAACCTGGCTAGTATCCACAGGGATCCAGTTTGATCCCTGGCCTTGCTCTGTGGGTCAGGAACCCAGCGTTGCCATGAGCTGTGGTATAGTTCGCAGACGCAGCTTAGATCTGGCATTGCTGTGACTGTGGTGCGCGCCAGCAGCTGCAGCTCCGATTTGACCCCTAGCCTGGGAACTTCCATATGCTGCAGGAGCAGCCCTTAAAAAAAAAGCAAAACAAAAAACCCCCAAAATTTCACAACAGCTTTATTTATAAGAGCCAAAAACTAGAAACAAACCAAATGGCCATCCGGAGTAGGATACAGAATGGAAAATTTTATAGCAAGGAGATGAATGAGTTCTGCATGCAAAACATGAATAAATATTATGAAAAGAATGATCAAAGAAAACTGCTTTATTTTATTTTATTATTTTTTTCTCTCTCTCTCTTTTTTTTTTTTTTTTTTTTTTTTGCTTTTTTTAGGGTTGCACCCAAGGCATATGGAAGTTCCCAGGCTACGGGTCGAATCAGAGCTACAGACACGGGCCTACACCATAGCTACAGCAACACAGGATCCAAGCCGCATCTACAAACTACACCACAGCTCACAGCAACACTGGGTCCCTGACCCACTGAGAGAGGCAAGGGATTGAAACCCCATCCTCGTGGATACTAGTTAGATTCGTTTCCACTGTGCCAAATGGAAACTTCCGATTTTATTTTTTGAAGTTAAAAAATAGATAAGGCTAATCTATGGTATTAGAAATCAAGAAAGGGGATTTCTACTTTCGTAGAACAGTGTGGATGGTAACTGAAAATATAGTGGCTGACCATCCTGATTTGCCTGGGACTGAAGAGTTAACCATAACACAGGACTTTCAATGTTACGACTTGGTTAATCCCAAACAAACTTGAATGGTTGGTCACCAAAACTGACAGGATTCCAAGAGATGCCTCTGCTGAGTTGTTGATATTCTCTTTCTACATCTCAGTAGTGGTTTCATGGCAATCACTTTGTGATAAGACAACTGTACATACATACATTGGCTATACATTGATGATGTCTTTTTTTTTTTCATATATACTTCACTAATGAATTTACTGAGCAACCTATCATCAATGTAGACTAATGCAGGAGTATATGGAAAATTAATTATCTGCAAATCATGTATTAATTAATGTGTATGACTTTTCTGCTGATTGGAAAGTTCCTTCCTCATCAAGCTCTTGCTTATTCACTCACTATATATATGTTTGATCAGTACCTGCCTGCAGGTAAGAACTCTGCCAGGGGCTGGGAATACAAAACTCAACAATGCTTCTATTCTTGGGACAGAGATAGGCAATAAACAAATAACATGAAATAACACACTATTATGTAACATAATATTATGTAGGTAAGTGTAGCCAAAAAATAAAAGATAAAGAGCCTCAATGTAGAGGGTGACAGACCCTGATCTTTAGGAAAGGTTGATGATCGGATTTCCCAATGTGGCTCAGTGGGTTACGAACACAACAAGTATCCATGAGAATGCAGGTTCTACACCTAGCCTCGCTCAGTGAGTTAAGGATCCTGCATGGCCATAGCTGCAATCCAGGTTGCAGACTTGGCTCAGATCTGGCATTGCTGTGGCTGTGGTGTAGGCTGGCAACTGCAGCTCTGATTTGATCCCTAGGCTGTGAACTTCCATATGCCATGGGTGTGGCCCTGAAAAGAAAAAAACAAAAAACAAAACATAAACCTTTTGAGCATTTATTGCATGTAAAACTATTCACCTAAAGTTTGTTTTTTCCACCATCCACTGGAAGCTTCATTAGGGCAAGGATGGTATCTGGCTTATTCACCAGTTTTTCCCACTATGATGCAATGGTACATGCACTTGCCCAATAAGTATCTATAAAAGGCACAAATTACCACAAGCCATCTTTACGTATCCTTCAGTTTGTTTCTGGACTATCTTTTCAGTCCCAGGAATCTGTTTGTTTGTGCATAGTCTCACACTAGTTTAATTACTGAGGGTTTAGAGTTTATCTTAACATTTGGTGGTACAGTCACAGAAGGCATGATTCAAGGAATGGGCTACTTACGGAGATACAAACATAAGTAAAACTAGAGTCATCGACCTGGTGAGGGTCCACTTCTAATAGGATGGTATGGGGGTGGGGAGAAAAGCTTAATTTCAAAGAAGAGATTGGCAGCATCATCCAAGTCTGAGCAATGAATGCATAAAAGCGAGAAATGGAAAAGGAAAGAAACCTTATCCACATGCATAAGCAGGCTGACATTGGAAAATCCTCAAAATGGGGCTCAGGGTTTTAATTCAAGTTGAGCTTATTGGGAGCCATTTGTAGGTTCTAAAAAGGGCCTGTGCTATTTCCAGTCCTGAAACTGAGTGGTGAGTGTTAGTATCTGTGAAACAGAGCCCAGAATAAATTCCTGCTGAGATGGTATGACCGGTGTGGGGTATGGTGTGACCTGTTCATCTGATCCTTGTGAAGTAGCAGGGATATGGACAGCCCAGAGTGTTCCTCGGTGTCCTTGCTTTGAACCAGGGCAGGCCTGGGGCCTGAGGGTTAAGTGTGGACTTAAAAAATTCAGCAGCTCTCTAAGACAGTTCTGTGGCGATAACCCACTTGTGCCCTTGGGCTGAGGCTTGCTTTTCCCCAGCCCCAAACATGGATAATGTTGCTAGCTGTCCCAGATTTTAGAGGATGAGATGACAAGAGGTGAAAATGTCACTGCTCTTGGCCAGAAGAGGATGCCTAGGCAGGTTTAGAAGCCTCGACAACCTCACATGCAGGAGAGCAGTTAAACATGTATTTTAGTCTATACCTGGGTTGCAAATATTTCCAACATTTTGTGTTTGTGCTATTTCTCTCACCATGAGCTTCCAATTCAATGGGTAAGCCTGTGTCTATTGTTTATTTCATATTCCATGTTTGGGTCTCAAGTTTGAGTCTGAATGAATTTTCATAACCCAAATCATGCCCTATATGATTTTCAAGGACTATTTAAGTAAGCAGAGTAGTTTCATAAGAGATAACTACCCAGTTGTGTATGTTAAAGTTTTAAAACATAAAAAAGCTAAAGTTATAGCTTTTCATAAAGTCAGCTATAACTGTCATGAAGTCTCACTCACCTCATTGTTGCAGACAAGCATGGACGCCCCTCCTGCCGAGAGACGGGCACATGAAATGTCTTGGCTGGAGTCTTAGGAAGGTCGGAGAGGAGCATAGTGGTTTCTCATATCTGTCAACATGCTGTGAGCCCCCCGTGTGCACTCATTATTGGTGCCTCATTATCGTCTTTATCCATATGAGTTCAGATTAAGGGGAAAGGGATTCCAAGGGAGAAAAGCATCTTTGGCCCTTCCTGGATTCTTCCCTTCACTCTCAGGAACACTAATACATCTTGCAAAAGTGCTTTGTCTGCCACCACCCAACAGAGCCAGCAGAGAGCACCCCTAGAACTCTGGGCGGTCCCACCTCCTACACCAGAGACAGGTGCCTAATTTGCTCCTTTGGGAACAGGATGTGACCATCTAAAGGGCAAGGAATCTGCAGTGGTTGATTGAATGGATCAAAGATGCCGTGTAGGGGAACAAATATAAATAGAAGACAAATAAGTTCTGGAGATCTAATGCATAGTGTGGTGAATATAGACGGTGATATTATAGTATAATCATCACATTTGCTAAGAGACTAGATCTTAATTATTGCCACAAAAAAAAGATAGAAATGATAGTGTGATGTGATAGAGGATACAAGGACAATCATGTTACAACATAGAAATGTATCAAATCAACATGTTGTACACCTTAAATATATCCAATGGTATATTTTTAATGTATTTCAATTTCTATTTTAATATTGATGTAGAGAACCACAGGAATCAGCTGAAGGGTATGTTGTGAAGGTTTTGTTCTCACAGATGGCAGATCTCATTCAAGTTCTGGCCTCTACATTCATGAGCCCTTTGACCACGCAAGTTACTTTGCTCTCTCTTTGCTCCAATTTCTTCTTCTGTTGGGAGAAGCATGACACTTACTTCACAGGAGGCTTGTGAAAATTACACACGGCAACATATATAAAGTGCATGCACGGTACACAGTACTTCAGTCCCCAGGCAATATAAATGAACAAATCCATTTCTGAGAATTAGTTGCCTCCAGCTATGGTGGCTGGACTGCTCTTTGCTATAAAGACTGTCGGGACTAGGCCTTCATCATTTTACTTAGGCTTAAATTAGTAATTAATAAACCTTGACTTTTGTAGATTTTAACAATAATAGTAAACCTTCAGCCCTTGTATTATCACTGAATTTTTCCCTTTACCTCCATATGCCTTAGTGTCCACTCTGCCTTCCCCAGCGGACAGCTCAGTCTGTTTGCAACTATCTGTTCACTGCCTTAAAAACAAACTAGCAGGAAATATTTGTGACTGAAGTAAAAAATAAAATAAAATAGATCTAATTATTAGCATACAGCTTATTGAGTTTGATCCTTTGCCCTTCATTAATCCCATTAGCACGAAACATTTATTCCTACTCTTAGGGACAGGAGCAATTGATTATCTATATATAGATTTCACATGGACTTCCATTGTTGTGGTTCTGGCATAGGAGGAAAGAATGGTTAACGAAAATAGTAAGACGTGCAACAGAAGGAAATGATCAGGAGCTCTGGACTTAGGTAAACATGAAGAGACAAGGGGCAGATGGACTAAAGCAAGTTAATTTGTGTCCACCAAGTCTCCCAAGTTCCAGAGCATTAAGTACAGTAGAGGGCAAAGATGTTGGAAGAGACTGGAAGTCCAGATGCAAGATAAAGTTTAGAGAGACGCTCCCCCCAGGTCTTCATCCTGACCATGTGTCTAATGAAGGAATGAGATCTTCCTCTGGAACCATCATTACTTTCCTCATCCTGAGAGTTTAGTGAAAATCAAAATATTATGCAAGATTGTAAATCAGAGATAGATTCCACTAGAATTTAACTCATCCTTGGAATCTGATCAGAAATGCAACACAATTAGGTTGCAGGACTCACCCCTTACCAGGGGTCTGCCTCTCTTTTGAGGACAGGCAAACATAGAAGGTGGGGGCTGAAGAAAATATTAAGTTATTGGCCAGATGATGGAGGTCCCAGATGATTCTTATCGGGATTTCAAGATGACATTCTCAACCCAGACTTGGCCATGGAGAGAGAAGTGACTTCCAACTTCCTTGGAAGGGAATAACGCCTGTCTATCACCTGAGTTTTGAAACCATCATTTTCCTAGACCTGAGAGGAAAATCTAAGAGGACCCAACTCTACTTGTTCCATGCTACCTGAATGAAAGAACTTTAAGTGTATTATGGACCTTTTCAATTTTATTAGGATCTCAAGGGGTTAATAAAGTGTGTACCAGAGTTTCTGCTATAGTGCAGTGGGTTAAGAATCCAACTGCAGGAGCTCAGTTCACTGTGGATGAATGGGTTCAATCCCTGGCCCAGCGCAGTGAGTTAAAGAATCTGGCTTTGCTACAGCTACAGCGTAGGTCACACCTGTGGCTCAGATTCAATCCCTGGTCTGGGAACATCCATATGCTATGGGTGTGGCCATAAAATTTAAAAATAGATAAGTGAAGCGGGTCCCTTCTTATCATTTGAGTTTAAAACCAATTAACTGAAAGAGAGACAAAAGGCCATCAAACAAATGAAGTTACAATATGTGTTTTATTTCTGATAGAGACTTAATTGAAAGACATAACTTAGATGTTGCAATTATAATGAGCTCCCCAAAAGTGCACCCCACATCAATCCACCCAAGGTCAGGCATTGCTAGAAAACATTAGGTCTCCCCCCAGGAGGAGAGCCGTGACTGCTAAGCTGACCATTAGGCAAAGAACTAGTGCACAAGTTCCTCTCAGCAGCCATCTCCCAAGAAAGGAAGGAAAGGTTCCATCTCCCACATATACCACTCAGATACATAAGCCAGAGGAAGGAGAAAGGCCAGGAGCATTTCTCTCCAACAGAAGTCTGTCCTCACAAAAGGAAGTATCAGGGTGAGATGTGATGCTTCCTATAATGGTTTTTATTTACTTCTTTCATTTGCCATTTCTCTCTCAAAGGGAGGGAAGCATCTCTTTTCCTTCTTCAGCATCATGGTCCTTGGAATGGTACATTGGATGTGAATACTCTGTGACACATGTAGGTTGACAGCTAAGGGTTTTCCATATGTTCGTGGAAATGGCAAAGGGACTGCTAAATGGCTAGAGCACCACACACAGGATTTGGCAGGGCTTCCAGCAATCGACTCAGGTCTTTCACAAAATGGCAAGGGAACTCTTTCAAGGAATCCTTCCTCATGGGGAACGCCAAATCATTTGAAGTGTGTATATGGGGGTGTGATGGTATCATGGCAGAATGAAGGATTTCAGGGGAAAGAACAAGTAAGAGAGTGGATATTTTTCAGAGTCTATACATAGCTTTGAGGATATAAGTGAGGCATTTGTTATTCACTCATTCAGCAAATATTCACCAGTGTTTGGGAGGGCTAGTCCCTGCTGTGAGGATTCAGCAGTGAATAGGACCCAGTCCCTGGCCTCATGGAGTTTCCCTTCTGATCCAGACGGCAGGAAATACAATGTAACAAATAAAGAAATGATGTTACTGCATGTAGAGACACACTGCTATGCAGGAAGATTAACTGGCCAAGGGGATGGGGAATGACATAATTGTCAGGGTGTGCATTTTTTGGGGGGTAACAGGTGTCTCGATGGAATAACTGCCAGCAGCCAGAGATAGTTACAGGCCTTGGAGTCTTGCCTTCCACTCAGTGAGGAAATCTCAGTTCCAGATTCCCTGAAACTCCTTTGCCAGCCCCAGTGTGACTATATCAAGGGCCAAGGAGATTTCTGGGTTTTTGAGAAAACTGTTTCAGTATTAGGCAGCTCTAAAATGTAACAAGAATTTTCCTTGAGCTGGTAGTTTCCATGTGCTGGAATGCTCATGAAGATTTCTGGAACAACCTAGAATAAGGCCTCTTCCTCGTTTGTTTGCTTGTAATGGACTCTTGCTTATTGAAGGTCTACTGCATTTACACAGATAGGCAAGTTCCATAATCTCTGTGAGCATCAGTTTCTTCATTTGTTAAATCAGGAAGAACAGTGCTTGCCTTATTGGATTTTAATGAGAATTAAATTAGGAAATGCATCTGTGCCCAGGTATTGAATTAGATCATAGCTGATCTAGCACAAAGCTGATCTCCTTTGATACACAAGAGAACTCTGTAATGAAAAGTTTTCTTTCCTCAATTTATAATAAAGGGGTGGGTTCTCACAGAGGTTAACTCACTAAACAAAATTTCTAGAGCTCATAAGTGATGAGTAAAACTAAATGAAAGTGTGATATGTATAACCGAATAGCTTTTTGTATAGCAGAAATTATCACAACCTTGAAAGTCAATTATACTTAATAAAACTTGAAGAAAAAAAAAACAAATGGAACCTCAAAAGCATACAAAAATCAAGGCAAAAATAGTCTAATACCATCCTTACTTTCTGCCCTTTGCTTTCTCATTTTAAATTTGTAGTGGAAATAAATTGGGGTCAAATTAACGTTTTAAAGGATACTGCAAATTATGCCATGGATTGTGACATTGAGAACATTTCTTCTCATTTGCTGATGTCTAGCACACCATATAATATACAATTTTTTGAGGTAAATTTTCCTGTGAAGAAGCAATGACTGTCTGGATTTTGAAGTGGAGATGCAAAACCTATGGATGTAAGAATAAATCTATACACAAGGATTCCTTTCAGGTTAATTTCAGCTCCAAACACAACACAGACTGACCTAAACACAGAAAAAAAACACAGGTGAGGAAGAAAAAAAAAAAAGCACTTCATTCTGGGAACCAGAACTTCCTCCTGGGGATCCTTTTTTTCCCTACTTTTAAATTTATATGATTACTTTAGCTTAGAAAAATTGGATATAATCTTGTTAGAATTCTTGCTTAATTCTTAGGAAAAAAAATCTTGTCATATTTTAAGGCATGCCAAAATTCAATACAAAGGAAAAGCTCTTCTTACCTTTATTTTCAAAAGCTTCTGAGAATAATTTTTGCTTTTGAATTTCCATGGAGACATTTCTCATAGTTTCCTCTATAGATTAAATATTTTATAGGACTCCCTCAAATTCTGTACTTGTGTCCAGTTTAACTGAAATAAAAATAAAATTTCAATCTTCCTAAATTTAAAAAAAAAAAGTTCATTTGGACTTCAAAGTAAATTTTTCCAAATTTGCATGCTTCTGTCTCAAATGCTAGTAAGAGCTTATCTGCTTATCCCGGGCTGTTAAAATCATGTATTTTCTAACACCTTATCTCTTTGCTCAACTTTTCATTACATGGCATTATTCTAGACGTTTCATCCTGCCTATTTCCATTTGGATGCACACCTATCGAATCGAACGCTTTAGCCAGGTGAGTTCTGGTTGGTGGAGAAATAAATGGGCTGAGTTTACCCCCAACTACTCCATGTGGGTGCTGGACTTCTATTAATGACATAACATTTATATTGACTTATTAAACTACTGCACCACATTAATTGTAAGTACCACACAAAAGATTACTTCAACCTTTATTTTCAAGTGCAATGATGTGAGAAGGGGTCTCTCAGAGTTCCCATTGTGGCTTAGTGAGTTATGAACCTGACTAGTATCCATGAGGATACAGGTTTGATCCCTGGCCTTGCTCAGTGTGTTAAGGATCCTGTGTTTCAGAGCTGCAGCATAAGCCAGCGGCTGCAGCTCCAATTCAACCCTTAGCCTGGGAACTTCCATATGCTGCTCTAAAAAGAAAAAAAAAAAAAAAAAAAAAGAGAGTTCTATCATTTTTTCTGCCCTCTATTTATCTTTTTTAAAATTAAAAGTTTCTGGATTTCTCTGATGGTGCAGCAGGTTAAGAATCCAGCATCGTCTCTGCAGTGACTTGGATCTCTGCTGCTGTGGCCCAGGTTCCATTCTTGGCTGGGGAACTTCCACATGCCACAGGAGGAGCAGCCAAAAAAAAAAAAAAATCAACAGCTTCTACTTTATATGGGTGTACAGAGCCCACTTTTTTGTCTGCTTTCATTCTCAAGACCCCAGTAAAACAGAAAAGAAGTATAAAAAAGGCTAAACCACTAAACCATTAAAGAAAATAGGTAAGAGAGGGAAAGTTTAAGGGCAACAAGATTATTAGCCAATGAGAAATTTCAAATACTTTCTGGATGGCAAACGCCAGCGGGAGCACTTGCTGAAGGGAATGGTTTGAAGAAAGTAGGAGTCAGAATTAAATCGTACCAGTCACAGATTTAATTTTTGATGGATGTGAGAGAGGGAATCTGGGACCCTGTCCTTATCTAAGGAACAGCTTGGAGACCTAGATCTTTATCTTGACAAGCAGAGCCCCTGGCAAATGCTATTTAGTGTTGATTTCCTATCAGGTCCTTTCCTTATTAATCTGTTTAGCCAATGCTCACTGAGCCCTGATAAGTGTTTCTGAGGCAGAGGATCCAAAGATGAAAAAGATATAGTGTATACCTTTGAGGAATGGCAGGGTCTAATGGGAGAGACAGATGTATACACATAATTACAATGCAGTATGAGGAGCACTTTAATGAAATGCCACAGAATCCCTAAACACGAAGACACCAGCTCCGCCAAGAAAGAAGTGGGACTAGGAAGGTTTTGCAGAGGCTAGTGTTTGATCATAGTTCTGAAGGAGGCTAGGATTTTGCAGGCAGATAATGGGAGAAGATCATATTAGAAAGAGACATAGCATATACTAAAAAAGCATCCTTTTAAATTTTTTAAAAATTGTGTTTCTCAACAGTCCTCTTTTTTTTTCTGAATCTAATGATTTGTAATGGAGTTATAACTATTTTGATCATTGTTATTGCCAAAAAAATACATCAAAAAGAAAAAAGGATTATTGAAGGAATCCCAGGGGGTGCATTAAAAAAAATTGTCTCATCTAATCTGACTACCAAGCATTGGAATGAAATTGAACATATTGTAGTAATTTTTAGATACAGTTATTTAACAACCTTGGAATTTGATAGCACAAAAATATGATAATGCCATGTAGGTACGTTGGTTTGGTTTTTGTGAGACTGATAGCCCACACAGTACAGTACAAAGGCATCCTCTTCCATGGGAAGACCAAGTTCAAACCTGAAGAAAAACATCCCTACCATTTGCTCCAAGAATAGCTTTGTTAACTTAAATGAAATGTCAATTTTCTCATCAAGTGATTATGTTTTCTACTTTTCATTAAAATGATTATGTCATTGATTTTTAAAATTTTTCCTCATCTAAGCACACTAGAACATTCTTACAACATAGCTAAGAACTATCATTAGAGAAAAGATAGTTTATTAAGTCTTGCCATCCTAAGGTGGTCATAAGGTGATCAAGTAGAAATGGCAGAATACAAAATTCAATATCAAGCAGGACTTCTTAAATTTCTTTTAGTTCAGTGATGAACAATATTCCACCCAAATCATCTATTAATCATCTGACTGATCATAAAAGTTTTTTTTTTTTCCCTAAAGATTTTACTCATGACTTCCTATAGACAGTAAACTCCACAAGGACAAGGACCATGGCTGTCCCTTCTACAGTTTATCCCCAGAACCTAGCCCTAGTGCCTCTCACCCTAATAAAGGCCTCTCACTCATCATTTAGTGAGCCTAATAAATACTCACTGAATGATGGTGTCAGTGAATAGAGGCATTAAAAGGAGAAGGTAGGCTCCACATATGTTAATGAGGACCAGTACAGTCGGTGTTTTCAGAATAAAACAGAAATATCCAAGAGCCCGCAGCTCAATGGATATATCATCCATATAGTTTATCAAATGGAGATCTACTTGAGTCAAGAGCTCTGGTTGAAGTTTAAAAACCCTCTTGGAGGCACAGGTATATTGGTTTCACTCTCATGCCCTTTGCTTTAATCTTACAATCAACATTAAGGACTCAGATTTATATCTGAAATAGGAATTTTTCATGTGCCCATGGAAAAAGGTTATCTTAATAGAAGACTTAAGCTTGCCTGGAGTAGGGGATTTGAGATAATAGTAGCTACCACATTTAAGTGCATACCTCAAGCTAGGATATCTTCTAAGTGTTTATCTCATTTTCTTCTCCCTAAACTATATCAAAAAAGGTATTATTATCCAAGTTTTACATTGAGGAAACTGAAGATAAGAGAGGATAAAAGACCTCCAAGATCAACTCAGCTAACCAGTGATATGACCAGTAATTAAATCAAATCTACAGCTTTTACCAACTATTAGAGGTTGGCAGATTTTTTTAATAAAGACCCAGATAGCAAAAGTTAGAATTTTTCAGGCCATACAGTCTCCAGCCTGAATTCTCAACTCTGCTGATGGAACTTGAAAATGGCCAGCGGATAAGTAACCAATGAGTATGAATTATTTATGCCAGTAAAACTTCACTTTGGACTCCAGAATACCAATTTCATACAATTTTCATGTGTCACAAAACATTCTTCATTTTAAATTTTTTTTTAGCCATTCAAAAATTTAAAAACTGTGCTTAGCTGCAGGCTATGCAAAACCAGGTGGTGGGCTGGATTTGACATAAAGGCTATAGTTTGCCAACAGCTGACCTACTACATTCTACTTCTGCCCTCTGTAGAAGTGGGTGCTGTGGGTATCTGGGAAGAAGGTTTGAGGAAAAATAGAGGAAATCTGGGAAAAATTTATGTGTGCTTTGAAGTTTAAGCCAAGGAATGAGGTGACCCTGATATGGCAGGAAAATGTGATTGTTCTATTAAGCCCCATGATCTTTTAGTACCATAGGCTGTTACATTGTAAATTGAGATGCCAAGAATAACCAATAAGTCTGCAAAGTCTCTCAGGTGCAGCCCTTCACTATCCAGGGCAATCCAAGGTTTCCCAACACATTTTAACTCCCTTACTCTTTGAGAAGGGAGAAAGCAAACCAAGAGGAGGGAATCTGACAATTATGGGTCTGAAAATAGCATAGTCCCGACTCCTGCTGTCATTGATTCCTTCCTTCTCACCTGTATTACATAATATTGTCTACAGACAATTGAAACCCTAAAATAACAAGGGCATGAATAACACACACAAAAAAATAATTTCCAGGAGTGGGAGGGAGTGAGCTGGCCTGGGAGTTTGAGGTTAGTAGAAGCGAACTATTACATTTAGAATGGATAAGTGGAGTTCCCCTCATGATGCAGAGGAGTTCCCCTCATGGTGCAGAGGAAACCCCATGAGGTTGCGGGTTGGATCCCTGGCCTCAATCAGTGGGTTAAGGATCTGGCATTGCCATGAGCTGTGGCATATGTCACAGACATAGCTCGGATCCTGTGTTGCTGTTGCTGTGGCTGTGGCATAGGCCAGTAGGTGTAGCTCCTATTAGACCCCTCGCCTGGGAATTTCATATGCTGTGGGTGTGGCCCTAAAAAGCAAAAAAAAAAAATTTTTAATTTAAAAAATAGAATGGATAAGCAATGAGGTCCTGCTGTATAGCACAGAGAACCATATCCAGTCTCTTGGGATAGACCATAATGGAAAATAATATAAGAAAGGGAATGTAGGTGTTCCCATTGTGGCTCAGCAAGTTAAGAACCTGACTAGTATCCATGAGGATGTATGTTTGATCCTGGCCTTGCTCAGTGGGTTAAGGATCCAGCATTGCCTCAAGCTGCAGATATGTTGCAGATGCAGCTCAGTCCTAGCATTGCTGTGGCTGTGGTGTAGGCTGGCAGCTGCAACTCCCATCCAACCCCTGGCCTGGGATGTCTCTATGCCGTGGGTACAGCCCTAAAAAGACCAAAAAAAAAAAAAAAAAAAAAAGAAAGAAAGGGAATACACACACACATATATATAGAAAACTGGGTCACCTCGTGGTACAGCAAAAATTGGCACAATATTGTAAATCAACTAGACTTTAATGCTAAAAAAAATTTTTTTAAAGAAATATATTTCCTTCTCCTAAAAATTCAGGCAGCCCAAATCTGGATCCTCTCACTTTATTTTTCAGCTGTCAATGGAACATTTCAGTGTGTGGTCCAAGACGGATGCTCCATTCTGGCCATCACATCACTGTTCAAAGAGAAAATTGTAGGAGAAGAGCAAGACTTCACCCTTTCTGGGCACTTGCACATCTGTTCATGTCCTGATAGAACACAATCACAGTAGCACCTAGTTGCAAGGGAGTCTGGGAAGTGTAGGCTTTGATTCTAAGCATTCAAGTGCCCAGCTACTATTTGGGATATTTTTAGTGGAAGGGGAAAAGAGATGTTGGTGCCTAACTGACAGTTTCTGCCACACAATTCATTGGTGGAGAGGGATTTTTGTCACCTTCTGCTCTTGACATCTACCTCTGCAATACTGATACCAAGAGTTTCAAACACTGCTTTTCTCTTGGACAAAGTTCAGAGTTGCTCATCCTAGTTGCACCACACACTCACCCCGTGTAGCCCTGCCTGGCCACCAATCTCTCTGTGTCTCTCTTTCTCTTTGTGTGTGTGTGTGTTTGTCTTTTTAGGACCGCACCCAAGGCATATGGAGGTTCCAGGCTAGGACTCAAATCAGAGCTGTAGCTGCTAGACACAGCTACAGCCACAGCCATAGCAACTCAGGATCCGAGCCCGCATCTATGACCTACACCACAGCTCAGGGCAATGCCAGATCCTTAAACCACTGAGCAGGGCCAGGGATTGAACCCTCATCCTCATGGATACTAGTCGGGTTTGTTAACCACTGAGCTACAACAGGAACTTCCTGGCCACCAATCTCAACAGTTAACCTCCCTTTCCCGTTCATCCTATTTGCTTACCTTTCCCCGTTACTACCCTGGCTCCTTTCAGCCTGATTCACAACACTACATTCTGGTAACATATTCCAGGGCTGAGATAGGACCTTTCAGGCTGACCTGATTCCTATGACCATTGACCCAAATGATCCCCTCAGATGGGTGTTCCATCCATCTTTTGCACTGAGTGAGTATCACAGAACCCATCACCTATATCACTTCAAGCTAACATTGACTATCTGAAGCACATTAATCCACTTTTATCTCAAAGATAAACTTTAAAATTATGAAGAGAAAACCATAAATACAGAAAAGAATGCACATTGAGCCGTCGTTTGTTTCAAAATCAAGTTTAGGAGTTCCCTTTGTGGCTCAGTAAGAACTTGGCATAGTGTCCAATCCCAGGGTTCAATCCCTGGCCTCACTCAGTGGGTTAAGGATCCATCACAGCTGCAAGCTGCAGTGTTAAGTCACAGATGCATCTTGGATCTGGCATTGCTGTGACTGAGGTTTAGGCCTGCAGTTGCAGTTCTAATCTATTCTTGGCCCAAGAACTTCCATATGCCACAGGTACAGCCCTAAAGAAGAAGAAGAGAAAAAAAAATCAAATTTAAGTAAAATTTAAAGAAAGTACAACTTGGTTCCATCACCTGGCATTATTAAGTCAAAGGTCATAAGTATATATGCTTAACTGATATGCAAATCTAAAATTTGAAAAAATGTATTAGCTGGATCAGATAAGATAAGCAGTGGACTTCTTAGTATAGGCCCAGAGTTTCAGTGTTGGAGAGAGCAACATGAAACATTGTTTTCTGTTCTTTCTTTCTCCTAGTTAGAAGTACAATTTAATGGCATTGGAAGAGATATTTTTAAAAATCTATCATAGAGTCATTTCTTTAGTGAGAAGAGGGGGACAGTACCATAGAAAGCCACCTTTATTTTTTTTCCCTGAAAACAATCCTTCCCCAAGTAAAGTCCCCTATTATAAAGTCAGAATGACATAACTATGAGTTCTGCTTGTTGGATGTCCTGCATCACACAGGGTAGCAAACAGATGGCTCTGGAAATGCCAATCTTGCATGGTGTGCAGCCACCCAAATACCCTGAGGCCAGCATCACCCCTCTTCAAACGTCTCTCTCTTTTATTGGTTAGGTATCTTTGTTTCCCTTTGTGTCAAAGGAATCGGAAACAGATGCATGCATTTGGAGGAATTCATTTTACTAATGAGTTGAACTTCGTGGTCCAACCTTTAGAGATTTAAGAATATTAGATTCAGTGTATTTTGTGATCTTTTTCCTCATTTCTGCCTCCTCAGAAGGACTTCTCCAAACACTCACATTATTTTCAAGGCTCTTTTGGGTCCGATTTATGTCTTTTGGATGTTATGCTGTGCAGAGATCAGCCTCGAGGCTAGCTGGGATGATTCTGTTTATATTTATTTGATTTAGTTTTATACTTTTTTGCAGATATGGAAGAGCATCTCCAGAATGGCCTCTGGCAATGTGTTCATCACTCAGTTTAAGTGTGGGACACAATTGCTCCTCCAGTTGCTAGAAGGCAAGGTCAGGGCTGTAGAAGCAGCTATGAGCTATATGATATATATATTAGCGTATGTTAGAAACCAAGTAGGCACAGAACTAAGAAGTTTAGCGTACAGTGGTTTAAAACACATTACCTCCAGCCCTGTTAGCTGTTCTCAATGCATCTCCCTGGAATCTCTTCAGACTAAGAACTAAAGTCCTTTTCTTGTTTTTAAAAAACCCACATACCATGGCAACCCTGACACTCTCCATATGATAGCCCACCCTCTCAATGCCAAGCTTTCTCGAGTCCATATTTTTGTATTTTAGGCATTTTAAAGAGAACTAGAGCTTCTCAAAGAAGGTGGTATCTGAATATTTTTAATTTTTTGAAGTCAAATATTTGTTAAATGAAGAGACAGCTGAGAAGTTGTTGAGAATTTTTCCTCCTTTGGTTTATGACCCTGATGTTGAGACAGAGTTACCTTTGTCGCCACCACTACCCTCTTTGTTTCATTGGACTTTGAAGGACCACTAGGAGTCCTACCCTATGAAATAGTTCATGGGGAAAGCAGGGAGAGAATTGAGAAAACGTGTCCAGATTCATAAAATGGGGAAAGGGTATAATATAAAAGAGGTATAATAAAGCAATCCAGGGTCATCGGTGAATGAAAGGTGAGGGTAAGTAGGAAATGGGGCTGGAGAATTGCGAATCAAGAATATTTTTTTTAAAGTTTAAAAAGAGAATATATAGCTCAGATAGATAATTTTAAAAGATAATAATTTCAGAGGTAACAGGTTTGTGGGATTTTTAAGTCATTATTAAAGTCAAGGACTGCATGATGAAATCCACCCAAGCATGGGTTTCTTGCATTATTTTATTCTTATCACAGAAAGGAAATAAATTTAACAAGCAATGGAAAAGCCACATCTGAGCAATGACTCTGGCTTTTGCTATTGATATGAGCCTCTTGCCACTAAAAGCCTATTGGAATCAGCAATTAACTGGCAATCTACTGCTTCATCACCATCAGAATCATTTCCTCCACATGTCACTAATTCAGAACAGACACAACATGGGCTTCTTTCTGGTCAGAGGGGAACTTAACACTATCTCAGGCTTGTCCGGGTCAAGAGAGGTTTCCATTTCCTAACAGAGTTTCCATAAATGTTAGACCAGTTTGAGGTCTAAACTGACTTCAAAGGGGTCAAGGGCACGGAGTTCCTGTCTTGTTGCAGCAGAAATGAATCCCACTAGGAACCATGAGGTTGGAGGTTCAATCTCTGGCCTCGTTCAGTGGGCTAAAGATCTGGTGTTGCTGTGAGTTGCAGTGTAGTTCACAGATTCGGCTCAGATCGGCTTAGATCTGGCATTGCTGTGTTTGTGGTGTAGGCCAGCAGCAATAGCTCCAATTAGACCCCTAGCCTGGGAAGCTCCATATGCCACGGGTGCAGCCCTAAAAAGACAAAAAAAGAAAAAAAAGACAAAACGGTCAAGGGCATTTTGGATTCTAGAAAATGAGAATAGGATCCATGTCGACTGGATCAAAAAGGTTCAGTGGTCTGCCTTGGCTTGTCAGGATGCTTCCAGCAATCAATGGGTCAACTGTGAAGGGTTCTTGCTACAAAGCCTATTGATATAACTAGGCCAAGACAAAGAGTTTATCCTTGTCTCATCTCTGTGTCCAAAGGCGACATTATCTAAGGTGAAAGAAGCCAGTATTTTTTGTGACATTGTCTCATGTCTTGGAAATGATGTGACTGTTGTCCACATGGAGGCGTTGAAGGACAGTGTCTATTTTGAGAGATTGGACTGTGCTTGGTGAAAATGGCCCTAGGCTATAATGATCATGAAATCTAACATTATCTTTGAAACTTGCATGTGATTTATTGCTTTAAGTGCCATCACTCAAGGTCTCCAATGCCTTGGTCATTCCATTCAATAGAGGCATTAAAATAACCACATGCCTTTTAGTCTTTGTCCCACTTCCAGCAGTCTGGCTCTTTGACTAGCATTCATTCCTTCTGGGACCAGTCAATTATGAAATAAGACCACACACTCTCAGTACTAGGAATGACCAAGGGTCTCATGGGCTGCGGAGTGGGGTGAGAGGTAGAAGAGGGACAGTGATTAAATAACTGCATCCTTGGATGAAGTCCCAATATAAATGGGTCTATGGTTTAATGGGTTACTGTGCCATAAAAAAAATCTTTGGCTACTGAATACTATTTTGTCTTTCTATCTTCCCTAGGCCCCACAATCCTACTATATCACTTTCCTAACCAGCTCCTTCCTCCTACACCTCACCCCATTCTCCAGTTTGCCCATAATTAGCAGGTACAGATGAACTTGGACTCAATATTTGTAAGGCGATTGTGGAGAAAAAGAGAACGAACCAGGTGGTCAGGCAAAGAGAAGGAAATTTATTAAAGGGAAATGAGAGGGTGACTGACCCTTGAGAAGAGCCAGCTCCCTGCCCTTCTGGCGGCTGGCGGGTCCTTCTTATACCGCAGATGGAAAATTGGATCCCCTGAAGGGGGGTTAGTTTATCTTTTGTCTGTAGCTGGATTCTGGTGGTCAGGTAGTCTTGAGAAAACCGGAGGTGTGCCACGGTAGAGTGGTCTCATGGTCTTGGGAAAGTAGGCACCAGTGGCGGAAACAAGATGCTGCTCGAGCAAGGTGGTCAGTCTGACAGGTCACTGTGACCTCAGATTTTGTTTGCGAGATCAGCACAATGAGCCCCCATGTGGCCCCTAACAATATCGAGATAATATTATCTATGCCTAGCAGTATTGAAGACATTTCTATGATGGTGTTTTACTAGGGACTGGGATGGTCCAAATGAGGGTAGTATGTAGGGTTTGGCTTCTGTGAGTAAGAGCTAAAGGGAAATGATCTCTCAAGGAAAACCAAGAACAGAAAAAAGACCAAGAAAGTGCCTAAAACAAAGCCACAAGAAAGACAATGTGCTCTGGTAGAAAGGGCAAAACCTAGGTGTCAGAAAGGTCTGAATATAAATTTCAGTGCAGCCCCTTACAAATTGTATGGCCTCGAGAAAGTCATTTCATAACTACTACTTTAAACTGAGTATAATAAAACATTTCAAATATTGCAAATAATACGTAGTACATCTGGCACATGGTAGGTGTGTGATAAATGTGAATGATTCATTATCATTTTCATCATTATCCTCATCATTATTCATTGTCATCATTATCATCTTCAAAGCTAAGGACCAAGCTGAAGATACCAAACTCAGTTAGCAAGTCCAAAGGGTAGGAACAGTTTCAAAAAATGGTAGACAAAACCAAAAATCTGAATGGGACTGAAGTGATTCCTAGGCAGTGTGACATCAAAGCTGGAATGCCTGTGCACCTCTCTAAACCGGCTGCAAGTTATGTGAAATGTGAGTGGGTGAGGCTTGTTTAAATGCATAGGATAGGGTCAATACTCTCTACCAGCGGGTGGGTTTTGGAGCACCTCTCATGTGCCCAGACCCAGGATGCAGCTTGTCTGATGAGAGCTTCCGGATACCATCCATCCATAGATGCCATCTTTCTCTCCCCTCTCCTAGGGCTGGGGTTGTGTGAACATGAAATGAAAAACAATGCAGTCCTGTCCTCTCAGCCACAGATCCAAATTCAGTTCTTTGGAAGGAGTGTTCATATTACTTTATTTGTTCAGGCACAAATATGAGAGAAGAGAGAACCTCTGGGAAAAATGAGGGAGGAGGCTTTGATGGGAAGAAAAAGGCATCAAAGACTGAAAAACAAAGAAAGAAGTTACTGGCTTCTTACATTTAGTATTTATGAGTGAATTCTGGGTTTAAGAAAGTAACGTCCTCTTCGCCAAAATTAAGAATGGACTTTGAGTAATCATTGACCCTGGGCAAGAAATTAACCATTCTCCTTCTGCAATTCCTTATCTGTGAAATGGAAAAGCATGAGTCTAGACTATTGAAAAGCATGTTAACTTTTTTTTGATCTTATACTCTGCCGTTATGGTATCATTAATAGCTGCGACTGGTTGTACAAGAAAAAGATTAAGGCATGTTAGAAATCTTCTCCGAGAGATCTCCACTCAGGGGTTCCAGCTAAATTAATTCCAAATTAAGGAGATTTTGTATTACATGTATTTATAAAGTAGAAGAAACATTTTAGCCTCTCGTGTTTATCTTTAATAGGGAAGAAATAAAAAGATCTTATGAAGAAGTCCCTTTTGCTGTGCTTCTTTTTCTAACATTTCATGTTATTTCATAATATTGATAACACAATATGATGACTAAAAACAAGCTAGGCTTCTTTAAACTTAATTCTTGTCTTTTACACAATAATGGAAACAAAGCCTGTAGGAATATTTGGCCTGCCAGGAAGTCTGATGGAATTGATGGCGGCCCTCTTGACTCTATTTTTAAGTTTATTTAAACACACATACACACACGCAGAGTTCACCCTCTTCTCCCTCCCCTTCCCTCCTGCCCCACTCTGACAACCAACAATCAGTCTTCTGTATCTATGGGCTTGGTTGTTTTATTTCTGTCTTTTAGATTTTGCAAGTAAGAGATTTTACAGTGTTTGTCTTTCTCTATCTAATTTATTTCACTTAGCATAATGTCCTCAAGGTCCATCCATTTTGTTAAAAATGGCAAGGTTTCATTTCATTTCAAGTTTTTATGACTGGATAACATTCCATTGTATTTATATACCACTTCTACTTTATCCATTCATCCATCGGTGGATACTTAGGTTGTTTCAACATTGTGTCTATTCTAAATAATGTGGCAACTGCTGTGGGGGTGCATATATCTTTTCAAATTAGTGTTCTGGTTTTCTTTGGATAAATACTCAGAAATGGAATTTCTGGGTCATATGGTAGTTCTTTTTTCAGTTTTTTCAGGGAGGTCCATATTGTTTCCATAGTGGCCACACCAATTTACCTTCCCACCAACAGAGAGCACAGGGGCTCCCTTTTTTCCAGATCCTTGTCAACATTTGTTCTTTCTTGTCTTTTTAATAATAGCCATTCTGTCAGGTATGAAGTGTTATCTCTCTGGCTTCAATTTACATTTCCCTGATATTAATGATATTGAGTGTCTTTGCATGTACCTGCTGGCTATCTATGTACATACTCCCTGGAAAAATATCCATTCAGATCTCCTGTCCTGGAGTTCTCATTGTGGCTCAGAGGGTTAGGAATCCAACTAGTATCCATGAGAACACAGGTTCAATCCCTGCCCTCCATCAATGGGTTAAACATCCCATTTGCTGAGAGCTGTAGTGTAGGTTGCAGATGAGGCTCAGATCTGACCTTGCTGTGGCTGGCTGCTGCAGCTCCAATTTTACCCCTAGCCTGGGAATTTCCATATGTCATGGGCGCAGCCCTTTAAAAAAAAACCAAAATCCTCAGACAGCTCTCCTGTCCATTTTTTAACAAGATTGTTTTTTGGGGGGGGTTGTTCATTTGGGGGTTTGGGGGGGTTGTTCTTCTGGGGGTTTCGGGTTTTTTTTTTTTTTTTTTGCTATTTTTCTTCTCTATTTTTTGGCCACACCTATGGCATGTTCCCAGGCCAGGGATGGAACCCACGCCCCAGGAGCAACCTAAGCTGTAGCCACATGGGAACTCAGTTTTTGCCATTGAGTTTTATGAGTTCATTATGCATTTTGGTTAATAGCCCCTTATTAGATATTTGATTTGCAAACATTTTCTCCCATTAAAGCTTTTCTTTTGATGATGGTTTCCTTTGCTGTGCAGAAGCTGTTAGTTTGATGTGGTCCCACTTGTTTATTTTTGCTTCTACTGCATTTGTTTTTGGTGTTGGATTTTAAAGATTATCATCGAGTCTGCATCAAGACATTTACCACTGATGTTTCCTTCTAGGAGTTGTACTCTTTCAGAACTTATCAAGTCTTTGACCCATTTTGAGTTAATTTTTGCTTATGGTGTAAGATAACGGTTCAGTTTTATTTTTTCACATATGGCTATATCAATTTTCCCAACACCATTCATTGAAAGAGAAAGTTCTTTTCATTTTATACTTTTGCTTTCTTTGTCATAAATTAACTGGCCATGTATGTGTGGGTTTGTTTCTGGGCTCTTTATTCTGTTCCATTGATCTTTGTGTCTGTTTTTATGCCAGTCTACAGCTTTGTAATGCAATTTGAGATCAAGAAGCATGATGCCTTTGACATTATTTTTTCTCAAGATTACTTTGGCTATTCAGGGTCTTTTGTGGTTCCACACAAATTTTAGGATTGTTTGTTCTATTTTCATGAAAAATGTCATTGAAATTTTGATAGGGATTGCATTGAATCTGTATATTGTTTTGGATAGTATGGACATTTTAACAATGTTAATTTTTCTCATCTATGAACATGTAGTATCTTTCCATTTATTTGTGTCTTCTTCAATAGGTTCCCTAATGTCTTATAGTTTTCAGTATGTATGTCTTTAACTTCCTTGGTTAAATTTATTCCTAGGTATTTTATTTTTTCTGATGCAATTGTAAATCAGATTGTTTTCTTAATTTTTCTTTCTGATAGTTTGTTAGTATATAGAAACACAACAGATTTTTATGAATTGATTTTGTATGCTGCAATTTTGCTGTTTATGTTTATTGGTTGTGATAGTTTTCTTATGAATTCTTTCATATTTTCTATATATAATATAATGTTTTTGTAAATAGCGACAGTTTTCATTCTTCGTTTCCCATTTGGATGTCTTTTTTTTTTTTTTGCCTAATTGTTCTGGCTTCCAATAATACGTTGAATATAAATGATGAAAGGGGGCATCCTTGACTTGCTCCTGATCTTATAGGAAATGCTTTCAGCTTTTCACTATTGAGTGTGGGGATGCTGGCTGTGAGCTTGTCATATACGGTCTTTATTATGTTGAGGTTAATTCTCTTTAACATGCTTTGTTGAAAGTTTTTTTTTTTTTTTTTTTTGTCTGTTGTCTGTTGTTGTTGTTGCTATTTCTTGGGCCGCGGCTCCCGCGGCATATGGAGGTTCCCAGGCTAGGGGTTGAATCGGAGCTGTAGCCACCGGCCTACGCCAGAGCCACAGCAACGCGGGATCCCAGCCGCGTCTGCAACCTACACCACAGCTCACGGCAACGCCGGATCGTTAACCCACTGAGCAAGGGCAGGGACCGAACCCACAACCTCATGGTTCCTAGTCGGATTCGTTAACCACTGCGCCACGACGGGAACTCCCGAAAGTTTTTATCATAAATTGAAATTGAATTTTGTCAAATGATTTTTCTGTACCTATTGAGATGATCATATGACTTTTACATTTCATTTTCTTTCCTTTTTGCTTCTCTTTTTTTTTTTTTTTTTCCTGGTCCCACCTGCAGCATGTGGAAATTCCCAGCACAGGGACTGAACCCACACCATGGCAGCGATATGAGATGCTACAGTGACAATGTTGGATCCTTAACCCACTGAGCCACACAGGAACTCATTATGTTTCATTTTCTTAATGTGATGTATAGCATAGACTTATTTGCAGATATTGAACAATCTGCATCCCTGGAATAAATTCCAATTAATCACAGTATATAATGGTTTTAATGTACTATTGTATTTAGTTTGCTAATATTTTGTTAAGGATTTTTTGCATCAACATTCGTCAGGGATATTGACCTATAATTTTCTTTTCCTGTGGCACCCTTGTCTGGTTTTGATGTCAGGGTAATGCTGGCCTCATTAAATGAGTTTGGAAGAGTTCCTTCCTTTTCTTTTTAAAGAGTTTGAGTTTTGGAAAGTTTCTAGTTTGAGAAAAATTGCTATTAATTCTTTGAACGTTTGGTAGAATTCACCAATGAAGTCATCTGGTCCTGAACTTTTGTTTGTTGGGAGGTTTTTTGATTGCTAATTCAATCTCCTTACTAGTAGTTGATCTGTTCAGATTTTCTATTTCATCATTTTTCAGTCCTGGTAGAGTTTATGTATCTAGGAATTGATCCATTTCTTCTAAGTTGCCCAATTTGTTGGCATATAATTGTTCACAGTAGTCTCTTATGATGTTTTGTATTTCAGTGGTATCAGTTGTAATGACTTCCCTTTCATTTCTGATTTTATTTGTTTAATAATTATCTCTCTTTTTTTCTTGTTGAGTCTAAGCTAAAGGTTCATCAATTTCATTTATTGTTTCAAAAAGCCAACTCAATTTCAGTGATATTTCTATTGGTCTTTCTCTCTCTCTCTCTATTTCGTTTATTTCTGCTATTTAGTCTTTGCTGTTTCCCTCTATCTACTAACTTTGGGCTTCATTTTTCACTTCTCCAATTCCTTGAGGTATTAAAATTAATCCTGCTGAATAGCACAGGGAACTATATCTAGTCATATATATATGACTGGGTCACTTTGTTGTATAGTAGAAATTGACAGAACACTGTAAATCACCTATAATGGAAAAAATAAAAATCTTAAAGAAAATAAATAGTTACTACTGTACAAATTTAAAAAAGTAAAATAAAATAAAATTAAGCTATTTATTTGAGATTTCTCTTATTTCTTGGGGTAGGCATTTATCACTATGAACTGCTCTCTTAGAAAACTGTTGCTGCATTACATAAATTTTGGTATGTTACATTTCCATTTTCATTTGTCTAAAGGTATTTTTATAATTTCTTTTGACTTTTCTTTGGACTCATTTTTGTTTAATAGCATGTTTCCTAATCTCCATATATATGTTAATTTTCCAGGTTTCTTCATATATTTAATTTCTACTTTAATATTATTATAATAGGAAGGTGAAAGATATGATTTAAGCCTATTAAATTTATTAACACTAGTTTTGTGGCCTAAAAGTGATCTTTATTGGAAAATATTCCATGTGCACTTGAGAAGAATGTGCATTCTGTTGCTTTGGAAGGAATGTTCGAATGTTCTATAAGCATCTAAGTCCCCCTGGCCTAATGTGTCATTTAAAACTTATGTTTTCTTATTGATTTTCTACCTGGATGATCTATACAGTAGTATAAGTAAGGCACTAAAGTCTCCTATAATTATTGTACTGCTGTCTATTTCTCCCACTAGGTCTGTTAATATTTGCTTTATATATTTATGTGTTTCTATGTGAGGTGCATAAATGTTTAAAAATGTTATATCTTCTTGTTGAATTGACCCCTTTATCATTATGTAACACCTTTGTTTGTCTCTTATTATAGTCTTTATTTTAAAGTCGCTTTTCTCTAAATATAGCTTTCCAGTTTTGTTTTCGTTTCAGTTTGCATGGAATATCTTCTTCCATTCCTTCACTCTCAGTCTGTGTGTGTCTTTATATCTAAAATCAGTCCATTATAGACAGAACATAGGGGAGTCTTTTTAAAAATCTGTTGTGGCTCAGTTAAGAACCCAACTAGTATCAATGAGGATGCAGGTTCGATCCCTGACCTCACTCAGAGGGTTAAGGATCTGGCATTGTGGTGGGCCGAAGAATGGGTTGAAGATGCAGCTTGTATCTGGCATTGCTAAGACTATGGCTGTGGCTGTGGCCAGCAGCTTCAGGTTCAATTCAACCCTTAGCCTGGGAACTTACATATGCCGCAGGTGCAGCCCTAAAAAAAAAAATAATAATAATTCAACTAATCTCTGTCTTTTGATTAGAGAATTAAGCCTATTTACCTTTAAAGTAATTATTGTTAGGTGTGATCTTATTTATAGGTAGTTGTTTCTGGCTGTTTTTTGCAGTTCTTTGTGTTGCTTTCTTCTCTTGTTCTCTTCCTTTCTGGTTTGAGGACTTTCTTTAGTAGTATGCTTATATTCCTTTCTTTTTATCTTTTGTGTTTTTACTATAGATTTTTGTTTTGAGGTTATCATGAGACTTCCATATAATAACCTATATCTATGACAGTCTATTTTAAGTTAATAAAATTTTGATCCAGTTTTAAAGTTCAACCTTTTTACTCCCCCATTTTACATTTTTGGTGACGCATGTTACATCTATTTTTATCTTGGATATTCTTTAAATAATTGTTTTAATCATAGTTATTTTTACTACTTTGTTTTTAACCTTCATACAAGTTTTATAAGTAATTAATCCACTACCTTTACTAATATTTACTTTTACAGTGAGATTTATATTTTCAGCATGTTCTTGTTACTTATTAGCACTCATTCTTTTCTTTAAAGAAGTTTCTTTAACATTTCTCCTAAAGCCAGTTTAGTGGTAATGAACTCCTATAGTTTCTTGTGTGCCTGAAAAATTCCCTCTCTCCTTTGTTTCTGAATACTAACTTTGCCAAGTAGAGTATTCTTGGTTGGAAGTTTTTTTCTTTCAGAACTTTTTTGTTTGTTTTTTGTCTTTTTGCCATTTCTAGGTCCACTTCCTTGGCATATGGAGGTTCCCAGGCTAGGAGTTGAATCGGAGCTGTAGCCACTGGCCTACACCAGAGCCACAGCAACGTGGGATCTGAGCTGCGTCTTCGACCTACACCACAGCTCACAGCAACGCTGGATCCTTAACCCACTGAGCAAGGCCAGGGATTGAACCCACAACCTCGTGGTTCCTAGTTGGATTCGTTAACCACTGAGCCATGACAGGAACTCCTCTTTCAGCACTTTTACCATATTGTGTCACTCCCTTCTGGCCTGCAAAACTCCTGTTGAGAAATCTGCTAATTGTCTTATGGGGCTTCCCTTGTATAGAGCAAGTTGTTTTCCTCTTGCTACTTTTAAAATTTTCTCCTTGTCTTTTACTTTTGACATTTGATAATGTGTCTTTCTGTGGGTGTCTTTGTGTTCATATTTTTTGGAACTCTCTGGGCTCCACAGATCCTGATGTCTGTTTCCTTTCCCAAGTTAAGGAAGTTTTTGGCCATTATTTCTTCAAGTAAGGTTTCTGCCTCTTTCTCTCTCTTCTTTTTCTTTTTGGAGCCATCGAAGTGTATAAGCTTTTTACTGGCAGATACTGCCAAGCTTCATTAAGACAGAGGGAGAGCACCAAGATGGAATTCATAACCTACACTTCTTGAGAGCAGCTTCATAGTTCCTGAGGTATGTGCCAACCCTGAAACCTGCCCCTCAGACCAAAGCTCCAAGGACAAGCAGAGACTGGTGGGTTGAGTGCCTCAGTGCACTGTCTGTGCAATGTCTGGGAGTGGTAGCTTACCACAAACCATTTCTCCAATTGCCACAGGCTCATGGAACCAAGAATGTAAGCCCCTTGGCCACCAGAGCCAGATGATCAAGCGTTATCCCTAAGGAAGCAGCCACAAAAATTAGGACACCAGACAAAAAAGCTACAGTGCCAGACACATATAAATCTCCCTTCCAGAAGACACTGAGGTTCTGAAGATTTGCAGATGGTGAGCAGGAAGATAGCACTGGTCCTCCAAGTTCTCTGGAAAGGATTATAGTCATCCCCTAGATTCATGTTTAATGAGAAGCCTACCCCTCAGGGCACAACCATAATGATTGGCTACTAAGCCTCTTCATGGAAAGACCAGGTTCCTGGGTCTGTTGCCTCTTGCTATGCCTTGGGGGTGGTAGATATTTAAGAATGCTTTTGCGGGAGTTCCTGTCATGGCTCAGTGGAAATGAATCTGACTAATATCCATGAGGATGCAGATTTGATCCCTGGCGTCACTCAGTGGGTTGAAGATCTGATGTTGCCATGAGCTGTAATGTAGGTACAGATATGGCTCAGATCCCACATGGATATAGCTGTGGTGTAGGCCAGTGGCTACAGCCCCAATTCAACCCCTAGCCTGGGAACCTCCATATGCTGCAGATGTGGCCCTAAAAAAAAAAAAAAAAAAAAGGAATCTTTTTGCCATTGCTTAGAGTCCTGTGGGACCCACAAGCAAAGCCCCACTAGCCACAAGAGCTAGATTATGTAAAGGTGTCCCTCCCTTCAGTCACAAAATTCAGGATGCCAGAGAGAGGTAAGAGCTTCTGGGTGACACTACATATTGCAGTCCCACAGGACAAGAACACAAACTACTGGCCTCCAGAGCTAGACAATCAAGAGGTCTGTCCTGAATGGTGGCCACAAAAAATCATTCTAGGTGCATGGAGAAACTCCAGACTTAAAGGCAGCTCACTCGCTTATATTACAGTGTTGGCCTGAGGGGAAAGCATCTAATTTAACATGCATGTCAAGGAGCCTTCAGGAACAATCTCTGGGGATAGAGATGGACAGGCACCACCTTCACACTCTCCCTTTGCTGTACTCAATATTGACTTTTAAATGTAAAAAATCCATTTTTTTTTCTTTTGAGGGCATATCTGATCACTGAAGATTAATGCAAATATTCCACCCTTTATCTTCTACTACATGCTGGGCATGTGTTATGCATTCATTCGGCATTAAGCATTTTTACATTAATTATCTCATTTAATCTTCATGACAACATCATGAGGTCAGTATATATTATCAACTCCATTTGAAGAGGACAAACTTAAAGTGAGACAAAAATTCTAAATATGCCCTAAGTTCACATAGGTAGAAAATGGCAGTGGTATAGGCCAAACCCTGGTGCATTCAGTAAATATTAAATACATATGATGTCCCAAACACTGTGGTAGGTACCTAGGTGCCAGGGTGATTAAAAACAAATACAACCTACCTTCATCTACCAAGGGGGATGAATAGAAAGTCCTTGTACAAACCAACATGTGTTAGAATAGCAACAAAGTCAAAAATGGAAAGAAGAGTTACATGGCACTTGCAGAGCCTGTAATAGAGGGATTGGATTCAGTCAGGAAGGTTGGGAAATGCTCCCTTGATGTGCCTAAAGAATGAGATTGGGAAGATCGTCATGAGAAGGGGGAAAGCATGTGCAAAGTCCTGTGGCAGGAAGAATGGAAGGAACTATGAGGGATTAAGAGAAAGCCAGTGTGACTGAAGCATAGAGAGAAAGAGTAAGAATGGTACATAATGTACCTGGGGAGGGAGATAGGCAGGACATGCAGAGCCCTGTGGACCAAAGTGAGGAATTTTTTCTTTCTTCTAAGAGCAATGGGACCTCTAAGAAAAGTTCTGAGGGAATTCCCATCGTGACTGAGTGGTTAATGAATCCAACTAGGAACCATGAGGTTGCAGGTTTGTTTCCTGGCCTTGCTCAGTGGGTTAAGGATCCCGAGTTGCCATGAGCTGTGGTGTAGGTCGCAGACGCGGCTCGGATCCCACGTTGCTGTGGCTCTGGTGTAGGCCGGTGGCTGCAGCTCCAATCAGACCCCTAGCCTGGGAACCTCCATGTGCCAAGGGAGCAGCCCAAGAAATGGCAAAAATACAACAACAAAAAAAAGAAAAAGAAAAAGAAAAAAGAAAAGAAAAGAAAAGTTCTGAGCAGGAAAAATATTGAGCTGCTAAGTAAGGTGTAAATTCCCTTCCTTATTTTGCCAGTGGAAATGAGGCCAGTGAACACCCAAATCAGGAGAAGGAAGGAAACTGAAAGAAGGGGACAGTGATTTATGCTTTTTCTCCTAGATGATATTGGCCTAACTACAGATCACTAGCCATAAGGTAAGTGGTCTATGGTGACAAATATTCCATGAAAACTCACAAAGGGCCCAACCTGGCTCCCAAAATTCTTTGCCAATGGAATTCTTGCACCAATTCTCATTCTTAAAACATAGTTATATGATAAACAGATGAGTTTTATTTGCTTTGTATATAAACCAACAGATTTAAAGCGCCTACTCACCCAGTGTGGTGGTTAGTAAGACTAAACACACATGTAAATCAAACACAGCAATGAATACACTCATTTCCTGCATTTCAAGTTATTGCTGGTGTTTTGCATGATGTGTGGGGAATTTTCTTTCTTTGTTAAAGGATCCTAGGCCCTTTTAGATATAAAGGGTTCTTAGAAGAAATAAATAAATAAAATGAGGCAAGTCAAAGTTGATTTCATTTCTTTTACTGAAGCGACATGTTCATCAGCTCTGAGACAAAACTGTGGCATAAGAGAAAGGACTTGAACATCTAACATTTTCAGCCATTTCTAGTAAGATCAGAAGTTTTGTGTTTATTTATGGTGACTGAACATACTACTCTGGCTTTATGAATATTCATAAGTTTTTAAACTTAATTTTCTTTATAGATTAAAAAGTAAAAGAGTCTCAAGTTCAGTTCCCCGTGCTTCAGAAAGGACAAGGTTCTTATAACAGATCTTAAAAGAAGCAGAAACGGAAAGAAAATCAGGAATGCTCAAGAAAATGGGTCTTTCATTTTGTTGGACTTTGGACAGCAGAGGGAACTCAGATAAGGCCATTCCATGATGACAATATGTTCTGTTCACAAATCTGATATTCACATATTACTTTCTACAAAAGTAGCAAGCTGGAAACTCAGCCAGAGTCAACTCCTCTGAGTCTGGCTTTCACAATGTTGCCACTCTGATCTCTCTTCTGTACTTTATGTGGTGGTTTTCAAATATGTCCACTAATTTCTCCAAATTCCACCTTCCAAAGAATGCGACCTCATTTCAAGTGTGGGCCAAGCTTCTGGACTTACTTCTAACAGATAGATTATGGTGGAAGTGCCAGTTTGTGGCTCCTGAACATTCATTATAAAGGATATCACAGCTTCCTCCTTTCTCTTTCTTGGAACACTCATGATGGGGGAAGCCAGTTGCCATGTTGTGAGGACACTTAGGCAGCCCTGTGAAAAAGCCCACATGTGGGGAATGGAGGCTTCCTGCCAACAGCCATGGAAGTGCACCACCTTAGAAGTTAATCCTCCAGCCCTAATCAAGCTTTCTGATGACTGTAGCCTCCACCAACATGTGAGCCAGAACCACTAGCTAAACCGCCCCCAAATTCTTGACCCACAGAAGCTAAGAAAAGAAAGATTTATTTTGGGATAGTTTGTTACACAGAAATAGATAACTAATATACCATATAATAATAGCAACAAAAAATACTAACACTTGCTGAGTTTACTAGAACATAATCTCCTTGCAAAAAGGAATCGTATGTCTCACCACTGGAACCTCCATGCACTGGCCCAAAGTCAGTCCTCAACACATATTTGTTGATTCAATAAATGATAAGACCTTGGTTACATGACTGGTATGTTATTCACTTTACACATATTTTCTCACTTCCTATGGATATTTTATAAAGTATATTTTTTATGCCTGTTTTACAGGTAAAGTAAGAAAATCTGAGGCTTAGAAAGATAATGTAAGTAGATTCTAGCATCTCTGGAACTCTGGGACCAGAGACTCACACAGGTGTCTGTAGCAGTTCTATGGACTTAGAGTCCAGCCACACTGAGATGTGTTTTTGCACTTGCTGCACTATCAGTTAGAGACTTGTTCTTCCCACACCTCTCCTCAGAATTCTGGCAACTGGGCTAGAATGTGCCAAAGCTCCTGTGGAGGTGTAACTGCCATCTGCTCCTGCAAGAAAGCACAAGAACAAGCTTGACTGGTTAGGATAGGAAGCCTCAGGTCTGCTTCTAGAGGGAGGAGGATGGGCAGGACCTGCACTTTGACACTCTTAGCAGGGCCTCCCTCACGCTAGATGGTTCCATACAAGTCCAATCTCCAGTATGGGCAAGGAGATCTTAGGCTAGTTTAGAACCATGGAAACAACGTGCCCTGACTTAGGCAAAATCCACAAAACTCTACATGGATTCTCCAAACCCAGCACACTCTGGGAATTAAGTTTTAAGGCTCCAAGTCCCCAAATTGCATTCCTGGCACCCCAGCCCCACCCCCACCCCCAAGCCTTGATTGAAAAATATTAGTTGTTGAAAACAAGGTTAAAAGAGATTAACCTACCAAATCCAATCAACAATCAACATTCAGAGAACACCAACCAGATGTGTTCATGTCTAAATACACAGTGTTTTTGTGGTAACCTACTTTTTCCTTTTAAAACAAATAAATCTGCAGTACCCATGTCATTTGTTAAGAGTTTCAGAACTTCATTTTGTACTGTTTGGAGCTTTTTGATTCATTTCATGAAATGCTGTGTGTCTGTGATGAGATATTTAAATTTGGATATAATCTTACCTATCTTTGTCCTTATAACTGTATATAGTCCTACCTTGAAGATGGTTAATTTTTTTGTGAAAAATTATGTTTTGAATAGAGTTCTAGTATGGCCCACGAGAGAATCTTGATATTTTCCCAATAAGCAGCTCATTTTTCTGGTGGGAAAAAAAGGGGGAAACAGGAAACAATATTATTTCTTTGAATGTCAAAATACAAATGTTTAATGACCTAGGAAGAAGCTTACTCTATAGTACAACCAAGAAATAGTATGTATTTTATGATGCTCTCACATTAAACATATAGAAAGATTTATGTGTACATATAGACAAAACAAGGATAGACATGAAATACTAATAGTTTGCCCTTTCTTCCTCATTCCCCTCCCCTATCCATCCTTCCTTCCAATGTCTCTTGAATACCTACTGGGCGTCAGGCACTGACCTAGGCTCCAGGTGTCCAAAGATAGAGTTAGTTCTGCCCTCAAGTACCTCAAAGTCCAATGAGAAAGTCAGTGAATTAAATAGTTGGAAAAAACCAGATGTATAAAGGTATTAGAGCTTAGTGGTTCTGAGAACTTACCCTTGTGATCAACCCAGATTTGATTCCAAACCATAGTTTTGCACTTACTATGTGCACTTAAGCAAATTTCCTCACTTCTCTAAGTTCCAACGTCCTCATGTGCTAGTGAGGATAAAAATACCTACCTCACAGGACAGTTGCTAGGAATAAGCAGGAAGCTTGTGTATGTGAAGGGCTCAGCACAGGCCCAGCTATGGTAAACACTCAGTAAGTGGCCACCATTGGCTTTCATCATGGATGGCAGAATGGGAGCTCAGAGAAAGCTTGCTTAAAAGCCCTGAACTCATAAACATGTGACAAACTCTGAACGGGCAATTATAAGTCAGTTACCCAGAGTTCCTATGCTGTGCAAACCCAATCACGGGCAAAAGCTGCCATTGTTATTTTACAAAATTTCTATAATCTACAAAACCATAAAACTCCTATTTGAAGAGGCCACTCTTTTTTTGTCCAAGTCTTTTTTTTTTTTTTTTGTCTTTTTAGGGCCACACCCATGGTGGCATATAAAGTTCCCAGGATAGGAGTAGAATTACTGCAGCCACAGCAACACGAGATCCAACCCATGTCTGAGACCTACACCACAGCTCACGGAAATGCCGGATCCCCAACCCACTGAGCGAGGCCAGGGATTGAACCCGTGTCCTCATGGACAACAGTTGGGTTCGTTACCACTAAGCCACAACAGGACCTCCTGTCCAAGTCTTTTAGCTTCATCATTTTTAGCTCTTCTAAAAGACACTGAGGTAGCCCCCTACTACACAGCAAATCTAAAACCAGTTCTAAGGTCCCCAGAGACTCTCCGAGGCCTGACTTCCCACATTTCTTCCTTTTTCATGTCTTCTTTTCCTATCCATTTTATTTAACATTTTTAGCTCCTATCCTAATTACAAGATTTTCTAAAACTTACTTCCCCAAGGGATAGCATGGAAAGGAGAGAAAGCACAGCCCATGGGGGTCAAGCAGCCCTGAATCTCAATCCTGTGGCTCAGACCCCAGGAATGTTGAGCAGGCAAACTGTGCCAGTCCCTATCTTTCTTGTTGGCATGAGAGTGAAAATAACTACCTCATGGGTTTGTTGTGGAAGGGAAATGAAGGTCACTTATCTAGTAATCAAAACTTGGAACATACTCTATAAATGCTGGTTTTCTCCCTTTGTCAATAAAAATGATGTGTTCACTATACTGACACAATGACTTGAAAGACTCTGCCACTCCCTGCCAACATGCCCTTCCTCTCTTTTCATGTGGAGCAAATAAGCCTTTCAGATGCTTTTAAAATTGAAGCCCAGCTGATCTATGTTTTGAAGGCAAAGTGCACACCTACCATTCATTTTAGGCATAATCAGACAATACTGACAAAAGGGGAATAAAACTGCCACATTGATTGGGCTTCATTCATTCTTATTACCTAACTATCTGAATGAATAAGTCTGTTCAGTCCAATGGTCCTAGTTTCATTAGAAACTGTACTAAAATTTTGCAATCGAAAGGTTAAGACACTCCAAGGTAGAGCAAAATGACTCACATGCTTCATTCATCCATTTATGTGGATCTTCATTCATTTGGCAACTAGCAGATATATGTGTAGCACTATCCTAGAGAAAAAAATGTACGGCAATAACCTTTGTTCCCACAAAGAGAATTTGATAGATAAAAGACATCTTTGATCTCTCCTGTTTTTATGGGGCTCCGTACCCTGTCAGCTGCCCATACAGGTGTTCTCTCTTTCCCCTGACACACCTCAGCTCTTTAGCATACACCTGCTCCCCACTGAATCATTTTCTCAGGGGATACCAATAACCTCTTCAGCAATAAGACAATGCCGCCTCCCGCCCCCACCCCCCACCCGCCCCCAGCTCTTGGCTGACTTGGTTTCTTCCTAGTTTCTAACATAGTTGACTGCTCTTTTCTCAGGTTTCTCTCATCCTTTGATTTCTCTCCAGGTGCGCTTGGGTTGCTTCCCTTTAATTCACCAACTTCTTTGTTGGCAAAGGTATTTGCTGAAAATCCAATTCTTCCCATATTATTCTCCTGTTTAGAACTCATCAGCGTCTGCCTATGGCCTATGGGAGAAAGTATCATTTCCCCACTACTATATAGAAAGGCCCTTTGAAACTTGCTCCTGCCTATCCTTGCAGCCTGGTCCCCTATTCATCTCCTTAGAAACTTTATTGTCCAGTGATATGAAAGGGCTTCTCTTTAAGCTGATCATGCTCTTCCAACCCTCCCTTACTCTGCTTTTACGGGCTAACCCAGAGGAGGATCTCTGACTTCCCCAAAATTCCTGGGCTCAACATCAACTTGCCACCCAGAAATGGTTGGCTGTATGCCTGCTTCCATCTCTAATAAGAAGAACATATTTCCTGTTGATAACCTTGAGTTATCAACAGTTATCCTGGTGCATTACAGGAAAATGAATCAAACATTGTCGGGTAAACAAGGTCCTGTTGGTTTTCCTCTGCAATTTCTCAGCTCTCTTTATCCTCCTCCCTACACTCTCTGTTGCCTCTCACACTAAAGAGTTAAGCCTTTTACCTGGACCATCACAAAGCCTTTTACTTATTTTCTCCTGTGTTCTGTCTCCTCAGTGATGTCCATCCAAAACAGAGAAGTTAGAGTAACATTCCCTGAGCATTATTTGCACATGGGCAATTGGTAAATAACCACCGATCCAGTCCACCAAGGATGTCCTACCCCACTAGCTGCCACCACCCCCAGACACCTCTACCTCCACCCCCAGACTTCAAGTTGGAGGAATTAGACACATCTGAGGATTTGTAGGACCTGTCCCCACAGTAAGACCAGCATTGATTCTACCAGATTGGAGTTCAGTCTACACATCAGAATCTGTTTTAGAAGGTGCCAATATTTCACATAACCTATCAAAAAACATCTACTTTCCTGGGAATGTAAACTGGTACAGCCACTATGGAGAACAGTTTGGAGATACCTTAGAAATCTATACATAGAACTTCCATATGACCCTGCAATCCCACTCTTGGGCATCTATCCGGACAAAGCTCTACTTAAAAGAGACACATGCACCCGCATGTTCATTGCAGCACTATTCACAATAGCCAGGACATGGAAACAATCCAAATGTCCATCGATAGAGGATTGGATTCGGAAGATGTGGTATATATACACGATGGAATACTACTCAGCCATAAAAAAAGGATGACATCATGCCATTTGCAGCAACATGGATGGAACTAGAGAATCTCATACTGAGTGAAATGAGCCAGAAAGACAAAGACAAATACCATATGATATCACTTATAACTGGAATCTAATATCCAGCACAAATGAACATCTCCTCAGAAAAGAAAATCATGGACTTGGAGAAGAGACTTGTGGTTGCCTGATGGGAGGGGGAGGGAGTGGGAGGGATCGGGAGCTTGGGCTTATCAGACACAACTTAGAATAGATTTACAAGGAGATCCCGCTGAATAGCATTGAGAACTATGTCTAGATACTCATGTTGCAACAGAAGAAATGGTGGGGGAAAAACTGTAATTGTAATGTATACATGTAAGGATAACCTGACCCCCTTGCTGTACAGTGGGAAAATAAAATTTAAAAAAAAAAAAAAAAAAAAAAAAAACATCTACTTTCCTTGGCATGTTATCAAGGCCCTTTGTAATTGGATACAATGCATAATTTACTAAATGATACCTACGATATTCTATACAAGTATATCTCAAAACTTAATATGTATATGAAACATTTGAGGGATGCTGCTCAAAATATATATTGATTCAGAGAGAGCTGGAGTGAGGGCCTGAGACTCTGCATTTCTAACAAAGTTCAGGCGATGTTGCTGCTCCCTAGGCTACAACTTTGAGTAGTGAGTGACTAACCTCCAAGCCACCTCTGTCCCTGTGTTCCTGCTTCTTCCGCCTAGAATGTACTCTGGGCTCTATTAGTTAATTGGTTAATCCCTCAAAGCCAAGCTCAAATGCAACCTCCTCACCAAAACTTTCTTTTATCTCATGAAGTAAATATGAACTCTGCCTCCCTGGGATTTTTGGATGTTTTCTATGGGATATCAATCACCCAAAAGGCATAACTTACAAAGCTTCTACTTAAATTTTCATCTTAGGACAAGTTTTATTCTTGTCCTGTAAGTGGACCTAATCATAGCCCCAAATAACCTGCCCATTCATTACTAATTCTGCATAGTAATTAAAGTATTATGGAAGGCTCCCATTCATTCATGATAAAATAATCAGAAAAATTTGAACAACCTAGACTGTGAAGAATTGCATGATAATAATTTATGTTCATAGTAATAAACCCAGAGGCGTAAGGAGCCTAAAATATCTTCTGAATCATCAAAGAAAGATTCAAATTATCTTCGGCATATTTTAGTGTTACGTGAATTTGATTGTGTTCTAATTCTCTGAAAACTGACATATGGTATGTGCATGTGTGCATGTGTGTGTGTGTGTGTGTGTGTGTGTGTGTGAGATATGTTCTGATTCCTTGAAAATATATAAGGAATGTATGATTGTCTTTTTTAGTTACATGCAGTATTCAGCACCCTTAGCACCACCTCTATGCCCGCCATTCCTCCAACACACACACACACACACACACACACACTCACACTCACACACATCATTTCTTAGGGGGAACAAATTAAAAGGCTGGGATTCTACTGTACTTCTTAAATCTCTAAAATAAATTCCCCAAAGCTTTCATTTTTTTTGTCTAATATTGCCATTACAAATTACCATTATCTGGACTAAATCTAGATACTGGTTGCGTCTCCAATTTTTTGATTTTCCCATAATGAATGCATATTGCTCTTCATTCCACAGAGATTTGCAATGGATTACAAACACACATGATACAATTTCCAAAACTGAAGGAATTAAATATGCAGGAGAAAAACCCAAGGGTTGAACATAAATGAAACCTGGAAGAGTGGCTGCCTGGACATATGTTTCAGACAGTGAACAGTGCAGCCTAATCTTCAACCTGGAGCAAGGATGTGGTCCGTGCAGGTCTGACTTCCCACTTCCTCTTCCTCTTCCTTTGTGTCTTTCCACAGCCTACCAATGAAGTGGCAGGTGTTTCTCTTCTTCCTCCTCTCTGGGACTTTGTCATATGCCTTCTCTACTCCAGAGGTAGCATATACCTCCCTGTCTCTCCTGGGATTATATCATAAACTGTTGCTTCATTTACAAGGAGAATAAATCACAGTTTCATATTTTCAAAAATTGCATTCAATGCATTCTCCCCCTAATAAACCCTCCCCTCCACACACTCTAAGGATGTTTCCTTTTGTGCAGGAATCTAACTCCTTCCAAAAAAGTGGGAAGTAATTATTGTCCTGCACGTGAGTCCTGGTTCATCTTCCAAGGCCCCAGAATCTGGCCAAATGAACCTTATTATTGGCTCAAAAGTCTCACTTCCTGCAGTGGGGGTTCTTTCTCATTCTCCAAAGAAGCTTGACTTTCCTGACATGGGCTCTATCTTCAGTGGAAGCTAGCCACACCATCAGGCCAAGCTGTCTTCTGTGTGGACTAGCTCTCCTGCCAACACTACCTGCCACCTCAGCTTGTCTATTGCCTCCAGAGCCTGGCTCCAGAAAGAGGTAGGTGCTCGCTGAGCACAGCTTCCTAGGATCTCTCAGGCTACAACCCCAAACCCCCACACTCCACCCCCACCCAGTTACCTAGGTTGGGGGAGGTCTTTCCCAGGATATTTAACAGTTTGTAAATCACATGCATCTGTATTTCACAGGGTTGATCTGATAAAAATTAGAGAACCTGGGAGGCCTGGATCAAAACCATAAGGGAGGGTATCCAGGCATGGACGCAGGACTGCAGGACTGTCAGAAAAGGGAGAGTGACCGCTTTTTATCTTCAAAGCCCCTTCATGGATTTGTAGTATTTGAAAGAGGAAGTCCCTTTCTAGAACAGAAAATAAACCCAACTCCGTGGCATAACCTGAGGTCAAGAGTGAAGGGCCTGGGACATATTTGGGATGGCGGTGCTGGAAGGAGGAAGATGGGGAGCCATTGGCAGGTGAGAGGGAAGACCCAGAGTGAGCCCCCTGAGTGTGCAGACCTGCCAAGGTGGGTTGTCCACAGTAGAGGCCAATGTCAGCAGAAGGCCCAGGGTGACTAAATTAGTGGAGGGAGTGACTATATCTTAGTCCTGGAAGCATGCAGGAAGGAGCTTCTTCTAAGGATTAGGAAACTGGATGGAAGCAGGCCATCTCTGAGCCATTGCTGAGTGTCAACAATGTAGCTGCTGAGCATTCAGTGTCCAGAGGCTATACTGGGGTCCCCTCCATGTCTGACCCATTGCCTGTGGACAACACACTGCTTTGGCCCTGGACACTTGTTAGCACTTGACTTTTATGCAAGAAGAGAACTTGTCCTGACCAAGGTGGGACTGGGCAGAATAGACCAGTTTTCCTGAGCCAGGGCAGCAGTGGACACTCTGCCCCTGATACACAGGCTCCCTCTTGCGTTCCCCTTGCTCTGTCACTGCCCTCGACTCCTAAGGATTCCCTTGGTTCCTGATTGCTCATAAAGTGTGTTTTGAATGGCTCAAAGTATCAGGGTTTATATTGATTGGCCTATTTCTTTTTTTTTTTTTTTTTTTTTTTTTGTCTTTTGTTGTTGTTGTTGTTGTTGTTGTTGCTATTTCTTGGGCCGCTCCCGCGGCATATGGAGGTTCCCAGGCTAGGGGTCGAATCAGAGCTGTAGCCACCAGCCTACACCAGAGCCACAGCAACTCGGGATCCGAGCCGCGTCTGCAACCTACACCACAGCTCACAACAACGCCGGATCATTAACCCACTGAGCAAGGGCAAGGACCGAACCCGCAACCTCATGGTTCCTAGTCGGATTCGTTAACCACTGCGCCACTCCAGGCCTATTTCTTATAAGTCTACCTTATTTCTTTTTTTTTTTTTTTTTTAATCTTTTGTCTTTTTAGGGCCGCATGCACAGCATATGGAGGTTGCCAGGCTAGGGGTCTAATCGGAGCTATAGCCACAGCTACAGCAACATAGGATCCAAGCCGTATCTGCAACCTACACCACAGCCCATGGTAACGCCAGATCTTTAACCCACCGAGTGAGGCCAGGGATTGAACCCACATCCTCATGGATACCAATCGGGTTCATTAACCACTGAGGCACCACGGGAACTCCCTACCTTACCTCTTGCACACAATTTGCCTTGATCTCAGTAATATGTTTCTGCCATCATTCAAAGCTTCAGACTTTCTCTTATCCATGACAAATACCTGATTTTTCCAATCATGTTTTATTTTCCTCAAGCTCTGCTTCTTACCCTTTCTCTGCAATCCACTGCTATTTTCATCATGGTATGAAAATATTTGAAGCAGTCATGAAAGTTGTCCTCTTCATGTACTAAGTGTTTAGCGAAGAGCAAGAGTCATGTGAGAATTTCATCCATGATCAAATTCTCAGCACCATGTCAACTGCCTATCTGATCAGGAGAGTTCAGGTGATAATGAGAAAGGTGAATACCTCCCAACTGTATGTTTCTTTATTCTTTTCTTTCTTTAAATTGCTATTGAAGTATAGTTGATTTACAATGTTCTGATAACTTCTTCTGTACAACAACGTGATTCAGTTATACATAAATACACACACATTCTTTTGTCAGATTCTTTTCCCTTATGGATTACCACAGATTTATTCATTTTCTTCTTGCAACTGGAGCACAGTCTGTGAGAATGGGAAGGGACCATGGAGATTACAGGAAACAATCAACCATTTTACAGGGAAGTAAGTAGTAGAATTGACAGTTTAAAGCCTTTGCCCAAAGTTTAGCTAAGACCAAAACCTAGGCTTCCTGATTCCCAGGTCCAGATGCTCTTTCCACCACATTAAAAACTCACTCAATACGCATAAGTAAATAAAAATAGAATTGGATTTTTTTTTTTTTTGGTCTTTTTGCCTTTTCTAGGGCCGCACCCACAGCATATGGAGGTTCCCAGGCTAGGGGTCTAACTGGAGCTGTAGCTGCTGGCCTACGCCAGAGACGCAGCAACGCAGAATCTGAGCAGCATCTGCGACCTACACCACAGCTCACCGCAATGCGGGATCCTTAACCCACTGATCCAGGCCAAGGATCGACCCTGCAACCTCATGGTTCCTAGTTGGATTCATTAACCACTGAGCCATGACGGGAACTCTGGAATTTTTTTTTTAAAGCCAAGACATCAGTGGCACAAGCTCAAGAAGACTTTGTTTCATTCATTCATTCTATTCCTATTTATCGGATGCCCACTATATACCAGCACTACTGGGAAAAGGAGATAAACATGGGAGCAAACAGATGTCAATGCTGTACATGAACCTCAGACACTAAGCAAATATCCATACGAACAGATCATACCAAATCTCATTCAGATGTAACTGTTCTCTTTTAAACATATCAGCATGTCCAATATCAAGTCTCACTGTACCAGGAATGTGTCTAACCAGCTCATTGGCCATGAAGGGAGTCAAGTTCTTCCAGTGAGTATTTGCATTTTCCCCCAGGGCTACTCCCGGCATGGAACCCCCTTTAAACTACACTCTCAAAGTTTCTGCTGTGGCTCGGACAGAGGTGTGGGTTCTATCCCTGGCTTGGAGTATTGGGTTAAACGATCCGACATTGCTGCAGCTGCAGCATAGATGGCCTGGGAACTTCTATATGCTGTGAGTACAGCCATAAAATAAAATAAAGTAAAACAAAAATAAACTACATTCTCTGCTTGAGCTTTTCTGTTCCACTCTTGCAGTTGGACTTTAGGACAGAAACTTGCATGATGATCACCTGTGGTTCAAATTACCAGATTTTTCTTCCTCCTCCCATCAGGGCTAAAGCAGAGTTTCCTTGCAGTCCCTTTCTCTAGGCTGAGTTTGTTTCTGATGTGCCCTTACGTTGATGGACCAGCTTTGTGTGTGGAGTCTGATGCTAAATTCTCTTCGTGAGTTTCAGTGGGTTGGTTTTTTCTTTTTTTTTCCAAATTTTTCAGAGATATAGACAATAATGGTGCATTTTACAATCAAGAGCATCCTCAGTTCTTTGAAATACGGTAACCATAGATTATGACACGAACTGTGAAATAAGTCAGTGGGGCACAAGGATCATGAGAATGATAATTTAGACTGAAAGCCCTACCAAGAAGGGACATGTAAACCATATGAGTTTGCCAGGGTTGCCAGAACAAGTACCACACACCAGGGGGCTTAAACAACAGAAATTTATTTTCTCGCAGTTCTGGAGCCTGAAAAATCCAAGATCAAGATGTAGGCAAAGTTGATTTCTTCTGAAGTCTCCCTCCTTGACCTGAGGATGGTCATCTTCTCCCTACGTCTGCACACGGTCCTTTGTGTGCACGAAGGACCTTTTCTTTTTTTCTTTATTTTTTAATTGAAGTATAGTCGATTTACAATATTTTATTAGTTTCAGATGCACAGCAGTGATTCAGTTTTATACACACACACACATAAATCTATTCTTTTCCAGATTCTTTTCTTTATAGGTTATTACAAGATATTGAATATAGTTCCCTGTGCTGTACAGTAGACCCTTATTCGTTATGCATTTTATGTATAGTAGGGTATATATGTTAATCCTAAACTCCTAATTTATCCCTTCATGTCCTTTCCCATTTGGTAATCATAAATTCGCCTTGTAGGTCTGAGTCTATTTCTGTTTTGTAAATAAGTTCCTTTGCATCATTTTTTAATTTTTAAAAAATTTTTTGCCAGCCTTTGTTGTTTATTTTTCATTTTGTATTATTTTATTATTATTTTTACTTTTTATTTATTTATTTTTATTTATTACTCAAATTTTTAGATTCCACCTATGTGATATATATTTAGATTTTTTTAGATTCCACCTATGTGATATATATTTGCCTTTGACTTCACTTAGTACAATGATCTCTAGGCCCATTCATGTTGCTGCAAATGGCATTATTTCATTCTTTCTTATGGTTGAGTGATATTCTAGTGTGTATATGTGTGCATGTGCACGTGTGTGTGTGTGTGTGTGTGTGTGTGTGTGTGTACATATATATCTTTATCCATGTCTCTGTAGATGGATGTTTAGGCTGTTTCCATGTCTTGGCTATTGTAAGAATAGTGCTGTTATGAATATTGGGGCGAATGTATCTTTTTTTTTTTTTTTTTTTTTTTTTTTTGTCTTTTTGCCTTTTCTAGGGCCGCTCCCATGGCATATGGAGGTTCTCAGGCTAGGGGTTGAATCAGAGTTGTTGCCGCCAGCCTCCACCAGAGCCACAGCAATGCGGGATCTGAGCCACGTCTGCGACCTACACCAGATCCTTAACCCACTGAGCAGACCAGGGATTGAACTCAAAATCTCATGGTTCTTAGTCAGATTCGTTAACCACTGAGCCACCACAGGAACTCGGCATGTGTCTTTTTGAATTAGAGTTTATTCTGGGATATATACCCAGGAGTGAGATTGCTGGATCATATGGTAGTTCTATTTTTAGTTTTCTGAGACACCTCTTTACTGTTTTTCCCTTGTGGCTGCACCAATTTACATTCCCACCAGCAGTGTAGGAGGGTTCCCTTTTCTCCACACCCTCTCCAGCATCTATTGTTTGTGGACTTTTTGGTGATGGCCATTCTGACTGGCGTGAGGAAATACTTCACTGTAGTTTTGATTTGCGTTTCTCTAATAGTGAAATTGAATATCTTTTCATGTGCCTGTTGATCATATGTATGTCTTCTTTGGAGAAATGTCTGTTTAGATCTTTATAAGGACACCAGTACTATTAAATTAAGGCCCACTCTCAATGACCTCATATAACCATAATCTCATCTTTACCGACCTTACTTATAAGTACAGTCACATTCTGAGGTCCTCGGGGCTAGGACTTGATACAAATTTGGGGGGCACATAATTCAGTCCATAACATAAACTGAGGCCTGGAAAATGGGACAAATGACCTAGGAGCTGAGAATTCCAGAGAAGGGGTCAGCCTATGCAAGGCCCTCTTAGATAAGGAGGCCAGAGCTAGGGGGTTTTTTTGGTGTTTGTTTGTTTTGGTTTTTGCTTTTTTTGGTTTTGTTTTGTTTTGTTTTTTTGCTTTTTAGGGCCACACCTGTGGCATATGGAAGTTCCCAGGCTAGGAGTCCAATCAGAGGGAGCTGTAGCTTCTAGTCTACACCACAGCCACAGCAATGCCAGATCCAAACTGTGCCTGTGACCTACACCACAGCTCTTGGCAATGCTGGATCCTTAATCCACTGAGTGAGGCCAGGGATCGAATCTGCATCCTCATGGATATTTGTCAAGGTTTGTTGTCCCTGAGCCACAATGGGAACTCCCCAAAGCTAGTTTTAAATTCCTTTAATGTGATTCTCCAAAGTGTTTATATCCAAGAGAAAAGAATGTCATTTCAATGAATGAGTTTCTCTTAAAATCTGAAATAAAAATATGGTGGATTCCTGATTATCAATTAATTTTAAAATCATATTTTTAAAAGTAAGTAGGATTATGCCCTTTGATTATAATTATCACCCATGATTTCCTCCATCTGAAGTTGCCTTTGTGCCCTGTTGCTGCACTAAATGCACTGTGAATTGACATGAGGCTCTCTAACAGGATAAATTACCACCACTACATATGCCTTTTGGATGGGGAAGTATTAAAACCATTCCCTCTCCCTGCTTTTTTAGACCAGCCTCATCTCCAAGGGCCGAGCATTCCAGACACGGTGAACAGCCTGTGGCATCAGAGAATAAATGATGATCTGTAACAGGCTCGTGGAAGGATGTGTTCCATCAGGTGCATGGAGGGTGCCATTTCTCTCAGCCCATCTTCTTTAAATCAGTGCAAAAGCCCTTGTCCATCCAGCCTTCCTCCATAGGTGCATTCCTAAGATATTAGAAAAGTGAGAGTCGGAGTTCCTGTCGTGGCTCAGTGGTTAACGAATCCGACTAGGAACCATGAGGTTACGGGTTCGATTCCTGGCTTTGGTCAGTGGGTTAAGGATCTGGCATGAGGTTACGGGTTCGATTCCTGGCTTTGGTCAGTGGGTTAAGGATCTGGCGTTGCCGTGAGCTGTGGTGTGGGTTGCAGACACGGCTCAGATCCCGCGTTGCTGTGGCTCTGGTGTAGGCCGGTGGCTACAGCTCCAATTTGACCCCAGCCTGGGAACCTCCATATGCCGTGGGAGCAGCCCCAGAAAAGGCAAAAAAAAAAAAAAAGTGAGAGTAAAAAAAAGGACAATTCCTATTTTATTTTCAGGTGTGTGGTGGCTCTACAGCAAACAGGACCTGAGAATGTCAGCTTTAACTGGGCTATCTCCAAAGTGGATTTGAAATCCCAGTTTGTTGGGAGATCAGACAAAAAAAGCCTACTTGTATTTTCAGAGTTCTCCTCTAAGAGCTTCTTGATAGAAGCACATGATTTACTATATTGGAGAAGCGCCCAGTTACAGTATAGCTCATCCGGATGAAATGCCTGATTCTTTTTTTCAAGGAGGCGCTCTGATCTTAAGTGACCAAAACACCCACGTGAATTCCTAGGAGGGTGTTCAGCATTTGCCCTAATCTATATCTGGGTTGTGTGACAAGCAGATCTAAATGTCAGTTTGCATTTGCAAGGCTAGAACGTGGAACTCCTTTGCAGGCAGGTCTCACGCTGGGCAGGTGTCGCGCTGGGAGCAGGGGCACATTCTGTCCACAGAGTTAAGGGAGTCGTGTTAAGCTGCTCTTTGTTACTCAACTGCCATCCTCAAATAGGAGAGGTGGGCCCCGGGAATGGGTTTTGAGATGACTGTCCCTCCCACCTGCAGCCAAGTCCTATGTTGGGTGGAAGAGGTGGGGCACATCTCACCAGCTGGCCCCTAATTTTATTTCATCCAGACTTCAGGTTAATCATTGGAGTCCAGAAGAAGGAATCTCTCTTCCTTACTATGTAGTACTGTGATTTATCATTTAGAGAAAGGCTTCGGCTTTGCTAAAGAACAGTGATGACAGACTAATGGATCATTCATTCATCCAAACAGTAATTAATAGTGCATTTTTCTTTCATTTTATTATTTACACAAGTTAAAGTTCTTTTGTAACAGGAGTTCTTGCAACTGAAAAATAAAACTATGCAATGTAAGAAGTCATGTAAACAGTTGATAAGCGTATTACCAAGGTAATAAATCAGTAAATTAGTCTGTACTCAGCAAATAAAAATCATTATTAGTGCATAAACACACATTGCATTTTGACTTTCAGGATGGAACACTACTTCTGGACCTAGTGTTTTGAGTCCTTGTATTTGCAATGTTACACAAACTGTGCTGTTTTATTTTATGTGCAGTTTGCATGAGTAAACCATCAGAGAATACATTCTGTCTTTAAATTTTAAAAAATCCTACTAGATGCTAGTGCTGTTCCCAAAGTCTCTCACTGAAGCTGTTGTGTCTGTCTCTGAATCTTCTTCCTTTTCACTTCCCTTCCTCCCTTCTACTCCTTTTTTTTTTTTAATCCAAGCTGTAGATGCGACCTATGCTGCAACTGCTGCAACCTTGGGTTCTTAACCCATTGTGCCACAGTGGGAACTCCTTTTTATTTTAAGGTTTATATTATTGGTTATTAGATCAAATAATTATATTTGGTTTCCTGAAAAGAAAGGAGGCCTCAAAGTAGTTACATCCTGACTTCAACTGTTAATTTCAGGCTTAGTGGAACAAAGCTGCTGTTCTACTTCAAAGATCAAAAATAAGGCAAACATTCAGCTATAGCAGTTCTGAAGCACTCTCAGAGAACACAGCCAACTGGCTGACACCAATAAAGTTCCAAAACAGTTGATTAAGCTTAAATCTGTCTCTTTCACCTGGGGAAAAATATTGTTGGCTTAGGTGGAGAAATACACCTTTTATTTCAAAACTAAACTTTGAAGTTTGAAAATAAAAGCTAAAGAGTTGTGGCCCAATACACAAGGGCCATTCCAACCTGGAGGGCTGATCGGAATTTCAAAGGGAGATGCTAAGAGATGAGCACAGACTCCTGCATGGACACACGTTCTGGGAACCCAGCACTAGAGACAACACAGAACCTGCTGCTAATATACTTACCAGATAAATGATGGGCTGGCCTGTGGACCAGCTTCGGGCACAGGTCCTTTGAAGGAAAATCATCCAGTATTGCCAATCTGCCTATGATCCTGAGTCAAAGGCAGAAGAAATGATCTTTTCTCCTCTGCCCTCCCCCAGCTGCCTGGAAATGGCAGCAGAGATGCCAAAAAGCGGACTGAGAAGGTGGAACCGCCAGAGACGTAAAATAGTGGCTCTCAAACTTTGCTGCATTGCTACACATTAGAACCACAGAGGAGTTTAGAAAAATTCTGACACCCAGGCCATGCTGCGGGGTGTGGGGGTGGTGGTGGGATCAACCAATTAAATCAGGATCTAGGAAGTGGGTGGGTGAATACCAGGTGTTCACAATTGCCAGAGACCCCCAGGTGTCTGCAATACATAGCAAGTATCAGACTAGATGTAGAAGTGGTGTTTTTCAATTAGGCGGAGCCTGAGTGTCTGCATTTCTAGCAACCTCCCAGGTGGTGCCCATGCTGCTGGCCCCCAGAATGCACTTCCAATAACAAGGTGTAGGGTTTCTCTCCCCATTCCACTCCCTAGTGTTCCCCCAGCAAAATGAAAGGAGAGGGGGTGGGGGATGGGGAGAAGTGGGCCTGGGGCAGAAATTCCTGGTAGTTAGCTTAATCGGGCAGAGAGGACTGTGGTGTGTGAGGTTATCCTGAGAGGCTCATCACATCACCACAGCCTGGAAAAAAAGATAAGGAATCTGCACCACCTACGAGGACAGAATCTCTTGCCATTTGAGGTAGGACACCTGCTCCTCCATGAGAATGCTTCCCTTGCCCCACACCCCAATACTATGCACATGGGAAGAAATGACTGGCCCTGTATCTCCATCTGGGATGCCCCAATCCTGTACCTCCCTGTTATTACAAAGCCTGATGAGACAGGAATGGGCTTAGGTCTCCTCTTCCGCATATAAATATGGTCCATCTTCATACAAATATGTTCCATCTTCAACCAACCAGCAAGCCAGCTCACCTCCATGGACTCTGGGTTCCCTAACCTCTCTCCTTTCTTGCACACAGCTTCAGAAAAAGAACCCACTGTGTGTACTTACTGTCCACATTCTCTTAATTTCCACTCTCTCAATATTTAGTGTTGAAATATTGCTCATCATATTTTTTGCATTAATTTTGAATATTTTAAAATACTGCCTTAAAATAGTATTAATTTTGGTTACTTGGTGTTTCAGCACCCCCTTACATTTTGCTTCCTGAGGGGAATTCCTCACCTGCCTTACCCTAGTCCCAATCCAGTTCTATTTACTCCTCAACCCATCATGAACTGGCTTTGCTCCTGAAACTATTAGAAGTAACATTGAAAGAGTCATAAAAAAATCCTCAGAGTGTCATTTTAAGAGATATACTTCAACTCCCTGTTGTAGTTGACAAGCTTCTGAGCATTTCAAAACATCAGACAACAAACAAAATATACGCAAATATATTTATTACCAAAAAAGTTACTCTACTTATACCTAAACCTGTTCCTAAAATGTCGTGTCATCTTACTTTCACCCCTATTTATTTATTGTTTTATTTTCTTTTATTCAAATATTGTTGATTTACAGTATATTAGCTCCAGTGTACAACCGTGATTCAATATTTATTATTAATTATACTCCATTTAAAGTTATTTAAAAGTATTGGCTATATTCCCTGTGCTGTTCAATATATCCCTGTAGCTTATTTATTTTATACATAGTAGTTTTTGCATCAATTCCGTACCCCTGTCTTGTCCCTTCCCCTTCCTTGTTCCCCACTGATAACCAGTTTGTTCCCTACATTTCTTTATTATGATAATACCCTTCTATACATTCTAAAATTATAGCAGTTCTTAATTAAAAACCTTCCCAAAGTTATAGTATTCTTACCTAAACCAAAGAGAAAATGAATATCAATTCAGACAGCCAAGATTACAGGATCCAGTTAACCAATTGATTCTTGATGATGGCATAAACCCAGGTTATTTCAACTAAGTCTATTCAAACTAAAGCTATGGACATCAGGCTGCAACTTTCATTTGGAGGTAATCTTTTCTTTTTATATTAAATTAAGAAAAAAAAATAGGTTCATGCTTTTCTCACGGATTTTAGTTTCTAGTAGCCTGGAATTTCCCCATCAAATGCTGAAGTCTTTCTTGGCCAGCATGATAGAGCTCATTGTCCTGTCATTGTAATAACCTAGTCTCTTGGTATAATTTAAAATATATGGATGCCATACTAGTGTCTCTCTGTAATTCATGGAGCCATCTAGAGGTTTTTGTCTCCCAAGAAAGGTAGCATTGAGGCTGTGCAATGAGCACTCTTTTTCAAGACATTTGGCCTTTTTGAGTCATACTGGAACACAGTTTGAAACTTTTCTGCATAGTTACTGTCTGTGAGCACTGGTGCCAATAAGTCCCTCCTGTTCTTGGTTCTGTATATTTTCCCAAAGCAATTTGGTAATTCACAGTTCTCTGTATTTCTCCTTTTCTACTTATGCAGACAGGTGTGAATTTCACATCTCCATTTAAAAGCAAGTAAAGTTAATAGAAGAAACACCAATACCAATTTATGTTAACCTCCTCTCATTAAAATTAATAAAAAATTGAACAGGTCCCTTTATAGCCAAACTTCTGTGTTCATCCTAATTACCTGTGGTATACTTCATATCAACTTTTTTCTTAACATCATTATGAAGTTATGGCCTTTCGCAAACTCATCATATTTCAAATAATCACAATTACTATACCCTTTTCTGATGTTTAAATAACCAATTTGGTCAGTGGGAGACCTCTAAGCTAGCTCTTTTGTCTTTTCAATATAGTCCTCTGTATCTCTGCTTTCTGGTAACATATGGTATTCAAAGCCCATTCTAGTGTGTGTGTGTGTGTGTGTGTGCGCGCGCACACACACGTGAGCCAGGAGTGCTAATTTCATCTAGTAAAATATTAGAGATCCAAATCTGGACATTTAAGAGTTTATGTGAGAATAGGCGGTGGAAAAAACTACACTACTGTTGAGATACTTCTAGTAGGAAAAATAATGCTTTTTAACATCATTAAGTCCACATTGATTTTTTTTTCTAATATTATTAACATAATTAAGTCACTGTATTTGACTCATCTTGTACCATGAGGTTTTATTGATGACCTCTAAGACTTTCTAATATATTGCTGCAACAAATGACCTCAGCATGAACCTCGTTTCTTTCATAGTTCCAGCCATGCTATCGGCTTTTATGCTTGTCATTGAGCTGCATGGACATTCAAAGACTCTGAGGACTTGGTCTTTGTTCCTCATGGTCCTTATCACACAGATTTCCAATCTCACCCCAGATGACTTCTTGGCTCCTGGGAAATGTCCCTAAGTGTTTCTTGCCCCTGAGGAGTAATTATTTTGGATGCTGAGATGTTGATTTTCTGCTATTCAAAGACAGGCTTGGCTATACTCATCGGGAAGACTCTTCTGTTTAGGACTCGGTTTTGGAGGATACCACATTTCCCTTAGTCCACTTTTCCTCTGCCACCAGTTCTATATCTGACCCTACAATTTTCAGCCATTGACTTCCAGCACATTTTAATCTAGGAAGAAATATGTGGTCTCTGAATGGTCTCCTTAATGACAACATTGAAGGGACTGGAGCACCTTTTCCCCATTTCAGCTTGGTTAATATATTGTCTTCTGGAAATCCAGGTGTTCTTACATTTTTTATAAGGAGGATCCTCCTTGACTGGTGACTCCTTTTGGTCAAGGGATCTGGAGCTCCACAAGAGTTTGCTCAGCCTACCTCCATGGGTTAGGTGGGGAATGGGGGCCACCACCCCCTTGCAGTCTGTGCCAGACACCCTCTCACAATTACAGTGAGGAAGAGGGGTTGCAGAACACCGGCTTAGAGAGAGAAGCTAGAAAGTAGAGATCATAGAGGGGCTTATATATGATCTCTTATTCAAATAACCTTACCAGGATGGAGTTTTGTTTTGGCAGCAGCCTGGGTTTCATTTTATGCCTTTGAACTGGAATAGAGAGCATAAGAAATGTCAGTTTGCTGGTGTTTGCCCATTAAATGAGGCAATTTGGGTCCAGAAATAATGGAGTGTATATGCATTTTTTAAATATTGGTGAATTGTTTTAAAAATTATAATCTTGATGCTTTTTTTTTTTTTTGGTATTTTGTCTTTATAGGGTTGCACCCATGGTACATGGAGGCTCCCAGGCTAGGGGTCTAATTGGAGCTGTTGCTGCCGGCCTAGGCCAGAGCCACAGCAATGCCAGATCTGAGCTGTGTCTGCGACCTACACCACAGCTTCTGGCAATGCTGGATCCTTAACCCACTGAGCAAGGCCAGGGATTGAACTGGCAAACTTATGGTTCCTAGCTGGATTCATTTCTGCTGTGCCACGACAGGAACTCTGCGTTTTTTTTTTTAATGGATCAGGATTATAATTTAAAATTCTTACCACCATTTTTGCTACCCATTCACCCATTTTAGTGGGTGAATAAAATGTCTACCTTGTATTTGTTCTAATTAGTATTTATTTGATTAGTCATGAACATGAACATTTTTATATGTATATTGGCTTTTGTACTGCCTTACATTTTCTGTGTGGATCCTCTGCCCACTTTTCTTTTGGAGTATTAGAGTTTTATTTATTGATTTGTTAGAGTGCTTCATGTTTTCATATTATCCTTTTTCCCTATTGCTAAATTTCTTTTCTCAAGTTGTGATCTTATTGTTGAGAACAAAGTGCCTTGATGTAGAGGAGTTCTAATTGTGTAATAGTAAAATCTGTTTAACTTTTCTTTTGTAAGTACTTGCATTGCTTTTATGCTTAGAATGTCTTTCCTGCTTCAGATATCTGATAATGATTATTTGTTGATATTTTTGTCTATGTATGATTCTTTAATCCACCTATTTTTATTGTTATTTTTGTTTTGGGCTGTTGCATGGTGAGGCTATAATTTGAGTTAATCAATTTTCTCCACTATTTGATGAATAACCTCTTCCATTTTTTGTTGTGCTTACTTTATTAAGCTGGAATATATACTGTAGTCTATTTCAAGGCTGACAGCTGTATTCCATCAATCTGTCTGCCAGTTCTTTGAACCAGTACCATACTGCTTTGTTTGATGTTGCTTGCAATATATTTTAATTCCTAGTAAAACATTCCTCCTTAATCTAATTGCACAGTTTTTCCTATGTTAATGTGTTCTTAATTTGTTTTACTTGTTATTCCTCTATGTGAACTTTAGGATTGCTACGTCATTAAGAAAGATAATATTGCTTATTTTTGGTTTCCATCATGTCATTGAATATTTAACACATCATTTCAAAATCATAATAGTCTTTTTTTTTTTTTTTTGTCTTTTCTAGGGCCGCTTCTGCAGCATATGGAGGTTCCCAGGCTAGGGGTCGAATCGAAGCTGTAGCCGCTGGCCTACAACACCGCTCACAGCAACACCGGATCCTTAACCCACTGAGCAAGGCCAGGGATAGAACCCGCAACCTCATGATTCCTAGTCGGATTCGTTAACCACTGAGCCACGAGGGGAACTCCAAAATCATAATAGTCTTTACTGTCCTTTCATTGTGCTATCTTTGTCAGTTTTATATTAGTGTTACATTGACTTCATAAAATGAATCCCTATATTTTCAGCTTTTGTTTTTACATTTGGACAAATCATAAAACATGAAATTACCTCTTTGTGAAAAATCTGAAAGTTATGACAATAGAAATTTTTAGACAGTGAGACATCTTTAGAGGTCTTAGGGTCATGTAAAATTTGCCATGAAAATAATCATTTATTCAGTTTATCAAATTTATTAATATAGTGCTTTTAAATAATATTTTTTGTTTTTAAATTTTCTTGTTTTTATTTTTCTTTTCTACTTTTAAATTTTCTCTCTTTACTTTTCACACATTCCCAAGTGTAAAAAAGCAGTTCTCAAATTTGTGTATCAACTTTACTACTTTTATTTTTAAAAATTTGTTCATTTTATATACTTTAGAAAATCTTTTTTCCTTAGATTTGTTTTAAATACATTTTAAATATTTATAGTACAAATCCTTTGAAATGTAGCTACTTTGTCTACTTGTTTTTCAAAGAATAGTTATTCTGTAAAATGACTCTGGTCTTTGAATGAAATAATTGTGTTCTGTCCATTTCTTCTTATACATCTTTGCTTTATATATTTGATGCATAAAATACATATTCCTTTGATATCATCATTGAAGACTGCATATTTTTATGCATTCTTTGACTCATTTGATATTTTTTGTCCTTGTACCCATTCTTGTATGAATTTTATAATAATACCTTCACTTTTTCTTTATGCTTTTCCTGGTAAGTATTCATTCTTTCATTTTTTTTTTTTTAATTTTTTTTGTCTTTTTGCCTTTTCTAGGGCTGCTTCTGCAGCATATGGAGGTTCCCAGGCTAGGGGGTCCAATCGGAGCTGTAGCCGCCAGCCTACGCCAGAGCCACAGCAACGCGGGATCCAAGCTGCGTCTGGGACCTACACCACAGCTCATGGCAACGTCGGATCCTTAACCCACTAAGCGAGGACAGGGATGGAACCTGCAACCTCATGGTTCCTAGTCGGATTTGTTAACCACTGAGCCACGATGGGAACGCCTCATTCTTTTATTTTTAATCTGCTTGTGTGCTTTTGTTTTGGATGTTTCTTATGATTAGAATGCAGTTGGATCTTTCTCAACACAATCCTGAAGTCTTAGGAGGTTAAATCGTTTAAATTTGTTATAACTGTCCATCCTCTCATTCTGGGATATCTGGGACTTTTGCTCAGGCAGCTTTCAGAGGAACTAAGTAAGAACATTGATATGGGAAACAGCTGCAGGCAGGAAAACAAGGATATGCTCACACTTGGTCAAGGGCAAGTTCATCTTGCAGAGAAAGGAACATTCTCAATGTCAAGTTTGTGCAATTGGTCAGAAATCTAGAACAGGATCTAAATCAAAGAATTTTAAAAGAGCAGACACAACTGAAGAGTGGGCTCAGGAAACAGGGCCAGGAGAGCATCTCTAAGGAGGGGCACCAGGGAGACTATTCTCAATCATTTACTGTAAGTGATAATGAAAGCAGAAATGAAGGCAACACCAGTATGCAACAACAACTCATCTATTGATTCATGCTTAGGCCAAGCATTGAACTAATTTCTTTAGATAAAGATTTCCTTTAATCTCCACAACTACCCTGTGAAGTACATGTTATTCCAGTTTTACAGTCAGGAAAAGAGAAGGTCTGAGTAGGTAAGACATTTTCCAGACCAGTATTAGCAAGTGCCAGAACCTCTTTCAAGACCCAGTTTTCCCTGACTAGAAAGCCCATGATTTGAACCACTGTAATATTCTCTTTCCTTCCCACTATTATTACATTTTTTTCTTGGTGCTTATTTTCCCCATTTTTACAAAAGCTGTATATATTCAAGGAGTTCCTGTCATGGCGCAGTGGTTAATGAATCCGACTAGGAACCATGAGGTTGCAGGTTTGATCCCTGGCCTTCCTCAGTGGGTTAAGGATCCGGCGTTGCCGTGAGCTGTGGTGTGTGTCGAAGATGTGGCTCGGATCCCGAGTTGCTGTGGCTCTGGCGTAGGCTTGGCAGCTACAGCTCTGATTCGACCCCTAGCCTGGGAACCTCCATATGCTGCGGGTGTGGCCCTAGAAAAGACAAAAAGACGACAACAACAACAAAAAAAACTATATATATATATATTTGAATTCTTCTAATTGGGTTTTTCAAAATCACACTTGAACGCATAGCTTCTCTAATTATCCAATTCATTAATAATATAATAACTTGATTCCTTCTTTTGGAAGATGAGAAATTTAGTGCCCTTCTAATTCCTCACTTACCCTTCTTTCCCCATTCTTTGCCAATATCATTTGGAATTATAAACCTATTTATTATTAGTTTTATTTTCAGTTATTTTAAGAAATAATAACAACAAAAACTTTCCATCTGGCTGGTACTCTATTTACAACCTTTTTTTTTTTTTAACTTAATTCTGTAGGTTTAGTGGGGACTGTCACAATGTTTTTGAACCCACTTTTGCTATTCTTGAGTTTTTGTCTTTAATTAATATGTTCATTTGAACCCATCTTTCCATAAATTTTTCAAGAAAAGTGCCTGGGTGGTATCTTTTTCAAGCCCCTTATTAGAATACTAAGAATGTCTTTTTTGTTTTCTTTGCAAATTAACAACATTCAGCTTGAATCATAAGCATTTTCTCTTTTTACCATTTAGACTTTGCCATTATCATTTGGCATCCACTCTTGTGATGCTTTCTCAAATCAGCCTGTTTTCATTTGATGATAAGTGACTTTAATGTTTTGTCTGGATATTTATAGAATTTTTAAAAAGCCTCTATATCCAAAGAAATTTTCTAGAATATATTGAATTGTGCATCTTCATTAATTTTGCCTGGAAATGGTTCACTGTTTTATTTATCTTTTTGTTTGTTTGTTTGTTTGTTTTTCTATTTTAGGCTGCCTCTGTGGTATAGGGAAGTTCCCAAGCTAGGGGTTGAACTGGAGCTGCAGTTGCAGCTGCTATGCCACAGCCATGTCAGATCTGAGCTGCATCTGTGACCTACACCACAGCTTGCTGCACTGCAGAATCCTTAACCCACTGAGCAAGACCAGAGATTGAACTCGCATCCTCATGGATACTAGCCAGGTTCTTAACCCACTGAGCCACAACAGGAACTCCTGGTATGCTATTTTAAATTGTGCATTCAACTTCTTTTTTCAGCTTGAAAAGTTTTCTTCCATTGTTTTTCTTCAAAACTGCAGCAACGTAATTTTATTCTGGTTATATCTTCTTTGATGGCATCCTTCTTATCCATATATTAAGTCTTTTATTTTGATCTACCAAGTTGCCCATCTTTTCTCTCATCTGATTTTCTTTTCTCTACATTGATAGAGAATTTTTCTACCCTGATTCCATATCATTTGTTTGGGTTTTCTGCAATTTCACTTTTGATCTTCAAAATCGGATTTCAATTCCAAAGCTTTAGTTTTGGTTTATGTAAATCCAGTTCTTATCTGTCAGCTTCCTTTTCAAATTCAGTTAGATTCTGAAGCATCTGGTGGGGAAGGGTTCCTTTTCCTTGTGTTTTCCCTCGTTCGTTCTCTTTCCAGTATGAGTTACAGACCACTCTGAGCCTCCTATCACAAGCAGTGGGAGACTGGCCAGCCTTCTTGTTCAGTGTGTCACGCCCTCAGCCTTCCTTTCCATCATTCCGTAGGGGAGGAGAGTGCCTGCAGGAGCCGGAAAGGCATTAGAGTGAGGAAGTTGGGGTATGGGGAGGACCCTAATCTGAGCAGGGATGTTCCTCTTCTCTCTCTTTTGTCTATGATTTCTCTATTCCTCATAGTCTTGATTGAAGGGTCAGTGGCCTGCTGCATCTTATGGATTTTCTGTCATGGTCTTTATATGTGCTCTCCAGGAACACTTCATCTCTTAGATGAGCTGGAGCATTAATTCACTTGTACCTATACCAGGTCTGCCAAGGGTACAGGTCCTGGAGCCTCTAGCCCCTCAGGTAGGCGGGCAGCTGTAGCCACTTTCTGTCAGGCTTGGAGCACATGAAAATCTTCCCCTGCCTCCTGGCCACCATATCAGCATGTGGAAGTTCCCAGGCCAGGAACTGAACCCATGCCATAGCAACAACCCAAGCTGCTGCAGTAACAATGGATTCTTAACGCCTTACACCACAAGGGAACTCCCTAAAGTTTGACATAATATTAGCTTCTAATTTTCATACTTCCTTGGCTGGAGATGCTGTGGGGCCTTCAAAACATTTTCAGCACTGGCTTATTTCATTTGCCAACAGTTGCTGTCTGTAACCATTATGTTTTTATTATTATTATTATTTTATTTTATTTTTTGTCTTTTTGCCATTTCTTGGGCCGCTCCCACGGCATATGGAGGTTCCCTCTAGGGGTCGAATCAGAGCTGTAGCGGCCAGCCTACGCCAGAGCCACAGCAACGCAAGATCGAAGCCGCATCTGCGACCTACACCACAGCTCACGGCAATGCCAGATCCCTAACCCACTGAGCAAGGACAGGGATTGAACCTGCATCCTCATGGACACTAGTTGGGTTCATTACTGCTGAGCCACAACAGCAACTCCCTGTTTTTGTTTTTAATTTTATTGAAGTATGGTTGACTTAAAATGTTGTGTTAATTTCTGCTATACAGCAAAGTGATTCAGCTATGTATATTCTTTTTCATATTCTTTTCTGATCCTTAATCCAAATTTGATTAATGGATTCCAAATCTGATTCTATTTCTCCACTTGGATTTTAGATTCACCCTTTTTAAAATTGCATCTACACTGATGTTTCTCCTTTTCACTTCTTTCCTGAGTTTTAGGATATATTCAAATTAAGAGCTATAATTAAAAATATAGAACTATGGATACAGTAAGCTGCAAACACAGGCTATATGGTTTAAAAGCATATGGATCAGACTAATTGGAAAGTAGGGCTTGGGAGAGAAAAACCCTGTGGAAGAGAAAATAAGCTTCATCTCAGTCCAAATATTAGTTTCAAACCAAAGGAAGTTGGCCTCAAACCAATTCTATCCTTGGTTGGACACAACATATGATTGGTGTATTTTCTTAAAAAAAAAAGAAATCCATCCTTAGGTGAGAATCTAAGCATCTATTTTCCATCCCAGTGACAATCAGAAATCATTCTTTGCATTTATTTTTCAACTTTGTATTTGCCTATGAACAAAATTGAAGCTGGCAAAAGATGGTTCATGTGAATTACTTGAACAACAGTTTCTCATTGTGTTGAATTACACTGAGGCTGCTTGCTGTGAAATCTTGCTACAGCCCAGTAACAGTGGAAGATATTGTCATTTTTTTCCCCAGGCCCACGAAGTTAACCCACTTCTCTCCTACATAAATGAATTGATGGTCCTTTTTAAAGCGGAGAAGCTCTCCAAATCCTAATCACTAAGCACATACATACAGCTTATTAACATTTTAGGAATCAAAAGCCAGTTCATCTCCCATGTTACCCAATCTTCTTTAGGTTTCCCTAGATCAGATTTCTAGAGTATATGCCATCTCGATGTTTAGAATACCTCTAGTAGTCAGTAAAGTAAAAACTCATGGAACCAGAGCCTCAGCTAGCAATATTTTCATGTAACTTAGAAAAGTCACCTAACCCAGAAAAGTAGTTGGGAGGTCAAAAATAATCACAAGGTTCTATGGTCATTCATACTGACCAGTTCTAAATCCATCATCCACCACCGTGGGGATAGATGAATGAAAAAGGCTCCAGCCTAGAGATGGTGGCTATATCATTTCCCCAAAGGAACATTCAAGGTCACCCAGTTGGTGGGTGGGGTTTAAGTCTCTTTGCCTTGCTCATAGTGTGATGGTCAACTGTTCATCCAGAGGCTGGCTGGAGGGGGCACAGCACATTATGGGAGGCCTACAAACTCCCTTAATCTCCTCCTTCCTCTTTGTAGCTTCACCAATTTGGGATGGAAAATGCAGGAAAATACAAGTCCTGCCATTAGCTAGGTGTGAGCTCCAAAAAGCCACTTGTTGCTCTTCCTTTTTTCTTCTTTTTAAAAATTTTGATGGCTGCATCTGTGGCATATGGAAACTCCTGGACCAGGGATTGAATCCAAGTGGCAGCTATGACCTACACTGCAGTGGCAAGACGCTGGATCCTTTAATCCATTGTGAGGGCTGGGGATGGAACTCCATGCCTCTTCAGCAACCCAAGTTGCTACAGCCAGATTCTTTATTTTTTCTTTTTAAGGCCACACCTGCAGCATATGGAAGTCCCTGGGCTAGGGATGGAATCAGAGCTGCAGCTGCAGGCCTATGCCACAGCTACAGAAACACCAGATCTGAGCCACATCTGTAGACTCCACTGCAACTTGTGGCAACACAGATCCTTAACCCACTGATCAAGTTCAGGGATTGAACCCACAGTCTCACAAAGACATCAGCTCCTTAACCCTCTAAGCCACAATGGGAACTCCTGCAGATTCTTAACCCATGTGCCACAGCGGGAACTCCTTGTTGCTCTCTCTTTTGAGTGAAACAAGGCTAATAAAATCTGCTCTCCCTGTTGTGAGATCTGAGTGAGATACAGGACATCAGAAAACTCTATCCAGCAGTCACATACTATATAGAGATGAAGACAGTTACTATTTTTCTGCTGCTCCCTGTCTGCCCAGGAGAGGAGCCAAGTGGAGCACCTGCTGCTCATAAAACCCACCTCATTATTCCTGGAACCCTGATCTGCAGGTAAACAAAGGATGATGGAGAAGAAAGAGAAATTGAACATCTTAAATTCCTTCTTTCTGTCATGAGGCTGACATCTGATTTCCTTCTGGCAGACTTTGATTATTTTTAGCTTCAGGCACTAGATTATTTACATGGCTGCTCACCATTAATCATAGGGGAAAAAACATCTATAATCCTAATCCAGAATCCCCTGATAGCAAAAGTGCTTGATTTCTCTAAAGACAGCTAAGTAGTATGTAAAATAAATGGTCAAAGCTGATAAAAGCCTGCGCCCCTTTTGGATTGTACCCAAGGCAAGGTAGTAGAGACAAAGAGAGCTGAACTTGGATTCAAGTCCTGTCCCTTTTCAGCTGTGTGACCCTGAACTAGTCACTCCACAATTCCGTGTCTCCATTTATAAAACAGGAACAATATGAATCCCGCCCTCCCCAAGAGACAGATGCCACTGGGTGATAAACGAGATAATATATAGGGAGTTCAGTACTGGGACTATGATAGCAAATACCTTTGTTTCAAAAGCCAGCCTTGCCATTTATTAGACACATGAGACATTGGTAAGTTTCCTTAACATTTCTGGGCCTGTTTTATTTCCAAGACAGGGCCGATAATAATAGTACCTACTTTAGAAAAGGGTTGTGCAAGTTAAATTGAAAACGTGGGCAAAGCACTTAAAACAAAGGGTGCCTGGCCAGAGTTAGCACACAATAAATGTTAACTCTTGTTATTGTAAAGTATGTAAATGAGATTTGAAGAATATACTCACACTTTGAATGCCATTTCAATAGCGACAGGATTGTGGGTTCGGAAACAAGTTAAATGTCTCAGCTCAGCTTTGTAGCTCACAGTAGGCAGGGGTGGCAGGGAAAAGAACTGGAACCTCAAGGATCTTCTCAGGAAAAAGTGACGAGGTACATATGATGCCAGAGTGATGGAGAGTGCCAAGGGGATGAGGGGAAAGATTCTGTAGAAAAGCTGGCTATTAGTGACAGGGATAGTGTAGGGAGTAAGTGAGTAGCTGCAGTAAGGGGACAGATTCTTGGGGAATTGTACAGCCAATAATGACAGGAATTGGGGAAAATGGAAAAAGACCTCTGTGGTGGGAGCCACTTAGGCTAGGCAACAGCCCAGACAAGGGGAGGAGAGCACCTGAAAGGGACATCAAGCCTAGGTGAGATCATGTCTGGAACCACAGAAGGATTTAAATAGTATAGCAAGACAAAACCCCCACCATTACACCATCCGCTCTCATTCAAGTTCTTTGGGAGTAAGTAAAAATTATGAAAGTGTTAATTACCATTCAGTTTCATATTTAAACCGGCTTTGGTACTCAGGAGCCTAGGAGAGTGGGTCATTTTCTTTGAAACGATTAAGAAAAGGCTTTTCAAATGATTGGTTGAGCCCCCAGTAGTCCAGGTGGAAGATGCTGAGTACTTCTTGGGTACTTGTCCAGTCCTTTCCAGTCTCCTCTGAACTTCCAAAAGCTGTCTGAGGACTATCGGTCCTACTGGTCGTGCCTTGTGGCCCAAACTCCTGGTAATGATTAGAAAGAGCAGCTGCTGCCGGGTCTGGGCATTCAGGCCAAGGAAGGTGGCCTGAGCCACAAAGATAGGGGAGGGGTGGGGACAAAGGCAGGCCTGTGGCTTATCACCTCTGCCTGGCTCCAGCCTCGCTGCTCCATCATTCTTGAGGATGGGCTCCAGGCGCTCCGCTGGGGTCACTGCGACCCTGCAGCCACCTAAACACTGGCTGGAGGCCACAGATAGTCTGAGAGGCTCCCGAAGGATTAACGGAACTTCCCTTTTGCTGTGGTTTGGTTCTTTTCTCTCCTTTGGGTCTCCGGCTCATGAGGTACACCCAGTGGCCCAGGAGAGCAGAAGCAGAGACCGGTAGGCTGCAGATGCCTCAACAGCTCTGACCTCTGTCACCTCCCCAAGCCCCAAAGTGCAACATGTGTGTGTCCCCGGAAATACCCGGGCGGAGGTGAAGGATGCGCCCCAACCTTTTCTTGGGTACTCGATCTTATCTTTCTTCCTAGAAACCACCCCTCTCCTCCGGTCTAGAGTCCTGTTGCCCGAACTCTACGTCCCCGCCCTAGGGGGGCGCCTCCGCACCCCGTCTCGGCGCCCTGAGTTCCTCCTGCAGTACCATCCGGTGTCTACGGCGGCGCCCCGGGCCCCGCAGCGCCATCTGGGGGTCGGGCATTGCCTTCCTCCCGCTGGGGCACCTCCTCCCTTACTCCACAAGGACTCCCCCTCTCCCACGTCCTTTGGGCACCGGGACCCTCCCAACCTCGGCCGCGCGGCCGCGCTTGGCGCCCCGGTCCGGTACTCTCACACCTCCCCCGAGGACGCACAGGCAGCAGGGAGCTGCGCGGCGGAGGCGTAGAGCGGCGATCGAGGCCCGGGCCTCGCGGCAGAAGCAGGGGAAGCGAGGGCAGGCGCGGCCCGCCGGCGACGGGAAGCAGGCGATGGCAGTGGCGGGCGTCCGCGGGCGGCGAGGCGGCGGCGGCGGGCGGCGCGAGGAGCCCCTGTGATTGGCACAGCCTGAGTCGGAGGAGGAGGCGGGGGGGAGGGCGGAGGAGGAGGAAGGGGGCGAGCGCGGCAGCGGCGGCGACGGCGGCGGCGGCTGCGGCTGCGAGGAGCCTTGCCTTCCACCTTTCCAGCCCCGGCAGGACGGGGGCGGTTGCCGCGGGCCCGGGGCGGAGACAGCACGCAGCCTCGCCGCGCGCACCCCCGCCCGGCAGCGGCCCCGACTCCCGGGGCGAGCGGGAAAGCGGCGGCGGCGGTAGCGGCAGCGGCGGCCGGGGGAAGGATGCAGGGGAAGAAGCCGGGCGGCTCGTCGGGCGGCGGCCGGAGCGGCGAGCTGCAAGGGGACGAGGCGCAGAGGAACAAGAAGAAGAAAAAGAAGGTGTCCTGCTTCTCCAACATCAAGATCTTCCTGGTGTCCGAGTGCGCCCTGATGCTAGCGCAGGGCACGGTGGGCGCCTACCTGGTGAGTCCCCGTGCCAACTCCGCCGTGGGGCCCCTTCCCCAGCCCAGCTCCCGGGTGTTCGGCTGATGCGAGGAGGGGCAGCCCGGGCGCCGGGGGCAGGCGGGCATGACCTCCGCCCGGTGTGGAGGTTGGCGAGTGGTGCAGAGGCGGCCGCCGGGGGAGCTGCCGGCTCCGGCTGCTGAGCGAACGGGGAGCCGGCGGGACCGGGGATGCCGGCAGCTGCTCGCGCGGCTGGCGGAGGCTGGGGAGGGGGGGACCGGGCAGGAGAGGCGGCGGGCAGGTGGGTGTGAAGCCGTTCTTCTCCCTTCTTGAAAGCACAGCCAGAGGGTGAGTTCAGGAGCTCTCCTGGAGAGGAAGGCTTCGCGGTTTTCAGGTGACCTGTACGTAGAAAGAAAAGCCCCTTAGCATCCTGCGTCCTCTACTCTCCGTTCCATCCGCCTGGCGAACAAATCCATTATGCATCATTTTCTCCAGGCGCTCTCCATTCGCCAATTACGGAGGGATTTAACAGTTTAGAGTAAAATGCGTCCGAATGTGGCCCCGATCCGAGCCGGAGCTGCGGCGGGGGCGGGGGGAATATTCCCACTCCATTTCTTAATAGCCATCTCTCAGCGTCTGGGATGAAGTTATAGTACCTTGAGAGCAACTGAGTTTGTGTAGTTTTTGCTACCCATTCCTGGACCTAAATTACCCCTACCCCAACTGGTTCACAAGGGGGTATTGTATTATTGTGCACAATATACACTGCTTTCATTTGCCTTCCGAAAGGGGGATATTAATGCTGAAATAGCCAGGGGTGCATTTCAGAGGAAACAGCTTGTAATGACTCAGCACTGTCAAATACCTACTTTACCGATGCCTCCTGCCCCGCGCAGGTGTTCCCAACTTGGGTTGGAGAGAGTGCACTTCCAGACCCAAGTACAGTTCTGACCAAACGGGAAAAGATTTTTCAGTGTGTATAGTGTTAAGGTATTAGTTGGCTATTGACCTGAAACTGGTATCAAATGTCAGACTTTTTTGAGTGTTAGTGACCAAGTTTGATGGAGATAGAATTGGACAAGATTTTGGCTTTTGGATAACCATATCTGGAGATACAGCTATACTCTTCCTGATGGCACCATTAATTCCTCATTCCTGGCCTTGGGGTGCAGTTAATGAGAGCCAGACACGGAGTGCCCTGGACCATTCACAGGCTTGGGGCTTACTATCAGAGGGAAGTACGCAGGCTTGGTCTCTGGTGTGGCGAAAAGGCAGTTATGTGGTTACGAGAGGGTTGTTCAAACTCAGCTCAAGTTCCTGGGGTGGCACACTTAGAGGGCTTCTGAAAATCAAATGTATTTTCTTTGCTCCTTGCATTTAAATCCCTGTTACTGTCTGCATCCATGACTTTTATGCTTCTAGTGAATCCTAAAGCCAAAAGCACATTTCCTTTTCTGTTTAGATTTTTGTTTTATAAAACGCACTTTGTAGTTCAGCTGCATAGTTGCAGACGGTACCTGTGGCCTTTGGAGATTTGGAGTTAGGGGATAACCGTGTCTTGGGGGTCAGAGTATCAGTGTCCTTGGAGGGTATTTGAGTGTTAAAAATACTAAAATGGAGACATATATTACTAAAACACAAATGCAGAATAATAACAGTACAGGTGGGTCAGGACTGTAGCATATGTGAAGTAGGTAATACCTAACTGGGGCTATATTTAAAAGGAGGTGATCAGTAGATCAACAGCTGCCTCTAGTTTCAACAGTTTGCCTCAAACCAATTTTGTTCAATAGAGTGCATTATTCATGTTCTATATAATATTATCTAATGTTGGCAAAAATTGATTTTTTGAGGTATACAGAGTACTATGGGGTTTGGAATTTGTGGACAAAGATTTAGAAGATCACCATTTACAAATAAAATATTTGCCACCTAAAAAAACAACAGAACGTTTTACACCACAAATGATGAAGGCATGGGCTTAGTTTTAGCTTTCAGTGACCTAAGGGTTTTGGAAAGAAATGAAGCTGGACTTCAATCAGATGAGTGGTCTAAGCCCCTTTAGAAAGTTACGAAGCAGGGGGCTGGTGGAGGGGTGGATGTTGCAGGTAGGGCTGGCAGACTTTTGATCCTAGAATAGGCGAGTGGCAGGCAGAGGAGGAATTGAGTCCACCTGGTGGGGACCTCCTGGCATTTCCAGCCTGGGCTGATAAAGAGCCTGGTTCGAGGGGTAGGGTAACAGGAGTCAACAGGTGACTGGCAGAAAGCAGATGGAGGCCCATGAGAGGACAGGCTTAGGAAATTGAATTCATTGTAATTATCAGGAGTGGAGGCATAAGGTGCTCAGGGCTCCACCTTGCCATCTGAACCTCATGAAAATAAATAATTTGCTTGCCAGGGGTGACTGAATCAGCTTGCTCTGGGTTTTGCTCTTCACCGCTGCTTGAGAGTTTTCATCTGTTATTTGGGAGATGATGTTGCTCCTTCAGCCATGTCAGACTTCTTTATGGCTAATTTGAGAATGAAACATTGCAGGATGTTTGCAGGAAAGGCAACTTTCTCCATTCATCAAGGCCTTCTTAGGAAACCTGAGAACCTGTGTTTGAAGGTGATCACACACACAGGGTACATGTGCAAGGTGTGTGTTATATATGATCTTTATGCTGGCAATCAGCTTGCCCCTCTGATGAAGCATTTTCAGATACCTGGTGAAGGAGCACATCTTGGGACGCTGCCAACACTGCTTACTTTCAGGGAGGGGAGGGTGATTGCAGATTCTATGCCGATGACGTTATTTCCTATTTAATTCCCAGAGTCCATGTCGTAGCTACCTTATTTGTCTTCCCAGATACCATTTTTTTTTTTTTTTAATATTTGGAGGCTTCATTCATTTTTACCTTTTCTCCCTGAAGAGACAGATTACCCGCTGTCTTCGCTGGCACTGGTATAGGCTTCCTGACTATAGAACTAAAGCAGGAAATCACCTGTTTGGGGAAGCAACTTTGAAAAGCTAGACTCACTCTCTCCGTCTGAGTGTGTCCCTGGGTCTGTGGCTATGTCTGTTTTCCCTCAAGAACCTGCCCCACCTCAAGGTAGACCTATAGGAAATGCCACTAATTGTTAAGCTGGGCAGGAGACCCGCAACTTTTGGCCTGAGTAGTGGGGCCTTCTAGAGGAGTGCAGAAGGACACTGACCATGATACCTAGACTCCATAGCGATGATGATATAGATAAAGCGACCTGGGTGCAACCCAAGCCAGGTGTGGATTCTGAAATGAATTGCCCTTTCCAGTGTTTTAACTGGAAATCATGCTTCAGCTAAGCCAGCAGTCACAGCGATGGTCTCTTGTAGTTACTTAGGCTGCCCACTGGTTATGAAATATTTTTTTCTGCCTAAGAAGAGGGACCTGTTCAGTTTGATTGTCACTGTGTGCTGAAGAGAGAATGCAATTTAATTTTCCTCGACTCGGGTCTTTGCTTCAGATGGCTCCAGCCTGCACTGACCTACTTGCAAGGCTGTAACATCTGCTTAAGTCTTGGGCTGTTTGGAGAAGGCACAGGCATATGGGAACTGCACAGAGCCAAAGTCGTGTGCACTTGATGGTGTTTGCTGGAGAGCCACTGAGATGTTCCAAGACATTCACTGAGGGGTGGCCTGCCTATAGACATGCGTGTGTATTCTCACATTACTGAGCACTGGAGCTGATAAGGATGTGTGCAGGAAATTAAAACCTCAGGCACCTCTGGGCAGTTATAAATGAGGCTCAGTTACTGTTGGGTTTGAATTTCCTCAGAACGAAAACTTAAAAAAGCCAATTTAGCCTCTGTGTAGAGCACCCAAGAGGTTCCTATGAACCAGAGGTGGGCATATCCCTTTTTTTTTTGTAGGTTGTTATTAAGTTATTTTTATTTATTTTTTGTTGAAGTATAGTTGATTTCTAGTGTTGCATTAGCATAGTGATTCAGTTATACATACATTATACATATATATTCTTGTTCAGATTCTTTTCCCTGATAGAGTATTATAAATATTGAGTATAGTTCCCTGAGCTATCCAGTTAAGTCCTTGTTGATTATCTCTTTTGTATATTGTAGTGCGTATATGTTAATCCCAACTTCCTAATTTAACCCTACTCCACTTTCCCCTTTGGGAACCACGAGTTTGTTTTCTATGACTGTAAGTCTCTGTTTTGTAAATAAGTTCATTTGTATCATTTTTTTTTGTTTCCATATATAAGCATTATTGTATGATGTTTGTCTTTATCTTACTTCCCTCTAGAGTTATGCAAAAATGAAGTCTGAGGTTTTGGTGACAGTGTCAGCAGTCTGAGTGTGTGAACAAGGTTCCATCTCACTACTGTATACTTTTTTTTTTTTTTTTTGGTCTGAGAGCATTGAGTGGGCTTGCAATTAATGGCTGAGGTGAAATGGCTGGATTTGTTCTTTTTCTGTTTTTTTTTTCCTAAAGAGGCATCATTGTGAAGATGGGTTTTTTTTGCATATCCAACCTAGAAGCAGGCAGCTGAGAGACATTTTTAAAGTCCTTGTCAAATCAATAGGATGACTAAAGCAACTGTCTTTTCCTTAATCAAATTATTTTACACACTTATGGTTACTCAAAGTGACAAATTCCCTGCCATTTGCATAATTACTATATAGCCCCAGGTAGGAAGAAATAAATTTACCCTGATTTTTTTTTCTTTCTTTTCTTACAGCTTGGTTGAAAAATGTTTAGCTAATAATCACTTAGGGGAAAAATTATTTCTGAAAATTCCATTCAGTCAGCTTTGTGTACATACCTCAGTTTCCATGGGGGTTTTCCTCTTGTGTATTTAGCAATTGAAGAAACTGGAATCAGTTGTGAAGTGAACAAGATCTCTTTCCTGAATTGGGTAACTCGCCCCATTTCAGTTTTAGATACCTTATAAAGAAGGTGACCTAGAGGCCTCTCCACGGCAGCTCTGCCCTGCTAATCAATTGCTCAGCTTCTTTTTCAACTCATCTTTTCACTGGCTGCCTGAACGGTGCTGTTCTGTATGAGGCTGGAAAATTTTCTTCTTGTGCCAAGGCCACTTGAGCAGGAGGGTCTCTGTGAATTTCTCTTGCTCCTCTTATTAAAGCAAGCTTTGAGGTGCTGCCTTGTTCAGGGACCAGGTTCACTTAGCAGACCGGCCAGGCATGAGTACGTGTAATGTTGCAAAAATAATGAGGAGACAGCTGCCTTTCCTATAGAAAGAAAAAAACTTAAAAAAAAAAAAAGTGTATGTTATTGGCTGGTTACAGAGATAGAACACAGGTTGGCACTGGTTTCAGGGTCTGTGCCAGGCCTCCTGCAGAGCCTGTGGGAGCCACAGGGGCTCATGCTGAGCTGACCTTGGTCCACGGATGAGGGAGGGTGGGGCCTGCCAGGTGGCAGTGGGCAGGCAGGTGGGTACAAGATGCTGAGCCCTTGCTGAGGTAGAGAATTAAACCATACTGGCAGCATCTATCCAGCACCTTACTTCCAATTTCACGAACACATTTAACTTGTACAGGTTTAACTGCCCATATCACCGAATAACCATGTTCCTGTGAAATAGAGTCAGAATACTTATCATCACTGGATTTTGTAGGACGTGTTTCGCTATTATATTCTGTGCATTTGTGTGCATTATCCATTTACATACATGTTCTTGTAAAAGGTTGTAGTCGCCAAATACAGTATCCTGTCTTTTTGTGAGGATATTAAAGGACATTTCAGTGGTAATTTGATTATATGGCTCCCACATGGATTTAGAACCTAATCTCCCCTGAAGACAAGTCACCTATATTTTATTCCCTCTCAGAAATGCCTTTGGTAATCGGTAGGCCAGGAAGATAGCATCCTTACTCTTTTTATTTAGCATTGCTTTCTGTTTCTCTATCTGTATTTGCAGAATAGATGAGAAACAAGAAACAAAAGTGGAATCACCGATTTTGGTTCATAGCATAAGTGAATTGATGTGGTTTAAGACACTTGTGTTTAATGCGATCTAAGTGCTTAGGTGTTCACGGGAGAGGCAGAATTGCTTAATGATTAGAACACCAAGTTAAATAGTTAAAATTCCCAGGTGGAGAAGAGCAAGCAACTGTGGCAGCTCTGGTTCATTGAATGAGCGTCTCGAAGACCTGGGATTCATTCCTGTGTCTGCCCCTTGCCAGCTCTGTGAGCTTGGGCTGATGACTTAACCTTTCTGTGCCTTTGTATTTAATTTTAAACTCACAGTGTTGCTATGAGGATTCACTGAGTCAATACATCTAAAGTACTTTGAACACTAACACATGGTGGGTACCCTATAAAACTATTATTATTAATAATAATAGGATTATACATATTTACGTAACTATAAGCCTCAACCTATGAGAAATTATTTCAGTCAAGCTTTGGTTTGGGTTTCATGAATTGTACACATTGTTTCCTATTTTGCTGATCATTTTGTTTGAGAGGTGAAAAAAAATTTTTTTTCCCCTTATGGCTGCTCTTGCAGGATATGGAAGTTTCTGGGCCAGGGACTGAATCTGAGCCACAGCTGTGACCTATGCGGCACCTGTGGCAAAGGCTGATCCTCTAACCCACTGCTCCCGGCAGGGGATCAACCTGCACCTCTGCAGTGAGCTGAGCTGCTGTAGTTGGACTTTTAACCCACTGTGCCACAGCAGGAATTCCAAGGTGAAAACTTTTTTTTTTTTTTGTCTTTTTTGTCTTTTTGTTGTTGTTGTTGTTGCTATTTCTTGGGCCGCTCCTGCAGCATATGGAGGTTCCCAGGCTAGGGGTCTAATCGGAGCTGTAGCCACCGGCCTACGCCAGAGCCACAGCAACGCGGGATCCGAGCCGCGTCTGCAACCTACACCACAGCTCATGGCAACGCCAGATCCTTAACCCACTGAGCAAGGGCAGGGACCGAACCCGCAACCTCATGGTTCCTAGTCTGATTCGTTAACCACTGCGCCACGACGGGAACTCCCTGAAAACTTTTTTAGAGCAAGATATAAGTACTAATAAGTTGCTAGTTTTGTTTATTACCTTATTATAAATACAGCAATCCATTTTATCTTAGAGGTGCTATAAGAATTACTAATCACATGGGAAAGGAACCTGCTACAGTGATGGTTCTGCTGGCCACTTACAGTTGGTGGGTGCTTTGTGGTGGGTGGAGAAGGGACAGGATGGGGACAGCTGGGAGGACAGGTGCGCCGATGCCTATCTTTGGGTGTCCCTCAGGATTTTGCTCTGGTCCATGGCCTCAGGGTGGAGAAAACTGTGTAGATCTTGTAGGTTTGTAGGCAGCTGAGAGGCAGGGAAGAGAGTGTTGAGCTTAGAGTAAAAAATATCTAGGTTTTGGAGTTCCCATCATGGCGCAGTGGAAACGAATCTGACTAGGAACCATGAGGTTGTGGGTTCCATCTCTGGCCTAGCTCAGTGGGTTAACGATCCGGCATTGCTGTAAGCTGTGGTGTAGGTGGCAGACATGGCTCAGATCTGGCATTGCTGTGTCTGTGGTATAGGCTGATATAGGCTGGCAGCTGTAGCTCTGATTAGACCCCTGGCCTAGGAACCTCCATACGCCTCGGGTGCGGCCCTAAAAAACAGGAAAAAAAAATCTAGGTTTGAACCTGGACCTTCTCCTTACCAGTTCCCAATTGACTTGACTTACTTGAGCCTCAGTATCCTTATCTGAAAACTGGGGATGCTGATAGAGCCTGACCTACAGATGGTTGAGAGATTTACATGAAAGGACACATGATAGAGTGCCTCTTGTAGGGTGCCGTATTCAATACTTACTTGAAGAGCAATGGCACAACCCTCCTCATGGACCTTGGCACAGCAGACATCCCTTCTAGGAATCCGACGACTGGGGGGATTGTGTGTGGCCTGGGCTCTGTTTCCTAAACTGGAGATCTGAGTGAGCCCTTAGAGCTTGTTCTGCTCCTCTGGAAGAATAGTGGCCACTTCAAGGCAGCCTGAGGTGTCAGAAAAGGGGACCAAGAGACATATGTTGTGGACATATGCTACCCTCCAGGCAGCCTTGTTTAAGATGTGCTACCTCAGAGCTCAGCCCTGGTTGAGGGGAAGGGCTCAGGTCCCATGCTGCACCTGCTGGCTTCACCTTAGTCCTCTTGCAGGACTAAGCAGGGCGCAGCAGCCACAGTTGTGGACAGTTCCATGGTCTTGGTTCTTTGTGGTTTCCTTTTTTTTTGGTCTTTTTAGGGCTGCACTTGTGGCATATGGAAGTTCCCAGGCTGGGTGTTGAATCGGAGCTACAGTGCCGGCCTACACCACAGCCATAGCAATTCGGGATCTGAGCTGTGTCTGTGACCTACACCACAGCTCACAGCAACGCCAGATCCCTAACTCACTGAGCAAGGCCAGAGATCGAACCTGTGTCCTTCTGGATACTAGTCAAGTTTGTTACTGCTGAGCCATGATGGAAACTCCTCTTTGTGGTTTCGTAGAAGCAGAGCACATAAACTCTTAACACAGTCTTGCTGCCCATCCCGTAAATGTAAATTCGTCCATCTCAGTTTATGGTTTAACGGGGATTGTTTAGGAGGATACCTCTTACCCGGTGCCACGCACCTGCTGTTGGTGGTATTAGAAGCATCTTGCCTTCCTCAGCCTGGTCAGTCCTGACCTTGGGAAGGACAGGGCATGAACTGGGCCCTTCTCAGTCCTTCATGTTGCAGTGTATATTTTAGGTGAGTTCTTACGTTCATGTTCAAATGTCATGGGATTCGCAAGAGAGAATGTGCAGCTGAGGACCCCTGATCCCCAAACCCTGGTGGCTCTGTGCCTACCTCAATGAGGAAGGAACCTGCCAGGTTTCTAACATGCTGAACTTTCTGCAGCCATGGTTGTGGAGTCAGCAAAAGCATGGGGAGCCTTCTTTCTAGCATTTTGTGACAATATGTAGGGCGGAAACTGGATGCTGGCAGAATCAGTCTCCACTGTTGCCTCTTCCCAGCTTCTTTATTTCAGTTCTTCTTTGTGGCTCTGAGTCAAGCCCTTCTGAAAAGGGAAGCCTTATTTTTTTTTTTCCTTTTTTGGCCACACCTGTCACATATGGAAATTCCCAGGCAAAGGGTTGGAACTTCAGCTGGGGGGGCCTATGCCACAGCCACCGCAATGCCAGATCCTTAACCCACTGAGGGAGGCCAGGGACGGAACCCATATCTTCACAGGCACCATGTGGGGTTCTTAACCTGCTGAGCCACAATGAGAACTCCCAGGAAGTCCTTTCTGATGGAATGTTCCATTGCGTGTTCTTTAATAGAAATGGTAGTAACCAACTCTGTTGTTTCTTAAATGCCTGGACATTCCTCTCCAAGTGGAGAATAGTTAGTTCACTAAGTTATGAGAGTTGGTCATTGGCATTTTCCTGGACTTAAAGCTGAAGTCTCATTTATCCCTTCCAGCCAGCACTCCTTGGAAATTCTTAAAAGCAAAAGGCAACACAGGTTGCTCTGGGCCTTACTGGTTGAATGTCTGAACCTTTTTAAAAGAGTTCAACTTGGTCTCTGCCAAAGTAATTAACTGTGGGGGAGAGGTGTGAATCGACTCTTCCCCCTTTGCTTTTATGATTCCATCATAAAAATACTCTGGCAACGGCTCTTTAGTATCCTCTTCTCGTGGGATGTTATATCCCATATGGCATCGTAAGTTACCTGGTAACAGAGTCAGAGGGTACTGACTATAACGAGGGGGTTTTATTTACTTGAGGCTGGTTTTGGTTGAAATCTGCCCGGAGCAGGCTGTGGCTTCAGACCCATCCAACCAGGCGATGGTGTGACTGTTATATTGCTAAGATGTGGCAGAAGGTCTGAGTTAGTAGGGTGAGTCCATTCAAAAGACTGAAGTATGCTATTTGCTCTTCTGTCTGTGCATCTGTATGTTCATCATCTCTCCATCCACACTCCCTATGGGAGGTCGGTACTACCTGCAGATACGAATTTGTCTGACAGGGTGCCCTTGGGGACGGGTCTCTGGATAATGAACCTGACTGTCCAGGTAACCCTTGAAACCTCTTCTTTGGTAAAGCCTATTGTGGCTGTCACTTCAGAGCCCCTTAAGCTGTTAGCTGTGTAGCGTTAGCGGAAATGGGAAGTCGAGCAGTCTTTGGACAAATAGTCCTGGGAATGGAATGGAATGGTATAGACTAGACTAGAATAGCCAGTTCCTAAACGCCCCCCCCCCCCCAGCTTACACAACCATGGGAATCTGGGGAAGGTAGAAATGAATACTTTTACCTCCTTTTCTGTACTTGTAAGATAGGTGTCGGGAAAACAGTGTCGAGTGGTGTCTTTCAATTAGACTATTGTAAAATGTTCTTAGGTATGGCTGTTGTCTTTCCCTTCTCCCCCACCTTTGGACAATGCTTATGTAAAATAGGCAGCCTCCTTTTAATTGTTGGATTTGGGCCCTCCCTCCCTTTCTGACACTGCTATTCTCCATTTTCAGCTGATGAGAATGAGAAATTACCACCTTGAATATAAGTAAGTTGAAATTGGAAAGCTGCCCTCTAACTGATTATGTAAGCTCGAAAATACTGTACCTGAAATCTTGGGTTTGAGAATTCCCTTAATGAAGATAGAAATCTCTGAGCAGCCTGGACGCACATGTTTTTATTATGTAAGATTCAATTATTGTGATGCAACCTGTAAAATAAAGAATGGCGTTGATGAGTTCATCTCTCCATTGGCTTTTTGGGTCAGAGAATTGTTTGAAGTAGACCCACAGAGCCACCTAGGGCTCACCCCCCGAAAGTAGGCCAGGCGCTGCTTTAGCTCCAGCCCCCCTTCTCTCCAGGGTGCACAGGCTTATTCTGGGTCTGTGGTCACTGAAGCTGTCAAGGTTGCAGAGGGCAGGTATCCATCCGTTAACGTTGGCTGTAGAGATTGCTCATGCCACTCAGGGGGACCTCTGGGAAAATCGCTGTTAACCGTGACCGGCTTCATCTTTTGACCGTTTCATTTCCTAAAGCACTGCCGTGATGGTTCTTGGGATGTACTTTGTATTGTTTTCCATAACTGGCATGTAACTGGCATGCATTGCAGTGTGGCACCATCGTCCCATCCCATTCTCAAAGGCCAGACCTGCATAGGGTGCATAGCATAGCGTGCCACACAGTTGATTTCAGATTTCCAGCCTCCTGAACCGTAGACAAGGAGCTTATTCTGTGGCCACAGTGAGCGCTGGGGGGAAGAGACTTAAAGGAAATGAAATCACTTGAAATAGCTATAGAAGGTTTTCAGACAGGCTTCTGTAGTCTTTATGCAAACAATTTAGGGGACGACCCATGATTTATTATGTGGCATGTTGGGTTGCCTCTCCAGTATTGGTAAGTGCTATGTTGGTTGCAAGGCTTGACATGCCAACAACAGGTTTTCAGCCAGTTCAAGGAAGGATATCTTTTGGGGGGGGGGGGAAGAGCACCTTCCCTTTCCTTTTGCCAATTCATATAAATAGATCAAAAGTCACAGAACAGTTTTTGCAGCTTTGCAGCCTGCAGTTGACGAGAGCAGATGGGGAGGTCTGCCTTGCTGCACCCGGGCTCAGAGTGGCGCATGGAGCCAGCAGCACTTGGGCTAAATCCAAAGGCAGCCCGTGGAACGTGCAAGATGCACAGGTGGAAGATTGTCTAATAGGCCTAGTGTCCCTGTGCCCCAAGGTTGGCCTTGGCCTGCCTTGGGACATCCGTCCTTAGGTCTTTCTAAAGATAACATTGCGGAAGCTCTACATTTGTTGCTTTCATCTTAGGGCAACTCAGGGCAGAGAGCTAAGTCACTTACCCAAATGTGCTCCAGAGCTGCCCCCATTAGCCAGCAGGTGTGAGCAGGTAAACATGCCCTTTATTTTTTTAGAAATAATGATTTGAAACATATATAAATAAAAATAATGTTTTGGGGAATACTAGGAAAAAAATCACTCATTTCTCTTACGCTCTTTTAAAACATCCCTCCACCCCCCCCCCTTTTTTAATAGACACAGGGTGTCCTACTAGGCATCATACCTTTCCTTAATCCAGTGACCAGATTTAAAAAAATGCATTTATATTTACCTGTCATCTGATACTTTGGATTTCATTGGGGAATGCTTTTGCCACTTAAAAATGAGAGTACCAAGGCAGCAATTAAAAATAACTCCAGGGCTCCTAGCACCCAAAGCTATCAGGGAGACGATTCCATGTGACAAGAGGAACATTTTAGACTCCCCCCGCCCCCCCTCAAAAAAGAGAATGTTGAATGTTTTTGTGTTGAGGTCTGTTGCCTTGTGGCTGCCTTTCTCTTTATGCCATTTGAGCTGAGCTTCGGGGGTCCTGGTGATCAGCTCAGTTCTGTCGCCTCCCGGTTGTTCATTAATTTTAGTCTTGCCTCCTTCTGCTGGCCCCTGACCCCAACAGTGCCATGCTTCACCAGCACTGGCAGCATGTCATCCAGGTCTGCGAGTGAGGATGTACTCCCGGGAGTCCAAACCCAGGTCACTCTTGAGTGGGACTCTCTGCCAGGCTAATGCCATGGGGACTGTTAATATGCGCCTTCCAGCTCCTCCTTTGCGGGCTTCCCACCATCCTTGTTCAGTGGACAAGGCAGCTGAGCCCTTGTCTTTTTCTTGAAGGCGCTAATGATTCAGTCCCACCCTTCACCACGGACTGCATGTTAATCTTTGCCGTCCTGGACCATTTCTGAGCTTTATTATATTGCATTTGGAAGTGGGAGTCAAGAAGTGGGGTCTTCATATTTAAACCTTTTGTTCTATGGTGTTCATAGGGCAGTAAGTAGGGTTATTTCGCAGACATTTTGGGGAATCTCAGATGTTAGAAGACCAAAATTGGGTTATATTTTCCCCCTTAGGTGTGGAAAGATGTGATACGTGCTAAAAGAGAAGGTGATTTTGACACTTTATCCTTGGATTGGGAGCTGGACACGGACCCACAGGTGGGAAGGTGGATGAATATGAGTGTATTTCTCTGAATGTTCTTGAAAGAAGAAACCAGGTGTATTTATCCCCTGGGGCTGCTGCAATAAATCACCACAAACAGGGTGGCTTCTAACACCGGATTTCTTTTCTCACAGTCCTGGAGGCCAGGAGACTGAAATCAAGGTGTCGGCGGGTCTGTACTTCTTCTGAGACTCTGGGCTGACCCCTTTCTAGCTTCCTCCGAGCCTCTGCTTCTTGTGGTGGACCCTGATCCTTGGGGTTTTTTAGTTTGCAGTTACACCCCTCTCGTGTATGCCCTGAGGCCATGTGGCTCTGCCCCTCCATGTGTGTCTTTTCTCTTTTTTTTTCCCCTCTCTCTTTTAGGGCTGCACCCATGGCATATGGAAATTCCCAAGCAAGGGGTCAAATCTGAGCCACTTCTGCAACCTACACTGCAGCTTGTATCAATGCCAGATCCTTAACCCACTGAGTGAGGCCAGGGATCGAACCTCAGCCTGATGGATACTAGTCAGGTTCTTAACCTGCTGAACCACAAGGGGAAATCCTCTCTCCTTCTCTTATAAGGACACCAGTCTTGTTGAATGATGCTCCCCCTGCCGCCCGCCCCATGACCTCATCTGACCTTAATTACATCTGCTAAGACATTGTTTCTGAATAAGTCACATTCACAGATCCGGGTGTTAGAACTTCGCCATACCTTTTGAGAGGACACATTCAACCCATAACGCCAGGGAAGCAAAAGAGCAGAGGATCCTAAAACAATCTGCAGGTACAAAGGGGAAAAAAGAAAAAAAGACCAACTCTTTGCCCTCTTTAGGGTTTTGAGTTGTAGGGGAAGATTATGGGATGTTCGTTGGGGAATCCTTCTCACCAGGAAGGCCCTGTCTTTGAAAAAATGCTGTCCTGTGGCAATCCTTGCTTCCTTTTTTTTCTTTTCTCTCTTTTGTAAAAGTTTTATTGATGTATATTTAATTTACAAGGTTGGGTCATTTCTACTGTACAACAAAGTGACTCAGTCATATGTGTACACATGTCCATTCTCTCTGATTCTTTTCCTACATAGATCATCACAGAATACTGGGTAGCGTTCTCTGTGCTATACAGCAGCAGGTCCTGGTCAATTGTTCCATAGACCTCGGTGAGCATATGCCAGCTTTGCTCCTTTTCTGTAAGAAAACAGCCATGTTGCTCTCTGCGGGGGTGGCGTGGCTTGTGGGAATGGGCCTGATCGGATCAATGAGTCGCTTAGAACAAGGCCTTTCTCTATTCTGAGCATAGCCAAATGCAGGGATTGGACTGGGTCATCACATTCTCTGATTAAGGGAAATGCATATTAAAAAACAAAACAGAAATGCCTAGAAATAACATGCGGGTAAGCATGGTGTGTATATATGTATTTTGGGTGTGAGTGTGTTTGTGTCTTACACCAGGACTCCTTCACAGGAACCAGGCCTGATAAAATGTCTTGCTGGCCCTGTCCCTTCCCTGACACCATCCCCCCCCCGCCCCCAATTTGGTCAGGCTGAAAGACACTTTATTGCTATGTCAGCCAGTCTCTGATTTGGCCAGGTACATGTTCTATGGGGACCAGATATCTGCCTTCTAGTCTCATTCATCTCTGTGTTTTTTTGGTGGAGGTGGGAGCAGCATGATTCTCGGAATTTCTCAGCACACACTCCTTTTAAAAGACTTGAGCTCGGTCTCTGCCAAACTAATTAACTTGGACAACTTCCTTAAGTGCTATAAGCAAGAGAGAGCTGAGGAAGGCGTGTTCTTGGCCCTCATGGAGTTTATGTATCCTAGTGGGGGAGATGGCATGTTTATGATGCTTTCATTGATGACTCATTCATTAGACTGTTTTAGGTCCCGGGCCAGGCAGTGGCTCAGCCCTCTCTGAGCCTCACAGCTATGTGACACAGGACAGTATGACCTGACCACAGAAGCAAAGTTTTGGGTCAAGGTGGGAGGTAGCATTGGAGGGGGCCTGAGTGGATGAAGAGAATGTTTATGGTTGCAGATGTAAAGTAATTTTGTCTCTCTCTCTCTCTCTTTTTTTTTTTTTTTTTTTTTGCTTTTTAGGGCTGCACCCATGGCATATGGAAGTTCCCAGGCTAGGGATCAAATTGGAGCTGTAGCTGCCGGCCTACACCACAGCCACAGCAACGCAGGATCCAAGCTGCATCTGTGACCTACACCACAGCTCACGGCAACACCAGATCCTTAACCCACTGAGCGAGGCCAGTGATTGAACCCATAACCTTAGGGTTCCTAGTCAGATTCATTTCTGCTGCACCATGACGGGAACTCCTAAAGTAATTTTCATAAACTTGGTCAGGGTCAATCTAAGGGAATGAGAGGTCAGGGTTAGTGTTGAAAGAGTCTGCTTGGGGAAGCCTCTGATGAGAAGGGGCAGGCTGGGAACACAGGGCTATGGCCACATACCAGGGCATGTCAGGCTGGCACCAGAGCATCTCAGCTCCAGCCAGCCGTACAGGGGCTCTCAGTATCTCTCTTGTCTAGGCTTCCATACATCCGCCCACCATCCAGCTTTGAAATAGTGCCCTAAAATGCTGCTAGAAGCCAGACTTTAAGCATGGAGAGGGAGGCCATATCAGGGCATTCTCAGACTCAGCTGGAAGCAGGCATGGCTGTGTTGCCTGAGGTAGCTGAGGGGCTGAAGAATGCTGCTTGTCCTGGAATGCTGTGTTTCCCAGGGTGGGGGCCGTGGCGGGGGTGCTGCTGTAGCATCCATACACAGTGGCACATCTGTATTCAACCTCTCTTTTGAGTTATCTCCAAAGATTCTGCAAGATGGGCTGACATTCAGAAAGGTCCTGTCCTATTGGACTTTAAACAAAACAAAACAACACTTTAGCTTGGCCTTGGATGTATCAGTTCTGGTTAACTTTAAAGCTGGTAAGAGAACACACTGTGTTCACACACAGGAAATGTCTCCCAACAAAAAGTGGGCGTGCAGCTTTCAGTTTAAAAGTTGGATGGAGGCCATTCAGACTTCCCATCCTGCTCTCCCTGAGAAGAACTTGGCAAGCTGCCGAAAGGGGCACTCGGCCTCAGAATCATCATGCGGGTCCAGAGAGAATATACCCTGTGAACAGAGCCGGCTACTGGGGGCTAGAAGGCTGGAGGGGGATTTACTGAGCTTGTTGCCCTTCAGCTTCAAAGCCTGGGTCGAGGGTGTGCCGAGCCGGTGCAGAATGTCTCTGGCCTGCTGCTCCACACCTGTTGCTGCATGGGGCTGACTGAAGCTCTGGCTGAGACCGCTCAGAGCCCCGTGTGGTCACATCACTTGGCTCAACCATTCACTTGAACTTCACGTTCATGCTTGTGGCTTTTTTTCTTACTATAAAAGCATTACTGTTTTACTTATTACACAAGGAATACTTGTGTTGAAAATTTGGAAAATATGGGTAAATATTGATGCAGGGTGAAAGAGAAGAAGAAACATCATCTATAATGCCTTGACCTGGAGATGCACTGTTGGCATCTTGGAGAGGGGGGTCCTTTCATTGCCTCTGGGTGATCTCCCCACCCCCCCCTTGCGCCTCGTTCCTTCATGGCTTGGAGGATAGAGTGGTGAATACGCCTACTTCATTGAGCTTGAGAATGCTGAAGGAGGCAGTCCATGCAAAGCCCTTTTAGCCCATGCCTCTCTGCAGCATGCTACTGTTGTTGTTACTTTAATAGTAAAATCAGATCACACTCCACATTCTGTTTGGGTACCTGCTTTCCCCCTAAACCCTTGTGATCACTTTCTATAATATTACATGTTCTCTGGGGTCATGGTTTTCAAGGAAAATGACTTTATGGTAACTAGACTTGGGACGATCATTTTGAAACATACAGAAGCATCGAATCACTATGTTATATACTAGAAACGAACGTAGGGTTGTCAGTCAAGTTTTTTTCAAAAAGAATCAAAAAAAGAACACACACACACACACATACATGTATAAAACTGAATCACTTTGCTATACACCCGAAACTAACAAAACATTGTGAATCAACTATACTTCAATAAAAAAATAAAATTTGGGAGTTCCCTGGTGGCCTGGTGGTTAAGGATTTGCATTATCACTGCTGTGCCCTGGGTCACTGCTGTGGCACCAGTTCGATCCCTGGCCCAGGAACTTCTGCGTTCTGTGAGCGTGGCCAAAAAATAAATTTTTTAAAATAAACTTTCTATAATGATAACATAATTTGATGAGTTTCAGGAGATTACGTTAGTGTTAATTAATTTATAATAAAACAATTAATAACCACAAATCCAAATTCATAGAAAAAGAGATCAGATTTCTGAAGCAGGGGTGGGGGAAATGCATGAAGCAGTCGATGCTAGACTTCCAGTTATAAGATAAATGAGTAATAGGGATGTAGAAAGATAATTAATGGCACTGTATGTTGCATATGAAAATTAAGAGTAAATCTTAAGTGTTCTCATCACAGGGAAAAACACATTTTTCTTCTTTAACTTTGTGTTTATGTGAGGTGATGGATGTTCACTAGACTTACTGTAATCATTTCATGGTGCACATAAGTCAAATCATTCTGCTGTACACCTTAAACTTAGTGGTGTATGCCAATTATATCTCAACAAAACTGGAGAAGCTTTTTTTAAAAGAAAAATGACTTTACTGTTTTTGTAAAAACAATATATGTTCATTATGAGGAATTTTTAAATGAAGGAAAAGTTCAGCCAAAAGTATTTTAAGGAATTCCAGATCCTACCCTTCAGAAGTCATCATGACTGATGCTGAGGTCTCGGGAGTGTTCATTAATCACGCCGCCCCCTCTGCTTCCTCTTCTCCCCAACTAAGAATCAGCCAGGGGGTAGACTTCTAACATCCAGCTGCAGGGATATAAAAATATCATCTTGGAGTCGGGGTTGGAGAACTCAGTTTATGGATGGGTTCAGGCTTCTCACTACTCAGCTAGTCAGAATGACAGGCTGTGTGTCCCCGCAGGGCTACACCTTTGGGTAAGGGTGCCTTCCCGGGAGAGCAAAGAATGTGTGCATTCTGAGGACTGGTCACAGAAGGAGAGGAAGAGCAAGCTGGTGAGGTTTTTTCTGCAGGCCAACCGATTGGATACGTTGCTCCAGCTCCCTTTGGGAAGGACTGAGGGGGGACGTCAGAGGAATAGATGGGTTTCTCTCTGTTACTTCCAGAAGGTAGAGGTTTCTCTAGTATGGATCAAGGTGTCCAGGAGGAGGAGAGGGAATTCCTGCTTATCTTTCTCAATAGCACCACAGCGTTGTGGAGTTCTTCTGTTCTCACCTGGAAAAATGGCTGGCGGGCTGGCTGGACTTTATAAAATCCATGTTCTCAAGATGAAAAGTCCAAACAGATTGCACTCCACATTCTGTTTGGGAACCTGCTTTCCCCCTAAACCCTGTGACCACTTTCTGTAATATCAGCTGTTCTTCTCTGGGGTCACGGTTTTCAAGGAAAGTAATTTTATGGTGACTACACTTAGGACGATCATTTCAGTCAACTTTAGCAGAAGACTTAATTCAGACTCAAAAGCCGTCGCTGTCTTCTGCCCTTGAGTGTTACTGTAGAAGAGGCCAAGGCCAGTGTACGTTTTCCTCCTTTACAGATTATTTGCTTACAGATGAGATGCCTGAGGAATTCTTTCTTAATAGTTGGCATATATATAACTTAATCACACTCTAGGTTACCGGTGCATGGCATGTGTCCTGGTTTTGTGGAGCTTGATATTTTCATTGAGTTAGCATAGTCAATTCTTTATTAATCTTGGGACTTTTCTTATATTGTCTCTTGGAACGCATTTTTTTTAATTTTTTTATTTTTACTTGCTGCAAATGGAGGTTCCCAGATTAGGGGTTGAATTGGAGTTGCAGCTGTTGGGCCTACACCACAGCCACGGCAACACTGGATCCGAGCCGCATCTGCAACCTACACTGCAGGTTGCTACAATGCTGGATCCTTAACCCGCTTAGTGAGGCTATGGATGGAATCTACATCCTCACAGAGAAAATGTCAGGTCCTTAACCTGCTGAGCCACAATGAGAACTCCTGAACACTTTCTTGGTTCTATACAGTGAGTTCTCTGCTATAAGGAGGCCAGTTATCTGTATGCTGGATTGTCTTTGAACTCCTTAGTTATTTCTTTTGCTTTGATTTTTAAAATTTATTTTAATTTTTTTTTTGTCTTTTTAAGGCCACACCTATGGCATATAGGGAGGTTCCCAGGCTAGGGTTCGAATCGGAGCTGTAGCTGCCAGCCTCCGCCACAGCCACAGCAATGCAGGATCCGAGCTCGTGTCTGCGACCTATACCACAGCTCATGGCAACGCCAGATCCTTAACCCACTGAGCGAGGCCAGGGCTGGAACCCGCAACCTCGTGGTTACTAGTCAGATTTGTTTCCGATGCACCACAACTCCCCTAATTTATTGCTTTAGGTAAGCCTACAATCTTCTTTTTGTTTGTTTACTAATATTTCCTTTGAGTTCTCAATTTATTGAACTCGTATTCATATTAAGCCCTGTTTCTCAAAGATCTTTTGGTGGGGGGGCGGTAATCCTCTTCTTCTTGGGTTGTGTTTTCTCTTAGACTAAATACTTTGTTTTTGATACAATGCCTCATTTGTTCGTTTTCTTCAAGAGTCCATGTGTATAGCTGCCATGCCTTTTTGTTTGCTTTTTCCCACTCTGTTTCTGCCGGAGTAAGTCTGCCCAGATCTTTTTGTTCTGGATATGGGTGATTTCTCAATTTGAAGCCTCTCTGTTTTTTTCCCCCTTACTACCAAGTCGAAGTATGAAGAGGGCATCTTTTGTTTGTTTCTGTCCATGCTTTCTATAGTCTGAAGACATGCACAGCAGCCAGGGCTAAGCTATAGCAGGTGGTGTGCAGGCTGCTGGCCAGTCATAGCCAGAAGATGTGGGCTTGGGTGGCATTTGCTCTTCGGATCTTTTATAGGCCCTTTGAAGTGAGTTCAGTCTTCCTATGTGGGGGCACCCACTGCATATCCGCGGGCAGTGTTTTGTGGCCTGAATTTCATTACGTACCCCTGGAGCCTTCACTTCCTTCTAGCAGGGATGATCAGCATCAGGGCTCATGGCTCCTCCATCCTTTCCTCCCCAGTGGATGTTTTTACTATTCCCCAGTCAGAAAAGAGGAATATATGGATACTTCTTGGGGTACTTTTTTCCAGCTTGGTGATACTAAGGAAAACACTCAGGATTTTTTATTTATTCACCAGCTCATCTTCCTGAAGGTTGTAGATACAGGGTTATGGACCTTGCTAAGCTATGCCATTCTGCTCTGCTCTAGACTCTTCCTTTACTTTCCGTGGTAGACGGTATGAATTTATGACACCAGGGTGTGCTCATTTTCTTATTTTTTTTTGGACTGGTGATTATTTTATTTCTGCATTAACATTTTAAAATATTTTTTCCATTATAGCTGGTTTACAGTGTTCAGTCAATATTCTACTGTACAGTAAGATGACCCACTCACACATACATATATACACTCTTTTTTCTCACTTTATCATGCTCCATCATAAATGACTAGACATAGTTCCCAGTGCTATACAGCAGGATCTCATTGCTTATCCATTCCAAAGGCAATAGTTTACATCTATTAACCCCAAATTCCCAGTCTATCCCACTCCCTCTCCCTCCCCCTTAGCAACCACAAGTCTGTTCTCCACGTCCATAATTTTCTTTTCTGTGGAAAGGTTCATTTGTGCCATATATTAGATTCCAGATATAAGTGATATCATATGGTATTACGGTATTTGTCTTTTTCTGACCTCACTTAATATGAGTCTCTAGTTCCATCTATGTTGCTGCAAATGGCATTATTTTGTTCTTTTTTATGGCTGAGCAATATTCCATTGTGTATATATACCACATCTTCTTCTTTTTTTTTTTTTTTTTGTCTTTTCTGGGGCCGCTCCCGCGGCATATGGAGGTTCCCAGGATAGGGATCTAATCAGAGCTGTAGCCACCCGCCTACACCAGAGCCACAGCAACACTGGATCCGAGCCGCGTCCGCGACCCACACGACAGCTCACGGCAATGCCGGATCGTCAACCCACTGAGCAAGGGCAGGGATCAAACCCGCAATCCCATGGTTCCTAGTAGGATTTGGTAACCACTGCGCCACGATGGGAACTCCGTCACATCTTCTTTTTTTATATCAAAATTTTATTTTATTTTATTTTTTTTATCTCTGTGAGATAGAATTTGGTATTACCTGAGTTTTCTTCTTTTTTTGTTATTATTTTTTAATAGTTATTTCCCCAATACAATTTTTTTTTTCTACTGTACAGCATGGTGACCCAGTTACACATACATGTACACATTCTATTTTCACACATTATCATGCTCCTTCATAAGTAACTAGTCATAGTTCCCAGTGCTACTCTGCAGAATCTCATTGCTAATCCATTCCAAAGGCAATAATTTACATCTATTAACCCCAAGCTCCCCCACCACCCCACTCACATGTTCTTAATCCATTCATCTGTTGATGGACATTTAGGTTGTTTCCATGTCTTGGCTTTGTGAATAGTGCTGCAATGAACATGCAGGTGCATGTGTCTTTTTCAAGGAAAGTTTTGTCCGGATATATGCCCAAGAATAGGATATATGGTAGTTCTATATATAGTCATATGATAGGGATTGCTGGGTCATATGGTAGTTCTATATATAGTTTTTTAAGGTACCTCCATACTGTTCTCCATAGTGGCTGTACCAACTTACATTCCCATCAACGGTGCAGGAGGGTTCCCTTTTCTCCACACCCTCTCCAGCATTTGTTATTTGTGGACTTATTAATGATAGCCATTCTGACTGGTGTGAGGTGGTACCTCATAGTAGTTTTGATTCACATTTCTCTAATAATCAGTGATGTTGAGCGTTTTTTCATGTGCTTGTTGGCCATCTGTATATCCTCTTTGGAGAAATGTCTATTCAGGTCTTTTGCCCATTTTTCAATTGGATTGTTGGCTAATTTTTGCTGTTGAGTTATATAAATTGTTTGTGTATTTTAGAGATTAAGCCCTTGTTGCATCGTTTGAAACTATTTTCTCCCATTTTGTAAGTTGTCTTTTTGTTCTTTTTTAATGGTTTCTTTTGTTGTGCAAAGCCTTGTCCGTTTGATTAGGTCCCATTGGTTTATTTCTGCTTTTATTTCTGTTGCTTTGGGAGACTGACCTGAGAAAACATTTGTAAGGTTGATGTCAGAGAATGTTTTGCCTATGTTCTCTTCCATGAGTTTGATGGTGTCTTGTCTTGGGTTTAAGTCTTTAAGCCATTTTGAGTTTATTTTTGTGCATGGTGTGAGGGTGTGTTCCAGCTTCATTGATTTACATGCGGCTGTCCAGGTTTTCCAGCGCCATTTGCTGAAAACACTGTCTTTCTCCCATTTTATATTCTTGCCTCCTTTGTTGAAGATTAACTGACCATAGGTGTCTGGGTTTATTTCTGGGTTCTCTATTCTGTTCCATTGGTCGGTCTGTCTGTTTTGGAACCAGTACCATACTGTCTTGATTGCTGTGGCTTTGTAGTATTGCTTGAAGTCTGGGAGAGTTATACCTCCTGCTTGGTTTTTGTTCCTCAGGATTGCTTTGGCAATTCTGGGCCTTTTGTGGTTCCATATAAATTTTTGAATTGTTTGTTCTAGTTCTATGAAAAATGTCCTGGGTAATTTGATAGGGATTGTACTGAATCTGTAGATTGCTTTGGGTAGTACGGCCATTTTTACAATATTAATTTTTCCAACCCAGGAGCATGGAGTAGCTTTCCCTCTCTTTGAATCCTCTTTAATTTCCTTGATTAACTTTTTGTAGTTCTCAGCATGTAAGTCTTTCACCTCCTTGGTCAGGTTTATTACCAAGTATTTGATTTTCTTGGGGGGTGCAATTTTAAAAGGTATTTTGTTTTTGTATTCCTTTTCTAATATTTCATTGTTAGTATACAGAAATGCGACGGATTTCTGAATGTTAATCTTATATCCTGCTACTTTGGTGAATTTGTTGATCAGTTTGAGCAGTTTTTGGGTTGAGTCCTTAGGGTGCATCAACATTCCCCCCTCCCCCGGTTAAGTTTCTGAAGAGTGAGATTTTTGTGTGAAAGTTTGTACCATTTTAATTGAGAAGTGCCTAGCATCATTTTCAAAGATTGCACAATATTCCACCATATTTTATTCTGTTTTAGCTCCCTTATTTCTGCATGGCAGGTGTTGACAGCTTTGTTTTGCTACTATACATCCGTATTCCTCATTCATTTTCATTGTGCTTTTCAGAATGTGAAATGGGGAAAGGAGATTAAAGAGGATGGTCACAGCTGAGGAGAGGGGAACAGACATTTTTGAGGGTCTGGCACAAATCAGGAAGTACATGAATGGTCTGATTTGACTCTCACCACAACCCTGTGTGGTAAATCCCATTATTTCTGCTTTACAACCAAGGAAACTAGGGCTCAGAGAAATTAAATGCCTTGCCCAAATTGACACAATGAGTGACTCGTCCTGGATCTCTCAGTTGTCCTTGGCCCTAAAATCCCTTCTCTTTCCTCCACCTGAAGAAATAGCAGCCGAATCGCATGCTCAAGTAAGTTTGATGTTTTGCTATCGTTTTAACACGTTGCTACGTGTGAGAGAACACTGCTGTTTTTCTGTTTGAAATTTTTTAACTGAGGAAGAAGGTCGTGAAGGTTCAGCATGACTTTGTTGGGCAGAGACCCGTGCTCTTGGTCCCTAGTGAGCACAAGGTGGCATTTGCAGGTGATGTGAGCGCTCAGCAAGTCAGCTGGTGAACATTCCATGGTCAGTCACAGGGCTCTGGCTCCCGGCATGTTGTTACCTGCGTGCTCAGCCCTCGACCACATTCTCTCCCTGAGCAGCCAGCTCCTCCAAAACAAGGGCCATTATGTAATAATTCTGCCATAACAACCCCCACAAAATTACAGACTGCTCTGTGCCAGTGGGAACAGACACTCTAATTAATGTTCACTTCTTCAACAGATAGTCATTTTTCAAAACCTTAGTACAAAATTACATGTACCTTATTCAAAAAGTATTTCACAGGACTTATCACGAATAAATGGATATTTATCAAATAACTCCTGATTGGGGAGTCATTTATTTACCTTCAGTCTCAGTTTTAGCATCAACACCAAAAATGGGTACAAGCCCACCCCACCATTTTATGGGTGTGGTTGTTTTTGTTTAACTTATATAAAGATTTATTTTTTTAATTTCCTATGTTTTTATTATAGTTGACTTACATTGTATCAATTTCTGCTGTACAGCAAAGTGACTCAGTCATATATGTATACACACACACACACACACACATTCTTTTTCTCATATTATCTTCCATCATGGTCTATCACAAGAGACTGGATATAGTTTCCTGCGCTATAGAGTAAGACCTCACTGGTTATTCATTCTGTATGTAATAGTTTGCATCTACTTACCCCAAACTTCCAGTCCATCCCCTTCCTCCCCCCTGCCCCTTGGCAGCCACAAGTCTATTCTCCTAGTCTGTGAGTCTGTTTTTGTTCTCCAGATAGGTTCATTTGTGCTGTATTTTAGATTCCACATATAAGTGATATCATATGGTATCTGTCTCTCTTTCTGACTTCATTTAGTATGTGAATCTCTAGTTGCATCCATGTTGCTGCAAATGGCATTATTTCATTATTTTTTACGGTTGACTAGTATTCCATTGTGTATAAGTACCGCATCTTCCTAGTCCACTCATCTGTTGATTGACATTTAGGTTGTTTCCATGTCTTGGCTGTTGTGAATAGTGTTGTTATGAACATACAGGTTTGCTGAGACATAGGCCAAGGAGTGGGCTTGCTGGATCTTATGGTAGTTCTATATTTAGTCTTCTGAGGACCCTCCATACTGATTTCCACAGTGATTGTAACAATTTACATTGCCACCAACCGTGTAGATGGGTTCTCTTTTCTCTGGGTGTGGTAGGTTTTAAAGTGTTGTCCTGGTTTATGTCATTTCAGCCCTATTGAAATTCTGGGAGATAGGTGGGCATTTTTACCCCACATTTATTTTTAATTCTATGTCATAAATTCTCAAACAAACAAAAATAGTAATTATAGTACAGTGAGCACCCATGTACTCACCACCTAGGATTGAATAGTTGTTAAAATTTGGCATATTTGCTTCATATATATATACACATGTAGATATACATATGCATATATGCATATACCTTCTTTTTGACCACTTTAAAGTAAATTATAGGAGTTCCTGTTGTAGTTCAGTGGTAATCAGTCTGACCAGTATCCATGAGGATGCAGGTTCAATCCCTAGCCCCGCACAGTAGGTTAAGTATCTGGCACTGCTGTGAGCTGTGGTGTAGGTCGCAAATGCGGCTTGGATTTGGCATTGCTGTGGCTGTGGTGTAGGCCAGCAGCTGTAGCTCTGATGCAACCTCTAGCCTGGGAACCTCCATATGCCTACAGGCACAGCACCCCCCCCACCAAAAAAAAAAGGCAAAAAAAGTAAATTATAGAAATGAAGACACTTCACGCCTAAATATTCTGTTTTGCTTCTCCATAAACTATGATCCCTTCCCTCTAAAACTACAACCTTATTATCACACCTAATAAATTGGCTGTTTCCTAATTTCAACTAATACCTGTTACATTATCAAATATCTCCAAATGTTCCTAACACAGCTCCCTTGGCATTGCTTGCTCTATCCCTAGCTCAATCTCTAGAGCCCTTTCTTTCTTTTTATAAACAGCCACAAGCCAATTAAAGATCATGCATTTCATTTGTTATGGGATTGTCAACCTCTTTTTTTTTCAATTCTTTTTATTGTGGCAAAATAACATGTAATATGAAACTTACCATCGTTAACATTCTTAAGTGATATTAAGTACATTTCTGTTGTAGCGTTAACCATCATCACTGTCCATCTCCAGAACTCTTTTCGTCTTGAAAAACTGAAACTCTCAACCCATTAAACAATACCTCTCTGTTCCCTTCTCTTCCCTCCTCCTGGCAACCTGTTCTGCTTACTGTCTGTATGATTTGACTACTCTAAGTACCACATAGAAATGGAATCATACAATATTTGTTCTTTTATCTCTGGATTATTTCCATTAACGTGATGTCTTAAGGTGCATCCATGTTGTACCACGTTTCAGAATTTCCATCCTTTTAAAAGCTGAAATAGGGGTTCCTGTCAAGGCTCAGTGGAAATGAATCTGACTAGTAGCCGTGAGGATGCAGGTTCAATCCATGGCCTCACTCAGTGGGTTAAGGATCCAGTGTTGCCCTGAGCTGTGGTGTAGATTGCAGACATGGCTCAGATCCCATGTTGCTGTGGCTGTGGTGTAGGCCAGCAGCTAGAGCTCTGATTTGACCCCTAGCCTGAGAACCTCCATATGCTGCAGGTGTGGCCCTAAAAAGACAAAAAAATAGTATTTCATTGTAAATATATACTTGCTTATCTGTTGATGGACACCTGGGTTGCTTCCACATTTGAGCTCCTGCGAGTGATGCCGTGATCAACCTAAGTGTACGATTTCCAGTCTCTTGTAACCTAGACTAATTCCCCCACTTTTTGCCACTCATGTTGACTTTTTGAAGAGGTCATTATTATATAGAACCTTCTGCAGAGTGTTCTTTATTCTAAATGTGTCTAGTTACTTCCCCATGGTTTGATCTAACTTGTCCCCTCTTCTCATTGGATGCTAGTTTTTTTACTTGACTGGGTTTACGTTTTTCTTGGTAATGTTAGATCACTGGTAAGGGTGTGTTTAAGTATCTCATATTAAAGTGTCTGATTGAGCTCTGTTGGTGATGCTGAGGTTGACTGCTGGATTGAGATGGGTAGCGACAACCAGACCTCTCCAAGTGAAAGGCATGTTCCCTCCCTTGAAGTTGCTAAGTGATCTGCTCGCACCCTCTTAACAGATGAGGCTCTTGCTGAAATTCTGGCTAGGTGCTGACTGGTTTACCAAGAACAGTACATAATAATCTCTCCTGTTTATTGATTTTTTTTTTTTTTTTTTTTTTGCTGTGTGCGCAGCACTGATGCCACACTTGGCATGTATAATCTCATTGAGTCCCTCAGTATTATCTGTGTTTTATGCTCTTTCTTTTGGGCATAAAAGTGTTTTGAAGATACTTCTCTGGCCTCTGCCCCTCCTGCTTTCTTTTCTTCTTTCTGCTCCCACCCTCAGTGAGTCATGCTCTTTCCCCCAGGCTGGCTGGCGTGATGTGGGCACTGTCTGTCCAGTTTATAAGTCTCCAGGTAAGACCTTGGCTCTGGAGTCAGACTACTTGAATTCCAGCCTCAGCTCCACCCCTCCTGTGTGCCTCTGGGTTGGTTCCTTCCCCTCTGGACCTCAGTGTCCTCACCTGTAACTTGGAGATGATAAAAGGTCCTGCCTCAGAGGGTTCTCATGAGTGTGAACCGAGTTAGCACATGGGAAAGGCGGAATGGGGTGCCTGGCACATGTGCTTAGTGACTCTCGGCCTTGTCCTCACTGTTACCCCTTCCTGCCTTGAGTCCCTAAAGATGTTTGTCAGGCCGTTTCTGCCTTTTGGGTTTTGGGTGAGCACCATGGAGAGACACTGGGATGGCTGGAAATCAGGAGCAGGTGCCCAGTGGTGATGGTGGTTCTGGAACAGGGCCTGCAAACTGTGGCCCACAGGCTGAATGCAGCCTGCAAGCGTAAGTGGTGTTTTCTTGGAACACAGGCTTGCTGGTTCATTTACAGGTTCTTGTCTGCAGCTGCTTTTGAGCCACAACAGCAGAGTTGAGGAGTTGTGACAGAGACCTTGTGACCTGCGAAGCCTAAACTATTTACAATCTGGTCTCTTCCAGATTGTTTGCTGACCCCTGCTGTAGATGCTGCCCTCCTAGAGAATATCTGCTTTTAGCTGCCCCTCCCGGGGGTGGTGTTTCCCCATGTTCCTAAGGCTGGCTCTGTCCTCTGGGTGGGCCTTCCTGCTCCTCCTAGGCTGGCTGCCTGGAAACAGAAGACATGTGCTTTAGACGGGTGTTCTGAGGGCCACCAAACTGGATGTGTTCCTGCACTGGGGCGGGGGGGTGGTGGTGGTTCTTGTCCAATGGGCCATAGCGTTTCGCACAGCATCTCCTAGATGACTCTGCAGTGAGCACCTTTGGGCTGCTCTTGGCCAGCCGCCCCATGTAGATGCGGTGCCTGTGCCAGGGGGTGTATATCCTAGGCCCCCCCCTCTATTTGTATTCCTGGACCACGGACACCCTAATGGCTAATTATAGGTATTTTATTTTTGCCAATACGTTTGGGGTCCTGCTGTTTGACCCAAATGGAACGGATTCAACTCCACGGAATGAGAAACCTCATTTCCATCAGTTCCTTCAGCATTTGGATGGAAATAGACCACTTTCCCAAAGCCATTTCATATTATAGGTGGCTTGTATTACTTGATTTATTTCCTGGTCTTTAAGAGAGTTTTTATTGATCTGAGGCATTAAATTGAATTCTGACTGGGAAGAATCTCTTTCGTTATATTTTATGCTCTTGCCTCACCACTTAAATAACGTTTAATATCTTAATTAATTTGGTGTGAAATTCTGCAAATGATGATGGCAGCTCTCCTTGTATGTATTTTTATTTTATTTTTAATTGTTATTTCCCCAATACATTTTTTTTTCTGCTGTACAGCATGGTGACCCAGTTACACATACAGGTATACATTCTTTTTTCTCCCATTTTCATGCTCCATCATAAGTGACTAGACATAGTTCCCAGTGCTACACAGCAGGATCTCATGGCTAATCCATTCCAAAGGCAATAGTTTGCATCTATTAACCCCAAGCCCCCAATCCATCCTGCTCCCTCCCTCTCCCTCCTTGTGGTTACAAGTCTATTCTCCAAGTCCATGATTTTATTTTCTGTGGAAAGGTTCATTTGTGCCATACATTAGATTCCAGATATAAGTGATATCATATGATATTTGTCTTTCTCTTTCTGACTTCACTCAGGATGAGAGTTTCTAATTCCATCCATGTTGCTGCAAATGGCATTATTTTGTTTTTTATGGCTGAGTAGTATTCCATTGTGTATATATACACCACATCTTCCTAATCTAATCATTTTTAATTTTGATGTCCAGCCCCCCCACTCTCTTTTTTTCTCTCTTGCCCTTAAAGCCTTTATGATGTTTGTACTCTCTGATGCTACCGTATTAATTCCACATCTCTTTATTGGGCTTCTGTGACTTGCCAGGTACTCTTCTTGGTGTTGAGGACATAGCCACTCTCAAAACACCCAGTGATCTATGCTCTAAAGGAGCTTACATTGTGGTGCTTCCTCTAAACCTTTGCAGATGACATCAGAGCAACGGCTGAGATTCTTAGAAGAGTGGGTGGGGAGGCTGGTTGTAAAAAGCCCCTTTGTGGAGACGGGGAGGAGGAAGACTCTGATGTGAATCCCACAGAAAAAACAGGATCAGACAAAGCAGTGGGGTGGGGGGAGGTGCTCTACAGAGAAGTGGGGGTGTGGTCTGATGGGAGGCTTTTGGCTGGGGCACCAGGCCCACCACTGAGAAAGGAAAGGGAGATGGCCCTGTTGGGTGGAGGTTGCCATTAAGTAAGGGAATGCCTTGAATTCTAGACCTAGTCTCCTGGAAGAGAAAGAGTCTGTACAAAGAGGTGTTTTAGGATGAAAGTAGCCAGCGGTCCTCAAAGCCATGGGGGACCCATAGCCTGGTCTGAGCACACTGCCGGAAGTTGTGGGGGGGGCATTGCTGTATGGCTGTGTCACCTCCCCAGTCCTCTGTGCTCTAGGTGGCAGGGCCTGTCCTGGGGAGGGATCCTCTCTGAAGCTTGGCTGAAACACAGGGACCTGGGCTGACAAAATGGCGCAAGAGCCAGCGTCCCAGAAGTGCAGCCATTGTCGCAGGAGAGCCTGAGCAGGGTGTAGATTGGGGCATTTAAATTGGCTCCATGGGGAGTTCCTGTCATGGCACAGTGGAAATGAATCTGACTAGAAACCATGAGATTGCGGGTTCGATCCCTGGCCTTGCTCAGTGGGTTAAGGATCTAGCATTGCCATAAGCTGTGGTGCAGCAGACGCAGCTCGGATCCCGAGTTGCTGTGGCTGTGGTATGGGCTGGCAGCTGTAGCTCCAATTTGACCCCTAGCCTGAGAACCTCCATATGCCTTGGGCACGGCCCTAAAAAGCTAAAAACAAAAACAAAAAAACTGGCTCCATGGCTCAGTCCCATTCCTGGTCCTTGGTGGTGACCCAAGGGCATCAGAAGAAAGTCTCCGTGGGTGTTTGTAGGACATACTGTCATGAGGTAGGCCTCTCAACACTGGCTCCCACAGCACAGAGCCTAAATAAATGAGAGAACCTCTGGAAGCTTCTGTTAAGGATGTTAAATGTTACGTGTTAAGTTTGACATTTTGACAGGGGCAGAGCAAGCATTCTGTTATGTTTTAAAAGCAGACTCTAGTTTTATGTCAAACCATCCAGAATTGTCACCTCTTAGCTGCCTTCCTTACAACTCAGAGCGTGGATTTTCACATCCGGAAAAGTCTTTGTTCACCAATATCCAAACGATGAAATACTGATTGTAACTGAAAAAGTACCCACGTTTCACCAAAAGGGTCTTCTGCTAAGAGAGAGAAACGTTGCATTTCCTGGAGATTTTATCCTTTTTTTCTTACAATGAGGAAATAGGAATGGAGGCTTTTTTCCCCTCTTTACCAGTTTCCTCCACCTCTTTCTTATGAACAGTAGCATTCTCTCTTCCTGGCATTTAAATATTTTTGAAATAGCTATTCTCAGGCTAATAACAGCATAATGGTAAAACAAAGGACATGACTCTGTTCTGAAACTCAGCCTGTGTTCTGTGCTGGTGCTGTCAAACACACGCCTTTACCCACATGCATGGAATTGGGCAGCCTTGCTTCTAAAGGCAGTTGTGTAATGTGATAGGTCACTGTTATATTGACTATCTGTTAGCGTAAGGGTTCTCATAAAATATTTATTGCTTGTCCCTGAGCCAGCGCCCCATAATGCAGGTACATTTTGCATCACCACTTACACCATGAGATGCTTGGTTTCTATCGCTTATTTTGTCTGTCTTTTTTTTTTTTTAAAGCCACTATCTGCATTGTCTACTTTGAGGTACATTAGTTACCATGGAAACAGTGATGTCATTGGTGGGGGTGAGGGTTAGTGACATCCGCAATGACAGTGTAAAATCATTTGATTTAATGGTTTGAAATTTACACCACGCCTGGGGAAACTTAGGAGTATGTTTGAGAGGATGATGCGCTTAGGCAATTATAGCTGGCGGGATGCATGTGCACGTAACAAAAGTCAGCATTTGTGTGGTTTTTAAGTTGCAGACAAAAATATGCCAGAAAGTTAAGGAAAGAAAAAGGAAGGTCAAGGCATTCATATAATTTCCAACTGGTTGGGGCTCACAGTTACAACAAATGCATAGTGTTCCTGCTATAGGGATGGTTTATGTAAGTAAGGCCCATTTTCCCCCATAAAAATATTGTTATAGGAGAGATCTTTGGCTTTCTGAGTGAAACTCATACGTATTCCAGGCAGGGACTGATTAATTCTGATGTACAACTGAACTTTTGACAAGATCCCTAACAAGGTGTGGGTGGTCTCAGAAGCTTTAGAAGGAGCTTTTATGTGACTACAGTCATGTGTGTGACAGCAGAGAGGCTGTGGGAAGGCCCAGGGAGGGCCCTGGGTCCCTTTAATAGGTGCTCAGGGTGCTGAGTAGAGTGTCCTAATGACGCTGGTCTGTGTTCTCCTTCAACCTGCGTGTCTCTTTTATTTTATTTTTTAATTTTTTTGGAGTATAGTTGATTTACAATGTTGTATTAGTTTCAGGTGTACAGCGAAGTGAATCAGTCATTAATATAAGCATATCCATTCTTTTTTTTCCCGTATAGGTTATTACAAACTATTGAGTACATTTTCCTGTGCTATATAGTAGGTTCTCGTTAATCATCTCTTTTACACGGTAGTGTGTGTACGTTATTCCCACCCTCCCCATTCTTCCTTCCCCCGAATGGTTTCACCTATGGTAACCATAAGATTGGTTTTTGAAATCTGTGAGTTTGTTTCCATTTTTTTTTAATGATTTTTATTTTTTCCATTATAGTTGATTTATAGCATTCTGTCGATTCTTACTGGACAGCAAAGTGATCCAGTCATACATATATATACATATTCTTTTTCTCACATTATCCTCCATCATGTTCCATCACAATGACTAGGTATAGTTCCCTGTGCTATACAGCAGGGTCTCATTGCTTACCCACTGCAAATGCAATAGTTTGCAACTTTTTTTTTTTTTTTTTTTTTTTTTTTTGTCTTTTTGCCTTTTGTAGGGCCATTCCTGTGGCATATGGAAGTTCCCAGGCTAGGGGTCTAATGGGAGCTGTAGCCGCCGGCCTACACCATGGAGCAAGGCCAGGGATCGAACCCACAACTTCATGGTTCCTAGTCGGATTCATTAACCACTGAGCCACGATGGGAATTCCAATAGTTTGCATCTTGTTTCTGTTTTTTAAAATAAGTTTTTTGTATCATTTTTTTTGTGCCTCTTTAAAAAAAAAAAAAACACCTTTAATTTTGAGATCATTGTACATTCACTGGCACATAAAAGATAGAATAGAGAAGGATGCCAGTCTTGCTCAGTGGTAGCATTTTGCATAGCTATAGTATATACCACAGTCAGGAAATTGACAAAGATGCAGTCCACTTGCAGGTTTTGCTAGGGTTACGTGCCCTCATTTGTGTGAATATATTTAGTCCTTGCAGTTTTATCTCAAGGGTAGATTGTTGTGACTGCTGCCATGGTCTCCGCACAGAACACTTCTATTATATGGATCCCACCTGCTCCCGTTGTCCAGCCACACCCTCCCCTGCTCCCCAGTCCCAGGCAACCCTGTAGTCGTCCTTCAGTATCTGAAGGGGATTGGTTCCAGGACCCTGTGGATGCCAAGAATCCATAGGTGCTCAAGTCGCTTATGTAAGATGGCCTAGTACAGTCAGCCCTCTGTATCCGTGAATGGAGAACCCAGGAATATGGAGGGGCAGCTGGAAACTGTTTTCCATCTTGGTAACGTCATTTTAAGAAATGTTATATAAATGGAATCATAGAGCAGGCAGCCTTTTGAGATTAGCATATGTCAACAATCCATTCATTTTAATTGCTGAGTAATAGTCCATGATGTGGACGTTACCACCAGTAGCTTAAACATTCACTCCTTGAAGGGCCTTGGGCTGTGCTTGTCTTTTTAAACAGAAATACTTGGGAGGAGTTCCCGTCGTGGCTCAACGGAAACGAACCAGTATCCATGAGGACGTGGGTTTGACCCCTTGTCTCATTCAGTGGGTTAGTCTCTGTCGTGGTATAGATTACAGATGCAGCTTGGATCTGGCATTGCTGTGGCTGTGGCATAGGTTGGCAGCTGCAGCTCTGATTCTACCCCTAGCCTGGGAACTTCCATATGCCAAGGGTGTGGCCCTAAAAAGACAAAAGAAGAAAAGAAATAGCTGGGAGAGGGCTTCTGGGGTCCTAACAGCACAGAGTCATTGAGCACTTTAAAGGAATGCAAGTTTTCAGAAGGTCTCCCTCTAGAGCAGTGAGGCCTGGATTATTTAGAAGGAATGGATGAGGTACAGAGCACAAATGGAAGCCCAGGAGAGCTGGCTGCCCAGGTCCCATGTCTCCTTTTGGTTGAGGGAGGGGAAGGGCTTGGTATCTACTGTAGTTCGTTCCCTTGCAAAGGGGAGCAGAGGTACTCTGTGCTCTGAGACCTGCATTTAAGCATCTTCATCTTTCTTCCAGGATTGATGGAACAAAGTATTTTTCCTGATAGAAGGAGCTGTAACAGTAACTACTCAGCCTGCTTGACCCCCCCACCCCCAAAGCCCTTCTGGGGAAGATGAAAACCTGAACTCTTGTTCTGGGACAGGTCACCGAGGGAACTGTTTCCTTGGTCTCACCGATTGAATTTTCATTTTGAAAGTGTTCCACTTGGCCTTTTCAAAAATATGCCCCAGGACTGGAGCCACATGATGGAATTTAAACTCGAAAATCTTTCTCAGAGTACCAGCCTCATGTCTGTGTTTCTGGTCTGAGGTTCATGGGAAGCAGCCTGAATAACAGACCCAGTGATCTGACATTGCTTTTCCCATCGAAAGACTTTTAATTACCCTGTGTTTTTATGCAACCCGCAGGCTCTCCCCTCATCCTCTGCTGTTTAAGCTGTTGACCTAAAGAAAGAAATGGGTTTTAGCACTGGAACTGGAGGTTTAAAGGCCATGCAGAGAAACTTGGTGGTTTGGATCGGAAGCTTTTGATACCAATAGCTGTCAGTCAGAGTCAGCTCTTGGACTTTTAGAACCGCACAGTGAATGCCAGTAAGCAGGGAAGTAAGTAGCACATGGAGATAGCCCACAAAGGACGCAGAAACATGTGCCTTTGACCCAGATGTCAGGAGACGGTTTTCAGAGCATGAGCACTGATTCCTTCCTTTCTTCCTTTTTCCTTTTCCTTTTCCTTCCTTCCATTCCATCCTCCCTCCCTCTCTTTCTTTTTTTTTTTTTTTTTTTTTTTGACTGCCCTGAAACATATGCTGTTCCCAGGCCAGGGATCAGATCTGAGCTGCAGTTTCAACCTAAGCTGCAGTTGCAGCAATGCCACATCCTTAACCCACTGTGCCAGGTCGGGGATCGAACCCACGTCCCAGCACTCCCAAGATGCCACTGATCCTGTTGTGCCACAGTGGGACTCCAAGCAGTGATTTATTTGCAGGCACTCCTCCTCATTTTCTAGCACTAACCTGGGATGTCATGCCTAAGAGGTGTAACTGTCCCTCCAGCCACCACCTTCCCTGCCTCCGTCCCACCAGGTCAGATGCCCTTCTCCTGGGATTTCCTTTGCCATTGACACTTTATAACACAAAACCCTTAAGATCAGTGCCATGAAGTATAGTCACCTCTTCCTGGGGAGTTTGGTTCTCAGGCAGCCTGGGACACTAACATTGTGAGTAGGTAGAATATTACCCAAGAATGTTCCTCAGCTGTCTGGAAGGTAAATAGCGCTTTCATGCAGTATGAAAAATGCTCAGACTGAATCACGCTTAGCATCAGTGAGATGGGTGTACAAGGAGAGGGCAGGTGAGGATTGGCCCTTAGTGGGAAGATGCCAAGGTCATGTCTCCTTTCTCAAGCACCTGCTCAGGACATGCCTCTACTGAGTGGAATTAGGGATTAAACTAATCACACTCTTTAAATAATGTGTTGTTGAAGCCGCGTATTTGCTTATCTTTGTGTTCACAGCTCCCAGCTCAGGGTTGAGCATGTGGTAGTGTTTGGTAAATGTTTGCTAAATGAATGAATGAATAATCAGGCAGCGTAAAGCAGGGAGATGTGAAGTTTACTAGTACGGGATGGGTTGGTGGGGAGAGGGTTTCCACCCTCCATTCCCATAAGCACCATATGTGACTTTTCACCCCCCACTCTGGTTTTACTGAATGTGTGCAAAAAGTAACACTCCATCAAGGCTAATAAATTATGGCCTAGAAAGAACTGGAATTTTCTTTGCAATTAGGTAGCACCAGGAACTATAATATCATCTGGTTCTTTAAGAAGTTGGTTGGGCTGCACTCTTTGTGCAAGAATGGGCCTTGACTCACCAGGCATTGAGGATGAGCCACCTGTCATGGTGCTGTCCAGGCTGGCTGGCTCCGTCTGCTAAAAAACAGGCAAGTAGCATGGACTTGGGGAAGAGCCCCAGGCTCCCTCTGCTCAGATTCCAGGCCTCTCTATCAACCCAACTCAGTCTTCAAGTTGCCAGGATGCTTTGAGGCTGGTAGGTAATAAAATAACTCCTTTCTTCCTCCCCACTCTCCACTTTTTTTTTTGTAAACACCTGGTATTAAATGATTGACTTTCTCTTTCACCAGGTGTCTGGAGGCTTGCTTTGTGAAATCTGCTTGTCCTGAGCATGCAAAGAGAAACTTGGTACTGAGACCCTCAAATTCTCTTTTCCTGGTTTGTCTTTTCATTCTGTCTGCTGAGGCACCAGAAGGAATGTCAGAAACCTAGGCCTCTTGGTAAAAGAAGCTCATATGCGGGATTAGAACGGGCGGTCTCTGCCTGGCCCTCTTGCTCCGATGCCAGGACTAGGAGTGAAGTGGGACTACCTTGGTTTGGCTTTGCTGGGCCCTTAGAAGCCACCTGTCCTTAACATTCCGCCCTGTGCATTTCCTTACATGTAGCTGTCATTTCCACAGGGATTTCCCTTTGCAGTTACTTGTAATGAGCTTATTTTATGCCATTATGTACCTTTCAACTTGGTTGTAAATTCCAAGTGGTGATTTATCTTGCTTAATGACTAAGGCAATCCTTTTGCGTATTATTCATACTCTTCTAATTACTTCATGTGCTCTGCTGATTTATGTGTAGAAACTTTGGTTCCAGCCCTTTTGCAAGCAGAATCGTATTGGTGGTGTCTCTGGGTGCCGCACCTTCACATGTCATGGCTGCAGCCATGGGATGCCACACTTCAGGCCAGGAACTGTGCTAAATGCTTTTTATCTGCCGTCTACTTAATCCTCTGGCCAATATGCCCACAGAAACTTCAGGGTGGAAAGTGTTGCCACCATAGCATAAAGTCACATGGATGATCAAAATCGTGGTCCTGAGAATGATAACAATAATTAGAGAAATACAAATCAAAACTATGATGAGGTACTACCTCCCACCAGTCAGAATGTCCATTATTAAAAAATTTACAGCGGTACCCATTGTGGCGCAGCAGAAATGAATCTGAACAGGAACCATGAGGTTGTGGGTTTGATCCCTGGCCTCGCTCAGCAGGTTAAGTATTTATTTGGCATTGCCATGAGCTGTGGTGTAGGCTGGCAGCTGTAGCTCCGATTAGACCCCTAGTCTGGGAACCTCCATATGCTGTGGGTGCGACCCTAAAGAGCAATAAAAAATAAAAAAATTTACACATAAGAGATGCTGGAGAAGTTGTGGAGAAGTGGGAACCCTTCCAAACCATTTGTGGGAATGTAAATTGGTGCAGACATTATGGAAAACAGTGTGGAAGTTCCTTAGAAAACTAAAAATAGAGCCACTGTATGATCCAACAATTCCACTCCTGGGCATATATCCAGACAAAACTATAATTTGACAAGATACATGCACCCCTGTGTTCATAGCAGCGCTATTTATAATAGCCAAGGCATGGACGCAACCTCAATGCCCATTGACAGATGAATGAATAAACAAGATGTGGTGTATATACAGTAGAATGTTACTCATACCATTTGCAGCAGCATGGATGGACCTAGAGATTATCATACTAAGTGAAGTAAGTCAGAAAGAGAAAGACAAATATATGATATCACTTATATGTGGCATCTAAAATATGACACAAATGAACTTATATATCAAACAGAAACAGACTCAAAGACATAAAGGATGGACTTTTGGTTGCCAAGTTTTTGGGTGAGGGAGAGGAATGGGCTGGGGAGTTTGGGTTTAGCAAATACAAAACCTTATATATAGAATGGATAAACAACAAGGTCCTGCTATGTTACACAGGGAATTACATTCGCTATCCTATGATAAACTGTAATGGAAAAGAATACGAAAAAGATCATGTATGTATAATTGAATCACTTTACTCTATAGAAATTAGCACAACATTGTAAATCAACTACAATAAAATAAATTAAAAAAATAATCATAGTGATAATGTCTAACACTGCTCTAAGGTTTTTATATATTTTAACCTCTTCGATCCTCTCTAAACCCTCTGAAATAAGTATGACTATTATCATTGTTTTACAGCTGATTCTGAGGTCCTGAGAGACTAGGAAACTTTCTCAGTGTCACATAAGTTCACTGTGGCAGTGCTGGGCACCAAAAACAGAATTCTGACTTCCTGAGCCTTTTCTTTTAAATAATAAGAAATTGTATTCAAATAAAGAAACCAGTATTAATGTCTTCAAGAGAGATTATGTGAATTGCCAAAGTCAGAAATTATCATGCAATGTCTATTTTCTAGTATTAAATAGAGTTTAAGTGGTTTCTGCAATTAGCATCTTTCTAGGAAGCTGGGATCATCAGAATCCAGTTATAATTTTGACACTTCCTTTTTAAATCATCAGAATCATGTGTTTGAAATGAACATTTTGGGAATGCCTCCTCCGTGCCAGGCCCTGTGCTGAGTGTTTTTCATCTATTATCTCACTTAATTCTCGTAATAGCAATATTCTTTGAGAGCTGAGGAAACAGAACACCATGGAGATTAATTGCTTGGGTTCAGTGGCTGGAGCCCTCCTTGTAAGCTCACCTGAATTCCGAGAGCATAGACTCTGAGGTCCTTCCGCTGTGCATCAGGGAAGCTCTCTGGGAAAAGATGCAGTTGTGTGGGCTATCTGATGCTCTCTCATTTAGTAGGAAAAAGCCTACCCATCCCATGTGGAGCCCAGGAAGAAAAGGGCTGATGGGAGGCACAGGGGGTGCTGAGCCCACCCTCTGCTCTGGGTCAGCTGGTAGAGGGTCTGCAGAGAAACGAGGTGGTCTTCTTTGTCCCTTTCCCCATCACTGGCCAGCTCTAGGCCTGGCTGTGCCATTTCTGCCATTGCAACACTCATTCTGTAAGTAAGCTCAGAGGCCAGGAGCTTCCCAGGTTCCTGTTAGAAGGACATTTGAGGTCAAAGTGCTCTTCCCAAAGCTGCCCTGGCTCTGATGTCTCTGGCAGTAGCTGAGAAGATGCCTCCTTCTTCCAGCAGCCCAATACCAGAGTGTCTGAATTCGTATGTTACATGAAAAGGGAACCTTTCTCTGCTGGGCGGTGGGTCTGAAACCATAGCCTTCGAGTGCTGCTTAGAATGGGACTTTGACTGGTCTCTAGCTTTTGTAAGATAATCAACCCTTAAACTGCTGTGATGATCCTTGATCGTGGGCATCATCCTCTGTCCTCAATTCCATTCATAGTAGGCACTTGGGGAAAATCCATCCTTATTGTGAGTAGCCATATACTATGTGAATTGACAGCCTCCGCCCGCCCTTTTAATTTTGCTGCCAACATATGGGAAGATCAAGAAGGCTGTTCTGGGATGGTGACATTTGAGTAGATTTAAAGTCTACAGCTGTTCTGAGCAAGAGTGTTTTAGGCAGAGGGAATAGGACGTGCAAAGGCCCTGGGGTTGAAGCTTGCTTGTTATGGTCAGGGAAAGGAAAGTCTAGGGAGTCTCTCACAGAGGAAGCAAGGGGAAAAGCCGTGGGAGATGAGACTAGAGAGGTTGCTGAAGATCATATCCCGCAGGGCCCCGTGAGCCATCATAAGACTAAATTGACTGCTTTAAAGTTTATTTGGGGCCAGCACATATGATCAGTCCATTTCCCCAGTATCCCCAGTAGCCTCTGTGTCTTTGTCTTTCATTATTCCTTTCCTTCAGGGTGTCCTGTGCTTCCCCTTCGTCCCCTTGTGCAATGGGAGAGTTTTGAATATTGTAAGAATAGCACAGAAATCCATATGGGAAGCTTAGAGGATTATATCTTTTTCTATGACCTAACTCTTCTTTTTAGCTGGACAGTGATGATAGAGCTCATCTCTTATGCTTTTCTTTAAGATCCTCCCACCCCACGCAGATCCTCCCATTAGGTGAGATTTGTTTGTCAGGAGCCCCTGGCCCCCCACACCTGCCCTGGGTCAAGGCAGCTTCCTGACTTGTCTTCCCCATGGGACAAGTGTGTGAAGTCGTCTGCAGTGCCTGAAGGCCCTGCACGAGTATGAACTGGAGAGGGTGATTTGCCTCTTTATGCTTTGCCCTTCCAAAGAGAGATGTAAAAGCCAGGCTGCCAGCATCAGTACGTTTCTGTGGGGTGACCATATTTATGTGCTTACTGATTGCTAAGTCACCCTAGTGCAGGGCTCATTCAATGTCCTTATCTTTGTGGCTATTGTTCTCGGGACCTCACACTGACTCCATCAATCTGAGTTAGTCCAGCGTAACTGCAGATGAGAATTAGGGTGTCATGTGATGGCACTTTGCTGATTCTCTTTAAAAGTTGTGAAGATGAGGGATAATGGGTACTTAATGAGCTCCTGCAAGATGGCAGGTGCTGACAAGTGCCTTATAACCTCCACTGATATGTCATTATTCAGAACCCAAAGCTTGGAGGTCAGAGGTGTGTCCTTACGGCTGGATGTTGCGGTTGACCGGGAGAGGGAGCAGGAGTTAATGTCCTGCTCCCTTTCTGCCTGTGTCTGTGTGATGGCCAAGACTCACTCTCCCAGTGGAATCCGTGCTGGCTTTTATGGCCTTTGTGAGAAGGCACAGGGAAGCCGACGTGCCTGAATACCAGGCATCATTGTCACTGTCAAGTGCCTGTTCCGCAGTGCTCAGTCATGGATGGGTTTAGAAATGCCTTCGATTTTAGAGTTGATACAGGTCATGTGAATAGACTGATGATGTTTTGCTTTATTTTTCAATACTTTCCTTTTCTCGATTAGAATGTTGTCCTCCTTTGCCCCCCCACCCCCATCAGCGTATCTCTCTAAGTGCAGGCTGGCTCTAGCCATTTCCAGTCTGTTCTAGATGTTCTGTCTGAACATCCCTGGCCACCCAGTTCTCCACAAAATGACCCTAAGTCTGCTAGGATGAGACACTACAAATACCAAGTCTGCCCCCCTTGCCCACACCCACCCCATCGGGTGCCATGGTACTGCCTGTGCGCATGGGGGCCCCCGCAGCAGCTGGCGTCAAACAATGCTCATTCTCATCTGGCCATCCCAGAATGGCCTGGCAGCTTCGGCCATTCAGAGCCCGGCTGGGGCCGGAGTCGCTGGGTTGCCCTGCAGAGGCAGTTTGCCACTTTGTGCTAATAAACTCATTTCAATCCGAGGAACTTCTGAGGGCTCTTCTCACCCTGTCTCCTGTTTTTGTGATGAAAGATATTAATGAAACCAGGCTGGATGTGACTGCCGAGGTTTGAAATATCATTCTGCTGTGCTGGCTGTGTGCTCTGGATAAGTTACTTAACCTCTCTGAACCTGTCCTTCTGTATCCCTATATATTTTTTTAATTTTTTAATTATAGTTGATTTATGATGTTCTGTCAATTTCTGCTATACAGCAGAGTGACCCAGTCATGCGTGTACACACACAGTCCCTTTCTTATATTATCTTCTATCATGTTCTATCGCAAGTGATTGGATATAGTTCCCTGTGCTATACAGCAGACAGACAGGATCTCATTGCTTATCTCTGTATCTCTGTATTTAACTTAATACCTATGCCACGCAGTCCATTTTAGGATTAAATGAGATAATGCTTGGGGAAAGCACCTGGGCTGGGTCTTGGGGACACGTATGCCTCCCTAGATAATGAACTTTCTTCCCTTTTTCAGATAGGATCCCAGACAGAAGAAAAAAAGGGCCAGACCAACTTCAAGACATGCTGCTTTGCTCGTGGCTGTAATCTGGGTGTGGCAGATTTCAGATATTTTCAAACAAAAGTAAAAGAGCTTTAATTACGCCCTCATTTGTGGTTTAGTTTGGTTGCCGCCCTGTCGATGCTGCAAAGTGCAGGGCTGGCTGGGAGTCAGGAGTGGAAAGTCAGTACTTTCTCCTGAAACTCCCAAGTGTCTGGGGCTCAGAGATGGGGTTGCTGGTCTCCTCTGGATGTGCCGTAGTTCAGGGACCCGCCTGCTGAGTCAGCCTGGGCTGCTTGCTCCCTTGTCACACCTTTGGCGTGTGCGTCTTTGGCCCCTGTACTTACACTTGCTCTTGCTCTTTGTTTTTCGATCCATTAATTTTAGCTGCAATCTTCCAGTTGATGCAGAGCATGCACATCACTGTCATTTGTAACCAGCAGGTAGCTGGAGTGTTTGGTGTGACTTCGTTGTCACACTCCCTGGATTCCAGGCCATTTCATGCCAGGTGATCTTGGGGGTGGGGAACCTCAGTTTCTTTATCCGAAAAGTCGAATAGTGATAGCAGTTGTCTCACAGGCTTGTATGAGGATTTAGGAGGATTAACCTGTAAAAGTGGTTAGCACAGAACCTGCTCCTTAAGTAAAATTAAATTGCTTGTACTAGTATTGGTAATAAGCAATATTTGAGCATTTATTATTGCTCGTAATCATGGCCAAGTGCTCTGCTGGCGGAAAGCATGTATTACATCTTGGGTCTTCCCTGAGCCTTCCCTGAACCTCTCATGACTCAGGCCACAGCCTCACCAGCAGACCCAGAACCCTCCCAGTGGCCTTGCCCAGGGCTTTACCCTTCTATGTGTGGCTGGACAGTTCCGATTCTCATGGTGCCTTTTAAAGCAAGGGTGTTCAAGATGCTTTATCTACCTTTTTTTTTTTTTTTTTTCCTTTCCTTTTAGGGCCACACCTGTGACATATGGAGTTTCCCAGGCTAGAGGTTGAATCAGAGCTGCAGCTGCTGGCCTACACCACAGCCACAGCCACACCAGATCCGAGCCACATCTTCGAGCCACATCTTCGATCTGTGTCATAGCTCACAGCAATGCTGGATCCTTAACTAACTGAGTGAGGCCAGCGATTGAACCCACATCTTCATGGATACTAGTCAGATTTTTAACCCTCTGAATCACGACGAGAACTCCTATCTACCTTTTTACTTTCGCAAGCCAAGAGACTTAACTAGACTCCCCAGAAGATGCTGTCTGCTCTCCACCCTTTGGCACAAGCTAAATAAAGGGTCCACCGAACAGCAGCTTCAAAGGCCGCCTGAGTTAGTCTCCGGTTTCCACTTTGGTTACTTTCCAGCCTTCTTTGGTCTGGGCAGCCTACCCGGCTGCTCCAGCTAGCCGATGGGGCTGACCTTTAAGGAGAAGGAAAACTCTGCTGTCCTGACTCACTGGGGCCCCAGTTCTATCCTGGCTGGACAGCACGGCTCTGAGGAAGGTGGGAAAGGAGGCCTTGCTGGGTGTGAACTTCCCATTCATTTAAAAATCACTGTTTTCTCCATTATTCCTTTTATTTTATTTTCTCTCTCTCTCTCTTTTTTTTTTTTTTAGTGCCACACCTGCAGCGTATGGGGGTTCCCAGGCTAGGGGTTGAATTGGAGCTGTAACTGCCGGCTGTCGTATATGACAGCTACAGCAACGCCAGATCCGAGCCATGTCTGTGACCTACACCATGGCTCAAGGCAACACCGGATCCATAACCCACTGAGTGAGGCCAGGGATCGAACCCGCAACCTCATGGTTCCTAGTCAGATTCATTTCCGCTGCACCACAGCAAGAACTCCTCCCCATAATTATTTTTGTAACAGTATCACAAAAGTGGCCACTTAACATGTGCAGTTCTGTCAAAAAATAATTGTGAACAAACATGTCCCTCATGTAATTGTAGAGTGAACTTGAATCAATATTTTATTTAACTCATCAATGAGGGACCCAAGAAATTGGTAAAGCTGGCTCAAAGAGCATTGGAAGAACTGGCTATTCATAGGCATTTTGGGGAGAAAAAAGGATGGAAGAGAATATGTGTGTAAGTGTGGAGGGAATGGCGAGGTGCCATGCAGATCAGCCTTGAGGTACCCCAGCTTCTGGGAGCTGCCAGCAAAAGGGCTTCACTGTCAGCCCCCTTCAGGGTCTAAGGGAGGAAGACCTTTCCCTTCTTCTAGGCCCTGTGGTTGGTCTGATAATTAAATTGACATAAGACAGATGAACAGGAAAAACTAATTTCATATAAACAGGAGCTCATACAAACATTACACCCTAAGAAGTGACCAAAGCAGGCAGCTTTTATACCTTTTAAACAAAGAATACATTTTGAAGAGTGAATAAGACAGAGGGGTTTGGGTTTGGGGTAGTAGATTAGTGAAGAAGTAACAAGGTTTGTTTATACAGCCTCTTGGCCTTGAAATCCTTATCTCTGGTGACAAGGATGTCTGTCTTCTTTCTGGTACAGGGAGGGTGACTTTCACATGGGAGATTTAGTTCCTGCTTTTAGGGGGACAGAGGAAGGTCAGACTGTTTTTCTTGCACTAGCTGTTCCTTACACAATTTTAATTCAAAATAATCAATGTGCTGGGAGTTCCTATTGTGGCTCAGTGGAAGCAAACCTGCCTAGTATCTCCGAGGATGCGGTTCAATCCCTGGCCCCTGGGTTTGATCCCTGGGTTTGTTGCTGCCAGCTGTGGTGTAGGTCGTAGACACAACTTGGATCCCACATTGCTGTGGCTGTGGTGCAGGCAGGGAGCTGTAGCTCCCATTTGCCCCCTGGCTTGGGAACTTCCATATGCTGCACCTGCATCCCTAAAAAAAAAAAAAGAAAAATTAATATGCCAAAGTGGTATATTTTGGAGTGGCCTCCCTGGAACCCCATCAGGGGGTTGCCTTAACTGAGCAGAGTCTCCTGGTCTCCTGGGCAGCCTGCACCCCATATCTGATCCATGTCTGGGTATAAAGGCTAGACTGCTTACCCCCTGCTTGCATCTCTCCAGGGTCGTCCTATCTTCAGAACTGCCCATAGCGTCCACCTAGGCTTCTGTCTTGACTGTATCCCAGCTTGCTTTCTCTCTCTCCCCAGAAATCTGCAACTTAATGCACAGCTTCTCAGTGTCCAAGCCTTTAATGTATAGTCAATAGGAAAAGCAAACCCAGATATAAAGTTCTAGATCTCAGGGTTTGGCTCATCTGTAAAGAGCCAGATAGTAAATATTTTAGGCTTTGCAGGCCCTCTGTCTCTGTAGCGCTCACTTCAGCTCTGTGCTGGGAGCAGGAAAATAGTCATGAAGACCAAAAAAATGGCTTTGTTCCAATAATATAACTTATAAAAACAGGTGGAGGGTGGGATCTGGCCCAAGGGCCAGGGTGCTGACCCCTGCCCTAAATACGTTAAGTAACCCTGGGTAGACTGTTAAACAATATTATGACATTGAAAGTACAAGGTACCTGCCGCCTTTGCCCCATTTGATGCTTATAGAATATAATTTTAAATACTTCAACTGCCTGCAAGGGGATCATCTTACCATTTCACAAATGAGCCTAGTACCAACAGCTGGGAGGGCTCTGCGTGGTCGTACTGTTTAAGTAGATGGTAGTTTCTGGAAATGAGTGTGGATCTAGCCTTGAGACTGGCTATGCCCCCTTCCACCAGCCTCCTTCACTGAGTCATGGAAAGCAGAGGTTTGAGTGACTCTTTGGAGAAAAGCACCCCCAAACCAGAGCAGACTGCAGATTCATAGAGCCCAGAGGTACCTAGAGAGGCCCTGCCCAGCATCAATTCTCTGCCTTGGTCCTGGAGTTGTCACAGAATTGGTGCAGTTACCTACGAGTAAGGCAATTCGAATGTAGATACCTTTATCCATTAAGGTCCTAAAGGAATTGTCCTGCCTGGACCTTGTTTTCTGGGATGCATTCCTCTGACACCAGCAGGAGGTAAGAACAGCTTATACAAGGAGGTAGAGGTCTTACTGGGCTGTGCCATATGCTACCTGTGCCATTGACGAAGCCCCTTGGTTAGCCTGAGACTCTATTAGCACTGCTATGAAATGTGAAGGAATCTCTTCCAACTCTCATTTTGCAGAAAGTCCATTAAACAAGGCCTGGATTCGAATTCTGACTCCCCATCTCACCAACTATGTGACCACAGGCCAGTTTCTTAAGGTGTTCTGTTCCTCAGTTTCTTCATCTATAAATGGGGATAAGTATGGTATCTGTTTAATATGAAAATGAAATGAATCTATCCATGTAAAGCTTGTAGAACAGGGAGTTCCCGTTGTGGCCTAGCAGTTAATGAACCTGAGTAGCATCCATGAGGACGTGGCTTGGATCCCTACACTAGCTCAGTGGGTTAAGGATCTGGTGTTGCCGTGAGCTGTTGTGTAGGTCACAGATGCAGCTTGGATCCCGCGTTGCTGTGGCTCTGGTGTAGGCCAGCAGCTATAGCTTCGATTGAATCCCTAGTCTGGGAACCTCCATATGCTGTGGGTACAGCCCTAAAAAGACCAAAATAAATAAAGAAATAAGAAGCTTGTAGAACAGTATCTAACATAGTGAGCACTATGAAAGTATTTTATGTTGGTGTTTTTATTGTTTTTTATTGTTTACTTTTTTTTTTTTTCTTTTTAGGGCAGCATCTGTGGCATATGGAAGTTCCCAGGCTAGGGGTTGAATCAGAGCTGCAGCTGCCAGCCTAGTGTGATCCAAGCCATGTCTGCGACCTATAACGCAGTTCACAGCAACCCATACCGCAGTTCACAGCAACCCTGGATCCTTAACCCTCTGAGCGAGGCCAGGGATCAAACCCATGTCCTCATGGATACTAGTCAGGTTTGTAACCTGCTGAGCCACAATGGGAACTCCTAATGTTACTATTATTTTTAGCACTTGCTGTGAGGTCCTACTAGTCTTAGGGACACAATAAGTATAATTCAATGCATAAATGAGCCCCATTATAGATTAGATTCAGATTAAGTTCTGGAACAGTGCTCTCCAACAGAACTCTGTGGTGATGGGATTGTGCTGCCTCTGTGCTGTTCAGTAGAGTAGCCACCAACCACATTTGGCTGATGAGGACTGGACATATGAATGGTGTGATTGAGGAACTACACTTGAAATTTTATTCAATCTAAATATGTATAGCCATGTGCGGCTAGGTCCTGCAGTGTTGGACAGTGCAGTCCTTTGAACACTCTAGTGTGTAGATATTATGATTCAGTGTTTGGCGTTTTTTGAACGTCTGTAGGTGATTCACATGCAGGTGGAATTGAGAACCACAGGACTAGGGCTTTTAAGCCAGTACTTTCTCATCCATCCATCCACCTATCCATCTATCAAGAGGTAAATTCAAGAAGTAACTATTAAGTTCCTGCTATGTGCTAGTTTCTCTTCTGGGCAGAAGCAGTCAGCAAAGGGAGAGAAGGTCTTGGCTGTCAAAGAACTTGTGTGCTGGTGGGGGAATAGATACCATAAAAGCACACAATAAACAGGCCACTCCCAGGAGTTCCCATTGTGGTGCAGTGGAAATGATTTCAACTAGTATCCTTGAGGATTTGGGTTTGATCCCTGGCTTTGCTCTGTGGGTCATGGATCCAGCATTGCTGTGAGCTGTGGTGTAGGACACAGATGTGGCTCAGATCCCAAGTTGCTGTGGCAGTGGTGTAGGCCAGCAGCTGTAGCTCCAATTAGACCCTTAGCCTGGGAACCTCCATGTGCTATGGGTGTGACCCTAAAAAGCAAAAAAAAAAAAAAAGAAATAGGCCACTCCTAGACAAGGTGCTTGAGTGCAATCAGGACAGAAGAGAGTTTTGCTGTGATGACTGGCTTGGAGGGGATGGTGGTACTTGGTTAAAGGAAGGCCTCCCTCAGGAGGGGACCCCTTGAGCTGAGACCTGTTTGATGAGAAGGAGACAGCCTTGTCCTGATCTGAGATTCCTGTTCCAGGCAGAGGGAACAGCAAGTTGTCCTGAAATTGGGGCTGTGCCTGGCCTATTTGAGAAACAGGTGAAAGGGCGGTGCAGTAGGAATGGCGAGGACATAGGACTGTAGTTGTAGGTGAGCTTGGAGAGGAGGGCAGGGTGTTATTTTTTAGGGCCTCTGGGGCCAAGGTCCTGTGTTCGAATTTTATTCTAAGTGCCGTGGGGAACCACAAGAAGATCCTGAGCTGCTCTGTGCTCAGAGCACCTCTTTAGTTGCCATACTGTACCTGGGTGATGAGGAGGGGCTAAGTGGTGGCTGGGGCACAGATGGTGGCAGTGCAGATATAAGAGTGTGGCAGACAGGAATCTACCAAGGTAGAGCTGACAGAACTTACTGCTAGGTGGATGGCTCTTGAAGGTCACAGAGTGTTTTTTCTTAGCCCTACACAGTGAGACTGGGTATTTGGTATTCCCACTGACTGAATAAGTTTCCCTTCCTTCCATCTTCAGGAGGCTGCTAAGAAGCTTTGAGAGGCCATGGAGTGTAGGTGAGGGGATGATAAAGCATGTAGCCTGAAGCGGTGTTGCTCTGACTTGAAAGTGCAGATCACCTTGGGGATCTTGTTAAAATGCAGACTCCGACTTTGTAGGTCTGGGCTGGGGTCTGAGATTTTGCATTTCTAAAAGGCTCTTCTGTGATGCCGGGGCCACCTTGGCTTGAGCCCCACTTTACCTAGGGAAGGCTTACTCCTGCCACCCAGGGGCTCAAAACCATGATCCCTGGAACCTGTGTGTCTTAGGAGCAGGTGGTAGGTAGCCAGGAAGAATGCATAAGAACACACTTGAGTCCATTCTTCTGGATCTACATGGGCATCTTGGACTTGGCCGAGCCCTCTCTAGAGACTCAAGGAATTTGCTTGGTGAGTAGACAAAAGTCCTTGCCCTTTTGTTTGTCCTTTGGGAACATAATTCCTCAGCAATTATTTCACAGCCTGTAGCAGTGTAGGCACAGCTCTTCAAGTCCAATCTCCAGAACTCCATTTGAGGGGACGTATTTTACATGAAAAAGAAGCCTTTAAAGCAAAATGACCCGTGGGCAAGAAGGCACATGACTCCCTCTGGATCAGCAACCTCATGTTATTAACACAATGCATTTACTCGGGTGTCTGGGTGGGAGAAATGAGACTTGATCACCAGAGATATTAACAATGGGATGATCAGTTTCAGTGGAGAGGCAGTTCCACTCCAAAGCAGTGCCTCTGGCTCTGGATCCATTTCTTAATGAAACAGGAAAGGAAGTGTCAAGAAGTTTAATATGATGCATTTCGCTGAAGAGCATTACTATAAGTGAAACCTATTACCAGGCCGCAGGATTTAGGGCTGTTTGGAAACAAGTGTACTCCCTTGTAAAAGGGGGCTGGTTCAACCGTATTGATCATCCGGGGCCAGCACAGGAAGTTTTATTGAGGCAGGATTTCATATGGAAGCTTTTTGTAAATGAAACTAACATTTGATTACTGGGAGAAAATTACTGCGACTTGCCATCTGGTTTCCCAGCCAATACCATTGATTCATGGTGCTTGTAGTAGTTCCTAATAATCTGTCCCATTTCATATTGTATGAGATATTGAAGCTATTTTCCTGACTGCTCCAGTCTAAACATTTAGGGTTATTGCACCAAGCTTGCACTCCAGCTTTCTTCGATCTAATTTTTTGAGTTCTCAAGTGCTGCAGCATTTATCATTACAGGTTATTAAATTATCATGTGGTAGTTTGCATTTTTATTATGTTCTTCCCTTCTAATATATGCAGATCTTCCCGTTAGAGCCCACATAGATTTTTTTCACTAGGCAAAAGGAGGAACGTTGAACTGTCTCAGCCCACCTCAGTCAAAATGACCGATATCTTTTCTTGTTTCTGAGTGGGAAGCTCTTCAATAAAGCCACTCGCTCTGTGGGTTTGCCGCTCCGGAGAAGCCTGATTCCTCCAATTCCCAGTGCTCGTTTTTTTTTTCTATTTATTTCTCTTTTCTTTCTGGAATTACTGCTTACTCTAGAGATAGCTGCTTAATAGGAAGAATCAGGCACAGTCTAAGGGAGCTCTTAATGAAATGTGTTCAGTTCATAATATGGTCTTAGAATTAAGGCTGCAGCTTTTCCCGTGTTTATAGAAGTGCTCCCAGCAAAATTATACAACACCTCCCTCCTCTGTAAATCAGCATGTTACTTCCTGGAGGGGGATTCAGAGTGATGGCCCCGATCAACACAAAGCAACTCTTACTTGCCAGTAGAGATAAAAGTCAGATCCATGGCGCAGCCACAATTGCTTTTCAGGGATAGGACTCCAGGCAGAAATGGCACATGGAGGTGTTCCTTCAGAAGGGACCCTCTTCCCAGTGCGAATAAAGATGAGCCTTACATAAGATGCTTGCCATCCCAAGAGGCTGTTTCTGGCAAGGAAATAGTCAGAAATGTCCATAGAAAAGTCTCTGTGATGCCAGCTTTGATTCTGCCAAGAGGCATCACAAGCTTAGGAGCCAAACAGTCCTGGGTGGAAATCCTATCTCTGCCACTTTCTCACTGTGTGATCTTAGGAAAGATAGGTAACTGTTCTGCTCTTTAGTCTCCTCTGGAGAATAGAATCATGCCTTCTTGGCTGCTAGAGAGTTGTAAGAATTCACAATAATACATGCTAACTTTCTATCACACTGGGTACCATTGCCTATACAAATTGTTGCTTTCAAAGCAAAACAAAAATGTTAAGTTGGACATTACCACTAATCTTTTATTCTTGTTTTTACATTCTTTGGATCAAAATTTTAAAAAAATCAACAACCTTCAACTGATTCTGACCATTTCTTTCCTCCTGGCTCTTTAGACTCTATTGCAAGCAGTTTTCTCTGCTGATGCAAATGCTGGGAGTGTCATCTTAATAAAGCCAGTCTCCCTAGACACTAGTGGCTGAGTGGATGGCTTTGTTCCCATGTGCCAAGCTGAACCTACCCTGCAGCCCAGGCTCCAGCAGCAGTGTGCCAAAGGCAGTGTTGGAACGGAATGTCCAGGGTCTGTGATGGCAAGGGCATCACCTCTGTTTTCTGACCTGCCGAGGCATCCTGCAGTGGATGACATGTCAGCAGGGGGAGGGCCACAGGAGCTGTAACTGCTGGACAGAGCCAGGTGCATTTGCGTGCATGAGAGTCTTTGCTGTAGACACACAGTGTTGAGTTGGAATGAGAGGTAGAAAGCAGCATGGTTTGTTTCTGATGTTCTTGGCTTGCATGAAGGTATCTCTTTCAACACATCTTATTTCTTAAGCATGAAGTCAAAGGGAGATAATATAACCCAGTTAACCTGATAGGGCTCCAGCACGTCCCAGGGGATGCATCCATTGACCATCTATCATCATACACACAGCTCTCTGCTCAAGAGAAGAGCCCTGACCCCATGTCAGGGGTGCACAGAGCAACATGCTTTTGACTCTCTGGTCCAGAGTGAGGCAATCGTTGCTTTCTTACCGAGGTGAAGGATATACTTCTCTGTACATCCCATTGGAGAGGCTGTGCCTCTGATCTAGAACCTGGAGATTACAGTCTTCACAGAACATATTTTGTTTTATGTTGGTAATATTTCTAAGACCCTCTTAGACCTGCTTGTCTGTGCAATTTCCCCAACAGGGTATCTCTCCTGGCCTCTCACTTTTATTAGACATAAAACATCCCATGTGCATAATTATTCTCCTTGTCAGGCCTGGCTCTATTATTCTCTGGCCCCCAGAGCCATTTGGATCTCTTCTCAAAGGGTCTGGAAGGCTGTACTCACTTCCTCATTTCCAATTGAGATCTGGAAAAATTCATCTAAAGAAATTTGACATTTAGATCCCTAAAATCCTAGTGTTACATTCAGTGGGTTGGGGTCCTCTTCTTGCCTTCATCCTGAGACGCCCCCTCCCCACCCCCGTGCATGCATTCTCAGTGGAGGCGATATCATTGCTAATGGAGTGAAGATTGCTTCTTGTGGGTGGAAGAGGGATGCAAAAAATTTATTGCTCTTTTTATGTGTAAAGCATAGATACTTATACAGCATGTAAACAGATATGCAGTATGTCTCTGGTATTAAAATACCATAGGAGGCCAATTAAGAAGAAATGTCTAAAAAGGCTCTTGGGTGTGGGATAATGAAAAAAGGTTGAAAAACACTGCTCTAGAATTTTACTCTTGGTATCTCATATTCATTATTCAAAAAAAACTAATGCCTGAATGGAGACTCTTGGCTCTCCACTTGGGGTGAAGATATTACCAGGTGTAGTTTTGGGAGGAGGGGATGGCTAGTAGTGTGTTTCCAGCTGAAAGTTGTTCAGAATTCTTGAAGGGAAAGTCATGCATGTGTCTTTAATAGCAAAGGAATCACCTCAGAGATTTCGAAGTTGCAACTCCTGGACTACACCTCAAATGTACCCTAGAATCTTCTGGAACTCTGGACATCATTTGGGTGATTCCTAAATTGTCAGACCACAAGTAGTCAGACTCAAGGTCCACAACTGCTGATCTAGAAGAAGGAGAGAAAGTGACTTAGATTAAAAGCAATAAATGCTGGAGAGGATGTGGAGAAAAGGGAACCCTCTTACACTGTTGGTGGGAATGCAAATTGATATAACTACTATGGAAGTAAAAAAAACTTATTATTTTTAGTTTCTTCAAAAAACTATAAATAAGATTACCACATAATCCAGCAGTCCCACTCCTAGGCATCTATCTGGAGAAAACCATGACTTGAAAAGATACATGTGGAGTTCCCATGTGTCTCAGCAGGTTAAGAACCCAACTAGTATCCATGAAGATTCGGGTTCAGTCCCTTGTCATTTTATTGTTGAGTTGTAACATTGGTATAAAGTGTTACTCAAATCTCTTTATTCTTAAAGATTTTCTGTCCAGTTGTTTTATCAGTTATTGAGAGGGATATTAAAGCCTCCAACTGTTATCATTGAATTGTTTATTTTTCCTTTAACTTGACAATTTTTGCTTCATGTATTTTGAGGGCTCTGTTATTAGTTTGATGTGGTTTGGTTGACATCTGACATTGTGTAATTTGCTTTATGTCTCATATCTTTTTTTGTTCCTTTGTTCCTTCCTTTTTGTCTTCTTCTGTGTTAGATACTGTCTCATGTTTCATTTTGATTACTTTTCTCCTTATGTTTTGAATTATTTTCTTAGTGATTCCATCTATAATAGCACAGGCTACTTCAGATTAATAGTAACAATTCATGCAAAATACGGAAACTTTGCTCTAATACACCTTCATTTCTCTTTCCTCCTTTGTGCTAGTGTCATATGTTTATATATGACATCTATCTATCCTATCTGTCTATATATCATGAATTGAACAATACAGTTACTGTTTTATGCAGTCCTATACCTTTTAAAGAAGTTAAGAGGGAAAATATTTATCCACGCATTTAACTTTCCTGGTATTTTTATTTCTTAGTGTTTATATTTGAATTACATATGGTATAATTTCCTTTCTACCCAAAGGAATTCCTTTAGTATTTCTTGCAAGGAACATCTACTGGCAATGAATTCTTCCAGTCTTGTTTATCTAGGAGTGTCTCTATTTTGCCTTTAATTTCAAGTTGTAGTTTTGTTGATTATGGAATTCTTGATTGATAGGTTTTTTTTTTGTTTGTTTTTGTTTTTTTTTTCCACAGCCATAGTATGTGGAAGTTCCTGGGCCAGGGGTTGAACCCATACCACAACAGTGACAATGCTGTGATTCAGCTGCTGAAGTGACAATGCTGGATCCTTAACCTTCTGCACCACAAGGGAACTCCTTTTCTAGTTTTTTAAAAATACAATCCCACTGCTCTCTGAGTTACCTTGTTTCCAGTGAAAAATCCGCTCTTTAACCTTATTGAGAGTTGCTTGTATGTGATGAGTATTTTTTTTTCTTTGCTGCTTTGAAGATCATGTGTTATTTTTGCCTTTTAGCATGTATGTACACAGGTTATAATGTATCTGGGTGTGGATCTCTTGGCTTTTGCCCAACTTGGAGTTTGTTAAATGTGTTAAATCTATAGATTCATGTTTTTCACTACATTTTGGATATGTTGGGCATTATTTCTTCAAATACTTTTTCTGCCCTTTTCCTCTCTTCTTTCCTTATGGGACTCCCATTATATGTATGTTAGTGTGCTTGCTGATGTCCCACAGGTCTCTGAGGTCCTATTCATTCTTCTTCTTGGTTCTTCAGATTGATAATATAATTTATTAATTTATTTTCCAGTTCACTGATTCTTTCTTCTGACATTTCACATCTGGTATTGAGCTTCTGTAGTAAATTTTTTATTTCAGTCATACTTTCAACTTTAGAATTGCCATTTGTTTGTTTATTGTTGTTATAACTGTTCAGAGTCTCTATTCATTGATTATCATGTTTAAATTTAAACATAGCTATTATTTAAAATTTTAAACATGACTTTCTTTAGTGTTCTGCACATATTATATTAGGTGCTTTGAATCTTGGTTATGTCCAACATTGGGATCCACTGTGAGACAACTTTTGTTGACTACTTTTTTTCCCTGAGTAAGGAAAGGCCACGCTTTCCTGTTTGTTTTTTGCATGACTCTATTTTTTGTTAAAAATTGAGCATATGAGATAATATACTCTAGAAACTCTGGATTCAGTTTTCTGTGCACCTGAGATTTGTTGTCATTGCTGTTTGTTTAATTACTCATCTAGACTAAATCTGTTGAATCTGTTTCTCTCATGGTGTGTGTCATGGATATCTTGGCTCAGGTTTTTGTTTTTAAATCTCGTGTGTGTGGTTTTTTTTTTTAAACGTGTTAAATTCTTGTTTTTATTTTTATACCTATCTTCCTAGGCGTCACCCCTGTGTCTGCAGTCAATAATTGGTAAGAGTTTGAACTCCAATGCCTGCAGCATTAAGATTTTACTCAAAATTAATGGAGATCCCATCGTGGCGCAGTGGAAACAAATCTGACTAGGAACCATGAGGTTGTGGGTTGAATCCTTGGCCTTGCTCAGTGGGTTAAGGATCCGGCATTGCTGTGAGCTGTGGTGTAGGTCACAGACATGGCTTGGATCTGGCATTGCTATGGTTGTGGCGTGGGCCAGCAGCTGTAAGCTCCGATTTGACCCCTAACCTTGGAACCTCCATATGCTGTAGGTGTGGCCTTATAAAGCAAAAAAAAAAAAAAAAAAAAAATTTATTCAAAAATAAGGCAGGTTTTAAACCTTCCCAGGTTTTACTTTCTTCTTTTTGCATCTCCTTTGCCAGTGCCCACAGGCTCACAGACAGGCAGGAATGAGTAGAGAAAGTGGACCCTCTCTGGTCTCTTTTCCACTTGTACACAGCTTTCAGTCAACAGAGACCTGTGAAGAGGTTATCAAGGACCCTGTGGCTGATCTTCCTGTTAAATTTCTGACTAGTCTGCCAGTCTGTTGCTTGACCCAACCAGCACCATGACCTCAGAGTCTTAAGGTGGACCCCCTGTTCATTTGCCCTTAGGATTGCTATTCTTACTTACAACACTACTGAGTGTGGAGTGGGGTTTTCATGTCCACTTCAAATCAAGTAGACTCCCTCCATCCTCAGGCCCACCTGGTAGAACTGCTGTGCCAGTCAACGTGGGTGGGGTGTGGGAGGGAGAGAAAGAACCCAGATCCCCATTGTTCTTATCAGAGGTTCAGAAGTTTTTCATGGATAAATGCTGCTCAATTTGTTGTATGTTTTAGTCAGCTTAGGGTCTCGAAATAGTTGTTTTTGACAATTTTTGTCTAGTTTTATTATTATTTTTTGAGGAGAGGATTTGTCAGGCTTTTAACACTGCTCTTCTAGCTCCATTGTCTTCTTATCTTTCAGAGAGGAGAAATCATGTGGCAGGAAAAATCATGTACCTGTTAAAGGTATGGACTCTGACACCAGACTGCCTGGGCTTTAACTGGCCCTGCCATTTATTGCATGCATGAACTTGGGCAAATTACTTAACCTCTAGGCCTCTGTTTACCCATCTGTAAAGTGAGGATAACAATAGTACCTACATAATGGGATTGTTGTGAGAATGAAATAGGTTAATATACATACAGTGACAGGAGCAGTGCTTGGCACACCTTAAGTGCTATAAAATGTGAGCTTTTATTATTATTTCAGGGAGGGCAGAGGCTTATCTGGGACTTTAGCCCCCATATCCTTGCCCTAGTGCCTTGCACATTGTCAGCTCCTCTGACCTCCAGATCATCTTTCCTAAGTGATGCTCGATGTGTGCAGGAAATGAGGGCAGCTCTCAGAGTATCCATGGGTGCGAGGAGGAAAGACTGCAGGGGACCCAAGGAACAGATGGCTTTGTGCCTTGTTGAGGCCAAATACTGGTCAGTCTTTGTCTTGGGCTCATGTATGTTTTTCCTCCCAGCCCCAGGAACTGCTTAAAATGTCCAAGTGCCACTCACATACCACATTGAGTTTGAGATCGGTCTGCACATTTGTGTTTCCAAGCAGTTGGTGAGCACAGTTCTCACATTTCAGAAGTTTTCTTGCATCAGACAGCTCCATGGGTGAATAAAGCAGCGTGGCCACACTGTTTCTAGAGAGGGAAGGATCACTGGGGAGCTGCAGGAGGACAGAGGAACTTACGGTGTGTGTCCACAGCCCAGGTGGCTGTGTGCCTGTGCAGAGCCATCCGGCCAGTTGGTACTCTTGCCTCCAGTGGACACAAGTGAGACGAAAGGAGTACGGGCTGAACCCCCTCACCACCTTGGTGGGACATCTTTCAGCAGGACAGTCCTGCACAAGTGTCCTAGCTTGGCCACCATGTGTCCTACTCTGTGCTCAGGAGTAGGGCTGCGGAGATGATGAAGACAGCCTGCAAGGAGTTTTCATCCAGATGGGCCCAAATCATGACGGCCAGGGAGAAGTGAAGGCGGGGTTTTCACAGAGGAGGTGTCATTTGAACTGAATAGGTAGGGGTATCTGAGGTGAGTGGAGTAGGATGGGTGGGGGGTATTTGGGGCCATTGGAAGGCCAGGGGATGAGAAAGATCCAGGCCAGTGCAGGAAAGTGCAAGCGGGGATGACTGCAGGAGGCGCACTGAGAGACGGAATGCGGCCAGATCTCGGCAGGTCTGTCAGCCCAAGACAAGGAGCTCAGGCTCTTTTCGTGGGCAGTGGGCGTCACTGGAGGTTTTTATAGAGAGTCTTAGTTGGGGATGGATTGAATGAGGTAAAATGGGAAGGAGGACAGCCATGAGTGTGGATATACTTGGGAGAATTCAGAAAAGAGGGAACGAGAAACAGAATTGAGACCAGTGGGGTCTGGAGGAGGGGGGAGAGGAGGAGGAGCAGGGGCCAGTGGGATGCAGAACTGAGGATGCTTCTTAGCTTTTCCTGGGCCTAGGACCGTGCAGATATCAGTGAAATTCTTTTTTGCCCTTTTAGGGCTATACTTGTGGTATATGGAGGTTCCCAGGCTAGGGGTCAAATTGGAGCTACAGCCACTGGCCTACGCCACAGCCACAGCAATGTGGGATCCATACCTCGTCTGTGACCCACACGACAGCAACGCTGGATCCCCAACCCATTCAGCGAGGCCAGTGATTGAACCCGCATCCTCATGGATGCTAGTTGGGTTCATTAACTGCTGAGCCACACAGGGAACTCCCTGAAATTCTGATGTTCATGGAGGGAGGGATCAGAAGGCTGGGTGGGCTTAGCGGTGAGGAGGCAGAATCCTGTGTTGGGACCCGTGGAGGCTGGGTGCAGTGGCCATCTAGGGCTGTGAGAGGGGGGATTGGGTGCCCTCAGCATGTGGGAGACAGAAGAACGTGGGTATCCCTCCAGGAGGATGGTACAGTGACTCAAGGACCGTCATATGTGACCTTGGGGAATCATGGCCATATAGACCAGGAGACAAGGAGGAGAGGGAGCAGGTGGGAGGGAGGAAAAGCATGGAAGGCAGCTCAGTTGTGCAGGAGTGGCTGGCTGTGTCAGAAAGCCCAGAAACCTGGTGTATAGGCGGGAAAAAACCAACCACCTTGAAGACATAGGAGCTCACTGGGAAGCTTTATCAAGAGCAGCCTCCATGGCTCTAGCAGAGTGGTGATGCCCCATCACTCTGTGTTGTCTTGAGCATGGAAAACAGCTGTCAACCTGGCAAATGTGGACTTTCTTTATGACCTTGATGGAAGGAAAGAGGAAGAATGGCAGTGATGGCATGTTCCCATTGTGGTTCAGCAGAAACAAATCTGACTGGTATCTATGAGGATGTGGGTTCGATCCTTGGCCTCACTCAGGGGGTTAAGGATTCGGTGTTGCCATGAGCTGTGATGTAGGTCGCATATGCAGCTTGGATATTGTGTTGCTGTGGCTGTGGCCGGCAGCTGCAGCTCAGATTTGACCCCTAGCCTGAGAACTTCCATATGCCTATGTGTGGCCCTAAAAAGCGAACAAAAGAAAAAAAAAAAAAGGTCGGTGACAAGAAGAGTGGTTTTAAGTTGTGGTTTTTATATGCATGAGCATTGGGCAAGCTTGTGGTTAGAATAGTGATGCAGCCAGTGGAGTGGGGAGGGAAAGAAAAGCGGGCAAAGAGGTAGAGGAAGGTCTTTGGGAGCCAAGAAGGGATGGGTGGGCAGAGGGGTCCGTGCTGAGTGGAGGGAGGGCAGCTCTTCCCTGGGTGCAGGTGAAGTGGGCACCCCCAGTGCCTTCTTTCCCTTCGAAGCCCCTTCATCCACGTTGGATCCCACCTCTTGCTCCAGCAGGAAGAGACGCTGTGTCACATCCACACTTAGGTCAACTTCACTTCTCTGTTTAATTACAGGAACCCTCTTTGGTACTTAGCTTGGTATAAATTGGTACAGCATTGTTAACTCCTTGAACAAGGTAACGTGCATCCAACAAGTAATAGACCGTCTTACTCAGGGGTGGTGAGGCCAAGTGGTACTGAGTGCTTTTAGTCTAATGTGGCGGGGTGGCGGGGGGGCAGAACTGACTGGGCATCGGGAGACAGCCTGTCCCTTAGCAGGTGCGTGACCCTGGGCTATGTACTGTGCTGCTCTGGGCTTCCCCCCAGTAAAACGTGGGGAAGGGGCTAGAACATCCTCAATATACCCTTCAGTAGTAACCCCATTGTCCTGTGAGCCAACACTGTGTGTCTTCGGTGAAGCTTGAGGGTGTTTTGTGTCTGAGATGCACTGAAATAACAATGGATTTGAGTAGGTCAGGGAAGATGAACTCCTAAGATATGTGGCTGCTTCCTTCGTTGCTCTGACACCAAAACTGGACTTTCTCAGTCTGTCTTTTGGAAGCTTTTTAATGCACATGAGCAGGCATTATTTGGTTCTGATCCTTATTTATCTTATATCTTACACCTGGATGCACAAACTTTGGCAACCATGTTATTTTCTTATCAGCTTATTTGTATGGTTCATTTCTGAGAGAGGTTGTCATTAGGTGGAAGCAGATGATTCTTGGTGTTTAGGACTAAACTTCTCTGTCTGGTGGTTTGCTCTTGAGGAATTACGTATAATGATTTTGTGTACACTGTCCTAGTCGAAGCAGTTTATAAGTAGCATATTCCTGTGGAATTACAAGTAAAACCTGGAGACCAGGAAGAAGAAGAAATGCAATGCTTCAGTACAGCCCTGGCATCCCACACTATTGCCCTAGCATGGCGGCAGGCTTGAGTCAGAGATTCCTGGTAAGCAGAGTGAAAAGGGAAATACAGCTATAATCATGCTTTTGAATGGGAAAGCAGTACAGTTAGTTCCTAGGCAAAGCAGAGCTTTTTCTAGTGCTTAATGAAAAGCATTTCTCATATCAGCCTTAATCCAGTGTTTCTGAAAGTATCTATGTTTTTTTTTTCCCCCAAGGGATGTACAGTATTTAAAAAAATAAATAAGGCTCCATATCAGGAGAGTTTCAGGAAATGCTACATAATATGTATTTTGACGGATGATTAACAATGAATATTACCATTTTGAAATCTCTCATAAGTCTTGCAGAGAAACCTGTTTATCTTTGTTCAACCCAGAGTTTTCAAAATTATGACTTCATAATGCTTTTCCTCCTTTATAGCTTCTAATAATAATAATAAAGCTTTTTTAAAAAAAACATCAAGTTTGTGTGATAGAGGCCATGAGCCTTCATCATTGGAGTCAGGGGCACCTCCCCGAGGCAGGGAGCCGGGTGCTCAGTCACTTGGGTGTGGGATGGCTGGGCTTCAGTCCTGGCCCCTCCACTCACCAGCAGCGGGACCATCATCTTCTCCAGCCTCAGGTTTCCTCTTGTGTAAAACTGGATAATACTTTGACCTACCCCCTGAAGTCATCGTGGAGGGTAACTCTGTCAATAGATGTACAACCCTCGTACTGTCCTGGATAAGTCACTGATAAGTGTTCTCTGGGTTGTAATTAATGTTACCTGCAGCCCGGAGGACACTTTGCCCTGATGCTGGGTTCTTTCCACGTGACTGGGTACTAACTGCAGTGCTTCTTTGGGTACTGGCGGTGCTTCTCTTTATTCTGGCAGAGAGGAGCCCTGTTTGCCCTGGGTGATAATTGCCTCTTTTCAGAGTTGTTTTCTCCATTATACTGGGAGCTGGCTGAGGGCACCTGCAGCCCTGGGATTACAACCTGGCTCGGCTACTCAGTCTGGGGTTTTCAGTCCTTCTGATGGTAAGCCCAGCCCTCTGGTATATGGAGAACCTGACCCAGTGAACACAGTTCTGCCTGGGGAGTTGTGTGTGTGTGTACGTACATTGATAGTGTGATAGATGGAAATCTCTTTCTTAAGACTCTGGTCCTCTATACGTTTTTGCTAAATGCTGAAGAAATCATTTAACTCTTCCTGTTCTTGAAATTTCTCTTATAAGAGAGACCTGGCACCACATACATTATGACTTCAAAGAATGGTCTCAAGTCCTGTGAAAGGTGCTAAGCACAAACTATTAATAGTAGTCAAGACTCATGCAAAAATTTTTAGTCATGACTTTATAGCTCACTCACTGAGTGGAAGAAAAGTCTATTTGCTGTATCCAGTAGGGATGGAGAATCCTTGTTTTTCAGTGATGGACCATTGAGCTATAGAGGAAAATCAGTGACAAGATTTATAGAAGAAAATTTAGAGGTTTTTTTTTTTTTCTAGAGAATTGGAGTTCCTGTTGTAGCTCAGCGGGTTAAGAATCTGACTAGTATCCATGAGGATGCAGGTTCAATCCCTGACCTTATTCAGTGAGTTAAGGATCCCACATTGCCACAAGCTGTGGTGGGTCACGGATGCAGCTCAGATCTGGCATTGCTGTGGCTGTGTTGTAGGCTGACAGCTGCAGCTCCATATGCCGTGAGTGCGGCCCTAAAAAGCAAAACAAACAAACAACAATAAAAACAAAAAAAAAAACAAGGAGTTGCAGGCATGTTAAGTACCTTAGTGTGTGGCTCTTAAAACCCCTCATGGGTCTCGGCTTCTCACCCCTTTACACATGCTGATGCCTTTGGGCGCCAGAGGCCAGAGTCATGTCCGAATCAGAGATCCTCCTTGTAATTCTAACTCTCCTTTTCAAGAGAAATGGTTGTAAATTTACACCCATTTATTTTGTGGGTCATAATGTAGGCTAAATCATTCCACCAGAAACAAAGCAACATTGACTGTTGGTCTTCCCTGGTTGACCTGCAAGGCAGCAGGGCAATCTGTTTGCCGCCAGGGCAGTTACAGGACGTGCTGTTGTGTTGTCTTTTGTTACCTGGTTCTGCAGACCTCGGATCCTGCAATTCACAAGTGAATGCCTGGTGCATGCCATTTCCCCTGTGTCCTAAATTACCCTCTCCAAGGAGCTGTTCAGATGAGAAACAAAACCACACAATACGCCTCCCCGCACCTGATGCAGTTGCTGTTGTCGCTACTGCTTCATCACGGGGAGGTTGGTGCCCAGGCTTATGCGGTTAAGCCCCTTCTTGCTTTGCCTGCAAGAGGATGTCCTGGTATATGAGGCAAGAAATTGAACTTGGCTTGCGAATTCTTTTCATGGGATTAAAAAACAAACAGACCTGTGTTAAAGTGGTTCCTGGAATGACTTCTCTGTGTCAGCAACAGGAGCGCTTCACGAACTTGTTACAAAGGGCCGGGGTTGTTACTGCCAGACACAGGAATAAGGCCGTTTCCCAAACTGGATGGATGGAGAAGGGTAGCACAGAAATGGGGCAAAACCTGTGTCCAGATCCAGCCCCGGCTTGTTTTTGCTAATAAAGTTTTCTTGGAACCCAGCCCTGCCCATCCTGTACAGACTGCCCGTGGATGGATGGTGCTTTTGTGCTACGATGGCAGAGTTGAGTAGTTGCTACACGGATTATGTGGCCCAGAAGCCTAAAATATTCAGTGTCTGACCCTTTGTGGAAGAAGTGCGCTGATTCCTGTTCAGGAACCCCAGGAAAGGGACCTTTCTCTGACTACTGTTTACTATGAGATTGATGTCCAGATTATTTCTGCAGCTGCTCCCAGCAGCCCTGGGCCCTGCTGCTGGGTGTGTAGTTTGAGGGTACAGGGCCCTTGCAAGTTCCCCAGGGGTGGCCTGCTGCTCTGACATCCGTATCCTTCAGGGCAGAAGAGCTTTTCGATACAGGTTCTTTGTACTCCCGGGCTCTTCCCTGCCTCCCAGCGCTCTTAGCCCTCACTCTGGCTCCAGATTGAGCTGGGGAGGAGACTCCCCCAGGTCCTCTTCCTCGACCCAGGCCTCTCATCAGCTGCCGGCTCCACCGCATTTAACACCCGAGGCATCATACACAGGCTTCCTCCTGGGTGGTCCTGCCAGCACTGCCTCGTTTCTCATCAGGACCTTGAAATAGCTGTCTGGGTGGTTTCTCCGCCCTCCATACCCTGCAGCACCGCCAGGATACTGTTGCTGAAGGATGGCTCTTGCTCAAGAGCCTCCCTTGGCTCCCCGTTGACCTTCAGTGGGACCCTCAGCCTAGCCTCCAAGGCCACTTTATCTCCTCAAAGTGCTCACAGCCCAAAATGTCTTCTTCCTCCCTTTCCCCGGGGTGGTGTGAACTTCCCCTCCGCCCTGCCTTCTCCACACCATTGATCTTTTTGCTCTTATGGTGTTGTGGCCTCACCCCCTACCTACCGGCTATAAAAATCCGGTTCATCCTGGGAGTTCCCATTGTGGCTTAGCAGTAATGAACCTGACTAGTATCCATGAGGACGTGGGTTTGATCCCTGGCTCCACTCAGTGGGTTAAGGATCTGGTGTTGCTGTGAGCTGCGGTGTAGGTCCAAGATGCGGCTCGGATCCCGTGTGTGTGGCTGTGGTGTAGGGCAGCAGCTGCAGCTCCAATTTGACCCCTTCCATATGCTCTAAAAAGACCAAAAAAAAAAAAAAAAAAAAAATCCAGTTCATCCTTGTTGCATCCCACGCAGATCTTCCTCCATAGGCTGCCGCTCCATTGCATTTCCCTGGATGGTAGGCTGGGTTGTTAGGACCATTTCTTTCTGCTCTTCCCAGATTGTAAATCCCACTGGGCAGGGATTCCCTCTCAGCCGTAGTCATGTTACTTGCACCTCCCAGGAGGTAGGCGCTCTGTGTGTGGCATTGGATTGGAAGTCACACAGCATGTGAACCTGGGATAGTTAGTGGTGGCCCTTTTTTTTTTTTTTTTTTTTTTTTTAAATAGCCGCACCTGTGGCATATGGACATTCCCAGGCTGGGGTGGAATCAGAGCTGCAGCTGCCAACCTAGGCCACAGCCATGGCAACACCAGATCTGAGCTGCATCTACGACCTACGCTACAGCTTGTGGCAGTGCCAGATCCTTTACCCACTGAGCAAGGCCAGGGATTGAACCTACATCCTCACAGAGACAATGTCGGGTCCTTAACCTACTGAGCCACAATAGGAACTCCTTGACTCTTTTCAGTGTGCCTACTATGGGCCAGCTGCTCTGAAGCATGGACTCGCAATGCAAGTATTGTTATCCCCATTGCACAGGTAAGAAAACAGCTCAGAAAGGCTGACTTGGCTAGGTGTTATCAGAGCCAGATTTGAACTTGAGCCTCCCGTGCTCCAGTGCTGCATGGACATGGCCAGGGTGCACTGGTATAACCATCCACGCACACATGGCCCCCTCCAGTGTCCATACCATGTGTCTCCTCTGCACACACGGGCATGCACATACGCACACACACACATCTCTACCTGCCTGTTCGTTAGAATCACTTGAGAACTTTGAAAATACTTATGCCCAGGCCCAGCTCTCACACGTTATATCACAGACCTGGTCAGGGAGGGGGGCAGATGCTGGTGTGTTTCTCCAGGTGATTCCAGTCCTGGCCCAACCTCCCCTCCCAGGCCAGAGTAAGAAAATAGACAGGGAGAGGCTTTACAAGGACAGTCCTGAGCTTCAGCTGCCGCCTCAAGAACTTGGCTGCTTATTCCGTGCCTCCCTGATAACCTTGGCCCTTTCAGATTGAGGAAGGGCTCATCTGTCCCTGGCTGTGGTCTCTGGGTGCCTCCTGTCCTACAGCATTTCTGACAGCAAGACTGAAGGTCTCCCTTTGGGGCTGGGCCCCCTTTGCTGTCGGTGGCTTGAGTGTGTGCCTCCCTGAAATGAAACCCAGATTTCCCATAGGAGGGGCAGATTGGACTTGAACTAGAATCGAGGGAGTGCTTTCAATTGGTATCCATTAAGAAAAACAATCTCTGGAGGGAGTTTCTCTTGTGGCTCAGTGGTAATGAACCCCACTAGTATCCATGAGGATACAGGTTCCATCCTTGCCCTCGCTCAGTGGATTGAGGATCCAGCGTTGCCTTGAATTGTTGCATAGGTTGCAGACGTGGCTCAGATCTTGTGATGCATAGGCCAGCAATTGCAGCTCCCCAATTGGACCCCTAGTCTGGGAAATTGCATATGCAGTGGGTGCAGTCCCAAAAAGAAAAACAAACAAAACAAGCTCTGCAGTCTTGAGTGGGGGTGGGCTTCTTGAGGAAGGAGAGCCCCTTGGAGCAGTAGTTCTCAAAATCTGGTCCCTGAATCAGCAGCATCCGCATCACCTAGTAGCTTGTTAGAAAATGTAAATTCTGGGAATTCCTGTCATGGCTTAGTCGAAACAAATCTGACTAACATCCATGAGGATGCAGGTTGGATCCCTGGCCTTGCTCAGTGGGTTAAGGATCTGGCGTTGCCATGAGTGTGGTGTAGGTTGAAGATGCGGCTTGGATCTGGCACTGCTGTGGCTGTGGCTGTGTGTAGGTTTGCAGCTGCAGCTGCGATTTGACCCCTAGCCTGGGAACTTCCATATGCTGCTGGTGCCGCCCTAAAAAGCCAAAAAAAAAAAGAAGAAAAAGAAAATTCCCAGATGCCTCCCTGAACTACTGAAGCTGAGACTCTGAGTTTGGGGTTCAGCTCTGATACCTTCCAGGTGATTCTGCTGCCAGTGAAGGTTGAGAACCACAGTTCTCGATTGGTGGTGAGCATGTGTGTAGACACCTGGAATGCCAGTGGCATTCCCCCCTCCCTGACGCTGGGCATCAGAGAGTTTTATAAAATCTCAGACCCCTGGGCCTCATCCCAGGGTTTGGGAATCTATATTTTTAACAAGTGCTGCAGGAGATTCTGCAGTACAAGTGGCCTTTTTATTTTTTATTTTTATTTTTTTGGAATCGTGGTAGCATCAACCTGATAAATATTTCATTCTTTTAATAATAACTTGGTATCTACTTGGCACAGGGTGAGGACACTTCCTCTCTTCTTTTCCTCCTGGAGTTGCGGCTCCTTTGTCTCTAATTATCAAGACATTTCCATCAGTCCTGTTACCCATTAAGTACAGACAGTCATTGCCGTTAGCAGGCATCTTCCTCATTCCTGGATTGTTCATTGCCACATAAAAGCCACAAGTGGGCTTATGGCCTCATGCATACTTAATTAGTCCAGCTTCTCCAAATTGTGTTTTAAGTGAGTGAAAATGGTCTCTGATCTAATTGATCCACAAAGCATCTTTTCAGAAGGTTTGTGTCACTTAACTCTGGGTCCAGAGAGGTGTCCCTGAGGCCTTTGAGAGGCCACGGGGTCAAGGAAATAAAGACCCTCCTAGTTTCTGTCACCCCTGTGGGTTGTTCTGCAAAGAGCAGGTTTGTGGCAGGACAAGAAGGGCAGGCACAGGCCTCAGCTTTCTCTGGAAGAGCTGATTCTTTGTTGTTTTGCCCACAGCTGGCTCTCTCCCCACCACTCTTACCTGTCATTATAAATGTCCACACCTGTGTGATATTTTATGACAGGGCACACCTGCTAGAATGGAGCAGTTGTCATGTTTCAGATATGCTGCCTAGTATGAATGTCGTGAAGGCTCATGAAATATGGCATCTGCTCCAGCCCTGCCCACCCTTCCTCCCACCACCGTTGCCTTTCACTCCTAAGGTGGAGGTCACCAGGCTGCAGCCCTGCCAGCCCACTCAAGGTGACTCTGGTGCACTCAGGGGGACCTTGCTTAGATGTGTTCACTCTGCATCTGGCTTCTTCTGGGCATTTCTCAAGCCTCAGCACCAAGGCCTGAAGGACACCCACCCTGGGGAGGGGTCCTCCACCTCCCAGGCAGTCAGGCTGTCTGCTTTTGCACTTCCCAGCGGCGTTGCAGATGACAGGCCTCTGTTGGAGCATTTATTCCATCATGCTTGTTTGTGTTAAGGAGCAAAGAAGAGACTAAACGAAGCCTTGTTTTCACTCGCCCAGACTTTTCAGAAAGATCTTTGATCGTCCCTGGGAGTACTTTTAAAGCCACTTTTAAGGAGACCAGGACTGGCTCAACTTCTTTTCTCAACATTTGCCATACCTGGTGCTCGAAAAATAGTTTCATCACATCAGCAGGGCTGCCTGAATTGTGAGCTGGCCTTGCCTTGGTGAGAAACACAATGGAAACTGGCATCAGAATTAGAATGCCGGTACAGCTACTATGGAGAACAGTTTGGAGATACCTTAGAAATCTATACATAGACCTTCCATATGACCCTGCAATCCCACTCTTGGGCATCTATCCGGACAAAGCTCTACTTAAAAGAGACACGTGCACCCGCATGTTCATTGCAGCCCTATTCACAATAGCCAGGACATGGAAACAATCCAAATGTCCATCGACAGATGATTGGATTCAGAAGATGTGGTATATATACACAATGGAATACTACTCAGCCATAAAAAAGGATGACATCATGCCATTTGCAGCAACATGGATGGAACTAGAGAATCTCATGCTGAGTGAAATGAGCCAGAAAGACAAAGGCAAATACCATATGATATCACTTATAACTGGAATCTAATATCCAGCACAAATGAACATCTCCTCAGAAAAGAAAATCATGGACTTGGAGAAGAGACTTGTGGTTGCCTGATGGGAGGGGGAGGGAGTGGGAGGGATCGGGAGCTTGGGCTTATCAGACACAACCTAGAATAGATTTACAAGGAGATCCTGCTGAATAGCATTGAGAACTATGTCTAGATACTCATGTTGCAACAGAAGAAAGGGTGGGGGAAAAACTGTAACTGCAATGTATACATGTAAGGATAACCTGACCCCCTTGCTGTACAGTGGGAAAATAAAAAAAAAAAATAAATAAATAGAATTAGAATGCCGGCCGTAGAGGGCCACTCAGATATCCTGCCTCCATCAAGACCTGCATCTATGTTGGCTGGTGCTCTGCAGAGCTCGCCCCAGGACCAGTGCTGGCAGAAAGGCTGCAGTCATTTGTGGTGTTTTGGCACTGTGCTAACCCACGTAGAATTGCCTGGGGTGGGTAGGGGGCTTTAACAAAATCCCAGGGCTCAGGATGCCCTAGCTCAGAAAGTCACAGAGGAACCAGGCATCTGAAATTTTTAGTGGTTCCCAAGTGCATCCCATCAGAAGGTAGCATTGAAAACCCCTGGCTTAAAGGAGTCTGTTTAAATGTGTGGGGTTGAAATGAGGCTAACAGGAATTACTGGGCTACTGTCTGTTTTTGATAATAAAGGTAAGTGGAATAGAGGCATGCACATCACTACAGGTGTGTGTCATGTGTGTGGATGCAGAGAGGCTGTGGATGCTGACACCAGTGCACATGTTTATGCATTTGGAGGAAGGCTAGTTCACCTGACTCTCTTTCCTCCCTTTCCTTAGCAGCACACGCTCAATCCATCAGCAGGGGCAGCCCAATCTCCCCAAAGATGTAATTCTGTCTCGTCAGTGCTGCTTAGATTTTCCTGTTCATTTCCACTGCCACGGTATTGACTCGGACCTTTCCTTCTCCCTTCTCTCAATCATAGTCCGGTCTTCTTCTCTTGGCATTCACTTCTTCATTCTTCTGCCATCCATCCTCCACACTACGGCCCCACCTCTGTTACTCTTAGGGTTTTAGAGTCTTTGCCGTCATTCCCCATACCCACAATAAATGGTGATGATGGCTGTGGATAGCCCCTGCCTAGCATTTGTGCATACATGTGTTTACTCCTGGCACCCGTTCTAAGGGATAGCCCTTTTATCCCCATTTTACAGATGGAACAGTGAAAGCACAGGGTGGCATACCCAAGGTGACACAGAGTCAGGACGGCCCAAGAGCTGCTGTGGTTCGCTGCCTCACCCCTGCTTCCTTGCCTCTCCTGGCGGCTCTCCGGCTAGGTAGGGAAAGGCTGCTCAGTGCTAATGGACTTTTCATCCATTCTGTCTGATCTTCACATCCATCCCACCTGTGTGTATCATAATTCCTAATTCGTAGAAATCAAGGCTTGGAGAGTTAAATAACTTGACCAAAGTCGCCAAGCTAATTAAGGAAATAATGGGTGAGATTCAGATCAGGGGTCCTCCCTCCACGCTCTGCCTTCTTTCCACCACACTGAAGGGATTAATTCCTTTAGGGTGGCATCCTTGTTGGCTTCTTGCGGTCTGTGGCCAACCTGTCTTTCCAACTATGTGTTTTCCATTCCATTATTAAATCATGCTGCCTGACTTTTGCTCATGCTGTTCCTTTCACCTGGAGTGTGGTTCCCTAACCAGCTAGGGTTGCTGGACCTCTCAGGACAGGGACTCCTGTCTTGCTGCCAATACCCTACGTGGACCCTAGGCAGGGCATTCGCGTTTTCCCTCTGCCTCCAGGAGCCCTAAGCTAGTGCATTGCCTCTTGACTTTCCTTGTGTGATTTCTGCATTATGAATGTAGCAGGTTACAAACATACATGACTGCCTTTCTGCCAGGTGGCATCTTGAGGCCAGGTGTCACCCCTTCCTCCTGTTTCTATTTTTTGTGCCTATGGCAACACCAACCCACAGCAGATGTTTTGTAGGTATTCGTTAAGCCAATGAAAGGCAGACAAGAATGCAGAGGTGGGAAAAGGCATAAAACTATTCCACCCAGGGGACCTTGGTGGGGATAGAGTAGACAGAATAGTTAGGGATGTTTATACTGGATGACCTCTAGGGAAATGTCCATTGTTTGGAAATTTCCAGAAAGGAGCAAAGAATTAACGATTATCCTAATGAGCTACTCTAGCTTGTCCATTCCCCCCCCCCCCCCCCCAGGTTTTAGTGTCTCTGTGTTTTTGTTTCTTTCCTTCAGGTATGCTTTGCTAATAATAATAACCTCCTGGTAAAAAGCCTGTGGATCCTTTATCCTCCAGCATGGACTTTTATAAATAGGATGTAGTTGGGAAAAAGCTTGTGAAAGCTGTGGACTTTAGGACTCTGGCGGGACTCATGAGCCGTAAATGGTGGCAGCTGTGGGGATGGGGAGGCGTTTCTTCCACATAGAGGCAGAACCTTTCAGGATGGAAACAGGTGCCAAGGAAAACTTCTTCGCCAGGGGGAAGGTTATTTCTTTAACCACTGAAATTCTTTAACCCTTGGGTTATCATACTAAGTAAATGGTTTTTGGACTCTTCCGGTTGAAATCACTCGGCACATCTAGTTAAAAAACTACCCGGCTAGAGGGCCTGGGATACACACGTGCGCCGCGCTTCGCGCAAAGGGGGCCTCCTGGGTGGTTTCTATTTGCATTGATGTTGAGACTGCGTTTTGCATCCCACAGGTGAGCGTCCTCACCACCCTGGAGCGGAGGTTCAACCTGCAGAGCGCCGACGTGGGCGTGATCGCCAGCAGCTTCGAGATCGGGAACCTGGCACTCATCCTCTTCGTGAGCTACTTCGGGGCTCGCGGTCACCGGCCCCGCCTCATCGGCTGCGGGGGCATCGTCATGGCCCTGGGCGCGCTGCTGTCGGCGCTGCCGGAGTTCCTGACCCACCAGTACAAGTACGAGGCGGGTGAGATCCGCTGGGGTGCCGAGGGCCGAGACGTCTGCGCCGCCAACGGCTCGGGCGGGGACCAGGGGCCCGACCCGGACCTCATCTGCCGCAGTCGCACCGCCACCAACATGATGTACTTGCTGCTCATTGGGGCCCAGGTGCTCCTGGGCATCGGTGCTACCCCCGTGCAGCCCCTGGGTGTCTCCTACATCGACGATCACGTGCGGAGGAAGGATTCCTCACTCTACATAGGTAGGAGCTGCCCCAGCGTCGGGGGGGCGCTGTTCACTTTTGATTGTTAGTAACTGGGGCGTGTTAACAAAGAAAGGAAAAAAGTGGGCTCCTCAGCTTTTAATTTTGCCAGAGCACCAGTTCTCAGACCTGGCTACACATCTCGGGTGTTTTGAAAAATGCTGATGCCTGAATTTCATCCTTGGCAATGATGGTGTAGTCCAGTCAGGGGTGCATCCTGGGTATCACCCCTCTTTTAAGGAGCGCCCCAGGTGATTGCAGTGTACAGGGGAATTTGATCTCTACCTTGCTGGAGCCTCAGCAGACCTTGAGTGGGAAGACATGGTGAGGAGGGGTTTTATGTTCATTAATCTACCTTTGTGTGTGTGTGTGAGGATTTGGGGCCTTCCGGCATTAGTCATGGAGGTATACTTGGGGTGTCTATGTATTTTTAATCATCAAAATTATCTCCTGGTCATTGCCCTGTTGAAACCCAATGAGAGAGGTGATTGCATCTCCAATTTTTGGTGTTACTCAAAGGTGGTGACTTCTCGTAAGTTTCTTTTCTCTAGTGGGGGTATGCAGTGGAACTGGATATTTAGGAAGACATAAGAATTTTGAAAAAAAAAATTGTTTTGCTCTGTAGTGGTCTCTGCTGTTTTATACTGGAAGGATGGAAGCCGTTTGCCCGTGTAGGGTTTAAGAAATATTCAAGTGGCAAATGGAACTTACAGCAAACGTGGTCCTTCGTCACTGCTTCTGGGCCCTGTTGGGTGGTCATTTGCAGAGTGAGGGCTGGCCTGCCAAGCATCTCCATCCTTTGTTTACCAAATCTGATTCTGCCTCCCACCAACAATTGAATTGTATGACACAGCCCCTGTCATTGAGTGCTAAGCTTTGAAAAAATTACCTCTGCCTGTGGAAGCCTTGTGCCTCCGGAAAGCAGTGTGCCTTGGAGTATAAAGTTAATTATAACATGGAGCTTTAGGTTAAAATAGAATTTGCACAGAATTTGTCCTAAAGATTCATATCTGCCAAGCTTCCTCTAGACACTGCCCAAGCTTTCTGAGACAGGAGGTTTTGGAACAGTTACACACTCACAGGCTGATTTTTTCTTCCCCCCTGTAATTTTCTGTCCCAGCGGTGGAGTAGATGACTTTGTTGAGTAAATATGTCACAGATGTATGTCTCAGCCCTCTGTGAACAGGCTCTAGGCAAAAAGGGTGGAGAGTATATGCCTTTCCACCCAGGAATGGAGCCCCTGGGGGTCTGGTCACGACCAACCTGTGGAACACAGAAAAGAAGATTGCACAGGCCGGAGAAAATCGCACAGGCCGGAGAGGGCCAGTTCCTCCTCCCTATGGGTAGGGGTTTCCATCATCGTGTCTGATGGTGGGCACCATGGGGAAAGGGGACAAAGGAAATCTTTGACATTTTGATGCTTTTAAGGCTTCAGTGAAAGCCGCTCCTTATGAGTCTGTTGCAGACCAGGGCCACAGCATGTAGTCAAAACTTAGTCTCCCAACATTCAGCCGGGCAATTGGTCTCTGGCTTGATTGTTGTCAGCCTAGGACCTTAGGATAGATGTTTTCTGGTGGCCGTAATACCAAGTAGATAAATCAGAGCACAGGGAAAGAAATGGGGAGTGAAAAGCTGAGTTCTTGTCTACGATAAAAATCAAGTAGAAAAATTTCTCCCTGGCATCCCTCCCGAAGTCACACCAGTGCTAAATCACCCCTGCTTGGGGGAGCAGGCTCAGGGCCCCCTTCCAGAAGTCCACCTGACTGAGTTAGGCTGTGGTATTTCCCAGCATTGGATGCAGCCTGGTCTGTCGGTGCAAGATTTTAGGATATGGAATCGTTTTGGTTTTGTGGGAGGTGGAGCAGCGGGAAGTAGGGCTGACCCTACAAGGCATGGGAGCCTGGTCTCATTTTGAGATCTCGTCTGTGGGATTTACAGTAAGTCTTTGGTAGGAAGAATGTTGAAGCCAAATTTCTACTAGGGGATCCATTTCCTTTGTGATAGTTACGCATTCGGAGTTGGGAGTGTCCGTTTGCATGGTGCATGAAGGTTTTGGTGGCATCTGGCCAAATTCCAAAACGTGACTGCACAGGGCTGTGGAGGTGGCCTTCCTGAGCATCTCCGACTGGTTTCATTGGCCTGTGTTTGTGGACTGGTTACAACAGAGAGCAAGCCTTCTGCACAGATTGGCCTCTGTAGGTGGCCTTTTACTCTGTGCATGGTTTGAATTCTCTGGGTACAATTTAAGAAGACCATGGCATATGCAGAGCATAACTGATTCAGTCATTTATTGTACAGGGCGTAAAAGGTGTTTGTGATCAGGAGACTGTTTTAGCATTTATCTCCTCTAATAAGGAGCTAGTTTCTGAAGCCAAATTAAGTGGCTTTAGAAAAAGGGGAAAGGCCACTGAATGCGATGGAAATGAATCATGGCTTTTAAAACTCTCTGCAGAGAGAAGGGCAGTCTGAAGGGACTGGTCCTGGGACTGTGGGTGTTGATGGGGACCCTTTGGGGTGTAATAGCCCGTGTGTCTCTTGGTTCTAGCTCCTGCAAAACTGGTTAAGAGGGAGAGGCCCAGCCATCTGATCATGCATCTAACATATGAGTGTGGCCTGGAAGTTGAAAGGATTATAAATACTACATGTGTGAAACAGAGGTCCTTCACTCCCTTCTTGTGGGTGTCAGCAGGGAAAGGGATGATAGCTATGTGATGCTCAGGCCGCAGGTCGCTGGCAACAAGCCCTGCCCCTGGGTGGCCTGCATGGAGGATCAGTAGCTGGGTACTGTCAGCACGTCTGTAGCAGTGTCCTAGACACCCTACCACCAGGGGGAAAGGGAACCGTTCCATCTTGAATCAAGCTGATATTTTCCACCCAGGCGACTATTTGCCTCAGCCTCTTGTGGCCGAGCCTCTGCCAAACTCCTGGATTCCTCGATGGGTCATTCACCAGGGGCTTCTCGGGCTGCCACTGTTCTGTAGCTGCTGCTGCCCAGCCTGGGGAGGGAGCCAGGGGAGCTCATTACCAGGGGACAAAACCTGATGAATGGGGACACAGCTCAGCTGGCAGGCTTTTCAGGACCACACAGTGTGGAGCCAAGCCTCACAGTGTGGCAGGATGGTGACCCGTGGGTGGCACGTGGCCCTCTTTCTTCCTAGAGGGCCTGAGTGGCAGAGGGGACTGTTTGATGTGGCTGCGTGACTGGGGTCCATGAATCCACCCTTTGGGAGTTACTCGCATGGCTGGCCCATGTTGTGACCTTCGATGAGCTGTTTTCTCAGCCGCCCTGCTTCTCCAAGTTCAAAGCATGGCCTGTTGTGTTGTAGGCAAGAGTAAGTAGGCTAATGAAATGGACTCACTGAGTCCTTTCATTAGGTTGCTGTGTCAATTGGTTGGTGCCTTTTTTTTTTTTTTTTTTTTTTTTTTTTTCCTGAGGAGGAAAAAGCTCCAACTGAGAGTGGTAAGGATTTTTAAAATAACTATATTTTTAGTTAAAAAGTATTACATGTTCATTGTTGACAACTTTGGAAGTATAAAACCTTTGAAGAATGATTACATTTAGTTTTATGGTTCTATAAAATCCTTTCCCTCTTGTATTTAAATGCTTTCCTATACACACAAAAAATGTGTTTATAGTAAACAATATTTGTAACTTTGTTTCTCTCTTAATATTCCATGAGCATTTATCCATGTCACTAAATATTCTTCTATGATGTTATGTCTGCATACATAATATTCCCTTGTGGATCTATATCGTGATATTTATGATATTTACATGCCCTCTGCTATTGAACATGGATTTTTTAAATGTTGCCGTAAGAAACAAAGCAGATGGTGAACTGTGATTCTGAGAGGTTAAATAACTTGCCTAAGATAATGAATGGGACTGAGCACAGGGTCTGAGAGTAAAATGGTTTTTTTTTTTCCAGGTGCGTCTGGGATCTCTGACAAGCCTGGGTGGGGGACGGAGGGCTGGAGCATGGTACAGGGGATCAGGTGCAAGTAGGGGCATTCTGTGAGACAGCCTGAGCCTTTAGGAAATAGAAATCAAAGGAGCCAGGAAGGTGAGAAGAGAGCCTTATGGTCTCAAGTCCAAAGGGAGAGGTGTGATTGGATCAGAGAATGGAAGTGAAAGGCAGGACAGAGAGTTGGGAGGAGGAAGGAGGGAGAGGAAAGAGAAGAGGATGGCTGCTGACAGTTCAAGTCAGTGTTCTGGAAGGAGGTTGTGCCCCTGTTTCATGGTTGCCTTGAGTAGAGATGGGCGCAGATCAGAACTGTATTTCTTTTTGCTTTTTTGGCTCTGCCTGCAGCGTGCAGAAGTTCCCAGGCCAGAGATCAAAGCTGAGCCACAGCAGTGGCAATGCTGAATCCTTAACTGCTAGGCCATCAGGGAACTCCAGCTGTGGATTCCGTGTTCTGCTTACCTCTCTCCAGAACTGTGGACACCATACCCTTACTTGGCTGTTCCTTCTATTTTGGAACCCTGATGGCCATTAGGAAATGACCCTGCGTTGTGTGAGACATCTGTCTCCTTAAACGTTGTACACGCTGGTTCTGGTTCTGCCCTCTGGGCCCACGCCGAGAGATCATGATCCCTCTCTCATGTGTTGATAACTCCACAGATGGCTGAGCACCAGCGTCGTGTGGGCGGGAAAGGGCACCTAAAACATGGCTCTTCTGTGCTGGGACCTCTGCTCCGTCCATGTCCATGATGCGGTTTCCCACCACACTTAGCTGCCATTTGCCCCTTAAGGAGGGATGCCAAGACTGGGGGCTTGTTACTAGGGGACAAAACCAGGTGAGGGGGAAGCAAAATTTGGGTACTATATTAGTTTTCTAGGTTGGTCACAACATAACCTTGCAGAGTGAATGGCTTAAACAGTGGAAATTTATTTGCTCACAGTTCTGTCCAAGATCAAGGTGTTGGAGTTGGCTTCCTCTGAGCCCTTGCTCCTTGGCTTGCAGATGGTGCTGTCTCGTCCCTGTGTCTTTTTTTTTTGTTTTTTTTTTTTTTGTTTTTTGGTGCTGCACCCATAGCATGTGGAGGTTCTCAGGTTAGGGGTCAAATTGGAGCTGTACCTACTGGCCTATGCCACAGCCACGGCAATGTGGGATCCAAACTGCATCTTCGACCTACACCACACAGCTCATGGCCGCACCGGATCCTCAACCCACTGAGTGAGGCCAGGGATTGAACCCGCATCCTCATGGATCCTAGTCGGACTTGTTAACTGCTGAGCCACCAAGGGAACTCCCTCTTCCCTGTGTCTTTATCTGGTCTTCCTTCTGTGTGCATGGTCCCTGGTGTCCTAATTTCCTCCTCCTATAAGGACACCAGTCGGATTGGATTAGAGTCCACCTCATGATCCCATTTAGGCGTAATCACCCCTTTAAGGTCCTATTTCCAAATACAGTCACATACCAAGGTACTGGGCGTTAGGGCTTCAACATGTAAATTTTGAGGGACATGATTCAGCCCATAACAGGTACCAAGGAGACCAGAACCAAATCAAGCCAATATTCCTGTCTCTTTTGTCCTAACTTTTCTATAAGGAGCTGCATTGTCATGTTTGTTTTTTTCCAGTTACTCCAGGTATTATTTGAGGATGTGTTGTTTTCTTTTTCAAATATTTTATTTTGAAATAATTAGAATCACAAGTTGTAATGAAATATAGGAAGGTTCTCTGTACCCTTCATCCAGTTTCCCCCAATGGGAACGTCTCGCATCACTATAGTACAATATCAAAATTGGGAAATCAGTGTGGTTACAATCCATGGGATTTGTTCAGATTTTACCAGTTTTATGTGAACCAGTTTGTGTCTGTCTGTATATAGTTCTGTGCAACTTTATTACCTAGGGACAACATTGTTTTAAAAATGCAGGATGGGATCAAGATGAAACTGGATCTTTTTTTAAGTTTTATTGAAGTTAATTTACAAGGATGTGATAATTTCTGCTGTACAACAAAGGACACAGCCATACATATACACATATCCATTCTCTCTCAGATTCTTTTCCCATATAGATTATCACAGAATACTGGGTAGAGTTCTCTTTGCTATATAGCAGGTCCTCTTTGGCCAGTCACTCCGTATACCTGAGTGTGCATATGCCAGTCCCAACCCCCCAGAAACCAGGTTGTTTTGAGTCCTTTGAGTGTTTGGCAAACAGACATCCATGCAATACCGACACACAGACATACACACATGTGGGAAGATAGGGAGCCAGAAGGCTGTTGTCAGAGTGGGAGCTGGCTAGAGGAAATGGATTCTTTGAAGAGGGTTTCTGCATTCTCACAAAAAAAAGGGATCCTTGCAAGGTACCCAGATACACAAAGCATTTCCTCCAGGTGGGGAGGCACATATATTTGACACAAATGTGTTACGTTTTCTTTGTTTATCACTTCTGTTGAAACCCAGCCGAGCCCTCCCATGTTCCAGTTAATGATGCAAAGAGAATTATTCTCAGATTTCATCTGCCAAGTGTTTGTTTAGCACAAAGGTCACTCTAATACCAGGCAGCAACCAAAGAGAACCAAATTTCCCTTTGGAGCCCTGGGAGCTCAGAGTCATTTTGCTTCTGATGAGTTTTTATTTTAACTTGACATTGGGTAAAATGTGTTTTAACTCTCTAAAGAGTGTGGGTCGGGTATGGATCAAGTACACTGTGACTGCAGTTCATCTGAAAAAATAATTAAAAGCCATCCCTCATGGGAGCAAGCACAGCTTGTTATATTCTTGCAACTTCATTGATATCGAAGTTACTCTCATTAATTTCTTTTTTTTTTAAATAAATGATACTGTAAAACCAGTTTGTCTTGGCCGGGTTCCACTCCCTTTCTTCAGCAGCCGATCACATGCCATTTTCCGTGTGTTTCAGACACTTGCTAGGAGACGTATGTGTGGCTCTTATCTGGCACTTCCATATTGCCCGGCCTGGTGGATGTTTCTCATGTTTCTCATTCATTTTCAGCTACTCACGATTCATGCCCCGTGATTCATGGAATCACTGCTGTGCTCATTGCCTGGGTGACCTTGGACAAGGCTCCAAGCATGAGCTCTGGAGTCCAACAGTCTTAACATTCAAATCCTGGCTCCTCCACAGACCTGCCACTAGGATTTTGGACACATTTTCAGTTGACCTGAGCCTGGTTCCTTACCAGTAAAGTGAGCCTGCGATCTACCAAGTGAGGCTCTGTCTGGACATCAGGTGTTTTATCCAAGGTGGAGCTCAAAGGCTGCTCTGTTCATCTTTGTGGTTGCTCCACCTCTGTTTACAGATGTAGAAATGGAGGCGGGAATAAGTGGTTGGCTTACTGAAACACACTGGCAGGTCGTTTGACAAGAATGCTTGGATCTTGATTTTCAGCCTGGGATAGAGTTCATCTCGTAGATCTGAGAATAGCAACCTCTTTAGTCCTGAATTAAACCAGCAGGGCTCTTATTTGCCTGCAGACCCCTTGCTGGGGCTCATCTCAAAGCACAGAAAGGGCTAGAGCTGCCCCAAGCAGTGGGCGATCTGGTTTGTATTAAGTTGGAGGCCCCCCAGAGGATGGCCATTGCCCCAACATGACGTATTGATTGGCTTTTTGGGTTCCAGCACATTGCTTCTTAATTTGCTTCTTAACTCTGTTTCAGTTTGTTTTGTTTGTTTGTTTGTTTTAAAGAATTGACTCTTGTTTTAGCCAAATTGGGAAAAAAAAATAAGAGTACGAAACCAAAGAATTTGTAATCCAGGTACCTATAGAAAATTATTGTTGATATTTCGGTGTATTTCATGCCAGCCTTTTTTCCTTGTATTTATTTTTTACTTAGTTAAGGCCATACTCTTAATTTTTTTTGTATCTCATAAACAGTAAACATCATTTTAGATGATTGTATAATAGTTTGCCGATCTAGAAATGCTGGAATCAGTTCACTGGACATTTAGGTGATGAATCGTTGTGGCTCTAGCCTAATCCACATTTGCTGAAAATATTCAAAGCTCAAGTTCATTTGGATAGATTCTGTGGGAGCTGGAAATTAGCCATTTGTCCTTGCGGTGGCTTTTCCCAGAAGATAAATGAGAGGATGTCACAAAAAGAGACTTTGGGCTGGCGGGGAGCATTGGTGTCCTTGTTTTTTGCAGCCCCCCCACTCCCATGTCTCTGCTCAGGGTGGCAATCAGAAGTGCTGCCTGGGCTCAGCTAGCAATTGGGGGAGGCAGGCTGCATGGAGGCTGGGGAACCAAGGGGCTTTGCATCATCATCCTCAGCCCTGTTGCCCCGTGGGAACTCAAAGACAGTCTTGCCAGATCTTCTGATTTTTGAGAGAGACTAGAGATTCACATTTTTCAAGTGGAGTGAATTGCCTGCTCATTGAAATTCTCTCTAAACCCTCTGTGGGCCAACGGCCATAGAATCCAGCCTGACCACGTAGGAACAGCCTACTGTTTTGAGTTCTTTGCTCCAGACATTCCATTTCAGAGGGCACCCACCTTCTGAGCAGCAAATAAATTAGACAAATAAGAAAGGAGGGAAGGAAAGCAGTTGCACACATGAACACCACAGCCAGAATACATAGCATTATCTCCTGTGATACGGGCATTGGGTTGGGGAGGCAGTGGGGCTCTTCCCCAGACACAGGACACAGTGGCCTCTCAGGGTGCTGTACTGGCTGAGGCTCTGCTCCTGCTGCATATGAATGGGCGTTGCAGAATGAAACAGGAAGGAAACCATTTTTCCCAGCCAAGCATGGGCAAGAGAAAGAAGGATCCTACTCAGGGCTCCCTGAAGGGAGTATTGGAACGCAGAAAGCAGGACCACTGAACACTGGTTGGGGCCTGAGGATGTTTACTGTGTGTGAGAGCATCTTTGCTCAGAGATTGTAGAAGAGCCTCAAAGTATTTGACAGACAGGGAGTAAGACCGGAGAGGATTCCTGCGAAAGGTAAAGACGCACATGAAGGAGTTTTCCTTCCATCACCATCTCCAAGTCTACTGCTCGTTCCTTCTGTACCATCAGCCTTTCAGTGCACCTGACTAGTGAACGCAGACCCATTTCATTTTTCTTTTCAAACATATCACAGGTACTATGTTTAAATAGAAGTTCTTGAGATATTTTTCCTGACTAACATGCATATTTTTTCTTTAGTTCTAGACTATTTACTTCTTTCTTCGAATAATCTTGGCTTTACTTCCTTTTTTCCTTTCACCTATGAGAAGCTCTCTAGGAGAGCAGATGACATGAAGGGTTTGGTTTCTGTAGGGGATTGTGACCTGCTGTTGTTAGATTAGGGATTAGAGGCTAATGGCCTTCCTCTTCAGTGGGAAATGAGTTCTTCATTGCTAGAGAATTCTTTAGTGTTAAAATGTCTCACATAAGAGTCTTTGTGGCAGACTCTGCTTTTGTCTGTCAAGAACCTCATTTTTTTTCCCCATAGACCTCTCTCCTTTTCAGGTGGTTCTTATGGGCTGCAGAGATGATCATGTGTCCCGGGCATGACCAATCACGAGACTGAGAAAGGCTCTGGTCTCCAGTGATTGGCCCAAGGAGTAGTACAACCAGAGTCTACCATGGGGTTTGAAAATTGACTAGAGAGCTGCAGCAGGGAGAAAGAGACATGTTACTTTTTCTTCTAGGACAGTAGGCTGTAACTACTTTGAATACCCACAGATTCCAGTGTCCATCTTTGTTTTCACATGTGATGAACTTGACCTAGGAGTGAAGACAGCAAAGGAAAGTAGACCAAAGAAAGAGAAGGCATGAGGGATCCCTGGATCCAGCTATGCCTGAAGCTTGCATCCCAATTAGCATTCCCCTTAGGATCCCCTTAAGCACATAACTTATCCTTTCCAGCATTTGCAACCAAATGTTTTGGATTATGATCCTGCCTAATCAGGCTTAAATGCCCAGTCATGTCATGTCAGAGTTGGACTGGATCGATTTCTTCTTGAGGTTTGATCAAGCAACTTCCAACAGGGTTGACTATTTGTGTCCCCATGTAAGGCAGTTGTCCTCTGATCAGAACACTAGTTCTTTCATAATATCAAGGTGTTCACCCATGATATTCTAAAGAACTGAAGAACGCATGAACGTATACATACAATACAAGGATTAGGTTGAAAGTTTGGGCTTAGCTCTTTATTCTTTATTTCATAAACATTTAAAATGCAAAATAGGGACCCAGAGGCCAAAAGTAATGCCCCCTTTACTTTCTCCCTACCAACACCCCAAAATCTCCCCCAAACAAAGTATTTAAAAATATTCTGGTGGCAGGCTTTGTCTGAAACACAAGTATTTAAAAGCAAATCACCTACGTGGGCAGGAGAGTGGTGAGCACATGGAGCTTATTCAGTGGTGCTGTTTATTGAGTGGAAAAAACAGAGCCCACCCTGGCTGCTTTCTATGGCTGCACTTGCCAAAGCTACCTTAACTCCCTCTAATGACTTCATATTGTCAGGAATGAATGAGCTCAGTGAATATGTTCCAATCCCAGCTTGGCTTTGCCAGTTCATTTGTGCCAAGCTGTGGGGTGTGTGTGTGTGTGTGTGTGTGTGTGTATGATGTATGTATTGTGTATGCATGCATGTGCTTATTTTTGCCCACATACACATAAAAATCAGAAAATACTAAATAAAGCATTAGGTGGCCCAATGGACACTCATAAAAACTTAGGTGTAGTCTTTAGAGCTGGGATTCGTGAATGTGCCTCAAGAATGCCGAGAGAAATTAACTGGGCTGCTTGAAGCTAGAGGTTCTTAGATGTGCTTTAGGGGAGGGATCCACAACCTTTCAAAGTTGTAGGCAGATGTATGTGTGCTCTTGTGGGGAAGCTTTCACTGGATTCTCAGGGAGGTTTGTGACCCAAAAAAGGTTAAAACCATAGAAAGTCCTTATGTTGAACAGACCTTGATGACAGGTGACTTGGGATGAGATAAACCAAGATAGTTGAAATAATGCTGTGTGCTGTGACAGATGGCATCTGGAATGTTGTTTAGTGCTCGGCCTTTGACTTGATGTGCTCTCTGGGGAGCAGCTGTGCTTACAACAGGAAGTATTGGAGCATCACTTAGGCAACTGTGGGTGAAAAGTCAGATGTGTTCCCAGTGGCCCTGGTGACACCCTTTCAGGGCTTATCTTCCTGGGCTGGCCCCTTCACCCCCCCCCCCAATTCCTTTGAAGCTAAAATTTTCCATCCGGACTTTCAGCCTAGCCATGAGTGTTTGGGATAATATTCAGCAAATTTTCTGTGCTGGTTTGAACTGATGCACAGATAGGAAAATCAGAACTTTTTTTTTCCCCTCTAAAGGCAAAAACATTTAAAAAATGCACTTGGATTAATGGAATCTGAACTCTCAAAGTCAAAAGTTTCCGTGTGTTCTTACTAAGGCAAATTCTCTGGGGGCCATTAAAAGCAAAACAAATAGGCAGACAGTTGTGAGGGACCCTGGAAATCATCTGAGGACACAAATGACCTCTGCAAACTTTTTATGGGTAAAATTTTCATCCCAGTGTTTTTGGGATGGTTGCTGTGTCTGAGAAACCTCCTTATTTTCTTTACCAATTAACATTGCCTCTTATGTGGGAAGTGGAAGCGGGCCTTGGGGTAGAGCTCATCCTAATCCCTCTCCAAGGAGAGATGCTTTTCTCCTGTTCTCTCTAATGTTCTAAGCATGTGGTCCAAATGGATGTGATTTTCCCCCTGCCCTCTTTCTGGGCAAGGCATTATTACCATAAGAACATCCACAGTTGCCCACCTGCCTTGTGGGTAGTTAATGGAGTTTACAAAGGGAATTTGGATTCCCAGCAAGGGGCCTCATTAACACAGCAAGGATCTAATAGATTCTAAAATTGTGCATGGACACTTGGAACCATTTGAAACCCAGCAGTGTCTATACTTAGATCTAAATCATTTCACCTGCTCTCCTGGCCTCAGTCTGTACATTTGTATCATGGGGAAAAGAACCTTGTCTGGATCCAGCCAGATCAACTGTATTGGTTTAAGCAAGCATGAATGCTTATGGTGCGGGAGCTAAAGACAAGATTCCAAAGCCATCAGGCAGTATAAAGGACAAAATGTCTCCCACACTGGTGCTTTTATTTATTTATTTTTTAATACTGGCCTTGTTACTGGCCCTGAGCAAGTGTTTAATTTTAGGATCCATTGTTGTCGCAAAGAAAATTTAACAGCTGTCTGCTTATTTAGACAAGTGCGTGAAGCACCCATGGGTTTGAACGATGATCGTAATAACACTGAATGCACTAGCTCTTGTTTATGGGGCCTCTGCTGTGTTACAGAGTATGGGAGCTTTACCAGTGGTCACTCTTGCTTCCTACTCCTAAAGCCCAGAGAGACAGGGGTTGTTATTTTTATTGTACAGGTCCTTCCTGGGGGAGGTTAAGCAGCTTGGCCAGGGTCATATAGCTAGTGGGTGGCAAGGCCTGGATTATAATCCGGGTCACCATTCCCTGGTATCTTTTCCACCATATGCTCTCCTCCCCTGTCTTTAGATGCTACAGTGATGGTGCACCTGGATTAATATGGGACCCCAAGTGTGCTAAGTGTTAAAAGTGGCTTAACCCAACTACCTAATTTATTTTTTCTTTCTCTTCCTTCCTTCCTTCCTTCCTTCCTTCCTTCCTTTCTTTCTTTCTTTCTTTCTTTCTTTCTTTCTTTCTTTCTTTCTTTCTTTCTTTCTTTCTTTTTCTTTCTCTCTCTGTCTCTCTCTCTCTTCCTCCTCTCCCTCCTTCCTTCCTTCCTCTCTTTCTCTCTCTCCCCATCCCTCCCTTCCTTTCTTCTTTCCTTTTCATGTTGGTTCTTTTAGCACTGAAGTATGAAATGGTGATGAATTTCTAGGTCAGGAGAGCTCAGAGCCTGGCTTTCCCCATGGGAAATTTTCAAACTGTCATCAGATAAAGCTTTCTTCTACCAAAAAGACCCCACATGGTATGTTTTCAACATCTCCCTGCAGTGGAGTGAGACAAACGCACTCACCAGACTGTCTTGTTTACGTTGGAGACCTAACAGCATTTAATTGGTATACATTCATCCCTGTTATGCAACTTCAGTTCTTTTTTGTTGTTTTTTTTTTTCATTCCCAAGCTTGGCCCAGCTCACTTGCTTTACTGTGCAAGTCGGGGAGTGACTTTAGAATGTACTAGACCACAGCTGGGGCAAAATTGGTGAGAAGGTAGGGTCACAAATGAACACATGTGGAAGATAAAAAACAAGTAGTGATCCACAGGTTACAAGAAGGTAATTCCCAGGGCCTTTCAACCTGGGAAAATAATTGGCCTCCGCAATTGTTCAGGCCCACTGGGGTTCTGAAGAACTTCCAGAATAGATCATCTATGGAAATGAACTTAGCTGGGGAAGGTAGTTACAGGATGGATCAGAGAGTGGTAAAGGCCTCCTCAAGCTGCCTTGGAGGACGTAATGTCCAAGTAGTTGAACACTCTTCCCAGTATAGGCAGACCTCAGAGAGACTGCAGGTTCACCTCCAAGGTGACTGTTGTGATAAAGTGGGTCCTGCAAATTTTGGAAGCAGATAAAATTGCATATAAGAGTTATGTTTTGGAGTTCCCGCCGTGGCGCAGTGGTTAACGAATCCGACTAGGAACCATGAGGTCGCGGGTTCGATCCCTGCCCTTGCTCAGTGGGTTAACGATCCGGCGTTGCCGTGAGCTGTGGTGTAGGTTGCAGACGCGGCTCAGATCTCACGTTGCTGTGGCTCTGGCGTAGGCCGGTGGCTAAGCTCCGATTCGACCCCTAGCCTGGGAACCTCCATATGCCGCGGGAGCGGCCCAAAGAAATAACAAAAAGACCAAAAAAAAAAAGAGTTATGTTTGTACTGTAATCTTTTTTTTTTTTTTTTTTTTTTTGTCTTTTTGCCTTTTCTAGGGCCGCTTCCCGCAGCCTATGGAGGTTCCCAGGCTAGGGGTCTAATCGGAACTGTAGCCACTGGCCTATGCCAGAGCCACAGCAACGCGGGATCCGAGCCATGTCTGCGACCTACACCACAACTCATGGCAACGCTGGATCCTGAACCCACTGAGCAAGGACAGGGATGGAACCTGCAATCACATGGTTCCTAGTCGGATTCGTTAACCGCTGCGCCATGATGGGAACTCCTATACTGTAGTCTGTTAAGTGCACAGTAGCATTATGTCTAAAGATACAATGTATAAGCCTTAATTAAAAATATTAAAAATGGAGCCGCAGAAACGAATCCAACTAGGAACCATGAGGTTGCAGGTTCAATCCCTGGCCTCACTCAGTGGGTCAAGGATCCAGTGTTGCCATGAGCTGTGGTGTAGGTCGTAAACACGGCTTGGATCCAGCCTTGCTGCAGCTGTGGCATAGGCCAGCAGCTACAGCTCCACATTAGACCCCTAGGGAACCTCCGTATGCTACAGGTGCAGCCCTAAAAAGACAAAAGACTAAATAAATAAATAAATAAGTAATATTTTATTGCTAAAAAATGCTAACCATCACCTGAGCCTTCAGCGAGTCAGAATCTTTTTGCTGGTAAAGGATTTGAAGTATTGCCAGAATTATCAACACATGACACAGAGGCAGTAGTGATCAAATACTGTTGGAAAAATGATGCTGATAGATCTCGATGCAGGGGTGTCACAAACTTCAATCTGCAAAAGTGCAATATCTGCAAAGTGCAATAAAGCCAAGTGCAATAAAACGAGGTGTGCCAGTTTATGTCTTTAAGCCCTATTTTGCTGAGATCTTTTTGGTGGCCTGTAGACAAATAACCATTTTTTACTAGTCTGCCTGGAGGAGTAGAGAGAAGGTTCAGAGGTCAGAAACCAGGTGTTAAGTGACCAAGTGTTCAATCTAGGAATCAATTAGCAATGAAGTTGGAAAGTTGGGAAAGTGAGCTTTTCTAGTTCATGACTCCAGATCCATATTTCTAGACTTTTTTTTTTTTTTTTTTTTTTGGTCTTTTTTAGGGCTGCATCCACAGCATATGGAAGTTGCCATGCCAGGGGTCGAATTGGAGCTATAGCTGCCGGCCTACACCACAGACACAGCAGTGCCAGCTCCGAGCTGTGTCAGCGACCTATACCACAGCTCACAGCAATGTTCTGTTCCCGACCCACTGAGTGAGGCCAGGGACTGAACCTGCATCCCTATGGATCCTAGTCGGGTTCGTTTCCACGGCCGCCACAACAGGAACTCCCAAAGTAACCATTTTTAATTATATAGGTCAGTAGTGTTAAGTGTATTCACATAGTTGTGTAACAGATCTCCGAAACTCTTTGATCTTGCAAAACTGAAACTGTACCCAATAAACAACTCCTGCCTCTGACAATCACCCTTCTACTTTGTGTCTTTATGGATTTGATTATTTTAGTTATCTCATATAAATGGAATCATACCACATTTGTCTTCTCGTGACTGACTTATTTTATGTCGCATCTGGCCTCCAGGTTTATCCATGTTGTAACATGTGTCAGAATTTCCTATTTAAGGGCTGAATAATGTCCCTTGTATGTATATATCACATTTTGTTTATCCATTCATTCCTTGATGGACATTTGGGTTGCATCTACCGCCTGGCTGTTGTAAATCATGCTGCTGTGAACATCTCTGTGCAGCCTGTTTCTGGCTCTTTAAATGACATTTACTTGGGTGTCAAGCTCAGTTTAAGTCCCAAATTTGACTCCTTAATTTCACCGCCATTTTTCTTTGTCATTGACCTGCCTTGTTCTCTCCCTCCTACCTCCTGCATTTAAAAGCCCCCACCCCTTAAGGTCATGAATCGTGAAGATCCCCTATATCTGGCTCGCAGTCCCCTCTACACTCACTGTCCCAGGCCAGGCTCTCAGCCCCTCTCCCCTGAACAATTGCATCTACTTCTGATGAATGTCACTATGCCTAAGCTGGCATGTCTCCAAATATCTCCATGGTACTACTGCTCCAAAGCATGTTCTGAATTCTTATGAATCTGGAGAGATGTGCATTTTTCTGGACTCTGTGTTACCAAAGTCCCAAGGCATCTGCATGGAGTTTAATTGAATTTTATTATATGCCCAGTGAATAATAACAATATGGATGTGTATATTAATAGAATGCATATGTTTAAAATAACAGTATTGTCATTTTCGAGAGAACTAAAATAACTTGACCCCTTTACACAAGCAGAGGCATGTTAAATTGAATTGTCTACATTTTATTCATTCACTGATTGGTTTAACCAACAATGATTGAGAAATTTACCACGTGTCAACCAAGGTGCTGGGGATCCATGGATTGCTCAGGCCTGGCACCAGTCTATAAGAGTAATAACAATATCGACAAATGTTTATAAGCCAGAGATTGGCAGAGCTCTTTAGTATATGATTTGCTGTGATTCTCCAAATAGTCTTTTGAGTTCGGTTTTATTGTTTGCATTTTATGGAAGGAAATCAAGACATAGATTGAGTAACCTGCCTGATGAGGGACAGCGTGGAGATTTGAGAGGGGCGGGTTTCTCTCTCCAAGGAATGTGTTCCCAGCAAACTCTATCAGCAACTGTCATGCAAAACAAGAGCTTGAAAGATAGGGTGGAATGAAACACCGGGCTAATGGGAACCTCACACACTTTTGTATGTGAGGTTGGGAAATACTGACCCAATGTGCCCAGGAATGTTTTACAAGTGTGAGTAATGATTCTAGGACTTGCAGAGAGACAGGCCAGCTTTCAAACCACAGCTACTATTAGAGAAAAGAAGCAATGCTCTGCCTGTTCTCAAAGCAGGGAGACTCCGTTTCTCATAGGTGTCAGATGCTGTTCCCTGATGTGATGCGTTTTCCAGGCAAGGAAGCAACATGACAGAGCCTCTCAGCCAGACTCAGAAAGGAAGGTGATATCTGAGCTGAATGTCTGGGGGAAGCTTTTCCAGAACTTGTGAGCATTCATAGCTGGGGAAGTGGTGTTGACTTTCTGTGAATCATGGAGGCCAGCCTGAGAGGGGCCACCTAGCACTGTGTGTGTGGTGTGTGGTGTGTGTGTAGATGAAGGGAGAAAACAGATTGCTGTTCATCACACCAAAGACAAGCATGTTCATTTAAGACATCATTTCACCCCTCTTGGAGACTATCAATCAAATAATCCATGAGTGTTAGATAGGTTTTTAACATGAAGTCAGACTAGGAGATTAGGGCCACCCTTTGCCACGTGCAGTAGGGAGGACTTAGAAAGCTGTGGTTGGTGGGAAGCTTTGGGAGAGCACACACCATATGCTGGGCACTGAGCTCCATGCTGGCCTTAATGTGTCCTTTTCTTAACTTCCTCATGACCATTTTACAGCATAGGAAACTGAGGCTCAGCAGAATGAAGTACCCTTGTCCAAAGTCTTATCTCTTGGTATGGTATATACATATAAAATGGAATATTACTCAGCCATAAAAAATAATGAATTTTTGCCATTTGTGACAACATGAATGCAACTAGAGAATCTCATACTAAATGAAGCAAGTCAAAAAGAGAAAGATAGGTACCATATGATTTCAGTTATATGTGGAATCTAAAATATGGCACAAATGAACCTATCTACAAAGCAAAAACAGACTTGTGGACACTGAGAATAAACTAATGGTTACTGAAGGAGAAAGGTGGAGGGGATAAATTAGGAATTCAGGATTAGCAGATACACACTACTGTAGACAGGTAAAGAACAAGGACCTACTGTTTAGCACAGGGAACTATATTCAATGTCTTGTAATACTTATCATGGAAAAGAATCTGAAAAAGGGTATATACATATATACACGCATATATGTAACTGAATCTCTTTGCTATATATTTGAAATGTAAATCAACTGTACTTCAATTAAAAAAAGAGAGGTTAGTAGTTCCCATTGTGGCTCAGTGGGTTAAGAGCCCAACATAGTGTCTGTGAGGATGTAGGTTCTATCCCTGACCTCGCTTAGTGCATTAAGGATCCATTGTTGCTGCAAGCTGCAGCATGGGTCACAGATGCAGCACAGATCTGGCATAGGCTGTGGCATAGGCTAGCTGCTGCAGCTCCAATTTGACCCCTGGCCTGGAAACTTCCTTATGCCACAGGTGCAACCCCAAAAGATTAACTATTCTCAAAAAAGAAAAAAAAAAAAAAAGCCATGTCTCTTATAAGTAAGTGACAAGATTTGAGTGAAATGTTCACTGATTGTTACTGACTCAGAAGAGATTTTGGAGAATAACTATTTTTTTTAATCATGGGAAATTTGAGACCTATCCGAAAATAGTTGAATGAACCTCATCGTGCCCATTGCCCAATAATCATCAACGTGGCCTTTCTTGTTTCATCTGTACCTCTACCCAGTCTCCCATCTTCTTGATTATTTCAGACATCTTTTCAGAAATTTTCAGATGTGTCATTTTTGGGCAAATATTTAGTATTTATTTCTAAAAGATAAGAACTCTTTAAAAATGTAATCAAACTACTATTGTCATTTCTTAAGAATAAATAACAGTTTCTCACTATCAGCAAATATCTACTCAGTGTTCAAATGTTTCCAGTTGTCTCAGATAAAAACGTTTAATCAGATCCCCAAACCCTTATCTTTGCAGTTAGTTGCCTTGTCTCTTACATATCTTTTAATTGATAGGTTTTTGTCTCTTTCTGCCGGATTAAAGAAACTGGATCCTTTCTCCTGCAGTTTTGTACAGTTTGGGTGGCTCTTTTCATCATGTTCTTCTGTCCCCTACTTGTATTTCTTGGTTGTTAGAGCTTAGGGACCAAATGGATTTGTTTGTTTGTTTTTGTTTTTTGTTTTTGTTTTTTTTTTTTGCCAAAGAACTCTGCCTAGGTAGTGAGATATACTCTCATTATTACACACACAATGTCTCTCCCTCTTTCATTGGTATTGACAGCCATTGTTGATCATGGCCTTGATAGTGGTGACATTCATGTTCCAATATTCCTTCTTCATGTATTACTTCTATTAAGAGAGAATTTCTCATTTCAACTATTTTATTATCCCGAGGTAGCATTCGAATAAGAAAAAGCAGAAGTGCTATTGGTCCCTTGAGTTCTTGGACCCAGTTCCAATGCATGCACATGGAGGCTTCCCCACACCCACACGCTGTGTCCATGAATTCCACTCGATTCTGATGATCCATTCTACCCAGAGGTGAAATAAGATTCTACAGTTAAAGGGCTCAGTCCCACAAGGCCTCCCTCCATTTCAGACACCACTTGCAAGTCCAGGTTGTCACCGGTCTTTCTGACTGAAGCATATAAATCATAGGTTCCCATGACCCCCTCCTGTTCTGTTACTTCCCTAGAATGCCTCACAGAACTCAGGAAAACTCGTTTACTCACTAGATTTCCAATTCATTATATAAGAACATTAAAAGATATGAGTCAATAGGCAGATGAAGAGATACATAGAGTTTCTGGCCTCACACAGTGGCACATGGGAACACTGTGGTTCCCCAACATAGAAGCTCTCTGAAAAAGAGACCGAAAACCTGTCCTTCTGGGTTTTTATGGAGGCCTCATTACATAGTCACAATTAACTAAATCATTGGCCAGTGGCATTGTTTCAACCTCTAGCCCTTTTCCCCTCCCCAGAAATCAGAGGGCGGGACTGAAAGTTTCAACTTTCTAATCACCTGACTGGTTCTTCTGGCAACCGGCCCCACCCTGGGGTGGGATCAGAAGTCACCTTCATTAACATAAGCCCAAGTGTGTTGGAAAGGATTTACTGTGAAATAACGTGGCACCCATTTTACCTTTCTGGCCCTGCAGTGTTTTCAGAACTGAAAAGAAGAGACCACATATTATAACAAAAGATGCTCCCCTTACTTTTATCAGAAAATTCCAAAGACATCTGTGGAAGAAGACCAAATATCTCAGAAGAATATTTTGGTTATCAGAATGACCAAATACAAACATACATAGACAGATAGGTATAGATAGATATAGATATCGATAGATATATTGATATCTATATCTTATAGGTAGAGATATGTATTTATATCTTATAGGTATATATTTATATATATCACAATGATTACCAAAAAACAATTTAAGATTTTTTTTTCTAGTTCTTTTTTTCCTTGAGATATATCCTATTAGGGATATATAGTTAAATTACTGTGTTTAAAAATCATTGAAAATGCCTTCTCTGTGGTTAGGACTCTAATTCACTGATTAAACTCGTTCCATGTTGTCTTCTTATAGGAAAGTTTTTGAAATATAATTTTGTTTTATAATTATGTAAACTGTTTACATGGTTTCAAAGTCAAATCTACAAAATAGGAATTTCCTGAGAATTCTAGCCTCTAAACCAGCCAGTTCTATCCTGTACTTTCCTTACCTTCAAGGTATCCATTTTTAAAAAGCTTTCAGTTTTTATTTCTCTGTTTTTAAAATGTAACCAAATGCACATATATATACTTTTGTCTTTTTAGGGCCACACCCATAGGATATGGAGGTTCCCAGGCCAGGAGTCGAATCGGAACTGTAGACTCTGGCCTATGCACATCCACAGCAATGCAGGATCCAAGCAGCGTCTAAAACCTACACCATAGCTCACAGCAACACCAGATCCTTAACCCATTGAGCGAGCCCAGAGATCAAACCTGCGTCCTCATGGATGCCAGTCAAATTTGTTTCCGCTGAGCCATGATGGGAACTCCTGCACTTATATGTTAATACCTCCCTTTTCTTGAATAAAATGTAACTACTTATATACATTTTTCTCCATCAGACTTTCTTTTTATTGACAATATAGCCTGTAAATAAAATAACATCATGTTATATGAAGGATTAGGATAACTAGCATTATATAAAGATGTAGAATCATTGAATTTTGAGAGCTGGTGGTAATAATAGCAGATACTCATGTGGCATTTACTCTGTGCTATGCATTTTTTAAGTGTTTTAATAATTCAATAATTTTCATAATAATCATCCTCTGGGGGATGTGTTATGATTGTCCCCATTCTGTGGGTGAAGAAACTGAGGCACAGGGTTAGGTAACTTGCCCAAAGTCTGAGAGATGGTGGATGGATTTGAATGCAGCTGTCTGTTCTTATATACCACATTATGCTTTAGAACTGCCAGGGTGTGATTTTCTGGTTTTCATGAGTAAAGAAGCTACAACCCCTGAGCAGGTATATGTCCATGTGCCTTGTCTGTAGATACATTCCTTTTTCAAGTGGTCACTAGCTTGCCTTGAGCTTCTTGTGGAGTCTAGAATTTGATTTTATCTCATCATAAGCTAAAAACTTAGCCTGCTATTACTTCATGGATGCTCAAAAGACATGAAATGCCTGGGTCAGAGAGAAAGGATTTATTACTCTTGGCACAATACTCAGCATGTTATGACTGTTGCCTTGGCCTTGGCAGTACCATGGGGGTGATGCAGAGGGCCTGGATGGATGTCTGCTCCTGCAGTGAGTTGTGTCATAGGAGAGCACTGCATCTGGGGAGTCCACTGCTTTTCTAGCAAACAGTAAGCAAATCTATTCTTTGTCGTAGTGTGTATGTGTGTGTGTGGGGCGGGGGTAGTTATCTCCTTCCTTAAGGTGGCTTGCTGAGAAATGGCTGGGTGATAAATGCCCTTACATTCTACTCATACTTGGAGGGTGTGTAGGAGCTTAGAGAGTCTTCAAGGGCTGCTTCTCCCAGTGCTTCCCTGTATGTGTCTTATTTGCTTTAGAATAAAGAGTCAAGTAGGTACGTATACTGTTTCTTTGACAAACTGTTGCTTTTTAAGACATTTTCCAGTTCCCTTACGTATTTACTCCAGGCTTTTTAGTTATCAGATTCTAAGTACAGTAAAAAACAAAAACCCCCAAACCCACTGAGATCTGTTTTGAAGGTCACCCTTAACAAATTATCAACACTCACCACGTTGCAAACCTGTGGCTTCTCTTTATTATTTGTAACCGTTAACATTTTGAAACCAGCCAGAGGGATGCGGTTGACAAGCATCGATCAGTTTCATTGCTACATAATGGGAGGTTCCTTTTTTTATTTCCTTTTCTTTTTCCTGGTTGAATGTTGAGCCCAGATTTTCTTGCTCATGATTTTTATAATTCCATAAATTACTGCTCTGCCTAATACCCTGATTATAACTTCACCTTTTCATAGTAACACATTGAGCTTTGAATGATAACACTCTTGGGAGGCAGCCCCTCCAGCAGGTTGGCCTTCTCACTGAATTTCCTGGTTGGGTTGCTTATGCTAATTTAGAAATATTATGGGTCCAAGCCTTGTACGTTTGAGGGTAAGAAGTGGCCTTGTAAGCTGGGAGCGGAAAAGGCAACATAATGAGCTTTTGTCAACGTGCTAACATCAGCTCTGATCCCTGAAAGAAACTGGGAGCCTGGGGCCAGAGGCCTGGAGAGAGAGTGGAAAAAACAGATCCTGGGTTTGAGGAGGAAGGGGAGACCAGTGAGACCATTCTTGCCACAAAATAGCCCTTCCCAGCCAGCCCACCCCTATTAGCTACCAGGGTGGACACTGTTTAATTCAACCAACCTGACTATTGAGTCTAATATGCAAGAGGTGGATAAGCCTTAGACTCTTCTCTTGTGAATTTGAATGAAAGGCAGTTGACTCTTGAGGCTGAAGGAAGGGCGTTTTTTCAGAGGGTTCCTGTGTGAGGGAGAGCTGGAAGGCTTATCCCTCCCTTCCTGGTGCTGTAAGGGAGTATTTCATGTGACCTTGCTCAGGGCGTGTTACTGAGTGGCAATCAGCACTTATACAGAGTCTCCCTTTTAGGAGCTTTTATGCTTCTTGTTGGAAGGATCTTTTGTTTAACCAGGCTATGTGGGATCTTTCAGGACCTTAAAACTGTTTCAGGAACAATTAGCCTTGGGAACATAAGAGAAAATATAAAGCTGATTATTAGCATTTTCACAGGTGTGAATAGAGAGAAGCAATTCATTAGCAAAGCACTGAGCAAGGAATGAACGGGGCTTAGTGATTGCTTGGCCAGCACTCGGTCCTGGCTCCTCGTTGCTTCCTACCTCTGTGACTCAGTTTCCTTATACGTCCAGTGAGAGCTATAATACCATTTCTCTTGTTAGAGATGCGACGATTATAGGAAGTAACATGAAAATGTGCCATTGCTAGTGGATAGTAAGTCCTTAATGTTATTAAAGTAGAGGACAAGTCCAGTCTACCAATTTTCGCATGACTTCTGGACATAAGCTATAATCAAATTTTTTTTTTTTTTTTCCTAAATCTGACCTGAAGCTGCACTGACCAGTATGGCACCCACTAGCCACCTGGCTATGTAAATAGATTCAAGCCCCCCCAAAATAAAACACACAATTATACAGTTGCACTGGCTGAATTTCAAGGTGCAAGAGCCACATGTGGCTCTTGGCTCTTGTTTTGGAAGGTGTAGGCTATTGAACATTTCCGTTATTGTAGAAAGTTCTTTTGGATAGCTCTAGGCTGGAAGGTTTAAACCCTAAGGGTTTTGATGACATTATAATGGCTGTTTAATTTTGGAACTTCTTCCTGATACCAGTTCCCTCTCTGTGCACTTTGCTGCAAGTAGAGAAGAACCTCCATAGTGCTGACATGGGACTGAACAGACTATTTCAGTGACTGCTTGAATAATGGAGCCCTTCGGGTAAAGTTGAAGAGAAGGGAGTTTCTCCAAGGTGAAGGCTGGGCTTGCCCTGAGTGGTGACTGAGGGCCATCAAGTGTCTTTCAGCTTCACAGACCCTGCAGATGACACAGCGGCCACATTTCCCCCTTTTGCTTCAGTCCTCAAGACACATTCAAGTTCTCATAGTCCATTCTGTTTCCCTCATAGGCACCCAGTTTGTGTCCCTAAACAAGGTCACTGTGATTCTGGGACACTGAAGGCCTTTCATTCATTAGCTGAGTATAGGAAGTTAATATTGTCCCAGCTCTGCTCCCAGCATGTGCAAAGAAGGAAACTCAGGCCTGGAAGGGGCCAGAGAGTCAGGACACCCATGTCTCCCTTTCCTTTGGGTTTCATCTCTTCAAGAAGAGTGTGAGCTACATTTTGTAGCTAAATAACCAGCTGTCATTCCAGCCGATATAAAAGGAAACCACCTTACATGAAAATGTGTTTCTGTTTATGAACTCCTGAGGGCTCAATAGAGATGGCCTTCAAAAGGACTCCTGTTCTCTGCTGTCATCTCTCTGCCTCTCCTAGGAGCATGGAACATAGAAAAGCGCTCTCCAGGTGCCAGGCCCTTTGGGGAGCAAGGGATGGAGCTAGGAGCTATGATTGCTCCCTGCCTTTGGAGTAAGCAGGATCTCTGGGGAGGCAGCCTACTGGACGGGGCTCTCCAAGCTGCATTGTAAAGAAGAGGAGGGAGGCTGGTAAACTGGGGACAGAGGAAGGAGGGCAGGGGACCTTCAGGAAGAACAGATTGTGCCAAGTTTTAACTTGACGCAAGAAATAATGTATTAGAACAATTCCATCACTTCCAAGTTGTACAGTTGGGTAAGTTACTTGACCTCAGTTCTTCCATCTGTAAAATGGGAGTGGGGGTAGTGCAGTTCCCACCTCTAGGGCTATTCTGAGGATTAGTGAACTAATGCATGCGAGGCATTCAGAGTATCACCTGGCTCAGGGGAAGCCCTCAGTGAAAATTAGCTGTCACCATAGCAGCTTTCCTCTTCCTCTTAGTATTTCATTATTGTTAGAAGTAGGCTTTGGTGTTGAATTTGGATCTCAGCTTTGCAGCTGACCCTGTGCAAGCCCCTTTGACTTTCCGAGCCTTCATTTGTTCATCATTAAAATGGGGAGAGTACTGTCTGTGGTATGGGGCTTCTTATGTAGTGTGCATGAGGTATTATCTATAAAATGCTGCAACAGGGCCAGGAATATGGAATGTCCTCAATAATCTCAGTTTTCTCCTGTCCTTCTCTTCCCAGCCAACTTTCCCAGTAGTCGCTTGTAACCCACTTAGTAGAAAAATAATGGGATGGAATGGCATTTGAGGAAAATTAATCCAGCAGCGGTGTATGGGGTGGGTCAGCTTATGTGCTACACTGCAGCTTAAATAGAAGTCAAAACATGGCCTTTTGTTAGCTGGGTATTTGTATCATGGTTACAGGATGGGGTTGTTGTGGTTGTTGTTGTTTTTTTTTTTTTATGATTACAATAGCTCTTTCTAGGTGCCAGGCTGCTCTAAATGTTTTACATATATTTACTGATTTAACTCTCAAGACAACCATAAATAGGACTATTGGTCCCATTTTACAGATTGGGAAACTGAGGCCAGTTATCTTGTTTTATTTCTCACATCTGAGCGGACACAGGACCCTTCCTGATATGCGTGCACATCTTTTGGTCTAAATGGATTCCAGAGCCAAGGGTGCCGGGATGGTATCAGGACATATCATGGCCTGACACTCCCCTCCCTTTTTGATCCCTAGGAGCATCACTGCACATGTGTAATCGGAGAGGTATCCTTGACCAGGAGTGACGGAAGCAGTCATCTTATCTTTCTACTCCAGCAGAGCTCAGCTCCTGCAATTAGCTGTTTCCTTGAAGTGTCAAAGAGCAGCAAGGCCCAATATACTTGGCCTAACAAGTCCCAGCTGTTCTCAGCCCAGGGGCACATCCACCTCCTACCTCAGAGTCAGGCATTGAGCATCAGCCATCTAGCCCTGGGGCCCATGTTTCCGGCCCTCAGGAACTGATAGCCTTTTTTTTGTGGTCCAGGGAATTGCAGTGCAACAGGGTGGTCCAGGAGCATCACTCGGGTACCCCAGCCCCCACTGCAAACACCTGGACAGACTCTTGTAAGCCTGCTGTGCCCTCCTGCCTGTGTTTGCGTCAGTGCACCTGCAGGTATTAATCACAGCTCAGGGGCTCTTTGGCACCCCAGAGAGCCTCCTGTGCCCACATGCCCCCGCGCCAGCAAGTGTTTTGTGCTGAGTAAATCTCATTTTCTATGCGGTGACCTGGGTAAATATCTTCCATCCTGGCTGCTGCCTCTCAGAGTTGTTTTTGCCACTTTCCACCTGCCCCAGGCCTCTCCTGGCAGCCTGAGAACATCTGGGCAGGCCTACTAAATGTTCAGGAGAGATCCAGCCAGGGGAGGGCCCCCTTGACCTCTGGCCTTGGGCTTTGCCACTCTGCCGTTTTAGGAGGGTGATTTATTGAAAGGGAGGCCGAGGGGGATGGTGGGAGGAAATCGCCCTTTGAAACGGATGGCCAGTTTTGCCTGAATTAGTGTGCAAGCCTCCAGCCATGCAATTAAGGGTCGTTAGGCAGCTACAATGCGAAATTAATTCTGCAGTCCTTCCTCCCCTTCCCTGCGTGATTGTGGGCGAAACTGCTCCAGGGCAGGGAGAAAGCAGGCCTGTTCCACCGGCCTGCTGAGAAGGTTGTACTGTTCTCCTGGGAAGGGACTGAGCACTTGCCCTGGGGTGTGTGTGGTGTGTGTTCATTTGCACATTTGTGACGGGGAAGGACATTGAATAAGTGAGTGATTGACCAGCTCAGACTGAGCCCAAGGCCTTGAGAGTCCCTGGGAGGCAGTGGTGTCAGCTGCTACCCAGTGGTTTTCCATCCGGGGGTGGCAGGGCCATCCTGTGATGGGGGCTGCCTCCTTCTGCCCTTGGGAAAGGCTGGAACCCAACTCTGAGGCTAATTAAGTCTGCGTGACCTTGGCCAAGTTACGTAGCTTCTCTGAGCCTTCTTTCCTCCTCTGTAAAAGGAAGATGATGGAAATGAGGATGTCAGGCTCTCAGGGGTTGGAGGAAAGGCAGGTGGGTGTACAACTCCATCCAAGACCTTCTCTCTCCCTTCATCCTGCAGAGGTTGAAGCTTCTAATCTCCAGTGGGTTTGTACTTTTTCGCACTTGAGATATTTGTTTCTTACTCATTCCCTTAAAAAAAAAATTTCCCTCCTTTTTTTTTTTTTTTCCTAGCTGCACCCACAGCATATGGAAGTGCCCTGGCTAGGGATCGAATTGGAGCTGTGGCTGCTGGCCTACACCACAGCCGCAGCAACACAGGATATGAGCCGCATCTGTGACCTACACCACAGCTCATGGCAACACTGGATCCTTAACCCACTGAGCAAGGCCAGGGATCGAACCAGCATCCCCATGGATACTAGTCAGGTTCTTCACCTGCTGAGCCACAATGGGAACTCCTTTCCTTCCCTTTTTAGTCTAAAATATCTTCCAGCCACTAATGTCCACTGAGCTTGTCTCCATGAGTGTGTGACTATATCTCACAGCTCCCAAGCACCCTTTTCCTCTCAGCCTCCCTCGGTGCTTTGTATGCTGTAGGTGCTCTGTAGTTGCAAACTGATTTCCAGGAGCCTGCAGTCCTAGAGTGAGGGTGAGGGGCTAGTGTTAGAGGGACAGCTCCTGGGCTACAAACAGGGGTCTACACCAAGGCACCCAAATGTTGGTTGCCTCAGGACCGCCTGCCTTTGATGCAGGGCTCGCCCATCCAGGATGAAAATGAGTTTATGACATAAACTTAATTTTTTCCATGTAGAGACCTGTTCTTTATTCAGAGATGATGCCCCCTACCTACTGTTTTGCCATTTAAAGATACCTAATTCTGCGTCGCTATAGCTTTTCTTTTTAAAATTGTACTTGTAGGAATAAAAAGATGGTACCTCTGTCATATATTGCCTCAGTTTTTACATTTGTTTGGTCCACAGAATTCAAAAATTCAGGAACTGCTGGACTCGAACGTGGCTGATCCATAGTAGGCGCTTATGAGCCTCCCATTCTAAATTAGATATGATTGCACAGATCTGATGTGAAAGCACGTCTGACCTTTGTTGAGAATTTATTTTGTGTTTTTTCCTAAAGCTATGAAGGTATAACGTGCCTCTTCGCAGCGCTGCCACAGCACACCTGCAGGGGGCACCAGACACAGGCTACAGTTTGAACAAAGCACCCTAGAGTTGAGTGTTGGAGGTCCTCCCTCTTAGATTTAAAAATACTAGGCTCTCTGGTTTTCAGACTTAAGCTTGGCAAAACTCCTTGCCTCTTGGACACCTTGAGTGGAACTCCCCACATCACACAAACAGCACAGCTGCCTTGCCTTAGCGGGCGTGAGGCCCGGGGCTGCCCGTTTGGCCTCCCCATTCCTTCCCTCTCCCCCTTGAAAGTGTCTCATGGACCTTCTGTTTCTGCAATCCCAGGACTCCACGGAACACACCAGAAACCTTGAATCTAGTCTAATTTCTCTGTTTTAAAGTTTTTAAAAAGATTTTTTTATGAAATACACATAACATAGTTCACCGTCTTAACCATTTTTTAGTATACAGTTCAGTGTATGCATACCGTTGTGAGATTGGTCTCCAGAACATCTGCATCTTATAAAGCTGGAACTCTGTACCCATTAAACAACTCCCCACTCCCTCCTACCCCCAGCCCCCAGCAGCCACCATGCTACTTTTCATCTCCATGAATCGGGTGACTCTAGAGACCTCATAGAGGTAGAATCATATAATGTTTGTCCTTTTGTGACTGTCTTACTTCACTTGGCATAATGTCCTCAAGGGTCATCGATGTTAACGGCATATGTCAAAATTGCTTTCTTTTATGGCTGAATAATATTCCATCGTATGTATACACCACATTTTTGCTTATCCATTCATCCATCGATGGACATTTGGGTTGCTTCCACCTCTTGGCTATTGTGAGTATTGCTGCTATGAACACAGATGTGTGAATATCTCTGTGAGGTCATACTTTCAATTCTTGTGGATATATATACCCAGAATTGGGATTGTTGGGTCATATGATAATTGATACATAATTTTTTTGAGGATCCATTATACTGTTTTCTCTAGTGGCTGCATGATTACCCTATTTTATTGATGATGGAATGGGAGCCCACTGGGAGGCTTTAGTGGGACCTCAGAGCCCTGAGTGAGAGAGAGAGATGGCTGGGAATGTGTCATCCTGAACTCTCCCCCATCCCTGCTGGGCCGTGGTTTGGGCATAGCTGCCTTCCTCAGCCCCGGCCAGATCTTGCTGGGCACCAATGGAATGGCTCTCTCCTCTTGCCCCTTCCAGCCTAAGGATTGATGACTGTCTTCCACCACTGCTAGCCCTAGTGCCTTAGTGTCCCTTGGTGGGTCCCTAGGCCTGCTCTCACCTCTGGAAATCAACATTCATTGGGTGTTCCTCAGTGGAGACCTTCGAGTGTAACTATTAGCTACCTGCGCATCTTCCCTGATCCACCTGCAGGGTGACCTTGCGCACGTTGCACAACCTCACTGTGCCTCAGTTTCCTTCGTCTGTGTTGCCTCCTTAGGGTTGTCGATGGGAACATGTTAGCTAATTCTCAACTAAAACATGCAACAGGCTTAGAACAGCCACTGGCTCATAAGGAAGCCCTCCATAAGCATTGCCCTTGTTTTTCTGCCTGCAGAACCCTTTGTGCAATGCCCCTCTTAAGACTCTAATGCTGCCGTAGCCCTCCAGGGCCCTTCTGTTAGAGCATGAGCCCCTTGGGGATTTGGTAGCTCCAGATTTCTGGGCTGAGGGGCAAGAAGGCCAAGGCCAACAGGAGGGAGCGGTAACAACCAGGATGCTCTAAGTCTTGTCCACCCAAGAGGTGGAGTGCTGGGCGCGCTGGTGATGGCAGAGTCAAATGTCTGGCAGTGCTTTGCACTGACTCATGATTATGGGTTTGGGATGGACCTCTTTCATGAGGTGCAAGTACTTGGGTCCCTTGGGGTCCCTGGCCCATGAGGGCAGGCCTTTTGTAATTCAAGAACTGAGAAGACTTCAAGATCACAAGGTTGGAGTTCCTGTCCTGGCTCAGTGGTTAACGAATCCGACTAGGAACCATGAGGTTGCGGGTTTGATCCCTGGCCTCGCTCAGTGGCTTAAGGATCCGGTGTTGCCATGAGCTGTGGTGTAGGTTGCAGACATGGCTAGGATCCCGTGTTCCTGTGGCTCTGGCATAGGCTGGTATCTACAGCTCCGATTAGACCCCTAGCTTGGAAACATTCATATGCCATGGGCGTGGCCCTAGAAAAGACACACACACACACCAAAAAAAAAAAAAAAAAAAAAAAAAAAAAAAAAAGATCACAAGGTTAACTCCTTTTGTCTGGAATTGAGCAACTCATCTGGTGTCACATAGCTCATCAGTGGTAGGAGCCTGTCTACGTTTTTGCCAGAGGAGAACAGGGCAAAAGCCCTGGGCAGCAGGTGGGAATGTGGCTACCTCCCTGCCCAGAGGTTCCCAGATAACCGTGGGCTCCGGGCAGTGCCACAGCACTCTTGAGGAGGGCTCAAGGCCATGGTGGACAGGGTTCATGGCTCATGGGAGAGACTCGAAAGTCACTGGTGCTGGTGACTCACGAAGGCACATTCATCTCTACCAAGGCCTCAGGGACAGGAGCCTTGGATATGTTTACACATGGAAACTTCAGGGCACAACTGGCCTTCTCTACAGGCAAAATAAGGCCTGATATCAGAGTCCACTCTTTCCCTCTGCTGTCTTCCTGTCATGAAGAAGCTTCCCTCCTTCTAGTAACATCATAACTTAGGAAATACAAGTGCCCTTGACCTGGTAGACCTATTAAAGAGAAACATCATGTAAGGAGCTTTGTTTTTAAAAGAGTGAAAAGGCAGCAAGTGGCCTGTTTTTACGTGAACAGAGAAAGGGGGTACCTAATGTGGACCCTGGGCCCCTTTGCTGCAGAAGAATTTTTCAAATGGGCCTAAGATGAAAAGCAAGGGTATGAATATAGCAGCGCTATCAAGAACTGAGATATCATCAGAAGAGCCTCCCAGAGGAAATGGTCCAGTCAGTTATGATTTATGAACACGACAGAATACCGTGTAACCATTAAAAATAATAGTTAGACTATTCCGTTATTTAGGAATGTACATGGTGGAGGACCCAGTGAAAAACAGACCTGGAACTACAGCATAGATTGGCTATGCAATACCTTTAAGGAAAGGGACCTGATGGAATTATATCCTTTCCTCCCCACATGTCTCTAAGGTAGTTTTTTGTTTGTTCGCACGTGTGGCATTTGGAAGTTCCCAGCCTGGCCTATGCCACAGCCACAGCAATGCCAGACCTGAGCTGCATCTGTGACCTTCACTACAGTTCACGGCAATGCAGGATTCTTAACCCACTAAGCAAGGCCAGGGATTGAACCCGCATCCTCATGTGGATACTAGTCAGGTTTGTAACCTGCTGAGCCACAACGGGAACTCCTTTTTTTCTTTCTGTTTTTTTTTCTTTCTTTTTTCTTTTTTTTTTTTTTTAAAGAGAGCATGCAACCGGGACCCATTTCCTGCAGTTTATTTTAATCCTTAAAGGCCAAGGGGAGAAAGCAAGTGACCTGAGTCACCAGAATCCCCCTCTAAGGGAGGACAGGTTGAACATCCTTTGGGGACCATTCAGCAGTCAGTGGAAGTTTGCCACAGTGGAGTGGCAGAGGTCAGGACTAGTGACTGCAAAGAGGAAGCTACCAGTGGGGATCCGTGGAACATTCTCAGTCCCCAGCACCACACCCAGGAGAGCAGCACAAAGGAAGCGTGCTGTTGGGACCCTGAGTGAATGGGGTGACCACAGGATGTGATGCTGGGGTAGGGGCTGTGAATATTGGCCTTGGGTCCTTGGCATTTTCTTCTCAGGCCTTGGGTGGGGCCTCGGAGGGCAAAACCACAGGGCACAGGAAGCTTGGTTCTTAGAAATAGCCATGCTTGGACCTTCCTCCTGTTGCATGTCCAAGATAAGACCCTCCTTACCAAGCCTGGCCTTCTCAGAATGCCCTGCGGCAGAAAGTGATGCTTGCCCCCAGCAAAGGCAGCTTGTCTTTAACCCAGAAATTCAATTTGTACGCTGGCCGTTCTGTGAACTTTTGAGAATTCTCAGGCTTGGCCTCTCCTGGATGTGGTTCTGTGGCCTTGGTCTGGTGGCTGCTGGCTGAGGGAGCATCTTTCAGCCTCTGACCCCCAGAGTGCCATGTGGCCTGTGTCCCCGGCACCCCTCTTCCCTTTTTTCTCTGCTCCAGGACTGTTTGCAGTGGCTCTTTGGGGACTTCTCAAATACTCATGGGTCTTCAGATGATGACGTTAGGAGCCTGGTTATCTCAGACAGGAAACAGACTCTATATAAAGGGCCCCTTATCCTCTGCACCAGAGGCCAGCAGAGCCCCTTCAGCCTTCAGTAATTCTGTCCATTGGTGGTTTAATCCACTTCAGTGTTCATTAAAGACATGAGTTCGTCCTGGAGATTAACTCTGGATGAGGGCTTCTCTTGGGCAGTAATGGTTGAACCGAGAGTTGACTGCCCCGTTCCCACCCAACCTGCTTTCCCTGTGTGTGCTCTGTGCCCTGTAGGCAGATGCCTTCAGGACGCCCAATCTCTGCATTGTAGAGTGCTGTCCTGGGGGCTGCTCCTCTTTGCCCACCTGCACAGGAGACAGGAAGGGGCTGTATCCTAGTTGGCACTGGCTTTCCAGTTCTACCTGAATATTGTTTATTCTCCCAGCTAGATGTTCCGGCAGGGCCGCAGGGGCAGACGGAGGACTCAGATGGCAGAGATTCTGCCACATGGAGATAAAATAGAGGTTGACTTCCACCTTCCTTGCTCAGCTTTCCACACCCTCCATCCAGCTTGAGCCAGCAGTGACTCTGAGACCCCGGCCCCCAACCATACCTGCCCATTGTTCCCATGTAACCCTGCTAATCAGGTGTTGTCAGCATGCAGGGTCTTTAGATCAGGAGTTCTAGCCAAGTTAGAAGAGATGTGATGCCAGCCCCACACCGTGTTCCTGCAGACAAATGGAGGACCCTGCAAAAGTGCCACATGCACATGGCCCCGTGGGATGGGAGGCAGGGCTCCCTGGTTAGGAGTCAGGCGGCAGGGGCTCTCCTTCCCATCTCCAGTGTTCTCCCAAGTGAGTGCTCACTGGGAAAGGTCGAACATAAACCCATCTTTGTAGGAAACATGCATCCCAGTACTTTGGGTTGTTGTGGATGAAACACGTGCTTTGTCCCCAAGGTTGAAAAGCTTTCAAAACAGCATGGGGAATTCCGGTAGGGGTTTCCTTGGTGTGCTGCACTGCTGCCTGGTGCTCATGGGTATGAGGGCTGGGTCATCCCTGACAAGGGAAGGCACTCTAAGGAGTAGGGGAGGCATGACGAAGGAGAGCCATAGTCAGTCCAGGACACGTGTAAGGTTGAAGGTCAAGATCAGCCTTGTATCACCACTAATGCCCCCAAGGGCATTCTCGATGGCATGTGCTCAGCCTTTGTGTCAAGGTTCTCAGAGACCAAGGAGCACCCCACATCCTCCTTTCCTTTAATAACCAAAGGAATGAGTCATTCTTAAATGAATCAGTTCTTTGGAAAATCCTCTTTGGCTTCTTCCTTCCATCATCCTTTGTAGGAATAGTTCCCTCTGTTATGACCCTTGGTGTAACCTCACTTGTCATCATGCCCTGAAGCCTCTTTACGGAGTTTTCACCACGCTTCATTGAGGGCTTACCCTCGCATCTGTGGGTCTGGGTGTAGACGTGGTGGCTGCTAGAGAAAAGGATATTGCAAATATCAAAAAAGTCTGGGGGAGTTCCCCTTGTGGTTCAGCGTGTTAAGAGACCTGACGCTGTCTCTCTGAGGATGCAGGTTCAATCCCTGGGCTCCCTTAGGGGGTTAAGGATACGGCATTGCCGCAGCTATGGCATAGGTCGCAGATGAGGCTTGGATCTGGCATTCCTGTGGCTGTGGTATAGGCCTCAGATACAGCTCTGATTTGACCCCTAGCCTGGGAACTTCTGTACACCATGGAGTGACCATTAAAATTTTTAAAAAAGTCTGGGAGTTCCCGACATGGCTCAATGGTAATGAACCCAACTGGTATCCATGAGGATGCAGGTTCGATCCCTGGCCTCGCTCCGTGGGTTAGGTATTCATGTTACCGTGAGCTGTGGTGTAGGTTGCAGGTGTGGGTCGGACCCTGCATTGCTGTGGCTGGCAGCTACAGCTCCGATTTGACCCCTGGCCTGGGAACTTCCATATGCCACAGTTGTGGCCCTAAGCAAAACAAAACAAAAAAAGGCTGATGCACCCACAGCTGAGCTCAGAAGGATGGCGCTGTGGGGAAGCATGTGAACAACAGGACCAGACTGCCTGGGTTCCGTCCCGGCTCCATGATTTCCTGGCTCTGATGTCCTTGCCCTGTAAACAGAGTAGTGCCCGCCTCAGAGGTTGCTGTGAGGATTAAAAGAATAACTCTAGGAGAAGTGCCCAAACAATGCATGGGAACTGGGAAGCCCCAGGAGTGTGTTGGCAGTGGTGGTCAGCACAGAAGACACCCTGTGATGGAGAGAGAGAAGTGCTTCGCTGTGGAAACAGGAGGAAAAATGAGTTCTGACAAGGGGGCTTTTAGGAGAGCTGGGCACTGAGGCTGCCCTTGGAGAAGAAGGTTGTAGCAGATACAGGAAGCATCTGGGACACAGAGAAGCCTGAAGGTAAGGGGTCTGTGTGCACGGATGATGTGGAGCCCTCTCTTTGCTGGAGTTCAGAGTGTATGGTTAGTGGGGGCGGGGGGTCAGTAGGGGCTGGAGAAGCAGGAATCAGCCTAGGAGCGATGGTAGGACCTGGCCCAGTGGGTGAAGAGAATCGCATGCGCTCCATGTGGTCTCCTTGCCACTCTGGCTCTTGATCCTAGGCCTTGACCTTGGGGAGTGGGGGTGGTCTCTGATCCCCGATTTTGTGATGGGGGTGAGTGGGGAAGGGCACAGGAGCTGCTGCAGGGGGACCTCGAGTACAGAGCAGATAGGACACACACAGGCACATGCTCCCCTGGCTTTGTGCTATGGGCTCCATCTTCTGGTCCAGTCTGTCTAGTCACCTGGATCCCTGGTCTTTAACTAGTTTCTCTTCCATCTCCCATGCAACACATGTTCACTCTATTTCTCTCTCTCAAACTAATTTAGATCTGGTCCAGATTCACCTGTTTCTGTATGTCCCAAGCAGTGCCCCTGCTTTTTGGGATGGGGACTGATGAGCAATGCTGTGAAATGCCTTTGGCAGTGCCAGGTTTCATGGTATGCAGAATGCCTGTTGTGCCTTTAGTAGCTTGATGACAAAGATGTCTTGGGAAACACCCTCTGTGACTATCACAGCAGATAGCTAATATCCAATCTGAGTAAGGGAAAAAAATCCAACAGATATTTCTTTGGCTTTCACCCCCTTGACAGGAGAGCTTAAGCTCTTATGCATCTTCTCAACTAAAGCCAGTTCCCACAGTTCCCTGAGGGTGGTGTGGCTTTAAGGTATTTGCCAAATCTCACCTCATTTATTCACAGTCTTAAGTATATGTCATTTTATTGAGATATAATTTACACACCATAAAGTTTACCCTCTTACAATGTAGAATCCTGCGGATAGTCACAAAGTTGTACGACCATCACCATTATCTAATTTCAGAACCTTTCTGTCATCCTCAAAGAAACCCATTGAGTAATCACCTCCCCACCTCCCTTCCCCCAGCATCCACTTCCTGTCTCTGGATTTGCCTGTTCTGGACGTTTCAGACAAATCGAATCATATAATACCTGGCCTTCTGGGTCTGGCTACTGTCACTTAGTGTCACAGTTTTAAGGTTCATCCGCATTGTAGTATGTGTCAAAACTTCATTCCTTTTTATAGCTGAGTAATATTTCTTTGTATGGATATAGCAGATTTGGCTTATTCATTCATCCAAAGAGTCAATGGCTCTTTGGATCGGTTCCTGGTTTTTGGCTGCTGTAGGTGATGCTGCTCCAAATGTTTATGTATAATTTTCTATGCATATACACATTTCCAGTTCTCATGGGTTTATACCCAGGAGTGGAAGTGCTGGGTCATATGGTAACTGGATTTAACATTTTGAGGAGCTGCCAAACTGGCTTCCAAGGTGACTGTACCATGTTATATTTCCAGAAGGAACCGACGAGGGTTCCAATTTCTTGACAACCTTGCCAACACTTCTTCCCATCTTTTTGATTGTAGCCATGCTGGTGAGTTTGAAGTGGTTTTGGTTTGCAATTCCCTAATGCCTGATCATGATGAGCATCGTTTCACATACTTACTGGTCATTTGTATATATTCTTTGGAGAAATGTATGTTCATATCCTTTGCCTATCTTGAAATTGAGTTATTGATCTTTTTATTTTTGTATTTTAATTTTTAATTTTTTTATATTCTTTTTTCTTTTTTTTTTTTTTTTTAGGGCCTCACCCACGGCATATGGAGGTTCCCAGGCTAGGGGTCGAATCAGAGCTATAGCTGCCGACCTATGCCATAGCCACAGCAATGCCAGATTGGAGCCACGTCTGCGACCTACACCACTGCTCATGGCAACATTGGATCCTTAACCCATTGAACAAGGCCCCTGCATCCTCATGGATGTTAGTCAGGTTCATTTCCACTGAGCCACGACAAGAACTCCAAGTTATTGATCTTTTTTAATGTTGACCTAAAAAGTTCTTTATATTTTCTGGTTACTAGGTCCTTATCAGATACATACTTTGCAAGTATATTCCTCCCAGTCCTGTGGTTGTCTTAAGTATACATTTGGACAGGGGCCTTTCACCAGAATTGTGAGCTGTTGGTAGTCACAAAGGCTTGTGTGCAGACACTCCACCAGCAAACAGTTGCATCTTTGTATCTGTAGCCTCTTACCCAGCGCCCAGCATGAAATAAGTGCCAGTGATTTGAGTAAATAAATGAATGGTTTTCTATTGCTTCTCTGAGGTTTAAAATGGATCTGGGTAAGGTAGGCGGAAATGGATAATAAATTGCTGGAAAAACCGCAGAAGCAAAAGATGCACATTTGCACACCCAGGCATCTTGTATCTGGATGTCATTTTACGATCAATGAAGGCAAAGACTGGAATGCAGAGAGGGCTTGCACCTGCGTTTCTGACGCAGTAAATATACTTTTCTGAGGTCATTAGGGTGACTCTGCACAGCCCTGTTAATGTGTAATTATTGTGCTGAGAATTACGCTTGTCACCTATTGATTCCATCCTCTCAGCAAGACTTTGCACATTTCCTCCTGCCCCCATTCCACCCCGGCTCCAAAATCAAATCTTCAATGACCTCTCCCCAAACTGCTGGGTCCAGGAGGGAAAAAGGAGTGAAATCCACTGAAGGAGTTGCCAGCTATATTGTTATTATCGCCTTGGTCAGGGAAGAGGCAGCTGGGAGAGTCTCAACTTTAGCAAAAAGATGAGATGATGTCACTCTAAGAAGTGGAATCAGAGAATCCCAAGAAATGGGAAGGTGTCGACCTCAGGGGAGGAGGATTCCTCTTGGAATCATCTGCAGAGAGAAGGATTTCTCATTCTGCAGATAAGACCTGGAGGGAGGCTTCTATAATCCTAGAAAGAGGTCCCAGACCATCCCTGTAGAAGAGGACGTCTGTTTATAAAGCAACTAAATGTCAGCTAAACTGTCATCTTAGAAAGCATAAGTCACTCACTCATTCTTTCATTCATTCTTTCATTCATTGGCAACACCTTTTGAGCTCACGGCTGTTCCAGAAAGGGTCTTGCGAGGGGCTGTGGAGAGGACTCAAGTTCTGCATCTGCCCTTCAGCAGCTGGTTTCCTCCTTGAAAACCCAGGCAGGGAGGCAGATGACTGCAAAGAAGACCCAGAGGTGGTGAATGGGATGGGGAGGTGGAATGGGGTCAGGCTCCCATGGGGGGCCCAGGAGGGGCTCCAGGGGCCACTGGAACCTGCAAGGAGGAGCAGGTGCCTGTCAGGCAGCCTGGGGCATTGCAGGTGGAGGCGGGTGGTCCCTGTTGGAGCCTGCACCTGTGAAACCACAAGGCATGCATGGGAAGCAGGGAGTTGGCTGTGATGGCAGCCATGCGCTGTCCCCAGGAATGGGGACAGTGAGGTTGGCAGTGGGAATTTCCCACCCAGCGGTCAACTCTGCTGAGTGGTGGTGGGGTGAGGGGGCGTGTAGGGTGGGACGTGGCGGATCTGGAAGGGCACGTTCCAGTACTCCGCTGGGTTGGTCTCAGGGTGCAGTGGTGGCATCCTACCTGTGCTGCTTGGTGAGTCTTTCTGGGGCTGCCCCATTCCAGAGACCCCCAGTCTCCTCAGCTCTCTGAGGCTGATTTGTCTTTGAAAGAACATCTTCCTGGGGGTGGGGGGGGGAGGGGGGAGGAGATGGACTGGAATAGTAAGCAAGTCTCACACTTTTGTTCTTGGACTCTTAAACACTTCGGAATTGTTGAGGACCCCAGTGTGTGTTTATGTGGGTTGTGTTTTTGGATTTGGACTGTACTAGTCACGAAAAGTGAGAATACACAGGCACACTTTCTGTCGGCCATCAAATGACCATGTCTTCACACATCATGTAGAAACCACGTCCATGCACTTGAGAGGAAATGAGAATGAACAGGAAAATGTCTAGGTATTATGAAAACAGTTTTGACCTCACAGGCCCTCCCAAAAGGGTGTTGAGGACCCCCAGGGTTTCCAGAAATATTCTTGAGGGTTCTGTTGGATTAGCAGCTATATATGTAGGTCCACATTCTGCTTTGTTCCGGAGCCCCAGTGAATGTCTCAGTATAAATCGTCCACCCACTGAGTGGGCAGGTCTTGGATGTGGGCGCCATGTTGGGGGAGAAAGGGTAGATACCACAGAATAAGAAATTCCTGCCCGCTGCAGTTCCCAGGGAGCAGAAATTCAGTGAGAAATTGCAGAAGCAGATAACTTCTGTTGCATTGGTGATGAGACTATGAGGGAGGGTGACGGGCTGAGCCTAATTAGGTGCCTGCAAGGCTTTGGTGAGGGAGGGGGACAGTGAATCCAGATTCTGAGCTGTAAGTTGGCCAGATGAAGAGCACTGTACGTCGAGAAAGTGGCCATGTAGAAATTTGATCAGGATGGAGGTTAGAGCCCAAGGAGCTGGGGGAAGAGGGGGCACATTGGAGGCAGAGAGGGTTGACTTGCATAGCACCCTCCACATTCCCTTCCCTGTCCACTGGAAGATCTGAGTGGAAGGAGTGTCACTGGCCTGAACACTGCATCCTGGACCTTCTAACTAGTGGCCCTAAGTGTGGCCTTCCTCTCTGGTGCCTCCCTAGGGGTGCACATTGCCACACCTCCCGGTTCCTGGCCACGCCCCCAGCTCCTGGCCACGCCCCCAAACCTGGCCACACCTCCCAGTTCCTGGCCACGCCCTTCCCTATTTCTGTGCCTTAAGCTGCCTTCTTCCTGCTACCTATAGACACTTGTCAGATGCCCCTGTCTGCACACCCCAGTTCCATTGCCTCTCCCCACCATTCCCCCACCATACCCTAGTCAACTTGTCTACCTCTGCTTCCTACTGTATCTCATTCATAAGAATCGTGAATGAGCTTAGTTTCATACTACGAGCCACTGTTCTACAGCTCCCTGGAGCAGGTCTGCTATCCCCATTTCACGGATGAGGAAATCGTGACCCAGAGAGGTTAAGTACCCGGCACAAGACCACAGAGCTGGGAGGTGATGCGACTGGGATTTGAAATTCAGGCAGTCTGGTTTCAGTCTATACTCCTAACACTGCCCGGGGCTGCTTTTCATCTCATGTAGATTTCATGCCAGCTCTTGAGCCAGGAGTTTATTCCCAGGGAGCCACATAGTAGGTGCTCATTAGAGGTTTGACAAATGAATTTCATCTTTCTATCCTGCTCGCCTGGGCGTCATGCCTTGTGCATTTGCTGTTAATAAAGAAATGAGTACATGGGCTGATGAGCAGACAAAGAGCAGATGACTGCCACCTGTTACTGTGTGTGGAAGCTGTAATTACCAGCATTTTTCAGGGCAGAGGTGTGAGTTCAAAATGACTAGATGGGTTCTCAAATCATCCCCATTGCTGGTGAATGCACTTCTGAAATGACTTTGTCACTGTAACATCCCTGGCTAACATGAGGTACTGTTCTTACCGTAATCAAAAGCCAAAGCCTCTTGGGACATGCCATCTCTGAGGCCTGGGCTGGGGCTCTTGGTTCAAAGCAAGGACTAGAGGAGGAGTGCTTTCCCCACACCAGGGTGCTCTGAGGTTGGAGCTGGCTTTTGGAAGATGAAAACGAGTTAAAGTCTGGCCGTTATAATTCCCTTATCTCTGACTTCCTGCTGGGGCTGGCTGGCTGGTGTCTGAGCTGCGCAGAATCTGGGTGGCCTCTCAGCAGGGGAGCTGAGATCCAGAATCTGTGCACAGGCTGTGAGCAAACACTTGAGGGGGCCTTGATGCAAAATGGGCTCCAGGTGTTGGAGATAAAAACCCAGTGTTGGTCATTACCATTTCCCCCTCTTTTGGGCAGACCCAGTTGCCCCTGCTCTGTGGGTTTTTCCTTTCAGTGTTGCAGATCTACTGGCATATTTATTTGGAAGTGGAGTAAGCAGAATTTTTCAAAGGGAAGCAGTTTGCAAAAGCTGCAAAGAAAACAACTTGGGGTAAATGGCTCATCTGGCAATGGGAAACAGCCTCTGGCATTGAGAGCTCTTTAACCTTGTCTGAACAAGCAGCAGGGAACTTGGCGTCTGCATCATCTTAGAGAAAGATCCTTTCTGTTTCCCTGCTGCGGCTAGATCCTGGGGAGAAAGAGCCTAAAACCCAACCCAGGACCCTTTGAGAATTGGATAGGCGGATGTCTCTTTGCCCTGTCTGGTCAACGTCTGGGCCCCTCCTGCTCAAGCCTCCGTGGTTTCTGTCCCCTAGACTTTTACTCTAGTCCTCCCCCTTGTCGCCTGGTTTCTGCCTCAGCACCCTGGCAGTTTCCTCTCTGAATACTTCAGCCATCAGTATGGTCTCCTAAAAGTCCAAAGGGAATCTGCTCCATTACACTTGTGAGCAAGGCTACTGGTGCCTCCTGCATCAGTGTAGAAACGGTGTAAAGCCTTCCATTCAAAATAAAAGCTGGCCTTACCAAGGCCCACGTGGCCTGGTATGATCAGTCCCTTCTGACTTTCTGTCCCCATTTCCTGCTGCAGCCACACTGGCTTCTTTGCTGTTCTCATGTACATCATGCTTGTTCCTACCTCAGGGCCTTTGCATTTGCTATTCCTTCTTTCTCTTACCTGTCTCACTTGCCTGGTTCTCCCTCACTTTGTTGAGGGCTCTCCATTGAATATCATCTTTTCAGAAATACCCTGTCAGCCTTATGAAGAATAGCACGCCGGCTCTGTCCTCCGCACCCCCTTTTCCCCATTCTCAGCTTTACTTTTCTCAGTAGAACTTAGTGTTGCTGGTTGTGGTGCACAGATACTTGTATGTTTGTTTTCTGTCCTGCAACACTGAAATGTGTCATAAAGACAAGGATAGTTTGTTCAGTTCATTGCTGTGCTCCCCATGCATAGAGCTATGTCTGGCCCAGAACCACGTCTTTGTTGTATAAATGAAGGACTGAGTCTCTAGTTGCTCCTTCATGTTCACCCACCACCCTATTGTGGAGCAAAGGGGAGCTTTGGATTTCAGCAGCCCTGGGTTTGAAGTCTGGCTCTTCCATTCCCTGGTCAGGTGTTGCTGGGCAGATCAGCTTCCTGCCTGAGCCTTCATTGCTTCACTTGCCAATGGAGGGAGCGTACCATGCCTTACAGGGCTGTTGTAGGAAAGGAAGTTTGGGTGCTCAGGATCTGTTACCCTGTGTGTTGTGTTAGTTTATTGTCCACAAACAGAGAATGACTTAAAAAATTAACTACAGTTTTATCGAGATATAATTCCCATCCAATAAAATTTACCCATGTAAAGCATGCAGTTCAGCACTTTGGTATGTGCAAAGAGTGGTACAACCATCAGCACAATCCAGTTTTGGAACATCTTCATCACCTTCGAAACGGGACCCTGTGCCCCTTATCTTCATTCCCTGTTACATCCTCTCCCAGTCCCTAGCAATGACTACTTTATATTCTGTCTACTATAGAGTTGCCCATTTTTGGCATTTCATATAAGTGGAATCATATAGTATGTGGCCTTTTGTGATTGGCTTCTTTCACTTTTGCTTCCAGACTTATCCATGTTGTAGCATGCATCAGTACTGCATATGTTTTTATGACAAAAAAAGTTTTTATATCATTGTCCAGATATATCACAGATTGTCATCGACAATCATCCATTCATCCATTGATGGACATTTGGGTTGTTACCAGTTTTTCATCATTACAAATAATGCTGCTATGAACTCTCGTGTACAAGTTTCATGTGAACGAGGAGAGGTTTTGTTTGTTTTTGTTTGTTTGTTTGTTTGTTTTTGCTTTTTAGGGCCGTACCTGTGGCATATAGAAGTTCCCAGGCTCGGAGTTGAAATGTAGCTACAGCCGATGGCCACAACCACAGCCACAAGGGATCTGAGCTGCATCTTCAACCTACACCACAGCTCATGGCAACACCGGATCCTTAACCCACTGAGTGAGGCCAGGTATTGAACCCACATCCTCATGGATCCTAGTTGGGTTTGTTAACCACTGAGCCACAAAAGGAACTCCTGAGGAGAGCTTTCACTGGATATCTCCAAGCCAGCTCAGAGATGCTTCCTTTGAGGGGTGTTCATACCTGGAGCCAGGTCCCAAATCTCTCAGTAGCTCTTAAACTCATTCCTCTCAAATTATGATTGTATTTGTAGAAAGCTGTTATATATCCCAGCAGACATTCTTTTCTATAGTATTGATTGATCATTATTTTTTCACTTTTTTATATGACTGGCTGGTTATTCATTTGATTTTTTTGCTACCTGCAGTTCCTCTCTTTGGGGCATACTTGTTATCTTCTTGATCCTAGGCTGCACTCCTAGGCTGCACTCTGCTCAGCCACCTGGCTCTGTTTGACTCTGTTCTCAGAACCAATTGTGTTACTTTCTCCTTTGAGCTGCCCTTTTCTGAATGAAATTTGCCATTCTGCTCCAAGAACTCTTGACTTTAAGCGGACTTGTCCCAAACGTGATCTTTGAGTTTTTAGTTCATCTCATTCTAGTCAATGTCTTTATCTCCTGATTGCTTTATCTACAACTCCAATAGAATTCCAAAAAGCATCTGTGCAGGGCAGAAGGCAGCTCTCTGCTTCTACTTTGAGAAAACATCTCAGTTTAAGGTGGGTGGGATTCCAGAGAACCATGTCTCACATTTTTAGTGCACTTTTAAGTGCATTTCCCTGCACATTATGTTACAGATTGTACCTCAGGGCCTTTGCATGTGTCTTGTCTTTCACTCAGTCCTCTGTCCATCTGTCAGCACATCAGAAAGGCCTTCCCTGAACACTCTATCCCCACTCACCCCTGGTCCCCTCCTTCTTTTTTTCTTTGGAGCACTTACCTCCACTTTGCATAGTGTATATTAATGTGTTTATTCATTGCTTTTCCTCAATACAGTGCAAGCTCCATGACCACGTGTCATCCACTGTTACATCTTTAGAGCTTAACACCGTTCTCAGAACATGGAAGGGTCTGAGTAAATGTGTGTTCAGTGAGTGAATGAATGGGTGCATTTACTTATGTGAAAACTCTGGGGGCAAAGGTCCTATTATCTGTGTCATGTGGGGGAAAGAACCCAGAGTCAGATGATTTGAGGTAATTATTCCAAGATCATGGGGTGGGATGTAGCTGAGCTCAACTTGAGCTCATCCAAATTGAGCTCAACTCTGCTGGGTCCCAGTGCAGCCATGGCCCAGGCTTACAGGGCCCCAGGAAGTCCTCTGTAGGTATTTTGGAAGTTCTCAGAAAGGGCCACAGACTTCAGCAGGAAGTGGCACATGAGGTGTACTGAAGGGAGTAGAAATTTTCAGAGTTAGGGAGTCAGGATTTCCTGTGTGTGACCTGAGAGGGAAAACAGGAAATAAGTGAAACCTGGAAAAACAGCAGTGGGAGAGACTTGGTGCTGAGGCAAGGGCTGGCGGGGGAAGGAGGGAGGATGTCACAGCCTCAATGGCTGTGGAGGGTCATAAACCCAAAGGAAAGCTTCCATAGTGTTGTTTTAGGAACCTTGGGATCAACGCACACTGGCCCACTGGTTCATCTCAGGCTGTTCACTGGGCCCAGCCTCATCCCCCAGTATGCCCAGATGCCTCTCTACTGAGGGTTTTGAGGGACAGGAGGGATGGCAGCCTGGGGTGCTGAACTCCTGAGTGTGGTGTTGAGGAGAAAGGGGCTGGGATAACATGAGCAGACACCTCGAGTCTCACTGGATCTGACTGGGGACTGCATTATGTGATTTTATTGCAGTAGGTTGTACTTTTTTGGATGGGGAATCTGCATGTCTTCAACTTGTGAAAATAAGTTTGCAGGAAAAGGGAACCTGTGGTGGCACCAAAAAACTCACTCAAGATTATAAACTTCCCTAGAATGATCCGTAGGTCACATGACTTATGTGGAAATAATCAAGAGCAAATTCTTTTTTTTTTTTTTGTCTTTTTGTCTTTTTTGTTGTTGTTGTTGTTGCTATTTCTTGGGCCGCTCCCGCGGCATATGGAGGTTCCCAGGCTAGGGGTCCAATCGGAGCTGTAGCCACCGGCCTATGCCAGAGCCACAGCAACGTGGGATCCGAGCCGCGTCTGCAACCTACACCACAGCTCACGGCAACGCCGGATCGTTAACCCACTGAGCAAGGGCAGGGACCGAGCCCGCAACCTCATGGTTCCTAGTCGGATTCGTTAACCACTGCGCCACGACGGGAACTCCAAGAGCAAATTCTTAAAATGACAATGATAAAAGTAAAAGATACAATGGTCTGGTCATTTGAATTTTTTTTTTTTTTTTTTTTTGCTGTCGCTGGTTATTATGAAGTGATACATTTTATAGTTCCCTTTTTCGGGTATGGTAAATGTTGAGATGCAGCTGCTATAACAAGCAAGGCCTCACATACGTCATTGCTTAAATATTTATTTCTTACTTGAGTGACGTCCAAAACAGATTTTACTCATAGGGCTGCTCGTCACCAAGGGGTGGTGGCTCTTTCCACTTCGTTATTGCCATATCCAACATGTCACGTGTGTGGTTGCTGGGCTCATTTGCGTTGAGGAAAAGGAAGGGACCTGGCAGGAGGGCTGCCCTGTGGTGTCCCTGGGAGGCTGGGAAATAGTGCTGAGTATGGAAAGAGAGAATCTTAGTCAACAGCAGCCCCTCTCTGCCACGAGGAGTCAGTGGTTTTTAGTACAATACCCTCTTTAAGGGGTATTGCCCTTTATGCGCTGCCAAGTACATTCTTGAGAAGTGTTTCCTTTGATCCCCACAGGAAAGTTGTTATTGTTCCCATTTTGCAGATGGGAACGCAGAGGCTCAGATGATACAGGTAACTTGCTCATGGCCCCAGAGGAGCAGGTGCTGGCGTCAGACTGGAATCCAGGCCGTCTTAGGCCTCATACTGTTCCTGGCTCTGGGCTTTCTTCCCATGCATTTTTGAACGTGGCCTCGAGTCCTACCTTTAGACTTTTTGATGTGTGCTGCGCTGACTCTCTGGCGAGTCGTGGCCATAACCCCCATCTGATGGGCTCTGGGGACTTGTCTCCTCAGTGACAGCACACAGACCAGGACACCATGGTGGGCAGAGTTTTCAGAAACTTTGGGGAAGAAAGAGATGTGCATTAAATCCAGTGCCTCAAAGAGCAGGGGAATCCGAGAAGGCGTGGGATTAAGGGGACAAACACCTGAGGACCCACCCCCCCATCCCTGTGCCTGGGAACCCAAGCCAGCCCTTGCCCTCAAGCTCTGCTGAGGAGACCTTAGCCCCTCACATGGTTGAATATCCCATAATGAGTTAGAAGCCTGAGATCCTGCTCAAGTCCCCGCATTCTGCAGTACTGAAGAAGGACTTTTAAAACTAGACCTGTAATTCCCTTTGTGGCTCAGTGGTTAACAAATCCAACTAGGAACCATGAGGTTGTGGATTCGATCCCTGGCCTTGCTCAGCGGGTTAAGGATCTGGCGTTGCCGTGAGCTGTGGTGTGGGTCGCAGACTCAGCTCGGATCTGGCGTGGCTGTGGTGTAGACCCCCTAGCCTGGGAACCTCCATATGCTGAGGGTGTGGCCCCAAAAAGTCAAAAAGACGAAAAAAAAAAAAAAAAAAAAAAACCTCGACCTGATGGCTCAAAATAAATATCCTCCCTCACCAGGAACAATCTCACTTGGGTCTCTGTGGCTTTTTCAGCTTCGAGCTCTCTCCACTGTCCTTCATTGACCGCTCACTTCCTCACCCACTCCCGTGCGTCCCCAGCTTGCCTTCATGCCTCTTTTGCTGTCTTGCCAGCTGCCTCCTTTTTCTTCGCCCAGCCTGGCCTGGCCTGCATGGTGGTATTGGCAGGACTTGCGTTAGGGCGGAACCTGTGCGGATGCAATAAGTGGGAAAAGAAGGTTTGCCCATGGGCACACTTGGATGGTGGGAAGTTAGCAGGCGGCCTGTGAGAGCCTGAGTGCGTGAGTCTGTGTGTCTTGAGTGTGTATGTGTGAGAGAGTCTCTGTATGTGAGTCTGGGTATGTGTGTGTGAGAATTTGTGAGTCTGTGATTCTTTCTGTGTGATTGTGTCTGTGTGTGAGAGTCTGTATATGAGTCTATGTGTGAATGTGAGTCTGTGTGTATGAGTCTATGAGTGAGAGTCTGTGTGTATGTGTGTGTGGGGGGGGGCCTCTTGTTTATGTGTCTGCGTGTGTGTGTGCGTGCGCTCTGGGGGCAGTTCTTGGGAGCTGGTGTAGGTGCTTTTCTCTGAGTGGCTTCTACTCCCAGAATTGGCTCCTGGAGGCATCTGGCAGGAGTGAGCCAGTCATTTGAGACTGTTGGGCCCTGAGGACAGTGATTCCAGCTCCCAGCTTTGCTGAAGTGGGGGTGGGGTGAAGCGCAAAGAGGAGCCGGGAAGGGGACCTTGTGAAGCTGGCTGCCTTCAAGATCCTTCTCAGGCAGTTCTGTTAGAATCTGTGTGGTTCATCTCAGCCTGGCTCCTTCAGTGAGTCACACAGAAGGCATCCATCCAGGCCTCCTTCTGGCAGCCACAGGACAGTTGTGCCCAGCTAATCATGGGCAGCTCTGATCTGAAGTAACAAGGTTGAGTGGAGCTAGGTTGAGAAATGACCCCGACGGAAACCGGGGCTCGGGCTAGCTGCTCCCGCTGCACGGTGCCTGCACTCATGGCTGGTGATGAGGTCAGGGCGTTTCTGCTTTGTGACAGATTTGGGACACGGAGGAAAGAGGGGTCGAGGCTTGGTACTGACCGAGGCCAGCGCTGACGCCAGAGCAGATGGAGTGGTCCACATTCAGGGAGTGTGGACAGCACTGAGTTTAACCCGAGGAGGATTCTGATGACTGGCAAACAGATATCCTCTGATGCATCACAAGCACCAGCATCTCTCAGTGAGCTGTTCTTCTCACTGAACACAGCACAGCATCACTGTGTCCCAGGGTGCCTGGGTGGAAAAATCCCTCTTGGATCTGGGCAGAAAATTGTGCTTCTGAGCAGTCCAGGCTATGGTATTGAGCCCAGTGCCTGAATTTTGTGGGCTGGAATTTGTGTTAAGGCACTAGGCAGAGATGTGCTTTTCGAATGCAAATTTTAGGAACATTTTACTTCAATGGTTCCCTGAGGAGCAGTAAGCATTCCCAGATCCCAATTAACCTGGGTGCCTTAGAATGAATGCCTCAGCAGTGGGAGGAATCCATGCCTGGGCCTTGGTGATTCTTCTCAGAGCCAGCAGCTGGCAAGGTGCTTTCAACACGAGGCTGGGTGATAAGGTGGCGCTTTGCAGAATGCAAAAAACTTTGAACCCTTGCTTCTGCAGAGAGCTTGGCTGCTGCATCACAGATCACATTTGTATGGCATTTTACTTACAAAGATCAGCTTTAGTCACGGAGAAGACAAAAGCTTCGTGTAAGTGTTCTTGCCTCTTTTTTTGGACAGCAAGAGAGATGAGACATGATTTGCATTTTTGAACTCTGCTCTCAAATCAAATCACTTTATAAATGACTTTAAAACTGTCTTATTGTGTTTAGGCGGCTGTAACAAAAATAACCACAGACTGGCTGGCTTAAACAAGTATTTGTTTCTCACAGTGTTGAGGCTGGGGGGCTGGGAAGTCCAAGGTCAAGGCCCAGGCAGTTTCAGTGTCTAGTGAGAACTCACTTTCTGGTTCATTTAGATGGTTGGCTTCTCACTGTGTCCTCACTTGGCAGAAGGGACACGTTTGTTCTTTGGAATCTCAGTTGTTTTTTTGTTTGTTTTTTTGTTTTTGTTTTGTTTTGTTTTGTCTTTTTAGGGCCGCACCTACAGCATATAGAAGTTCCTGGGACAGGGGTTGAATCAGAGCTGCAGCTGCCAGCCTATGCCACAGGCACAGAAACACCAGATCCAAGCCGCATCTGTGACCTATACCACAGCCCACAGCAATGCTGGATCCTTAATCCACTGAGCAAGACCAGGGATCAAACCCGCATCTCCATGAATGCTAATCAGGTTCGTTATCACTGAGCCACAATGGGAACTCCTGGGGTCACACTTATAAGGCACTAATCCCATTAATGAGTGTTCTGCACTCATGGCCTAAGTAATTCTCTCTCCAAAACCCCACCTCTTACTTAATACCATCTTATTGGGAATTAGGATTTTACCATACTAATTTTGGGGGGACACAGATGTTCAACCCATTAAAAAAAACTCTTTGTAAATGATCCAAAAGAGTTGCCTCTGAAGTAGTTTTGAAATGTCTTAATCTTTTTGTGTTGCTTATGGTTTTCTTTTTAAGTATGCACAGAAGTAGTTAGATGATAAGAATTTTATGTCTAAATAAATGCAATAACTCTTGCATTTATATTTATTTTAAATAAAAACTTTCAAGTGAAAAAGGAGCATTTTGATGATCACAGCCTACTGGAGAAGCATAATGAAGCACAGAGTACATTTTGTAGTTCAATTGCTTTACACAGAAGTGAAGCGCGGGGGGGGGGGTCTAGATTAATCTGTAAGAGTATAAATAGCTCCCCACTTTAAGCTTTATGTAGTGTCCTGTGGTAGAATATCTATTCTAGTTAGGCTTTTCTTTGGATAATAATGCTATCTGTTTCTATCCCTTCTTTCCTAGTTCACAGGAGCTGATGTGGGGACATAACCCAGAAGCATTGTCACATGGTGAGGGCAGACAGAACTTGACGTAATGTAATAATCCATTCTTAGATAAATCACATGGCATACAGTTAATCCCGCATGAAATAAATCAAACCCATTGTACGGATGGATTCACCATTTTGTCCTGTCTTGTTGACACCCAGCTCCTGTTTTCCATCCTGTTATCTGGATCCTGTTACCTCTCTGATATTAAATATCTAGATCCTGGGAGCTATCACATATCAAAAGCACAGTTGAGGGCTGTGTTTACTTTCCACCAGCCGGCCCTTTGAGAGGCACTAGAACAGATTAGCAGGAATAAGGGTCAAGGTCACTTCTTCAACAATCCCCCAAATCCCACTGGCATAAGTGCGCTTCCTGTCTGTGTTGCCACGAGATTCGGTGCCAAGAGCTCTCAAGGGCGGATCTTCAGGCCTCCAGGAACCACAAGGAAGGCTTCATTTCTAGCTCTGTCTCTTTTCCTGCAGAGATGCAAGGCGCCTTTGAAATGCCCATATCTTCTTTTCCTTCTGATCGCCTTATTTGTTCAGATGCTTCCATCCCGAGCTCTTGCTGAGTTCCTCTGCCTGGTTGCCTCAAAAGGTACCCAGGCGTAGCCCATCTGTCAAAGTGCAGTGCACGTCCACTTTCTCAGACAGAGGAAATGCTCACAAACGCTGCAGAGGAAAGAGTGTGTGCCTGGTTTCAGTGTAGGATCAGAGACTGGACAAGTTGTCTGCATGGCCCTCCCCAGTCCTATCTTGGCTCCCTCTATTTCTCCTTGGGAAATGGAGGGGGCGGAGTGGGAGGGGAGTTTAGCTGGCATCATTTAGACGATGCTTTCTAGCCTCCCAAGAACTTTCTCTTAAGTAAACTCTATGGAGTTCTGCTGGGATTGTTGGAAACAGAGTGTGAGTAATAGACTGGCCATCTAGAATTCTCCGGACTCTGCTTATTATGCAGCATGAAGGTGTCCCCCCAGAACAGAACACTACCTCTAATTTATCACATCTGGTCACTAGGTGAGATGAATAGGGGGACAGACCATCATGGGACAGATTACACGAAATTTTGGTGCAAATAAAAGGAAGTTTCATCACAGATAGGAAGTAAAGAGGGCTGGGCCGGAGACATGTGATACCTCACCCACACAGACACACCACGCATACACATATGTGCAGAGCACTTAGCACAGGTGCTCACACTCACACAGTGTTTGCAGTTGGCCCATGATCTTTATGCCCTAGTGACAGGCACTGAACTGCTTTCGGTCACCTTTAGGGTGGGCTGGTATATTAGTTCCTTTAGGCTTTGCATGTCCTGGTTCCTCTGCACGGAAGCCTTTGTCTTTTTCCTCCACCCAGTGCCTCAGGCAAACCTTGGTTGCTTCATGTAGAGTCAGTGCAAGGGTCTCCTCTGCACCCGCCCCATCCCCCTGCGCATGCTGCCAATGCTGCACTGCCAATGCTGCACTGCTTGTTACCCTGCGTTCTTCTCCATCTTTCTGTGATACTGCATCTGTTGCTCATGGACCTGTCTCCCTACCCTACCTTGAAGGGTGAATCGTGTATTCATTGTACAAAGCAAACGTTTGTGCATCATCACACTTGGCACATACAGGTAGTTAGTATTTATTAAACAAAGGAATGAGTGAATAGATTTTGGGGGGGACGGGTTGGTTTAAAATAGCTGACCACTGTATGTGGACACTAAGAACCTGGAATTCCTGTTGTGGCTCAGCAATTAATGAACTCGACTAGTATCCATGAGGACGTGGGTTTGATCCCGGGCCTTGCTCAGTGGGTTAAGGTTCTGACATTGCCATGAGCTGTGGTGTAGGTTGCAGACGTGGCTTGGATCCCATGTGGCTGTGGCTGTGGCGTAGGCCAGAGGCTACGGCTTTGATTCGACCCCTTGCCTGGGAACTTCCAAGTGCTGAGGGTGTGGCCCTGAAAAGATGGAAAAAAAAAAAAAAAAAAAAAAAAAGAGAGAGAGAGAATGAATGAATTGTTTTTGCAGAGTAAAATTTCTCATGTTTGTAATTATTGTCTTTCCATCAGGAATACTACCGAAGTCTGCTTTGATGTCTTTACTTTGACACTCAACCTATATAATTTCTTTTCTGGTAGTCATGCTCCTGCTGTCCCCAAGACTTGTCCCCTGGTCCTTCCAGGAGAAATGTCCCTTCCCCCATGGAAGAGATTTAGCTCTGTCTCTGGTCCTCCTGAGGGTGGAAACAGGGCACAGATCCAGATTGAATGTAGGGAGTTGGCCAAGGTTAGCCCTTTGAATTGCTGGCTAGAAGAAAATTGGAGCTGGGAGCAATGGTCAGCGAGGCCTCTAATTTCCTGGCTTTTTGTGCCAGAATTCTCTAGCATCACAATTGCCATGGTGACTGAGGTAGTATAGAATTTTCCCCTCTCAGCTAACTGCTAAAAGGCAGAAAGACTTTTCTTGCTCACGTGGAAAAACATTTAACTCTGACCAGAAAAGAAAAAAACAAGTCTTACAGCCATTAAAAAAAAAAAAAAAAAAAAAGGCATTAGCATTGAAATACAGCACCTTTTCCCAAGCTATACAAAACACTTCCTAAGAAATGTCCTGGCTGCACACAGGAGAGAGGTAGGGTGTGTTCTGGACTATACTCTAGTGTGTAATTGAAAATATGGCCACAGTGCAGGATATTTGCATGCCTGTCTTTGGGCTCTGTTTTTCAAACAAGGAGAGTTGTGATGAAATCTGCAGCTGGTGAGCTGGCCCCAAGCCTGGGCAGCTTGGGCTCCAGTAAGGCTGTGGAGTCTCTAACATGAGGTGCCTACAGGGTGGGGAGAGGCCTGAGTCCACCCACTCCTGTCCCTGCAGCTGGCATATCAGGGCTGAAATGGAATTCCAGGTCTGTTGACCATTTGCTGTGACACTCCCGCAGCATAAAAGCAGGTAGCTAGGAGATGGGCAGTAAGTGGCTTTCAGGGACCCAGAAGGAGCCCCAGTGAAGCAAGACAGTTCCTTTAAAAAAAAAAAAAAAAAAAAAAAAAAAAAAAAAAAAAAAAAGTTGGGCCCATTTTCCCCATTAGACCCTCAGACCTCCAGGTCTCTTCTGACCAAAAACAGGCAGTGAGGGTAGATCCTGCTACCGTGCGTTGTCTTGCCTTGACTAGACAGTGCCTATGCAGAGGTGAAGTTTCCTTCTGACACCAGCAGCCTCCTCAAGCTAACACCTGTTTGCCTCCCCTAGGACTCTGAGCTGGGGTGTCATGGGTCCATCATCATGAATCGCTTGTGTCCAACCAGCCTCCAGCCTGTGCTAACATGCAGGTCAACACAAAGACAGGTATTAGTATAGATCCTTAAGTAGGCATAAGCTTATACGTTTGGGCCTCCCTATTGTGGATTCTATATTTGCAAACTCACCTACTTGCTAAACATTCTTTGAGATCTCAAAATCAACGCTCATAGCACTTTTGTGATCATCTGCTACATACAGAGGGTGGAGAAAAATTGAGTCACCCCACACTCTGTAAACAAGTGTCCTTTCTGTGGTCTATTTAATGCTGCATTTTCGTGCCGTTTGTTGGTGATTTTGCTGTTTGAAACGGCCCCCATGCACAATACTGAAGTGCTGTCTAGAATTCCTAAGTGTAAGGAAGCTGTGATGTGCTTTATGGAGAAAGAAGGTGTTAAATAAACTTTGTTCAGGCATGAGTGATAGAGCCGTTGGATTGCAAATTCCATGTTCAGGCATCACAGACATATTAAATAAGGTGTCTGTAAGCAGAAGCATCCAAAAGAAGGTTATATAATGATCTATTGATGAAACTGCTGTGGCCAGGGGCTGGCAAGAGCCTGCCCTTGTATTTCCCCTGGGAGCAGTGGTTCCGTATTTGCTAATTCAGTGTTTGCAGCAACTTCATAGAACTCCCGTGAATCACAAATATTGAGAATTCACTGACTAAAGTGCTTTGGGAGAGAGTTTACATAGAGTTTTGTATCTGCGATGCCACATCTGGAAACATTTGTCTGCGGCCTTATGGAAAAGCCTTGCTGGCACAGATGTGTGTTCACACAGGCCTGGTGCTGGGTTGGGGGTCTGGGGATGGAGGGGAAGATGCTGCTGGGAACAGGGCCCCAGGAAAATGCCTCTGATGGATCTTGCAGTAGAGTGTTTACTGGTGAGGATGGTAACGCCCAGAGTCCTGTGGACTGTGGCTGAGAACAGAGGCCCAGGAAATGCCATGGCATCACCTGCCGTCTGGTTCCTGGCCCTACCTGGTCCTCTTCGGGTCTCGGCTATGAAATGAACTGCGCCTCCATCCACATAACCACTGGAGAGGACAGTGGGTGAGGCGCTGGGGAAGGGAACTGAGACAGAGGGGTGAGGGTTTTCTCTCTCCACTGTCTCACTCCCCAGAGAAGAAAGGGTGATGGATATCCAGACACCAACAACTTCCTGAGCGCCCACTGCAGCCGGGCACTGTGTATTTGATCGCATCTGAACTTGAACTTGCCCACAGCACTCAGCTTGCTCATCTCCACTCAGCGGATACAGAGCAGGCGCAGAGAGGTTACCTGAATTGTCAGAGGACTAGGCTAATAAAGGATAGGATTTAGATTCAAGCCTAGGTTAACCAAAGATACAATGAATAGGACTTGGTGGGTGACTGGAAAAACAGAACAGCAGGAAGAGGCTGAGGTTTTTGTCTTTCTGGGTTTTTTTTGGTCTGAGTGTCTAAAATAGTGGTTCCTTTAAGGGAAATAAAGAAGGTTAATAGCAGAGGACAAATGTGAGTTAAAACTGGTTCTTAATCTGGGATGGTTTTGCCCCTTAGAAGATGTTTGGCAATGATAGGGTTCATTTTGGGTTGTTGGGGACAGAGGAACATGATGGGCACCTAGGGGCAGAGGCCAGGGGGGCTGCAAAACATCCTGTGATGCACAGGGCAGCCCCCGAAACAGAGTTTTTCAATCCCTCATGTCAGTAGCGCACAGGCTGAGAAGACCTGAAATAAAATGAAAGCAGGTGGTTTTGGGGGGTTTTTTTAGGGCTGCATGTACAGAGTATGGAAGCTCCCAGGCTAGGGGTTGAATCAAAGCTGCAGTGGCCAGCCTACGCCACAGCAACACCAGATCCCAGCTGTGTCTGCGACGTACACCACAGCTCATGGCAATACCGGATCCTTAATCCACTGAGCAAGGCCTGGGATCGAACCCGCGTCCTCATGGATATTAGATTTTTAACCTGCTGAAGCCACAATGGGAATTCCTGAAAGCAGATTCTTGAAGGAGGCGTGTGGGTTGGATATCTAGGGTCAGAGTGCAGAGAACCCAGAGGTGCCTGGAGACAGGCCAGAGGGGAGACCACAGTGTTGTGACAGCAAAGGGCAGCGTTTTTACTTGGGGTTTCTGGTTATGTTTACTCTGCTGAAAAAGTAGAGACTACAATCCAGAAACTTCAGTAAAATTATTTCCTTCTAACCAGTCATTATTCCTGACTCAAAGTTGACTTTCTCTTTGTGCATTCTCTGTATTAAATAAGACATGCTCTGTCATGAGCCATGCCATCACATGGTGGCAGACGGTAGATCAATGACAAGTCAGGCAAAAGAGTGACCTTGGACCTGGGAGGCCAGGCTGTCTGTAATGACCTCAGATATGGCACCATTCAGGGCTCACGGGCAGTGGGGAGTCTCCACTGGGGGGTCTGACAGTCAGGGCAAGGCCAGGGGCAGTGGCAGGTCCCAGAAAAGCACACCCCTTATTGGAAGGGTTCAGGCTGACCCAAGTTTAGGGGCACCATTGGCTTTTTTACTTCTCTAAGTCTTAATTCTGGGGGCATATTTGCAATGTAGATTAGCTGTGTGTCCTGGGGGAGCTGGTGACATTTCCAGAGACAGACTCATGAATAAACATGAACTGTGCCAGTTCCTTCCTGTAGTGGGAGCATTTGTCAAGGGTGGTGGGAGCCCAGAAGTGGGGGCAGGTGCCTTAGGTGGGAGAAGCCTGAGGACGGCCGGGGAAGACTCAGGTGAGTCACTGTCAGGCCCAGAAGGTAGAGGAGGAGTCCAGGGAGAGAGGGGAATGTGCTGAAAAGTGGGAAGCAACCAGGAGACTGGGGGCTTGCTGTGGGTGCTCAGCCTTGGTCCAGGGAAGGTTGGGGACAGACACAAGGCAGCAAAGACCTGAGTGCCTCCAGAAGAGTCATCTCTAAGGCTTCAAGGGAGACTCTCTCTTTAAAATTTTTTTAAAAATTTATTTATTTTTATATAATTTTTAAAGGTTACTTTCTTTTTCTTGTTCTTTTTTTTTTTTTTTTTTTTTTCTTTCTAGGGCCACACTCACAGCATATGGAAGTTCCCAGACTAGGGGTCCGATCGGAGTAATAGCTGCCGGCCTCCACCACAGCCACAGCAGTGCCAAATCTGAGCTGCGTCTGTGACCTACACCACAGCTCATGGCAATGCCAGATCCTTAACCCACTGAGCAAGGCCAGGGATCAAACCCTCGTCCTCATGGATACTAGTTGGATTCGTGTCCTCTGTGCCACAACAGGAACTCCTTAAAGGTTACTTTCCATTGACACTTATTACAACATATTGGCTATATTCTCCTCGTTGCACAATACATCCTTGAGCCTATCTTATGCTCAATGGTTTGTACCTCCCACTCTCCCACCCTTAAGTTGACCTTCCCTCCCCCTACTGGTAACAAGAGTTTGTTCTCTGTAGCTTCGAGTCAGCCTCTTTTTTGTTATGTTCACTAGTTTGTTGTATTTTTTAGATTCCACATATAAGTGATATCATATTTGTCTTCCTCTGTCTGACTTGCTCCACTTAGCATAAGGCCCTCCAGGTCCTTCCATGTTGCCACCAATGGCAAAATTTCATTCTTTTTAGGGCTGAGTAGTATTCCATTGAATATACGTGCCACTTCTTCCTTAGCCAGTCATCTGTTGGTGGGCACTTAGGTTGTTTCCACTCTATGGAATGTTTTCCCTTCCAACTTAGGTTGTTGGCAATTGGAAATAATGCTGCTGTGAACAAGGGGGTGCTTATATCTTTTCAAATTAGTGTTTTTGTTTTTCAGGGTTTATACGCAGGAGTGAAACTGCTGGGTCATGTGGTAGTTCTATTTTTATTTTTTGAGGAACCTCAATCCTGTTGTCCATAGTTACTGCACTAATTTACATTCCCACCAACATTGTAGAAGGGTTCTCTTTTCTCCATATCCTTGCCAGCATTTGTTGTGTTCTTTTTGATGAAAGCCATTCTGACAGGTGTGAGGTGATATCTTCTTGTGGTTTTGATGTGTGTTATTCTGATGATCAGCGATGTTGAGTATCTTTTCAGGGGCCTGTTGACCATCATTTTCTCACCCCGAAAGATGGGCTGTCCCTCCAAGACGGCAGAGCTGTTTCTAGCCCTTCTGCAGGGGGAAAGTGTGTGACTTCTCTCCAAGAGGTGTGATAAAACCAGTGCCCCGTTTGGCATCAAAATAAGAATTCCTTCATCAAAAAAGCAAACCTTGGAAATTCCCATTGTGGCACAGTGGAAACGAATCCGACTAGTAACCATGAGGATACCAGTTTGATCTCTGCCCTTACTCAGTGGGTTAAGGATCCGGCATTGCTATGAGCTGTGGTGTAGGTCTCAGACGCAGCTCGGATCCTGCGTTGCTATGGCTGTGGAATAGGCCAGCAGCTGTAGCTCCGATTTGACCCTGGCCTGGAAACTTCCATATGCTGCAGGTGCGGACCTAAAAAGCAAAAAAAAAACCCAAAAAACCTTGGAGTTTCTGTAGTGGTTCAGTGGATAACGAACCCAGCTGGTATCCATGAGGACGTGGGTTCGATCCTTGGCCTTGCTCAGTGGGTTAAGGATCTAGCATTGCTGCGACCATGGTGTAGGTCAGCAGCTGTAGCTCTGATTCGACCACTAGCCTGGGAACCTCCATATGCAGTGGGTGCAGTCCTAAAAATATAAAAGACCAAAAAAAAAGGCAAACCTTGCTGGGTGCTTCCAGAGGATGGGAGCTTAGGAGCCAGGCTGCCTGGATTCCCACCCAGCATCTCTGCCTCCTCACTGTGTGCTTGTGAGTGATTAACTTCATTTCTCTGTGCCTTAGTTTCCTGTCTGTAAAATGAGTGGAATAACTGCACCTACATCATTGGGTTTTTTATGAGATAAAATGACTTCGTGCAAATAAAGTGTCTGGAAGTAAAGTAAATCCTCAATTAACATTAGCTAATTGTGCTTCCCTCTTTACCTTTTATGGGAGGCAGTGAAAAAGAACTTAGAGAGTGTCAAGCTCCAGGCTGAACTTGAGAACTAGCAACCCCTTATGCTGCTCTTGGCTGTCAGACGTTGTTTTTAATTGAATTTGAATGCCTTTACGTGGGGTTGGCAAGATCCACAGGCCATCCTGCACCCCACCCCCATCCCAAAAATTTCTCAAACCTGTCTAGCCTCGCATGCTTAACGTCCTCTGCTCTTGGCTCCCTGGACACCGGGTCAGAGAACACAGGAAGTTGTGGTCCATTGGGGAGAAGATACAGGAGAAACTGTTTGCAGAATTAGCCCTGAATTTTGAGCCAGCTGTCACGCCCACATACATGGACCTGAGCCCTGTTCATAAGGCAGTGGAGTATTTTCAAAGGCTGGATTCGGTCCAGGAGCTCACTGCTGCTCAGTCTCCATGGCAGCAGGTTTCCAGGCCAGGGAACCCGGCAAGCACAGGTGGTAGCTGTGGGCTCCTGCCCAGGAGAGCCTTTCTCTGGGACTTAACTCTTGCCCAGCTGGCAAGGTCTTTCCCCTCCTCCTCCTCCTCCCCCTCCCCCTCCTCCTCCTGCTCCCCTTTTCCACCCAACACTCAGCTTGCACTCCCACCCCGCCATGCAGGGGGTGCTCTAAGCAGGAAGTGCAGCCTGCCTTCCCTGGCACACAGCAAGCAGCCTGGAGAGCAGAGCTAGTGATGGAACAGGGAAAGACTGCTGGCCCTGGAGGCAGAGCTCCAGGCTAAAGTGTGACTCAGGTCACTGAGTCTCATAGTGGGTGGGTGTGACATCCTGTCTGTGACATCTGGGTGTGAGTTTGGCTTGTAGCATTGCCTGTGATTGTTAGGATGCCAGAGAGAGGCAATATATATAGCGAGGACTTAAAAAAGTATGAGGTGCTTAGTCTACAATTTAAAATCATTAAACTTGTGTGGTGTATTATTTCTCAAAGTATCTGCAGAAATGAGTGTGATGATTGGGGTGAGGGTCCCAGACTGCACTGAGGAGAGGGTAGGTGGAAGGGAGGGTATATCATATGGGCAGAGGATTTTATGCTAAAGTATGCCAGGGTGCGTCTTGCTTTGTGGCTGCTCTCAGGCTTATTTTGTAGCCAGAGTGGCGGGTCCTCAGATTCACTGTGACTCTGCTGTCCCACCTCCACACTGAGCTCGTCTCCCCCAGGTGGGGAGTGGGCTGCTTCTGGTGTAAGGTCCTCTCCTTCGCATCCCCTCCGCCTGCATTTGAATTGAGAGGGGATAACACCAGCTCTGCGTCTTGTTGAAAGCACCCTGGGAGGGGAGACTCTGGGCCAAAAGGGGTGTTGTATTGTTGCTCTACCCCTCGTTGTGTGATGGGGGAACACACTACTTTGCCTCAAGCTCTTTATCCTTTAAAATGGAAATACTGAATTGAACGGTAGAGTGCAGTCCAGGGAACTGTAGGGACCATTAAATATGCTAACGCTGGTGAGTACTGAGAACACTGAGCGCTTAATACATATTCACTATCATTATGAAAAATGATCTAAGATATCTATATGATTAGCATCTTTAGCCACTCTGACGCTCGCGTTGTCAGACACTAGAAACATGATGGGGCCACGAATACAAACCTCATAATTGTTATTTTCTACCACCTTAAAAAGAATTAGCCACAGTTAAAAAAAAAAAAGTAGAAACAGGAGAACCTAATTTTGACAATGTATTTTATTTAATCTGAAATATCTAGGAGTTCTCTTGTGGCTCAGTGGGTTAAGGATCTGGTGTTGTCACTGCAGCTGCTCAGGGCACTGCTATGGCACAGGTTCGATCCCTGGCCCAGAAACTTCTACATGCCATAGGTGTGGCCAAAAAGGAAAAAATCAAGTAAAATAATAAAATACCTGCAAATGTCGTTTCAACACCCCATCGATACAAATGACAGTAAGATGTTTCAGTCTTCTTTGGGTACTAAGTCTTTGAAATCCAATGTATATGTTACACTTAACAGTGCATTTCCATTTGGACCAGCTACATTTTAAGTGCTCAAAAGTTCTGTGTGGCTAGCAGGTATGGTATTGGTCAACAGAGCTTTACCGTATATACCAACCACTTCTAAAATGTACCGTCATCCCTCAAGACTTTTGCTCATTGTGTTCTTCCTCACCAGCTCCAACTTCTTTATTGGGTTACTCCTGAGTGTCCCCCAGTGTGAGGTCTGGCATCAGATTCTTTTTTTTTTTTTTTTTTTCGTCTTTTCCCCTTTTCTAGGGCCGCTCCCTCCGCATATGGAGGTTCCCAGGCTAGGGGTCTAATCAGAGCTGTAGCCACCAGCCTACGCCAGGGCCACAGCAACGAGGGATCCGAGCTGCATCTGCAACCTACACCACAGCTCACGGCAATGCCAGATCCTTAACCCACTGAGCAAGGGCAGGGATCGAACCCGCAACCTCATGGTTCCTCGTCGGATTCGTTAACCACTGCGCCACGACGGGAACTCCTGGCATCAGATTCTTTAAAGTCCCCTTAAAGTCTGAGATAGGGCCTTTCCTCCCTGATTCCTGACCATTGCATGTACCCCGGGACCTATGGGTGGATCATAGGAGCAGCGGCAAGGGAATATTTGAAATTGAAGAGGCAGCTATGGACAGTTATGCACGCAATCCAAAGGAACATTGACAGATGTATTTCTGTTTACTCTCTACCCTGATTCTATGGGGTCACTTTTTTTGTGTGTTTTGCTGTCAGTTACATGGTATTCTATTTATTGCTTCATACAGTTTTGGATTTACATGTTTTCAGGTGTAAATTTCTAGGTGTACGAGGTTTGGCCAAGGTTGGACTCCAGAAGCTCAGGTGGAACAGATTAGACATGAATTTGTTTTGCCCTCTTTTATTGTGCAGTGAAAGAGTGAAAATGAGGGGAGGAGGCATAAGGAAATACTACTTTTTCCATTTCATAGTCATGGACTTACGAGTAGAATGATGAGAATTGGCTCTTGTCACCTTCGTGACAGCTGACCTGGTTTTTGAATCCCTTGTCCACTGGCTATGAGACCTTTGCCAAATGGCCCATTCTTTATGTGTCTCAGTTTCCTTGTCTGTGAGCTGAGCATGATGACTGATAGCAATATTGTAAATATGTAAATAGGTAAAAATGAAGGAACATAGTTATTAATTTCCAATAGGTAGAGTTTATTATTGTTTGCACTTCATTCATTCATATTTGTGATAAGTAGTGATTTTCTGTATTCTTCGTTATAAAAAAGTCTAGTTGATTAAAAACTGAAAACAGAGTGTGTTAATCTCACACATATGATGCTGTCCTTTTCTTTTTTTTTTTTTTTTTTTGTCTTTTTGTCTTTTTGTTGTTGTTGTTGTTGCTATTTCTTGGGCCGCTCCCGCGGCATATGGAGGTTCCCAGGCTAGGGGCCGAATTGGAGCTGTAGCCACCGGCCTACGCCAGAGCCACAGCAACGCGGGATCCGAGCCGCGTCTGCAACCTACACCACAGCTCACGGCAACGCCGGATCGTTAACCCACTGAGCAAGGGCAGGGACCGAACCCGCAACCTCATGGTTCCTAGTCGGATTCGTTAACCACTGCGCCACGACAGGAACTCCTGATGCTGTCCTTTTCAATGTCTCCTTGTTCTAATTTTCAGATGCTGAAATATTCTTTCTTTATGCAGTATGTGTTATAAAGATGACTTTGTTCCTGTTCCTTTTTTTCTTTAAATGTCAGATTTATTTTATTACCTATAATAAAATGTACACTTGCAAGTATACATTTGAGTTTCGTATGTACAGTTTGAGTTTTGACAAATGTATACAGTTGTATGAGCGCCCTTGTAATCAAGATAGAGAATTTCCATCACTCCTGAAAGTTCTCTCTTCCGTCTTCCCAGACCATCCCCTCCTGCCTCCCCTCGTCCGTTGCAGCGGCAGGTCTGAATCCTATCCCTATAGACTTGTCTTTCTAGAATGTCATGTAAATGGAATTATATAGAATGCTGCCTTTTGTGTCTGACTTCTTTTATCCAGCTCAGTGCTTCTGAAATTCAGCATTGCTGGAACATTTACCTGTAGTTTTTTCCTTTTTATTGCTGAATAGTATTCTGTTGTATGAACGTACCACAATTTGTTTATCAGTCAAAGGACATTGGGCTGTTTCCAGTTTTTGACTACTATGAATAATATAGCTATGAACACTTGTCAGCAGTCTGTTTTCATTTCTTTCTGGCAAATACCTCAGTGTGGGACTGTTGGGTTGTATAATATATAATGCTTTTCTAATATGAATTTTACTTTATCTTATTTTAATATTGTTCCCCCTTTTATTTATGCTCCTGATATTTATCCGTCCATTGTTTTATGTCTATACTTCATAGTTCCTGTGTTTTATGTGCTTCATCAAACAGCATATAATTAGATTATGATTTACTTTTTAATTCGTTCTGGGATTTTTTTTGGATTTTAATGAAATTTCTGATTGTTTTGTCTTTGTCCTCTTATATGGAGTTTTATATTTTGTGTTTACTTGCTGTTTATACCTTTTATCTTTCCCTTTGTTAGTTAATGGTATGATTTGGATGATAGCTTATTTTTTAACGCTAGTAATGCTTTTCATTAAGTTGTAAACCTGCATTTCTCTAATCATTAAAGACAAGGAAAAAAAAAAAAACCTAGGAGTAAGATCTTCCTTTCCCTGTGACAAAATAAATTCATTGCACTTTCTTCCTTCTTTTTTCATCTTGCCCCCAGCCAGTTTCCAATTGTTAATGTAATCAAAGGTTATACAGTTTCTAATTCTGTATAGACTGAGGTTATCATTGCATAATTATTTATAGCATAAAATATTTCTTCAAGCTTAATTTTTGGCTTTTATAACCAATTTTTAAACCATAATTTTAACAGCCGTTTATACTTAAATCTTTAAATTTAGATGATGTCATTGCTCCTTGCTCTTCCTCCTATACTGAGACTTTCTCATTCTTGAGACCTTGATTTTAGCTATTTAGTCAGGAGTATGTCTGAAATGTTTTCTCAGTGAAGGCATGTGGGCGATATATTTTCAGAGTTCTTAAGTATCAGAGAAGGCTTTTATGTTTCTTTCCACCTCAATAATAAGTTGCCCAGATAGAAAACTTATTTGTCACTGTCACTTTCTCCTATAACTAGGGTGCTGTTGACTTCTGGTGGGAAAGTGGAGTAAGCTAAGATCAGTCTGACCACTGTTCTTTGTATGCAAGTTACACGTTGCTTCAGTTTCAAACTCCTAACCACCTAGCTATGACCTCATGGTCCATGGGGAGAAGTGAAGTTGCTGTCCAAGGATATCATGATACATTCCATGTGATACACTTAGAGGAGGCATCTCCTAGCAGCTCCAGAGAAGCCCAGGTAGCTCAGTACATTTTGGTTTAACTAGGGCGGAAAGAAAAAATGTTGAGAATGTACCCCTGGGGAAATGGAGTCCTAAGACATCTCTGTAAAGAAGGACCAGAGGCAGAGCTTTCTTTTGCAAGCAAAACCCTACGAGAGATACTTTTTTTTTTTTTTTTTGTCTTTTTTTGTTGTTGTTGCTATCTCTTGGGCCGCTTCCGCGGCATATGGAGGTTCCCAGGCTAGGGGTCGAATCGGAGCTTAGCCACCGGCCTACGCCAGAGCCACAGCAACGTGAGATCTGAGCCGCGTCTGCAACCTACACCACAGCTCACGGCAACGCCGGATCGTTAACCCACTGAGCAAGGGCAGGGACCGAACCCGCAACCTCATGGTTCCTCGTCGGATTCGTTAACCACTGCGCCACGACGGGAACTCCGAGAGATACTTTTAATGGTTGAGGTTAAAAATAAAAATGTATCTTCCAAATGATGTCCCCGCAGCGGTTGTCTCCTCAGTCCTTGCGTGGGGCCAGGCGCAGGGTAGACTCTCATTCAGTAAACACTGAATATTGACTCAGATAGTGAGAATAGAAATATTGATGATCAAATCAGATATTGGACCAGATAATCTCCTAAATAAACAAATCTGCCTTTTGCTTCTTGCTGGCTTTCTCTCATCACCACTTCTGGGGAGTTTTATAGATTTCTGAGATGCTCCAGGGCTAGGAAGCATGTCTGCTGGAGGCCGTTGGTCAAAGTCAAACCCATAAATCAGTCACCGGAGGGATTTTCTCTCCCATAAGAGATGGCCTCAATCCTGAACCCCCTGTCCCCCAATTACTGTCTATGAAGATGGATTACTTCTGATGTCGATATTTCCAATCCTTTAATTCTTTCTTTCCTCAGTGAACTAAGCTCCTTCATTCTTCAGTGAAAATGGTGCTGTGCCTAAGTTTCTGGCATCCGCACAAGGAAGAAGCTTTCTGTGTGCTTGTGGCCTTTAGAATGAAAGCCAGTGATCTTTAGCATTCTTAATTTCACAAACCACCAACTCGTCTAAGCCCCGGTCCATATTCCAAAGAGGAGGAAAGGATTTGGATGTCAATTTAAGTCTTAGCATCTGTTCTGTTATTCAGGGCTCAGAGTACGAGAATGTGCCCTCCCTTTTTTTTTAATCCCACTCAGTGGAAAATGCTCCCCTTTCTGTTCCCACTAGAAAAGTTGTACATGCCTTAGAATTTTCCCACCAGAGTCAGTTTAGTAATTACCCAGGCGTTTGCCTTTTGACAGCATATGCTAATGAGTCTAGGTTCATAGAACAAAGTACACTCTTGGAAATCATGAATGAATTGATATATGAAAGCTGCTCTTTGGAACAGGAGTCTCTGGAGATTTCATACTTTCCATGTGTCGTCATCTGATTCAGGGATCAGCAAACTATGGCCCATGGGCCAAATCTTGTTTTTATCAGTAAAGCCTATAACAGTGACTTTTACAGGAAAACAATGCCAACCTCTGCTCTAGTTCAACACTTAAGACTAAAGCTGCCACTCACCTACCCCATCTCCTTCTCTGATCTCTACCGCATCTTCCTGATTGGTTGCCTAAATCAATTACCAATCCCTGTACTCACCACTTGGGCTAATTATGACCCCATACCTGTAGTTTCACCTCTGACATACAGGTGGCTACAGTTTTGAGTGTTACACTGAGTTTCCATATATAAAGCACCTAGCATGATACCTGGCAGTTAGCAGACCCACCATCTGTATTTCTCTTCCTTCTTTCTACCTCTTCCCCAATGAGCATGACCATTTATCCATGAAAGAAAAAATTAAATGGTGCTATGGTGCACGGTACTGATAAATTTGCAATCAGACAGCTTGGGTTTAAATCACTGCTCTACCCTTACCAGCTATGTGACCTCAAGCAAGATGCATAATCTCATTAAACCTCCTCCCAAAACAGCAATCATAATAGTATCTGTCTCCTAGTAGTATTGTGACTATTCAGTGAATAATTAATGCGTGTTAAGCACTTAGCAGAAAGCCTTGCACCTGGTGTGTACTAACTAAATGGTCCCATATATTATTGTCATCATCAGTGTAATAATCATCGTTAGTTTCTTCCCGAGGCGCAAAGTGTTGGTGAGGATCGTGGCTTTCATCGGCTCTGCCCACACTTGTCTGCCTCACCTCTGCCATTTGAGGTCTGCTCTCACAAACAAAGAGAACAGGTGTCTTCCTGGGGGAAATGCATTCTGAGTTTCACCTTCTGAAATGTGGTGTCACTAAAAATAAAGGGGAAGCATTCGAGAGGCTGGGTTTGCACATTTCCTTTGGATCCACTGCCTGGTTTCCTTCAGAGCCCTCGATGTATCCTCTGCCAATCTGCCCAGCCTTAGCTGTGCACCATGTGGTTCCCACCCCACACAGTTCTAAGGAGGCTGCTGGGAGAAGACCCTCTTCTGCCCAGATGGAGCTGCCTGAGTCAGTCCATTCATTCCTTTGTGCATTCATTCATTTTCTCACTTAACGTATATTTTACTATTCCTTGCACTGCAACATCAAGGGAGATTTAAGATTTAACTTTGTCATCAAAGGGCCAGTCATCTGGGGACTGGATTTTGAGGATGTGTTGGAGAGGCAAGAACTTGGGGGCTGGGAAAGTAGGGAGTTTTAAAGCAATCCAAGCATAACATGGTGAGTGGATTAACAGGGTGATGGAGCGGAGGTGGGTGAGAGGCTAGGATGAAGCTCAGTCTGTGTGAAGTTTCTAAGCTTGTTTTGAGTGGGTTCTTTCTAAACCTGACTCCTTGACTATAAATCCCTCTTGCTCAGGGATTATTCTGCGGGACTGGTCAGGCTCTGCCTCCCTAGGCAGTGTTCTCCCTAACAGGCTACAGCTGTGGTTGAACAGAGGGCAGGCTAGAGTCACTGTGATGTGAGTGTCCCCTGCCACTAGCGATCCGTGAGCAGACACGGCCCCGGAATGACAGCTTTCTGGGTTCAGCATGTGCCGAGCAAAGGCCATTCACTGTCTTTCCCCAGACCCAGGAGATACGTGCAAGGTGGCACTAGGAAGGAGCAACCCCCTCCCCCACCCCATGCCCTCCAGGGGACCATAACTCAGGCCCTTTATGGAACAGTGGGTCAGTGCCCAGCAGCTGCGCCTTTCTTGTCAAACACTGGCCTGGGAGGGCCAAAAATAGCCCATCCTGGGAACAGTGTGCATCCAGGAAGTGGTGAGTGGGTTGCCTCCAACGGGGAGGGTGAGCCAGGACTCCTCATCCCAGGCGGCCAGGGAGGGCGGAGACCTGGGTAGCGGCTGGGCTGGGCTGGGCCAGATGTTTGGGATGCCAGGGTTCCTGTCCAGCTAGGCTTGCCTTCCTCTCCTGGCTCTGTCCTCCCATTCCTCCACTCCTTTGTGCTAAACCTCTCCTCTGAGCCCCCTGGTCCTTCTCAGAAAGTTCCACTGGGACGCCATCATCAACCAAGGGGAAGCAAACCTGACTCAGCCTGTGAGGCCCCTGGGAACCTGCCATCCGACTCCTCCCTGTGCCCTTTGTGCTCCAGCCAAAACTGGCTCCTCAGCATTTCCCAAACACTAGTGGCTTTTGCTCCAGCTCTTTCCTCCCCCAACCCCGCTCCGCCGCCCCCATCCTCAAGGATTGCTTCCTTCAAGGACCAGCTCACGTGCCAAGTCCTCCCTCTGTAAGGCCATCATAGGATTTATCATTTACCCTGGACTGTCTCAAAACAAAATTCACATACCAGAAGTGCCTGGGCAATTCAGGTTGTGAGGTCACCCTCTTTTGAAAAGAAACGGGTCCCTCCCTTTACAGGCTCCCTCTATTCTTTCTTGGAAAAACTGTTGGAACAGATCCCGTGGCACTGCAGAATATGGGCATCCAGCTAAATGTTCAGTTCCTGCCCTGGGATCTAAACTCCCTGGGGACTGCCAGCCCCTCCCCAGCACCCAGCACAGCTCATTGCCTAAAGATGGTGTTCATTTCTATTCAGAGAAGCCACCTGTTAGGGAGTGAGTTTGGATGCTGCGTGCCAGGCACAGAGCTACTGGCTCTACATGCATTCCTCTGCACCCCAGTGCTGCTCCACCAAGTGACCCACATCAGCACAAGAGCAGGAGGCCCCTGCCACAAAGCCTTGGCACTCCAGGCTCAGACCCTGATTTAGCTGGCAGACCAAGCTCTCCCAACTTCAGGCAGCTACCAGAGGAGATCCTGCCAAATTTGTGGCAGGAAACAGTTGATGGTTGCCAGAAAAGGACCACCTACAGGTCATGCCAACCACATGTTCCTTGAGATGGAAGGCCAGCCATGGCTTCTTGTGCTGCATCACTGGATCACTCAGTGATCAGAGCAAAGCCCCAGCTCTCTGTAGTGTAACTTAGCTCACACGCAAGAGTGCCTGTTGAATTAACCTTACAGTCTGGCCTTGGCTTTGTGGGGTGGGGGTCGGGGGGGCTGTATGAGAAATAGTTGTAAGAAAAGTTACTTCTGAAACTGACAACACTTATGACTTGAACCAAGCCAGAGCCCAGACTGACTTGAACCCATGTGGCAGGACTCAAACCCAGTTTAGAACTTGAACCCACAGTTTTTAAATTAGAATCACTCACCTGGTGTCTGGACTTAACTGAGGTTCAGGTTCTTTGTGCCTCAGTGCAGAAGGAATTCATTGAGAGACAAAGTGATAGGAAAGACATAGATTTATTAAGATAGGATGCTTGGGAGAGATACAAGTGGGCAGGCAAGGAGGCTCTGTCCTGAGGATTAGCTGGGCTAGAGTTTTATCATCTAAGGGAAGGTAGGGGTCGGAAAAGACCGCCTCTTCCTCTTTCTTAGAGTAGCAGCTCCACCTTAGCATCCGATAAGAGAGTAATTGACCCTATAAGGTCGAACTAGGATGGTCTAGGTGCTTATTCAAATCAATAGAAGGGCAGTCCTTAAACTCCTGCCCTTGGTCCTAAGGGCAATGACCTGAGGCATAGCTCATGCTTTTATTGGTGGTAAGCCTGCTTCATTCTGATGGCTTTCTTGAGCGATTATTAATTTACAGTGATTTCCCAAAGTTCCCTATTGGTCCCCTGTTGAGACCTCTACAAGTACCTCTGTAACTAGCTTACTCCATCCCTATCACTTCTACGCTTTAAGAGCCCTGTCGAAGTTTCCTTGAAGAATTAATGAGATTAAGCCCACCTAGTAGAGAGATAACTACCCCCCCCCCTTTTTTTTTAGCTGGGGTCAAAAAAGAAACAGTAAAATGAAACAAAATCTTAGGGGGGCATCCAAAATAGTAAATGACAAAGTAGAGTCTTCTGGGTGAAGGGTACAATGGGGCTTGAAATTCTGTGCTCCCACCAGCCGGCTCCCTCTACTGAGTATCTGAGAAAACAGCCTTTAGTGAAGAAGATTAATACCCCAGAATCACTAGTGGCTTGGGTTGCTGGAAAACACAGGATAAGCACGGCAGAAGGACAGGTGTTGTCCACCAGCCTTGCGGGAGGCATGCAGTGAATGCTGGTGGGCAGGTGCTGCCCGGGCTTGCCCAGAACCACACAGCTAGATCAGGAAAGCACCCCTGTGAGTCCCAAGCCCAGGTTTTCTGTACCGCACCTAATGAGGGGAACAGGAATCAGGTGTGACTTACCTGCATCAGCCACAGATCAGGCACTGGAGGGCTTTGTCCCTTCTCAGAATGGCATCCCTATGTGTGTCTGTAGGAGCAGCAGCGAAAGACAGGCTGCATCCAAAGTAGAGTATCTTCTCGGTGTACGCCCCCACCCCGCACCGGACTTAGGTCCATTAGGCCGGGGGGAGGGCTAGTCAGACGTAGCAGTCATTTTTTATTTTTATTTTTTAACAAGTTGTGGTTTACAAGATGCACTTGATTTTTCTGTAGAATCAGTAACCTGAGCAGGCAAGGTCCTGGGTGCTATGCATTTCATTTCTTACAACATTCCCATCTTAGAAATGTTGTCCAGTTAAGAATTTTGATAACAAGGTCAGGTGCTTTTTCCCCACATTTTTCTTGAAGCATGGCCCTGAGAATCACTGGGCAGGGGGAGTGGTAGCTATTTATTTCTAGAGACATCCTTAGGCTGCCCCTGTGAGGAAAGGTGGGTCTTTATCCTTCGTCTTTATCCTTTGTCTGGTCTAGTGGGTGAGCTGCCCCAGCTGAGCCAGCGGAAACAGTTTCTCTCCAATTCCAACTTAATCTTTAATTGACTTTCTTGGACAGATTGAGAGCTGAAACCCATCAGGAGGAAACACGAGGCTGAATTTCCTCTGAGTGCTCAGCACACTTTTAAAAGTAAATTATTTATTTCCTCAAAGCGGTAAAAGCACATTTGTTTGGCTGTGGCATGGGAAGGCTGTGGGGACTGTAACTTGGCGAAAATCAAGGTTTAATGTTTGTGACCAAAAGCGATAAAATAGTGTTGAAGGATGGAAGTGTGAGAGCTACATGAAATTTGCCGTGGGAGCAGAAAGGGGATGGAGGGCAGCTGGAATTCACAAACACATGTACAGATCTCTGATTGTAGAAGCCCTGCGGTAAGATCCTCAACTCGTGGTACATTCCTGAATCCTAGCAGCACCCTAATTTGGGTCTAGATGCTGCCATATGTTATGGCGTGAATCCATCTATGGTAACTAGATAATCAAAGGAGGACAGTGAAGACACGGTTGCTATGGAAGAGGTGAGATGCTCGTGAGAGTGGACTTGATTCTGGCTCCCTGGTTTTCCAGTTCAGCCGCTGCACCTCTGACCCTCTCCCAGCCAAACAAGGGTTCTGTTTATCTAGACTGGGAGCTGCAGGGTCAGATGTGCTCTTGGTCATACCTCTTGAAAAGAGGGGTCTGCACCTTCGTTTCTGCTGGCTTGCCTGGCCGCCCCATGAGCTGCTGGGCTACCCAATTTGTTGATTTTTCTCAAGGGGCAGTGGTGGGAACCCAGCGCAGAGACCTAAATCCTCTTTCCAGACTCTTTCCAAAGCTTCAAAAGGAAAGAAAGGTCTATTTGATAACCTTTCTTCAGCTGTGTTTTCACAAGTAAAGAAAAAAATGAAAGTTTAAAATGGATTTCCAGGAGGATTCAACTGTCCATCTTATGGGAGATTTGTGAATAATTTTAAAAGAGAAAAATTTCCACAAAGTCTAGATACCATTGTGCCTTTTTCTGAGAGATAAGATGGTATATTTATGGGAATGTCTCTAAATAAGGATTTCCAAACGGTTTTGCTTAAACCTGTCAGTGAAAGTTTCTGTAAGTACCAATAATACTTTTTATTTATGTATACATTCATACTTGGATTTCTTTGTTCATATAAAATACAAATTAAAGAACAAGCCAAAATGTACATAAAAAGAGATAAAGACGAATATTTTTAAATGTCTAACTAATCCTGATCATTTTCTACTATCTACTGATATCTCAAGACAAAAATGTACACTTGAGTGATGTTTATTGTAAATGATTTTGAGTATAAATCCGTATTTTAAGTTATTTTCTTTATAATTCACATTGTTTATGCTGATTTTTTTGGTCATTGTTTTAAACTTTGTAATATGGCTGGTGAAAGCTCTTACTAGGGAAACATGAGGCCCTGCCCTTTTTGTTTGTTTGTTTGTTTTTTGTTATTTACTTGTGTTTGTATTGCTGATATGTCTTCATCCCTTTTCTCTGTAGGAATCATTCTTTTTAAGTGAACTGTTTTTTTGTTTTGTTTTGGTTTGGTTTGGTTTTTTGTCTTTTTATGGCCGCACCGATAGCATATTGAAGTTCCCTTGGCCAGAATCTGAGCCACAGCTAAGACCTGAGCTGCAGCTGTGGCAACACTGGGTCCTTTAACCCACTGTGCCAGGCTGGAGACCAAATCTGCACCTCCACAGTAACCCAAGCCACTGCAATCAAATTCTTAACCCACTGCATCACAGTGGGAACTCCTGAACTTCCTTTCTTTTTTTAATTAAATTTTTGTTTGTTTGTTTTGTCTTTTTAGGGCTGCACCTGCAGCATGTGGAGGCTAGGGCTTGAATTGGAGCTGTAGCTGTTGGCCTTTACCACAGCTCACAGCAACACTGGATCCTTAACCTACTGAGTAGGGCCAGGGATCAAACCTGCATCCTCATGGATGCCAGTCAAATTCGTTTCCACTGAGCCACGAAGGGAACTCTGCAAGTGGCAAACTTTCATTCATTTTTATGGCTGAGTAGTATTCCATTGTGTATATGTACCACATCTTCTTTCATCTGTTTGACTTGAGCTGCTCTAGTGAAGCAGGTCCTTAGGTCAGACAAGGATCTCTAGGCCCTGGGGACCCTTTAGAGGGCTCCGCTCTACTGCTCCTCAGAAGGCTGAGGGGTCCAGAGGGCTACCCCCACCCCCTGGAGTTCTAGTCACTAGGGGCCCTGGAGTTCCCTGTTTCAAGGGCCATGGGACCACTTCCAGGGCTTCCATGTCCTGCAGAGAGTGGCCCCAAGTGTCTCCAGGAGATGCTCTTGGTGGTGATGAGATTGATGGAGGAGTGAGTGCATGGAAGTTGCATCTGTGGGCTCCTGGATCTCCATGCCCACGAGAGAGAATGGAGCCTACGGTGGGAGAAGGGGGCACCAGAACCATGAGCCAGCTCTTCCCCTCCTAGCGAGCTGCCAATGCTGCGCAGCTGAGAATTCCAAGTTTAGACCTGTCCTTCCAAGTTCAAGTTCCTCTGAGGAGTGTGGAAAGACAAAGCCAGTGGAGGAAGCTGCTGGGAGCACCTGTGGGCAGAGGCTGTGTGGTGCTCCACCTTTGCTGGGTGTTCAGGTAGGGACTTGGGGGTGGGTGATGGGCCTTGGCTGGTAGATGAAGAGCCTCCCTGCACCCCGAAGTGAAGAAGACTGGAAAGTGACATTTATCCTGTGTATTGCAGAGCCATGGGAATAGGAAGTGGAGCAAACGGTTGGACCCTGGAAACAGCACCCCTCCCCTTCCCTCCCTCCCATCCTGCTACAGCCTCCTGGGCTGCGTCTTCTTAGCGCAGCCCCGTCCTGCAGAAGCACACTGTGGGCCACAGGTGTAATTTTAAATGCTCTAGTGCACGCATTAAAAAAGAAAATATAGAAACTGGTGAAATCAATTTTAATGTATTTTAACCCAGTGTAGCCAAAATATTGTAATTTCAACAAGTGGTCAATAGACAGAAGTTATTGGCAAGATATTTATATTCTTTTTGTGTGCTAAGTGGTGAAATTCAATGTGTAAATGTGCACATAGCATGTCTCAGGTCAGACCAGTGGTTTTGGCTCCTCTCCTGGGTGGTACAGTCCTGTGGTGGGAAGTGAAATTAATTTGATTTTGCACTTTCCATGTTATCTGATGTGAACTGTGGCTTTTGTATAGTTTGAATTTTGTTGTTATAAAGGTATATTAAAATTAGGAGGGGAGAACATTTTATTTAACAACTTATTAGCTTGCTTTTAGACTTTTTCTTAAATTGTATTTTATTAAAGTGCAGTTGATTTACAATGTGTTAATTTCTGCTGTACAGCAGAGTGATTCAGTTATGCACATACGTATATTCCTCTTTTTTTTTTTTTTTTTTTTGGTCTTTTTGTCTTTTTTAGGCCTGCACTTGCGGCACATGGAGGTTCCCAGGCTAGGGGTCGAATCGCAGCTATAGTCGCCGGCCTATGCCACAGCCACAGCAACTCGGGATCCGAGCCGCGTCTGTGACCTACACCGCAGCTCATGGGAATGCCGGATCCTTAACCGACTGAGCAAGGCCAGGGATCGAACCCACGTCCTTATGGATGCTGGTCGGGTTCGTTAACCACTGAGCCACGACGGGAACTCTGTATTCCTTTTTTATATTCTTTTCCATTATAGTTTATCCCAGGATACTAAATAGAGTTCCCTGTGGTATACAGTAGGAGTTTATTGTTTATCCATTCTATATATAATAGTTTCTAGTGGCTAGTCCCAAACTCCCAGTCAATCTCTCCCCCATCTCCTTCCCCCTTGGCAGCCACTAGTCTGTTCTCTATGTCTGTGAGTCTTAAACTTTTACCATTAAAGCATACGGTAAATATGTTGTCATTTGGGCTTTTGCTCATAGATGCCAGGAGAGGTGAATGTAAAGAGTGAGGACAGCTGGAGGCAGCTATGGTCAGCTGGGGGGATCCGGTCCTGTCCATCTCTGTGTGTCCATGTCTAATTCTTATTCATCTTTAGGGCTGTATAGCACCTAGGCCTTTGCTTTTTGCATGTAGGTAGGTGCTTTATGAAGAAGGAGATTAGATCTGCCTTGTTCTTGCCATATATTCCTAGAGATACTAACATATTAAGAAAGAAATAAGATCTACCTTTTTTTTTTTTTTTTTTTTTTGGACTTTTTGGTCCGCACCTGCAGCATATGGAGGTTCCCAGGCTAGGGATCCATTCAGAGCTGTAGCCGCTGGCCTACACCACAGCCACGGCAACTTGGGATCTGAGCCACATCAGCCACCTGCACCACAGCTCATGGCAACCCCAGATCCTTAACCCACTGAGCGAGGCCAGGGATCTGGCATAAACCAGGGTTAACCACTGAGCCACGATGGGAACTCCGAAATTAGATCTACCTTGTTCTTCCCATACATTCCTAGGAGATACTAATGTATCACCTCATTCATTTAATGTGCGTTCATTGAGCGCCCATCATGTATAGGGGGTCAGGTGCTGTTCTAGACTCTGAGGATACAATGGTGAAAAGATGGAGTTCCTGCTCTTTTAGAATTTGTGTCATTGATGAGAAGCCTGTTGTGTTCTTGTTAGAAGTAGTAGTAGTGGAGTTCTCATCATGGCGCAGTGGTTAATGAATCCGACTAGGAACCATGAGGTTTCGGGTTCAATCCCTGGCCTCGCTCAGTGGGTTAAGGATCCAGCGTTGCTGTGAGCTGTTCTGTAGGGCACAGATGAGGCTCGGATCTCGTGTTGCTGTGGCTCTGGTGTAGGCCAGTGGCTACAGCTCCGATTAGACCCCTACCTGGGAACCTCCCTATGCTGCAGGTCTGGCCCTAGAAAACACTAAATAAATAAATAAATAAATAAATAAATAAAACAAATAAATAGATAAAAGCCTGAAAAAAAAATAGTAGTAGTAGTAGTAATAATAATAACAACACCACCACTCAAGGTTGACACAGTTCAAATAAAATTCTGACATGTGACTTTGAAAGTACTCAGAGGAAAAAAACAGTAATTATCTTGAGCCTTAGAAATTTAACTAGTCAGCAGGTACAACAGATATTCAAAGTATCTCTTGGCCACACTAGTAGGATGTGGGATTTGGCTGCCAGGGATTAAGGGGATCTCTTTAAGAACACGTGCTGTAAACTGAGTTTGGTCCATAAACCTATTTCTGGGCTGTTGTCTGTAACTTGACAAATAGTTGTTTCCCATTTACAGATTTAGGGTTTTCTAGAGGCTGCTGGGAAGGAGATATAAATTAAAGTGATGGCATAGATCAGAAGTCTGGCACATCAGTCAAAGAACATGTGAAAAAATTAAATAAGTTCGCATCGAAAAACGTACAGTATTTTCAGAGTTCCGATTGTGGCTCAGCTGTAACGAATCTGACTAGTATCCATGAGGATGTAGGTTCGATCCCTGACCCCACTCAGTGGGTTAAGGATCCACCGTTGCCATGAGCTGTGATGTACGTTGCAGACATGGCTCGGATCTGGCATGGCTGTGGCCGTGGTGTAGGCTGGCAGCTACAGCTCCAATTCAACTCCTAGACTGGGAACCTCCATGTGCTGCAGATGCAGCCCTAAAAATCAAAATAAATAAATAAATAAATAAATGTATATAGTATTTTAAAAGATAAAAATCAAGTGAGCCAAAGAAAAATTTTATCCCATGGGATGGTTTGATGTAAGGAGTTGGGAGGAAAAGAAAACTTGGAGCTCAGTTAGGAAAATAACGAGAGCTTTTGTGTCTCTATTGGTGGCCTTCAATCATGAGTGAAGTCAGGATCATCTGGGGGACTTGTTACAACACACATTGCTGGCTCCCACCCCCAGAGTTTGTAATGTGTAGGTCTGGGGTGGGGCCTGGAAATCTGCATTTCTGACAGGTTCCCAGGGGCTAGCTGTTGGTCCAGGAATCACGCTTCGAGTCTAGTCTCTTTCATTACATTGCTGTTATTAGATGTGCAGCAACCTCATGCCTCAGTTTCATGTGGTTGGTGTCAGCTTGGGGCACACATCCTATAATGCAGAAAAGGTAGAATATTGTCTAATCATGAGTGCAGCAAGAATTGGGGGAAAAACACAGCAACTCGGTATATGCTTTCATCACAGCCTTAGGCTGACCTTGGTGTGGTTGATGAAGTCAACAGTCTGTCTGTGTTTCCCTGTGGGGATATTAACATTCGCCTCTCAGTGATCTGGCCCTTCTCTTTGGCTCATATTCCGATACTGCCCTTCTGCAGAAGCTGCAACAACCAGCACTCATGGCTTCCCAGACCCACCACGTTGCTGTTCGTCCTGCTATGCCCTTGTATAAGCTCCTCCCCTGCATTAACCTACGTGAGGTTTTGTCCTCCCTCAAGGACCCTGCTACAGCACTTATATATTATCCTTTGTCATGCATATAGTCCCCTTGCTTTGCCAGAGCTACTAGGGGACATCTGACATAGCTTCTTCAGTGTTGTAACCCCATTCCCAGCCTACACATAACAGATGCACAGTAAATATTTATGGACTGCATGATTGGATGCTTTAGTGAAAGCATCCCGGATTTCTCAGGCTATAAAAATAAATAGAATGAAATCACAACCAATAAATGGAATGCAGCACGTTCATATAACTGATATTTGGAAAAGAGTTGCAGAGTCATGGTGCAAATAAGGCGATAATGAGAATTCCTGAGATTTCCATTACGTTGCTCTGCATCACAGCCAAGTCCGAATCTAACTCTGCTTCTATTAATTGCTTCATGGAAGAACCAAAATGTTATTTACGAATAGAAAGCAATTTGCTGATACCAGCCCAGGGACATGAGTGAATATTACAAAATCGTTACCCATAAGCGCCTGTAATCTCCTCTATATTTTGGTCACAATGAGAGGTTATCAAATGAATCAGAGGACCAGTGTCTGAATCCTCAGCTCTAACATAATCACTTGGGAAAATATTTGATGAGATGGTAAAAAGATTATGAGAATGAAAATTTCTTCCATTTACCTAGAAAAGAGTAGCTGCAGAATTGTAATCATCTAGAATATTTCAAAATCCACTATCAGAGGGTCCATGATGTCTAATGCGTATTTTCGATTACAGCATTCATCACTTCTGTGCTATACATACAATAGAATTTTTGAAATTATGGAGTGGGGAGAACAGTGGTTTCTGCTGAAGAAAATGGGCAATTTTTTGAGAGATAAGCATTAGCTGGGAGACTATGGTGTGGGCAGGGGAAGGCAGAGTTTGGAAGAAATTGTGGCATGCTAGAGTTCTGTGAAATTGCTTTAGGTTTGGCCTTTTTCTCCTTATCCACTGCCTGAGGTAATACAGTAGTTTTGATTAAAAGAAGATGATAGCAGGGCTGTCATGGCAGTCCGTCCGAGGACCAGAGCAAGCTTGTGCCCTCTGTTGTCAGCCCCTCAGCAAGCTTGGTTCCCTCCACACCACTCACCCCATGTACCTCCCTCTGTCTTGACTCACCCATCCTTCTCAAACCCATGAGCTGGTTTCATTTCATCTTTCTTCCTCTTGCCTCTGGGTGTCCCTAAGGCTCTGTTCCTACCTCTGGCTCATATATGTGTGTGTGTGAATATTATGAATACATAATATTCAATATATATAAATTGAATATTATGTATTCAGAATATATATATATATATATATATATATATATATATTCAGTTATGTATTTCCAAAGACCCCTGAGACATCTCCACTTGGATGTCCAGCCTTGAAAAAAGAAAAAAACAGAAAAGAGCCCTCAGCTGAAACCCACCTCTCTTGCCAGATCTTTTCTCTCTCTCTCTTTTTTTTTTTTTTTTGTCTGTTGTCTCTTTAGGGCTGCACCAGCAGCATATATGGAGGTTCCCAGGCTAGGGGTCTAATTGGAGGTATAGCTGCCGGCCTACACCACAGCCACAGAAACACCAGATCTGAGCCACATCTGCCACCTACACCACAGGTCATGACAATGCTGGATGGCTAACCCAGTGAGCGAGGCCAGGGATCAAACCCGCAACCTCATGGTTCCTAGTCGGATTCGTTTCTGCTGTGCCACAATGGGAACTCCAGGTCTTTTCTCTTGCTGCACTTGCCTTGCCTAGTGCCTTCCCACTGCCTTTGCTTTTGCCTAAAATCCCTCCCACCCCCACTCTGGAATGGGGCTCTCAAATACAAATGCCTAAGAAAGCCAGGAAGGGAATTTGAATATGTGATGCTGGCAGGGGTGGCGCAAAAAATGGCAACTGATATTTCGCTTCAGTGTTGGGGAACAGCAGGGCCTGGTGGGGACAGAGAAGCAGTGAAGGGTGGATGCCCTGTCCAAAAAGGGGCAGCTCCTGGCCATCCTTAGCATCTAAGAATGTGCCATCTAGGGCCTGGTGTTACACATTTCTTTGCTTTTAAAGGGAATACGGAGTCTATTTATTTGTTTTTAGTCACCTGATTTTATGAATGGTAGCAATTGTTTGACATTAAAATCACCTTTTGACCTAACACTTCATAACTCATACAGACTGTATCAGTCCTGCGTGGACCTCAGCTGCCAGTTTGCAGTCTCTAATTTCAAGATACCCAGCACCGTCCTATAAACAGATTTGAACCATATGTAGGATCTAAAATTATCTAGCAGGAGTTCCCGGCTTAGCGGTTAACGAACCTGACTAATATCCATGAGGATGCAGATTCCATCCCTGACCTTGTTTAGTGACTTAAGGATCCGGCATTGCAGTGAGCTGTGGTGTAGTTTGAAGATGCGGCTCGATCCCACATTGCTGTGGCTGTGGCGTAGGCCAGCAGTAGGCAAGCAGCCACAGCTCTGATTGGACCCCTAGCCTGGGAACTTCCATATGCCATGGGTGTGGCCCTAAAAAGACAAAATTAAATAAATAAATAAAATTGTCTAGCAGCCACAGTATAAAAAGTAAAAAAAGAACAAGGGTGATTGATTTTAATGATATATTTAACCCAGTATTGCAAAAATATTTCATCATGTAATCAATAAAAAAAAATGCTGATGAGATATTTTGCCTTCTGTTTTTTGCACACTAAGTCTTTGAAATCTGGAGTGTGCTTTACACATATGGCATGACTCACTGTGGACAAGCTCTGTGGGGCTTCTGGCTGCTGTATTGGACATCATAGCTCTGATGGTGAAGAACAAGAATTAATTACACGCACAGAAAATAAGGAGAGATTTTATTCTTATGTTTGCATAGAGCTCGATGGTTTGAATTTAGGATAAACCAAAGTGGAAGATAACAGCTCTGAGAAGGATGAGTCTAAAAATGACAGAAAACTACATGGGAAAAAATTCTGAGTGGCACCAGAGTGATCAGTTAGACTTTCGAAAGCCTCTTGTGCATGGCTAATCAGAGTTTTTTTAATGAGATTTTTATGCTTGGAGCTCTACCTGTCACACAGGAATTTATAGCTGATGTTCTAATCCACACTTTGAGCTGGGGTTACACTTTGGATCAGTACTATGCTGCTGTCCTTCTGAAATGTCAAGGTGAGCTTTTGTCCTTAAGCATTTAAAATGTATTGGGAGTTCCCATTGTGACTCAGTGGTAACCAAGCTGACTAGTCTCCATGAGGTTGCGGGCTTAATCCCTGGCCCCTCTGAGTGGGTTGAGGATCTGGTGTTTCTGTGAGCTGTGGTGTACGTCACAGATGCAGCTTGGATCCCAAGTTGCTGTGGCTGTGGTGTAGGCCAGCAGCTTCAGCTCCAATTCAACCCCTAGCCTGGGAACCTCCATGTGCCAAGGGTGTGGCCCTAAAAAGCAAAACAAACAAATAAAGTGAGTATTATAGAAGTGAGGGTAAAATGGGGGCAGATGTGCTGAAATCAGTGATGACTTTGTCATTCAATTAAGTTTTAGCAAATACACTCACTGCTAAGAATAAGCATTTCCGCCCAATATATACCTACTTTCACTGTACATTCCTACTGGGGATCAGAGCCTTGGAGCTGTTGTCCCCTTTGGCCAGTGAAGACTGTGACCACCTGTGATCCCTTTTTTGACTCCCAACTCCACTGTTTTTGTGTTTTCTTATTACCCCAAGCTTGGTACACTCAAGAATCCATTGAGGCTGCAAAACTGATGGTCATGATCATAGAAACCACCTTGGCATCTTCCAAGAGTAAAGTCTCAACAACATGGCACAGAGAAAATCATACTCTGAACATACTGTACTCTCACCAGGTCTCTGTACACATTTATTAAAACCAAAACGTGGTCATGTATGCTCTTTTCCTACTGGAGGGAACCAGGGACAGTAGGACATCTTCTTGGGAAACTGTCACCATACTTATTTGACCTGAGTATAGTGTCGTCAGAGACCACATTAGTAACTTGGAAGATCCTCGTCATCAGTGCTTTCTAGGAACCAGTGGTTGCATCTCTGGTGAGTTAGGGCAGTGGTGCAGTTGAGAATGTCATTCTGGGTTGAACTGCCAAGACTGTTGGAAAGGCCATCCTAGGGCCGAGGGGGCTGCCATTGCTGTGACCAGTCCCCATGTCAAAAATCCCTGGCATGGATCTGACATGGGAAAGCTGCTAAGAAGCAGAAGTTGGCAGGACCTTGAAGGGGACCCCAAAGGCTCACAGAGGTGTTGTTTCCCCGTCCTTAGGCACTCCATCTCTCCCTGCTTCTGGGCTCACTGGCTTCAGGGAGCAGCCTCCTGTGCATTCCAGCCAGGCTTATCTCCTGGGTACAGCTTTGGTGGGGAGAGGAGGACGCAGTTGGTCTGCCTTTGTGCAAGGGAGGAACATTCCCACAATTGTCTGGGGGCATATGTTGGTCTCTCTGTGATCGCAGTGATGCAGATGTGTCAGCCAAGAAGTATAATTTCAGTCAACCTTGTCTTGAGCCTTCCTGATTCTAGAGGAAGTATTTCATAGCGATATACCTGGTAAAGGAGAAAGTTACGGAGCACTTCTTGTGTGAGGTTAACGTTCCAGATGCTTTTATGGGAAGATAAAATTTGAGAGCTAATTTACAGAGATAATGATTAATAGCAGAAATAGAGAGCAAATCATTCCTTCCTTGGGAGTGGCTCAGAAAGCAGGTATTAAAACAACGGAGAGTAAAAGTGGAACCTGGCCGCATGACTTGAGTATTTCTTCTTTTCATTCATACATGCATTCTTCTCATGAATATGTATTGACTATCTCACCAAATGCCAGGCACACAGAATGCAAGAACAGTTGAGATCCAAGGCTTTTCTTCATTTAACCAACCTGGTCTTATGGTAACTAGCCTGCTAGGTTGTCCTCCAGTAATCCTAGCTTCCTGGTATTCATACACTGTGAATTGTGTAACCAGTGCAATGATGGGGATGTGATGCTCTGTGACTGTCAAGTTTAGGATATAAAAGATGGTGCTGCTTCCTCCTTGTTCTCTGGGGCCACTTGCTCTGGGGTGAAGCTAGCTGCATGTTGGGAGGACTCCCCCATGTGGAGAACTGAGGCCTCCTGCCAGCAGCCAGCACCAACTTGCCAGCCACGTGAACAAGCCATCTTAGAAGCAGCTCTTGCACCAGTCAAGCCTTCAGACGCCGGCAGCCCAGCTCAGGTCTTGATTGCATGAGAGACTGTAAGCCAGAACTGCTCAAATTCCTGACCTCTACTTGTGTGAGATAATAAATGCTTGTTGTTGTTTTAAGCCTCTAGGTTTCGAGGCAGTTTGTTATACAGCAATAGATAATTAATACATGTCCCTGAGCATGTGCCAGGCGTGTTTTTAAGACCTTTGCAAATAGTGGCCTATTAACAGTCATGACAACCCTTTGAAGTAGGTACTATTGTTATAGTCATTTTGTATATATGGAAACTGAAGTCCAGAGATGTGTAAATGACTTGCCCAAAGTTAACGGAAGTTGTAGAAGGCCGAACTGGGATTTGAAATAAGCAGTTTAGCCAGAGTCCTTGTTCTTAGCAAGTATATCATGTAGTCGTTTAAGAGGGAAATGATTTAGGAAATCAGTTCTAAAATCAGGTGGCTGATGAAAGGCTGGGTTAGGATCAAGGAGAGGAGGGAACTGCATTCTGAACCCAGCCCTGTCACCTTCCAGGATTGTGTGTATGTATGTGTTGGGCGGGGGTTGGGGGGGGCTTGGATAAATCACTTCTCTGAGTCTCTGTCCATGTGACTGAAAACCTGAAATAATACCAATTCCTATTTTGGGTATTTTGAAGATTAAATGAGGTAAGGCACAACAGGCTTCTAGCTGGTGAGTCAGCACACCTGAGTTCCCCTTGCCTTCCTCAGTACCTTTTGTTTGTCGCCACTCAAGGGGAATTTGGTCATCTGGAGAAAGTTACTGCTCTCTGCCCAGGGTCCTGCAGCCAGGCACCATGCCTGGGTGCTGCCTTTGCTCTGAGGCTAGGAGGCTCCTTGGTGTGCCTGCCCACGTGATCATAGCTCTCTGAAGGAGACACCCATTTGGGCCTCTGCCCTGAATTCTCACGTAGGAAAAACCAACTTCCTGAGCATCCCCTGACCTTCATTGCCAGGATGCAGACTAACAGCAGCAAACCATTTCCTGTGCTTAATTGCATTATTCACAGCACTCTGAAGAGTGGGCGGTTTGGAACCCCAACCACTAATTTACCAAGTAGTTGGAAAAGCAAAAATAAAACAAAGAAAGGAGAGTGGTTCTGCTGGCTTTTTGAATTCTACATTATGAAGCCAGAGGTAATTATGTTACCTCTCTTGGGTATATAGTTGTCCCTCAGTATCCATGGGGGATTGGGTCTGGAGCACCCTACGGATACCAAATCCCATGGGTGCCCAAGTTCCTCAGATGGCCCTCCATATCCACAGTTCCACATCTGCAGATTTAACCATCAGCAGATGGTAAGCATAGTACACAATTGATCCACAGTTGGTTGGGGTTGGTTGAGTCCATGGACACGAATTGCAGATACAGAGGGCCTACTGTACTTGGAGATTCAGGGATAAAGCCACATGCAGTGGAAAGTGCAAGGTGTGGAAGTCACACAGACTGGAGTTCTAATCCAGTTCCAGCACTTTCTGACATGAGACACTAGGCAAGTTACTTAACCTTCCTGAGATTCATTGAATAGAAAATGAGGATAATGATGCTGACTTCATTCATTTCTGTGAAGATCCTGTGGGATAATGTAGATACCCTGTATCAGGATGAGTTCTTTTTCTCTTCATCGTGACTGTGTTGGATAGCAAGTGTCTTGGACAGATGATGGTTAGGAATTAAAATCTCTACAAGATTTTCCTCTGTCCCAAAGGAAATTGATGGATAAGTTCAACCAAAACAGCATTGCAGCAATCCACCAGGCAACTACAGAAGAGTTTCAGACCTGGGTGGTCCTTGGTGGTACCCAGTGGGATGTCAGAGCCCAGCCTTGGCTGCTTAGACCTAGCCTGGCTGGAAGATGAGAGATTTCGCCTTTTCAAGTCTATTTTTCTGACCCTGCAGGATAAAAGTAGTTATACACACTGATAATACTTTTTCTTTTAAAATCTTGTGCATCTCTTATAAGGCAGGTGAAAAGAAAAAAACCCAACAACTTAAAGTATAATACATATTCATGATTAAAAATACAAAACTAGAAAAAAAAACAGAAAAGTCTGAGCAATTTAGAAATAGAAGAGAACTTCCTTATTCTGATAAAATATGTCTTTAAAAAACTATGGTAAAGATGATACTTCATTGTGAAACTTTAGGAATGATTTCAGGATGCTTTCACTTCTTTAATTCACTATCACATTGGATATTTGGGCTGCTTAATCAGACAAGAAAAAAAGGGGTACAAAGTCAGAAAAGAACAAACAAAATTGTCAACATTTGCAGATGAGATGGTTATCAGTGTCAAAAAGGAGAATCTGTGAACTATTAGTAAGAATTCAAGTTTGATGGATACAAGATCTGTGTACAAAAATCAATAGTGTTCCTATAGAGAAACACAAACCAAGTAGAAAAAGAAAAAGTTAAAAAAAAAAACAAAGCCAAAAACACATGTCAGCTTCAAAAACTGTGACATAATGTAAGGAAAAGAAATCGACAAAAATAAGCAAGACATTTATGGACAATATTTAAAACCCTATTGAAGGGCATAAAAGGAGACTTAAACAAAGAGTAAAATATACCATGTTCATGGATGGAATGACTCAGTATCAAAAAGTTATTATTGGAGTTCCTGTCATGACTCAGTGGAAAACGAATCTGACTAGTATCCATGAGGATTCCTGGCCTTGCTCAGTGGGTTAAGGATCAGCGTTGCTGTGAGCTGTAGTGTAGGTCGAAGACATGGCTTGGATCTGGTGTTGCTGTGGCTTGGTGTAGGCCAGTGGCTACAGCTGGGATTCCACCCCTAGCCTGGGAACCTCCATATGTGTGGGTGCGGCCCTAAAAAGACAAAAAAAAAAAAAAAAAAAAAAAAAAAAAAAACAAAGAAAAAAGAAAAAAAAAAGAAAATAGTTATATCTCTCCAAATATAATCTGTAATTGCAGTGCCATTGCAATAAAAAGAAAACAGGCTGTGCATGTGTGTGTATGTGTACGCGTGCATGTGTATATATGTATAAGTGTGTGTATAACAATACAAGATAATCCTAAGATCATGGAGAAAAGTAATTGATCAAAAATAATTAATGCAGGTGTTCCTACAATGGTACAGTGCATTAAGAATTTAACTGCAGTGGCTCAGGTTGCTCTGGAGGTGTGGGTTTGATCCCCAGCCCAGCACAGTGGGTTAAAGATCTGACATCACTGTGGCTGTGGTATAGATTGCAGCTGTGGCTCAGATTCATTCCCTGGCCCAGGAACTTCCATATGCTGTGGGTGTGGCCATTTAAAAAAACCAAGAATAATTAACATAGTTTTATATAAACAGATTATATAGGAGGGGAAATTGCTCTAGTAATTATCTGGATTATAAATTATAGTGATTCAAGTGTGTGGTATTGGCACAGGGACATAGAAATATATATCATTTAAAACTGCCTGGTATGACCAGAAGCCAATCTGTACATGCATTGACATATAAATAAGAGCAGCGATGTTATAATAAGTGAGGAAAAATTATTTGTTCATTGAGTATCTCCTAAATGGTCAGCAAGCTTAAAGGAACAAAAGTAAAATCAGATACTTCTTACTATGTTAAGCATTTTAATCAATTTAAAAGGATGATTAAAGCCCTAAATATGAAAGTCCCCAAGTTTAGAACTTTCAGGAAGAAAAGAACAAACGCTTAAAAAGAAATCGATTTCATTAAAATCAAAACTTTTTTCATAGTAGGATGCCATAAACTGAATTAAAAGATGTATCACATAATGTGAGACAACTGCTCTGCAAAATCAGTCAGGGATTAATATCCAGAATATTTGAAGAATTCTTACAAATCACTAAGATAAAGGGCTAAGCTGTAGAAAAATGGGTAGAGGATGGAAACTGGGAGAAATCAGAGGCAAGAAAACTGCATGGACTGTAAGCATGAAAGATATTCAAATTCACCAGTAATCAGGGAGAGGCAGTTTAAAAACAGCACAGTGAGGTATATCCCCACACCTCTCAGACTGGCAAAAATGAAAATCTGACCACACCAAGGGTTGGCAAAAATCTGGGGGTTTTCATACAGTGCTGCTGGGAATGAAAACTGATAACGTTACTTTGGAGAATAAGTGACAGTTTCTCTTACAATTCAGCAGTTCTCCATTTACAGGTACACTCTGGAGAAGATCCATCTACAGATAGACTCCAGAGGAAATCCAGGTGTGCAAATGTGGAAGTATATTCACATAAGAGTGTTTGCTATGGCATTCTTTGAAAGAATGAAAACCTGAGACCAATCAAATGTCCATCATTTAGGGAATGGATGAATAAAGTATTGTATATGCATAAGATAGAACACTCTATAGACATTAAATGAATGGATTAGATGAATCTGGATAGCTTAATGTTGAGTCAGAAAAGAAGTTGCAGCCAAGTAATATTCCATTTATGTAACTTTTTTTAAAAGAAAGCACAGAATAGCATGTTATGGCTTATCGTAATACCCTAAGTACCAAAATTATAAAATCATGCATGGAAAAGATGTGGAAAGTCAGAAGAGCAGTGCCCTCTGGAAGGGAAAGTGGGAAGGTTGGATGGAGCTGGAGTAAAAAGTAGGCTTCAACTCTGTAATGTTTTATTTCTTAAGAAACAAACAAATTTAAAAAAAACTGAATCAAAATGAAAAAGAGGGACCTGAAATCAGTCGTGTAAAATGTTAACATTAGATTTAAGCTAGGTTATGGAAATTAAGTTATTTTCCCTAGATGTATGTTTCAAATCCTTCTGGAAGCAGTAACCACCAGCACCTTTCTGATTTGCCCGGAGGAGCTTTGTGGAAATGAATCCCTTGCTGGTGGAACCATTCTCTACAGGCATGTCCCTGCGCTGAGGGAGGTGTTGTGCACCGGCACCCGTGCCTCTGTGTGCCCAGGCTTGTATTCATCTCCTGCTCAGCTGGTGTTGCCTTGGCAACTTGGAATGCCCTGCATCTGGGGAATTGGGGATAGGTGAATGGCTTTGCACGTTGGCTGTTGGCTGTTCCTTTCCCTTCAAGGAATGCAGTCCGAAGCAAGGCTGATCAGTCTCTCTGTCTGCCTTTGTCTCCCTGTCTTCTAAATATGCAGTTCACCTCATCTTCATCATCTTTTAGCTATTCTTTCAGCTCATATATCTCATTTCCAGCCATTCCTAGGACATAACTCTTAAGTGTCTAATCAAAAACAGACCAAATTTACCATCTGAAACCATTCCTCTAAATAAGCAGTCAATATGCTTTAAAGACCTGAAGGGAAAGATGCTCTATTTGCATCGTAGACCCTTTTCCCATCACTGGGAGTGCCATGGAGGGGGTGAGCAGGGTGGGGAGGGCTGTGAAACTGGACACTAGCGCATGTCACAGGATGCTGCCTAGTGCCTAGGAAGTAGATGCCTGCCTCTGATCCCTGTGGTCTGTAAGAACCTCCTGGCTTGAACTGCTTCTTGTCCAGCCTGGACTTTAGTGGGGAGCATGCCAGCATTTCCTGCCCAGCCTCCTGGGCCCACTGGCCTGCTGTGTGTACCAGTCTTCCAGGGTGTCACTTGGAGTGATTGAGCCCGGTGCTCGGGGCTGAAGGACAGAAACTGATGTGAGAAAGATACCTAAGTGTTGCACAGGCTCTTGATTTCAGATACACCCCCAGGGAGGTTTTTTGGTGAGTTGAAGGCTGCATAATGAGACACAAATTAAACATGTGCTTTTTATCAGCACAGAACGATTTAAATTTGTGCAGTGTTAAAGCTGATCACGTGAAAGATTTCTGGTCTAACCTAATCAGCCAGCCAGCTAGTGTCTACTGAGTACTTCCTATCCACCTTTTGGAATGGGAAAGTCAAGTCCACGGAGACTGCATGATTTCTGTTAGCCAAGTTGGCACCTCCCCTAGACAGGTGCAAGTCAATACAGGTTCCTCCATCTTGCTTATAGGGTCTTCAGAGCCTCCTTTTCCTACCACATTTCTGAGACCATCACACAGAGCCCTTGGGTAAGGAATAAATGGGTCAGGATGAGCCCTTAGCTGCTGGGACTCAGGATCTCGATCCAGTGAAGACACAAAGATTCTGAACCCGTGGAGAAGATGTGTGGTTTTCCCATCAGTCTCAGTGCAGATGCACATTCACAGATGCACCTGTCACCACCGCAGGTGTTGATTGTCCCTGATAATGGGCCAGGCCCTTTGTCCAGGCAGGCGGTACCCTGACCTCAGCCCTGGTGCAAAGCATCAAGAGGGAGAAACTGGCCAATGGGTTTACTCTGCAAAGGCCCTTGAACAAAGCCACCTGCTAAGGACCTGTCTGGACAAACTGATGCATTTTATAAGTCTGATAACTGTTCTTAAAATTATTTAAAGCCCAGGTACTGGGAGCAGCCTAGCATGAACTTATTTAGTGCTTTCTCTCTTTTTTAGTAAGAAAAAGCATTATGAACGTGGAATTGGGATCTGTTGGTTCCTATCTGACATTCTGAGAATTTTTCTTCTTACTGCTTCTAGCCTTTCCAAACAATCTTATTAGCTTGATGCACACTTGGTAAATGAAGAGTTTCATAGCAAAGTTCTTCCCAGAATTGGATAATAGTGATTGTCTCTCTGGAAGGGTCTGAGCTGGGCAAGAGAGACTCATTTTTCATTGACTATCTTTGTAGGATTTGAATTAAAATTTTGCCCAATGTGTACTGTTTGCAACTTAAGTGAACTTGGTTCATTAAAAAACCCTTTTGTGATAGAACACAATGCATGCCTGTGCTGATAACACCAAATAGTAACTCTGCACAGGCATCTCCATTGCCACATCCCTTTTCTTATAACTTACCAGCTTTATGATGTAATCAGTTACTTAATACCATGAGTCTCAGTTCTCAAATCTGTAAGGGGGAGTAAGACACTTACTTGTTTTCATAGTGTGTCATAAGGATGAGATTATACACACACACACACACACACACACACATATATATGTATGTATATGTGTGTGTATATACATATATATTATCACTCTTCTTGTGTTAAAATCACCTTGCTGGACTCCTTCCAGGTTGTGTGTACTTGGATAGTAGGAAATATATCTTACGTGCCTTTATATTTTCCAACCTACCACCTCATGTTCTGGAACTTCTTGATGGGGACAGGGCATTCTGCACACAGTTTATTGCTGTATCTCTGTGCCTGGAACAGTGTCTGGCATAGTGCAGGCATGGTGTAAATTTTTATTCACTGAATAAGTGCACGCATGCAAGATAGGGGTCCAATTCATGTTATGTGCTTGGACACAGATTTGCTGAAATAATTTACACACAACTCGTCTCATGACCAGTGGTTAGTGTTAATAAATGCCCTTGACTACAGAGAATAAATACCCCTTTTGCTTAGGTTCCATCAGCTGACCCATCCTACACTGGTCTCGGCATCCACCAACAAATCTAGTCATTATGCCTCCTGGTATTAAGCTCCATTGGTCAGTGTGGACCTCACATTATACCTTCAGCAAACACACTTATTTTCTCTGCTGTATGGATGAGGGATCCTCAGCTTGTGGGCAAGGCCACGGATTGCTGAGTGAGAGCAAGAGCAAATCCAGTAGTGATGAGCTTTCCCATCTGACGTGTGCCTTAACTACAAGAGTGAACAAATCAGGTACACAGTACAGCCAGTTCCCCATGGGATTCACGGAGACCAGGGCAGCAGATGACACCTGGTTAGATCACAGTCCTTGCCAGTTGGCTCTGGCCGGGCAGTACTGGAGCTGGCATCTCCTGGCAGTGCCACCTGTCAGCCCTGCTCAGCCGGGGACCAGCCAGCCTCATGGTTCCCATGGGAGTTGTGCTGTCACCTGCTCCACAGCTGGAGCTGTCAGCCTCTATCTCCGATTCCTGATGATCAGCCACATTAACTGAAGTGTGCACGAGGGGCAAGTGCGTTGGGTAGCTGGTACCTGGAGCATCTCAGGCACTTATTAGAGATGCAGATTCCTGGATCCCAGCCAAACCTTCTGGGGGTGGGGTGGAGAGGCTTGAGAAGGCTCCAGCTTTAACAGGCTCCAGTGGATTCTCATTCATGGGAGAGGTGGAGGGTCATGCTGGAGTAGAGAGGAGGCTGACTTTCAGATCTGGACAGACCTGGGTGTGAGTCCAAGCTCTGCCATGTGCGTGGCTTGTGGCATGCCACCCCTCCTGGACCCCTGGAGGGGGTATGATAGGGATGATGTATGATAGGGATGATGACGGTGGTGTCTGGATCACAGACTTGTTAGGATTCATTAAGTTAATGTGTGGGAGGCACCATCCATGTGTTTGCCCTGCAGCAAGTACTTATGAGTGTTAGTTGGTGACACAGTGGTGACAAGACAATGAAGACCAACCTGGGGGTGGAGTTTCCCTAATTCTGCTTACCACAATGTCCAAGCAAAGAGATGCTTGAGTGAGATTGAACACAGAATGAATTGTGGGGCACTTTTTGAAACCTGAACACTAAAGACGTCAGCTCCCTGGATGAGCTGTCACTGTCATCTGTGCAACCCCCCCAAAAAAAAAACAATTTCAGGCAAGCCGTGTAACTGAGTTGTCAGAGGATGTATGCTTGTGTGTGATTTGAGAATATAAAGCAGATAAAGCCACAGAAGCAATAGAGCTTCCTCTCTGTTGCCCCTTAAATGCATTAGTCCCAACTGAACTCTGATGATTTTTCTTATGTTAAAACATCTTTCTTTTATTTTGTAATCTGGGAGACCCAGGTTCTAGATGCATCCAAGGCTTGCATTTGAGCATTTACCTAAAGCAGTGGTGTTTGGCAATAAGTAAAATAGCACTCAAAGCATGGTACGTGGCTCTAAGCCCTGAAATCTCTGAAACACCTTTATTGAACCATAATAAACAGCAATGCCTTGATTTGCTACACCTCACTAAAGAGCAGCACATGGGTGAGATGAAAAGTTCTTGATGTCTGCATTCTATTTACTTTAAATATAACCTAATTCAATAAATAGCCCAATTTTCTCCTAGCTGTTTTGAGAGAGTGGTATATAAAACCCGATTGAGGAGCTTTCCTGGATCCAGGAACTCTCTGGAGGAAGTGAGTCTCTGAAATGTGACTGGCCTTTGAAAAATCAATAGAGCCACCATGGTCGCCCTGCAAATTTGTCATTTGCATATGGAAACCATCAGTGGGTTAATGCCCCCATGGCTTAAACCAGCCACTAGCTCAACACTCAGAACTTGCATGAAATTGTGATGACGGCCACATGTGGTGACTTCAGGAGCACCCAGAATTTGATGGCCCACCTGTCCCTGTCATGGGCAGGCACACAGGTCCTGTCATATTGATGTCCTGCTGTTGGACTCACAGTGTGTGTGGGGTGTTGGTAAGAGACCCTGCCTTCCAGTTGGTCTCCATGTTTCAAGGCGAGCCTGAGGGTGACCCACGCAGAGGAATACTTGGTAGTCTCAAGCACCTCTCTGAGCTTTGGCGCTGCTTCTTTAAAGGAGTGCTCAGAAATGCCAGCTGCCCCTTACCTGGAAGGTTGGGGGGCACCTGGTGCTGTGGAGGGATTGAGTTTGGGTACAGTCCTGCCCCCAGGGAAGCCATTCCAGCTTGCTCATTTCCAGGTTACTTTTCGGGTAACCTGGAGGGAGTCCCCAGCCTCACGCACCAGATAATCCACTTGTGTCTGAGACACTCTCACCTCTGTAAGGGCAGTCCATCCATATGGAATCAGGTGTTTCTGAATTCCACTCCTGAGTCTGCTCCAGACGGACCTGGGGACTCAGTGATAGCCTCTCTGAGCCTCAGCCCTTCTGTCACCTGAAGAATATGCTGGTTAATTAGCTCTAATGAAGAATAAGGAAGATATCATATACATGGAAGTAGGTACCTCCGTTCCAGGAGTGCTCCGTGTAGCCTGGTGCACCGCTGAGTGCTCTGTGGTCTCAAGCTTGGGCATGCAATTAGGTAACTTGCTAATCTATTTTTCATAAAGCCTGCAAGGCACCAAGGAGAAAAGAATCCAGAGGTTAATTAGGTTCACCTATTCGGCTGTGCTGGAGTTGCTGAAGGATGTTGCTATTGTTTCTTCTGCACCTGGGGGAAAGGCAAGGCTTCTTCCCATTCTAGTTCTAAGAGTAGATGTCTTGTCTTACTGACATCTGCAAAGAGGTGACAGTAGCTAAAGGTGCATAAGAGGAGCTAAAACTTGCCTGTGAATGAGATAACACAAGTTCTTTGTCAGGCACAAATGAGTTCTACTGAACCCAGTACAGCTCCTGAGTTAGTTCAAGAGGAAAGAGGCTTTTTGGTTAGAGAAGAAAGAAAGAAAAAAAAAAAAAAAAAGGGAAGTTCTGAGGTTCTTACTGAACCTTCTGTTCAGATCAGACATTGTTTCTGCCTGATCCTGCCTTTCCTGCTTCCGACACGTCTACCTGTCAAGTGTGTTAAGGTATGCTGAGTTTTTAAAAAATCCAGCTTGGGGAAAAAAAAAAAAACCTAAAAACCGATTTTCTATTCATTTAATGACTGCAGTCATTGATAACAACTCAACTCTTATCAAAACTTGAGCCCCAGAAGACAAAATATAGTGAACTTAATAAATAGTATATATGGAGTTCCCATCGTGGCTCAGTGGTTAACGAATCCAACTAGAAACCATGAGGTTGCGGGTTCGGTCCCTGGACTTGCTTAGTGGGTTAAGGATCTGGCGTTGCCATGAGCTGTGTTGTAGGCAGCAGACGTGGCTTGGATCCCGTGTTGCTGTGGCTGTGGCCTAGGCTGGCAGCTGTAGCTCTGATTGGACCCCTAGCCTGGGAACCTCCATATGCCACAGGAGCGGCCCTAGAAAAAGGCAAAAAGACAAAAAAAAATTAAAAAATGAATAAAAAATAAATAAATAGGATATATGTATTCAACGATGAGTCAATCATTTCTTTACTGACTAAACGTACTTCATTAAGTACCACATCCAGAAATGGAGTTCCCTTCTAGAGAAAATGCTAATTAAGATGCCCGTTTAAGCCCCCACATTTATCCTCTTAGCAATATCTCCCTTCATTTGATCTCTCTTTAAGAAGGCTGGAGTCCTTTGCTAGATGAAGGAACTTCTAAAAGAAGTTGCAGAAAGGCCCATTAAATGATATTTTGAGAATTGTGCCACATCGAGTTATATAACTTTCCACATCATATCATACTTACTAAGCACTCGTGTATAGTACAAGGGTTTATACTCGAAATAAGCAACCTTCCAGCCTGTGCAAAAGAGGCTGATGTGTGTCTGTGGTGAATCATTCAGGCCAGCAGAATGTGTTCTTGTCTAGGCAAGGGCCTGATTCATGTCAAATGCTGCTAAGAGTAAGGGAAGGACTTCCTTCTAAAACCTTCCTGGTTCATGTGAAAGTTGATGGGATAACAAGCAAATACAAGTTAGGCAGGCATTGTTCTGTAGGGAAAGGACAGTGGTGTTCGGTCATTGCAGACTCTGAGCTGGAGGTGACAGACATGTCAGGTGCATGGCTGGGATGTGAGGCTGGCTGGCCTCTCCTCACTGAATCAATGAAAACCCTCATACAAGGACGTATGAGAGAGGAGAGAAGGTGTCAGATGTTTAAGGCCAACACAGAGGAAGGGGCGTCTTTTTGCATGAAGCGCTTGCCGGGTGGTGCATCACGGCACCTCTTCAGGGAGGCACACGAGAAGTGGATCATTTTAATTGGTGGCAAGAACTCTTCATGGGTCTGTAGAAGTGGGCTCTTTTGAAAATCAGAAGAATTGGGTGGAGGGAGAGAGATTGCTACATTTGTTTTTTCCCGTCTTGTAATTTTCAAGGCATCACAGGTCAAATGTATTAAAATAATCCCCTAAACATAAAACAGGGGTGTCCTAAGGTTAATATAAGTTTTTTTAATTGGAAATGGAGAGCCAGACTCTCCTGACTTGCAGGGTACTAGCTCAATGAGGGTGCAAAGTTACTTATTTTCTAAATCTTTGAAAGACTCTGTTTAAGAAGTAAGTAGATGCCTTTAGAAGAAGCCAGACTGATGGTCTTGGGGCAACTTGCCATTCCTAGACCAATGGGATACATGTCCAGTCCAGTCTTCAGTGGGACCAGAGAGGTTGCCTTTGATAAAGAAGTCAGCTATCTCAGAGTACCCACTACCGACATCACTTCTTGAGTGAGCTGAGCAACTCTAAATACTTGATCCACAAATGGCCCTTGAGCAAAATCAGAAAACGTTTCCCCCCTTCTTGTAAACACACACAGACACAGAAACACACACACTCAACAGGCCTAGGTTGTTTTCTCAATGATATTTTTCAGTGAAAATTGGCAAATGTGGTTGTTCTGCGCAGAAAACACTAATATGAGCTTTTTTATGATAAGCGCAAATGTAAAATTGAAACTAAATGTGAGTCTTTACCTAAAACAGATATGCTTTGGATAGCATCATTCATGATCAAGGAAGGCAAATAAAGTCCATGCTTATCCAGAAGAGCATTGCTATAGCTATAGAGACTCTGTTTGGAGAGATTTTATAGATTTCTGGATTTCTGATGTGTAAAATGAGTTTGTACCATATCAAAGATGAAGTCATTTGTAGGGAGAATGAAAAATATATTCCTTCTGACGTCTTTTTTTTTTTTTTTTTGAAGTGACATTTGTATACTATGACATTTCTTTGCTCCAACTTGTTTTCCTTCTCAGTGACCCCAGCCATCATCCAAGTAGTCAAGGGCTGCCTGTTGCCCCAAATTTTGTGCTCTGCTGAGCCATCTGCTGAGTGACAGTTGGGAAGTCAGTGAACCTTTAAGCCTTACCATCAAAATGTTTTCCAAAGGAACAACTCTGGAATTGAAATAAGCAAGAGCCAGTTCTTCTGGGGCCATAAACTGAGCACGTAGCTCAGTCTTGGTGGAATACATACAAGGTGCCCTGGGCTCTGCCATGTCTCCACCTTTCTACCACTTAGGGGTCTGGTTAGGTGGCTCAGGCTCCAAGCAGTGGCCTGGGTTAAATTCCTTCAGCCTACTCAGTTTCTGAACTTTGCGAGTCCATTTGATAGGGTTATCATCAGGGCCCTCTGCTTGTTGGACAGCTGTGCAGTGAATAAACGAGGTACTGGTGTATCAGGAGGAGAGAAGATTCTGACATAGATCCACCTTTGAATTGGGTTCTGCCACTATGATCTGTGTGATCTGGGGCAGGTACCAAATGTCTACAGGTCCCACTTTCTCTAGTTTGGATAACAGTAACCACCTTCTTCAAAGGTATGTTCTGAGCTCCAAGTGGATGCTGCATGAAAAGGCTTCCCAAAAGGCTCCTCAGAGTTTCCTAAATGTTAGCGCCATTGCTGTGGAGCTATAATGAGGATTAAAGGGAAAGGATCTGTGTAAAAGGGGCTGAAGAAGCTCATTCTACACATGTTGCTTTCCTTGATTCCCTTTTGACTAGTTCAGGTGTGCAAGTGATGTGAAAAGAGGAATGTGCATTCCACAGAGGCCTTTTCCAAATCCCTGTGCTCATGGAAAGGGACACGGGGCCAAGAAGTCTTATGGAGGAGGAGCACCCTTGGGGCTGGACTGCTCCAGGCTTTCTTCTCACCTTGCAGCCTTTCCTTAACTCCTGGCAGCCTAGGAGGGAGGGAGCAGGTACCCCTGAGATCCCAAACTACCACATGATACTGGGCGTCCTTATTTTTCTTTGTGTCCCTTTACTCAGCACAGTGATGGGGACACAGAGAAGGTCCCTGGGAAACTTTGAGTTATGGGATGCTAGTGCACAGAAGAGGTGCTCAAGTGATGTGTTCTATCTAGTCAGTGTTTCCCCAAAGCGTATCGAATGATAGTAGTACTTTAGGAAGGAGCTCCATTTAAACAACAACAGCAAGAAAATACATAAGCTTGTTGAAGATCTGTTTTGGAAACTGGTGATGCATATTAATGTGTTAAAGGCCCTGAGAAGTCCTGTACAAAGAAACCCGTTTAGTATCATTCATCCCAGTGTTTTCCAGCTTCATTTTGATCTGGGGAACTTTTTTTTTGCTTGTTTCCAGGCCACGCATATTGGGGACTCTCATCAATGACATATTGACTAGAATAATTCTATAATCATTAATCCTCATACATTTTCATGTCATTGTGAGACCTCCATGAGATATTTGCTTCCTTTATGGTCTACTGTCCCGGGCTGACTGCAAAACAAACTTCATGTAACTTTTCCCCCGACCCATGCTCTGCTGTTGATATCAGTAGGGACTGAGTATTTGGCCAGTCTCATTTTCCCACTTCAGAAGTCCTGCTGATCTCTTTGCATGATGACCCATGAGCTGCCTTAAGCCTCAAGTCACTTGCAAGTGATGGGACAAGACCCACTGGGCAGTCCCAGAGAGGCCCTGATTATTTTAACAGCTATAGGAATCATCCAATTAACTTTGCTGTGTTATACATCCAGGAGGCCCCCTACCTCTCAGCACCTCCCTTTCCCGTCACCCTGCTCCAGGTATCATTCTGTCTCACTTGGACCATCACAGTAGCTGCCCAACCAGACTGTTCCAAGCACGGTAGCCAAAGAGATCCTGCAAAAACCCAAGTCAGATCAAGGCCGTCCAATACCCTGGAAATGCCAGAGTCCTGACAATGGCCCTTCAGGCCATGCATGACCAGGGTCCCTCCCCTCTCCTCCTCACCTGGCCGCAGCTACCCCAGACTCCTTGCTCTCACCAGAATGCTCCAGGCAGGGGCCAACCTCACAAGCTTTACATGTTCTTTCCCTTTGCCCAGGACACTCTCTCCTGTGATATCCAAGTGGCTTGCCCCCTCATTTACTTCTGGTGCCTGTCAGATGCTGTCTTACCACAGAGGCTTGCCCGGGCTGTCTTGTATAAAAGAGCAGCCCTCTCCTACCCCACACGCCTTCCCCAGTAGTTGTCCTCTATATTCTTCACTTCTTCCCAGCCCCCCAACATCCGTTCTGCCTGACATGTGATACATTTATCAGTTGTTTGTTTACTGTCTCCTCCTGGGTTGGGGGGAAGGGGGCATCAGATGGCTCCAGGCAGGGCCTTTTTCCCCAGCTCCTAGCATCATGCTTGTCAAGCAGACCGACTTTAGAATCTAGGGGTTGAATGGATGAGTAATAGCTATCGCCATCCTTCGCTAGTGACGCGACCGGGATGAGTTACATGTAGGAGGTTTTGAACACCAGGGATCTTTTCAGTCTGCGGTGTTATTTGGAGTTGTTCAGCCTGGCAGCTCTTCCCAGGTTCAGAGGCTTCTGAGTAAAATTGTCAGGGCTGAAGGCGAGAGACAGAGCCTCAGCGGTGTGTGTGGGCAGGGACTGAGCCTCAGAGGAGGAGGGGATGGGGCAGAGACAACTAGAGAAGACAAGGCCAAGGGCAAAGTCTGCAGAACCCCCCCGGCTGTGATGCCAGCAGGGCCCCATCCCTTTACAGTGGTTTTCCTGTAATAGTAGTGATTGGTTTTTGCACGAGTGCTTTTGTCCTCGTTGCCTCTCATACTCGCCATTGTATTTGAATTGCCTTTGAGAATATGGTGGTTTGCACCTGAGCAAACAACTCACCAGGAGGGGTCGCTTTGGTTGACAGGGCAAAAACGGCTCAGTCTTCCTGGGCCTCAGTTTCCCTGCAATGAAGTGAGCAAATCAGAAGTGAAGGCTGTGAAAGCCCCTGCCTGTCCCAGAAGTTCCATGATTCTAGGAATCAAGTCACCTTGAAGCCGTAGGACCACATATATCATTCATTCCATGACTCAGCTTGGCAAAGTCCAATAAGAAAATTGCAGTCACAACCAAAGGTGCTGGTGGCCTCAAGGAGAGGGTCCCCTTCCTGCTACTGCCTATTTGGCTTTAGAAATGGTTTCACCCAGAGGCGACATGAGAAGGGTCTTCCTGTGATGAGGACACTTCTGAGCTCAGGCTGTGCAGCCAGATTCCATGCTTGGCCTCATAGGATTGAAGTACAAGCAAATTCAGAGACTCCCCAGGGGGCCAGAGAACATACAGAAGAATCACAGATGAATAGAAGGCTAGAGAACTTCAGAGAAGGGCGTTTGCAAAGAAAGGAAGGGCCATTTGCTGGATGTAAAAGTACAAGTTTGGTAGCAGCTCTTTTTTTTTTTTTTTTTTTTGTCTTTTCAGGGCCATACCGGCAGCATATAGAGGTTCCCAGGCTAGGGGTCAAATTGGAGCTGTAGCTGAAGCTTACTCCACAGCCATAGCGACACAGGATCTGAGCTGCGTCTGTGACCTATACTACAGCTCACAGCAACACCCGATCCTTAACCCACTGAGCGAGGCCAGGGATTGAACCTGTATCCTCATGGATACTAGTCAGGTTCATTACCTCTGAGCCACGACAGGAGCTCCCAGGTAGCAGCTCATTGACCACAGCTGCCACACATGGAAAGCTGGATGGTTCCGGGTCACATGATCTGGCAAGAAGCCAGACAGTGGCCCAACTGTTCTGGGGACACAGTTTCCTGGGGGACCAGTGTCCCTGCAGGGCTGGAAAGAGGGAGACTGTGCCAGTGGGGATGGGGGGTGGTGGGGTTCCCATGCAGCAGACCCGGAAGCTAGAGGAGAGAGCAGCTCTTCTGGGCTCCCTCGTGGGGCAAGACGGGACTCTGCTTACCCAATACAAGGGGAGTGTGAACTATAAACCCCTTGTTGACCTCAAGAAAGAGGTAAACTGAGGCAAGCTCCAAAAGATGAGTTTATTAAGGATTAGAGAGGAATTGCTATTCAGGACAAGCAAACTGGAACTAGCTACGGGACAGTCACTGAGGGTGTGGGGCAGGTGTGCTTAGGCACAGGGAACCCAAAGAGGGGAGAGTTCAAGCTCCATTCAGGTCAAATCAAAAACAAATGGAGACCAGCCTTGCAAGCTTCCCCAGCAGACAAAACCACCCCAGTCACACAAACAAAGCTCACTTGGTGCTTCTAGCTTGCCCTGGGTCACCTCTGGTCATGGCTCTGGAGGACTTCCCCAGACTGATAGGAGACAGGTGCTGATTATCTGAGAAAATTCCAGCAGTATCACTTTGCTATAAATCAGGCATTTATGGGAAGTCAGTGTCTTGGTCCTTGGGTTTTGTTTTCCTGAGAACGTGAGGCTGTGCATTGTAAATCTCCAACTTTATTTTTTCTTGTTTTATTATTTTAATTTTTTTCCGCTGTGCAGCATGGGGACCAAGTTCCTCTTACGTGTATACGTTTCCCCCCCCTGCTTTGTTCTGTTGCAATATAAGTATCAAGACATAGTCAATTCTCCAATTTTATTTTAGATTGAAATTCTTTCACACCTTAAGCTCAGCAGCTGTCTCAGCAGTGCAGTGAGTTTAGTATGATTAGCCCCATTTCACAGATGGGAATGTGGAGGCACACAGATGTGTGGCTCGCTCCCGGTCACACAGACACTGCAGCTGGAGGAAAGGCCATTGCCCTTTTCTAGTATTTCCAAGATGTGTGGCCCATGCTTAGGCCCCAGTGCTGGGTTGGCTGCAGCTGTGGGAGAAGGGGGAGTGCGATCCAATGCCACCCCCGCAGGTCTTCCTGGCAGAGACCCCACTGTGGCAAAAGGCCAGAGGATGTGAGTTTTGTTCCTGTGGTCTGATGAGCTCCAGGGAGCCTGTCAGTGGTGAGGCAAGCTGGGGCCACCACCTGAGTGGGACTGGACTTGTCAGCTGAGGATGTAAACTATTAAAAATAGGCAAAAGGTTACTTTCCAATGAGATAGAAAATGTCACTCATAACCAGACTTCATTACTTGGTTTTAAATCCAGCCGAGACATAGACCCATCATAAAATCGTGGCGTCCAAAAGGACCTTCAGAGATCCTGCTGGCAGGAGGATGTTGGCAGAGAGCTTGAACTTTGTCAGACACACTGGATTTCATTCCTGGACTTGCCCCACACAGCTCTGTGACCTTGGGCAGGATGCTGAGCCTCAGTTTCTCACCTTGTTGAATGGCACAAGAATAGTGCTCATCCAGTGGGTGACAGAGGCCTGGCAGATTGAGCTGGATACTGTATGTAAAAGATTAGGCCTGGAGTTCCCGTTATGGTTCAGCGGATTACAGACCTGACTAGTGTCCGTGTGGATGTGGGGATGATCCTTGGCCTTGCTCTGTGGGTTAAGGATCTGGCATGGCTGTGGTTGTGGTGTAGGCTGGGAGCTGCAGCTCTGATTTGACCCCTAGCCTGGGAACTTTTACATGCCATGGATGTAGCCCTGGGGTGGTGGTGGGGGGAAATTGGTCTGCTTAGGGTACTTCCCACAAATGGAAGCAATGATGGCGAAGCCTCCATGCTCCCTGTTATCTGCCCTTCCTCCAAAGAGTCAGGTTAAGGCCTCCTTATCTCCCCCATCAGGCCAAAGCTTTAATACATTGCCCTTGGGACCTCACAGAGGAAAACTATATGGGGAAAATCAGCGCCTTTGGGCCTCCCAAGAAAAAGTAAGGCACATAAGCAGTTGGGTAGCTTACCTCCATAGCCCACAGTTCCCAGGGCTGTGTAGGCAACTGACCACCTGCTGGCCCTTCTCAGTGCAACCCTGGTGTGAGCCAAACACCTGTGCACGGATATGAAGCGTGGGTGCAAAGAGGCAGGGAAAGCACTGGAAAGAAAACTGGCACTCTTGGGAGGGCTACAGGGGTGAGAAAACCCTACGATGAGGGTTTTCTTCCAGGCCTGAAGTTTAAATTACAGTCATAATTTATTGCTATTGTGGGCACTGAACTGTACTTGCCCTGGGCTCTGTAAACCCAGGAAATCAGCCAGGCCTCTTAGAAGTGGTGTGCAAACAGCTCTAAGAAAAAGAGACTTAATGGTTAAAGAGCAGTGGGAGAAAGAAAACATGCCTGCTCCTCCAGGCTGATCACTCAAGCATCCACCTCCCCTGCTCCATTTGCCCAGTCAGATACCTGCCTTCCAAAATCAGATCTACAAAATTTACCAAATGCCCAGTGTTCCAGGCTCTTGCTGGATGCAAAGAGGGAAATGGAAACTTTCAGGGCATTGTCCTTCTTTGTACAGGGAGAAGCTGGGAGGGCTCAGACCCAAAGCACTCTGGGAATTTAGCAGCACGGCCTGGTGACGAGGGGAGGGGAGGATGGAGCACGGAGGAGGAGGTAGTGGCCAGGAGCCGATACGGGGAAACAGACCTTGCTGTTCCCAGGGGAAAAAGCTCCACTGCCCAGAGTGCAAGCCCCAGAGTCAGCTGCATTCTGATTTGGTTCCATAGCTAAGCAGGTAGGGCAGACAAAAGCCTTAGAAAGCAGGAGCTACTTGAAGGCAGGGGAGCAGCAGTTTCTAGTTCCAGGTGGAAGAGCCATCTGGAGTGGCCTATGAGAGGCAAGCTCCATCCTCAAGGATGCTGAGCCAGACAAAAGCTAGTCCTGGAGATGAGCATTTTGGTAAATGTAATGCCATTTTAAGGGAGCCTTCCATACATCCTGCCAGTAGGATGGTGTCCAGGGAAGCTTCCATTCCTAAGGGAGAGCTGGAAAGCTAAGCGAGCAGAAAGTTGGGGCAGAAGCCAGTGTTTCCACTGGGCCGTGAGGTGCTGGGTGCACAAGCTGCTGCAAGCTGAGGATAAGCATTGGGGCACCACCCCTGCCTTCCAGCTGTGAGCCTGAGGCTATTCCCCCGCTCACCGGTAGGGTTGGGGCACCTGACCTCTTCTGCTCCTGAATCGGGGGGGGGGGGGGCTGAGCTTGTGGAGGGATGGCTTCTGAAACAGTGGCCCCGAAACCTGGTGAAGGTAGAAGCTTATAGTTTAGTTGGAGAAGTAAAATGTAGGGCTGCTGGAAGAGCTGCAGTAAGTCAGCACATGAGTCATTACCAAGGGAATTGGAAAGACATTGCTTGTTAGAGGGTTGACGGATGGCAGGAAAGGATTTTGGGCTGGGGTACTTCCAGGGAGGAGCTGAAGTTTCTGCTCAGCCTTAGAGGATTTTCTCAGGTCCGAAAGGAGCGAGGTTGAAGAGGACCCGGGCCTGGAAGGCTGGCAGACTGCAAACCAGGTTCTGATGTTGCAGGTTTGTGGGATGTGACTAGGAAAGGCTTAGAGGCCAATGAAGGGGCCTGATCCTGACCATGGGTTTTAGGCACTGGGACTCTACAGCCTCTGTAGGTTGACATGGCAGAAGTATACAGCATGGGGCAAAGAGGCAGGAAGCAGAGAGACCAATGGGGAGGACTCTGCGGGAAGCAGAGAGACCAATGGGGAGGACTCTGCGAGAAGCAGAGAGACCAATGGGAAGATTATGAATCAATAAGAGCCTGAGTCAGGAATGTGACAGTGGAAATGGAGGATAAGAAATGGATTCCAGAGATTGATCAGAGCAAGAGAGGACAGGACCGAGAGAAAAGCCCATAGATACTACATGAGTAAATGACAGGTGGTCACAGTCATAAAAAGAGGAGGAGGGGATGATTAGGAGAAGATGGTGGGTGAGCTTTGAGCAGGTGGATTTGAGGTGGCAGTGGGCATCTGGGTGTTGCTATCTCAAGGTTGTCAGATGAGGTCAAGAGGCAGGAAGGGTCAGGCTGGGTTGTAGATTTCAAAGTCTCCTCTGTGGAGTGGATCTCGGGCAGTTGTGGTGGAGACCACTTCCTCTGAGGAAACTCTAGGGAAAGGATGCAGAGGGTCAGCATAACACCAGGTGGGGTGGGTCGAAGAAGGACAAGGAGAAGCTCAAGGGAAAATCCAAGGTTAAGAGGGAGCCCCACGGAGTTCCCGTCGTGGCGCAGTGGTTAACGAATCCGACTAGGAACCATGAGGTTGCGGGTTCGGTCCCTGCCCCTGCTCAGTGGGTTAACGATCCGGCGTTGCCGTGAGCTGGTGTAGGTTGCAGACGCGGCTTGGATCCCGCGTTGCTGTGGCTCTGGCGTAGGCCGGTGGCTACAGCTCCGATTAGACCCCTAGCCTGGGAACCTCCATATGCCGCGGGAGTGGCCCAAAGAAATAGCAAAAAGACAAAAAAAAAAAAAGAGGGAGCCCCACAAAGCTATTAGGTGCCCTTTGCAACGGTGAGGGAGCATCCAAAGAAGAAAACATTGGACATGGGCAATTTAAGCTGCTGCAGGTAGATTTGAGAAAATGGTTAATATCCAGTCATTGGAACTGACCCCTCCAAGGTCTAGAGGATGTTCAAACATGTTGTTTCCAAAGAGAGTCAGAGGAGCTGGAGTTGTGGGCGTAGGGAAAGAGTGGGTGGTGTGGACAAAAAGCCTGGAAAAGGATGCAGAGGGGCCACCAAACTTCCAAAGCTAGAAGTGAGACACAATGATATTCCCTGAGGGGAAACGAGCTGGTATTTAATGGGTAGGAGAGGAAAAGGGGATCTTGCAGGAAGGGTGCTCTAGGAAAGATGAACGTGAGCAGGGAGCTTATGCTTCAAAGAACACGGGGCCATAGAAGAAATGGTTGTAGAGGTGCAAATATTTGGGAGTGGAGAGGACCAGAGAAGGAGTGCTTCCACCACATAGCTGCTGTCTTCTTAGAAACACTCAGTGAGAGGGGCAGTGGCTGTGGGTGGCAGGGCAGGGGGAGGGAAGGGGAAGGCAGATGTCGGCTTTGGGAACAAAGAGAAATGCAGGAGGGACCACTGCAGGGGATTGGCTCAGGTATCAGTAGGGGAAGAGGGCAGGGTGAAGTGAGCCACAGGGCTCCATGACACCCCCCACAATGGTCAGAAGAGTGTGTGCAGGGGACCCTGAACTGGGTGGGCTTTGCTCCACAGACCAGGCTGGAGGGGTGGATGAGCCTGGGACACACATGAATTAGCTGAAACGTAAAGGAAGGCCCTTGATGGCATGAGGTTTGGAGAAGTTGGAAGGAGCTTCTGGGAGGGGGAAGCTAAGCAGATGATGGGTAGAAAAGCTTGATGGGGCACACGGTGGAACAGGGCAGTGTGTGTGTGTGGGGGGGGGGTTCCAAACTGAGACCACAGATGTGGAGCCAGGAGGGTGATGCTGTTGCTCAGGGCTGCACTGTGGCTGATGCAGAGCCAAGTGCGAGGGATCAAGCCTTCTGGGGGATGGAGAGGCGCAGGCTGAAGATGACAGGTGCAGGCCAGCCCTGCGAAGGGGATATGAGTGGTGTAGTCGGAGGCCACTGGCTGCGAGGCCCCTATTTTAGTTTTAACAGTTCTGCTGCTAAGTGGCTATGTGGCCTTGGCCACGTCCCTTGCTTTTGCTGGATCAGGGGCTCCATCAGAAGTAATCCCTACATTGTTAACTCCACAAGGTGGTCCAGCGGGACACCTGGGACCCTGGAGGGGAATCCTAGCACAGCCTTGGGTGCACCAGTCTCAAGACTCCACAACCACTCGGGTTGGCACCTCCTTCCAGCCAGTTTCAAGTCCGAGTGTCCACAAACCTTGCTTGTGGTGTCAGGAGCAACAGCAGGCAGCCCGGTGCTTTGTGACATCCCCACTCTCCTTCCAAAATTGGAAGCTCTGAATTTCCCAGCCAGGTTTAAATCAGTGCTCTCACCAACTTTCTGGCAGGTAAACCAGGGCCATCACAGTGAGTCAGGTAAAGTGAGACAGGGGAGAGGACCACCCAGAGGAGCCTCCCCGGTCTCAGGTGGGCTCTACCTGATTGGGTGAATACAGAGAGCAGCCTGGGAGTGGGGAATCCAAATACAGGGGGGCCCCCAGCATCCTTCCCGTTCCCACCTCACAGGTCTGTGAACCTCAGTGTCCAGACACTGTGACTATTGGGTGCAAACTGTGTGCCCCTCAGCTACAGCAATGTGACTGCAGCATCTGATGCCACTGCCCATGCTCCCCTTGTGCCCGACCTGGGGACAAGGTGCCATGTAGGAACATCTTTTTTCCCCAGGAGGCTATATTTAGAGTGCTCCAGCTGCATCGCCGCTGTGAATGCTATATCTTAAGTAGGAGCATGTGCGTCATTAATGAGGTTGCAGGTGTGCGCACCCCAGAGGGGCTGACGCTGTTCCTAACGGGATGTGCGTCTGCTGGCCACTGCTTTTGGTGCTGCCACCGTGGCTTTGCTTATTATATCTCGGAAGATACCATGGAAGTTGTCTCCCTGGGTGTGAGATTCCCGGTGCTCAGGAGTCAGACTGCTGGCTTTCAAACCTTGGCCCTGCCACTGAACAGCTCTGTGACCTTGGGCAAGCTATGTCCTTGACCTTGTTCTGGAACCTCAGTGTACTTGTCTGTACCTTGGGATAATGAGAGGACTGATTTCACGACATTCATGGGAGGGTCAGATCAGGGGAAGCATCTAGCTCTTCCTTGATCAGGGGTCAGTAAGTGTCAGGCCCTCCCTCCCCCCCCCCCGCCCCCGCCAGAGGTTTCCTTTCATTTATAAACTATGTTAATCACTGCTATGGCTAAGTCCTGCCCCTGGCCCAGGCATGCTGGTGGGACAACAGGAAGCCTTTTTTCTCCAATTTTTATTATAGTTGATTTATATTGTTCTGTCAATTTATGCTGTAGAGCAAAGTGACCCAGTCAGAAATACATACACACTCTTTTTCTCATGTTATCTTTCATCATGTCTGTCCCAAGTGATTGGATATAGTTCCCTGTGCTGTGCAGTAGGACCTCATTGCTTAGCCATTCTAAATGTAACAGTTTGCATCTATTAACTGCAAACTCCCGGTCCATCCCACTCCCTCCCCCCACCCCTTGGCAACCACAAGTCTGATCTCCATTTCTGCAGGTCTGTTTCTGTTCTGTGCCATATTTTCGATCCAACATATAAGTGATATCTCATGGTATCTGTCTTTCTCTTTCTGACTGACCTCACTTAGTATGAGAATCTCTAGGTCCACCCAGGTGGCTGCAAATGGCATGATTTTGTTCTTTTTTTTGGCTGAGTAGTAGTCCATTGTGTATATGTAACACATCTTCTTAAATCCATTCCTCTGTGGATGAACAGGAAGCCTTTTGAGCTGAGCCCTGAAGGATGTCTAGCAGTTTGCTGACAGCAGGGAGTCAGGGTCAGAGAGGATGGTTCTCTTATGACAGCACTCTCTCTCTCTCTTCCTGGGCAGGCAGGAAAGGGGTAGGAGGCTTTGTCACCTTCCATGAGGATTACCTGTCTGGGTCAGCTCTGCACAGAGCCCTCGTGGTCCTGGAGGACATACCCCAGCTGCTCATGGCTCTGCTCTGCCTGGTGCCTCTATAGGGTGTCACATGAAGCCCTGTGGGAGAAGAGACATGGGGGAAGAGAGTAGAAGCAGGGCCCGAGAGGGAGCGTGCCCCCATGGCTCCCCAACTCTCAGCATCCCCCAGGATGTGCCCCTTCTCCAGGGGTGGAGAGGTGGGGGTGGGAGATAGGTTTTCCCAGCAGTTGTATGTCTGGGACACAAGTTTTTCTCTAATTACATCAAGATTTTCACCAGCCATGTAGGCTTATAACCTCATACAATACTTCTTTTCCTCCATAGCACACCTCTGTCAGGTCCTGATGCTTCTGGTTTAAAGCAATGTTGAAATCTGTCAGCTCCGTGAGTTAACAGTCCCATCTCAGCAGACTTTTTTGGAAGAAATACTGAATTCCTGAAACCATGTGAGCTGGCCCGCATGAACTCTGCCCTGAGAGATTTAAAAAAAAAAAAAAAAGAAGAAGAAGAAAGAAAGAAAAAAAAAAGAAACAAAGCACATTGCAGGTTTAGGGAGCTAACTAGAATTGAAAAGCAGTCACGTTTTGTTTCTATTAGGTTTCTACACGACCGCTGTTGGCTGTCCTGCTGTGTTGTGTGGAGTGGTGTTTAGGAAGTGGGCAGGGTGGGCAGGAAGGAAGATGGGACGGCCAGGCTTGTGTCCCACCCACCAGTCCCCCTACAGAGAGAAAGCTGGCTCAGCAGGGCGGTAACTAAAGGCGGGCTGCTCTCCTCTTTGACATCAGCGCTCGAAAGAGACCTGTTTCCACATCTTAATCACTGTGCTCACCAGGGGAGAATTTAGTAAATCCAGAAGGTAGCATAGTGCACAGGGCAGCGTTTTCCAAAAATATGTATTCTCCCAGGCCACCTCAGAGCTATTTGTAATCATTTCATTTTTTGTGGGCTATATGGTCAGAAGTGATCTTAACAACATAAAAAACATATCTAGGAGTTCCCATTGTGGCGCAGTGGTTAACGCATCTGACTAGGAACCATGAGGTTGCGGGTTCAATCCCTGGCCTTGTTCAGTGGGTTAAGGATCCAGCGTTGCCATGAGCTGTGGTGTAGGTCGCAGACATGGCTTGGATCCCACGTTGCTGTGGCTGTGGCGTAGGCTGGTGGCTAAAGCTCCGATTTGACCCCTAGCCTGGGAACCTCCATATGCCGCAGGAGCGGCCCAAGAAAATGGCAAAAAGACACACACACACACACACACACACACAAATATATATATATATATATCCTGGCTTCACTGGTGTGTGATGTCATCTGAATTGCATATTCTCTCCAAACCATCTTCTTTGGCTGTTAAGGAAATGGAATGGAATGTTCAGGAAATGTTACGTGGAATTTTTAGCATCCAGAGAATTTTTGCAGGGATTAAATGAGATAATATGGGGGTTTTCCTAGACATAGAGGAAGCACTCAGTGCAAAGCAGCCACAGTCCTCTGGTCACCAACATGACTGAGGCGCCTCTTGTCCTCTTCACATCCTCACATTTTGGGGTGGCCCAAGTATACTGTATCTTGGATGGTGCAGCTTATCAAAGACATGGTTTTCATTCAGAGCAGTTATTGAACTTCTTTATGTACCAGGAAATTAAGGCCACAAAAATGAGTAATGACAATAATAAAATTAATACAAATTAAATAAAAAATAATAAGGCCCTGCCCTGAAGCAGCTTCCCCTGTGGAAAGATGCTCACGTGAGCCTCCACATCATTTCTCGCTCTAATGATGACTCTGAGGTCAGCAGGTTCCAGAGACATGGGGAACCTCCCCAGGAAAGGGAGGGAGTCTGCGGGAGGCAGGGGGAGTCCCCCTTTTCTCACCATTCCATGTCACTTTTTAGAATTGACCCCTGGATTTTAGAAAAGAAAGGCCAGAGCCAGTGTGGAATGAGAGCCTCCCACTTGTTGGGAGTGGCAGGAAGACAGAGTCAATCCATTTTAGTGCTTTGGGACTAGACTGAAGCAGAAGGTGTAGAGATGAGGCAGGAAATCCTGTCTGAAACCAAACTTCCCATCCGCTGGCATGAAATCCTAATGAGCCCTTACAGGGAAAGGGAAAAAAAAAGTCTAGTAATATTCAAGTGATGCCGAAGAATTCCTGACTTTAAAAGGATGAAATTTTTAGCCAGGGAAGTTGGATATTTAGAGGTGCTTTTTTTCCAAAATTATTTTTAGCTTCCAGCTATACAGTTTCTCATGCCAATTTAGGTGCCGTATGTGGATTAGACCCATTGTGTTTGGGAACAAAAATAAGACACATCCTCCTGTTAGAGCTGGGATGTTTTAAGGCCAGTGCATGTTTGTGGTTAGTCTCAAAAGGACGGCACCTTGGGGTGGGGGGGGGGTGGCACAAAGTAATAATTAGTCCCAGGGTCATAGTCACCAGTAAAACTCTTAAGGAAATAGATGGCATTAGCCCATTTGCTCTAACGTGTGGAAAGTTCTGGGATGGAAGAAAAAGCTTGTGCCCTGTCGAAGTGGTAATTTTCTCAAAATGCATTATTTTTGCCTTCTTACTAAGTACCTGTGAGAGAAGACATAAACCTAAATCAATGCATTCTTCTGTTTATGAATCCATCCATCGAGAATTCACTCACCTCATCTCTCTTTGAACTTGGTCTCTTGCTCTCAGGGGGGCACAGCCAGGACTGCAAACATACCATTAAAAGCTGCTTTGATAAATGGTCTGACACGTCCATGAGAAGCATATAGAGGACTCGAGAGGCTAACTGCATGGTCTGTCAGGGAATCATCTCTGAAATAGCTGCTGACATCCATGGCTCCAAGAATTGCTGAGGAAGGAAGGACGCTGGGTGGTGGGAGACGTGTATGCCGTCCTGCCTTCAAGGAAAGCTTAGAGCTGCGGGTCTTGGGGCAGAGACAGATGATCTGATTCTTGGAATGGCGGAGTGGATGGTCATCCCAACAAGCCCATGCATTTTATAGCTGTGGAAGCTCAAAGAGGGTGGGTGGCTTTTGCCCGGGGTCACACAACTATAGGGAAGAATCTGAGCCAGAACCTGGGTGTGCCCTTTGGGGCTCAGCTTCTTCAAGTGTGACATGAGGGCTTGGGCAGAAGTGTGTTAAGGCCTCCCAAGATAAGACTCAGCTTAAAGGGACTCCACCGCTCTTTACAGAACTTACAGGGAAAAAAGCCTAGTGGCTGTTTGTATCCTAAATGGCCACACATGTGCCAAAAGGCTAGGCTGTTTTCAAGACAAGTGGATTGAAATTCACTACGTTTTGAAAAATTGTCTTTTGTCTTTTGTTAATCTCTGTGAGAAGCAAACTGGGACTTTCAGAAAGCGGAGCCATTGAAGGGACAAGATTGATTTTTAATTTACAACCTTGAAAGTGGCGATGGACCTTACCCTCCTCCCTCAGGAAGTCATCCTGGAAAGCTGGACCCTTCTCCCTTGATCTTCATTCCCCGAATGGCTTTTGAACGAAATCTTTATCTTTGCTTTCACAGTGGTGGTGGGGTGGATGTGTTTTCTGTAGAGCCCAGCATGCGGTATCTGGAACCATCTAGTGAATCAGTTGGACAGTCTGCTCCCTGGTACTTCTGCCTCTTGGGCTCCCAGCACTTCTCGCCATGCCTGGTTAGCACTTAGTGTTGAAACGGTCCCTTTCTTGCTGTGAGTTCTCCAGGCTGCAGGACTCCAAATAGAGCACAGGCCTGTCCCCTGATGGGTAAGAAAATGAACGAAAAAGCAAATGAAAGAAACTGATGTAACCCCACTGCTTTACATACGACAGGAAGAGTTCATCCTAGTGATTTCTTTATTTTTGTTTTTTTTTTAGGGCCACACCCAGGGTGTATGGAAGTTCCCAGGCTAGGGGTAGAATTGGTGCTACAGCTACCGGCTCGCACCATAGCTGTAGCAACACAAGATGTGAGCCACATTTGTAACCTACACTGAAGCTCACACGCAACACCAGATCCTTAACCACTGAGTAAGGCCAGGGATCAAACCCCCATCCTCATGGATGCTAGTTGGGTTTGTTAGCACTGACCCACAACCGGAAACCCCCCTCCCTTTTTTTTTTTCCCATCTCAGTGATTTCTCTAAGGAGAATCTCTTTCTACTCATGTCTAGATTACAGTCTTGTAATTACACTGGCCTGGCTGAGACTCCCTGCCACCACCACCCCCAAGACCACCAGGCCTTAGTCTCCAAAGAAAATCAGGCCTCAGCCATTGTAAAGGTTATGAAAATATGGAGTTCCCATCATGGCTCAGTGAAGACGAATCTGACTAGTATCCATGAGAACGCAGGTTCGATCCCTGGCCTCGTTCAATGGGTTAAGGATTTGGCATTGCCTTGAGCTGTGGTGTAGGTCGCAGATGTGGCTCAGATATGGCATGGCTGTGGCTGTGGCTGTGGCTGTGGGCTGGCGGCTACAGCTCGGATTCAACCCTCAACCCCTAGCCCGGGAACCTCCATATGCCATGGGAGTGGCCCTAAAAAGGAAAAAAAAAAAAAAAAAGAAAGTTTATGAAAATATGCTGCCAAAATGAAAGTTATTTTTTCTTCCTTTAGAGCTTTTTAGCTACAAAAGAGTTTACTTTTGAGTTTCTTAATTGTGTTAGAAGAGTGAGTTTTTCAGTCCTAAGAGATTTTAACATTGAAGAAGTACTTACAGTTCTGAGCTCATAGGTAAAGTCCTTACATCTTAGGTTCCAAGGTCGCAGGTGGTACTTCACATGGTTCTTCTGAAGACTAGAGGGTTACCGAGTACATGCAGATTATAAATGCCAACTCTGTCATGACTGGCAAACATAGTGATGGAGGCCACCAATGGTTTGGGAGCACTTGCCAGACACTGGGCCAGGCCCTGTACATTCTTGGCTTCTAGTTTTTGACCTCCTTCCATGTGGGAGGGAAATAAGGCTATAGTTCAGGCGACTGTCTATTCTGTCCCTTCCTTGCCAGTCCCCACATGGTCTCCTATTAACCTTCCCCTTAAACTGGGGTGACTTGAGGCCATCCTCTCAAGTCCACAAAGCAGGAAGAATGTCTGAGTTATGCTCCGCTAGCCCACTTGCCAACGCTGTGTGATTCATGGCTGAGTAGGAGCTAATATTCCCCAGGGCCTCTTTAGCAGTGGCAAAGGCTAAAGGAGAGATTGCAGAGGTTTCTAAGTTGCCGAACAGATTTTATGAACCACTAATTATCTCATAAAGGCATTTTATTGGGCCTGGGTGATGGCTTATTGGCACTGACTGTTTGAACATCTGAGTCCATTCACCTGTTCCTTCTGCCCCAGCCAGGGCATCACTGGGACACTCTGCCCTGCTCCCGCCCAAGCCAGCGTCCACCGCTGGTTACCAAGTGTGGGGACAGGGGATTCTGGTTCTGTCCTGTGACTCTTTGAGTTACTATCATTAGGAAATTTGATCAGGGGGAAATACAGTCTGGATAGGTGTCCCTCTCACCATGGTTGCTTTAATAGAATTGGCAACGGACATGAGCCTGGGCTTTCTCACCAGCAAAATGGGGTTACGAAGGAGCAAGAGGGGTTTTGTTTATTTTTGTTGGTTGGTTCTTTGCCTGGGCTCTTCCTCTTCTGAGTCTTTAAGAATTTCTCACCAAGAGCACAGGAATGACCAGGACAGGTGGTAGGTTTAACACATGTCAGAGAGAAAGTAGAACTAGTTCATTCCCATTTCAGGCTTATTTTTCCCACTGATTAGAACAGCTTACCATGGGAGGAGTGGGGCAGACAGCTTCACAGAGTGACCGGAGTCCCTGGCAATTATGAAAAAGAGCAGCAGGGACTCTGGGGCTCTTTGAGTTCTCCTGTCCCTTTCTTTTGGAGAATTTGGAGTTGTGAGTGCATGGATCTGCTGTCTGGTTCTTTCAAAAGAGTCAGGAGGAATGAGAAAAGGCAGGTGGGCAAAGGAGGTGAGAAAGTTGTCATGGTTCTCATTAAGCAGGAAAAAGATAGATCTGAAAACAACAGACAGGACCCACGAGAGAGTGGCGGTATTGCCCAAAAGTGTCTGGAGTGGATTAGTAAACAGATGGGGGCTTTGATAGATTACTGGGAGTTGTCATGAATTCTGTAAAAACAAAGTCAAATAAATGCTTTCCATTTTTGTTAAGGCTGCTGTTAGGCCAAATAGACGACCCAAGATGTGACTTCCTGGAGATGCATCACAATTTTTCTTTTAATATCCTTATGAGCTTGTTAAACAGAAACACTGTGTTTCCATTTATTGAGGGAGAAGTCATGTATAGACACAGGCTAAGGCCTTTTTGCACCTTGTCACCCATAAGCCTCAGATCCCACATCTGAAGAAGATACTCTCATCATTATTTTTCCTATCTTGCGGATGATCAAATTGAGGCTCAGAGAGATTAAGCAACTTGTCCAAGGTCCCACAGCCTGCCAGGGCAGAGTAGGAGTCTTACCCTGGATTCTCAGCCTTCCCTACACTTGACCTTGATACCACACTGCCTCTTAGGGTCTACTGTAGCTGCACCATTTGCCCTCGAAGGATTCATTAATGGATTGACATTGGTTTGGAAAGACCTCTGGCGTGGAGTGCCACAGGAGCTTCCTTTTGCTTTGTGCTGTTCAGTATTTTTTTATCCATGACCGGAGTGAAAACATAAAGGCACACTTTCCATGTAAGTGAAACCGTTGGGCCAGGCTGGAGGAACAGGTCATGCACAGAATGACAGAAAATAATCTCTGTCCCCATAGTGAGCAGAAACCATGAGAGCCACTTCAAACTGTCCATTTATGCATCATGGCTTTCAGTTGAATGTTTAGGTGAGCCACACCTGGGAAAGAGAGGCACTTAAGAATGGAGTCCAGGGAGTTCCCATTGTGGCTCAGTGGGTTATGAACCCAACTATATCCATAAGGATGCACGTTCCATCCCTGGCCTCGCTCAGTGGGTTAAGGATCCAGCGTTGCTGTGAGCTGTGGTGTAGATCTTAGATGCGGCTCGGATCCTGTGTGGCTGTGGCTGTGGTGTAGGCCAGCAGCTGCAGCTCCAGTTGGCTCCATAGCCTGGGAACCTCCATATGCCTCAGGTACATCCCTAAAAAAAAAAAGAAAAAAGAAAAGGAAAAAAAAATGAGTGGAGTCCGTGAAAGGGATGAGGACAGTGAAGGGCCTGTGTTGACTCCTCCGTCACAACCTTCTGCTCAATCTGCACAAACCACCTATTTGAGAATCTTCCCTAGAATTCCTGCTGAGGGTTAACAGTGGGCAGAAGACCAGAACCTTCTGCAGACTTGTTGCCATCGATGCCGGCTGGGTGCCATTAGGGCTGGGTTGATGCAGAGCACCTGATGGAGAAAGAGAAGGTGAGGGCTGTGGGGAAAGCTAGTCACTCTTATGTCAGGTGGTGATGGAGCCAGAATGAGAGGAGTAACAGTGCAGGCTGCAGGCATCCAGGGCATGTCCCTGATTTGATCAAGTCTCCAGGGATGGGATGATCTCGTAGAACCAGAATCCGGGCCCCTGGCCCCAGTTAGTACTACGGGGAAGCCACGGTGATGAAGACTGTCCCTCCAGCCTGGCTTGGCATGCTGGCCCCGGGAGCAGAAAGGCACACCTGTTCCTTTGCAGTGGGACTCTTCCGGCCATACTCCATTCAGCAAACATATTTATTCAGTAAATGTTTATTGACAACCAACAGCACCAGACAATTTTCTAGGCCCTGGGAACATTTTTAATAAAATAAAAAATAGAAAAGGAGAGAAAAAGACACAAATACCAGCCCTCAACATTGGGAAACGTTCTTCTAACTCAGAAAGAGGACTACAGGGATATTGGACGTAATGTAACATTCAGGTAACTCAAGTAGACAATAACTTCTTTAGGCTAAAAAGGTCAGGACTTTTTTTTTTTTTTTTTTTTCCCCCAAGTGGATTTTATTCCACAAAGAAATCGCTGTTTCTAATTTTCATTGAGAACATACGGCAGCTGGGGCTTTTTCCATCCCTTCTGAGGCCAAGTGCAGAATGCCAGGAGTTTGGCATGCCCAGGGAATTTTGTAGGATCTGAAAATGAGAGAGTTTTGCTTTTTGCAGGCATACTGATTAGGAGATCTTGACTCCTGGCTTCAGAAGTGTGTGTGTATGTGTGCACGCACCTACATGTGTGTTTAAACATCAGACAAAGCTTGACCCACAGTCATACAGCCCCCAAAACTGTCTCTTGCTTGAAAAAGTACCCCAGTTTCCTTCAGGCCCCAGGGGGTATACATTTAAGTAAATAATTAAATTGCATCCTGTTGCCAAGGAATTTCTTAAAGAAGAGGCAGTAAATGGAATCCCTTCTGGGAAAGTTATGCTGCAGTTACTAGATGGCTTTCTTCAAGGGGAAAATATTTATTTGAAAACTCTCCACAGTATGAAATATTTACATCTCAGGTCTCTAACTGAGGGACAGAGAGAAACTGTGTTCACTTCCAAAAGATGCCAAATTTAGGATTTGCCTCTGGCGGTGTGGGAACAGCTGTCAGGGAGCCTTCTGCGTTCTGACCAGGTCCGTGCACTGATATGAGGGTGAGCCACGGGCCCCTGTGCTCTGGAGATTAAAGATATTTGCGCTGGCCCAAAGCAGGGATTACTACCGGGCTTGGTAAGCGTTGGTATACAGTTCCCCATTTTGCATCTTTTACCTACATAAACATAGTCATTTGCCAGAGCAAAGACCTGTATGAATACTTGTTTTTGAAAAATGTTTATATTTTTGCATAAGAGAATACATACTCCCCATGGAAAATTTGGAAACATAATAAAAGCTAAGAAGAAAAATAAGAACCATTCATTTTTCCCACACCTCTGGGATAAAGGACATTTTTGTCTTTTTTTTTTTTCCCAGTATTCTTTTTTCCCCATCCACATCTATGCAGTCTGTATAAATGAATTATTTCATAGGATTTTGTTGAAAGGAAAGGTGAATGGCCTCTGCCCCAAGGAGCTGGGTGGTCCTTCCAGCTGAGCCCTGCTCACTTGCCTTCATACATTTTAAAAGAACTCTTCCATCTGGTGTCATGAAAGGTAAAAAGAGCTATGATTCAATCAGGCACATTCCTGGCTCAGGTGAAGCTTCGGTGTGCCTGTGAGCTGTAAGGCCACAGGTCAGTTCCCCCAGAGCGGTTCAGAATTGCAGCCCGCCTGCTCAGTCACACTTTTCAAGGTGCATGATTGCTCTAATAAAATGTTCTCAGCTCTAATTTTGTAACAGTTGCTACTAGGACTCCCAGAGGGATTAGGCATTTATCTTGAACAGGAGCTGTGCCCAAGCCCCCACCTGCATGGCAAAGTTTGCTTTAATGATGTTCCTTTGAATAATTTAAATGTCATCCTCCTGTTGATTCTTTTCTGTGTATTTTATTCTGCAGAATGCCCCAAAGGGTTAGTTGGTTTTCAAAAGCCGCGTGTTCAACATAGTTGGCTGTTTTTTTTTCCCCCTTCTCTGGCCTTGAGATTTAAGCATTGATGCTTTTCTTAGACAAATACCAGGGGGAAAGATCTTTGCAAAATAGAAAATTTCATCCTGGGAACACACAGTGGAGGATTTCTCACCTTCTGGAGCGCCTCTGGCAGGAGCTCAAAAGCAAGGGAGGAGGGAGGTGTGTCTGTGGGAAGGGGCGTGTCTGTGGGAGGAGGGCGTGGTGGTGGGAGGGGCCTAGGCCTCTGTGATTAATCTCCTTGCCAGAGACACAGTAGACAGAGGAACCACTACCATCCCACCTGTCATTACTGTTGATTGGATCGAGTAACCCAGTGTGAACTTTGAAGGGCTCTGTCCTCAGGGATAAAAGATTTGGGAAATTTTAGATCTAACAGGGTCTGTGAGGTCATCTTTTCCTAGACCTTGGATCTACAGATGAGGAACCTGAGGGTCTGCCAGGGTCAAGGATCATGTACTGAGTCACACCCACCAGGACAGAGTGGGGTTAGAACCCTTGTCACCTGAAACCCAAGCCATGCCTCTCCTGTGCCCCCAGGGAACTTCTTTGTGCTCACGTTTCAAGAGCACTGGAAATGTGTCACAGGGTACCATGGAAATGAGAAACACCCTTTGCTCAGGGGTCTGATTACTTGAAAACAGATGCCAACTTATGTCGTTGCCACTTTGTGAAGAACTGGACTGTGCCTGTGGAATTGGGTACACACACCCCTAGCAGCACTTTGGCATCTGATCTGTAGCTGGGTCATGCCCTGTGAGGGAGGGATGTGAGGACGTGAGGGTGGCATGAATATCCGTTATCCTTTCAAAGAAATGTTCTGCACAGAGGATGCCCAGGATCCCCTCGGGCCTCATTTACTTGTGCCAGGGCCCCGGATGAAAGCCAGGAGCAAGGAAGAAAAAGACAAAGGAAATTGGTGATGCCTTGAATGAGGCAGAAAGTAAAGGAGCTAAACACTAAGAGGGTTTTTCAAAGAGATGAGTCAGTGGAGAAATAATAGCAGTAAAAAAAGAACTTGAAAAGCATGAGAGGAAAGAAAGAGTGTTAATTACGTTAACCTTTAAGAAATTGTGCGGCACGCAGCAGGAACAGGAGCCTGTTTTGTTTGGTTGAAAGCAGCCATCTGATGATAAACACTTTCCACAACCCCAAATAAGGGGGATTCCTTGGTTGCTCCGTTGTTCTGCTAATAAGCCCCTCATGCTCCTTAAGACCTCCAAAGGCTCACATGGATCCCTAACCTTGACTCTCTTTGGAATTTCATTGTACGAGAAATGGAGAGGTGTGGTGTGTCTTTGGTTGGTCTCTCTCTGCCTTTGCCACTTTCCCTCCTGGGGAAGGGGTCAAGGGCCATGGGGAGAGCACAGTCTTGGGAGCAAGGCTGAGATGGTTCATCCTAGGTTTTGCCACTTAACCAGCTATGTGGTGCTGGCCAAGTGGCGAGGACTTTTCTGTGCCCCTGTAAATGGATTGTCAGCTGTGTCCACCCAGCTGAATTAAGTGCTGAGTTAGTCGATCCGTGGGCATCATGGTGGTGGTGATAGTCAGCCTACCCTTAACCTTGGGCTCTTGCCCATGTGCGAGTCTCTACAGTAGCGATCTTTGGCCAAGACAGGGACCAGGAGACAGAGTTCCCTAAGAGAGGGCTGGTGATAAACTTTGTCCAGGATTGTCAAACCCAGAGGACCACAGTATTTGCCGGCATGTGACCAGGGGAGAAGGGGGGAGGGCATCAGGGGCCAGGTGTGAGGACCAAAACTGAGCCTCACCAGGAGCATCTGGGGTGCTTCTTGACGATGCATGACCTGAGTCTCAAAACAAGAGGGGGCTGTGGAGTGGTGTCTTTGATGGTAGGAAGAGCCGCAGGGAAGGCTGGGAAAGTGAGGTTTAGGGTCTCAGGGCTGTGCTCTGCTTCCACCAGCCTAGAGGATATGGAAGGCATAAATGAAATTGAAACTGCAAGGGAGGAATTTTGGAGAAGGTTGCTGATTTTCAGGTTTTTACTTTGTATGTAATGAGTGAGCCGCTGGAAGCTTTTGACTAGTGGAGAGGCGTTGAGTTTTTGGCAGAAAGCTCTGGCTGTGGTGATTGGGTGGGCTGGAGTGGGAAATAGCTGCAGATGTTCGGGTCCCTGGAAGGTTTTTGTCATACTCCTGGCAAGCCGTCGGGAAGACACAGACCACATCAGAGATGCAATGAGAAGACAGCTTTGAGGAACATGACAGCAGCAGTGTGAGAAAGATGGGGGGTCTGGTTGGATTGGGCTTCTAAGGGCCGGGAAGTGATGACGCTTACTCTGCGGTTCCAAGTCTGTGTAGCTGGTGGGGGTGATAGGACGTCTGGGTGGGGAAGGGGGGGAGGATGAGAGAAAACAAGCCCTGCCTGAGCATTTTGTCTTTGACATATCAGGGGACGTCTTCATCTGTGTGTTCTGGAGGCATCTCAAACCCAGCACTTCCACACAGGAGCTTTTGACTCTCAGCCCCACCCTTGCTCTCTGGGCAGCCCTGACCATCCTAAAGGCAGCCCCACCCATCCAGTGGCTCAGCCCCTTCTTGCCTTCTCCCACCCCCCACTTTCCACACAGTAGTTTTCAGAACACTCTATCAGTATCCCCCCCGACCCCCGGCCTCAGTTCCCAGGGATCCCTCTGCATCCCCCTGCATGGAGCCCCGCCACCCTCCCCGTCCCTTCACAGCCCACTGTCAACAGGGTACACAGGAGTCCTCACATCCCATCACTTCCCTGCTCAGGACCCTGCAGTGGCTCTCCATCCTTCTGCCAGAAACCAAAATCACGGGAGTTCCCGTGGTGGCTCAGCGGGTTATGAACCCAACTAGTATCCATGAGGATGCAGGTTTGATCCTTGTCCTCTCAGTGGGTTAAGGATCTGGCATTGCTGTGAGCTGTGGTCTAGGTCACAGACACAGCTCAGATCCCAAGTTGCTGTGGCTGTGGTGTAGACCGGGGGCCACAGCTCCAATTCGACCCCTAGTCTGGGAACTTCCATATGCCATGGGTGTGGCCCTAAAAAGACAACAACAACAAAAAAAAAACCCACAAAAAACAAGATCACCCCAGCAGTGGACAAGAATCCATGATCCCATGTGATCTGCCACAGCCCCCAGACTCTGCCCTCCTCCCGCTCCCTCACTGTGCCTGAGCCAGGCCAGCCTCCCTGCTTCCTGCTACAGAGCAGATGGGCTCCCAGGCCTCGGCCTTGGCCCTTGCTGCCCAGTGTGGAATGTCTTCTCCTGATAACCTCATGGCTTATCCCTCGCTCCCTTGAAGTCCTTCCTTGCATGTCCCAATCTCAGTGAGACCCACCCCATCTGCACCCAAACCCTCCCTGCCCGGCATTGCAGCCATCAGTGCAGGAGTCATTGGTGTAGAGATCGTACTTAAAACTGAGAGGCTGGACAAGGTGGCCCAGGGAGTGGGTGTGGGTCAAAAAGGGAGCCTGGGGCCCTCCCATGCTGAGCGGGCAGGAGAGGAGGACCTGGACCAGAGACGAGAAGGAGCAGAGTGGGAGGCTAGAGTGGGTGGGATCTGGGCAGCCCAGGGAAGAAAGGACTTCCAGGAGGAGGAGGGGGTCACCTGGGCCAAGGTGGCAGAGGATCAGGTAGGATGACAGTGGCCATTGGATTCATTCATTCATACCTGAGGAAGCCTCATCCCCTTTGGTCCCTCTAGCAGTGACAATGTAGCTGTCGTCAAAAGACCCAATGAGGATAATGTCTCCATTGATCAGTTGTGTCTCTGCTTTCATCCTGACAGGCCTAACCACCACCTCTGGGTATCCTGTGATGTGCCAGGGGCCACACATGCACACTCTCATTTAGTCCCCACTGCAGTGCTGCGAGGTCACCTCCTTTTACAGCCAAGGGAACTGAGGTTCAGAGAGGTTCAACAGCTTGTCCAAAGTCAGAGGGAAAGGGGCAGAGCGGGACCAAGAATCCAGGACAGGCTCCCAGGTCCATGGTTTTTCAGGCCAGGCCAGTTAGTCCTATAGGTGCAGAACAGCCCCCGAGAGAGCCACGTGCTACTAGTCTCTGACACCTGAGCCAGCCACGCAGGGGACCTCATGAGTCCCCAGAGCCCTCTCAATGCATTTGTATAAAGAAGTAAGACTAGGTTGGTAACAGGGCTAATAAAACTCCTCCTGTGCTGTGTGTCTTATGTCAATAATGGTGCAAAGGTAAACTTTGCCAGAGGGAAATGTCACTCTTTTCCTTTGCTTTTTCCTTTGTCAAAACTAGGTTTGGTTTAAAAAAAAAAATAAAAAATCCCTGTTGTATGGCCTGAAGGGATATTGAAACCCAGATATGTTTGAATTTAAAATATACAAACTCACGTACATAGGCACATATAGAACTGTGAATTCTAAGACGATTCTCATTCGGGTGGAGTGATCTGGGGCGGGGAGTCCGGGTGGGGGACCAGGAATGAGGCTGCTGGTCACCTGATTTGAGTTTCGACCAGCACCTGGTGAAAGGCAGCAAACTGAATTCTCCCTCCCTGGGGAGCTCCCCGATGCCCGAATTACAACCAACCAGCGAGAGTGAGTTCTAACACCCATGGAGCCCCAGACCTCAGGGTGCCCCCACTTGCAGTGGCCCATCCATGAGAAGTCCCATCCCTGAGAGCCTGACTACCTGCCCTCATCGAGTTTCCCTCCCTAACCCATCAACGTCCCCAGTCTGCTCCCTTCCTCCTCTAGGGTGGCAGTGCAGCTCAGTGCTGTTGGCAGCGCCTGTGGGGTGTAGGGGCTGATGGCTGGAGAGGACACCACAGTTTGGGGTCCTGGAGGCTGGATGTTGATAGCGAGGGGCGCTCATACATGTGTAGTTCAGACTATGGTGACAGCCAGAGATGGCCAAAGCCATCTTATCCGGTGTAACTCGGCAGGACCCCTGCCCCAGGTCTGGACCAGCACCACCAGGCAACGCTCCAACTGCAGAACCTCCCCGGGCCATGTTGCAATTAGAGGAAGACACCCATCTGTTTTCTGGATTTCTCCTGCGTGTCTGACAGTCCTTCTAGCCGGCTGGGCTTCGTGAAACCCAAAATGGGTCTTGCCTGAAGCACATTCTTGTCTAATGTTTAAAGCCAGCCTGAGAGTTTGTTCTGGGAAATCTAATCTATGCACTTCCTTTGCCAGCCTGTTGTTGAAGAGGGGCTGTTTAGTATCTGAGAAAGCTCCTGGGGCTTTTTAATGATTCTGTTCAAGTTTTTCTTCTCCGCTCACTGAAGATTCCAGTGTGCCAAGAATTAAGGGGCTTCATCTCCTGAGGACTGTCCTTCAGTTTTAGAAAGTGACAGCCCTGCCTTCTCCCCACCTGGGCAGAGACATCTGTTAATCCAGCTTTTTCACTCACCTTGATAGGGAACCATATGCCTCCTTCAAAGCCAAAGTCTGTATTTTTTTTTAATTAAAAAAAAAATAACATTGCTTCGGTTACCACTTCCTGGTTCTGAGTTCTAGCTTTGCTCCTCTCCAGTTATGTAACTAGGAACTCACCTCCCAGGCCTCAGCCTCATCCTCTCTCTGGAAGCGTGAAGTCAGGCCGCCTCTGCGATATCCTCAGCCTTAAAGTCTTGTGACTTGGTGGATTTGTAACTTCTCACCTTGTGCTGTGCTGGAAAGCTCCCAGATTTCATGGCAAAGTTACCTCTTCATTCACCAGAGCATTAGAATGTGACCTCGAAGGAGACGGGGCTAGGGGAGGCACGCTGTGACTGTTTGGGTTTATTACTCCAAGTCCTGCTCTCTGGTGACCAACTCAAGAGGGTTCATTATTTCAACAACCAGTAACTGAATGCCTTCTAGGGGCCACTCACTGTTCTGAGTGCTGAAGATGCAGCAAATGGAACAAAAGCCCTTGGAGCTTATACTGCAGCAGCATGCTGTGGGATGCTTGATTGCATCTTAGAAGCCTAGAGCCTTGATCCTCTGTGATCTGCCTGTTGCTTATAACCATCCTCTTTAAGATGAACAGACATCTTCTCCCACATAGTGTTTTTGTAATCATGTCTATGCCAAATGATGTGTTTTACTGCCAGACAGGACTGTCTTTTCTTATCTGGCCTGACTCGGGGGAAATTCATGCATCATTCATTAGACCCTCCAAACTACTCATCTGTGACTAGATAGGAACCCAAGGCTCAGAGGCTGGTGTATGGTAGCATTTGAAGAAAATGGTCAAGCTAGCTATCCAACCTAGTTTTCTGATCCTAAATCCATGCTTCTTGCAATTGAAATCTCAATAATAAAGTCATGTGTTTATATGAAGGGAGTTGGTTTCTAGAACTCTAAATCTAGAACTTGCTATACAGGTCCTATTTGCTAGCCGTGATCCTCCACCCCCAGCATTAAGTCAAGTTCCGGACAGATTTATGAAGCTATCCTTACTAAGCTTCTATTGCTTACTGTTGCTGTGACACCTGTTTTGAGTTGCCAAAAGACATGCCAAACTGTTACTTTATTCTTATTCATTCTTACTCTCAGTGCGAAATTGGCTGCAGGGTCCCCTGGAAGACACAGTCTGAGACTTAAACGTCTCTGCAACTCACACTGCCCTGCTCCAGTAATTCATTCAGTTACTAGAACCTTATCAGCCTTCCTGGACCTACTGATGCATGAGGATTCCATTCTCTCAGCCTTTTTTTTTTTTTTTTTTTTTTTTTTTTTTTTTTTTTTGTCTTTTCTAGGGCTGCACCCACTGCATATGGAAGTTCCCAGGCTAGGGGTTGAGTTGGAATTATAGTTGCTGGCCTAAACCACAGCTATAGCAAGTCCAGATCTGAGCCGTGTCTGCAACCTTCATCACAGTTCACACCAATGCCGGATCCTTAACCCACTGAGCAAGGCCAGGGATTGAACCTGCGTCCTCATGGATACTAGTCAGATTCATTTCCACTGAGCCACGATGGAAATTCGTCCGCTTTTGTTTTTGATCCCTCTCCCCTTCCCCACCACCTACTCTCCAGCATAGCAGTTGGTGGTGAGTATCCTGGCAGTCTTGACGTCAACACCGTCACCTGGGTCTCTGTTGAATGACAGGGTGGTCCATCCTTAACCATTGCCCTTGGACCACTATTGTCCCATGGGATGAAAAGAGCAGTTAGCCTCACACGTGCAGTGATAAAACCTGAAGCCATCCTTTGCTCACTGCAAAAATTATTTGGAGATGAGTATGAGCCTCCCATAAAGGTCAGATACAGCATGGCAGAGTGCACTGGAGCTAGAATATCTGTGTTCAGGTGCTGCTTTTTCTCCGGGAACAGATAGAGCCAGGTGTGTGGATGAGCCTCCTCATCTCTCTGACTCTGTGTCATCTCTAAAAAGGAGATAATGCTCCCAGACTGAAAAATCTCCCTGCTGGCCAGGGGAAAATGTTTGTGCTAATATGAATAAAAGTACTTGGCAAAGTATGAAGTTCTGTACAAATGTGAAAGATCATTACTCATCTGCAAACAGGAAAAAAGGTGATCTGTGGAAGAGGAAAATGCATGGGGATGTAGAAGAGGCTGGAAGGCTATGTGTAATTTTGATACCCAATTTCACTAATATCACTATAACATTTCTGTATGCCTTCGTCTTTTCAAAAATAGCGGTGATTACAGTCTCAAAAAAGGACATTTTCTCATGAAGGCAAACAGGTGACTTCTTTGAACAGTACAGGTTCCATCCAGGTTTTGGTTATCCTGCTAGGTTGGTGGATTTTGGTGATGTGATTTCTTTTTCTTCTTCTTCTTCTTTTTTTTTTTTTTTTTTTTTTAGGGCCACGCTCACGGCATATGGAATTTCCCAGACTAGGGGTTGAATCAGAGTTACAGCTGCTGGCCACAGCCACAGCAATGCTGGATCCAAGCCACGTCTGTGTCCTACACCACAGCTCATGGCAACGCTGGATCCTTAACCCACTGAGCGAGGCCAGGGATCGAACCTGCATCCTCATGGATGCTAGTCGGATTCGTTAACTGCTGAGCCCTGATGGGAACTCCAGTGATGGGATTTCTTATGCGTGTTTGAATCTTTAGTACCAGCGGGTATTCTGGGGGGAGATGCAAGTAAGCATGTGTCTTCTTCAAGTTCCAAAGAGATGGTAGGGCTGAAGGCAGACAGCCCAGGGGTGAGTTACCATCCTCACCTAGAAGCCTCCTCCCTAGGATCTCACAGTACAGTAAGAAACCAAGGCACAACCATGAACTGCACACCCGTCTGTGCCCTAAGAGCGGTGCACACAGTGACACTGGAACCCTCCTCCCCCAGGGACCTGCGTGGTACTCCGCCTGTGCCCTGATGTCCAAAGAGGCCATGGTGGTGCCGGGGCAGTGCAGTCGGCCTCACCACAGAATGTGCCTTGACCTTAACTGCTCAGAAGAGTAGGGTAATTACTGCTGACAATGGTAGGTAAAGGGCCCTGGGGAGCACAGAGACCCTTGCTCTGGGTCCCAAGCATCAGTGTACATTAGAAGCATCGGAGGAAGGGAAAATGCCCATTTCCAGGGGTTCCCACTGTGGCTCAGTGGGTTAAGAACCCGACATAGTGTCTGCAAGGATGTGGGTTCAATCCCTGGCCTCACTCAGTGGGTTAAGGATCTGGAGCTGTGGTATATGTCAGAGATGAGGTTTGGATCCCGTGTTGCAGTGGCTGTGGTGAAGGTCTCAGATGCAGCTCCAGTTCTACCCCTATTCTGGGAACTTCCATACGCTACAGGCGAGGCTGTGAAAAGAAAAATAAAGCATCCATTTCCAGACCTCATGTTTAGAAATTCAGACCAAGTTGGTCTGGAATGGGGCCTGGGAATCTACACTTTTGACAGATAGCTGAGTTGATTCAGGTGCAATCCTAGACTTTCGGGTGCCTGATCTAACCTGTCTCCTCACACTGTGGGGGCTGGGCCCAGCTGGCCTTGGGCCCTCTGCTTCCTCCTTGCTAATGCCCATCTCACGAGGCTGCTGGGAGCCTTAAATAGAATGGGACGTCCAGTCTAGAGAGGGGCTCAGTAAGCATTAGTGCCAGCCCTTTTCTCGGAGCAACCCTGGACACATCACTTGTGTCTCCCTCCCTGCCCCTGCAGTGCCTGCTGAGCGAGGTGGACGCTCCGGATAAAAAACCGCTGAGTGATGCAAGCACACCTGTATGCACCCAAAGGGCTTGTGGGAACGGCCCCATAAGCTGGCCTACATCCTAGGGAGTGTGAAAAAAGATCCAGTTCTCCTTCTTGTCCAGGGTTGCCTGCACCATGGACTGAAAGTCCTGCTTTTGGAGGAGAGCTTTGGCATTTGAGCCAAATCATGTTTGCTAAACAAACAGACCTCTTAGGAAATCAGCTGAAATGCAGCAGAAGACTAAATTGTACAGCGTTTTGCATGCTAGGGATGCAGAGAAGGGGGAAAACAGTGCTTTCAATTCCTGCCCTAGCTTCCAGGATGAACTGTATGACCTTTCAGCATGTATATTTTAAATGCAGATGGAGACAGGGTTCACTGAACCTATGTGTACATATGTATGAATAGAATCTTAAGAGTTTTAGGATCTAAAAGGACCTTACACTCATCTAGAGGCTCTACCATGCCTCCCATCCTTCCCACACACGCTGAGTGTTAGAGGTCAGAACCACAAGGCCCAGGGAGCTGGAGTGGCTTAGGTACTAAAAGGGATGATGAATTTGAAGTGTATAAACACAGAAGGTAATTGAAACAAAGCTGAAATGTTTAATTTGAATCTTTCAGACAATCTCTTCGCCGTAGATGCCTAGCTAAGTGATGCTGAGCACAGTCTAATCATTTAATTGGAGGATTGGCAGGAAGAGGAGGTTTATTTCCTTTAAGAGCCATGACGCTCAGCTTCAGACTAAGCGGTGAGCAGAGTTCACCTTCTTGAGAGAGGGGCTAGGAGTGGGTTAGCGGTCTTCCTCTCTCAGCTGAGGGCTGGGACCCACCCTCAGCCAGGTAGATCATCCGAGCTCAGCCGAGCAGCTCAGCTGTTGGCATCTCTCCTTAAGCAAACCCTTCTAGTCTTCGTTTGACTGTTAGCATTTAACATTCATACGATATCAAAAATGTGCCAGTCAGAGGCTGTGCCAAACCTCCTCAGATCATTTTGCCTCGTGAACCTAAAATTATTTTCAAATGTGAGAAGATGTCAAATATTGGAGATGATAGTAGAGGTTGACCTAAGGGCCGTGATGGGATTCTTTTGCCATGGCACCTAGAAAATGCTTTCTGGGGCACACACATGTCCAGCCAGTTCAAGTGAGGGTGAGGTTTTCAGGCGGTCTTGGCTTATTTATGCACCTCTGAACACTTAGGAGCTTTGTGGCAGGCACTGTGCTGGGCACCGTGAGATGCAGGAGGCACTTTCTGCTTCAGAGGAGCTCACAGGGCAGCCTGGCATTGCCCGTGTCTAGTGAAAATGCAGGTAGCTCATCATGGACTGGAGGGAGGGGGAACAGGGTCAGAGTATGAGGGTCAGGCTCCACAGATAAGGCGCAGCGTCAGCCGAGCCTCAGAGGGTGAACTGGAATACCCCAGTTAGAAAGGGAGGTGGATGGACAGCCCAGCTGAGGGGATAGTGTGTGCCAAGATGCAGAAGTATAGACAGATAGCAACGTGCACTGGGAAACTAGCAAGCAGAGGACAAGGTCAAGGAGAATTAAAAAGTTGATGTCATATTATGGGGAGTGTGTCTTCCCCAGGGGCTCAGGTGATCTTTGCCATAGGAAGTCATCAGCAGGTTTTCAGATGTTTATTTTAGGAGGATGACTCAGGTGGCCACAAAGTGATTAGAAGATAGGGGAGAAATTCTAGAAACAAAATGACCAGGAAGAGCTCTTCTCTTGCAGGTAAATTGTAAGATTTCTTGTGACCCACCTCTGTGCAGTCATCATAGCCACGACTGCCAGATCAGCTGAGGGTCACTGGCCCTGGCTGGCGTTTGGGCGGAGATGTTAGTAATTGGCCAAAAGCATGTGTTTTCTTTCCATGGATGCCATTCAACTTGACTTTGTTCCTTGGCTGAGGTCAACCTCCTGGACATGGCTTGGCCTTACCCCAAGGACCAGTGGAAGTGCTTGGACTGGGAGAAGGGCATCACCCAAGGGGTGATAGATATTCTTCATCTCCCCAGGGCAGGCCGTGAAAACCAAAAGTTGCCCAACAGCCATTTCCTGACAAATACTCAATATCCTTCATGGATCCATTATGTGTTAGCCTGACTTGGTTTTGGATCGAAACTCAAGAAGAGGCGCTTGATTAGTTTGGGAGTGAGTAGATACAAGCTTTTGGAAGATTGGAAGAGCAAGGCATGAAGAGTAAGACCCATTCTTGGGCCACCCCGTCCAACCTTGAATAGAGAACTTGGTGTCCTATAGATAAAACCTTTGGTACGTTTTTTTCTGTGGTGCCGGGATTCGAGTGTCAGGTGGTAAACAAGCTTCATGCACAGGGGATCTTAGTTTCATGTGCATTATTTTCCTAAGTGAGGTTCTCACCTGGTTCCTGGTTTATTTTTTGATCCACTGCCACCTCCTCCATTTTCTCTAGTTATTTCCACATAATGACAACCACTTCCATACATGGAATGTCTACTGTGCCAGGTGTTTTACATGTGTTAAATCATTGCTTCCTTCCTTAGAACTTGGAAAGATTAAAATTATAATAACCCTGGTTATAATGAAGATGAGTCTGGGGAAGCTCAGAGAAGCTTAAGCAGCCCTTGGCGCCTCTCTCCCCCTCTCTCCTCCTCTTTCTCTCTGGTTTTTGCCATCCCTACGGACAGCCTTCTTCCCTTGTGCCTTCAGACACACTTCCATCATTTCCACCTCCCCTCTCTTAAACCTTTCTCTTGGCTCAGCTGCTCCTTCCAGCTTAGGTCTGGCTCTCTTTTTCTCTTCCCATAACCATACCCAGTGGCTCCATGGTCTGAGGCACAGACTTTTGGCCTCCTAGGATGATTTTCAGCCCTGCCTCTCAAAGGTGACCCCTGTTTCATCACCAACATCACCTTCCCTGATGTGCTGTCCTCTCTCGGCTTCCTGGGAGAGAGCAGCAGACTTCCTTCCTCCCTTGCTGACCCCTGCTTCCTCCCCTTCCATCTCCAGCCCCAAAGGAGATGCCAGTTTCCTGGATCTCTGTTCCTATCTCTCGGGGAACTCATCCCCTCCCTTTCTAGATGAGCCCAGCTCCCCGCAGGTGTCTGCTAGGTCACATCGCCTGTTCGGCCAGTTTCTATCACAGCCCAGCTGCACACTCAGTCTCTCAGGCCAGCAGATGGGAGGCATCTCCAGCTACTCCCAGCCATTTCCCTTCCTGCCAGAGCAGAGCATAAGTCCTGCTGGATCTTCATTTCTGGATGCCTCCTGGCCCAAGAGCCCTCCTCTTTTTTTTTTTTTTTTGTCTTTTCTAGGGCCGCACCCACGGCATATGGAGGTTCCCAGGGTAGGGGTCTAATTGGAGCTGTAGCCGCTGGCCTACACCAGAGCCACAGCAACACCAGATCTGAGCATCTGCGACCTACACCACAGCTCAAGGCGGCAACACGGGATCCTTAACCCACTGAGCGAGGCCAGGGATCAAACCCACAACCTCATGGTTACTAGTTGGATTCCTTAACCACTGAGCCACGACAGGAACTCCGACCTCCTCCTCTTCTATCTAGGCCCCCAAGTCATCAGGCCACCCTGAACTCAGGGGCCGCATCTGCATTATGTTGTCCCCTCCTTGAGAAACCACCCCCACTCCTCTCAGCTGCTGTATCACATCTAGCCTGCCAGACACTCCAGCTTCTTCCCAAACCACCACCCAGTCTGTCTAGTGAGATGTTTCTCCCTCACCCTTGCAGACAGGCGGGTCCCTGCATCCTTACCTGCACCCTCCACACACCTGCTCTGTGCTTCCCTCTGTCTCTCCCTGCCCTGAACCCCTCCTCTGCTTTCTTTCCATCTCCTAGCCAACCACCAAGTCTTACCTCCAACCCTGATTCCTCTTATAACGCTTAGAGGTAAAATGTATCCTCTCTTAGAATAACCCATACTCATTGTAAAATGTGTTTTAAAGTACAGAGAGGAGTTTCCATTGTGACTCAGCAGGTTAGGGACCCAAAGTAGTCTCCACAAGGATGTGGGTTTGATCCCTGGCCTTGCTCAGTGGGTTAAGGATCTGGCATTGCCACGAGCTGTGGCATAGGTTGCAGGTGTGGCTCAGATCCAGTGTTGCTGTGACTGTGCCATAGACCACCAGGTGCAGCTCCAATTGGACCCCTAGCCTGGGACCTTCCATATGCTGTGGGTGTGGCCCTAAAAAGAAAAGTAAATAAATAAATAAACATATACATCCATACAGTACAGAAAAGCATACAGAAGAGATGAAAAAACTTATAATTTTACCACCCAGACATTCTGGTTATAATTTGCACATGACTTTCAAAGATGAAATGCACATGCATACAAAAGGGTATGTATATATTCTTTTTACATCATTGGCATTGTGCTATTGGTACATTTGCTCTTTATTCTGTAATTGTTAGGGGAATTTTCCCATCCTAGAGAATTATCTTGCAGCAGCATTTTTTAAAGCCATATAACAGCCCATCATATGGATGTGCCGTTGATTTATTTAGCCGTCTCCTGCCAGAGGGCATGTCATGGATTCTAGCCTTCCAATATTGTAAATAACAAATGTCCTTTTCTCCTCACTCTAGCTGTTTGTTTTCTATATCATATGATTTAGCTTCTTTTAATAATGCAGAGCCAAATGACATTGATTGAACTACTGCTGGGTGCCAACCTCTCTGCTTAGTGCTTTCCTTTCTTACTTACGCCTCAGAGCTACCTTGCAAAGCAGACATCATCAGTGTCTCATGTCACTTGACTGAAGTCACCCACTAAGTAGGTGATGAGGTCCCAGTTCAGGCCCAGCCTTTGATCCCATGCCCAACTCCCATCACCCTGCCCTCTGATGGTGTTCAGAGTGCATAGCCGTGGACATCTGCAGGCGAGCTAAGACTTAAGGAAAGCAGTGGACAGCCTCATGGATTTTACCACCATTTCCCAGCTGAATTATAAGATGCCCTTAGATGTCTTTTGTGCACCTCTAGGCTTAATCTTAGACCTCATTAGAGCCAGAAGGGACTTGCTCATCTTATAAATGAAGAAGCTGAGAGGCTTAACAGGCATCTACAATGTCGGGGTGTCAGCTCTATTGGATAGCCTATGGTAGCTACATAAAAGCCAATCATTAAAGAGTTATTGTCTTCATCATGTAGACTTATTTTTCCTGTGCTCATGTGTCAGCGTCTGTGGCTACATGGATGTGTGGAAGAGGTTGTCTCATCTAATGCAGCAGGGGCTGTAGCCACTGTACCACATCAAGATTGGAGAGTCCGTGCTGGGCCCTGCCGTTCCTCAGCTGCAGGTGCCTTCATGAATTCCAGGTGGAACAGAGCCATAAGAAGAGTATGATCCCAGCCAAGAATTTCATCCCCTACAGTATTAAAATCCAACTTCTTTTTTTTTTTGTTTTGTTTTTGTTTTTTGTCTTTTTAGGGCCGTACCCATGGCATATGTACGTTCTCAGGCTAGGGGTCGAATCAGAGCTGTAGCCACCGGCCTACGCCACAGCCACAGCAATGCCAGATCCGAACTGCATCTGTGACCTACACCACAGCTCACAGCAACGCCCAATCCCCAACCCACTGAGCCAGGCCAGGGATCGAATCCGCAACCTCATGGTTACCAGCTGGGTTCATTAACCACTGAGCCAGGATGGGAACTCCTAAAATCCAACTTTTAATTGCCCGTTTGCCTGGATCTCTTTTCTTTAGGCAAGACTGTCAGTTAACTGGAGGCCCCTTCCTACACAGCTGGCCTGGCCCCCTTCCCCGAGTTTCTGATTCTTTGGGGCTGAGATGGAGCCTGATGGTTTGCATTTCTGACAAGTTCCCAGGTGGATGCTGTTGCAGCTGGTTGAGGACCACGCTTTAAAGCCACAATCTTAGGCCATTAAAAAGATGCTAGAGGGCAGGTCATGCCACTGGTTCTCATGTCATCAGCCCTGCTATTTAAGACGGCAGAACCCACGAGATGCAAATCATTCACTCCTGTACATCATTTGAAATCCAAAGTGCTTTTGCCTTTCTGCTCAACCTCAGGCCCTCCTGCTACAGTTTCAGCTCCTCCTCATGCCTGAATCCTCCCCAAGTCTGGCAGTTGAGCAGAGGCCACATCTGAGCAGCTGGTGGAGACTGAACTCACCTCGTTGCCCAGACGGAGGATCTTGAGAACAGGGATTAGGTCCACAAGACCATCATGTGCTTGCTGAACTATGGTGCCTATGCTCACCTGTGTGTGCCCCAATGGACCCCAGCCATTTACCCGGGGCCCTTGACTTCCACGCTCAGTGGGTTAAGGATCTGGCATTGCCACAAGCTGTGGCATAGGTTGCAGATGTGGCTTAGATCCGCCACCTTGCCTGCCTTGGACCATCTCTTCTCTGCAAGAACTGCTTTCCTGATCTGTCCCTAAGTGGAATCTGAGGCCTGTTTGAACTGCCACAATTCCCCCCAAGAACTCTAATATCTAACTCCACCCCCACCTCCACCCCCGACATGCACATTTCACTGATGTCTGGACCTTCTCCTGCCATCGCTGCTCTTCCATCAGACCCAGGAACAGGCAGCCAGCCTGATGGAGTTCTTTGCCTAGTGAGATGTTTCTCCCTCACCCTTGCAGACAGGCGAGTCCCTGCATCCTTACCTGCACCCTCCACACACCTGCTCTGTGCTTCCCTCTGTTCCTCCCTGCCCTGAACCCCTCCTCTGCTTTCTTTCTGAAATAGGACTGCCACCCCCCTCTTCTCCTGGGGAAGTCCCAGAAGTCCCCTAGTCCCAGTACCACCACCTGTCTACTCATTTCCCTTCTGCCCATCCTTGTGAAGTGTCCCAAGTACTCATGGCCAAAACCAGTCTGAATACAATCATATTTTCTCCTTTCACTCCCAAATCTAAAACTGCCCCCCCATTTCCCTAGTGCTGCTGGCTCTGTGGCTCTTAAATGTGCATCTAACCAGCAAGGTGATTATGAGACCTTCCGGGTAAAGCTGGACTGTCTGATGGGTCTTGGGAGAACAGCTGAACTAGTGGGAGAAGAATAGATCCCAGGAGCTGAGACTGCTGAGAGGAGGGGCCAGGAGAAGGGCTTGCGTCATGCCCAGCCCCCTGGCCTGACCCACTCCCCTGTCGGCTACTGGCACACTCGGTGGGTTCCATGTGTCACCAGCCAAAGGGGTGCTTTCTCTCCTCCTTTCCAAGCCAAAGACAAGAGCAAGTAGGCACAAAGCCTTCTCCTCCAGGCTCTCATTATCACGTCTCCATGGGCTTCTCTCAGAGAAAGGGGAGTCCTGACTGGGGCATAGCTCAAGGCACTTCCATTCCCCTCAAGAAAGGGAGAGTGGGTTGGGGGAGAGGAGGTGCAGTGGGAGCAGGGAGATAGACGAGGAGTTGTGGGGGAGACAGGGGGTCCCAGAAAGGGTCACTTTAGAAGTGTTGTAGGAGTTCCCGTCATGGCTCAGTGGTTAACGAATCCAACTAGGAATCATGTGATTGTGGGTTCGATCCCTGGTCTTGCTCATGGGTTAAGGATCCGGCATTGCCGTGAGCTGTGGTGTAGGTCGCAGACATGGCTCGGATCCCACATGGCTGTGGCTCTGGGGTAGGCTGGCAGCTACAGCTCCGATTCGACCCCTAGCCTGGGAACCTCCATGTGCCATGGGAGCAGCCCAAGAAAATGGCAAAAAGACCAAAAAAAGAAGAAGAAGAAGAAGAAGTGCTGTAGCTGGTGTGAAATGTGACCATGGGTCCCTGGTGGTAGTGATCCAGATTCAGGGGAGAGCTTCTCAGCCTTCGAACTGTTGACACTTGGGGCTGAATAATCCTTTGCTGTGGGGATGTCCAGTGCATTGCAGGATTTCAGCTGCATTCCTGGCCTCTACCCACTAGACATAAGCAGCACCCTCACCCCGGCAGATGTGATCATCACAGATATCTTCATACACCAAAACTGAGCCAGTCAACAGATGTTACTGGGAAGCTAGGAAGCTTTCATCTGCATTGACTGGATCTTTGCAATAACCCCATAAGGCAAGTGGCATTAGCCCCATTTTACAGAAGAGGAAACTGAGCCTGAAGGGGTTACATGTGAATGGATTGGATGACATAGTAAGTCCCAAGACCCAGATTTGAATCCAAGTTGTTCTGATGTCGAAGCCAATTATCTTACAGAAGTATAGTTGCAAGGAAAAGAAAACCCATAGGCAGAGTTTATTTTAAGGACACAATAGGGTGTTTCACAGGCAGCTCAAGACAGGAAGTGAGGTTTGACTGGGCCTCACAGAAATAGAACTGGAAGGTTGAGAGCCAGTTTCACATTCTCTCCTCTCAGTGCTCATGACTGCACGCACACCTACCTCTTTCCACACAGTGGCTTCCCCGCCCCGACTCTAATACGGTGCCAAGTTCCCAACCTGGCTGAAATGCTCCAGTCTCTGTGGGAAATCCAGATTCCCAGAAGCATGGTGACTGGCTCAGCCAGGCTGAGTGATTTGTTCTTGGTCCAATCAGCTGTGTGGTTTGAGGGCAGGGGAGGCAAGGGGAGGAAGTGACTGGCCTCCCAGACATCCTGAACCCTTGTCACCACCCCTTTGCTGCCCTTGCTGGACTGTCACCATGACAACAGAGGCCAATCTACCCAACACCTCAAAGGTGGAGGATTTTACAGACCAGCACCTAGGCCACCGAGTCCTACTGAGTGAAACCACAAGAGATGAGAGCAGACACATCTGTCTTTAGCAAACAAGTAGAGCCAGATCAGCCCCCAGAAATTGATCTTTACCAACACTTAATGAAGAGTTAGCTAGTTAATAGCCCATGACAATTCCAAAGGCTGTTAGGAGTCTGACAACCCAGACATTAACAGCAGCAGTGGCCAATTTCCAAGAGATTACTGCCATTCGGGGCCACTCGGGAAGGTATCCGGGAGGAAATGGTCACAGAGGGTCTCAGGTACAGCGAGGGAGGTGGAGGGAGAAGCCTAGGTGGCAGCTTGGTGATGTACAGTGGCATTAGCATCTCTGAGTTCAATTCCCTTGAACTCAGAAGGAACCCAACCAGCCCCAGAGGCCCAGAACCCCTTGGTGTCATCAAGGCTGTCTCCATGGGTTCTGGTCCTCTCCCTGCCCTATAACTGGGTGACTGAAGGTCAGTGTAACTGACCTCTAACCAACACACTTAGGCGGCTCTCGCAGGCACATGAGCAGCGCTTCTTGCTTCTGGGAGGCTATGCCTATCGCTCTCAGTATGAGTTGTCAGCCTCCAGTAGAGTGAGAGGGTACCCACCGCGGCCCACCTGCTCTGCCTGGCTTCTGCACGTGGGGTCTCAGGGGGCCCAGAGGGATGACTGACCTGAGAGCAAAGATGACAGCACAGGGTGCTGTGAGCTCTAAGGGGAATAGAAATAATGCACAGGCGGAGCACTTTCTAAGGCTCATCCTGCAGATAGGGTGCAGTTGCACAGAGCCTGCACCCATGGGAGCATGGTGTGCCATCCAGAGATTCATAAAGTAGGCTTTAGCTCTCTAGAAGCTTGTCTTGTGGGAAGGGGTCAGAATCCCTTGCCTCTATTCCCTACATTTCATCTATCAATAAGTGCTCTCAGCCCCATCTCTCAATTTCTCTTCAGCCCATCACCTTGCTCTGTCCCCTGTCCACTGGGTCAGTCCAGTGCACCGTCACCACCACCAGCTACATCCATTCTGTAATCCATTACTTACTCAGCAGCCAGAATCATCTTTATTCCCTGTCCGTTCTTAAAATGCTCCCATGGTTTTCCATTCACTGTACAATAAACCCAGAGTGTTTACCCTGAACCGTGAGAGGGCCTGCCTTCCTTCCCAACCTGAGTGCTTACACTCTGTCTCTAGTCCCTCCTTGTCATGATGCAGCCTCCCAGCCCCTCTTGCTGTTCCTGAGATCCTTCAAGCCCACCTCAGGCTTTCACACTCCCTCTTCCTTCCACGCGGGTCTCAGCCTTCAGAAACTGCCTCCTTCTCATCTCTCAGGCCCCAGCTCAAACTCACCTCTTCTGAGCAGACTCTCTGGCCACCCTTCCACCCTGCCTCCCACCCCACGTCCCCCCTGTCACATTTTCCTGTTGTGTTTTCTTTGTCATTTCTGGAATTACCTTGTTTGTTTATTTTGCTGTGATAAAGATACAGATCATCAGAACTAGGTAAGAAACACATCACACTTAGGGACAGAGGCGGGGGTGGGGATGACATGTGAGCTGGCACTTGAAGCAGAGGTGTGACCTGCCAGGTCAAGAAGTGGATAGGGGAGTTCCTGTTGTTGTTCAGTGGAAATGAACCCGACTAATATCTATGAGGATGTGGATTTGATCCCCGGCCCCGATTAGTGGGTTAAGGATCCAGTGTTGCCAGGCTGTGGTGTAGGTTGCAGATATGGCTTGGATCTGGTATTGCCATGGTTGTGGTGTAGGTGGCAGCTGTAGCTCCAATTTGACCCCCATGTGCCACAAGTGCGGCCCTAAATTTAAAATTAAAAAAAAAAAAAAGAGTGGATAGAAGGGAATAGCATAAGCAAAGGCACAGAGGCCAGTGAGTGTGTCATTTCAGGAAACAGCTTTTGGGCCATGTGCCTGTCACACAACTGCACAGGAAGGCGGGATGAGAGTCGACGCAGGCAGAAACCCCACGCCAGAGCATGTTGACTTCATCCGGTGGGCAGTAGGGGGGTAGGCATACTCAGTGAACAACACACCAGACCTCCTGGATTTGCACAATGGAACCCAATAGTCAACATTTGAAAGAGAAGTTGAGTTTTGTTTTTTGTTTTTTTGTCTTTTGTCCTTTTAGGGCCACACCCATGGCATATGGAGGTTCCTAAGCTAGGGGTCTAATCAGAGCTGTAGCTGCCAAACCTACGCCAGAGCCACAGCAATGCCAGATCTGAGCCACGTCTGCGACCTACACCATGGCTCACGGCAATGCTGGATCCTTAACCTGCTGAGCCAGGCCAGGGATCAAACCTGCAACCTCATGGTTCCTAGTCAGATTTGTTTCTGCTGCGCCACAATGGGAACTCTGAGGTTTTTTTTTAAATAGACAGGAGTCACTGGAAGCCAAGCCTGGCAAGAGAGGGAGAATGTATTGAAATCAGGAGCTTGAGTTTCAGCTTCAGGTGAGACTCTAGGAAAAGCTTTGGAGTGCCAAGATCCTGTTTTCTAAACCCATCTAGAACTGAAAGACCATGCAGCGTTCCCTTGTGGGGTGGGTTCGTGCTGGTCTGAGAGAAGGTGCAGGGAAACGGCCATGAGCCTGGCAAGAAGACACGCGTTTTCTCCCGATGGCTTTCTCCCACCCCTGCTGGCTCAAGCCAGACCGAAATACAAGTGCTGCACGATGAGGGTCAGATGCTGTCTATAATTCCACAGCGATGAGTCTTTGTTGGAACATCCAGATGTCAGGGCTATTTTGGGCAGATGTTCTGGGAGCAGGTGATGACCTCACGAGGGTGTGACTTTACAGACCAGATGACACAGCTACTGTGAGCGAAGCTAGCCTCTGCTCACCTAGTGCCTGTATCCCAGGGCCCTGAATTCAGAGCAGAAGCAGTGTCCCCTGTATCACAGTGCATGTCCTCTGCCCTTCCTCACCCCATACTGCCAAGTGAGCTTAGTGCACTTGGCCTGGGGCCTTTGAGAGAATTTTCCTTAGACAGAGCACCTAGACCCAGCTGGGTGCAGCACCATCCTCTCCTTCACCTTGGGCAGGGGTCAAGCCTAAGTGACTGGTGCAGCCTCTTAACCTCTCTGAGCCTCTGTTTCCTTGACTTTAAAAGAAAAAGCTGTTGGTGGTGGTGGTTTTTTAAAAGGCTAGTTATCTTGGGATAGATTGCTAAAATTGTTCCAGCTTTAGCCATTGGGTGCTCTTTCTGTGGCTTCTGTGACCTTCTGACATACCCCCATCCACATGAGACTTGAGTTTAGTTTTTGTTCGTTTGTTTGTTGAGCAATTCCTTACTTCTTGGCACTACTATCTACAAAACTCAACTTGTATTAAAATAGGAGTATTTTTGTACCTATCTTGTGGAGTTGTAGTAAAGATAAAATGAGTTGCCACAAGTCCTGCCTTTCCCCCCAGACTTATTTTATTGAGCTGTAATTGACATATAACCCTATATTAGTTTCAGGTATACAATGCAGTGATTAGACCTGTGTATATGTTGCAGAATGATCACCACAATAATTCTAGTTAACATCCATCACCACACAATGGATACAATAGTTACAATTTTTTTTCTTGTGATGAGAACTTAAGATCTACTTTCTTAGCAATTTGCAAACATAGAATACAGCATTGCTAACTCTAGTCACCACGTTGGAATTATATCCCGAGGACTTATTTATTTTATTACTGGAAGTTAGTACCTTTTGATTTGCTTCACTCATTTTGCCAATCCCTTAATACTTTTTTTTTTTTTTTTTTGCCTTTGTCTTGGGCCACTCCCGCAGCATATGGAGGTTCCCAGGCTAGGGGTCCAATCGGAGCTTTAGCCGCCGGCCTACGCCAGAGCCACAGCCACATGGGATCCGAGCCGCATCTGCGACCTACACCACAGCTCATGACAACGCCAGATCCTTAACCCACTGAGCAAGGCCAGGGCTCGAACCTGCAACCTCATGGTTCCTAATCGGATTCATTAACCACTGAGCCACAACGGGAACTACCCTTAATGCTTCTTTCACAGCCATCTTTAACAGCTGTATCCCCACACTGAAGGTGACTCGGAAGTCTGTTTTCATTGAAGCATCTCCTACATTCAAGCTCCCTGTTCTGTACTTGTGTAGTTATTTATTTTTTTTGTAATGCAGAACTTTCTTCCCCTGGTCATTCTCATCTTGATCCCACTTCATTCTGGCAGCCTTCCAGTCTCCTGCAGTCTGGATTCCTGGATTCCACTGCATGCCCTCCCCCCATTTGATGTATAGGTCTGCCATGCAGACAAGGCAAGGACAGGGCCAGCAGCATGAGTCCACGTGTGGTCCTCCTTGGCCACATTTCGCCGTTTTGAATCATGGCTGCCAGGAAAGACATTGTCAGATAAGAGTCCCTCTCTGTTGGCTTTCTCTAATTTATTCAACCTAGTGACCTCTTGAAAACAGGAAATGAAGTCATTACCTTCGATGTATTTTCAGGAAACCCATCCTTACCTATATTTATTGTCATTTTCCCTTAAAGGCCCATAAACCATTGGTGAAATTCCCTTCATGATTTTACTGATGTCATTTCCAGAATCTGCCTATAAGTCTTTAAAAATGGGATACTTGCCTAGTGCCAGTTTTGTGGTATTTTCTTAATTTTTACCTGTTTTTCCCATGTAGTCTCTGTGTGCTTATATGCTTTTGTCTGCCTCCAGTACCTAGGGTAAGCCAGGAGTCTGGAAGTCATTGGAAAACATCTTTAGAAGTCTTTTCCTTTTTTTTCCTTTACTTCTGGGTTCTGGTTCTCTTATAACCACATTTGTTCAGCCTTTGGGGCTTGAAGAACATTTCCCTTGAAAGAAAAAAATATATATACAAAATCATAGTTATGTGAGTATGATTTTTTGCTGAACCATCTGCTCTAAATTGAAAGACTCATCCTTTGCTGCTGTTTCCTCCTGCTCCAAAAATGCCCTTCTAGAGCCTTTACTTTTTAGAATCTCAGTCACTTCGGGGCTTATAGCAGCACCAACCCTTGCTTAGAAGTTCCTGCCACTCTGCATCCATCCTTCAGAGCAGGTCATTCATTAGCAACCCTAGGTTGATCTAAGAGTTTGCATTTCAACTATTGACTCATCTCACCATTTTCCTCCTGAGTGGTGGTACTTCACATCCAGAGTGGACCTGCCCTCCAATGCTAGTACTGATTCTGGGACAGAGTGGGTCTGTCCAGACCTTCCCTACTTCCCCCATTGATGAGAAGACACCCCTTTGGTTATCTGCCTAAGAAAGTCTTGCTGGCAGGAGGATGTCTACATTTATAGGTACCTGGCCTTCAAGACCCTCAGATTAACTCCAGTGCTTGGATTTGCAAGGAAAAGAACAAGCTCAGCCCCTTCCCATTTTTGTGTCTGGACATATTTCTGGTTTCCTTTACCATGTCACCTCGTTGGTTCTTTCATCATGGATAGACAAATATCACACTACTTTTTCCCTTCCAGCCAGAAAATACATTCCCAGATATCTAACATCTTCCCTGCCTGTTCCCTTCCAGAGGGCAGTGCTTGCCTGGCAGCTGCCCTTCTCATTTGTCAGAGTGGCCAGCCAGCTCCTCTGCCATGCCAGCCTCAGCAAGCCTGAGTTCCAGGAACTCCTGGAACTCCAGCCCATCCAGGAGTTCCTGTTGTGGCTCAATGGGTTACAAACCTGACTAGTATCCATGAGGGTGTGGATTCGATCCCTGGCCTCAGTCAGTGGGTTTAAGGATTGGGCATTGCTGTGAGCTGTGGTGCAGGTCACAGACGCGGCTCAGATCCTGCATAGCTGTGGCTGTGGTATAGGTTACAGACATGACTCAGATCCTACGTTGCTATGGCTGTGGTGTAGGCCGGCAGCTGTAGCTCCGATTTGACCCCTAGCCTGGAAACTTCCATATGCCACAGGTGCAGCACCCCTCCTCCAAAAAAAAAAAAAAAAAAAAAAATACCAGTCCATCCATGCAGACCCGAGTTCCAAAGAGATGGGTCTCCTTGGGCCCCACTCAGGGCATGGAGAGCCCAGCCCAAATCTCACTCTTGAATCTTCCCATCTTCAAAGAGCAGGGAAGAAAGCAGGTAAGCAATACCCAGACATTGATTGACAAGAGCATTTTTTTGCTTCCTGCTGAGTTTTCCTGCCTCCTGCCGGACCTCCTAGGCCATCTTACTAATTGTCAGAGGCTGAATGGGTCCTTGAGTTGTCAGCGCCTATCCCTCAGTGGACAGATGAGGACCCTGGGTTGCAGAAGGAGAGGCTCCTTGCCCCAGGCGATAGCAGGAGAACGACAGTATTCAGATTCCATCTGGCTCCAATAATGGTCAACAATCATGTCTAACATCAAATGTAAGCCTAACGTGTGCCAGGCAGTGTTCAAGTTTTATGCTACTTGTCACCTCTCATGTTTATTGGAACCCTGAAAGGTACCTAGTATTATCCCTAGATTTGTAGATGTGGAAACTCAGTCCCAGAAAAAGGATATGACTTACCCAGAGATGGGGAAGGAGTCAAGCTGGCCTTGGATTTGAGCCTCATCATCACCCCTGATTAAAATGCAGCCAGCTTTGAGTGCTGTGCTGGATTCCCTTACTAGCAGGCTTGTGCACGTGCAACACACACACACACACACACACACACACACATTCTGATCTATGAAGCTTCTCTTTGTCCCTGGGAAGTGGGAGTATTATTCCGCAGACTGGGAAACTGAGATCAAATCCTGCCCTTTCTACTATTTATTCTTAAGAGGTCCAGGAGCTCTAACCTGGCTATAGAGTTAAAGAATAAGCAGGACTCATTCCTTGAGTTTTTCTCCTTTTACTCAATGAGTTAAAATCAGCCAGAAGGCTGAGGTCAACCTTAACGCACACCCTCAGTCCTTTCCCTGTAGGGGGTGGTGCTCAGATAACCTTGAAGGCAGGATACGGGATGCCCTTCTGAGTGTGGCTACCCACCCCCCTTGGGTGACCCATCTGGCAGATCGTGGAAGAGGAGAACTGGCAAACATGGACCATCCTTCCATCCACTTAAGGATGCTTGTTCTCTGGGAGGCAGTTAACTTGAGCCCACATCACAGGCCCCATCAGAGACACATGGCAGCAGAGTCCTGAGTCTCTGAGTTTCCTGGGGCCGCTGTGACAGAGTAGCATGCATTTGGTGGTGTAAAACCACAGAAGTGCTTTCTCCCATAGCTCTGAGGACCAGAAGACTAAGGTTAAGGTGTCAGCAGGTCGATTCCTTCTAGAGGCTCTGAGGGAGAATCTATTCCATGCCTCCTTCCTGGCTCCTGGTGGTTCTGGCAATCCTTGGCATTATTTGGTGTGTAGAAACATAACTCCATCCTCTGTCTCCATCTTCATGTGGCCTTGCCTTCAGGGTCTGTGTCTCCCTCTCCTTTCTCTTGTAAAGACACCTGTTATTGGATTTGGGGCCCTCCCTAAATCCTGAATGATCTCATTGTGAGATTTGTAATTTCATTAAATTGGCACTGACCCTGTTTGCAAATAAGTTCAAATGTGGTCAAGGTTACTGGTACTGGGGTTGGGATTTGATCATATATATTTGGGGGCCACTGTTCAGCCCTTTATATCAGCATTCTGTCATGGTTTATCAGCAGTTCAGGAAGCCATGGAAGGTTGTGGTGTAGGTGAAAAGGGAATGAGTGCTTTCTGTCCCAACCTTGCTTACCAAGTAAACCAACTTCCTTCTCAGGGAGCGAGCCCCAGCAGAAGAGAAAGCCAGAAGCCAAGGTCCTGGAACAGGTTTCTAAAAAAGAGCTGCACATATGAGAGTTCTCGTTGTGGCTCAGCGGGTTAAGAACACAACTAGTCTCCATGAGGATATGGGTTCGATCCCCATCCTCGCTCAGCAGGTTAAGGATCTGACTTTTCCTGATGGTGTGGTGTAGGTCACAGATGCAGCTCAGCTCTGGCATTGCTGCGGCTATGGCGTGGGCTGGCAGCTATAGATGCCATTCGACCCCTAGCCTGGGAACTTCCATGTGCCACAAGTATGGCCCTAAAAAGATAAATAAATAAATAAATAAATAAGCAAGCGAGCTGCACTGGAGTTTCCATAGTGGCGCAGTGGAAATGAACCTGGCCAGGAACCATGAGGTTGTGTGTTCAATCCCTGGCTTCGCTCAGTGGGTTAAGGATACAGTGTTGCTGTGAGCTGTGGTGTATGTAGGTAGCAGATGAGGCTCAGATATGATGTTGCTGTGGCTGTGGTGTAGGCCGGCAGCTGTAGCTCTGATTGGACTCCTAGCCTGGGAACCTCCATATACCTCCGGTGTGGCCCTAAAAAAAGCAAAAAAAAAAGCAAAACAAAATGTGTGTCTGGCCATCCTGAGGAAGCAGATGTGTGCCCTGTATCAGGGCCGATGTAGGCCTCCCTCCACCCTGAGGCATGGAGCTGGAGCCCCTGATTTCCCAAGCCTTCCCCCCGCCTTGGCACACATCCCCTTCCCTGGCAGCACACATGCTTCCTGGGAGATGTCACCTTCACCACCCCGCCTCCATCACCTGTGTCCAGCACCTCTCCCCAGAGCTTGGCAGGACACATGCCTGGCCTGTCGGCAAGCTTGTCGCTTCACTTGTTATCCAGCCTGTGAGCAGCAGCTGGTATCATGCCCGCTGTGGGTTCCGTGCCCCTGATCAGATGGCACATGAGGAGCCCAGGGCTCCACGTTCCACTGTAAGGCTAGTGGCTGACTTCCCTGGATCTAGAAACCAGAACCTCAATGGATGGAGTGGAGGGAGTGTATAGATAGAGTGGCCTCTGTGAGCATGGCAGACCCTGTTACTGCATCAAACTAGCATTGAGCGCTCTGCAGCCCTAACACAGCTCAGACTGTGTCGAGAAAAGCCTCTGATATATGCTTATTAGCGTGTTGTATCTGAGCTCTTGCAGGCACTGGTATCTGCGTTTTGGTATCCATGGGACCTAAGGATGTGCCTTACCCATGTTAAGTACAGTTCAGGTTTTGAATTAATAACCATTTCCCTTCTCCTTTGCACTGGGTCTGGCGTATAGTAGGTGCCTAATAAGTTAGTCTTGTTCTTCTAGGGACTCCCCCTTGCTTGGGTCCAGGAGTGTTTGAAGGTCACTTGGCTCAGGCCTATTCCTTAGCCCTGTCTGAATTACAGGGCTGCAGGGAGTGAGTTCCCTGTTGGCCTAGTAGTTAGGATTCAGCCCATTCCCTGCTGCAGCCCAGGTTCTATTTCTGATCTGGGAACTGAGATCCCACATCAAGCTGCTGCACACCGGGCTGAGAGCAGGCAGAAATGATCATAGACCTGGATGGTAGCGAGGACTCAGCTGCGCTGCATCCCAGGGATTAAAGAGGAAGAAAAATCATGGCAGAAGCCTTCTCTCCCTGACTCATATTTGAATCAAACTTTTGGTTATGAATAACTGCCCCCAGAGAGTCCTGAAATTCTGAGACTTCCCTGGGGTTTGTTCATTGAATCACTGCGGAGGTGTTTGCCTGCAGTGAGTGATTAGCTATACAATCTCTAAAACCCAAGGGCTGGTGGAACTGCTGGGCAGATCCCAAGAAACCTAAGAGGTAGGGGGTGTGCACACACTACTGGCCATCTTGGTGGAGATGGGGCTATAGGGGCTTCTGGGCTGTGGGAACACTGAGGGGTAGGCAGCGCACTGGAGAGAAGGAGGGACCTGGCAAGGCTGGCTTCCAGGCACCCATGTCACCCCTTCAGATGCCCCTATGGCTTGGTCCCAAGAGCATGGGCCCACCCTTCCCAGAAGGGGTTCCCCTTTTGAGCCACAAGATCTGGCTGCAAGGTGATGCAGAGGCTCTGGGCAAACCCGCAGCAGCTGCCTTCCTGCTGCTGTCCAATGAGGCACTGACAGACTGTGCCCAACATACCGGCCCGCCCCAGGGATGATGCTCTCTGCTGCCTCCATGCACTGCGCAGGCCCTTCCTGGAGGCACTGCCAAAATATAGTGACGAGCAAACCCTGAACATTGAGGAAATTCAACCAGGAGGAAAACCCGAGCCATTACCCAACTCTGAGCCTTTCAGATACCTGCACAAGGCAGACAGACAGACAGACACACACACACACACACACACACACACACACATACACACACACACAACTTATATCACATTCTGTCCCAGAAAGTTTTTAAGGTGACAAAAATCCTTAATGAGTGTGAGGGAACCCCTAGTCCCTTAGAAGCAGGCCCTTGGCATGAGAACCTCCCGCTGTGAGTGAGGGGTCCCCTGGCAGTTGGGGACACTTACTGAGGTCATCCTGCTGGAAACTGGTATTTGAGGGCCTGAAAAGGCATCTTATTTTTTTGGGGGGGGGATCTCTGGAGACACTTGTTGACATCTTAAGTGAAATGATCAGTATCTAAAATAATAGTAGAATTTCAGGTTGTACCGCTAAAGAGAGGGCTTTATTCCCCCAGGATTATCACAGCAATCTCTGATACTGGTTCTTTCCAGAATCCTGAGGGCCTCAGAGGGCTTTGCATAATTTTAATAATCTGATTCATCATTATCATCTGGACAGTGGAGTAGGGAGGGGGTGTTTTCATTTTGGAAAGCTGTTCAATCAAGCGGAGGCACCACTAGGGGAAAAGAATGGCAGCATAGGGACCAAAGTCCATGTTCTGCACCTTCAGCTCCAGCCTACACTAAGCTGTGCCCCCATTAGATGTGGTCCAGGAGGGCTGCCTGTACATCCTCCAGTGGCTGGCCTCACCTGGGAAGAAAAGCTTCGTGTCCCAGGCTGGGTGGGATGGTGTGGCCCCCGGTCCTCTCCCTACCACCAGAGGAGGGGGCAAGGTCAAGAGCAGCAAGTCCCCCGAGCCCACTGCTCTTGCCCCAGGAGTCCCTGGAGGTGCACCCTTGGCCCATGGAAACCATGGTGGTTGACCTTCCCTGGCATTGTTGAGGAGCAGAGCCAGTCTGAAGCTGGGGTACCAAATGGACAGCGTCTGTGGCTCCCCAGAGCCCAGTCTGGTAGGACCTGTCACATGGCCCTTGTGGCCAGAGGAGGCTTGTGTGTGACACTGAAGACTGTCACCACCCCCTCCTGTTTCTCAAGGGTCCCTCCTCCTTGCTGTTTTTGTCAAGCGGATCAGGGCTTATTTGCATTCCACTGCAGATTGCAGAAAAAAGGAAGGGATCCCTGTCTGCATGACCTTTTCCTGTGATATGCTTCCATCAGGCAGCCTTGCTCCTCCATGCAAAGGGCAGCCAGAGGGTAAGAGCAGAGAAACCCCACAGGAACCATAAGCAAGGAGGCTGGGCCCCAGGGCGCTGACAGTTCTTCCTCGTTCCTTCCTTCTGGGCACTAGAAGGGCATTTACTCAGAGGAAGGAGGAAGGGGTGACTGACCACATTCAGGGCACCCCCCGGGGCTACCAGCTCCCTAAGAATTCTGGGTAATGCTTACCTGTAACTTACAAACATGAGCTCGTTTGCTCACTCATTCATAAATATCTCCTGAGCACATAGCTGGGATCCAGGCTCCGAGCTGAGTATGAAGATGTAAAGCTGAGTTTCTTGCTTCTTGTGTGGTACTGCAGTGAAAGGAGCTGACTTTGAAGTTCGCCCTTTCTGGGTTCACAAATTGACTCCACCGTGAGTTGCTGTGTGACCGTCAGTAAGTGACTTAGCATCTCTGATGTTCAGCTTCTTCCCTGTAAAATGTGAATGAGAACAACCTATCTTAGGTTGACCATTTAGTTAGTATCTTAAATAAGATAAAAGCGCTTATCACTGGGTAAGCACTTGATAATAAGGGTTAGCTCTTAATAGGTTGTTTGGAGGGGATTGTTGGGTACGAATCCTTCTAGTGCCCCCAGGAGCTGTCCTGTTCAGCTGCTTCTGAGGTCTCTGTGTGGCCAGAGAGCTGCACATGTGTTGTCTGTGTGCCTGCAGGTGGCAGCCTGCTTGGACACCACGGAGGAGATGACACTAGTTGACATCAGCCTTTGGCTGCATTCAGCCCCAGGAGTCAGAGGAATTCCAGAGTCAGTCCCCTTCCTTTCTCTATGTGAACACTTTTTTTTTTTTTTTTTTTTTGATACAAAGTCATCCTGAATGTCACTTGCATCAGCCCCAAGCTGAAGTTGAAGTTCTCTCAAGATGGGGAAAGGATCCCAAGCCCCCTGTATCTGGTGCCACCCGGTATATGACCAGCACCAAGCTCCACCGGCCCTAATGTCCTGTGGTCAAACTCGTGAGCACGTTGGAGGCGACAGAGATCTTGGGCAAATCACCCATTGTCAGGGCCTCAGGTTCTCCATCCATAAATGAGACAGAAGGAAACTACTTTGACTACAGCAGGCGGTTACCATTACTTAGAAACTCTCACTTCCTACTGCAGCAGGTCACAGTCTGTTCCAAAAGGATCCATTAACCCCCCCACCCCAGTATCTCCCATCAGACTGTGAGCTTCTTGATCCAGTTTCAGCAGAAGCACAACAGGAACAAAATAACAGAAGACAAACTTCTGTCGTTTAGAGATTTTTTTTTTTTAGCTAGACTTGTATGGTTTAGTAACATTCCATTATACTATTTTGACAAATAAGATTTGGAAACACACTCTCAGTTGGATTTGGGGAGTGGGAGAAAAGAGAGGCCACAGACTCCAGCTGTCTGCCCCCACGGCTCTCCCTCATCAGTCCCAGGCAGGGGTCAAGGACTTCCCAGGGTTAGCTTCGTGCCCTTCTCCTTTCTCCCTGCATCTGGCCCTCAGTCATCCTTCTGCCATCAGATTCTGCACTCAGGGAAGCACCCAGCCAGCACTTTGGCACAGAAGCGCCAGTGACTAAGGAATGCTTCCTTTTCCAGATGAATTTGCATATTTTAATTGAGGGCAGATGCCTTGAGTTAATTCAATGCAGCAAACTTGGGTTGAGCATTTATTATGCTCAGAGGAATAAGATTCGGAGAGCTCAGTGGGGTGGGTGGGGGCAGCTTTAAGAGGGAGGTGACATTTGAGTTCCCTATGGATTTTATAGGGGTGGCTCAGGGAGCAGCTAGACCCTGTCCAAGTCATATCAGGCTTGCTGAGAAGTGCAGGGACTCAGCAACCTGGAGAATGGCACATAGGGAAGGGAACTCTGGGAAGGGGCTGGAGTTCCTGTAAATTGTGCCAGAATGTGTGAACTTCACAAGAAGGCAATAAAGGTCTCCTGATGAGTTTTGAAAGGGGTTGGCATGGTCACACCTGTGTCTCGGAGAATGCAACTCTGCTGGCAGCACCAGAAGAAACTTGGAAAGGGCAGGGCTTGGCAACCAGGCGACCAGTTGGCCCAAGGAGTGCATTTCTAATTGTGGACTCTTAGATTCCAGCAAGCTATTAGGGGAGTTACAAGTGAGTGGTGAGATCCAGAGCCACAGCCCCGAGGCAGTTTCTGACAAGCCAGGCCACTCTCTCAGGCTCCTGCTCATGTGGCATGCCCATGGCTTGGAGCGTGGCCACTGACTGGTATTCTCTTTGCTGTCCCTCTGCCAGAGGCTCATTAAGGCTTTCCTTGGAAATGGGTGTGCCTGGAAGCCATTGGCTCCCATCCAACCCGTGTCCCACCCCAGGCAGCCCTGGGAGGGTGCCTAGGTCAGAGCCTCCCTGCCAGCCTCCTGCAGGTCGTTTTCCTTAAGTCAGGAGCTGCGGCTCTATAACTGGGCCAGCCCTTTGGAGTCTCAGCATTTCTCAAGGTGGGAGTTGGTGAGAAGAAAACACCAGAACAGGAAATGTTAGCTCAGCCTATGCTATCAGATCACCCAAAAAGGACAACAAAAAAAAACGGGAAGCTAAAAATAGCCCCTGAGGGCTAGTTCAGGTTCTGCTTTTAAGTACTGAGCACCAAGCTGAAGGGCAGTTTAACCATTTGGGAACCTCGAGGGCTGTGATGTTTCACTGAGGCCTGTTTTGAGGTTTGACAACTGGGAACGTGGACCTCAGCAAAGAGGGGGTATTTTGCTGATGGGACAGATACTGATCAGCACCCCCTCATGTGTGTAGTCCGTTAAATTCATTTCAGTCCAAACCCTAGAAGGGTGGGGTCCTTGTCATAATGGGATAGTGGAGCCACGACTGCGTCAAGGGCAGGCCAGGGTTCAAATCCTAGCTCTGCTGCCCATCCACTGGATGACTTTGGACCATTGTTTTAATTTCTGGGAACCTCTCTTTTCCTGTCTGCAAAATGGGGACAGTAAAAGTCATTGCACAGGATTATTGTGAAGACTCAATGAAATCATATGATTCCATTAGTTGGAGGCTCTGCCTAGACTTGTTCTTTTAAGTAGTATATATATTTTTTTTAAATCAGCCAGCCAGACGTTGTTCTAAGTTTTTGCATTTCCCATAGATTACCTTGTTTAACCCTTAGGGCAATTTTATGGAGTAAGTACTAAATTTAATTTCATTGGGTTTTGTAAATTTTATCAGGGAAATGGGTGAGTCTTAGGGATGTGTTTACTCTGAGCTTACTGGTGCTCAGGGGCAAGTTGACCTCTTCATCAGGCTGACCTTGCAGCCGTTCAAGCCGTGGGTCCTGCCTTGGGCAGTCTCCTAACCCACTGGGCCTTCAGGCACTGATCCCCATGGATGAGCCCCACCTTATGCAAAACTCTGCTTTGGAGTCTCTGACATCCCCCACCCGCCACGCCCCCCCACCAGAGCTTAAAAGTCAGTTGGATGAATTGGAGTCCCAATTTCAGTTTTTCCGGCAAAGGAGAAAAAGGGAGTGAGCTGGATCATTCAGCTGAGTTGCCGTAAATATGTGGCCAGCCTTTCCCATGTAGCCCCTGCTTCCTGCGGTAATTAAGGAAGGTCTGTGTGCTCAAACTCCTTTATAGCTCTTTTTAAAAACCTCGTTATGTCTTTCTTTTATTTTATCCAACAGTGTTATTGAGGTATAATTTATATCCCGTAAAATTTACTCGGTTTACGTGCAGGGTTTACAAAGTTGTCCAACCATCACCACAATCTAATATTAAAACATTTACAACCTCCCTGCTATTTCTGTTTAAAAGCAGATAAAAAGTTATGGGCTGGTCCTGTTGCACCCGTGACTGGAAAGTTTAACATGAAGAAGCTCCGCCTTAGAAGGCTAGAAGCTTCCCCAGCCTCTTAGGGAAGAGTAGTAAGAAGGCAGCTTAGAAGGGGTGCCAGGCTGCTGGTTCCAGCATCATATTAGGAAATGCCATGGAGTCCTAGCAAGCATGGACCCTGTGGGGACACTCACACCCTGTGTCTCATGGCTGCTCTTTTTGTAAAATAGAAAGGTTGGACTAGATTAGAGCCTTGAATTCGAAATTACATTCCAGGGAGCCTGGGGGTTCACCAAGGTGTCTCTGGAGCCAAGGAGGAGCCAGGAAGAGGGGGTCACCCACCTTCAATCAGAGCATCCTTTTGTTCATCTGGTTTAGATCAAAGAAAGGGTTTCACTGCAAAAAGAGAGAAAAGACAAGTTGGGCGGATGCTGAGCTGGAGTATCTTCAAGCTCCTTGAAACACTGTGGTTCTTGGATACTTCTGTCCAGGGAAAAGCCTGCCCAACCCCAGGCAAGGGTAATAGGTGTGGCAAGATGTGATGCCCCTGGGGTTAGCTGGGCAGGGCCTGGGGGGCCCTGAGCCTGGGGCTGGTCACTACAGGAGAGAGCAACCCTGTCCATTTCCCAGGAGCCGTACAGATGCTACTGTCTTCGTGCTTCGTGGGGCAATGGTGGGAGGGTACATTGTAGGGAAACACCTGTGGGGGATCAGGGTTGAGAAAAGGGAGCTTTTCCTTCCATATCAAGATTCCTTCCACAGGTGCTTCACCGTGGGAGAGCAGAGCAACCTAAGCCCTCAGTAAGGGGAGGCCACCCCTCCAGCCTCTGCATCACCCGCATCCCGTCCTGTGGCTCTCGCAGAAAGGCTCTTCCATGCCAGCATTTCCACATCACACGTGAGCTCCTGAGCTGTCAAGTCTGACCCTCTGGAAGGCTTCTCTTCAGTGTCACTGCATGTTTTAGGAGCTCCAGCCTATTCATGTTTCAGATAATTGCTTGTGGAGGGTTTCTGAGGCCACCACAAGAAAACCCCACCAGGAGTTCCCATTGTGGCTCAGTGGAAATGAACCTAACTAGTATCTCTAAGGATGTGGGTTCGATTCCTGGCCTCACTCAGGGGGTTAAGGGTCTGGTGTTGCCAGGAGCTGTGGCATGGGTCATAGATGTGGCTCTGGCCTGGCATGGCTGTGGCTGTGGGAAGGCCAGCAGCTTTAACTCCGATTCCACCCCTAGCCTGGGAACAGCCATATGCCACAGGTGTGGCCCTTTAAAAAAAAAAAAAAAAATAGAAGACGACCCCACCAGTGCCACCAAGTGTTCACAGGGGACTCTGTGATCCTAGGGATTCACTACCTGCCTGGGTGTCTGCCTCTTTCACCAAGAACTTAACCAGCAACTTGAGAACATGGTTATTGAGCATGGCAATAAATACATGCCCTGTTGAGTCAACTCAGCAAACATTTTTGGGAGAGCTTAAAAAAATGGTAGACATTATGCTAGCTGTGGGGAGAAAGGCGTGGTTAAAAGGATCCTCCTATTGGGATTCTCATCAGCTAGTGGGGACCACTGCATCTGCCAGGCACCATGTATGCATCTTAATTTTTCTCTTTTTTTTTTTTTTTTTTTCTTTGCTTTTTAGGGCTTCACCTGTGGCATATGGAGGTTCCCAGGCTAGGGGTCAAATTGGAGCTACAGCTGCCGGCCTACACCACAGCCACAGACAGCAGTGTGGGATCTAAGCCATGTCTGCAACCTACACCACAGCTCACAGCAACGCCAGATCCTTAACCCACTGATCAAGGCCAGGGATCAAACCCGCAATCTCATGGTTCCTAGTCGGATTCATTTCTGCTGCGCCACGATGAGAACTCCTCTTTCTCTTTTTCAGTCCTCCCTACCCACACCAAAGAGCTGTCAGGGTCATCTTCCCACAGTGTGGCTCTTCTTCCTGGAAACCTTTCTGTCCTCCCACAGCTGTTTGCTGGTGACCACAGCTGTGAGTCTGGCATTCTGGGTGTCCCATGATCCAGCCCAGATCTGCTTTTGCAGCCCTCTGCTCCAGACCACCCTCCACTTCCCATGTGGTTTCTGTAGCCTGGAATGGTGTCCCCTCACCTTCCTCCAGAGCACCTCAGGGCCACCTTCCATGTCCCAGGCCACATGTCCTGCACCCCTGATGAAGGAGTGAGGGAATTCTTACAGGATAGTAAGCTGATGGAGGATGTCATATGGTGACACTAGAACCCTTCCTCAGATACAAGGGACTTCTCACACGTTGGCAGTAGTAAAACCTACAAGCCTATCGTGGTTAAGGCATTATTAACCTGGTGTCACATGTCAACAACTGAATCATTAAATAAGAGTCATTAAGCATTGCAAGACTGCACGAGGACCACGTGCATCTTTTGGGACTGAAACCAGGATTGGTGCAGACTATTCTCCTTTGCAGCCACTTGACCACTTGGAATTAGAAACATCTGGCTCAGGCTACCTCTTAAGGACAGCAGCCCAGGGGACATTGGGGACGGGGAGTGAGAGTGGGGTGCAGGCCTGCCTGAGCTCCAGGGTAGAGATTCAAGACAAATACCATATGATATCACTTATATCTGGAATCTAATATAAGGCACAAATGAACCTTTCCACAGAAAAGAAAATCATGGATAGACTTGTGGTTGCCAAGGAGGAGGGAGTGGGGTGGTTGGGGAGCTTGGGGTTAATAGATACAAACTATTGCCTTTGGAATGGATTGGCAATGAGATCCTGCTGTGGAGCCCTGGAAACTATGTCTAGTCACTTATGATGGAGCTTGATAATGTGAGAAAAAAGAACGTGTACATATATGTGTAACTGGGTCACCAGGTTGTGCAGTAGAAAAAAAATTGTATTGGGGAAATAACTATTAAAAAATAATAATAACAAAAAGAAAAAAAAAGTAATTTGTTTTCTCCCTCATTAGCATGCTTTTAAAGGCAAACATCACAGTCGCCCAGGCAGCGATGGAGTTAGAAATTAGACTCTTCTGCTCAGCGAATCGCTCACGAGCTTCCCGAACACATGAGTCCAGCCCCCACCCCGACCTGGCTCCCACGTTTAAATATGAATCAGATGGTTTACTCTGTTCTACTTTCCTCTTCAGAAAGGAAAGCAGGCTCCAAACCTAATTAAGATAGCACTTCAAGTCTCTAACTAAATTCATTCACAGCCCCACTGCACTGGGCGCCAAGCTTCCTCTGACCTATTGCAAACCTGATTCAGATCAGTATCACTTATTCAGGTTTAAGCTACTAGAAAGATTTAAAAAAAAAAAAAAAAAAAAGAAGGCTGCTTTTCTCATGCTCGGTGGGGCCACGTGGCTCCGGTCCTTTGATCCCAGTCAGCACAGAGGCTCTACACCAGAAATGTCTCAAGACACACTCCTCATTAATTAACAGCTGCAGGCACTTGGAATGTTCTGTCCAAATGGCGTTAACAGACTCGCTTCTGTGGTGGCCAGAGCTTGAACGTTGAACGCAGAAGGATCCTCTTTCAAGCTACCTGCTCGCTCCCTCCCCTTATCGCAGCATTTGGAAGCAGTGCAGCTGCGGAGTTACTCACCTGGTCCCTCCCTAGTCACGTGACCCAGGAAATCCAGAACCTCTCTGGGCCTCCCTTGCCCCATGTCTAACATGCTTGGTCACATGTCCATTTTCACAGGGTGATTCTCAGAGATCCACAAATATTTGGAGATTCCTACTCTGTGCTGGGCATTGTGCGGGGCTCTTGGGAGGTAAAGGGGAATAAGACAGAGACTCTTGCCCTCAGAAGCCCATGCTCTAATTTTTTTTTTTTTTTTTTAGGGCCACACCAGTGGCATATGGAAGTTCCCAGGCTAGGGGTTGAATTGGAGCTGCAGCTTCCAGCCACTGCCACAGCCACAGCAATGTGGGATCTGAGCCACTTCTGCGACCTACACCGCAGCTGGTAGCAATGCTGGATCCTTAACTCACTAAGTGAGGCCAGGAATCGAACCTGCATCCTCATGGATACTAGTCAGATTCTTAACCCACGGAGTCACAATGGGAACTGCCTTCCTGGCTCTAATTTGTATATCCAATACTAATTATGTAGTGAGTACCCAATAAATATTAGCCATGATTTTTATGGTATGGTTAAAAAAGAAGTCCATGCTTTAAATTGATAGTTCTCAATCTGGGCAACGTTGCCCCCAGAGCACATCAGCCATAGCTTGAGACATTTTTGGTGGTTAAGACAGGGCATCTCATAGGAAGACACCAGAGGGTGGGGCTCAGGATGGTCCAATGCACAGGACGGCCCTCCACAACCAAGAATGACTCACCCTCTAAGTAGTGCCATGGTTGAGAACCTGGTCTAGGTAGATCAACCCAGATATGCAAGCAAAAACATGTCAGTGCACTGAGGTGGCAGTTATGAGAATTAGACCAAATGCTCTGCACACAGGGGCCTAGATCTGACGGTTCTCAGTAGAAGGTTGTCCTTTTTGTCCTCATGCATTGCAATACTTCTGCAAGGACTCAGGCTGGGTGCAAACATCCAAGAAAGAAAGCGGTCTTTGTGTGTGCTGCACAAGGGAAGCAGCCCTCCAGCTGACAGAAACCCAACTCATGGAACCCAGTGTGCTTCTGACACTCTGTTCCAACTCCGTCACATTCCACCCCCATCAAGGGTCCCCAAGGACGGAGGGAACCCGGACCAGAGCTGGGAGGTGGCTTTCAGTCCTCGACAGAGCTCCTCCAGGCAGAATTATAAATGAGTCACCTGGTGACTCATTGGGGAAAGGCCTCCCTGACGGTGGTGGCTCAGAACCCACCCAGGTGACATAAATCCACTTTCCCAGTTCCTTTCTTGCCTCTGCCCTCAAAGACTAAAAATAACATGTAAACTACTTAAGATGATTTACTCCAGTCACTTTTGTACTTTTATAACAGGAAAAGAAAGCAGAAGTGTTGAAAGGGGCCAAACTGGGAGGCAACCCAAGTGAGGATCTGGGAAGGTCAGAGCATGGTGAGGATTTTCTTCCATTGCGAGGGCTTTGGGCTCATTCAGAACTGGCTTCTCTAAGCAGATTGTCCCCCCGAACAGAGGAAGGGAGAGTGGACAGAACAGGAGCCTCTGACACAAAGTCTCCAGTCTCAGTGTCGGTGTTCTGAGGAATCACTCATCCTCCGAGCATCTGTTTTCCAGTCTTCACAATGGGTCTTGATGGCACCTCAAAGCCTTGTTTGGGAGATAAATGAGTTCAGGCTTTGAAAGTTAAACAGCCTTCTGTAGTTAGGTGAATGGCTGGGGGTCTGATAAGAACATTGTGGTTTTGTCTTTGTCTTTTTTTTAATTTTATTTTTTTTATTCCTCAATGAATTTATTACATTTATAGTTGTACAATGATCATCACAATCCAATTTTATAGGATTTCCATTCTACATCTCCAGCACATCCCCCCTACCTCCAACCTGTCTCCTTTGGAAACCATACGTTTTTCAAAGTCTGTGAGTCAGTATCTGTTCTGCAAAGAAATTTATTGTGTCCTTTGTTCAGATTCCACATGTAAGTGATAGCATTTGATGTTGGTGTCTCATTGTCTAACTTCACTTAGCATGATAATTTCTAGGTCCATCCATGCTGCTAAAAATGCCAGTATTTCGTTCCTTTTAATGGCTGAGTAATATTCCATTGTGCATATGTACCACATCTTCTTGATCCACTCCTCTGTCAATGGACATTTAGGTTGTTTCCATGTCTTGGCTATTGCAAAGAGTGCTGCAATGAACATTGGAGTACATGTGTCTTTGCGAGTCGTGGTTTTCTCTGGATAGATGTCCAGGAGTGGGATTGCTGGATCAAATGGTAGTTTTAATTTTAGTTTTCTGAGGCATCTCCATACTGTTTTCCACAGTGGTTGCACCAATTTACAATCCTACCAACAGTGTACTAGGGTTCCTTTTTCTCCACACCCTCTCCAGCACTTCTTGTTTGTAGACTTTTTGATGATGGCCATTCTGGCAGGTGTAAGGTGGTACCTCATAGTGTTTTGTTTCATTGGGGTTTTTTTTGTCTTTTCGCCTTTTCTAGGGCTGCACCCGTGGCATATGAAGATTCCAAGGCTAGGGGTCTAATCGGAGCTGTAGCTACCGGCCTACGCCAGAACCACAGCAAGGTGGGATCTGAGCCATGTCTTTGACTTTCACCACAGCTCACGGCAACACTGGATCTTTAACCCACTGAGCAAGACCAGGGATCGAACCTGCAACCTCATGGTTCCTAGTAAGATTCGTTAACCACTACGCCACGACGGGAACGCCTCATAGTAGTTTTGATTTGCATTTCTCTAGTAATGAGTGATGTTGAACATCTTTTCATGTGTTTTTTGGCCATCCGTATGTCTTCTTTGGAGAATTGTCTGTTTAGATCTTCTGCCCATTTTTTGATGGGGTTGTTTTTTTTGTTTTTTGTTTTTTTTTTTTTGGTATTGAGTGGTAGGAGGTGTTCATAAGTTTTGGAGATCAATCTCTTGTCAGTCGATTCATTTGCAAATATTTTGTCCCATTCTGTGGGTTGTCTTTTCATTTTGTTTATGGTTTCCTTTGCTGTGCAGAAACTTTTAAGTTTAATTAGGTCCCATGTGTTTATTTTTGTTTGTACTGTCATTACTCTTAAGAGGTGGATCTGAGAAGGTGTTGCTATCATTTATGTTGGAGAGTGTTTGGCCTATGTTTTCCTCTAAGAGTTTTATAGTATCTGGTCTTATATCTAGGTCTTTAATCCATCTAAACTCAAAATGGATTAAAGACCTAGATGTCTTTGTCTTTTAAAGATAGATCCTGGCATTGTTATGGACAAAATGAGGTCTGGGGTTTGCTTTAAGGTAACAGATAGTAGGATAAGTAGATGGAATATACATGGAAAGTAGACCACGAGTATCAGGAGGAAGGTTGGGGCTAGTGATGGGTAACCTGGACCTTCATTATTGTAGTCTGGGCTCTCTACTTTCATATTTGAAATTTTCCATTCTTTGTGAATATTTAGAAGATATCTTAGTAAAGAGCTTGGGAGGCTGATCACGCACAATGTAAATATATTAACCCTTCTGAACTATAGACTTCAAAGTAGGTATGATGGTCAGTTTTCTGTTAAATTTTATCACTGTTTTAAGTATAGCTGTATGTCTTTTAAAGTCAGTTTTTCAAATCTATATGTTTGGGGCAGAGGGTGCATGAGATACCCAGGATCAGAGGGAAAAAGCAAGCCTGGATGAAGAGGGTGAAGCTCAGCCCTGGGGAGCTAAGAGCTGGTAAAAGGATGGCCTCTCCCCAGGTGGGGGCCCGGAGGTGAGCTTTGGCACCGCCGCCCTGAGCTGCCAAGGCCCAACTGGACCTGGAGGAGTGGGAGCTTATGGATGGAGTGGAAGAGGGAGCAACAGACAAGCCCTGATTCTCCTTCCCCAGGAGGGTGAGCAGGAAGGAGAGAGGGCCCTGTGTTTGGGGAGGCTCACAGCTTGCAGAGGAAGCAGTTCAGAGAAGGCCAAGTCCTCCCGTTTGGCAGTGATGCAGTGCAGATGGAAGGCATTCAGACAAGAGTGTGGGGCCCTCCGAGTGCCTGGCTCAGTAATTTCAACTCCAGAACAGATGAAGGCGGAGCCATCACCACTCTGTTTCTAGCCTTTTAAAAAAAGTACATGTCAGAGATTGAGTCATTTGAAGCTAAGTGTCACCTGTCTCAGAACCATTTTCCTCCAGCATTAGCATTTACAGAAATGATTGGTGGCCCAGAGCACTCTTCCTGAGGAATGATGCTCACCTGCCACTGGAGGTGAAAGTGAGGGGTGCTGAGGCAGAGCCGAGGGTCTTAGGCAGAATGTGACCTCCCTTCTGGTCCTGATTCTTCAGTTGTGACACCTGGGGACATGTTACTTCATCTTTGGGTTCTCTGTGTCTCCGTCTGTGAAATGAGCCAGGCCATCTCTAAGGACCCTGGTTGACTGCTCTGTGACTGAGTTTATGCAGAAAGGCCACTTTAGGGTCGCCCCCGCAGGCCAGTCACACAGCACGTGTCTTCATTGTGATTTGGGGGCTCAGACACGGTGCGTTCTTGTTCCTTCCACTGAGTAACTTGCGCCAGAACCTGGGAAGGTCTCTAGAGCAGGGGCCCGCCTTTCTTCCTCTGTCACCGAGAGTACAGTTAGTGGCGCTAATCCCCTCTTCCTTACGAGGTGCTCGGATTTTTCCATTTCCCTCATGGATTCCAGTAACTTCTCAGTTAGTTAATAGGTTTCAAAGGATTTGGGATGGTGCAAAATGAAGGCTTTGGGAAATAACTGAGAAATTCCAAGTATCACCCCCCTTTATTCCTCCACACCTACGCACCACACACACACACACACACACACACACACACACACACACGCATGCACACTGGATTTTGAATCATATATTTTCAAGGATATTTGGCCCAGCCCAACCTCAAACCATTATTCACTCAACCTCCATTTAACAGTTGTTTTCTGAGTCCCTGAACTTGATGGAAGACCCAGGGCCCAAGAGATGGCCCAAGAGTGGCAGCAACTTTTAAATTTTTGGCCCATGAGACTCTTTCTTTAAAGAAAACTATGTTCATTTCCTGGGGCTGTCACAACAAATTGCCATACACTTGGCTTAAAACAACCCAAATTTCTTCTCCAATGGCTCCAGAGGCTAGAAGTGGGAAATCAAGGTGTTGGCAGTGCCAGCCTCCCTCCAAAAGCTCAAGGAAGAATTCCCTCCTTGCTTCTTCCAGCTTCCAGTGGCTCTGGGCATTCTTTGATTTATGACTGTGTCCTTCCAGGCTCTGGCCTCGCATGGCCTTCTTTTCTCCATCTTGTGTATGTTTTAGGGACACTTAGATTTATGGGCCCTCACTTCTCCAGATCCTTAATTAATTACATCTGCAAAGACCGTCTTTCCAAATCACATTCATCAGTTCTGGGGTGTGGGCATCCCTTTGGGGGATCATCCTTCAGCCCTCTGTGAAACCTTACACAGAGGTCCACATGGTAGACTGGAGAAGGAAGGGCCCTGGGTCCATCACATCCAAGCCCTCAACCTCACACATTCAGTGCCCTCCACCTGACAGCCTTTGGCACCAAGGAGCCGAGTTTGGAAACCAGAGCTGTAGTAGCGAGAGTTTGGGGGACTTTGGAGTCAAATCCTAGGCTTGGGAAGGACACCTGGACCTCTCTGTGTCATCGTCCGTGAGAAGTATTGGATCTACACTGCAGTGTTGACTTGTGGTCTCCGTGACATTGACTGTCCTCAGGCATCAGTTTCCTCTTGCCTCACTCCCACCCCCTGCTGGAAACAGGTGACAGAGGACCGGGGATTATGGGGATGCATCTGACTGCACAGCAAGGGGGCGTCAGGAACCAGTGGAAAAAGTCATTAATGGCTTTTAGAGGCAATTGAGAGCATCTAAAGTTGTAGGGATCAGAGACGTCTTTTCTTTTTCCCTGCAGAAATGAAGGTGCATCTCAAGCTTATTCGATTCTAAGTGCCAGAAGACAGGGTGTGATAAATAGACATGCTCTTCCCACACCCTGCCCCTACCTCTGCCTGCCTACACCACAGGCTGGAGCTGGGCCAAGCTGAGGTCCAGGGCAGCCTGCTGCTTCTGAGCAGGTCTTCTGAACCTCGGCCCTAGTGACATTTTAGGCTGCATCCTTCTTTCTCATGAGGGCTGTCCTGTGCATCCTAGGCTCTCCAGCAGCATTCCTGGCCTCTATCCACTAGTGGCCAGTGGCACTCCCCACCCCAGTGTGACAACCAGAAATGTCTCCAGACATGGCTTCCCCTGGGGCACAGAATTGCCACTGGTTGAGAACCACTGCTTTAGAGAAACTGTCCCCTCCTGAGCCAGCCTGTCAGGGGTCAGAACTGAGACAGCCATTTTCCTTGTAAAAATTAAAATGGAGTTCCCGTCATGGCTCAGGGGTGACAAACCTGACTAGTATCCATGAGGATGAAGCTTTGATCAGTGAGTTAAGGATCCAGCATTGCCATGAGCTGTGGTGTAGGTTGAAGATTCAGCTTGGATCCTGCATTGCTGTGGCTGTGGTGCAGGCTGACAGTTGCAGCTCCAATTCGACCTCTAGCCTGGCAACCTCCATATGCCATGGGTGCGGCACTAAAAAGACAATAAAATAAAATAAAATAACAAAACCACACAAGCTGCAGCCTGCCCAGAGCTTCTGGCAGAGGATTTTGATCCAGTCACTTTAGTTAACCTCTAACCAAAAAAGTACAGCCAGAATCACCAGGAAACCACTGGGTTTTCTTGTTTGCCTAACGACCTCCCTCTCCTCTCCACACAGAACCAGAAGGGGTTTCCCAGGAATAGGAGGCTCGCAGTGTTGGGTCCAGTTATTGGATCTCAGAAGGGCCTTGAGGACCTCTCCCAGTCCCCCAGGTGGGCGAGGTTCTTCGGAGACCTGCTTTCCATCTGTCCTGTCGCACTTTCAGAAATGGCCATCGCTCAGCAACTCCTCTTCCCCATGCCCCAATCAGTGACTTGGAACCCTGCCCCTCCACATTCCCTAGAGAAATTCAGTATCTGCAGAGATGACTTTTGCAGAAAGCCCATCTCCTGGGACTGAGACGCAGGGAAATCAAGCACCTGGTGTTGATTCAGACTCAGACTCTTGAGGGGGCAGACGGCAGGGCAGTGGGAGGACGGCGGGGGTGACATGGCTTTCTGGTTGATCCTCACCCTGTCCTGCCTCCCCTGTCCCTCTGGAAAGGGCCCTCCCACCCGCTCTTCTGGAGCAGTGGGTAGGGAGGTGCCTCAATCCCTGCATGCCCGGTGTGGGGAGGAACTTGAGAAATCCCTGGCCTAGATGAAAATCCTAAAAATCTCAGAATCTGCCTTGTCTGCCTTCCAACCATCTGGCAGGAAAGCCATCCTTTCAACCCAACACCTTGGCTTCTACTTGAACACCCCCAGTGGCAAGGAGCTCACTCCCTCCTAAGACAGCCAGTCCACCTGTGCCCAGCATTCTGGTCATCTGCATCCCTACAGCAGCATCCTGAATCTGGGTCTGGCTTCTGGAAAAACACACAGTGGTGGAGCCCCTGTCCCCACCCCAGGGCATCAGTCACACCACCAGCTCATTCTTTTTTTTTTTGAGAGGTCCCTTCCTCTTTTTCAGCCCTTTAGGCATTTCATGGCATGGCTTCTAGATCGCTCCCTCCCCCAGGTGCCCTTCCAGGAGATAATCCAGCATGGCATGGCCCTTTCTGATGGCATATTCTGGCCTCACACTGGGGCTGACACGTGAGGTTGGGGGGCCACCCACTCACATCCCAGGTTCTGTCAGTGCTGCTGAGGGAGCATCGGCATCTGAGACAAGTGCTTCTTCGCTAATGATGATTCATGCTGAGGCTTCCTGCCTTGACCAGTTGGCCCACTGCACCTTCTCCAGCCCATCCTCAAGTTCCCATCCACGGGTGCTGGCTGTGTTTCATCCTGGTAGTTCGGTCCATGGATTTAACCTATTGCATCCATTTATCTTGAGCCTTTATCCTTCCTTCAGTATTGCAAATGTGCCAGTGCACCATCATGTGTTTACCAGTGGGGTAGGAGCGAAACTCCCTCCTGCCTAGCAAGACTCCCTGCACCTGCTCTGGTGGCCATAGGTGTTCCACCAGCTCTGGGTCTGTGTCCTCGCCCAGCCTGTGCCTGCCTCATGGTATCGTGTGTTGATGACATCCCCCAATCTAATCAGCCTCCCAACCCCATCAGAAAACCACAGAGGAAATGAAGCTGGTGGGTTCGCTTCCTGGGGCACTCTGCTGACTTCTGACAGCAACAGCCCCCGTCTCTGAGAACGCTCATTGAATACCCCATTCCCAAATTCTGTCAGGTTTCAACCTCACCAGCCTGATCTTTCAGCAAGCAGCCGTGCCCTCTTCATGATGAGTCAGGATGAAATTTGCATTTCACTCATACCTCCTCTGTTTTCCGGCGTTCTTCAAACAAAACCCCTGGTGCAGAGGCACTGCTGGAGATAGGATCAGAAACAGAAGAAGGCAGCCATCAGGTCCCACTAGCCATCACCTCTGTGATCTGCTTGTCTTGCCCTGGTTAGGACCTCAGAATGCCCCTCCCTGCCCCCCCACTTCTCAATGGAGAGATTTCTGCAGTGGCAGCCCTTGTTCCAAGGCACCTTTCAAGGCTACAGTGCAGTTAGTTCTGGACACAGGATGCAGTTTTGATGGTGGAATTTCTGCTTCCGTGCAGTCTCCCAGCTCCCATCCCCATCTTCTGCCCCGTGAATACCAGCTGGCCTTCTGCTCATTTCCTTACATGGAGGGGCTCTCATTCCATTGATAGCCTGATGGACAATGCCGGGGACCTCCTCTAGCCCACCCTCCCTGGCCCCAAAGCCTGCTTCTGACGCTTCACTCACACTAGGTTGGCACTCTGGACACCAAAAGCCTTCCTGGACACCAGGCTTACTGCTAATGTGTGATCTGCACCCATCAGCTCAGAGCCAGGCAGCCCTGCCCTTCAGTGTACACTCAGGGGAAGACTTACCAGGTCCCGGCCTGCCTCGGTGTCCCCAGCATGCTCTCAGAGGCCAGTCTACCCAGAGGCTACCCAAGTCTATTCAGCCTACTCAGAGGCCCCTCATGCTGGGTAGACTGGCCTCCGAGCGCATGCTGCAGACACTGTGGCAGGCAGGGACCTGGTTCTACTGGCTGGCACTGCAACCCTGCCCCTGCCCATGACAGTGCCCACCGCCTCACATTTGTACATTATGTTGTAAAGTACGGAGCCCCGACTTTATAGTTTCAGGAAGGGGGTATGATTGGACAAGTTTTAGAAAGGTGAATCTAGTCAAGGACAGACTGCGCAGGTTGTGGGGTTCGAGGCACCACGGTTGGGTTAACAAGTTATGATCCCAAAGACCTCCTTCCAGCTGCCAAGGCATTTTGGAGACAGTCCTTTTCTTGACGGCACAGTACCAGGACCTTCCCTGAGGACCACAGATCTGCCAAGTCCTTTGCCCGCTGTGTCCTCCTGCAGGTGAGGAAGCTGCCCTCAGAGGAGCAGGTGGGGGACCTTGCTGCTTGTGCCAGAATCTCTCTGCTTCCCTGAAGCATCCATCCTGGGCATGAGCAGGTGTCTGGCTCCCTCTGGTGACCAGGAAATGCCTAGGCATTTGCCTTCTGTTTCCGCTGATGGTGGAAAGCACACTTGTTGAGTTAAAGACAAGTGAACACAAGTTAAAGACAGGCTGAGTGTACATATCTCTATGCTCGGGTCCAGTAATTCTGTCCATCAGGTGCCAGCTCCTTTAGAGTGACTAGAAGGATTTTTCCACAACCCACAAGCATTCTGTTGCCCTTTCTCCCTGCTGGATGGTAGGTGGAGCATGGGCAGGATTGGGAGCCCATGGAACCTGGGCTCCTATCTGGTTGTGTGGCTCTGGGTGGGTAACCTAACTTCTCTGGGCCTCAGTTTCCTCATTTGGAAATGAGGTGGACAGATCCAGGTCTCAGGGTTAGCATAAGGATTCAGTTATGTACCAAGTCTGAGGCACCTGGTACCTGAAAGATGCTTAAGGAAGAGTTATCTCCTTGTGATTAGCAATGGCATCTGTATGGCCAGATGGAAGTAGTGGTGGGCTTTCTGAACCTGAGCACTGAAGACAAAATGAGCTCGCCTTGCATGAACACCTGAGGACTTGGGTGAATGAGCATGAGAAATGCTTACCAAGGTCTAAGAACTGACCTGCAGGAGCTCCCACCCCAGGGGCTGGGTCTGACCTCCTATGCAGGGTTCTGCTGCCTCTCTGAGGCCTGGGTGCATCACTCCGGTTCTCTGAGCCTCAGCAACCTCCACAACAGCATCCCTGCCATCAGAGAGCCTCCCGAAGCCACAGAGAACATTCATGAAGATTCCAAAGCCCTTTGAAGGTAGAGGCTGTGCCTGTCAGGGAACAAGACACACCCTCTTTAGCAAGTAACTTTTCTTTGAGGAGCAGCTAGCGGAGGGCCAGAGGAAGCTAGTACGGGGTCCCCCGAGTCCAGCAAGTTCACTGGGCGATGACCCACTTCTGAGGCAGGGGTCTAAGATGCAGCACTGCCGGGGGAGGGCAGGGCACATACATCTCCTGCTCCCAGTCAGAGATCCGGGCGCCTTCAGTGCCCGGTTCATCCCACCCACATTCCGGCCCTCCCCTGCTCTCTGGATCCCCACGAGCTTCCCCACTCATTTTCTCTGTTGTCCCCATGTCCTGGCACCAGGTTTCTCTTCCTGACACACAGCTTTTGTGGGACACGCACACGTTGCCCAGGAGCTGCTGGAGCCCTGTGGCCTGAGGCTCCATGCACGCGCCAGGGTTGCTTCATATCCCGGCCTCAGCCACCTCTGCTGCTCTCTCCTGGACCGCCCTTCTGCTCCTTCCTCATTTTCCTTAAATCCTTGGTTCTTATTTCTGCTTCCCACTTTGGTGTCCGTAAATCATTGGCAAGTTCCTTGATCTCTCTGTGCCTCAGTTTCCGGAGGGGTAAAATGGGGCCGCATCTGCTGCTGAGGCTGCTGTGAGGATCGAACAGGATAGTGGAAAGTCCTTCCACTGGCCAGGTGTCCGTGCCCCCGTCACCCTTCACACCCTGTCATCGTCCCTCATGATAGTCCTCATTCGAAACCTGACTCCAGCTCTCAGCTCTGGATGGCTGCTGCCTGCATCTGGTTTACTGTAGTTCTGTCTGCAGCCCACATCCTGTGTCAGAACCACTGGCCATTTATACAATGTGCAGCAAACATACCCCTGTGGACCCAGAGAAGGGTTCGGAGGAAGGTACTAAATAAGACGAGGGTCCCACACAGGCGAGAGAGCCCCCTGCTGGTTTCGCATTCTGCCAGCCCTACCCAGGGGGTAACACCTATGCAGGGAACTGTTTGTTGATTCTGTCCTGATGTTGTGCGGACATCCTGGGACAGTTTCATTCATGCTTATTAGCGCAACTTCTGTGTCTGATTTCCATGCCATTTGGGTGCCCTCTGAGTTTCCAAGCACCTCCTCACGAATTGCCACGTGTGCTCTTCACACCAGTCTTGGGAGGCATATACCTGTTAGGGCTGCTGCTATAGAACATCCCAGACCGGGTGGCTTCAACAACAGACGTTTATTTCTCACTGTTCTGGATGCTGAAAGCCTGAGATCAGTGTGTCATCGGGGTTGGTCTCTCCTGAAGCCTCTGTCCTTGGCTTGCAGACGGCTGCCTTCTCCCTGTGCTTCACAGGCATTTTCTCTCCCCATGTCTGATGTCTCCTCTTCTTATAAGGACACCAGTCCTGGTGGATTAGAGTCCATCCTAAGGGCTCCATTCTGACTTAATCACCTCCTTAGAGGCCACATGCTGAGGTCCTTTGTGGGGCGGGATGGAAGTGATAGGACCTACACAAATGGATGGAGGTGGGCACAGTTCATCCCCCAGCAGGAGGTAAGCAAGGCAGGTGCTTGCTCCATTTGACAGCTGGAGATGCCAAGGCTGAGGGAGGGTGAGTGCCTTGAGCACAGCCTCCTTCTGTAGTGGCTCTGCACCCAGGCTGACTCTGGAGGACTCCAGGCCGGGCCATCTCTCCACTGCCCCCTGCTGGAGGCAAAGGGCAGGAACAACAGGAAGCCAGGAACCCTGCTGCCCTTCGAGCTCAGAGGATCTCTAGAGAGAACTTCTGGGAAGACCCTACTTAGCTTGCAAACAGGATGTGGGCCCTTCAGGAAGAAGCAGTCTCTTGTTTATTAGAGTGGGTTTCCTGCTTGTGTGGCTCGTGGCTTCCTGGCCCTTGCTCTGCCCGCAGCCTTTTCTCATTTCATCAGCCAGTGTGGTCTCAGCATGCTTGGACCCACAGCTTTCCCGGGGCTTTCACGGGGGATGAGGAAGGGCAGGCCGATCTCACTTGCTTTGAAGAGAGCCAGCCAGCTCCAGCCCTGCTCCTCGGTACCTGCCGCAAAGAAAGCGATGTGCTGGTAGTTCCAGCTGTGACACTTCAGCCCCACGGGGCTCTGAATGAGGAGTCATGGCCTGGCTCCTCCTGATAGTGGGCATCACATCCAGAGGCCCAGCAGCTGGCCAGACGAAGAGACATGTGCCCTCACCCTGGCGAGGCCCTGCTGGGCAGGAGGGTGGGGAGAGAAGCTTCTCCTAGCTGGACTGAGAAACAAGACCAGCAACAACTGTAGCTTTGACCAATTACTGACTCTTGCCGAGCATTCTAAGAATCCTGGCCTTGTAGATGCTTTCATTAGATACATGATTCTCCAGGGTGCCAGGGCTCCCCGCCTCTCCTGGGACTGGGTGGTCATCAGTTCATGGTTCAACAGACAAACATGGAGTCCCTTGTCCAGGCAAAGGACTGCATCCCCCTCTATGGAAAATAGGATTTTTTTTTTCCTTAAAAAAAAAAAAAAATCTCTGCCTTCCATGAGTCTACAGTTATTACAGCACGCCTACTCCATGAAACTTTATTTTTGCATCCAGGAAGACAGTAAGCAGAACTATAGGAAAAGTCTCAGACTAGGTACCATGGCAGAAGAGGGAAGAAGGAAGAAGAAAGAAAATCTCGGAAGGCTCCTTGGAGGAGGTGGTATTCAAGGCAGGCTTTAAGTGGAGGGGAGAGCTTTGATGCACTGACCAGGGCCTGGAGGAAAGCGAGAAGCTGGGTTGAAAACCAGCAGGGAAGCCTGGAACACAGGCAGCACCGAGGTCGGGTATGCCAGGCAGGGTTCTGGAGCGGAGCGCACAGTTGTGGTGGCATGCAGGGCTGCTTTGGCTGGCTGCACAAGAGCAACTTGGGTTCTGCCACTATGCACGGTGACCAGGTCTGGCCACATGCCTCCACCTCGCAGAGCTGACATCAGATGGCTCTGACATCCTTCCCTTTTCCCACATGCCTAGATGCATTTTGGGTCCCAGCTGATTCCTTGGGCAAGGTCAGCAAGGGCAGGGCCAGTGCTTCTCAACTTGGCTGCACATAGAATCACCTGGAGAGCCTGGAAAAAAAATCCCCAGGCCTGGGCTGCACCCCAGACCCCCTACATCAGCTCTCAGGGGGCAGGGCCTGGGGGTTAGTATTAAGTTTCCCAGGTGATTCTAAAATGCACCCAACTTTGAGACCCAGTAACATAGCTGACCTTGGAGGCAACATGTATGATACTGGTGGGAGGGGCCCGTAAGCTCTGGCAGCCTTAGCAACATGAGTGTTTTATTTAGTTTTGTTTATAAACTTTGCCATGGGGACAATGCTATTACACCAATTGCGTGCACTGTCTGGCCCATTATCTGTGTTCAGCAAATGGTCACCCCTTCATCCTCTCCCCTCCGCCTCCCCCTCCCCCTCCTAGCTAAGCAAGGGCAGTTATGTAATGCTGTCAGGCTGTTGGCAGAGGCCACCGGATAAATAGGTATCGCATGTTTTGCAGGCTGCCTGCTGTTTATGCATCATGTTTTATTCATGTACGTATGATGCAGAATGTTCCTTCTTAGAGGAGAAATTTCAGCCTGCAGATTTCGAGATGGAAGAATACATTTAGATAAATTGAGGGCACGGAAGGCAAGTGAGAGAAGAGAAAAGCAATTCTCTGACTGAGGGCTTGGTGGGCAGTTGGACAAGGAAGTTCTGCAAACCTGAGCTCTCTCTCTCTTCTGAGCCGGCGCTGCCCTCTAGTGGGGAAGAGCCACAGTCGACCCCAGCTTCCTGCTTGCTGCCGACTTGAGGAGACCCTCCAGGGTCTAAATTGCTCTGAGACCAGCTAAGGAAGCAGGCACATGCCTGAGAAGACCAGCCCTGCAGGCCTCCTGTCTTGGACTCATCATCCCAAAGACACAAAGAAAATTCTAGAAAGCATGTATAGTCTAGGTACCAGAAGCTTTGCACGGACTACCTCTAAGTCTCACTGTCCTGCAAGGCGGATATTCTTGTTCCCAGACATGTCTGGCTGTTTCCAAAGGCTTCACCATGAGATCCTGTCTGATTTTTTTTTTTTTTTTTTTTGGTCTTTTAAGGGCCACACCCGTGACATATGAAGGTTCCCAGGCTAGGGGTCCAATTGGAGTTGTAGCCTCCAGCCTACACCACAGCCACAGCAACATAAGATCTGAGCCACATCTGTGACCTACACCACAGCCCACGGGAATGCCGGATCCGTAACCCACTGAGTGAGGCCAGTGATCGAACCTGCATCCTCATGGATACTAGTCAGGTTCATTTCCACTGAGCCATGATGGGAACTCCCATCCTTTTTCTTATACTTACCAGATATATGATAATTATTTTGGGGGTGTCCATAGCTCTGAAACTAAATGTCAAGTCTAAATACAACTTTCAAAGAATGGTCAACATTATTTCACCTTATGAGGTATAACTGTATCAGAATTTTTAAATTTAATCAAGATCCTTCAATATCTTATCCCCAAATGCTTTATTTATCTAAATAATTTTGGGACTCTTCTTTTCATTAAAGCCTTCAGAGCTACATTTGTGATATCACAATAAAACTATCATTACTTTCTAGAATCACCGGCTTTATTTTTTTTAAGGGCTGAACCCATAGCACACGGAGGTTCCCAAGCCAGGGTGTCAAACTGGAGGTGGAGCTGCCGGCTTACATCACAGCTCAAGGCAACGCCGGATCCTTAACTCACTGAGCGAGGCCAGGGATCGAACCCACACCCTCATGGATACTAGTCGAGTTTATTAACCACTGAGCCACAACAGAAACTCCCTGTCTGTTCTTTCTCTGAGAACCTAGGTGGTCCTGGAGGCCTGAGTTCAAATCCACTTCTACTGTGTATAAGCTGTGTGGACTTGGGGCAATTGACTAGCCTCTCTGAGCTGCTGTTTCCTCATCTGCAAAAAGAGCTTATAATAACATGTATCTTACTTATCAAGCGATCGTGAGAGCCTTCGTTTGACCTCAATTATATCCAAAAGGAAAAAAAAAAACTTGGAAGTGATTGTCTCGGGACAATAGGATAATAGGAAGTTATCACCCGTTTTGAATGCATTACTTTTTTATTGAAGTACAGTTAGCTTACAATATTGTGTTAGTTTTAGGTGTATGGAATAGTGGCTCTTTTTTTTTTGTAGATGATATTCCATTATAGATTATTAAAAGGTGTAAGGTATAATTCCCTGTGCTATATGGTGAATCCTTGTTGCTTGTCTGTTTAATGTACACTAATAATGAAATATCTGATTGCATTACTTTTACAATCAGACAAAAACAAAGGATTAATTAGCCACTTTCCTCAGAAAAGAGGTCAAAACATTCACCCCCATGTTCTAGCCCAGATAGATACCACTGGAAAGATGTTGTCTCATTTTATTTCTTTCTTTCTTCTTTTTTTTTTTTTTTTTTTTTTTTGTCTTTTTAGGGCTACACCCACGGTATATGGAGTTTCCCAGGCTAGGGGTCTAATCGGAGCTATAGCTGCCAGCCTACGCCAGAGCCACAGCAACTCGAGACCCGAGCCTATGCCACAGCTCATGGCAACACCAGATCCTTAACCCACTGAGCGAGGCCAGGGATCGAACCTGTGTTCTCATGATTACTAGTCAGATTTGTTGCCACTGAGCCACGATGGGAACTCCCTCATTTTCTTGAAGTTGTATTAAGCAAATCTGAGGATCTCTCCAGAGCAAACCTGACTTGCCCTGAAGGGGTCTGTCCACTTGTCAAGCACAGAACCCTCAGCCCCACATTGCCTTGCCCCTGCCCACCTCAGTGCTAAGTCAGGACTGTCACATGAGATCCCAGTGTCCTCAGGTGTCCTCCCTCCCAGGAAGGGATCTGGAGCTAGAACTTGGGTGTCAGGCACTGTGGTTTTTAAGTGTATATGCTTCCTCCTTCACCACTGACTGCCCTGAGGGCCGCCGAGAAATGCCTGCCCCCTAAATTCCCTTTTATCCTCACCATAAATTCTACTGCCATAGAATATTCTGTTCTTTAAAAGTATACTCTGGGAGTTCCCGTCGTGGCTCTGCAGTATCCATCTGACTAGTATCCATGAGGACGCAGGTTCGATCTTTGGCCTTGCTCAGTGGGTTAAGGATCCGGTGTTGCCGTGAGCTGTGATGTAGGTCACAGGTGCAGCTAGGATCTGGCGTGGCTGTGGTGTAGGCCGGCAGCTACAGCTCCTATTGGACCCCTAGCCTGGGAACTTCCATATGCCGCAGAAGTGGCCCTAAAAATACAAACCAATAAAAATACGCTCTTTGGAAAATATTGTCATTTGTTTCCTGACTTTATTGGGTATGTTTTAAATGACTCTTTACTAAAATTGACCTTATATATAGGGACAGACTGGAAGTGAATGTCTCTATGAATAGGAGTGTTTCCCTCTGGGTGATGAGAGATGGTGATTTGTGCCATCTTCCTTGTAATAATAACAATAGCTAAAATGTATTAAACACGTATCATATGCCAGGCACTGTGGAGAGCCCTTGACCTGTATTAATCACTTCGACCTTCAAACAACCTTGCAAGGTAGGTGCTGTTACTATTTCCACTCTCAGGTGAGAGCATGTAGGTTCAGAGAAGGTGAATACCTTTCTCTAGGTCACACAGCGAGTTCAGACACTGGCCAGCTCCAGGCAGGTCTATATTCTTGGCCCCTGTGTGGTGGTGCCTCTCCATCCTTGCTTTATTCTCGGATGATTCTTCAGTGAGCCTATATGTCTTTTAAGATGAAGAAAAGAGGTTTTGTTTTTAAATGAACCTCTATTGTCCTACCAGTGCAAAAAACACATAGAAATAAATTTGATACAAATACAGTAATGTCCATGGGAAATATAGGAACGATGGTATTTCTTTATATGATTCTGTATTGATCACCCACATTCTCTAAAATAAGCATCTCTTACCTAAGTAATCAAAAAAAGTAATACATATAAAGCAGAAGAGAAAATCCTGCTGTTAGAAGTACCAGTGAGAAGAGTAACAGCTAATGTTTCTTTAGAAAGTCTGTGTTCCAAGAAATTATCTGATTTGCTCCTCAAAGGTACCTGAGGAGGTCTAGGCTATTGTGAACCCATTTTACAGAGGTGGGAACTGAGGTGCAGGGAGCGTTTGCGCTGTGCTCACAGATACACGGTGAACAATGGAGCCTGACCCTGCCCTTCCTGTAGTATCCTGACCTACCCTTAAGGTGTGTGACCCCTGTTCTGTTCCACTGGTGCTTCTCCGAAACACGAGTGGGTTTGTCTGATTACAGAGTGAGTAGAGGTGCTAGGAGAAAACCCTGGAGGTCTGGATGGCCTTTTTGCTTTTCTTTCCGCAACATAAAAGAGTTTGTGCTTTCAGCTCCCCAGGGACAGCCTTCACCCCTGGGTCCTGGGCCTGGTGGGATGTTGGCACAGAAGCCAGGCCCTGTGTCACCCTCCAGCAGAGAGGAAAAATAAAGGCTGGAAGGGAAAGGTCAGCATTTTCTCCTTCACACAACACCCTGTGTGCTACTGTAGCCAGCCCAGGGACAGGGGTCTTCTGTGGGTCCACTAGGGGGCAGCAAAGAGCAGACCTTCAGGTGGGCCTGAATGCTTAAGCCTCCAGGCCCGCTGAGAGGAGGAAAAGACCCACATCGCATTTCCCTTCCCCGGGTTCTGCTAACTCTTACAGCACCCAGCAAAGCCACGGAGCATCGGTGGAAATCAGCATTTATGAAGTGCTTCTGTTCCAGAGGTCATGCGGGGCCCTTAACATCTGCTCTCGTTCACCCGTTTATCCCTCCGTAGAGCGCTATGAAATATGCCATATTAGCATCTCCCCTTTTCAGATGTGGCAACTGACAGAGAGGGTGAGGGGCTCCCCTGGGGGACGGCCAGCAGGAGTCCCACCCAATCCAGTAGAACCCAGTGTTAACCCCACCACATCCACCTCTGAAGCCAGATAGTTTCTATGCACATCCTCCTCCTCTGTGGGGCAAGTATGAGAAGCAGGTGGCTGGCTACCTGTGAGTAGCAGGTTTGGGGTTGGATTCGATGTTTGCTCTTTAACTTTGCTTGTTTGTGCTTGAGCTAACTGAGGACCCAGTTCTTCAGAGGGCACAGGGGTCAACTGCCCCCTAGAAGCCATGTGTCCTGGAACAAGTGGCTTAACCTCTGTGGATACCCGCCCCATTGCATTGTTAGAAGGAATCACAAGATAATGTGTATAAATCACATTGTCCAGTCCCTGACATCATACAAGGAACACTCAATAAATAGTCAATGGTCATTTTTCTATAGATACTTCTGTTACATGTGTATTGACAGATAAGAAAATGTAATAATCATGTTTTTAATGCAGAAAACATATTACAGCTTAATAAATGGTTGTGAAACAAACATCCATGCAGCCTGTAAATAGACCAAACAAAACCAGCACTCAAGAATACCCACCCACCAACCCACCTCCTGCATAGTTTCTCACTCCCAGGCAACAGTAACCACAGTCCTGACTTCTCTATTATTCATTGCTCTGTTCTTCTTTAGAGTTGGACTGCCTAGTTATATATCACTAAATGGGAGTTCCCATCGTGGCACAGCGGAAACGAATGCAACTGCAAACCATGAGTTTACAGGTTCGATCCCTGGCCTTGCTCAGTGGGTTAAGGATCCAGTGCTGCCATGATCTGTGAGATAGGTCGCAGATGCGGATTGGATCTGGTGTTGCTGTGGCTGTGGTTTAGGCCAGCAGCTACAACTCCAATTGGACCCCTAGCCTTGGAACCTCCATATACTGCTGGTGTGGCCCTAAAAAACAAAAGACAAACATGTATACATATATATCCCTAGATGGTTTAATTTGGCTGTTTTCGATTCTGTGTAAGTGGTATCATCGCATCAGTATGCATTCTTGCCTGTGTCCCTTCCTTTGCTTGGAATTATGTCTTTTGAGTTTCATCTGTGTTATTAATGATTTGTTTTCTTCGCCGTGTAGCAGTTCCGGCATATGGAGATGTCACAGTTTGTTTCTCTGTTGTGCTGCTGATGGGCATGGGGGTTGTTTCCAGTTCAGGTATCTCACAGTGTTAGGACAAGCATTCTTGGATGTGTCTCCCAGTAGGTGTCAGACTCTCTGTAGGGTATTTACCTAGGAGTTAGGATTGTGGGTCATCAGGTGAGTTCCTCTTTGCTTTTATAGACACTGCCAAAGTTTTGCCAGAGTGATTATCTAATCTATGCTCTTAACAGGCGTGTGCAAGAGGCCCAGATCCCCCACATCCTTGACCATACTCGGTACTGTCAAGCTCTTTAATCAGCTGAAAATGCATTTACATTTCATCGGGGTTGTGATATACATGTCCCTGGAGTCTAATGAGCTTGAGCATCTTGTCCTCTTCCATTGTTTATTTGAATTTCCTCTTTGGCAAGGTACCTGTTAAGGTTTCTGCCTCCTTTTCAGGTGGTTCATCTTTTTCTCATTGATTTACAGGAATTTTTGTATAGTCTTGATTTCAGCTCTGTAATTCTTGTTTGGGTGTTTTCAAGAATGTGTGTTACACATATAGTTTCCTATGTTTTTGCTTTCTTAGTGGGCTCTTTTAATAAATCTGAGGAGTGACCCTTCTTAATTTTATCGTAGACCAATCTGTCAAGCTTTTCTTTTAATGGTTAGGGCTGTCTTTGTTGGATTTAAGAAATCTCTCCCTGGAGTTCCCATTGTGGCTCAGAAGTTAGTGAACCCAACTAGAATCCATGAGGATGGGGGTTTGATCCCTGGCCTCACTCAGTGGGTTAAGGATCCAGCATTACCGTGAACTGTGGGGTAGGTCACAGACACGTCTCAGATCCCACATTGCTGTGGCTCTGGCGTAGGCCAGCAGCTACAGTTCTGACTGGACCTCTAGCCTGGGAACCTCCATATGCCATGGATGCAGCCGTAAAAGACAAAAAGATCCCCCCCACGAAAAGAAAGAAAAAAAGAAAGAAGTCTCTCCCTGCCCCCAACATCGTGACAGTACTTTTATCTATTTTCCTCCATAAGCTATATTGTTTTGCTTTTTCACACGGGTCTCCAATCTGCCTGGAATTGATTTTTTACATGTGTTCTGCAGCTGACTTTTTTCCCCTGTAATTTCGAGTTGTCCTCGCACCATTTATGGAAAAGATCATTCTTTCCCCCGCTGCTTGGTATGCATACTTTGTCGTAAGTCAGATGTCCACGCAAGCATGGATCTGTTTCTGGCCTCTCTCTTCTCCTTCACTTGTGCATTTGCTGTATCTTGTGCCAGAAACGCACTGTCTTCATCATTTATAGCTTTCAAAGAAGTCCTGATATCCAGTGGGGCAAGTCTTGACAATTCTTCTTCAAAGATATCCAGGTTGGCCTCCACCCTCAGCATGTCTACACATAATTTGGAATCAGTGTGTCACATTCTACAAACACACAAAAGATAGTCTCTCGTTTTTTATTAATTATAATAATAAAGTCAATTAATTCTTCCTAGGCCGGGCAATTCCAAATATAATATGTAAAAGTCTTCATTGGGATTTTTCAAGTTCGTTTGGTTCTCTCTCTCTCTTTTTTTCCTTTTAGGTTTGTTCCTGCGTCATGTGGAAGTTCCCAGGCTGGCGTTGAATTGGAACTGCAGCTGCAGGCCTGTGCCACAGACACAGCAATGCCAGATCTGAGCTGCGTCTGCAACCTACACCACAGCTTGCAGCAACACCGGATCCTTAACTCACTGAGCAAGGCCAGGGATCGAACCTGCATTCCTCACACTATGTGGCGTTCTTGACCTGCCTAGCCACAACAGGAAATTCAAGTTCTTTTGGTTCTATGTGTCTGGTCCGACCCCTTTTTGTCAGGCCGTCCTGTCAGTCCCCTTGGCACATTGTATCTAGAAAGAGGCACGTTGATGGGAGAGTCCTCAGCACTGAGAGAGCCACATGCAGAGACCACTGTTCAGGGAAAGAGCAGCTCGGGGCTGAGTCCCAGCTCTGCCCCCAGTCGGCTGGCTGAACTTGGGCAGACCTTGGCCTAGAAGAGTTGCTCCCTTCCCCTTTTGTGTCACTGTTGTGACTGGGGTTCTCCTTCACACATCGTTTCAGCAGAGGGTGAGATGACTGTCACACTGGGCCAGACTTGGAACAGAACAAAAGAAAAAGGCAGCATCTCTGCCTCATGGGTATCTGGGACTGAGCCCTGAGCATTCATTGCCATGTCTGAAAAATGATCCACAAAAAATGTCCTGTGGTCAAGTAATTAACAAGCAGCTTCACACAGCATCCTGTTCTTGGAGATTCACATGTATATTTGCAGGTATTAGATCTGAGATTGTCCTCAGATTCGCATAGCAATTGTATTCGTTTCCTGTCTTTGCTATTAATAAGTTAGCAGAAACTTAATGGCTTAAGATAATACGAATTTATGATTTTAATTGTGGAGGTCAGAAGTCCATAATGCCTGTCACTGAGCTAAAGTCAAGGTGTCAGCAGGGCTGCCTCCCTTTGGAGGATCCTTTCTGGAGGGGAGAATCCGTTTTCTTGCCTTTTCAGCTCCTAGAGGCTGCTCACATTCTGGGGGGTCTCAACCCCACCCTCCATCCTCCAAGCGAGCAGTCACTAGTCAGGGCTTTCTTGTGATGCCATTGCTCAGGTTCTGGGGTCTCATCTCCTTCTCTGAGTCATCTTCCTCCTTCTTCCACATTTAAAGGTCCTTTGTGTTTACATTGGCTCATTGGGATAATAGCGTAATCTCTTTATTTTAAAGCAACTGATTAGTGACCTCAATTTCACTTGCAGCCCTCATATCTCTTTGGTCAATTACAGTAACAGACGCAAGGTCCAGGGATTAGGGTACGGACAACTTTGGGGACTGTTTTTCTGCCTCCCACATGATGGAACTTAGCCTGCAAGTCTGCTCACCCCAGCTCGATAACACATATAATGCATTGCTGTTCGTGTTATTTACAGCGCACGGTACAGCGGGAGGTCGTTCTCTAACCCCACACCGTTTTGCACGCTCCTCTTTGACATCCTGTGGTAGGTTGATTTGTCGTGGCCTTTCTTCTTCCCGAATACAAACTCCACCACAAAAGCAGGGACTTCTGTCTCTTTTGTCCACAGACATATCCCAGCTCCTTTCACAGCACCCAGCACCTGCAAGCACCATTACATATTTTGAATGATGGAGAATGATTGGAAGTCTCTCCAATAAGACAGTGAGTTTTTTCAGAGAAAATGCCTTGTCCAATTTATGTCTTTCCCCAGGTCCAGAGATGGCTGGTACTAAGCCTTAAGATTATATAGCATCAGATACATGGTGTATATGATGTATATCTGGGCTGCACAGTTACACCAGAGGTCCCCAAACGTGCTTGGTTCACTGGGCCCTCAGTGTCTTATTTTCCTAAAGCCCAGAGTCTGCAAGAAATGCCCCACAGTCATGTTTAGCATGTCGTTACTTCATGCCTGTTTAGAAAAAGAACACACATGAAGTGAAAGAAAAAATATTTCTATTTTTAAGTAAGCATAATTACTTACTAATAGGTTGTGTTTCCCTGCCTGGGGACTGCACAGATTCTCAAACCTTGGAATCAAATTGGATTCCATCACCCCCATTTCCTGTTCTGCATTGATTTCCACACAGCATCTGCTTTTTATCATGGTGACCACTGAAAACTTAGTTCACAAAGGTGTGATGTGGTTGAAAGGAATGGAGCTCAATCCAGTACGAAACCATCAGCTACCTTGAGTAGGTAGTTGTACGAGGGGCCTCTAACAGATGTCAGATAGTGCTGAGTTTCCCTCAAAAACATAAAACATTTTGCTGTGCCCCTGTGAATTCACTGTGGAACCCCGAAGTGCCTCGGCACACAGTTTGGGAACTGGAGATTTATGCAGAAAGCCTGTGTTGAGACCAGGATGCCAGACCAGAATGTCATCACCCAGGTCATCTCATACCCTCTCCCTTTGTCCAGTTGTCACATCCCTAGAAAGCCAGGTTAGCATCAGAATGAGCTTGGCGGGTGGGCAGGGGGATGAACTCTGGACTCTGAAGGGCCAGTTGGTCTTGGGATCACAGCTGCTTCTCCTGAGGAACCCACTTGGGGGGTCTGGCCTGCTGCCAGCTCCAGCCTGTCTCCCCCGGTGGTGGCTTTAGGAAATGAGACTGGGGGCGGGGGGTGCAGTACACTCTGGAGAGAGGAGGCCGGGAAACATACCTGTGCTGGCCCTCATTGTAGCAGAAGGGACAGGGGCGTCATCTACATAACAAACACTTCTGTGGCACTTTCTGGGTGCCAGATGCTATTCTCAGAGCTTTACAAACATGAGGTCATTAAATCTTCTCTAGAAGCCCCATGAAATAAGCTGAATAGCATTCCCATTTTACAGATGAGAAAGCTGAGGCACGGGGAAGTTCAGTAGACTTTTTCCAAGGTTCACAGAGCTCAGAAGTGGTGGAGCGGGGACTAGAACTCAGGTGGCCGGTGCTGTCTCCTGAGCTTCCTCCAGTACAGTTTTCCCTGAGGGAATGAGAGAAACCCGGCTTCAGAACCTGGCTGTGCTGCTTTCTAACTTTTTTTTTTATTTATTTTTAAATTTTTATTATAATTGCTTTACAATGTTCTGTCAATTTCTGCAGTACAGCAAAGTGACCCAGTTATACATATACATATATATATATATATATATATATATATATATATATATATACATACATACATTCTACCTTTTAAACTTTTCTGAGTTTCTGTTCCTTCCCTGTGAAATGGGTGCAGTAGACTCCCCGCGGGGATCACTGAAAGGATTACAGGAGGTTATGCTTGTAAAGCAGCGGGCTCAGGGAGGTAGTGAGCATTTCTGATCTCCGTGTCTCCTCCCCTCCCGTGTACATAAATCTTGCAGCCAGCAGGGGGAGGCACTGAGCCACTCAAGAACCTTCTCTCCTGGACCTGAGACGCTCAACACAGGGCTTCAGGATTTTAGTGCCCGACCATCTGTTTCTTGTCATTTAGGCAGAACTTTTTGAGGGGATTTTGCTAAACAAGAGCAAAATCACAGCCTGGTGGGATGAATCAAAAAGAGAGCAAGGAAGCAAATTCAAAAGTTCCTTTCTGGGAGATCACAGTCTGCCTCTTTGCTCTCTGGGGAACAGCATCCCCCAAACACCCAGGGCCATGCTCTCTGACGCTGCTTCATTTGTGCTTTTATCCTGAGACATTTCTCAAGTGCAGAGGGGCACTTCCTGATGCGGAAAGGCCCCCTCCTTTATCCCTTGGAAAATATTCGAGACCCCACTGCTGCTAGAGGTTTACTTGACATCTTTCTGATAAAGGAAAATGCTTAGAAAAATGTTCCCGAGATTTCAGCTGAGTGGGGGAATGCTGTCCACACAAAAATAGGCATCCTACCTCTTTCTTTGATTTTTGGAACGGGGGTCTCATCAGGTTTCTTTGGGAGAGAACTCTGTCCTATTGCATGGAAAGCCACAGTTCAGCATTTTGGAAAGCTGTGCCCTGTCCTGGAGGCCTGGGGTGGGAGGTGCCCTTGGCTGGATGGAGAGACCACCTTGGCACACGGCTTCTCCATGAGGCTCTGTCCATCCACGCTGCCAGAATGGGTGGCTGGCCCTTCTGGGCCCTGCTGGGCTCCTCTGGAGAGCTGAGCTTGAGGGATGCCCTTCCTTTTGTGTCATAACTTGCACAAGGGCAGGAGGTCCAGGACCTGGAGTCTCCCGCTTTCCCGTGTTGTCTGGCCTGTCCACACTCTCCACCGCCCCCATGTCGGGAAAGAGTGACAACAATCTGGACACAGGTTCCAAGGCTCATTGGATGTTTCTTTCCAGTGATACTAAAAGCTTGGTCCTTGGACCTATTCAGTGTTATAATTTTCATTGTTTCATCCATGGGGGATGGACCAGTGATTATTTCATTGATTGACATTTTTATTTCATTTGCGTGAAAGGAGGTGCATTATCGTGATGGGCAGGGGGTTGCTGCTGGGGATCAGAGTGTCTGCTGCAACGATGGGAGGAGAGTCAGAAGGGCACCGTTTGCAAGAGAATTGTGTTTCTATCTCTGTGTCCCTTTCTTCTGGGCGGTTGATTTACTTGCCGAGGTATCTTTAGAGCACCAATGGGTGACCACAGCCTGCAGCCTGGACAGGAGGACACGGCTGGCTTCATCGTATTGCCCTTCACTCAGTCTTCTCCTGGGTGCTGCTCTTGCCCTAGACACCCTCCCCATGGCTCTGCTCTCCCGCATCCTTCTTAGCTTCCCTTCCTGCTTCACTTACCTCCATCTGTGGAATGGGGCCAAGACCAGCTCTACTCCCCAATGATACCCCACCAAGGACAACGCTCCTAAATCTAGCACATACCTGAACGATCCCTACTTTCCAATAATACCCCCACCTTTCTTAGCTTTCTCTGTTCAGTTGTCTGAACCTAAGTTGTGACCAACCAGAGCCAGTGTTGTAACAAATGTGCTCCTTTCCAGATTCCTGTAAAGAGGACTATCTGTGAGACTGAGGGTCACCAGCTGGCTATGGGACAGGCTACCTTGAGACACTTGAGCTTCTAGATTGCTCCCCATCACAGAGCAGGATTTCACTGAGGGCAGATTCAGCCCCATTCCTGTGATAGAACCCATCCTCTTTTCATTCCTTCCTTCATCCCTTAAAAGCCGTGTTTAAATGGCTGTGTTGGGGTTCTGGGTTCTTGTCCGTGAATGGGGAAGATATGGCTTCCTTTGCCAGGTATGTAGAAACCAGTCAAGCTCCTGTCTATGGTTTCTTGTGTTCCCCGTCTCCCCAAGACAGTGAGCTCCAGGAAGGCTGGCTTTTTGACTGTTTGGTCCAGTGCTGAATCCCCATCCTAATGATCATGCTGCTTATTAGCACATAGAAGGAACTCAATAAGTATTGATTAAATGGATGACTATTTGAGTGGTTCCGTGATGACATCACTGAGAGATTTCAGGCTGAGTTATAGTCCACCCTGCGAACAGACCAGAATGACCCTCTGCTGAGCTCACATTCCCTCGGGTTGAATCTGTCTCCCACCTTGTTCTTTAAGTGTCATATGGACCTGTTAGCACCCACCCTCTGGACCCTCTGCTTGGATTGAATTGACCCAATCAGCACATACTGATTGTCCCCATGGGTGGCTAGCCTCTTGTGAAAGGGTCACTTCTTTACCCTTATTTTTATCCCTGGGGCCTTGGGAATTGTCAGTGCTTAGGAAATGTTTACCAAGTTGAAATTTATTTCATTTGATTTTCATTAAAGTATAGTTAATTTATACTTCCATTTCTGCTGTACAATCAAGTGACCCAGCTACCCATACACACCCTTTTTTTTTTTTTTTGCCCATTTTCCGTCAGCTTCTTACTGGAGAGACTGGATACAGTTCCCTATGCCGTACAGTAGGGCCCCATCCCCCATCCATTCCGAATGTAACCGTCTGTATCTACCAACCCCAAACTCTCCGACGGCCCCCCTCTCTCCCCTCTCCCCGCCTGGGAAATGTAAGTCTGCCCTCCATGTCCGTGATCTGTTTCTGTTCTATAGACAGGTCATTTGTGCCACATTTTAGATTCCATGTATAAGTGATATCATATGGTGTTTGTCCTTCTCTTTCTGACTTACTTCACTAAGTATGAGAGTCTCCAGTTCCATCATGTTGCTGCAAATGACATTATTTTGTCCTTCTTGAAATTTAAATAGATACAGGCTGTGGAGTTTTAGTTTGGGCTTTTTCCACAGTAATCCAACAGTTTTCTGCAAAAGTCCGGGTAACATATCCACCAGATATGTACCTAAGCATGTGCCTTATACCATCTTATTGAGTCCAGCAGAAGAGCTGAGTCCAGAACAGCTGTTACGACAATAACAGATAGCCATTCCAAAAACATGGAGGGACTGCAAAATCGAAACTTTAAAAATGTCTGATTAAATGTGCTCAAAGCATACCATTATGTGAGCTTTGTTATTTGCTAAATTCAAGGCCCGTAAATATTTCAGTACATTTGCGAATAATTTGTGGCTTCAACTTTCCTCACTTCACAAGAATTCCTGAGTTTGCACAATGAGTGCTGCGAAATCTCAACACTAAATTAAATGAATTACATCAAGCCAAAAAAAAAAATGTGAAAGCAAAATTATAAACATCCTTTCAAAAATGTTGTGGAGGAAAAAAATGATCTCATAGCAGACATGAATATATTTTAATAGGTTTGCCATGAAGTGGGGTGGAGTCCTCTAAAAGTGTGCTTGGAGCCCACAGTCATCTCAAAGCAACCCATCAAAAACTATAAAATTTCTGCCTAGTAGTACTGTAATAGAGTTTCCAAAAATGTGAAATACTACCTTCCCTCTCTAGGATTTTTAGACTGATTCCTCCAAAGTTATTTGTCTAATTAGACCTCCCATCTGATCAATGTAAAAATAGTTTTCTTGAGCTTTGACTCTTTTGCTCATTGAATGGCTTCTGCTTTTAATCTAATCTTGGTTTTGTCTTCTTCTTTCAGGTATCCTGTTCACGATGCTGGTGTTTGGACCCGCCTGCGGATTTATCCTGGGCTCTTTCTGTACCAAAATCTATGTGGATGCAGTCTTCATTGACACAAGTAAGGAGTTTTATCTCAGTTTCTAAGCGCCATCCATAAACCCTTCCACCGCTTAAAGGAGCCCCTGCCTCTGGGTTCTAAGACCTTCCCAACTCAGCAGCAGGATGCGTAGCTGGTGCCTGTCTGAGATTTGAGAAAAGAGCATGAGTGTTGGTTCACAGAGCCTGGACTCAAGTGTGTGTTCTGCCCGTGTTTCCTTAGGAGCCAAATAAATAATCCATTGTCATTGATTTTGCTCCTCAAATCTGAATGTTCCTCATCTGTAAATTAAGAGCAATAAAATGTACATCTGCCTCACGGGGCTACTGTAAGATACATCAGAGAACAGATGTGGAAATGCCTGGCATGTCACATACTCATTGAACACTGGTCCCTTAACCCACACGAGGACCCTGTTTTCTAAACGAAAAGTTGAAGTACTTGTTCTAGAAATGCAAGTGTATGCATGGGGTCAAGGGGACAGGATATTTGAAAATCATTTCTGTAAGAAAGATACTGTTGTAAAGGGCTTTATAGAGAAACACACCACACCTCAAGCCCATTTCAAGCAACACTTCTTGTGTTCCTAGCAGCAGGGGCAAATGTATTTCTCAGCTTGCTCTGGGCCGCCCCTCCCCACCCCCCAACTCTGATCCCTGAGCACACTTTGATTAAATAGAGTACTGGTTGAGATGGGCTAGGCTTTGTAGTGGTAATAGCCAGTGCTCAAATCTAAGTGAGTTTATGCAACCAAAGTTTATTTCTCAGCTGTACCATATCCAGTGCAGGTTGGTGGTGTTGGCAGGGTGAGGCTTGCCCTCTAGGACCCAGAAATTTCGTCTGACCCCAATCCACCTGGTTGCCAATGCAGGAAACCAGACTGTGGCACACTGAGCAACTGCTCAGAAATGACATGAATACACACATTTCAAAAGCCACAGCAAGCCGCCTGATGTATTAGCCTTCTATTGCTTTGTGCTAAATTATCCCAAGCTCAGTGACTTAAAACAATCATTGTTATCTCTCAGTTTATTTCTCTGGGTCTGGAATTCAGGAGCAGCTTAATTAGCTGGGTGATTCTGGCTCAGAATCTCTCAGGAGGCTGCAGTCAAGGTGTTGGACTGGTCTCAAATCATCTGAAAGCCCGACTGGAGGGGCTCCGCTTCCAAGCTCACTCCATGGCTGCTGGCAAGCCTTGGAAAATCAGCTTTCAGGCTGGCTCCCACCAACCGCTCTATAGGGCTAACCTCAGCCTGACTCTCCTGGAGCCCTCAACCCAAGAAAGGGTAAGATCACCTGGGACAAAGCCGTAGTCTTTTTATAACCTAGGCTAAGAAGTGACACCTCATTGCTTCTGTGGGATCCCGTATGTTAGAAACAAGCCACTTGTTTCTGTCTGCACTTGGGAGAAGGGATCATTCCACAAGGACATGGATTCCAGGGGTGGGGATCATTGAAGACCATCTTGGGACTGCCCACTCTATGGGGTCACAACTGCATGCTCGAAAGAGGACACTGTATTCCTGTGCATCTTAGCTAGTTGAAAAGCCAAGTTTCCTGTCTGTGAAAACAGTGCAGGAAGCAGGTCCAGCTTCTCTTCCCCCTCCCAATCTAGTCTCAGGATCAATAAGGACTCTCAGTCCCCCGGTTCTCAATTCATCATCTCTCGACAGTACTAAATTTACTAATTCACCCCAAAGAAATAATGTGGTTTTAAATCCGATCAAGTCACTTGGTGATTCACTCCATTAATCCCACTGATATATTTACTTGTAGCTAATGATGTTACAAATTTCCAAAAGGGAGGGGAAAAAAATCCAATGGAGCCTTATTTATTTATTTATTCTTTTAAAGCACTGGGTCTGTTCAGGCAGTGATTGAATGCTGCCATTTTGTAGCATTGGTTGGCCCTTTGTGCCATATTCCTAGCGAGCAGGTGGCAGGGTGGCCTGGTCAGAGAAACACACCAGGGTGGGAGCCAGCTGCCATCTTGCTTCTATGGATGAAAAGGCAGCTTACACCGCTGCACCAAAGGCAGCACAAGACAGAAGGGGAGGGAAGCGGGCACATTCCCAGGGCCACAGGGAAGGCTGCCTGGGGTGAGAAGGCGGATGTCCAGGCAGTATCCTGCCCCCAGCATGCCAGCCATGCCCCCCTTTAATCAGGGCTTGTGAAATGCCAGAATTCCAGAGCCAGCAAGCACCTCAGACATCATTCACTTTCAGCTCTTGCATTCTATAGACCAGGAAGCTGATGCCTAGTGAGAGAAAAGGCTGTGCCTAATCTAAGGGATGTATCCGAGCCAGCATGTGGGTATTTCCACTTCCAGATGCCCCCTCGCCAAGATTCCTCTTGGGGATGAAATTGCATCTTTTCTCAGTGCCTGGGATGACCAAGAAGTAGACAGGTGGCTAGAGGGTATCCCCTGGGTGCACCCTCCCTTTGCTTGGGCTGTTCCCTCAGGCTGGACCGCTGTCCCCACCCTTTCTGCTCCATCTCTGTCCTCGCCCTTCAGGGCACAGTGGGAGGTGGTGTCACCAGTGGTCCTGGGCTCACTGGCAATTTGACACCTCCCCACCTAAGACAGAGGGACTGTTTCCATTCCCTCCCGGCATCCTGCTGCCAGCAGCCTTCTTTTCTACAGAGTTAATAGTGGACTTCAGATCTGATGTTGCAGCACGAGTCTCCCTCTTTGTTTGCAGCCTTTCTGAAGGCCCCGGGAGGGCTGGTGCTGCTCTTTACCAGCAGAGGGCAGAAGAATATTATTTATTCTATTCCGAGAGCCAGCCACAGAATTCTGTAGTTCCCGGCAGTTTTTATTGTTTCTAATCCAGCGGTGGAAACTTGTCATTCTGTCTCTGGGTGGACTGGGGCTGTATTTCAAGGAATGGGATGGCCCTTTCCTGTCTTTTCCTCACCCACTGAGACTGAGCCGGTCTATAGGGCCATCGAGCTGAGGAGAGCGTGCCCTTAAGCCTGCATATACAGGGGCCATGCATGCAGCCATATGTTTCTGAAATTCCAGCTGAGACCTGGGCAAGGGACCTGGGAATCAGCAGCCTGGGAACTGTGCGAGGTGGGCAAGGCAGGTCCCTGGAAGGCCCCTGTTAGAGGGCAGATGGCGGACAGAATGTGCTTCCTGCCTGGTAGCCTGACAGCTGCGGAGGAAGCAGGGTTGAAAGGGAGAGATCAGTGAGACCCTGGTTGGAATGTGTGTGCAGATGAAGCTGGGGGTGCCGGGGAGGTGGTGGGTTGTGAAAACAGGCCAGCTGTGGGCCAGAGAGACCCCATGGGCAGCTCCCTGGGAGGGCTCCATGGGCAATGCTTAGACACGAGGATTCTACCGCCACTGCTTTTCATCTGTGTTTGATCCCTCTGTGGCTCCCTTTCCCCGCTTCTTGAAGAGGATAGACACCGCCTCTGACAGCCTGGGCAAGGAATCTTTTTAGAATATCTTTGTAAGACTGAGATCAGTCAAGGACAGGACATAGAAAGAAGGGCTTGGTAGGTCCCGTTGTGGCTCAGCAGATTAAGAACCTGACCTAGTGTCCATGACGATGTGGGTTTGATCCCTGGCCTCACTCGGGGTTAAGGTTCCGGCATTGTCACGAGCTGTGGTGGAGGTTGTAGATGCTGCTTGGATCCTGCATTGCTGTGCCTGTGGTGTAGGCCCACAGCTGCAGCTCCTGTTCTACCCCTAGCCTGGGAACTCCCATATGTTGCAGACTCTTTTAAAAAAAAAAGACGTGTTTGGTAGCAGAGTAGGCCCCTAAGTGTTGGACTGATCAACCCTCCTTCACAGTGTGGGTTTAACAGCTTGATGACAATGGCAGACATGAATCACCTGCTTCTTAAAGCTGTACGTGAACTGCCTCAATGGAACCTCAGAGCATCCCGTTGGAGGGCGGGCCCTGCTGTGATCCCCTTTAACAGTGGAGGTGTTCTCCTATGGTGATTTTGTGTTCTGGGGTCAAATAGACCTCCTTTTGGATCTCAGCTGCACCCCTTTTGAGCTGTGTGATCCTGGGGACATTTGTCCTCATGGGTCTGTGTGTGTTTAGCAGGAGTTAATCCTGCAAAGCACTTAGCAGAGTGCCTAGGGGGTAGGAAGCATACAGTAAAATTAGGGGTAATTAGGAACCGAGAGGTAAACTCACTTCCACAGCTACTTGGATTCAAAGCCCAGGCCTGTCTGACCCCACACTGGGCACCTGGCTGCCCCGAATCCTGTCTAGGAGTTTAGCCAGAAGGCTTCCCACTTCCATGAACAAAGGAACGTCTCATGCTGAGATGACCTGCCTTGGCCAGCAACTCCATACAGCCTAAGGTACACCAGCCCGCCAGCCCACCCTGCTCCAGCTACATAGCTTCTGCAGCTGCAAAAGATATGTCCAGTTGTTAACTTCACCAAAAAAGATCAAAAAGCAGAGAATCTTGAACTCTCTGCCACTCTAGGGCTGGCTGCTGCCACCAGATTCCTTCATGTTGAACTAATGAGCCCCACGGCTGGGATTCTGAATGCTCCACGCTGCCCTCCACCCCGAGTCCCTTGCTGTCTCGAGTTTCTAATTAGGTCTGTAACTTAATGATACTCTTGGAATTCTCGAGTCCCACAGCAAAAGTTTTGCAAAATAGGTTAGACAAATAGGTATATGGACTGTGTGAAAGGGGGGGGGACTGCTCAGAAAGCCAGTGTATGGCCTGGGATGAAGTAAATGTTCCCAAGCTGCTTCGATCTGCCCTTCTCACAGTCTTGGGTATCCTCATGGGTGGGTTGGTTGGTTAGCTTTAAACCGGTTTAACCCTGTTCCCAGGGATTTGTTGTTGTTGTTTGAACCTACAGTGGTAGCAGTCCCTGGAAATAGGGAGAAATCGCAACAAAGCCCATGTGTTTATGTGACCTTCAACAAAGGGGACAAACAGCTGCCAAAAGCTTGCTCAGCTCACCCAGCGAAACCACAAGGCACTCCAGACGTCAGATCCCAAGGGTGAAAGAGTCAGATCAATGGATTTTATAAAGCAGAAATCCTAACAAGCCCGCTGATGCCTATGCAAAGTCAGGCCCACCCGGTGCCTGCCTTGTGGTGGCCCACTGTGTAACCCTCCCTGTTCCCTCTGCTTCCTTCTCAGCACCTTTTCCTGGGGCCTGGAATGACCTGGGGCGGGGGGGGGGGGTAGGCAAGTCGCTGGAGGGAGCTTAGCCAGTCCATTCAGAGTCCCCTGAGAATGTTGTGCCTTTGCTCAGCTGTTCCCATGGCCCAGGATACTGTCCTCACCCCGTCCTTTTCAGCATCTTTCTTTATCCGTGGTTCTACCTTCATTGGCAGTTTGATACATTCTACGTAAATGAGGCAGACAGGTGCTCTTTAGTTGTGTTCTGGGCAGCTTCCTGATAGCAGCCTTTGCCAAAAGGCTGAAACTGCAGTCGTTGTTTTAAGACACTAACAGGACCCAGATAGAGACGTTTCCAGGCCTTGCCTCCTACCTGACCCTGAAAGAATACCTTTGCTATGCTAAGCCTGCCCAGGACCACTTTTCTTAAAGGGTATGAGTTTTTGTGTCCTGAGCCTTTTGTACTAGTCAGGGCAGGCCAAGTTATGCTGCCATAATGAATACCCCCAAAATGTCAGCACTTGGAGCACTTAAAGTTTTTTTCCTGATCATGTTATATACCAGATATGGGTCAGCAGGAACATTTTGTTCACTGTAGCTTCTTGGGTATCATCTTAGGGAGAATTTCACATGCTTTGGGACCAGGCAGGAAAAAAAAGCGTTGGGGGGGGGGGTCACACACCAGCTCATCCATGCCTCCACACAGAAGTGACGTGTGTCCCCTCTCTCTCATTTCATTGGCAAAGCTGTGTGGCTCATGGCCACACCTAACTCCACAGTAAGGGAGGTAAAGGCTTCCTTGTTTTCAGAGAGGGAGACCCGTGCATCCAGCACACATGCTTTGCCAGTCCACGTAGAGAACTTACCCTCAACATCCATGATACTAGAACAGTATCTGCTGGGCAGTGACAGTTGCCAGGAAAGTGGGAAGAGATATCCACCTTCACTGCCAAAATGCCTCCTCAAAGTACCATTCATTGTGGAAATGAGTAGAGAAAAGTGCCTCCGAGAAAAACGTTTCTCAGGTCTGGGTCAAGCATCCACGGTCTTCCCAAAATTGAAAAGAAGCTCCGCTCAGGAGGCCCATGCTGTCCTGAGGGCAGCAGGCTCCAAGCTGAGGGATTTCTTCTCAGAGTGTGATTTCTCTCCCTGCCATCGTCCTCTGGATAATTGAAATGAAGGGGAAAAATCAATACTTCCCCAAATAGTCAACTGTGATTTTCCTGGCTTTGCAAAACCCTGCCCTCCACATGCCTCCCTGCAGCCCTGTCTCCCTCTCCTTCTCAAGAGGCAGGTGTGGAGTTCCCGTCATGGCTCAGCAGTAATGAAACTGACGAGGAGCCATGAAGAGGTGGGTTTGATCCCTGGCCTCGCTCGGTGGGTTAAGGATCCGGCATCACTGTGAGCTGTGGTATAGGTCGCAGATGTGGCTCGGATCTGACGTTGCTATGCCTGGGCTGGTGGCTGCAGTTCTGATTTGACCCCTAGCCTGGGACCCTCCATATGCTGCAAGTGCAGGCTTAAAAAAAAAAAGAAAGAAAGAAAAAAGAAAAGAAAAACCAAGAGGCAGGCGTGCTCTGATGCTCAGGTACCCTTCCTGGTCTTAGGAATCACACGCTTTCCACCTACAGGCACAGGCACAGGGAGAAGGTGCCACGTTCATGTAAACATCCGCTTCCTTCAGCGCAGCCCTCTCCCGGGGATGTTTTCTCACACGTAGAGCAGTCACTAACTTCCTTTCTACAATATGGCTTTCCATGCGCTGCTAATTTGGTTCTCCCCAACAACTGCCAGGATTTCTCTCTCCCTACTGGCTCACATCTGCTAGCTTTCCATCCCCCCCTTCATGGGGCCGGTAGACATAGGGGGAAATACATAGCTCCCTCTTCCCGTCTTTTGTTTTCATTCATTGCTTGGCAGCAGGTGAAGAAAAACAGTTAAGTGACGGGTGCAAACAGTGTTGCTACCCGAGGCAGTGTGACTTCCTTTTCTCTTGTTTGCATAAAAAGGTTTTCAAGATCACCCAGAGTTCTCCCACACCATACTGCTTTTTAAAAGTCTGTATCTTAAAGGAATTCCCACCATGGCTCAGCAGGTTAAGAACCCAGAGCTCTCTCTGAGGATGCAGGTTCAATCCCCGGCCCCACTCAGCGGGTTAAGGATTTGGCATTGCTGCAAGCTGTGGCGTAGGTTGTAGATGTAGCTTGGATCCTGCATTTCTGTGGCTGTGGAGTAGGCCAGCAATGGCAGGTCCAATTTGATCCCTAGCCTGGGAACTTACATATGCCGCATGTGCAGCCTTTAAAAAAGAAAAAACATCTGTATCTTAAAATTTGCATTTATATAAACATATCCCTGAAAGTAAAAAACAAAACAAAACAAAAAAAAACAAGAGCTCCTGCAGACAAAGAGCCTACTGTTTGTGAGGAGATGTTTGCTCATTACCTCTCATCCTGGTAACCACTCTCCATGGATATCATCTTTATTTCGCAAATGATGAAACTAAAGGTGGGAGAGGGTAAGTAACTTCCCCGGCATCACATGCTAATATGTAACAATGCAGGGATTCAACCCCACGCCCACCTGAGAGTTTGTACACTCTCCTCTCCACTGTGCAGCAGTGCAAAAGCATCTAGTCCATTCTGGTGCCCTGGTTATTGCTTCTGGGTTGATGTCAAGGTCTCCAGGACAGAGACCACTGATGTCCCAAAGGCCAACTTGACACCTACCAGAAGAGCTGGTGGTCGTAGCCCATTGCGCAAAGCATGGGAATTAGTGGTCCACTAAGGGCCCTCCAGGAGCCCAGGGATCTTAAAACAAAGACCTAACAGTCAAAAGGAGAAGAGCGTGGCCCTTGGCACCTGGGTGCTTGTGTTCCCAGGTTCATCTCCGTAGATGTGAGCAAAGCACCTAACCCCTCTAAGCCTCGATTTCTCCATCTACACGAAGTAGGACGCTAAGGGTCTCCCTTGTAGGGTTGTGGGAGGGCTGGTTGGAACAGCTAAGAATGCACTCTGCATAGTGCTGTGCAGAGTCAGTCCTCAATAAAGGATGGCATTCCCACTGTGGCTCAGTGGGTTAAGAACCTGGCATAGTGTCTGTGAGGGTGCAGGTTTGATCCCTGGCCTTGCTCAGAGAGTTAAGGATCTGGTGTTGCTGAAAGTTGTGGTGAGGGTTGCCAAGGCGGCTCAGATCCAGTGTGGCTGTGGCTGTGGTGCAGGCCGCAGCTGCAGCTCTGATTCAGCCCCTAGTCTGGGAACTTCCTTATGCTGCAGGTGCAGCCATGGGGAAAAAAAAAAAAAAAAAAAAAAAAAAAAAAAAAAGATGGCTGCTATTTTCATTACTGTTAACTAAAGAATCTTTAGAGATGCTTTAGAAATAGGGACACGCTCATCTGGTGACTGTGGTCATCTCTCTTCCCAAGCCCGTCCATCCATCTGGTCCAGACCTGCAGCCCAGTTAGCTCTTAGCTCATATGCTGTGGTCCAGGTCTTTAAGAATTTCTTTCCAGGCTCCAAGGGTATGAGATTATCATTAAAGGAACATCTACAAGCAGCTCATCTGAGAGAGATGCTCTGAAAGGCAGTCGTAGAAAGAAGGGAAAACACCAACCAAGGGGTGAGATCTGGTTGTCGTCTTCTTGACTTCAGTTGGCAAGTCAAAGAAGTAAGAGCACGAGCCAGCCGGACCGCATGCTTGCTGCCTTTGAGCATAGACATTGGCTGCAGAGCTTTCTCCTAGAGGCCTAGCCCCACACCACAGGCCACCACCAAGGCTGGAATCAGCCCGTCTCCTCACAGCTTGGAAACAGGACCCTTGCCATAAATATTAAGCCAACATCCATGAATTGCTTAAGCACATACTACGCACTGTTTTGAGCACTTTCTGCTTGGCGTGGCTCATTTGATCACCCTAGCTTGGTAAGGGTGAGTACATCATAAGCATCTGTATTATCCAGACCAGTCAGCTGAGCCACTGACTGAGCCACAAAAAGTTTACATCGCTGGCCTGAGGTCGCACGGTGAGAAGTAGGCAGGATTTGGATCCAGGTATCCTGGCTCTTGTTTTCCAATCAGTGCCGCCTCATGAGATCTGTGAACAGATTTAAGATGGAGTGGGGTGTGGATCCCAGGTTAGCTGCTCTGTAGGGGGTGCAAGTGGTATACAGAGTAAAAATAAACTCTTCAACAATATATACATATATATATATATATTTGCTTCCCTGTGTTTTTGTTAGCAGACCTTGGCAACTCTGCCAAGCCAGTCGATTCCAGCCTAAATTCAGGGGGCGTCTGGCTTCTCACTGTTTTTGTTTAGACTGATGCAGGCACAGGGTTGGCAGGGAAAATAAGGAGAAAAAGCGATCAGCCTTCAGCTTGGGGAGAAACAGAAGCGTGGGTGTGAAGCCATAGGCTGCTTTGCCTGCCGTCCGGTCTTCCCCATCCCAGGCCATCTCCAGAGCCCTCAGCCCATCTGGACAACTGGTTCCAGACCTCTGCCAAATGCCGGGCCCCGCCAGGTCCCCTCCCATCCCGCTGACTGTGCTCTTTCCGATTGCAGGTAACCTGGACATCACCCCGGACGACCCCCGCTGGATTGGAGCCTGGTGGGGTGGCTTTCTGCTCTGCGGTGCCTTACTCTTCTTCTCTTCCCTCTTGATGTTCGGGTTTCCACAGTCTCTGCCCCCGCACTCAGACCCTGCCCTGGAGAGCGAGCAGGCCATGCTCCCCGAAAGAGAATACGAGAGACCCAAGCCCAGCAACGGGGTCCTGAGGCACCCCTTGGAGCCGGACACCAGCGCCTCCTGCTTCCAGCAGCTGAGAGGTAAGGGTGCCCAGTCCGTGGGTGGCACTCAGGGCCGGACACTGGGGGACTTGAGGTTGAATCACCTTGGTTTTGAGTGAGTCCTGTGCTTTACTTACCCCTGAGAAATGAATGCACTTAATAAAGCAAAAGCAGGAGTTCCTGCTCTAGCACAGTGGGTTAAGAACCTGACTGCAGTGGCTCAGATTGCTGTGGAGGCATGAGTTTGAGCCCTAGCCCAGCACAGTGGGTTAAAGGATCTGGTGTTGCCACAGCTGTGGCTTAGGTCACAGCTGCAGCTGAGATTCAATCCCTGGCCAGGGAACTTCCATGTTGTTCCATTAACAACAACAATGACAACAAAAGAGAGCTTCCATTGTGGCTCAGTGGGTTCAAAACCCAATATAGTGTCCATGAAGATGCAGGTTCCATCCCTGGCCTCTCTCGATGGGTTAAGGATTCAGTGTTCCCACGAGCTGTGGCGTAGATCACAAGTGAAGCTCAGATCTAGCCTCGCTGTGGCTATGGCATAGGCCGGCAGCTGCAGCTACAATTCAACTCCTAGCCTGGGAACTTCCATATACCGCAGGTGTGACCCTAAAAAGGAAAAAAACGGGGAGGGCAAAAGCAAAGTCACTATCATTTAGTGAAGGGGCAGCAGACAAACCTCCGCAGCTGAGACCCCAGTGGCTAACATAGCACCTGCTGTATAATAAATATAAATGTCTGTAGAAAGAAGAAAGTGAGCCTGGAAAGGAGGGAGCTGGACACTTCACAGCACCCTCTTGAGCTCTTTCAGGCTACTTACAAGAGCATTGAAGCAAGAAAGGACTTTGAAGTCGGTTCCCTTTGCCTGATGCAGGCATTCTTGAAAAGTCACATTCGAAGTGCATTTCGTTAGCTTCACTCTGTCCTCCCCTCCCCTCCATTAGAGATGAGAGCCGTGTTCCCTGGAAAGAAATATTAACTCAGGCTTGATAACAGAGCCACACTTTAGAATGCTGCAAAGCGCTCATCATCATTTCTATAAGAAAAAAGTGCATCTTTTCTGACAACACAGCAAGGCCCAAACAGTGATGCAGAATGCAAATGAGGGGTCCCCCCAGCCCCCATGGCTTCCATGTTTGGCACAGTCTCTTAGAGGCGGGCACGGTGACAGGGCAGCCTTGAGGCAGCTCAGCGTTTGTCCTGGCCCTTTCCCCGCCGAGAGGTATGTGCAATGCTCCCTGACTCATAGGACCCTTTCCTGCCGGGTATCCTGAAGAACCTGCTGGATTTGGAAGTGGGCAGGGGCAAGGCTGGGGTTACTTCTCAGCAAGGCTGGGGTGTCTGGGAAAGAGGTGGACGGTCACCTCTTGGCAGGATCCGGGCACACAGCCAGGCCTGCCTTCAGCCGCCGCCCCCATGGTCTTGCAGTGCTCCATTTAGAGATTTGATGAATGTCTTTTTACTGAGCTTCTGTCTGATGAGGTGCACTTTCTATGGAGATGCTTGAGAACCCCAGGCGACCTTGGGCTCCGACCCCCATTCGGCCCTTCTCTGGCTCTGCGATCATTAACTTCTCCGCGCTAAAGCTCCACAAGTGTCAAGTTGTAACACCGTTCCTCAGTGACAATGTGGTCATGAGAATTCAGACACTGCCTGTGGAAGACTGTCTGTTAAAACCACTAATACCGTGAGCCAGGGAGGAATTCAGAGAACTTGTGATGTTTCCCAGAAGTGACTAAGTTAAGAGCCTAATGTCATGTTTGACTCCTTGTTCTGCGCTGGCTTCTACCAGAGTCAGGCTGTGAAATTGTCTATAGCGGATCTTAACATTCATCTCTAGGTCCCAGAATGCAGTGTTAGATGAGAAGGCCACCTGCTTTGTGTCCTCTGAGGTGGCCTTGGTTGGGACCCTCAGGAGTATGCGCTTAATAAAAGAGGTTCCCCAAACCAGCCCCCTTCAGGAGCCCCCAGGTGGCTGGAGAGAAGTGCTTTGCTGCTCCTTTGCCACACACAGTGTCCCAGATGCCAAATCCACAGGAGGAGATGGGGCTGGCGGGAGAGTGGGCCTTGCAGGGGACACCATGACCTGCATGTTGGCAACCTTTTCAGGTACTTCCTCATCCCAAGATGATGGCCCCACCTTCCTAAGGCTCTGCTGGGAAGAGCTTCCCCTGGAGTTGCTCGTCTTTCATCTCTGGGGATACACAGAGAAAAAAGATACAATCATGACATCAAACAGCTCACCGTCCAGCGTAGGGAGAGGCCAGCGAGCCACCATAGGCAGCCTCATCTGGCAAGAACTGCAGTCCCAGGCAGCCCTGGAAGTTAGGGACATACAGCCAACAGGCAGGGAAGGCCCCCTTTTGGGTCCGAGGCAGAGCTGAGCTGCGTCCTGAGGGACACCACGGCCTCAGAATTCTCAGGCTCCAATGGAGTCACTTGTTAACCCATTTGTTAACTCAGCCAGCATTCACTGAGACCCTGCCAGGGACATGGCGGTGACCCAGGCAGCTTATATTCTGGAGCTTGTAATGTAGCCGGGGAGGCACACAGTGGACAAAGTCAATGACCAGGTCAGCAGTGGACGGCCTACAGCTGAGATGACAAGTGCACCGTTGGGTCGATGGCCTGAGATGCGCTGCTAGACCGTCGCAATCGCAAATTGTGGCCTGTGTGTCTGTGGCCTCCACTCAGATAATTAATGATTTTTAATTTAGAATTAGCAGTTCCCAGAGGCATCAGGTCCATTAATGGCCCTAAAGGATGTTCCAGCAGGAAAGGAAGGCAGTGAGTGTGTCTGGAAGAATCCCCAGGAGCCAGGGCACAGTGGAGCGAGCTATTATGCTAACAAACTAGTTTTACACAGGCCAGCACAAGGAGTAGGGGCCACGGTGGTTCGCAGTCTTTATTTTTTCTCTGTGTGAGACAAAATGTTTTTGCCACGTGGGCATTTCCACCAAAAGTACCCTGCGGTGCTGCTGGGTGCTCCCAGATGCTTCCTTCGATTTGTAGCCTTGAAAGCCCTGCCGGTCTGCAGGCAGCATGCACCACATTTACGGCTGCAGATAAGTGGAGCATCTTTGCACATATCGGAGGAATTAACATTGCTTTACAGATATGTATGTTGCAGTTTCTCATCCATTTCATTTGAGCTTGCAAATGGGTTTCTTCTCTGGTCATCAATCAGTGTCCCCTGCCAAGCTCTTCAGGCAGCAAGGGTCTCTGGGAAGAGCTGGTGTTGGCCTGGGAGCAGCCACTCCACCCTGCTTCCCCACTGGGATGGAAACACCCAGCCTCTTTTGCTCCTGGGAGAGCCGTGAAACTACTCACCTGGGTTCAAATCCAGCTCAGCCACTTCCTCATCATGCTGTCTTGCCCGTGCCTTTCAACTCCCCTTGGCTTTAACATATGGTGTCTGGTTTAATCTTTACAACAGCTGTATAAGGTCAATATTGTTACTTATGACCATTTATAGGAGAAAAAACTGAGCTCCACTTGGGAGACAGAGGACATCAAGCCTGTGGTCACTTTCCAGAGTGCTTTTCCCCAAAAGCAGGCTTTGAAGGTCTGTTCCCAACAAAGTCAAGCTGCAGTGGCAGCCTAAGCTGCAGCTGTGGCAATGCCAGATCCTTAACCCACTGTATCGGGCCAGGGATCGAATCTGCATCCCAGCACTCCCAGGATGTCACCAATCCCATTGTGCCACAGTGGAAATTCTGGGTTTTGCAATTGTTGTAAGAAGGTGAGAGATGAAAAGCTCAGAGTCTTGTTCCAGAACTGTGTGGAAAAGCTGTCACTTCTTGCACAGCCCAGAAGTCCCCAGGTAACGGTCACATAACCGTTTTGCAAAGCAGGCGGCAGGTAAACAAATGCTTGGCCTTCTGAAGCTCCAGCATCTCCCCTAGGTCTGCCGATCTGAGACACGTTCTTACATCTCAGCTGGGCCACCAGATAACTTTTCCTTTTCTCCCTGGCTCTAAAGCCCCTCCTCCCTCATCTTCTTCTTCAAAGCATTTTACTGATTCAGCTTTCAGGACCCCCACCCCACATCCTTCCCCTTGTGTCCAGCACTCACTGTGTCCACTCCCCCTCCTTTCCTGAGCCATGAGCCCCTGGGAGCTAGGACTGCACTTAGTGTGGCCTCCTCGAGCCGAGATGCTGAGAGTTTGCAGAACGGTTTCTAAAAGTCTAGATCAGGGGCCTGTTATACACACATATACAGTGTCATCATTAACTAGTGCTAATCCCACATCCACAGTTTTGTGTTGCATTTGGAAATGGACTCCAGTGTCACTTGCCATGGAGGGGCCTTTACAGTTGGGATGTGGGCCCTTTCTGCAGCCACATGTTTGTCCAGCTTCCCCATCACGTTCTGTACAATTTCTAGAACACATCAGGCGCAATCCTCTCAGCTGCTCTTTCTGCCTGGAACCCCCTACCTCCCTTGGCCCATTTCTGGACTGCACCCGGTCCCCACCTCCCCAGGAGGCCCTCCCTACAGCCTGTCTGCACAAACGCCCCCGTATTCTCACTGCTAGATTAGCCACATTCCTCTGTCGCCCTCAAAGTCCCTGCAAAGTGCTTGTTACCCCACTATGTGTTGTGGCCTGTCTGCTTATCTTTATCTTCCCAAAGCTTGTGGGTTCTCCAAGAACAAAGCTCTCATTCATCTTTTTGTTCCCAATGCCTAGGACAGTGCCTCACAGGTAGGAGATACAGGTTGAATGAAGGAAGGAATAAACAAATGAACACTTTCTTGCCAGCATGCATGCACACACACACACACACACACACACACACACACACGTGCGCACACACACACACACCCACAATAGCAACTAATGTTTGTTTTCCACACAGTATCATATTTAATCCCCCCAACCCCATGAGACATCAGTACTGTTTTACGAACAAGGAAATTGAGGCTTACAGACGGAAAAGAAAGGCATTTGAACCATGGGAGGGACTCAGGGCTTATCTTCTTAACCACGACATTGTCCTGTGTCTTCAGGCAATAACCAGACCCTCTATTAAAGAAAAAGTGGTATCCGCAGATGCTAAGTGACTTTTCAACTGCATGCATTAAAACCCCGGCTGTGGCTCCAGCCACACGGATGTGCCCTAAAGCAATGAGTCTTCTAGACAAAGGTACAGCCTAAAAGGGAGGGAAGGACCAACTTCCTGCAAGCACTTGTGTGTCCTGACCTTCTGATGGATGTCCAGCTGAGATGAGTGTCGCTGTAGCCATGGTTTAAAATCTGAAGGGAGAGCCCACCTTTGATCACAGAGAGAGCAGAGCAATCAAAAGCCGAGTGCTCTTGTCTTGACGCGCTTCACGCTGACTGCCGAGTGGCCTCTTCTGGTCCCAGAAAAGACAGCTGCACCAGGTGACAATGGCAGGGCTGAGCTGGCAGGGTGGGGGTGGGGCTTCAGGCACAGAGTCTTAAAAACCACCCCCAAAATGCAGAGGATGGTTGGCCACTTGCAAAAGCCCTTGCACAAATCTTCCCACGAGCCCCGTAAAGCAGGTGTTGTTCCTAATCTCTGAGCCACCTGTGGAGACACAGAGCCCTGGGGCCTTAAACCATGCCACCCGGTGCCCGTGGCTGTGAAGCATGCAGCTGGGACGGGACCCAGGTCTTGAACTCCCAATCTCAAGCTGTTCCCTCTGTTTCCCATAAAGGGCCATTCAAGTGTTACTGCACTGCCTGAGAAGAAGGAATCTGTCTAGGTGGTTGGAACAGAAGCCCTTACTGTGTTGGAGACACCTCCACTATTTTTTTTTTTTAATTTTTCAGGCCATATATGGCATACCGGAAGTTCCCAGGCTAGGGTCCAAATCAGAGCTGCAGCTACCGGCCTACACCACAGCCACAGCAACACAGGATCCAAGCCTGTCTGTGACCTACACCACAGCTCATGACAACACTGGATCCTTAACCCACTGAGTGAGGCAGGGCTTGAACCTGCATCCTCGTGGATACTAGTCAGATTTGTTACCGCTGAGCCACATCGGGAACTCCTCAGAACTTCCACTCTTAATGTCTACTTGCTCCCTGCCCCAAAGAGAAAATGCAGAGCTCGACCCTAGAAGACCTTCGTTTTTAGAGGAGATGGAACCTGCCTGGATTGATACCTGCCCACCCTTCTCCTGCCCACACCCCTGATGCCATCCGTCAGTGGGTTTTGCTGATCTGACCCTTACAAAACTCTCCATTCTGCTCTTGGGCTTTCCAGCCCTCCCGGCTGCTCTGACCCCTCCTGGCTGTCACCCATAGCAGGATGTTTGCAGAATGCATCTGATTCTGAGAGGCAAAGCCCTTCACGTGGCCACAGCCCAGTGACGTTCTGCCCCTCCAGCCTCACATCATCGGCCTTTTAGCCCTCCATGTTCCCCAGGCTGCCTTCCTCCCAGGACTTGGCACTTGCTGTTCCAACCACTGGAATTCTGATCTCACCTTCAGATATCAGCTCATGCATTGTGTGCCCAGGGATGTTTTCCTGCTGGCACTTTCTCCATAGCATGTTTCTCTCTGTGTCATATTCAGAATGAGACCTTTCTAGGACCAATCATTTACTTACTCTGAAAGCTCCATGAGGATTGGGACCAAACCCATCTTTGTCCACGCCCTTGTGCATGACTGGTGCTCAGTACACATCTGATAAATGGGAGGATGCATGGATTGCTGGACAGGTACGGCCCAGCCCAGCACAGTTTGCTGCTTTTGCTAAAGCTTCCCCTCCCAGAGTTTTTGCCTGTGTTTGACCCACCTGCAGACACTGGCTTAGTAGGAGCTCCATCTGTGCTCAGTGTCACGGCTGGTCCACAGGTTACCCCTGTATGGGAAGAGGGTCTGCTCCTGGTGCCCCGGCCACTGAAGCAGAGGGTCTGCTGGCTCAGTGGCCCAGTTGGCCTGCACTGTGACTTCAGGCTGTGTGTCTTTCCCATCTTCCTGGCAGGCATTTTGCTGCTTAGGCAGGGTGCCCGCTTACCCCCACTGTTGTGCCTCCACTGTTCTGCGGGCGCTCACATGCATTGGCCTGGCCACGGGTCCCAGCTCACACCTCCAGCTTCCGCATCTCTGCCAGGCCGCCTCCATCGTCTGCCAGCCAGCAGTCGGTTTCTGCTACATTTTTCTTAATTAGGGGCCTGTGCCTTTTTCCACATAATGTTAATGTGAGGAGCCTGGTGATCTGAGAGTCCTTGTTCTGCAGGCTAAACGGCTGAGTGTTTTTTATCCTGTGATTTGTCTTCTGAAATGTGTTTTCCCCTCATGTGGACTTCCCATGAAACTCTTCCTTCTTAATTCCATGGCCAAGGAAGACATCTGCCTTCCTAACTGCTTAGAATTCTGTGCTAAGCTGTGGGTCAGGTGCTGCCGTGGCGCACGAGTCATTTTTACAGGTCCTCAGGGGCCAGCCTGTCAGTAGCTTCATCGCGTCCGTATCGGCATTGATGAAAGATGTGCTGGGGGTTATGTCTGTGAATCAGCCACGGCTCCCCTCCTCAATCTATTTCAGCAAAGTGCCTGAGATGTTCATAGGTGAGGGCACCTAGCACGATGCTTGGCACATTGTGGATGCCCTTCCTGGATTTGGAAGGAAGGGAGGGAGGAAATAACTAGAGAACAGCATTTCCCAGTGAGGGTTCCTTGGAACATGAGTCCTCTGAGATGTTCAGGGAAAACCAAATCGACAGTAATAGGGAGGAGTGGTTACATAGCCCAACACGTTGGGAAACTGTCTGTATACTCTGGCCCCCTTGGATATTCATACATTGTGTTTGCATTAAAGGCTCTGAAAAGGCCAGCTCTAAGGAATACTGGCTGACTTTGCTTTATGTTTCTCAGGCTCATGTGATCCCAGGACTCTTTCATTCATGGTAACTCTCCAGGCCCTTATGCAATGTTGCTAGAACACAGGATAGAATGTGGCAAGGATTATGGACAGTTCAAAGGGATGTAGTAAGGACCACAGAGGGAGGATTTGAAGATGGGTGTGGAAGGATGTGGCATTTTCAGCTGGATGTGGAAGGATGAGCAGGATCCCCATGGATGGAGGGAGGAGAAGGGTTTCCGGGCTGGGAGATAGTTGTTAGCAGGGGCAAGGGACAGAAATGCTCAAGATGTATGTGGGAGAGAGACCTCTGGTTTGGGGAATAGGATTTAGAGAAGGTCATGATAGAAGGTAGGCTGGTCTCAGGTCCCACACTCAGCAGAGTTCCTGGCATCCAAAGCTACCTCTAAGTCTTAGTAAAATTATGAATGAACTATTTAGGGCCTTGTCATTGCCCTTCTCATGAGGCTGGTGGGGTGGGGGTTGGCTTGGGACAGTCTGTGACATGATTCTTGGAGGTCGACGCTAGCATCCTGAAGACTCTGAGAAGGACTGCTGCAAACCCAGCACTTCCTGAAATAGCATTAGGAAGCCTAGGTTTAGAGACAGGCATATACCTCAACTTGGGTGTTTTGGCCTCAGCATTTCTTTTCTGACCATTGCTGTTTCTTGCTCCAGACTTCTCAGGAATGAATCCTCCTATTGTCAGTGTTTTTGTGAATACTGGCCACCACTGAGGTGGGGCACCTTGCTCCCAGCGAAGGTTCTAGGGGCTGGCCTGAAGTTATAAAAGTGGTTTGCTTACAAAAGACTATTTCCTTACTCATTTCCTGTCTTTTGCCAACATGGAAAGATGCAATATTTGGGTCTGAATGAGAGCCTTCAGCTTCCCAGTCTCATTTTCCCACCTCGGAAATCCTGTGGTGATCACGTCTCTGACTTTACACTCCTGATGTCAGGAAATGGCGGGGCTGACCCCAATTTAGAGCCACAGCTTGCAGGCACTGGGCATGTCTCTGTGGATGCTTTGTTCTTGCTTTAAACCAGCTAATGGGCAACCACACACTACTTCTCCATGGTGGAGCTGCAAGGAACTTGTGAGTTTTAAAGAATCAGTGGAATTGATGGGCTCTGGGTTTTCCTGACTGGTCCACACCCATCTGACACTTGGGTTTCACTGAAGATACTTGTTTCCTGTGGTAATGCTTTCTTGTTTGTTCACTCAAACCACAGCCTTCTCTTTACCATGGAGGTATTACCTTCTGCCTTTTCCCTCACTGAAGATGGGTAGACACAAGTCTCGTAGCTGCTTCTCTCAAAGCTGGCAGTGAGAGGGTGCCAGAATCTCCCCTGGGTTCCTCGGGTGGAGATTGGGGGATGGGCTCCTCTGTAGTGATGAGACCACTTGGCTGCTGGTTCGGGGCCATTGCGTGGTGGGTATTCACTTCCAGGAGGCTAACAGGTACCACAGGCCTCCCTACCCGAGGGATGGTTTGAGATCTTCCAGAATCAGTGATGCAAATTACCCTATTAGCTTATTACCTATTTCCCTCATAGCCCATGAACCTGTAGAATATTATTAATGGTGTGAACATATATTGGTCTCTGTTCCTTAAGAGATGATGATAGTTATTTTTCAAGGCTGTGCAATTTGTTTGTTTTTTTATGGGATCCTTTCCTCTACATTGCATGTATTAAGCATCTGCTCTTACTAGGCACAGTGCCCATGTCTGGGGATGGAGCTGCTCCATCTCAGCTCATGTGGGAAAGACAGGAGGACCCAGGCAAGGGCATCCAGCAGGGTCAGAGGTGCCAGGATGATAGCCTCCCCTGGGCATGTGGGGACCAGCCCGTTGGGTGCTGAATAGTCATGCTACTCCAAGAAACTTCGTATTTCCCAGGATTTGTTCTACCTTGGCTTTACTCTTGAGCCTCCATGATGGCGTTTTTCCACATCATCATTATTTCTTCCTTCCTCTTTCTTTTTTTTTTTTTTGATAGTGCCTTGAATACTGTTGTTTATCTCATCCCATCCAAATTCGCCCACCTCTGTTCTCTCCTGCTCATGAGTCCTGGAGGTTTAGAAAGGCCTCACAGTCCCTCATCTTTTAGCAAAATGCTTTTCCACTGATTCAAGGCCCCATCCAGAAACCTGAAGATAGAGAAGTGGGCTCTGAAGTACAGGCAGACCTGAGTTTGAATCTCCCTTTTTTTTCACCTCTCAGTTTTACCCTTTCAGATAGGAGCTGTTGGGTTTCAGCCTCACGAGGGAGCCTTTGTTCATTGGGTCTAAATGGAGGATGGTAAGGACCCCCCCTGTTGTAATAGCGGTGAGAGTTAAGTGAGAAACCCTTACCACAGTGCCCATCCAACACTGTTGCCAGGCAAGCCTTGGCTGTTATTGCCATAATTACTGAACAGTTGCATAGACTGGCTCTATCTCCTCTTTTGGGAATTCTATTCATGCTATATTGACAGCAATGTTATTAATGAGAAAGACAGGTAAGGCCAATTGCAATAGAGACTGAAGCAGAGATACCTGAGGGTCGAGGGGAAGATAACTGGGCCCCACAGTGAGCACTTCCCAGAGTACCTCCCATTCCCGGGGAGGGCGGTGGACAAGGAATTGTGCCTCCTGACTCCCTGACCTGCTGTACAGTGAAGGGGGATCTTGTTGGAAAGCCTTCTGCTCCCAGGAGCTTAGCTCACCCACCATAGTCTCTTCCCTGCTCCATCTTCTCACAATGTCTGATCACATAGGCATTTCTTAGGAAGCTCGATGTCCTCTGAGCTCAAGGGGTCTCTCTCTAACAGAGCCAAGGATTATATTCTACTTATTATTATTAATCCTATTGGATTCTTTTTCATTGATGTATAGTTGATTTGCAATGTTGTATTAGTTTCAGGTGTACAGAAAAGTGATTCACTTATATATGTGCATATATATTTTTTCTATTATTTTCCGTTTTAGTTTATTACTAGCTATTGAATATGGTTCTCCAGGCTGTGCAGTCAGTCCTTGTTGTTAATCCTATTGGACCTGTGTTCCAGAAGCACTGGGCCATGTACTTTACATGCAGTGGGTCTCATTTCATCTTTGCAGCAATCTATGGGATGGAGTGGTGTGTTCTGCTCACAGACCTACTCCATCTTGAAGCCAGAATTCAAATCCAGTGACCTGGCTCCTTAGACTATGTTCTTAGCCATTATTTTAAACAACCCCATTCAGTGAAACCTTTTCTGTAGTTCAGGGCTCTTCTCCAGACTCACCAATCCTTTCTTTCTTTCACTCCTGTCCTTTCCCTCCTTCAAAACCCATGGACTATGCCCTTAGTCCTGCCAGATATGGCCATTTTCCCCAAACCCACTGGGAATATTTTATTATTCTTCATTCTGAGAATTAAGCCAAACTTTGACTACCAGGGGTAGCCGATGCTTAGTCCTCAGACAACAACAGCACTGCTCAGAACCCAGACCAGAATAACACAAAGGTTACCAACACACTGCGTGGCAGCAGGTGCCAGGGTTTGAGTTTCAGCTTTGCTCCTTTAATCGTGGGACCACTCTCTGCCTTAGTTTTCTCATCTGCCAATGGAGGACTTTAACCATCCCCAGATCACAGTTTTGTTGTGAGGATTGTATAAGGAGATGTGTAAGCAGTTAGAATGGTACTTAGCACACAGGTGATGCTCTGTCAGTGGTAGTCCTCACGATTTCTCCAGACCTGCCTTTCTTTCACTTGCAGGACCCACAAGTTTGCAAGAAACTCCTTCCTACAGGACTACCTTCCAAAGACTAGCAGTAGAAAATCTGTTCTCCCTAGAGATTGCTCCCCTACCACTTTTCCCAGCTTTGTACCACTCTGCTAGTTGCAGCTCTATGCTCCTGATGAGAGGTGAAAACGTCCCCCTAGCTGTGATACTGCATGATACAAGCCTGCCTGCCTCCCACCCCAACTCCCAACTTCTGAGGCTAAGTATGAAGGTGGGGGGCAAATGGCTATAGAAAACAGTAGGGGTTTGGTGGTATGGTGTGGCCTTGGTTCACAAATTTTTTTTTCTTTTTTCTTTTTTTTTATTAATGAATTTATTACATTTATAGTTGTACAATGATCATCACAATCCAATTTTATAGGATTTCCATCCCACAACCCCAGCACATCCCTCCACCCCCTGAACTGTCTCCTTTGGAAACCATACGTTTTTCAAAGTCTGTGAGTCAGCATCTGTTCTGCAAAGAAGTTCAGTCTGTCCTTTTTTTCTGATTCCACATGTCAGTGAAAGCATTTGATGTTGGTGTCTCATTGTATGGCTGACTTCACTTAGCATGATAATTTCTAGGTCCATCCATGCTGCTAAAAATGCTGGTATTTCATTCCTTTTAATGGCTGAGTAATATTCCATTATGTATATGTACCACGTCTTCTTTATCCACTCCTCTGTCAATGGACATTTAGGTTGTTTCCATGTCTTGGCTATTGCAAAGGATGCTGCAATGAACATTGGAGTACATGTGTCTTTTAGAGTCATGGTGTTTTCTGGATAAATGCCCAGGAATGGGATTGCTGGATCAAATGGTAGTTCTATTTTTAGTTTTCTGAGGAATCTCCATACTGTTTTCCACCGTGGTTGCACCAATTTACAATCCCACCAACAGTGTAATAGGGTTCCTTTTTCTCCACACCCTCTCTGGCACTTCTTGTTTGTAGACTTTTTGTTGATGACCATTCTGGTGGGTGTAAGGTGGTACCTCATAGTGGTTTTGATTTGCATTTCTCTAATAATTAGTGATGCTGAGCATTTTTTCACATGCCTGTTGGCCATCCATGTGTTTTCTTTGGAGAAATGTCTATTTAGGTCTTCTGCACATTTTTAAAATGGGGCTTTTTGTTTTTTTGCCGTGTGCTGAATGAGTTGTTTGTATATTTTAGAGATTAAGCCTTTGTCAGTTGAATCGTTTGCAGGTTCACCAATTTCTATGTGTCTGGGCCACCTCATTAGCTACTGTCACCTTGGAAAATTAGAATTTTATAGGGTTTATGGGCTTTCCATTGGCCTGAAAAAGCTTGGAACACTGGGATAGCCCTAGGATCAAGCTAATTAGTAGCCCTTTTCAAACTGAGGCTTTGAAGGGTAGGTTAAACCTTTGAAGAGGAATCTTCTTTGAGAACACTGCAAGTCATTGCAGTAAAACCCAGGATAGGAGGAAGAACCTGGGAGGAAAACAGCAGAACACAAGAAAAGCTGTTGTTTCTGGAGGCAAATCGGCCAGGTAGAGGGGGAAAAAAGAATATTTCTCATGCAAGTAAGGCCCACTGACTCTTCCCTGGGCTTTCAGTCAGATGTTCTCAAAGTTAATGATTTTCACATCTGATCCAAGGCCAAATTAGTCATTAGATATTAAGACAAAGCAGGCAGGCTCCTATCTCGACAAGGAATCCTTCCCAGTGAAATGGAATTATCTCTGGAATAATTAAAATGCTTGCTGAAGGATGAAAACGTTCCATTAGCTGGAGTCGCCTGTGTTGAGAGGTGCCCTCCTCATCCCCGGATAAACTGGGATGGCGTGATCAAGGACAAGGAGGTTCCGAGGCCCCTGATAGATAATGTGATCAAACAAGTCCTCACGGGCCTCGTTTCTGAGCCACAAAACAACTTTCCTAATTAGAGGATGCTGGTGGTGGTAGTTCAGCAGCGATTTTATTTGTAAGCAAGTGTGGCTGTGGTGCCTTCTTCTTCTGAAGTCTCCAAATCTGAAGAGCCTGTGCTGTGGCAGAGGAAGTGGCGCCCACCCTAAAAGTGTGGCAAAGGATGGTATTCCTGGAATGTCCCCAACCTACCTACCGATTATTGACAATGTTTCCAGAGTTTAGATATCTTGATGCCAAAGACTGTAGTGATTGAGCAACAGTGTTTCTATCTGCCAAAACATGAACAGCTGGAGGCTTTCAAATTCATTTATTACAAGGAAGCACGTGGTCACCTGATGTGATCTGTACCACTTTCTGTGGAGCCTGGTATTTCATGCCATAATCAACTGGTCCCTTGTCATGGGTACATTACACCATCACGATGTACCACACGCTATAGCAAATCAGCTTTCACTCATTAGTTGTGATTTATGATGATGGAGTCTTAATGTCCAGGGGGTTTTGTTCATGAAGACAAATACCTCATTACCTTCGGTTTATGCCTAACATCTTCATCTTTTGTTTTTGTTAAACAGTGCACATTTTTAAACATTACACAGTCAACATCCCTCTAAATATTTGTACAATACTTAATAATGTGGATTTAACAAAGGAAAATTTTCCAACATTTAAACATAGATTTTAGCTGTAACCTCTTCTTGGTATTTATTTGAAATGACATTTCTAAAAAACAGATTATCTCAAAAGTTTAAAACCATGTTAAAAATAAAACACACATATAAAGGCCAGTATACTTGCAATAAAGTAAGGTGTGAGTAAATGAATAGCATGGATGTAAAGTTGTTTTCTCACCTTTATTCTTATTCAGACCCTTTTTAAAATTTTTTGTTTTATCTGTGTGTGTGAGAGAGAGAATGTGTATGTATGCGTTTATTTAATCAAAGAGTCGCCGTCCTAAGGTTTTAGAAATTTAGCAGAAGCCACTGTGGAACAGCTGAGGCTATCTGCACTAGTTCTTGTCTGGTAGTTTGTAGTTATTTGTCTGATTGTTTCTTGGTTGGAATATGGAATCAGCTGGCTCAGCCTACAGCGATTTTAGCTCCGCAGTCATCTGGCTCAGTTCATTCCCATAACTAAGTTCCTTTTATTATGTCAAAGGATCCTTAAGTCTCTATCTTTTATATAGATTTTCTTTTCTTTTGTTTTTTTTTTTTTTTTTGTCTTTTTGCCATTTCTTGGGCTGCTCCCATGGCATATGGAGGTTCCCAGGCTAGGGGTTGAATCAGAGCTGTAGCTGCCAGCCTGTGCCAGAGCCACAGCAACGTGGGATCCAAGCTGTGTCTGCAACCTACACCACAGCTCACGGGCAATGCTGGATCCTTAACCCACTAAGCAAGGCCAGGGATTGAACCTGCAACCTCATGGTTCCTTGTCGGATTCGTTAACCACTGAGCCATGATGGGAACTCCTAGATTTTCATTTTTGAAACTTGGTATTTTTCCCAGAAATGATAAATTTTAAGTTGTGTGTAACTGCCAGTTCCTGACCCATTGTTCTGTCATTTTGATTTATTGAGCTCGTCTGTTAACATTATTAAAAACTTACATATCTTCTATTATTATTTTATTCTAATTAGTTGGGCCATTTAGAGGTTTCATCTCTGTGGAGATGAGTTAAGCCTGTGTAATTAGCTCTTTTCTTTAGGACAGCTGGCTAATTCATCACCTTGGAATGCAATGTTAGACACTGCTCACCTGTTTACTTTGTATGACCATGGGCACTGATTGGTTTTCCTAGACTTGGAATAGTACTTCATCTGGGACTCTGTTTTATCTTTTTCTATGCACACAGGTAGAAACAAGTACATCACATGCCAAATGTTCCACATTATTATGATTACAGTAGAGCAGAGGTCCCTAACTTGTCACTGTGCACCACCTTTACAAATATTTGCCTTCTCTCTTTACCACCTGTACCATTATTTACATAAGACTTACCTTTAAATAACTTTAAATCTACTTGTTTTGACCTAGCATCATCTTAATCTATGATAACTATGAAATAACACATTTGATATATCAGTTTTATCTTAGTTAACTTTTTTTTACTAAGTACACATTGAACTAATGGCATAAATATTGAAATGATGGGGTTGTCCTGGTACCCTCTGGCCCCTTGCATAGTGTTAGCACACCACAGTTCAGGCGATCTGGTCGAAGACCACGTACCAGGGGTTCTAATCACTGGAAATATCCACATAACGTGATTACTTTCAAAGGACTTTAATAAAACCAAATCTCTCATTTGCAAAAACACCAATTAAAAGGAAGTCTTAGGAGTTCCCGTCGTGGTGCAGTGGTTAACGAATCCGACTAGGAACCATGAGGTTGCAGGTTCGGTCCTTGCCCTTGCTCAGCGGGTTAATGATCCGGCGTTGCCGTGAGCTGTGGTGTAGGTTGCAGACATGGCTCGGATCCCGCGTTGCTGTGGCTGTGGCGTAGGCCAGAGGCTACAGCTCCGATTAGACCCCTAGCCTGGGAACCTCCATATGCTGCGGGAGCGGCCCAAGAAATAGCAAAAAAAAAAAGACAAAAGGAAGTCTTATTAGTGGTTCATGAAGCCATATACTTTAAGAAAAATAGGCTCCATTGGTAATTAAAGTGGGGCACAAGCTACAAAGCACTTTTACACCATCAACTCTCATCTGAGCCCTGAGCACCAGGACTGAGTGGGTGGTGGCTTCTAGGTTGGTTTGAGTGATGAGGAAAGACCACTGGAGTTAGTCACTTATGATGGAGCATGAAAATGTGAGAAAAAAAGAATGTATATATATATGTGTGACTGGGTCACCTTGTTATACAGTAGAAAATTGACAGAACACTGTTAACTAGCTATAATGGAAAAAAATAAAAATCATTTTAAAAACTCAAAAAAACCACTTGAGGAAGAGGGAATAGATGGAGGAAAGATCAGGGGTGAGAGCATTCTAGTGAAGGGAGGAGCCCCAGTGCAAAGACTCAGTTGGGGAGGATCAGGTACAGGCAGGGTTGGTCCAGAGGGAGGATAGAGCGTTATCAGATAGCCAAGGTGCAGACCAGGGGCCATTGTAATAAGTATGGATTTTGGCCATTGAAGAGTTTTGAGTAGGAAAATAATTTGAGCTGATCCCATCAACTGCTATATAGGGAAGGATTCTGTTAGATCAAGAGTGAAAACTAAACCCTAGTCTCCCCAGAGTGAGAGCTTATGGAAGCTTGGTCAGGTAAATGTGGTTGGGACTTGAGAAGGAAGAGGGTATGGAGGTTGGATTTTATGCATATATATATATATATATATATATATATATATGTATGTGCATATATAAGCATAATATATATGTGCATATAGTATATTTTTTCTTGAAGTAGTTAAGTTTAAATATTTTCTTATACAGTTATGAATATTCATCATAGGTATATTGCAATGTCTATACTTAGATATATTGTTATACCATAATTAATACCTCTATAATTTATAGTATATAATTTATATTTTCCCTCTTGAGAAACAAACTCAAACTCTTCTTTCTTTTTTTAGGTGAAAATAACTTGTGCTGGCTTAGAAAATATTTTAGTTTGCCAGTGCACTCTAAAAAGGCGTGGTATAGTCTCTCCTGCTTTAGTCATTGTCAGTTTCATTGATGAAATATCAGTGTATATTTCAAAGCCAGAGTTTTCACAATTAGGGGACTTACAGGTTAGAGCTTTTGGCCTGAACAACAAGGTGACTCTTGATGCTGTTTACTGAGATGGGTCAAAGTGAGATCTTGGGGGGAAAAGGCCTGAGAGTGCAGCCTGTGTGACCTTGGGCCTCTGCTTTTCTCCCTCAGTGATCCCGAAGGTCACCAAGCACCTGCTCTCAAACCCTGTGTTCACCTGCATTATCCTGGCCGCCTGCATGGAGATTGCAGTGGTGGCTGGCTTTGCTGCCTTCTTAGGGAAGTATCTGGAACAGCAGTTTAACCTCACCACCTCTTCTGCCAACCAGCTGCTCGGTGAGTCTGTTTCTCAGTCCCCTGGGAAGTCGGAGGGAGGCTGATGATGCCTATAATTCTGTAAGAATTGACTGAGACCCGCCGAAGGGCCAGACTGTGCTGCCCCTACAGCATGTATGTATGTTTCATGTGCAGAGGAATTTCAAGGTATATTCTTAGGGTCAGATATACCTGTCTAAAATAAAAAAGTACATGATAATAAAGAGCTAAAGTATAAAGTGTGCATAAATTGGTGTGCTCTGAAGAATTTGGAGGAATATGTGATAAAGGCAGAGAGGAATCAAGGTGGGTCTTGAAAGGTGAGTAGGCTTTGGTCAGGAACTTTAAAAAGCAAGAATATTCTTGGCATCATGAAACCATGGTCAGCAAATACAGAGGTCAGAAGCCATATGTTCCCCTCCATCCCTGTGGCTGTGGCAGATATAATTAATGGATCATGACTCTTCATCTCCCCAAGCTCAAGCATGGCCTTACCAGTCTTTTCAATAGTAGATGACAGGCATCTGCTTCTAATCCTTTGGCGATGATATGCTAAAGAAAACCAGTTTGTGGAGTTCTCATCGTGGCTCAGCGGAAATGAATCTGACTAGCATCCGTGAGGACACAGGTTCGATCCCTGGCCTTGCTCAGTGGGTTAAGGATCCAGCTTGAGCTGTGGTGTAGGTCGCAGACGTTGCTGTGGCTGTAGTATAGGCTGGTGGCTACAGCTCTGATTCGACCCCAGCCTGGAAACCTCCATATGCCTCGGGTACATCCCTAAAATAAAAAAGACAAAAAGAAAAAAGAAAACCAATTTGCCCTCATGAGAAGTAGCATTTATAAGAGTTAAAAAGAGGAAAAGTTAAAGTGATAGAGGCCAGAACGATGGCTACCCTTGAGGGTGAAGGGGAACAGAGGTACCAAGGAGCCCCTGGGGCTGCTGGAAATGTTTTAATGCAAGAGTGTATACAGATTCAAACATTCATCAGTGTCCCTTCAGCTTTGTGAATCTCTCAGGACATAAGATATCAAGTTAAAAAAAAAAAAAAAAAACGAAAACCCTACTACAATGTCATGGCCAGATCACAGCCCCTCTCCCTGGGAACTACGAGAGCAGCATAAGCCTTATTTTTTCCCCCTTTTTATTAATAATTCTTTATATCCCACTATTTTATAAGTATTTCTTCCAAGAAGTTTTAACAAAATGGAGCCAGCCCTTTAATACCTGCCTGACAGAAATAGGGTAAATTGTGTCTCTGTATAATTAAAGTTACAACCTCTTCGTTATACCTATGATCTCTCAGTCTTTGCCCTCCAGCACCCGAAGAGTTTATCTCTCACCTCCTGATTTCTCTGCTGTAGCTCCTTACATTCCGATTACATTTGCACAGTTGCTTCAAAGTCGGAACTTTGTTCTATTTCAGGACAGATTCGGAAGTTTTCTAAGTACAAACAAATCAATAGCCTTCAGGGCAGAAGGTCAAAAAACAATCTCACCTTCCTGCACCTGTTGCTTTCCTAGTGACTGTCTGTTAGAGCACTTGGCACAGGAGAACCCTCACCTGCCTCGCAGAAAGGCAGCCCAGTGGCCTGTCTGTCGGTCTGCCCATCAAGCGAGCGGGACTTGTGCCCTCTCACCGTGCCCTGCCTGGAACGTTACTCTGATAGCATGGCTCTGGAGGGCTGGCTGCAGGGGGGGTACTGTCATTGGACCTTTAGGGGACAGAGAGGGGCACCAGAAGCATAAAGCAAGGCTCATGTCTAAAAATGCTTCTTTAGTAGCTCCTGCAGATCTAGGGAATGGGACTCATGCAGTCATCTGGGCCATCAGTGCAGTGCTCTGTGCCCCCCATGAAGTCATCAGCAGATGGGGCAGAGTTCATAAAAGAGCAACACAGATGATTAAGGGCTGATGGCACTGATTTATGCATGAAGATAAAAAGGACTCAATCTGCATAGGTTAAGGTAATGAGGATAGAGTTTGGGGGAAGTTCTGATAACCACCCACATGCTAAGGCTGCACACACATTGGGGGGGGGGGCGATGATGGCTTTCAAAAAAATGGTACCCAAAGCCTGTTATTGCCATAGTTACCATCATCACCAGGTGCCGCTCCCTGCTGCCTTTTATAAAAAATGGAACAAACTGTCGCCTGCTTTCTAGGCGTGGGCTGTGGTCGTCAGATTCAGTCTGCTTGCTGTTTCATTCATCCTGAACATAATCTTTGAGTGTCCACTCTGTGCTGGGCACCATGCTAGGCATAGGGAACCGGGACTGAACAGGATGGAACGGTTCTTGTTCTCAGGGAAGCTGTATCGGAGGTGGGGAAGAGAGAACAAGAAACAAGAAAACTGAAAATACACGAGGCAGTTTCAGATAGTGGGGGGAGCCATAAAAACAATAAAGCAGGGCAAGCAACAGTAGGAAATGCCAGAGTGGGCTTCAGGACCACTCTAGAGACCTGGCAGGGCCTCTCTAATGAGGGCAGGGCCCGGCCGAGTAAAGTCTTAGGATGTTCTAGAAGAGCGACCAACAAATGCAAAGACTGGGAGCCTGAATTTGGCCTGTTTCAGGTAGAGAGTGAAAGAGGATTGGGCATGGTTGGAGGGGGCAGTGGGGCATGGGGCCAGCATGGAGAGGCAAATAGAAGTGAGGAGGTTGTGCATATCAGCTCTATACCAGGACAAGAAAGAACCCAGCACAAATAATCCAAGAGCATCAAATAATGTCGAGATATTATGTTTTTTTTTAAAAAAAATATGACTCGTGCTATTTTCTTTGCAGAACTCAGCTTTCCTGATTATGTTTTTCTCACCCTAATATTAAAATGAATTTGCATTCCCTTAGCACATGCCAGCTGATTGATGTAGTCAGTTGACCTAGAGGTCTGTTGATTGGCAAGGAGGAGGCAGCCTAAACTGGAAAATTGGCCATGCAGCATCTACACAGTGGATAAATGACACACGGTAATTTAAAGCTGAGTTTTAGATGAAGTGAATCCGAACAGAGCAAAAGCAAGCAGGAGATTGGAACCCTAGGATCCTTTGGTCCTCCTAAAATGCCCTGAGTCTCCAAGAATCAGAAATAACAGGTTTATGGTCCTGCTGCCTTGCAGATAGCTCTGTTTATAAGAAAGGGGGAAAAAAATTATGCCAGTTACTCACCAGGAGCTACAAACATAGTGGTTGGATTGATGCTACTTCCTGAGAGGCCATGGAGCTGGTTAAAACACTATCTCCACAGGCTGGTGAGTTCTGGTCCCTCTGTTTAAACAGCCTCCAGACCATTCCTTGTCTCATTAGAAGAAGGGGAGGAAAAATCCCCAAGTGATCTTGAGCCCCCCTTCCTGTACCCCCTGGAAAACACCCTGGGAACGCATCCCAGATCTCTGATGCCTTCCTCAAATGTGCATGCATGTTCCCAGTCTAAGCTGTCTCTTGGTTGTTCCTAAATCAGCTGTGTGTCTTTCCCATGAGGGTCCTCCACTTGGCGTGAAAGATGCATGATTTGGATTCCTAATTGTTGAGTTTTTTGCGTGTCTGTTGCCCCCGGTTGTCCTTGAGCTCCTGGAGGGATAAAAATGAGACCCCTAATGGAAACCTCAGGACATGGTGGAGGATGTGGAGAGTGAAGACTCAGGGAATTCTGTCGGTACGGGGCTCAGCCGGGGGCCTGGCGCCCACTGTCTGTGTCGATTGGTCCAGCTTCCCCTGCTAATGGTTCCGCCCCTCTGCCCTCCTCCCAGGGATGACTGCGATCCCATGTGCCTGTCTGGGAATCTTCCTAGGCGGTCTCCTGGTGAAGAAACTCAGCCTGTCCGCCCTCGGGGCCATTCGGATGGCCATGCTTGTCAACCTGGTGTCCACCGCTTGCTACGTCTCCTTCCTCTTCCTGGGCTGTGACACGGGCCCCGTGGCTGGGGTTACTGTTCCCTATGGAAACACGTAAGTCCCAGAAAGGTGTCATCACCCCCTGCCTGCCCAGGACTCTCTCCGGGGTAGGTCAGTGGAGCCAGCCTTGTCCCTAGGAACCATGAGCCCAGAAGTCAGTGATGCCTCTGCGTCTTACTTCCATGGTGGAAAAGTCAAGGTGAACGTGCCAGGCAGAGGGGGCAGACTTTACCCGGCGCGGCGCTTTCCCAGGGTGGCCAGGGCAGCACTGGGGAGACAGTCAGATGCTCATCCCCCAAGGACTCAAATGCCTATTTGACTTTAGAAATGACCTGAAGACAGATAGTAAAAAGCAAGTTTTATTTTAAAATTCAGCTTAAAATAAAAGACGGAAGATCTTTCAACAGTTCCTTAAACTATCAGAAGCTCACATTAGACTCAGAGTAATCACAGGGTCCAGCCCATGGCACGTATTGGTAAGTGTTGGAGGGAGAGATGGAGATAGAGAGGAGAGAAGGGAGGAAATTAGCCAGCTCTGTGGGACCACTTTCCTTATCTCCTAGTTATTATCCCAAGACTCTGAAGTAAACTCCAATTAGACCTGCCCTTCAAAGGAATTACAGAGAGGCCTTATGTACCCAGAGCCAATACCTGTCCTCTTTTCTGTGTGAGACTCTGAGGCTGGAGCATGGAAGCTGCAGCATGGTTGGCCTGCAAGATGCCAGTTCCTCTCCATGGCAGTCTTCTCCTCGAGGCCGGACACTAGGCCTTCTTCTGAAGTTAAGTCAGAAGATGCAGGAGTGGAGTTCCCGCTGTGGCACAATGGGTTAAGAATCCAGCTGCAGTGGCTTGGGTTACTGCAGAGGTGTGAGTTGGATCCCCAGCCTGGAACAGTGGGTTAAAGGATCCAGTGTTGCTGCAGCTGAACTCGGATTCAGTCCCTGGCCTTGGAACTTCCATATGGTGCAGGTGCAACCAAAAAGAAAAACACTGGGGGACATAGTAGAGCTGGCCTTATCTGCCACCCTGCGAGGTCACACAGGCAGAATGGGAGAACATAGGCAGTGGCAGCTTCTCTACATCCCCACAGAGGTCAGAGGGCTGTCACTGGGGGGGATCCAACAGAAGTTGACCTTTCTCTGATGGGTTCCATATTTCCTTTCTTTTCTAGCTCAGCACCTGGCTCGACCCTGGACCCTTACTCGCCCTGCAATAAAAACTGTGAATGCCAAACTGATTCCTTCACTCCCGTGTGTGGGGCAGATGGCATCACGTACCTGTCTGCCTGCTTTGCTGGCTGCAACAGCACGGTATGGGTGATTTTCTGATGGAATGGTACGGGGTGGGGGACTCAGGCAGCCAGAGTAGCTTGAAACCCAAGATCTGGGGCAAGAGTGGGCAACCACATGTGTCCCACACTTTGTGTTCCTGCACTGTGATTTTGTCTCAGCCACTACCCTGCTCTAGTGGAGGATTCTCCAGCATCAGGATAGGAGGCCTGCCAGGCCATCTAGCTGCTTCTTGCTAAATCAAATATGTTTCCAAAAAATGTCATTGAGTAACTGAAAGTAAAAAAATTCAAAGGAAGCTATATGGAGTCAGAGAAAAAGATTGTGATTCAAAGCACTCACAAAAAGTGTCTGTGGAGTAGGAGGACTCCACAGGTAATGAGCTCCCCGTCAATAGAAGTATGTAAAAGGGGGGGGCTAGAAAACCATTTATCAGGAAAGACTTCTTCCAGACCTGAATTATGTGACACGTAATTCAACCTCTACCAGGTTCCATTTCCCTTTATTTCCTCAGCTAAATGCTTCACACCTTTTTCCATCCTCCCACTATTAGCTTATTTTTTGTTTGTTTGTCTGTTGTTTTTGTCTCTTCTCAGTATGAATTGTACCATTGACTGTCAGCCTGCAGCTTTCCACATTCTCTGCTTGAAAACCTGATGCTAAGGGACTGGCCACCTAGTCCTGCTGGTCCTACCTTGCAGGTGTGTCTTGCACCTGTCCTTCTTCTGCATTCACATCACCATTGCCCTGGTGCTGGCCCTGATCTCTTGTTAGACCAGTGTTGGAGTTGCCTTCCTGGCCTCACAACCCCTTGTGTCTGTCTTCTACACTATAGCCAGAATGATTTCTGGTAACACTGCATATGACACTTTCTAAAGCTACTATCAGCTAGAAAATAAGATTTAGGTACTGAATTGGGTTTGTATATGTCTTTAGCACATGGCTATCCTCAGCCATGTTCTACAGCTGTGCATCTTTTCAGTTTGGAGTGTTCAGCTTTCCCTACACATACGACTTTTCATACTTCTTCCTCCAACTAGACAACTCCTACTCACCTGTCAGTACCCTACTCAAATGCCCCCTCCCCTGTGAAACCATCCTTGCCCTCCTTTATCTTTATCTTTGGGGTTTTTGCCTCTGCTATCTTGGTACCTGTCTCTCATGGGGGCATTTCTCTTGTTTCACTGCAAGGATATGTTAAAAGTGTTTGTCATCTGCTCTGACCCGTGAATTTCCTGAGTGAGAGCCAGCATCCACAAGTGTTCCATAAATGTCCAGAAATGCATAGATCAAAAGGAAGATATGAGGGCTGGGTGGTTGCTTTCAAGGAAACTTAGAGTTGAAATCTTATTTCTTCCTCTTTCCATACCTATATCTTTTGGGAGCAGTGATTTCTCTAAAGGAAGAAAAATCGATCATTTATTTTCATTTCCAAAGATCTCATTTTTTCCTTGCACTTAACATTTAGATTCTTGGCCGGTTATTAATATTTTTCTATAGAGAAAATAAATCACCCTGGGGGGAGGGTGGGGAGAAGCTGATTTTTTTTAATTAGGTGATAAAGTAGTTCCTTTATGTGAGTGGAAATGAATTTTAAAAAAGGGACGGGACCTTGAGAATGGTTAAAATAAAAATCCAAGCTATTCTTTTTCATGACAACAATTTCATTAACATTTTAATATCCAAAACGTTATATTAAAAATAAGTTTGGGTTACTGTGGTAAGAATTACTGACTCAGTATAGGCTAGTGTCTTGAGCCCAAATGAGTCTCTATTTCCAGAGCTTCTCTGAGCAAAACATTGTCTAAGAAATGTGTGTTCCCCGATCTTGCATGGACAGGTCTTATTGAATAAGAACCTAACCAGACCTATGTTTTCTTCTGGCTGCTGAAACAGCAAGCCGTGGAATGCAGTTATCATCACAGGGCAAGCTTGTCTGGAGAATAATCATTTATTTTCCAGACACCTGCCTTTTCTTGACATTACTGGAAGCCTCATATCATCTGCTGGGGGCTAGGCAGAGAGGTTATATCCCCCTGCGATTCCAAGGCAGAGATTGAGAAAGGCCCAGGACTGGGATGCAGGGAACACTCCTCTGCAGGGAGGCAAAGCTCTGGAAGCCCTGGCTTCCAACAGATGGACACAGGCTTCAGGGCCACAGAGCCACACTTATCTTGGAAAGGGGCCCTTGTGACAGCCTTGCCCTAAAAACCACCACAACTGTGAAACTTGCAACAGCAGCAAGCTTTTCCGAGCGCCTGTGCCAGCCAGGTGACCGGGTCTTCCACGTGACACTGATGGCCCATGGCAGCTTGGCTCAGAGTCAGCAGAATCTCTGGCCAGTCTCCAAAAAGGAGCAAAAAGCAATTTCAGTCGTTTAAAGTATTTGAGAAAATGCCCACATGGTGCATTATATTCCTGCTACGTTTACTCCCTCCTGCTCTCCTTTCCTTCTTGGTGCCAAGCTTTCAGAAAACAAAAACAAAACTCCCTCAGTTTCCAAAGCCTTCTCCATCTCTCTTCCCTCTTTCCCTGTTCATATCCATTCCTTCTGCATCGGCTAGAGTCCTTTTTTTAGAGTCAATGCAGCTGTTCTTCTACCTACATCCCAGCCCCACATATATTCTCTCACTCATCCTCTTCATAACCTTGAAATCAAGGAGCTCTTATACTTATTCCTTGATTTCAGATTAGTCACTTGCCCCATGTCATGCAGAACACAGTGACAATGGCGTTGGAACGTAAGGTCTGTCGGACAGCAATCCCAGTGTCTTCCTCTGACCCTGTGACAGCCCTGCATAGCTTCCCTACCTCTTTCCCACCTGAAGGAAGCTCTCCAAGCCTGCACCCCACACGTGGGATGTGGTGCCTTCCCATTAAGGCCATGCTGCCTCCCTAGCCTCAACCTGCCCACTCTGCCCATCTCCAGCAGGACCACCGGCTCTATCAGACTTCTTGGGATGCCCCAACATACCGAGCTCTTTTTTTTTTTTTTTTTTTTGAGAAAGTAAAGGAGGATTTATTTAAGTGAGAAATATGCCTCTAGAGGGGAGGTGGGCAGACTGGCAGGCAGCTGCCATGCATTTCTTGGGCAGGCTGGTTGAGGGACATACAGATGAATGGGAGAAATATTCATTGAAAAGGAGGGCTTTGGAAGTTTGTATTCCCTGATTTTCCCTTTTTTTAAATTTTTTTTATTATTCAATGAATTCATTACTTTTACAGTTGTACAATGATCATCACAATCCAATTTTATAGGATTTCCATCCCACAACCCCAGCGCATCCCCCCACCCCCTGACCATCTCCTTTGGTTCCAGACATGCCGTCCCTTTTATCTGGGCTGGTCTTCTCCTGAGCCCTTTATGTGCCTAACACCTCCTTATCCTCAGCTGAGAAGCCTCCTCCCACCTCCTCACTTCTGAGGCTGCACTGGCCCCCCCTCCTGAGAGGCCCCAGCCCCTGCCCTCCCAGCAGGGCTCTTCTTGCCCATCCCCTCACCAGATCTAATGGCCCCTATGCTTGCCCAGCTCCCTCACTAGTCTCTAGCATCCAGAGGTGTGGCTCTGCTGTGGACTTTTGCATTCCCAGTGTTAGCCATAGCCCTGGATAAAGGCTCCAGGCTTCCCACAAGCCCAGATGGAGGCCCAGAGCTGACTTCAATGAGCCCCAGGGAGCCAGGGGGTGATAACATCACAACTGGCAGGCGGGCAGGTTGGCTGGTGCAGATTTCAATGCTAAGCACCTCATCAATGCTCATCTCTCACCACTTAACAGCTTCCATCCAGACTTAGGAGAATTTCCCCTAACTTGATTAGATGTGAATAAGTCACTGACGAAATCATTCTGATTATTAGGAAATCTGGTTTACTAAGTTAGCAGTTTTCTGATATGCGACTCTCCTTCCTGCCCTGGTCTGGGCTTTGTTTTCTGTTGTCTCATCTCATTTCTCCTTGAGTGATAGTGATGGAAGTTTCCAGAATTGCATTAAATATACAATTTCTAATTCTTCTCCTTGCCTATGGCCAGGAGGGGTGATGAAAAAGATTGCAAGTTAATTTTGTGAGCTTCCTTTGGCATGAATATATTGTCCGGATTGTTTCTGTATCCTTCTCTCTCAGAGGTAATTATTCCGAGAGAAAGCATGTTGGTAGCTGCTGATTGACTGCTGCAAGTTGTATCCTTTTGATGTACTGAATAATTGACTTAAAAAAAAAGCTTCTATCAGCCACTGACAGAATGTTGAAAGTCAGTCCCAGTCCAGCACAGCAGTTTATAAGGGACTAGTGATGTACAACTAATCTATCCCCCCATCCAGGTGACAAGTATTTATCAAAAACCTTTTTGAACAGAGACCCAAGTAGGTGCTATGTCAGGGAGGGAGGGGATGGCCCCATTTTGAAACATGCAGGGGATTCCTCTTTCAGTATCATGGGTCTCAGTCCTGGCTGCACTTCAGAATCACTTGGAAGCTTTTAAAATATGAGGCCTGATCTCCATCTGCAGAGATTCTTTTTTTTAAATTTTTTGAGCCACCACAGCATGTGGAAGTTCTCAGGCCAGGGGTTGAATCAGAGCTGCAGCTGCTGGCCTGCACCACAGTCACCACAACACCATATCCAAGCCGTGTCTGCAACCTGAAGCTCTTGGCAATGCCAGATCCTTAACCGCCTGAGGGAGGCCAGGGATCAAACCACATCCTAACAGATACTAGTTGGATTCTTAACCCCCTGAGCCACAGGAGCTCCCATCCTCAGAGATTCTGACTCCCTCGCTCTGGAGCGGGACCCAGCCATTACCTTTTAAACACCTCTCTCCCCTGCAAGTGTGTCTGACACGTAACCAAGGATGAGAACCACTCGGCACTGTTGACAGTTGGGGCTACATCATTCTTTGTTGTGGAAACTGTCCTGTGGACTGGAGGATATTTAACAGCATCCCTGGGGTTCTACCCACCAGAGGCCAATAGCAGCACTGCACCCCACCCCCACCCCCGCCACTTGTGAAACCACCAACATCTCTGGGTATTTCCTTACCCACCCCAGTTATGAACCACTGCTGTAGTCAAAAGGATGAATTCTTGAAGTTTTTGAGTTCCCGTTGTGCCTCAGTGGCTTAAGGACCCAACGTTGTCTCTGTGAGGATGAGCATTTGATCCTTGGCCTCCCTCAGTGGGCTAAGGATCCAGCGTTGCTGCAAGCGGCAGTGTACATCAGATTTATGTTTGCAAATCCTCTAAGATGTGGCTGGGATCTGGAATGGCTGTGGCTGTGGCGTAGGGGTGCAGCTGCAGTTCCAATTTGACCCCTAGCCCAGAAACTTTCATATGCCACAGGTGCAGCCATGGGGGGAAAAATTCTAGAATCACGGCGTCATCAGAGCTGATGCTGAGCATTCATCCTTCAGCTTTCTCTCCCTTCTCACTATTCCTGGATTCACCCATGATAGAAACCAAGCTGGAGGTCAGAGGTGCCATATTAGCATATTTCTTCAGAAGAAACAAACTGATTATACCTCCTGTCTGCCCTGAGGTTGTCTTTACCATGACTGAACTGAGGTTTAACTACCTGGGCATTTCATATACAAGTCTAGGCTTCCCATCTCTCTGTAAAAGGTGGGTGAGAATTAACATGGCACCTCTACCCAGATGGGGCAGCAGTTGGCTGGAGCTGAGAAATGGCTGACCCTTTAGATGAAACACTTGATCGCCTCTTAGCCACAGTCCCCACCCCTTAAACCCTTATTTGTCTTCTAATGGTTTAGCATTGGCAAATCCTCTTGTATAACCTGACCCCATTTTCCAGAACTGATTTAAAAGTCTGTCCTCATCCTGGTGATGGCTTGTCAGAAGGGACCTTGGGGATATTCTGAAATCAAGCCCAATGGCAGTGGCATTTCCACCCAGGACACTTAATATAGATCTAGGCCCTGGGCTAGACATTAGAAATATAGAGATAAATAAGGTAAATAGATCATGTTTATTATAAGAGGAGGTATATTAGTCGAGTTATATACTGGGAAACACCCCAAAGCAGAAGTTAATCTGGCCTTATATGTTTATGATGTAGCATTAAGTGAAAAGAACACATTATGAAACAGTATCTAGATTATGCCCCCTTTTAGTAAAGAAAAAGAACAATCGAAATATTTGTGTATCTCCGCATGGAAAAACATTGGCGGGATATATAGGCTGTTACATTTTTTTTGTTATCTTTTTTTCATTTTTTAAAGTTTTATTGAAGTATATTTATTTATGTTTGTGATAATTTCTGCTGTACAGCAGAGTGATTCAGTTATACAAGTACACGAATCCATTCTCCTTCAGATTCTGTTTCCACATAGATTATCAGAGAATATTGGGAAGTGTTCCCAGTGCTATATACCAGGTCCCTGTTAGCCAGTCATTCCACATACCTCAGTGTACCTATGCCAATTCCAAACCCCAGTCTGTCCCTCTCCTCTGCTGTCCTCTTTGGTAACTGTAAGTTCGTTTTCAAAGTCTATGAATCTGTTTTCTGTTCTGCAGATAAGTTCATCTATATCCTTTTTTTGAGTCCACATATGAGTGATACCATACAATGTTTGTCTTCACTGTCTGACTAACTTCACTTAGTTTGATAATCTCTAGGTCCATCCATGTTGCTACAAATGGTATTATTACATTCTTGTTTACGGCTGAGTAGTATTCCATTGTATATATGGACCATACCTTCTTAATCCACTTATCTGTTAATGTACATTCGGGTTGCTTCCATGTCCATTATATGTAATGTTTGTAGAACATTATCTCTGGCTAGGACTGAAAATTTAATTTGTATATATTTCTTTATATTTTTTTCTGTGTACTTCTAAATTATCTAAAATGAACATTCATCCTTTTTCTAATAAGGAAAAACTTTATTTAAAAATCATACATGAAAGGTTAGATGGTTACAATCTAATAACTTAAAGCTGAGAATTAACATGGCATCTGCACCGCAAAGGGGCAGCAGTTGGCTAGCTAGAAAGAGGCTGATGCCTGTTTGGGTAGGAATTGATCCGGGGCAGACTGGGGCTAGAAGGAGAGAGTGTGGAGGTTATTTACTGGAGGAGGGGCAGGGCCAGCCTCATCCTCAGAGAAGGCATGGGTACTTGCCTGGTGGGCGGGATGGAAAGACATCCCAGCACAGAAGGTGTGCAGACACAGGCATGGTGGGGAGGCTTGAGCCTCGTGACAAGGGCAAGGTGTTGGTTTGGATGGGCGGGGGACGGGGCGGGGAGAGAAAGCTGGAGGGAGGGGCCTAGTGTCATTCTGAGCTGCAGGCACATCTGTCCCCTCCGTGCTCTGCACACATTTCCATCTGCGGCAGCTGGAGCAAAGAGCGAGCTTGGCCACTCCCCAAAGAACAGCCCTTTCCTCCCCTTCGGCAGGAGATAATTAAGGCTCCAAGGGGATGTGCTCTTCTCCTGCGAGGTCCAGGTTATGGGGGTGAAAGGTGGACAGAAGTCTTGCTTTCATTGCAGAGTTTTTCTCCCTGGCCATTATCCTTCAGCCAGTGACCCTGCCAGGGAAAAAGGGAGCACATTTCTTCTTGCAGTGTTTCAATATTCCCTTTGCCTGGAGGCACGTGCGTTGTCAGAGATGCTCTTTGTGACACATTCTGAGGTCTGCATCTGAAAATACTGGCTTGGGTTGGGCCAGTGAGGTGAAGAGATTCTAAGCTACAAAAAGACAGTAATAAATGACAGGAGAATGTATGAGGAACCTCACTGAATCATGAAAGGGTCCATAAAAGTCTCAGACACATGGGAGTATATTGTTATTCAAAGGAAGACATCCCAGCCATTGTGGTACCATCTCAGTCCTTTGCCATCTGGGTCATCAGGCAAAAGCAGGGCAAAACACTGCATGTGTCAATGCTCCCTCTGACAACCCCGATCTCTGAACTGCAGGACAGGGGCCTGACAGTTAATAGAAATTGTCATTTCTTCCTGGTAACTGAATACATTTCAGAAACACAATATTCCAGGATGTGAGAGTGAAACTTCCACGTTTTCACAGGCTCTCTCTTAATACAAATAACATCATCCGCCCCCACACCTGTCCCCTTAGAAAAGTCATTTTTCAACCTAGAGATTAGTTTTATTTGTGCAATTAATAGGAATTGATTCATCAGTATTGAATATGGGAGGAAAAGACCAAACAAAAACAACTTTATTTGCCAGATGTTTTTGAAACACTGCTGAGAAGTATTTTGTTCCTATAATATGAGCTGTCAAAATAGCATGCTTATGATTTTCTTCATCAATAGAGAATGAATCCAAGATTCCACAGAGTCATTTTTCTGTTTTTATGGTCTCTGGCTTTATTGTAATTATTTATCCCCATCATTGCATGTGAATAGAAACATTTCTCAATTTAAATTAATGACCGAATGTAGAATAAGAGTACAATTTTCAGTGACTGTGTTTTTATTCTTTGGTTAATTTCTTCTTTATTTTTTAATGTTCTGGAGTTTTAAATATTTCAATAGACAATACATTTGTACAGTTCAGAAACCAAAAACTATAAAAAGGAGGAGGAGAAACTCTGCTTTCCACCTCTATCTCCTGTTCACTCACTTTTCAACCCATCACCCTGCCTGATAGGTAATTACTATTATTAGTTTCTTATATGTCCTATGGATTTTAATCCACCTATAAAGGCATTATCCTGTACCTTGTTTATTTTTTTTTTAGTTGAGGTGTAGTTGATTTATAATGTTAATTTCATCAAGGTATACAGTGATTCAGTTTACACACACACACACACACACACACGTGTGTATAGTTCCCTCAGCTATACGGTAGGTTCTTGTTGGTTGTCTATTTTACACCATAGTTTTTTATTTTTGTTTTTCAATTTTGCTAATGATTTTTCTTGGAGTTCTTTTCACATTAGTACATGAAGCGCACTAATTCCTTTTTGACAGCTGCATAATCTTCCATTGTTTGGATGTACTGGAATGTATTTAACCAATCCCTATCTTTTTTCTTTTTTTCCCATTCTCTTTCAGAGTCTTTTCCCTCATAGATTATCACATACTATTGGTAGAGTTCTCTGTGGTACATGGCAGGTCCCCAGTCCATCTACCCCACCACTTGTCCCCTTTAACAATCCCTATTGATGGGCATTCATATGACTGCAGATGTTTAACTTCTGCAGACAGCATTGTGACTCAGATTGTTCACATCATTTTATTTATTTTTTAAATTTAATTGTATTGGCGTACAGCTGATTTACAATTTTGTATTAGTTTTAAGTGTACAGCAAATAAATCAGTCATACATATAAATATATCCATTCTTTTTTCTCGTATAGATTATTGAAAACTGTTGATTAGATTTTCCTGTGCTATACAGTAGATTCTTGTTTATCATCTGTTTTATATAGTAGTATGTATATGTTATTCCAATCCTCCTATTTCTTCCATTCCCACCATGGTTTCCCATGGTTTTGGAATCTGTGTTGGTTTCCGTTTTTTACATAAGTCCTTTTGTATCATTTTTGTTAGATTCCACACAGAAGTGATATTATATGATATTTGTCTTTCTCTGACTTCACTCAGTATCGTAAATTCTAGGTCCATCCATGTTGCTGCAAATGGCATTATTTCATTCTTTTTTATGGCTGAGTAATATTCCATTGTATATATGTATCACGTCTTCTTTATCTGTTCCTCTGTTGATGGACATTTAGGTTGCTCCCATGTCTTGGCTATTGTAAATAGCACCACAGTGAACATTGGGGTGCATGTATCTTTTCAAATTATGGTTTTCTCTGGATGTATGCCCAGGAGTGGGATTCCTAAATCATATGGCCATTCTTTTTTTAAAAAAGCGTAGTTGATTTACAGTGTTTGGCCAGTTTATGTTGTACAGCATAGTGACCTAGTCATACATATATATGCATTCTTTTTTTCCTACTGTATTCCATCATGTTCTATCCCAAGAAATTAGATCTAGTTCCTTGTGCTATATAGTCTGATCATATCATTTTGTGCCTGGGCAAGTCTCTCTGTAGGATAAGTTCTTGTAGAATTTATAAGCTAGTCCCACTCTGTCTGCCAGATCACCACTGCTTCCACATCTTATCAAGCCAGTTCTGCTGTGAGCACCTGTGTCATCTGATTACAGCACGATCTGTCAGGACACACTTATTTCTGGGAAAGCTCCATCTGACGCGCACATGTGGCTCCAGGCAGAGACTCCAACTCTCACAGAAGCAGGGGGGACTACCTAGCTCCTCAGAGAATGGCAAACTGGGAAGATATTCCTTTGCCATGAGGATGGAAAACTGGACATTTGCCCTGTCAGGAATGGTAAACTAATCTCCAGAAGCCTAGTGCGCTTTTAAATATATTGGAGACTGCCAAGGACAGCACTAGAGACGTACCCACTTCATTCAGGTCATGATCGGCCACAGGCAGTTGCTAAGGTATCTGCATTGTAAACAGAGAGGGTGAGAATTAGAACCCCAACCTCTGTCATCTCCTTCCCTCACACCCAGGTTCTCTCTCTCTCCTTTTAAACTTCCTACTGCTTGGTGCTTTGGAGTTCCAGGGGCCCCCACTTAGATGATGCCCAGTTTATATCAGCAGAAGGGCTGTCCTGATATTTCCTTCTTGCTTGGAATTGTAGTGTGAAACCGCATTGGTGGAAAATCACTTCTTCCAATTACACATCCTGGGGTGATTATTCCCACCACACTGTGACCTGGGGGTGGAAATTTCCTCTCTAACAAGCACCTTATGTGCCCAGAACCCCACATCTCTTTTAGCCCGACACCCAGGTCAGTCTGTGGTCTCCTGTACCACCTAAGCCCAAATAAAGGATGTTTCCCATCCCTTGCCTGAGGACTGCAGGCTTAGCATTTTCCCTTGATACCCTGCGGGAAAGGCCCCAGAACATCCCAGCTTGCTCTCTGGGCTCCATTCTTTCTATTGAATTAACTCCTTTAACTGAAAAGGAAACCCTCCAAGTCCTTGCCTACATCACTCCGGCTTACCTCCTCCCCAGCCTCTTTCACAGCTCCTCTTGGATACATTAAATCTGAATAAAGTACAGACTTGCCTAGAGCCTTTGGGAGGGACCCATCCATTTCCAGCTTCTCTCCTTGGCACCAACAAGTGGACCTCATCACTGGTCATGTATCAGTTTCCTGCTCCTCCTCTCCTGGTGTCAGTAACTATATAAACACCTCATTCCTATCCAGCTGGCCTGGTTTTCCCTGGGCCCACTTTTGTCCCCTCCCACCCCCTGGCTTTGTGCTCTCACTGGTCCCCTTTGCCTTGCTGCAGATCCCACTGTGGCTCAGCTTTGCCGTCCACTCACGCCATTCACAGGATGTTGCCTTCCTGGACCCTTTCATCTTACCTGCAGCAGACAAGCTGTGTAATCATTGAGATAAAGGTGTCTCATTTCTGTCCCATTCAGTGAGGGCCATGATCACAGGCCTAATCCAGAGTAGACCCATTGCAGAAGGGGTTTTTTACTTCTCAGAGCAGAGACGGGCGGGGCAGTTTCCTCTTATGGTAAATGTAATAGAGTTGAGCCATGGGCTAGATATGGGGCAAAAGTCTACGACTGGGTGTAACTTCCAATTACAGATTACTTAATAAATTAAACAAAGCTCTCTGGTCACACAGTTCATTCAGAGGATTCTGGCTCTAAGTGCTCAGTTCCAATACTCTTATCACATTCATCAGGGACGACATGAGTCAGAACTCAGTTCCTGGGTTACATGGCTAAACAAGAACTTAGCCGATCCATGAGCAGCCTGTTCCCTGAGCACTCTTTGAGTCCATTTTGTTCTCAGGACCCTGATCTCTGCTACAGGAGGGATCAAAGAGAGAAGTATGGGAGTGGTTTGGACTAGGGTAGGGCTTGAGAGATATTTAGGATATGGTAAAATGAATAGGACTTGAGAATTTATTCATTCATTCAGTAAATGGTATGGTGTTCAATAAATACGACAGTGGTTTCTTCTTTATTAGCCTTATGGTCATGAGAAAGATTTGACATAGGAGTTAAGGAGAGAGGTCCAGAATTACTGCCTGATTTCTATAGAGGTAACAGGGTCCTTCCTTCCTTCCCTCCTTCCTTCCGTTTGTCTTTTTAGGGCCGCACCTGCTGCATATAGAAGTTCCCAGGCTAGGGGTCAAATCAGAACTGCAGCTGCCAGCTTATGCCACAGCCACAGCAATGCCAGATTGGAGCCATGTCTGCAACCTACACCGTGGCTCATAGCAATGCCAGATCCTTAACCCACTGAGCGAGTTCAGGGATCAAACTGCATCCTCATGGATACTAGTCAGGTTCGTTACCACTGAGCCACAATGGAAACTCCAAGGAGTGTCATTTCTTAGGCAAGAGATATGGAGGGAAAGGAGATTGGGGCTGGGGGGATATGTCTCTGTCAGGGTTTGGTCAGGAAAACAGCACCCACTAGTCTTGTGGAAATAAAGGGTTTAGCATGGGAATTAGAGCTTAACGAACATGGAGGAGTTGGGGAATTAAGATGTGGAGGAAGTGAGATAAAGGATTGGAGAGAGAACAGTCACTCATTACATCCCCAGAAGCACAAGCTCAGGTGGGCAAGTCCAGGCTTATGGAAAATTCCCAAGAAGCTGTGCTCAGGTGGCTGCTCAGTGAGATGAGGGGGTGCTCAGGGAAGGATCTGGGGAAGCACACCAGCAAGTCTGTATCCAAGTCAATAGAGGTGGGCACAGGGTCTCTGCTGTCAGCAGGGCAGTCAGGAAAGAAGGCAGATATGCTGAGGGAAGCCAGGGCCAACCAGCCCCTTCTGGGCACTTCTGTGTGTGTCTGTCCCGGTGTCTGAACATTTGAGAGCAAAAGCCTCTGCTTCACTTCCACCTTCCAAATCTCACCTGTATTCTCTTCTGGTCCAGCTCTCATCCATGCAGGGAAGGGAATCCTACGGAAATAGTTCCCCGCCATGGATGGAAAACTAGTGCCAAAATGCTGGCACAGAGTCTTACACAGGGCTTTCCTCCCTGGAGTCAGTGTTGAAATCTCAGTACACTTGGGATCTAGGAAGGATCATCCCTGGTGGGTCTGGGAGGGATATGGAATCTCCCAGAGATTATTTAGCAGAGTCTTCAGAAAGCACATAGATGTAAAACCATGTAAGGAAGAGTCAAGGCAAGAAGGGAATAAGGTCTGGACCAGACTCCCAAGGAACCCTGGCATTTTAAAGTAGGAGATGGGCAAGGTGCCATCAAGGAAGGTTAAAAAGGAGCAACCTGAGAGGGAAGAAGGAAACCAGAGTGTGAGCCGTGGAAGCCAAGGGGGGAGTAGGTCACAGGCCTGTGATCGGAGGTGGGGGGTGGGGCTCCAGAGAGAAATGGATGGTGGGGCTGTTCAGGATAGAGGCCAATGGCCAGCTTAGCCAGTCCGATTCCTGCATGTGGGGATCTGAGCTATCTGGACTGAATTGAGAGCACGGGAGGATATGGAGATTGTGAGCAGCTAGAAAAGTTTAGCTGTGAAGCTGGGGTCGGGGAGAGGGGGAGAAGGAGCAGTTTCTTTCCCCAAGAAGGAAGGGAAGTAGCATCCTCAGAGTTGGGGAGAAGCCCTGCTTCCTGATAAAAGCAGAGGAAGTCCTGTTCACATAGGGATTCTAAAACCATCTTCTGAGTTTGTCTACTGTGTCTCAGTGCTGTGCTGTGAGGTGATGCTCAGTGAATCACAGGTGAGACATTCTCATTCATGGAGCTCAAGGTCTCCTCCAGGAGGATGGGGAGGGTCTCTGCCGAGGGGTGTGGAGCGCATCCTCTTGGAAGGAAATAATGACGCAGATGGGGTTGGCAGGTATGCCCTCCCAGCCAGAGATGTCAGCACTGGCTCCTGAAGAAGAGCTAGGATGTTTCCAGGCAGAGGTGAACAGAAAGGTCAGAGGGGCAGGGCCTCAGCACCTTTTGGGGAATGACAGTAAAACCCCCCAGGGGCTGTAATGGGGCCGTTTTTTTGTTCTTTTTTTGGCTGCCTGGAGCCGTATGGAATTCCTAAGCCAGGGATCAGATCTGAGCTGCAGTTGCAGCCTAAGCAGCAGCTACAGCAACGCCGGATCCTTAACCCACTCTGCTGGGCAGGGGATAGAACCTGTGTCCAAGCGTTCCCAAGATGCCACTGATCCCATTGCGCCACGTGGGAACTCCTATAATTTGGCCATTTATACAAAGACACCTGCTCTGGGCAGGTGGCTTAGGAAGAAGGGTCCAGCCCCACACAATTTCTCCCCCTCTTTTCCACGAATAAAATCTCCTGAGCAGGACACGGCCATGCAGGATGGAGGGGCCAGGCTTTGGACACCCCTGAAGCTACCCATGTATCTTTATGGGATAAGAAAAACCTCAATCTGTATGTCCTATGGGGAAAGAAAAAGGGAGGAGGAGGAGAGGGCCTGAGGAGGAGAAATGTAAAAGCCAAGGGGGATTTGTTTGACCCTCAGGAGGATTTACCTCCACATGTGCTCAGAGAGCCGAGCAGTCCTGGAAAGAAAAGCCATGAATCATTTATGATTGTTTTCATTTTGTATTCATTAAAGGCCTCCGCACTATTATTATCGAACCTTAATTGTCTTGGCCGCTGGCTCGGCACTGCCTCTCCCAGCCCCTGCTCCTCCCTTCACCATCAGAAATTCCTGAAGCGTGAGCCAGGACCGTGCTGGGGGGCAGGGGTGGCTGGGCAAGAATCCACCTAAAGATCAAACGGAATGCAGCCGCTTTTCTTTCCCTGCTCTGATCATATATTAATAAACGGATCTCACTGGGCTTCAGCTCGCTCCCCACGCCCTGCTCTCAGCTCCCTGACACCTCTGCACCCTCTTGGCTCTCTCAGCCCCCGGAGAACTTTCCCATTAGCTCTCTCCTTGCACGGCCCCAGAGCGAGCACAGCAGCTTCATGCATGACAGTGCACATCCTTTGTTCCAAGTGCCACATCGGCGGCAGAACCAGCCACCCTATGCAGGTTACCTGATTTACCTCTTTTAATACACTTCAGGGTAATTATAACTGCAGAAAAGAGAGGACAAATCAGCATGTGATTACAATGTTAATTTGGCAATGTTTTATCACATTGTGGAAGCACAATTTCCTCTCTAATTGTATGGGGGGGGACACGTGTCTATGGTGCTGCTTATTGAGGGATTCTTGAGCCATAGTCATGAAATACACAGGAGGCCAAGGCTCTGCTCCCCATAAATATTCCTTTATTTGCATGTGTTTGGCATCCTCCTTAAAAAAGCTAACTCATTTTATTCAGACCTAATTAATGGAATGCTACAGAATGCATAATAAGGCAGTGACAGTTCCAGCCAATGGATGGCTTTGGATTTGTAAACTAGAGGTATGTACCCCTGGTTAAAAGGGCTGAATGCTTCCCTTTCAGAATCTCACCGGCTGTGCATGCCTCACGACTGTCCCGCCTGAGAATGCAACTGTGGTTCCTGGAAAGTGCCCCAGTCCCGGGTGCCAAGAGGCCTTCCTCACCTTCCTGTGTGTGATGTGTGTCTGCAGCATGATTGGGGCAATGGCTCAGACGCCCTCGGTCATCATCCTTATCAGGTAAGCTTGGCCCCAGGGCCCTGAGAGCCAGCTTCACCTCTCCCCCTCCCCACCTGCTGTGTGTCTGCAGTTCTCCTGGAAATCAGAACTTCTGGGACTATAGGAGTCTTTCAAGCCAGCTTCCCGGGCTGGCAGGAATCAGTTACCTTCGATAGGAACCTCACACCAAAAGTAGAAAGTTGGGCCCAAGGGAGAACACTACACTTTCATCATGTCCCCAAGAAGACTCTGCGGGTGATTTTAAAAGGAACTATGGGAGTTCCCATCGTGGCTCAGCAGAAACGAATCTGACTAGCATCCATGACACAGGTTCAATCCCTGGCCTCACTCAGTGGGTTAAGGATCTGGCGTTGCCGTGAGCTGTACTGTAGGTTGCAGACATGGCTCGATCTGGCATTGCTGTGACTGTGGCCTAAGCCGGCAGCTGTAGCTCCGATTAGACCCCTAGCCTGGGAACCTCCATATGCTGAGGACACAGCCCTAAAAAGAAAACAAAAAGTAATTATGTTATCTAGAAAGTCATTAGCAAAGCTTTTTAAATGTGCAGAACCATTAAGGGTACTAGAGCAAAGTGCCATTTTATACTTATTAAATTTGAAAAATAAATTTAAAAAACTTACACCCAGTGCTTACAAGGCTGCAGCAAAATGGGTAAAATCACATATTGCTGGTGGCATTGAAAAGCATGTGGCTGCTTTCAAAAAAGCAATATGGTAAATGTGAGTCAAGAGCCATAAAAATGTTCAGATTCTTTATGCGGTAACCCTACCCCTTGCCACTTATCTTAAGAAAATACTTCTCTACAAGAAGGAAAGTTCAATCCAGACAGATTTTTATTACAGTGTTAACTATAATAGCAGAAAAATCTGAATGGGAATAGTGAGTTAAATTACAGTGCCACAGCTCAGTGGAATAATGAAAATTCTTAAGAACGTGAACAGTGTTATGAAATGAACCATTGAATTTAAATTATATATGGAGGATGATTATATGCAGTGTGCGTATGGATAAAACCCATCAGATCTTAGGTGTGGGTTTGGGGGGCTGCATTATGGAGAGTTTATTTTTTGTTCTTAGAAATTCCCAGGAAGTTATATTGTACTGTTCACACACAAAAGGCACCAAGAAGCAGGAAAAATGACCCTCATGACCACCATTAGCAATGACTAGTCCCCTTTTTTCTTTTTCCTCCCCTTGATTCCTCTGCAAAACCCCAGCTCAGTAGTTGGGCCTGGCAGAGCCAGCACAGAAAGTCAGTTGAAATCTTAATCATTTCTGTATCTTAGCTTGATAAACAGCTCTTGGAAATTTTTCAGGAGATATTTGATTCTTTTTTTTAAAGCCACACCTGTGGCATATGGAAGTTGTCAGGCTAGGGGTCAAATCATAGCTGCAGCTGAGGCCTATGCCACAGTCATGGAAGCACCGGATCCAAGCCACACCTGCGACCTACATCACAGCTTGCAGTAATGCTGGATTCTTAACCCACTGAGATAGGCCAGGGATTGAACCCACATCCTCACAGATACTCTTTTGGTTTCTTAACTTGTTGAGCCACAAGGGGAATTCCTTGGTTCCTTTTCAATGAGCCAGAAACAGTTGGCCTGAATGACCTAGGCTGAGCCTTGTCCTCCTCATAGCTCCATACTACTAGGGTGCCCACGTGCCTTTTGAAGGGTCCAGGGTAATACCATACATATTCCATCATCGTCCACATGCCATCACAGATGTTGTAGGGAGGTACAAGGGGACAAACACTCTGAGCCACAGCCCAGATGGGCACCAGCCTTTGTCCTGCCCCAGAGGAGTGGATCCACTGAGACAGAAATGTACCTGCCAGCGAAAGGGCTCAGGACGTCCACAGGTGAGGATAGTAGTAGTCACTGAAGTGCCAGCACTAGGCTCTTGTTTTAACTTCCTATGTTTGTGTCTTTACTAACATACGAAAGGGGAGGCAGAGGCTCAGAGAGTGATTAACCAGTGTCCTCAAGGTCCTGTAGCTAGTAAGTTGTGCAACCAAGGCTCTTTCCCTGGCCTTGCCTGGGACTTTCAATAATGTTGACCTGAGCCCTCCATTGCTCCATAGCTAAATCCCAGAACAATTATTCCTCCTGTGGGAACCAGTTTCCCAAAAGGATATCAAAGGAGAGCTTAGTATCTTGTTCACTTTATTCCTAGTGACATGATAGCTAAAAGGAAATCAGACTTCAAGTGATAAATATTCTAGCTCATTATGCCAGAATGTTTTCTTGATAAGGAGAATTTGCCTTTATCTTTGTGTCTTTCAAGTCAATGCCTTCAAATGAATGTGCGAAAACTGAAACCACGAAGCCAGTATTAATTCTGAAGAACTTGGATGTTGTCCCATGCACATTCTAAAGGGAACTGACTGTTTCTGTCCAGACACACTGACCTCATCCCTGATATTGCACAGGCATCTGGCTTAGCCAGAGAGTGGTTTTCCCATCACTCAAAGTCTTGACTTGGTGCCCTGAGATTATTTACCCATACTGTACTCTTCACAATTGAGAAGAAACCTATATTATGTATATTTCCCCAAGAATCACACGTTTAGTTTTCTCTGAAACTCTCAGAAAGAGGGCAGAGATTGTGAAAATGACATCCATGTTGTGTTTGGTTTGTAATTTGGGTTTGACAGTGTCTTTTGGCCTCATATACCAAAAAGCCAAAGGCATGCCCATCTGACACGCAAACCAGGTAGTAGATCAGTGGATGGATGCCACTGGATGGTTGGAGGAATGACCCCTGGGGTTAAGAATATTATTCCAGGAGTTCCCATTGTGATTCAGCGAAAATGAACCCAACTAGGATGTGGGTTCAATCTCTGGCCTCACTCAGTGGGTCAAGGATCTGGCATTGCCATGAGCTATGGTGTAGGTTGCAGGTGTGTCTCGGATCCCACATTGCTATGGCTGTGGCATAGGCCAGGAGCTACAGCTCTGATCTGAACCCTAGCCTGGGAACTTCCATATGCTGCAGGTGCAGCCCTAAAACAAAAGAAAGAAAGAAAGAATATTATTCTAGCTACCAAGTCCACAGGCAGGTACCAACCAGCCCATGGGACTGAGATAGCCCATTGGTAACTTCATTTCTAATGCTTATTTTCTGCAGAATTGATTGCATGAGGGTTTTTCTGGTCTTTCAGCCACACTGAAATGTTCTTGGTGTTTCCAAAGGCTCAGCCGCCCCCGACTGTCTCTAGGCCCAGCCTGGTCCTTCCAGGGAGCAGCATAGCAGAGTGCTTACCTCCCCATCTCCCCTAGGGACTCATGATGGCAATGGTACAAGAGGAAATTTCCCTGCCAGTGGTGTTCAGGATGACCTAAAGCACATGTGATCTGTCGAACGCCTCTCCCTCTACCAGCACACTGGAGAGATGGGGCCCCCAGGCTCAGTGGGAGATATCTGCCCCTGCCCCCCCCATACACATTCACTCAGCATGTGCTGCATGCCACACACCACGCTGATGATGGGCAAGACACAAACAGTCCTTGGCCTCAAGGAGCATAGACAAGTGTTGAGTAAGTACTAGTTTTAAGAGTAAGAAGCATGGGTTAGCAGATGCAGACTATTATATATAGAGTGGATAAACAGTAATCTTCTACTGTATAGCACGGGGAAATATACTCAATATCCTGTGATTAAACCATAATGGAAAAGAATATAAAAAAGAATGTATATACGCATAACTGAATCACTTTGCTGTAGAGCAGAAATTAACACCGCATTATAAATCAACTATACTTCACTTTTAAAAAGAGTAAGAGGCATAACAAAGGAGCCCTGTCACCAGCTGTGATGGCCTCTCCATCTGGAATCAATTATCATCATCTATCATCATTTCCAAACAAGCCCTCTACTGTTCTAGAAAACGTGTGAAAAAGTCACACCCAGGGACTGTTCTGGGTAAACCAATGTCTAGGATGATGTCAGTTCAAACAGATGCAATCATATGAAGGTACCTTTCCAATTTAAAAGGAACGCGAACTAGATATGGATGAATGGATTGTTTCACAAATGGTCCATCTGGGGAATCAACCCTATGCTGGTCTGCGTGATTTCACAAAATGGTACCAGAATGACAGAGGTGTTTGTGGTTCTGGCCTGTTTATTTTCCCCATCGATACTTCCTAATACAAGTACGCACCAACTTAAGATGATTTTCTGTCCTGGCAAATGCAAAATGCCTTTAAATGAAGACTTTATGGACCATATTTGCATTCCATCCTTCAAATAACAAGATTAGTTTTAGTTATTTAAAAAAAATTTAAATTCCTAAACTTATCTTGTCATTGCAGTTGCCGTGATTTTTCAGACTTTAGGCAGGGAAAGTGAAAGAAAAAAACAAAAGCACGAAACCATTAATAATTTCCTAAAGAAAGACTCTGATGGACAGCAGCAGATGACTCTGAGGTCTGTTAATTAAAGTGGAGCAATAAGAATCTTTTCTCTTTTCCTCTTCATCTCTCTGCACGTAGGACAGTCAGCCCTGAACTCAAGTCTTACGCCCTGGGAGTTCTTTTCCTCCTCCTCCGTTTGTTGGGTACGTATTACCTCTTTATTCTCTCAGTGATGAATCGGATGCCTATGACTAGGTGAGTATATATCAGTGAAATTGTCCCCGTTCTTTAGTTTGCTTTTTTTTTTCCTATGAAATTCAATGTTTGGTAAATAGGAGAAATGTTAATTTTGCTCAGGGTTTGCACCTAGACTCTGGATCTTGCAGAGTTTTTGTTGATAACAACTCTGCCTTCATGCCACCCTGAATTCTCATTGACACAAGGAGGAAAAGTGATGACACCAAGGGGAAAATAATTTGATGGTGTCATTTGGCACCCTCATTAAGCAGCCCATGAGCAGCTTGTGAAATGCCTCATTTATGGGGCTGCCAGCGGCGGGGGGAGAGCCATTCTCCCAGTGCTTCACAAATGGAAACTCTGCAGCCTTTAAATTTTTCCAAACTGATTTAGTTTATTTACCTTGGGTTTCCAGGATGGGGCAAATATGACTTCCATGCCTTAGAGTCTGCATTCCAAGGTTTGGTATGGATAGAAGGAATTAAGTCTGACACCACCACCCCCAGGTTTTAAGATGAGAAGTCAAGAATGAAATGGCCCACGGTTCTCCCAAGGTCCTGGGACCAGCTAGGGAAAAGCTGGAGAGTCCAACCAGGTATCCCACCTCCCAGCTATGCCCTAACCCTCTCTCCCTCTAGGCCACACTGGTGCTTTGTCAACTCCCTTTGTCAAGATCAAGATAGGATAACTTTTTTCTTAAATAATAAAGCAGTGGTCTTCCTTAATGGACATTAAATGGTAAATAGAGAAAGGGAAATAACCATGGCCTCTATCTCCAGAGTAAAAATAAAATTTCTCATTCTAAATCCTGTATAACCATGGGGGGAGGGCACAAAGAAGTAACTATAGAAATGTTAAAATGTTTATAAAAGTGAAAAATTGGCAACAACCTAAATATCCAACAAGCAGGGAATTAGTAAAATCCATTATGGGTTCCCCTTTTAAATTCTGGAAAGAAACATTTTCTAGACTTGGAAAGGGCACATGATAGGTGGAAGGGGAAAAAGAAGTCTATGGTATGTTATATATATGCAAATACTCTTAATGTGCATATAAACATGAAAGAATATTGAGAAGCTTGACATGGAAATGATATCCACTATTATCATGAATAGCGAGGCAATAAGTGATAATTTCTAAATGTCTTAAAATTTGAATAAATATATATATTTGTCTGTTACTCTCATAATGACATTACTTCCTATGTAATTAACACATGAAAGAAGAAAAATATTCACCCTTAAGTCCATTAATAAGATAAGGTCCTCCCTGGAGAATGGCACATACATGGTGTATGCCCCTTCTCTGCCTATTGCAAATAACTTCCTATCACTTGCCAAGATCACTTTTGCCATGCCCAAGAAAGACCTCTGAATCTCTTCAACCACTATCAATCCATGTTATTGATATACATAGAGAAACTTACCTGGTGTCTTTGTCTTATTTCTAGTTCATGGAGAATAGAAAATCTCTGGGTGTAATAATACCTAGTTAAAACAAGTTCAGCAGTAATTCAAACAAAAACTTTCAGTCCTTCCTGGAAATTTTGGAGGCTTTTAAAGCTCTGTAGCTACACAAGAACTAATTATGCTGATTTTTTTTCTCTATCATTGAAATGATGGAAAATGGCATGTGTCTTGATCCCTTCAACTTCCCACCCTGTTTGGGATGGATGGATAGATAGATAAATGTATAATATCTGATAGAAAGTCAGGGACCCTTATTTGTGAAAATAGTGAAACCATTCCCCATACACACTCATTCAATAAACTGACATTTATGGAGTGCCTAATGTGTTCAGAGCTCCATGGACCATACTCACGTGAACCCTGCACTGCCCTTAGGGAGTTCTTTTAGAAACTGACCAGGGAAGGTGAGAGCCCTCATCTATAGAATCACTATAGAGGTCTCTGTACCTCTAAACAAATGCTGAGGACTCAGTATAGCAAGTAAGAGAGAGTTATCCTTCGGAATAATCTTGGTAGCATAAAATGAAAGAAAACTTGCCAGCTATTTTTTTGAAAAGTTAATGAAAATCATAAGACCCTTGAAGACAGGACTGAAAATTATAGAGCATGTATGATGTGACACTGTTAAGATCATTGTATGCTGCTCTGAGGCAGTTTCTTTATTTGTATGTCTGCCCAGGAATAATCAGCCAGGCATTATTTAGAAGAGTATTTTCCAACTTCTGTGACTGTGAACCACAGCAAGAGATGAGCTTTTACATTATGGCCCAGTACATAATACATAGGCATAAATATAGCAGAAACAAAGATTTCATGAAAAAAGTGTTCGCCCTTAATATGAATGATGTGTTCTGATATTTTCTCTTCTGTTTTCTTCCATGCTTTTTAAATAGTGGATCATGACCCCCTGTATTGATTTTATTGCCCATATGGGTCCTAAATCACAGCTGAGAAAACAGCTCTAGAATGATATGCCAGTTTCACCTTTTAATTAAAAGTGGCTTATCAAAGAAGTCTTCATATTTGGCCTGATTCCATTTCCTACAGTACCCAATACGATTAACCACCATTACTGTTAATGAAGGGCCAACTGAGAAATCAGATTTCATGACATTGTCAACCTTTGTGTTTGACCTCACGTGTAGAAGAGGGATACAGTGAGGACGTTGCAGTGGAGTGAGATGAGATCTGAGATGCAGCAAACCAAATGACCTACTCAAAGCAGAAGAGGGACATGTGGAAGAGCCACCAAGGCTGGCCTTGGGGTGGGGGCAGGGGCGTGCATTTGAAAGGAAGTGATGTCCACTTATGAAGAAGGAGGAACAATTACACAGCTGAAAAAGGGGAGAAAGCGCTTTAGACAGAGGGACCTAAAGGAGTAACAGCCTGGAAGTGAACAAAGGCTGCAGCATGTTTGGGGCTGCAGGAAGCCCATGTGGCTGGGGGCACTGGCAGAAGATGGGGCTGTGGAGGGTGGCTGTCAGAAACATGATCGGGAAGGGCTGCTGGCCTGCTGACAAGTTTGACCTTTGTCCCTAAGGCAAATGAAGTCACTGATGGACTTTAGATGAGATCCATTGTGCACTTTTACGAAGGGTCACTATCTGCCACATGGACAATGTGGAAACTAATAAGCTGCTGGTATAACAGTAGCTGATGGAGACCTGTGCTGAGATGCTGGCTACTGAGGTGGGGAGATGTGGGTAGAGGAAGAATTGTCAAGGCTTAGTCTCTGAATGGAAGTCTACAGAGTGGAGTATCCAAGAAGGAGGAACCCACAGTCACAACTCCTTATAAAAAGTTTGGGCTATATATGGTGCACAGGATATTATTAATTAAAACAGGAGGAGCAGGATGAGGAGCAAGTAGGGAGTGGTAGAGACCAACACTGTCCAACACAACTTCCCGTGCTAGTGAAAATACTCCACATCTGTGTCACATGGGGCTCTTGAGCACTTGAAATGTGGCTTCTGTAAACTAGCTTTACTTCATTTTTATTTTCATTTAAGTAGCTGTGGCCAGTAGCTGTCGTGCAGGGCAGTGCGGGTATCAAGGCTCAGTCTTTGATGCACCACCATTGGTGGATCTGAGCTTGAGGAAGTAAAGGTAGCAAGGGGATACTACTCTTCACAGACGCTTGGCTGTGAAGACTCAGGAGTGAATGCAAGGTAGTCTTCCCTTGCTGTTATAAATGCCACTGGAAAGGAGTCGTTACAAAGGGCAGAGGCAGAAACTGCGGTGGCCTGGGTCAGTGTGACACCAAGAGCTTCCCAAGCAGCCAGTGGCAACCCCAGAGTCAAGTGGGAATATGGTTGGTGATATCAATGACAGGCGCAGTGGAAGGAGTGTGGAGCAAAGAAATTAAGGACAGTGTTCACAGGGGGGCTACAGTGATTGACCATGGGGCCTGGGCTGGATAAGGAAGAGGTGGGACTAGGAGACGGGAGAGAGGACAAAGAGATCACTGAATGTTGTAATTCATAGGAAAAAAAGGATTGGAATCTGGGGCCAAAGCTTTGTTGCATGAAAGATGTCAAAACCCAGGGTGCAGCAGTATGACCAGAGAGGATGGGAACAGCCTTGACACCAACGATGAGTTTTGCCTTTTTTTTTTTTTTTTTTTAAAGGGCTGCACCCACGGCATATGGCAATTCCCAGGCTAGGGGTCGAATCAGAGTTGCAACTGCCATTCTACCCCACAGCCACAGCAAGACTAGATCTGAGCCTCGTCTGAGACCTACATCACACCTCACAGTAACGCTGGATCCTTAACCCACTGATCAAGGCCAGGGATCAAACCCACATCCTCATGGATACTCAGTGGTTTGTTACCACTGAGCCACAACGAGAACTCTGAGGATGAGTTTCTGAAAGCTTGTGTCCATGGAGAAGTTCAGGTCATCCTGGACAGCAGTGGAAGTTGAGTAGGGGAGACTACTGAGCTGGGTAAAGGTAGGAAATTCAGAACAAACCAAATGACCTACTCAACGCAGAATGCCTGATGTTATCAAATCCGTCCTTTGCTTGCATCTTTTTGCAAATGCCTTGATCACTGCTTTGCTCTCTGCATGTGGGCATAACATCCACTCAAGGGTCTGATGCAGAATCTTGCTCTTGGAGTCTACTGCATGCCATAGGTGTTACACCAAATTAAATGAATGGAAGCAAATATTCACTGAGATCCTGCTGTGTCCAAGAACTCTTTTAGATGCTGCAAAGGATATAAAAATAAACAGGAGTCAGAGCCTGCCTTCAGGGGGCTCCAGTAGGAGAATGAAGAAAGTATGGGGAATAGATAGGGCTGGAAGAGTTTGGACCTTGATTTCAAGGGAAAATAGATTGGCTGAATAGTTGCCTGTGTGAAAGGCATGACAGTATGAGGTGGAAGAATGGATATACATTCAGAATTCTGATTTAGGAAGATCAGCCTGGAAGAAAGGTGCAAGGTAGTTCAGCAGGATGCAAAATAACTAAAGCATTGAGATAAAAAGAAACCGACTAGGGTAAAGCAGCAGGAATATAAGGCAAGAACAGACAGAAGCCATATTGTGGTGGTAACATCTCTTGACACCCCACCCTGACCCCAATGACTAGATTTGAGCCCCTGGGACTGAACCTACAGAGAATCTTTTAATAGGATAAGATAACAGCCACAGTCAGATGTCTCAGGGGAATTATGAGTGCTGGGCTCACCACCACAAACTCTCTTCCCACAAATGCCTGCTCTTAGTTTTCCAGAACAACCAGCTGGGCAAAGAGCACTGGGAAGGTCGACCTCAGGGTGCACCTCTGTACACAGAGGTCATTCCTGAGCAGATGCTCCTTAGGTCTTGGGTGACTGGTGATGAACTAGTCTAGGAGAAGTACATCTTGGAAGCTCCTGCTATGGTGCATCAAATATTTGTTGAGCTCCTATTGTGAAGTCTAGAATATAAAGAGGTTCTAGAGGCAAGTGAGAGAAACAAACACATTGGAAGTAAGCATGGTGTGCGGAAGACCCCAAGTGAGAGGCTGTGCCCCCAGCTGTGGGATGTTTGGGCACGGATTACAGGGGCTAGGATGCACAGGAGACCCCTTCCACTCACCTCTGCATTTATTTGCTTATTCAGCAAACATTTACTAAGCACCCATGATGTGTTTGACCTCCTGAGGGACCTGCACCGAAGATCTACTTCCTGACCTGTGCTAAGGTGACACCACATATTTGCCATGGAACCCTCTGCCGACAGGCACACCCAGGTTGAGTCCAGCTCTGCCATCTCTGGCTGGGAAACCTTTGGCAGGTTATTTTAGCCCTCTGTGCCTCAGTGAGTTTTAGCAAGGCACCCAGGAATGAAATGAGAATAGTTCCCCCACAACTTCTCCTATTTAAGAAAAGTGAATGTTAGGCCCATGTCGACAGTCCATTCTCTTTCTTGGCATCGCTGAAACAGAGAAACTCCTCAATCCTTTCAAGAGAAGTACTTTTTTCCCCAACAGCCCTCTGTCTAGCTTGCACTGGACATAACAGTAATTCCATTAGGTTGAATAGAGAGTCTGTGGTGAATTCAGGTCTTGGCAGGTAAGCTGGGAGGGGAATGGATATCTTTTGAAATGTAAATGCAAGAGTAATTTGCAGCTTCCATTTTGTCCCATAAAGAAATGTGAATTTATTTCTCTTACAAAAGCCTTTCAGTTCACCTTTTAAGTTTAGACCAAAGAATAAAAATAGGCCTGGCCTTTTCAACCCAGGGTTAGTGAATTAAGTAGCCAAGATACAAGACCCTGAGGTTTAATCTTTGTTAATAGATTTCAGGAAAACAGAGACAATTTCCTTAAGCAGTGCTGAAATTTCTGCATTGAAATATGGCTGCAATTTGGGCTCCAGTGTAATAGGAAGTAAGATTTAATCCTTTTAATATTCTCTGTAATAGCAAGTAACAGCATTGAGCCTCCGGATACCCTCCCCAACATATGGTGGGTTCCCAGTGTCCCAGTGATGGGACCCTGGTGAATGCCTGCTTCCTGCATGAGTTCCTGAGGAGACACAGGAAGAAAAGAACATAAAAGGGAGAGGTCTGCTCCTTCAGGCTCCAGGGAGGAGTGTGTTCTTTTACACTATAGTTTCTAGGAGTTCCCATTGTGGCTCAGTGGTTAATGAATCCAACTAGGAACCATGAGGTTGCAGGTTCGATCCCTGGCCTTGCTCAGTGGGTTAAGGATCCGGCATTGCTGTGAGCTGTGGTGTAGGACCCAGACGCAGCTTGGATCCTGCGTTGCTGTGGCTCTGGCATAGGCTGGCAGCTACAGCTCCAATTAGACCCCTCCCCTGGGAACCTCCATATGCCACGGAAGTGGCCCAAGAAATGGCAAAAAAATATATATATATATATGTGTGTATATATGTGTGTGTGTGTATGTGTATATATGTGTGTGTGTGTGTGTATAGTTTCTAAAGAAATACTGTATCATTATCACCTGCCTCCTTATTCCTTAGGTCACTTGAGGGCCTAACAGCAGACACAGGCACTAACATACACCTGATCCACGCAGCCTCCTTGTTGCCAGAATTCTGTGCCAAACTGAAACACAGAGACGGCGTTTTGGGGAAAGGAGGAAAAAATAACTTTATCGCTTTGCCAGGCAAAGGGGGGGCCATAGCAGGCTAATGCCTTAAAGACTGTCCCCCCCCCCCCACTTCTTAGAAAGAATTGCGAGTTTTCTAGTAAAAAGGAGAAAAACAGGTTTTCAGATAGGAATCAGGATTGGGACAAACATGCATTCTTCTTTCTTTGGGGGAATCTTGGTCATCAAAGCTGGAGTCAGGAGATGGCCATGATGGTGGTGTTCTGGGTTATTGCCTCGAATAAGAATACTTGCAAAAAGGGCAGATGGATCAGAGAGTAGAACCAACCAGGAAAGTTCCTGAAAAACATCATGTGCTAATAATCTTTAACCCACAGGGAAGTATGCTGAGGGTGCCTGATCTTTAGCTTACAGGAGACTGTGTTTAGGGTGCAATTAAACCAGGGAGAAGGACAAGGAAGGCATCTAAGCTGTTCAGTTTTAAAGTATTCTTCTTTTTTTTTTTTTTTTTTTTTTGCTTTTTAGGGCCACACGCATGGCATGTGGAGGGAGGTTCCCAGGCTAGGGGTCTAATCGGAGCTGCAGATGCAGACCTACACCACAGCTCACAGCAACGCCAGATCCTTAACTCACTGAGTGAGGCCAGGGATCGAACCCGCAAACTTACCATTCCTAGTTGCATTCGTTTCCACTGTGCCACGACAGGAACTCCTAAAGTATTCATTTCTAAAAGAAACATAAGGAATATCACTTTTCTCTTAGGTAGATGCCTATATTATTATGTGTGTTCCTTGAGAGGGAACCAGGATCCTGCCCCAAGGCTGTACCATTGTTACTTGACTGTTCCTCCCTTCCCTCATCAGCAATTGTCTGGAGTTGTCCCTAGGAACTCAGTGAAGGTCATGGTGACCGAAGGAGGCCCATTTCCTAAGAACAAGAAATGGGGGATGCAGAAAGGTCCTTGCACCCAGGAGCAGGGCTGTATCCAGTTTCATCCCTTCATGGTAGCAGCTGATTATCCTCCAGAACTGACTTATTCTTAGCATGTGACAGATTCGTGCCAGTTGGGATTATTTGCTGAATCTTGGCTGGAAGGATGTTCTGAAAATCTTTCTCCGGAGACGGTGATGTAAGACAAGTTTTGGAGTTTCCACTCTGTGCAATGGGTTAAGAATCCAGCTTCAGCAGTTCCTGTCACTGTGGAGACGAGGGTTTGATCCCCACCCAGATGCAGTGGGTTAAAGGATCTCGTGTTACTGCAGCTGTCACGTAGGTTGCAGCTGCAGCTCAGATTTGATCCTTGGCCCAGAAGTTTCTTTATGCCTTGGGAGTGGCCATAAAAAAAAATTTATTTAAAAAAAAAAGGAGTTCCCATCGTGGCTCAGTGGTTAATGAATCCGACTAGGAACTATGAGGCTGCAGGTCCAGTCCCTCGCCTTGCTCAGTGGATTAAGGATCCGGCATTGCCATGAGCTGTGGTGTAGGTCTCCCACATGGCTCAGATCCCACGTTGTTGTGGCTCTGGTGTAGGCTGGTGGCTACAGCTCCAATTAGACCCTTAGCCTGGGAACCTCCATATGCCGCAGGAGTGGCCCTAAAAGGCAAAAAGACCAAAAAAAAAAAGACAAATTTTCATTGATGCAAATGAAAAGCCAAAGAACAGAAAAGGAACCAGATTTGTTGAGATGCCCACAACATGAGGGCCTTTCACAAATGCTATCTCAACTTTGCAAAGATCAGAACTCCCTGCATGTGTGGGTGTGTGTGTTTCCCCTGCCACACTTTGCAGAGACCAGAACCCCTGTGGAAAGCTTCAAAAACCAGGCTTCAAAACCAGTGATTCCAAGAAGCTCAGAGGAAGGGTAAATAAAATGTTTTCTGTGTAGCCCTGGAAATCTCTGATAAGAGCTCTAAAATCTCCTCAAATCAGCAAACTTTGAATTAGCAGGAAGAAGATAATTGGATTGGGGGTTTTGAAATACCAAGCCTGGGAAAAATAACCTTTCAACCTCAGTTTCTCTGTAGGTATAATAAGGGGGTTATGGGGAGTTTGTGCTGTATTATGAGCGCCCCATGCAGTGCAGGGGTGGGGGGGGTTGGTAGACAGGAGTTACTACTATAGTCATCACACTGTAGATGTGTCCCATTGGTACCTGGGGGACCAGCATCATGCAGGGGCTGCAAGGGCTTTTAGAGGGTCCCCCCGAATGGTAAACATATAAAAATGAGTGGCCAGGAATTCCCGTTGTGGTGCAGCGGAAACAAATCCGACTAGGAACCATGCGGTTGCAGGTTCGATCCCTGGCCTCACTCAGTGGGTTAAGGATCCAGCGTTGCTGTGGCGTAGGCCAACAGCTGTAGTTCCAGTTTGACCCCTAGCCTGGGAACCTCCATGAGTCGCGAGTTCGGCCATAAAAAAAAGAGTGGCCATGTGTGAAAACTGATCACCAAGTGGAACTGCCTTCTGTCATTAATCAGATGAGTTAGTTCTAGGATAGCAAAGGCCTCTAATAAAAGAGATCTAGCAAGTTCTTCATCTCTATACACCTGGAATCCAGGACCTGAGCACTAGAGTTCCCCTTTGGGAAAGCATTTGAAGTCAATAAAAAGGAAAAGATGAATTTGGCAGCAAAGGAAGCTAATATTTTCTCTCCAGAAACATAGAATCTCATAAAGGTTATGAGGTACTACTTTCAAGGTACTTAGCCTAAAGTTTATTCTAAACTTTCACCCCCGAGTCGCCTGGACAAGATGAATCAGGAAGCAAAAGTTCTGGGCATGTGGAAGGACCAGACCCTTGCATAGCACTCCCCTCATTTGTACCAGTGCTCACCTTGACCCTGACCAGGCAGATCGTATTAGTTCCATTTGAAAGATCAAGAAACTGGGGCACCGAGAAAGGTGACTTACCCTAATCTTTCAGCTCCATAAGTCAGAGGGTCTTTCATCTCATCCACGAATGCTCTCCAAAATATTGAGCAAAATATGAAAAACTTTGCTAGACACTTAGCTTTCTAATTTCTGTTTGAAGGCTTCTTCCAACATTTTCCAGGGCCCTGTCATCCAATGTAGAGCTTGACAAGGATAAAATCAACACCGTTAGCACATAGAAGTATGCCCTACTATAAGACAACTGAATATCATAAAAATTCTCACTGGGATACAGATATGTGAAGGAGTTACATATTGGCACTTTAGAGGCATTTTTTTTTTCCCTTTTGGTTTAAGCAAGTATTAATGGTCGCATTATAATGCAGATTTCCTCCAGTGTGCTTAAACCTAACTTGCCCAACCTGGATTTGCATACAACTCTTCGGCACCTGTGCACTGTGGACAGGGGGCCCCTGTACCATCCATTCCCTTGGCAAAGCTCATAGCAGAAGCATCATGCTCTTATCTTCTCATTGCCTGTTGATGGGCAGGTGAGGCTAAAGAGGCAGAAGGAAGAGGAGGGAGGAGCATGGGGAACATATCACCTAGTAAGACCCCGACAAATGGAAAGGTGAATGGATCTGCATTCTCCCCTTGGGCCATAGAAACAGGCCAGATGAGTTCCACTGATTCCCCCAGTCTATCCATAATCTAAATTGGCTCCAGATCATCATTTCTTTACCCCATGATGGGGAGTGTGGCTTCGTGTCTCTGGCGGCTGCCATGGCCGTTCCACCAGTTGGCCCTTTTTCAGTTAAGAAAGGCATTTGTTGGGGAGCTGGGAGAAGACACTGGTTGGCAAGGTAGGTCTCAAATACCCGGGCAGCCTTTAGGACAGAGAATGATAGAAATGTGAGTTTCTACCACCAAGGCCAGGCTGACCTGGAAGCTGCAAAGAAGGAATAGGTTGTGTGGGATTTTGAGCTTGGGGCTTATGTATTCAATCAAGCTGCCAGGGAGGTTTAATGAGGTTTCAGTGAAAAATCCTTCTTTTGGGTTTTTTTTTTCTTTGGCGTTACAAGCAAGAGTTGGAGAGCGCTAAGGGTAAGTGCTGAGGTGCCTGGGCCCTGCCAACCTCATCACACTGATGGATAGTGCAGCCCTCCCCCACCCCATCCCAGGCCTGTCATTAAAACCAAAGAAAGAGACCCACAGATTTAGAAAATAAATGTATGGTTACCAAAGGGCACAGTCAGGGGAGGGGTAAATTAGAAGTTTGAGATTAGCAGATACATGCAATTATATATCAAACAGATAAACAACAAAGACCTGCTGTATAGCACAGGGAAGTCTGTTCAGTATCTTATAATAACCTATAATCAAAAAGAATCTGATTTAGCAGGACTTTCCTTAATTTAAAAAAGTGAAACTTGGAGTTCCCATTGTGGTGCAGTGGTAATGCACCCGACTTGTATCCGTGAGGGTGTGGTTTTGATCCCTGACCTTGCTCAGAGGGTTAAGGATCCAGCATTGCTACAAGCTGTAGCTTGCAGATGTGGCTTGAATCTGGCATTGCTGTGATTGTGGTGTAGGATACCTCAGATAATTTGAATGTGCAGCCAGGCCTTTGCGCTTGAGAATAACAGCAGACACGTGAACACAAACAGTAACATGGAACTGAATTAAGGGTGGTGAGCAGTTTCCGTCTAATCTGCCTTTTTCGATGACTGGTTGTAAGTGCCTGGAATGATCTATTGTCAAGGTTTTAAAACCAGGTCCCAGTTCAGAAGGAAAAATATTCTGATCCAGTGGTAATATCTAGGGAAAGGAAAATTGTATGCATGCAGATACCTTTTTAAAAAAAAAAACAAAAAAAAAACAAAAAAAAAACGGCTGCCCCTGCAGCACATGGAAGTTCCCGGGCCAGGGGTCAAATTGGAGCTGCAGTGGCAACACTAAATCCAAGCTGCCACAGCTTGTAGCAACACTGGATCCTTAACTCACTGAGTGAGGCCAGGGATTGAACCTGCATCCTCACAGAGACAGCTCTGGGTCCTTAACCTGCTGAGCCACAATGGGAATTCCGTATGCAGATATTTTCTATTGTAAACTATATACACATGTATATTTACATCCGTGAACACATACTTCATGTCTATCTACGTGTGTGCGCATGGATGTATGTGTATACACACACACACGTAACGTATAATGTACTTGTTTTCAACTTCTAGTCCCTCTGGGGTTCCAGCTCCATCCTCTCAAGAGCACACATAGCCCTGAACACCCCGTGCAAAAGAACAATGCACAGAGTACAAGCAGTTTCCTCTACAAGGTTGCACTTCTTTGAGTGACACCAAGAAAATCTCCCTTAAAGGAAGACTCTCTCTTCCTTCTCAGATTCTCAGTGGATGATGGCGATGATACCAGCTGTCACTTATTTTTGTGTTTACTGTGTGCCAGGCACGAATCTAAATGCTTTCCCTGTATTCAATGACTCAACCTTCACAGCAATCTGATGCTATTAACCCCAATTTGTAGATGGGAAAGCTGAGGCCCAGAGGACTTACATAACTGGCACAGGTTTGTGCTGTAAGTCAGGCAGAGCTGAGATTTGAACCCCAGCAGTTCCACCTCCCAACAGGGTCTTTCCCCCCCACCCCCCGCCCTGTGCCGCAGAAACACAATATGACCCAGGAGCCCTGTGGTCACATAGGAAGACACATGCACATAAGGGGGAGGAGACCCCTTCTCTTCATCCAATGGGCTGGCAGAGCGGGAATATTCATTAGCGGTCCTTTTCCCTCTGACAGGCTTCATCCCCCCTCCCCTCATCTTTGGAGCTGGCATCGACTCCACCTGCCTGTTCTGGAGCACGTTCTGTGGGGAGCAAGGCGCCTGCGTCCTCTACGACAACGTGGCCTACAGATACCTGTATGTCAGCATCGCCATCGCGCTCAAGTCCTTTGCCTTCATCCTCTACACCACCACGTGGCAGTGCCTGCGGAAAAACTATAAACGCTACATCAAAAACCACGAGGGCGGGCTGAGCACCAGTGAGTTCTTTGCCTCTACTCTGACCCTAGACAATCTGGGGAGGGACCCCGTGCCCGCCAACCAGACACATAGGACAAAATTTATCTATAACCTTGAAGATCATGAGTGGTGTGAGAACATGGAGTCTGTTTTATAGTGACCGAGGAGGGTTGAACTCTGTATTAGTCATCCAAGGGTCATATTTCCTAAAAAAAAAAAAAAGAAAAAAAAGTTTCCAAAAAACAAAACAAAAAAAACCCACACAGAGACACACACACACGTACACACGGCACCTTTATCCTTTTTCTCAAAATCAGAGCCAGACAGGATTCAGAATAAGGAGAGCGTGGGATCACGTGGTTGACGTGCGACCTTGGGGCTCAGAGTCTACTCTTTGAAGGCACCTCATGGTTTTTCAGGATGCTGACAGCTGCAAGCAACAGGCACTGCCAAATTCAGGGAACAGTGGTGGCCAGCTTGGAGGACGGACCTTTCTGGATATACACACACATACAAAACAAAAAAATACTTAAGTCTACTAAAAAAAAAAACCCAAGTTGACAACATTGCCAGGAAAAGCATTAGTGACACAGCCGGTGCCACCCTCCCTGTCCACACAGGGTACAGGGGCACGAAAGTCGGAGGAGTGGAGGCCTGCTCCTCTCTAACTTTTGCAATATGGGTCGCTGTGTAGACGACTCACCCAGTCTACATGTGGTTCAAGGCCCCAGAGTTCTCTCAGCGATGCTAAAGGGTGACCCATGCTGGAGTCTGTAATTGGCACCTCTCACCAGCTCCATTTCCATTTCTCAAGACTGAGGGCCCCCCCGGGGGGCCGGGCGTTGGGGGGCCAGCACCACCCCTTCCCCAGCAGCACCTCCCAGCGGGGGGTGCCCCCTCCCCCAGCCCCACAGAGTGACCTCAGGAAGCAGTGGGCCTCACCTGGCTATGACTGACCTCGCTCAGAGCCGGTGAAACCCAACCTAGTCCAACTCATTTGCTTACATTTGCCAAACATTTTGCCATTTTTAAGAAGAAAAAAAAAATGCCACGCATATGAATTTCAAACTGTTGTATGTATAACCCTCTGATACTATTTTTAACTACTTCTCAAATCTGTGTTAACCCTTCAGTCACTAACACAGTTCTCTAGGCCGAGTTTATTAATGCTGGTTGCTTTTACTTTTCTCCTTTTTTTAATGCACCAAAAATATAATGTGATTCAAGGGATGCAATTAATCTATTGTAATTTTTTTATCATTTTATCCTCATTCGGATATTCTGTGGAAACAAATATGCAGTGTATTAACAGAAGAAAGAAAATGCTTGAAAAAGAGAGTGGATATGCAGCCTGCCTTTAAAAGAATCACATTTGAGACAACAGGGGATAATGTGATGAATTGCAAATGTGCCTTCTCAATTTCTTCCCCCTGATTCAGTGATCACTGTCATGGGAAGCCCTTTCATATTCCTGTTTCACATGCCAAGAGTCGTTCTTTTCAGCCTGTGGAGGCGGCACATAGTTGTGGGTTGTGTGTTCTGGGGATAGGAGAGAAAGAACGGTTCCCTAGCACAAGCTTTGAGCAGCCTGTGGTGTCTGGGATAATGAATAGACCCACAAGCTCCTGGGAGCTTCCACAACGTCCACTGCCTGAAAATGTCCGTAATGTTTTCAGGGTCAGTCTTGAACTAAGAGTCCTTTGTGTGTGTTTTGAAAGTGACGGAACCTCAAACAGCTGGAAGCAAACCCACAGTTGTTTAGGGTAAGAATCATGAGAAAACCTCTTGCAGCCAGCAAATGGGGCCCAATGAGGCCATTTGCAGAAGGGGCAGAGCTTAGGTGAGAGCACAGGTACACACACGAGGGCCCAGTTAATCCACTTTCTGTGCCTTTGTGGTGACCTTGGTCCAGAGCACATCTGGCCCTGGAAGGACCCCAAGGGTGGGTGGGTTGGTTGGTTTGCTTTTTCACCACTGACATGTATTTGCACCAACACGTATTTGCGGTTCATCTAGTGACAGACCAACCAAAAAAGAGTGGAAGAAGAGAGGGGTGTTGTACCAAAATGTTAACAAACCCAGTAAATAGGGCGGTTTGATTGACAGCCCCAAACGAGGGAAAGAACCACGCACGGAGCAAATGCCCAAAAGAGAAGCTGGTGTGGTGACATGGGGCCACAGTGATCAGCTGCTGGGGACAGGATGCTTCTGCAACAGCCCTTTCATCTGTCTTGCTTGAGTCTGTCCTTGTTCCTGAAAATGGGACACTCCTCAATATGCTGACTCGTTAAAGTCAGGATTGTTCTCCAGCCAATTTACAAAGTATGTATGCTTTGTCTCTGCTCCAAAAGCTGGGATTCCATCTTGTATAGGTGTGCGGTTGGTTTTGTTTTGAAAATGTATTGCTAATGGATGACTGTCCTCTTGTAAAAGATTGTGTAGTTCTCCAAACACAGTCCACACGCACTGAGGCCACAAGACCTCGGGTTTTACAGGGCTATTTGCTTTTAAAAAAAAAAAAAAAAGGTTTTTGAAAACTCTTTGCATTTCAGATATTTTCCCCAAGATTCTAAGCTGAATAAGATGTTAGGATGACAAAAGAAAACAACTCCTCCGGGGAAAATCCGGGGCTGTTTTATTAGCAATCAGATAGACATTTTAAGTCCCCTCTTTTAAGATGGTTCTAGTGTGTATTGTTGTCATCTTTAAAAATTTTAATTTCTCTCATATACTCCAGAACCGAAAACCTAGTCTAGCTTTAATTTTCCTTTTGTGCTACCAAAAAACCCTTGTGCATACCCTGATCGCTCCAGCTCCTTGGCTCTTTGTTTGGTTTTGAGCAGGATTTTGAAGGGAAGGATTTCCTGGGGAGAGTGCCCTTGGACTTACAGAAAACAAAAATGTAAGGGACGGAAGAACCTAGAAAGTGAATGTGAATACTCTCTCTTCCGCTCCAAACCCCTCCACCACCTTAGTGGAAGATGTCCAGGGATGGATGGAAAAGGCTCTCTTGGCTGCAGCCTGTGACAGATTTGTGTCACTTCAAGAAGTTTTCTGCCCATATTATTCCTGCATATGAAATGAACACATTTTATAAAAGGATCTGTCTCTGGGGAACCGGGCTTGCTGTCTTCTTCCTGCCAAGGCTGACAGGGAAGCCCAGCAGCTTTGCTGCCTTCTTCATGCCTCCACAGAGGAAGGCTGTGAAGAGTCCAGGCACCCCAGGGGACATGGCCACTCCAGGAGGCAGCAGCATATGGGCTTTCCTCACAGCTAACCAAGAAGCCAGAGAGGCCTCTGCCCGCGGGTCCCCTAAGGAGTTTGCTTGCAGCGCTCAACAGGCAAAATAATGAGAAACCAAGAGCTTCTAAGGATTCCTTTGATAGACTTCCCAGTGTCTTCCAAGCAGGAGGGAATGTGCTTCTCCATAAAAATTGCTTCTTTCTCACCGCCTTCTGGTGGCATTGCCTCCCCTACTGATGATGTGTACAGTTAAAGTGGCGTCTGCATTCACATGGCTGATTCCACTTGCCCCTCTCCAGGAATGACCTAGGGTTTCCCCTCACTCAGCCATGGCAGGATTTCCCCTGCCTTCACGGTGGGAAGTTCTCAGGCCCAAGGGGACCTGCAGAAACGTCCCATACAGGGAACCAGCCGGTCCCTGGAGTGGGAGCCATGCTACTCCTGAGGAATTTTCTCAGGAAAAAGATTCTGCCGTGGTTGCTAATGGGTTATCTTCTATGCTTCTGAAGCAAGCCATTCATGAGGAACACACAACATGGAAATATGTATATAGATGTACTCACAGAGAACCCCTCTGAGGAAAAGCCCCGTGAGCCTGCAGGGCTGGTTTTCTCGCTGCCTGCAGTTCAGGTCCCAGGAAGGGTGGTTTCTTTTCTGCCCAGTCAAATCCGCCAGGTGGGCCAGTGTCCCAAGCCCTCTTTGGGCGTCTTGAGTGCACTCCTGAGCAGTGTGAAACAGCACAGGTCAACCTGGAGAAATCAGTGCAGCCAATCATCCAGTCCAGAGCAGAGGAACAGGACAGGGTCCGCTTCTCTCTGGTTCGGTGGTGTTATGCTGTATTTTATCTTTATTTGTAAGTATGGTTTATTGTTGTTTGTAAGTGTGGTGAGATGAGGCAAAAACCAGGCAAGCAGTTTTTCAGTCCAACAGACAGAATATTTGCCATCTTGCACTGTTCTTACTGTTTGGATGGTTTGGGAGAATTAGCTATCTGTCCAGAAACCAGTAGAAGGTACCAAATGCAGAGTAGGGGCTTGATTGCTCCTTTGACCTCATGGCACTACCTCTCAACAGCCTCCTCTCAGCCAAGATCTGTGTTTCCCTTTAGGTTAGAATCCAAGTCAGATACCTAAGGGGTGTCACATTTTCCAAGAGAGGGTGCTAGTGAAATTAAATCTGGCTGGGAAATTAGTTTGGAATGTAAAGAGAGTCCTTTTCCTCCCCTCTCTGCTTCTCCCTCCTTGATCCCTCTGTATTCACTTCTTCTAACTCAGTTCAAGCTCTAAATCCTGAACAGCTATGAAGACTGAAACTCTGAGCGCCACCAAGCCCTAATGACAGCCTTTGCACTTTGCTTCCCAGGGTATTATGGTTGCCCAAGAATAAACTGGTGAAACAGAGTAATGTCTAACCAGCAGAATATAAAGGAAGATGTTTTTGCTTAGATGCCTCTTACAGGGCCTGTTGCTGAGGATCACACGTGGAATTTACACTATCTGCATGCAGCCACCCACCCACGCCCCCCCTTCTCACATTTGTAGGTGACCTCTGAGCGCTTGGTTATTGTGGCAGGGAGGACACGAGTTAAGAAGCCTAAAGTGAGGGAGTTCCTGTCGTGGCAGAGTGGTTAACGAATCTGACTAGGAACCATGAGGTTGCAGGTTCTATCCCTGGCCTTGCTCAGTGGGTTAAGGATCCAGCATTGCCATGAGCTGTGGTGTAGGTCACAGACGCTGCTCGGATCCCACATTGCTGTGGTCCTAGTATAGGCCGGCCGCTACAGCTCCGATTAGACCCCTAGCCTGAGAACCTCCATAGGCTGCGGGAGTGGCCCTAGAAAAGAAAAAAAAAAAAAAAGCCTAAAGTGGGGAACTCGCAAAAGCAAGAATCTTCCAGCTTCTTAGAAATCTGGGACTGCCATGGAGACAGGCAGAGCTCATGCTTCTCAGAGGCCACCCACATGGTAGCATGGTTTTCTTTGCAGGATCTGTGCCATTTGGGAGAGCATTGTATGAGCCTGATATTTTCCAAACACATATTTATTCACTCACTCCTTTAATAAAATGTTCACTATATGCCAGGCCTTGTACTAGGTACAAAGGTTAATAAGTCATGGTTCCAACCTACAAGAACTCACAATTTAATAAGTCAGACAGACCAGAACACAAACAAAAGCAATGTAATAGTCACTTTAAGAGCCCAGGTCTGCCTGTCTGTGTTTGGGTACCAGGATGGCTGACTCAGGGAGCTGGGAAGTTCTGCCTCATGGTGTTAAGGATCAGGAAGCTCCAGAGAGTGGATGGTCTAGAAACCAAGAACGAGAGAGAAGTGGGTGTCTTCCCGGGAGACGGGGAAAGAGCCCTTCCATTGAAAGGACCAGCCGCGCAGGGTCACAGACCTTCTGTAAAGGGCCAGGTGGCAAACCTCTTAGGCTTTGAGGGCCATGATGTCTGTCACCACTACTCAACTCTTTCGTCTTAGCATGGAAGTGGCCCCAGACAATGCCTAAACAAATGAGTAGGCTGTGCTCCACTAAAGCTGTATCTACAAGGCAGGCATTTGCTGGCTTTGGCCGAGGGAGGGCTGTAGTGTGCTGATCTGTTCTGGAAGACAGCTGAGGTCTGAAGTAGCAAGGCATACAGGCTGGGGGGGCTATAGCAGCAAAGGCTGCTGTAGCATGGGCTGAGTCAAGCATTGGAAGGGTCCTTCAGCTGCAAGGACCTAATTCACATATCCCATTTTCCAAGAATGAGGTAAGTACCCCATTATTGTCAGGGTTTATAATGAAAGCAACATCGTCTTTCTCCTGGGTAATGAGGAGAATTTGAACTACACAATTTACAGTCCCTTCCAGCTCTGATGCTTACTCCCTAGTTCTACCAGAATAAGCATTCTTTTTTCCTAAGGGATGGAAACGGGCATGGGAGAGGAAAACGTAGGAACTAGACAAAGAAGAGTGAATCCAGATAATGAAAAGTATTTCAAATTCCTTCCCCCTTTCCTACCAACACAAGACATTGGATTGTAAAGCTAATAGATATGCTAAGTGTAATAACTGGTAAGCACTAATGATAACTAATAATATAGTAGCTAATACTTACCAAGCACTTACTGTGAACCAGCTTATTGCTTATATTAACTCATTCAATCTCAACCATAGTTCTGGGAGGCAGAAAGTGTTTTTAAGCTTCAGTTTACAGAGGAGGAAAATGAGGCTGGGAAAGTGCTGCATCCAGCGTTGCAGGGAAACGGGGAATCCTGGAAGGGGGGCAGTGCGGTGTAACAGAACACCCAAGACTCTTACATTTAGAAAGTGGGGAACCAGGAGGCAATCTGTTGTGCAGAACAAAGGCACCTAGGGTTTAGCCTATCTTTTTATTAAGGAAGGTGATGAGATTATTATTGATGGGATTAATGAAGGTGGCAAGATTTGTGGGCAGGGACAGGCATGGGCAATAAGGAGATTATCATCTTAGCAATATCCTTAGGACATACTGCAGCTGTTTATAGAATAACTTGGTTAATGCATAAGTCCTTCATCTTGTCTTTGAAGGAAACTCTGGACTTTAAAACTCTTGAGTCCATAGATATTTGCCTTCTGCAGTATTCTGCTGTTCCGTGGTTTCCAATAGGAAAGCTTCCAGAATTAGCTCAAGATCACAAAGCAGAGGTTCAAACCCTGGTCTGTGAAACCAAAGCTCAAGTTTTAGCCTTTATGAGGACTCCCTCCATACTGGGCAAGAAATGAGGGAAGCTTCCCCACCTGTAGGCACTGTCTTATCAGAAGACTCTGGCCCCTCAGTCTCACATGCCCCCTAATGTAACCACCTGGGACATGGCAACAGCTATATTCTGGCAGCATCCACTCTTTCTGTGTTATACCTGGTCTTAACCACAGAGCCCAGTGGTCAACATTTATGAGGAGTTCTACCAGAAGCAGGCAGATAAGAGGAAACAAGAGATTCCTCTGCTCTAATGCATTCTGAAATGCAGTGTCAAAGTGCTGAGATGCCAGGCAGGCAGCCCTCAGCCCTGGTCGCCAGCCTCCTCTCCCACCTGGCACCCCTAGGGTCCTCAGCCTCAGCCTCAGGAGCTCGGCTACAGCCCAGGGCCTTCGGACTCACCAGTGCCGGTCACTGGTTGGAGATATATATTGCTCTATTATCAGATATTAGACTTTTAGGGACAAAGTCTCTAGATTTTTCTATTTTTGTATTAGATCAACAATCAATGACTCAGATCAACAATAGTTGATGATTGGCACAGATACTGAATATTTTTCTGTGAGTTAAAGTGATTATGTTCTCTTATTGGGAGCAGCTGGAAAGACATAGTAAATTTTCTGGAGATTAAACATTCTGTATGTTGAACTTTTACTCTCCCATGGAATCCCAGAAAGTAATGTTCTTAAATTCAAACTGACTTCATAGAAGGTAACTCTCCCGGAGATATGTTTATCAAAAGTGTTGGATTTCAGGAATTCCCACCATGGTGCAGTGGGTTAAGAATCTGACTGCGGCCACTTGAGTCCCTGTGGAGGCATGGGTTTGATCCCCAGGCCGGCTCAGTGGTTAAAGGATTCAGTGTGGCCCTGGCTGCAGCATAAGTCACAGCTGTGGCTCAGATTCAGGAGCTTTCATATGCTGTGGGTGCAGCCATTAAAAAAAAAAAAGACTGTTGGATTTTATAATGGAAGGCCATAAAATGAAGTGGAAGTATGCAATGTAGGAAGTTTCATTTACAAGAAGAACCAACTAACACGTCACTTGTTCTCTAGCCCAACCCCTTAAAGGAGGAGAGGGGACTGGGAAGCTCATGTTTATTAAGAGTCTGCTACCCATGTGCTGGGTGCCCTAAGGCAAGATCCCAGATAATGCTCTCAGCAGGTTCCTCACCCCAGCCCTGTGAGGTAAGTATAACTGTTTCCACTTTACAGATGAGAAAACTAAGGCTCAGTAAACCAAAGCTTCCCAAGGTCACACAGCTGGTTAGAAAGTCACTAGAGGCCAATGCCAGGTCTGTCTGACTCCTGAACCAGTGCTCTTTTTGCTTCATCTCAAAAGCTACCAAAGTGAGAACACAGATCTGGCTGCTTAGGAAGCTTCAATGAGGCCAGCAAGCCATCTGTTAGGAAATCAAGCCCCTGCCGCCAACAAAACCTGATAGTTTCATAGAGAAATGAACCAAGAGCTGCAGGTGAAAACCTCTGCCAAATTTTGCCTATAGGCACAGAAATCTAAAATGAGAAGAACTCTTTACTTAATAAACATTGGAGACCTTTAAAAACACACCTCTTGGAGTTCCTGTTGTGGCTCAGCGGTAACAAACCTGACTAGTATCCATGAGGATGTGGGTTCGATCCCTGGCCTCGCTCAGTGGGTTAAGGATCCAGCGTTGCTGTGAGCTGCAATGAAGAAAGCATATGCAGCTTAGATGTGGTGTGGCTGTGGTATGCAGCTCCAGTTTGAGCCCTAACCTGGGAAATTCTATATGCTGCAGGTGCAGCCCTTAAAAACAAACAACAACAAAAAAACACCTTCCTTTTCTTACCTTTGCCATGTCAGCATAAATTGACCAGCCCTCATCATTCTCTGCCTTTATTCATTCTGTGCAAAGAACCAACATCAGCTCTCTCATTTCTATTCCCCCCCCCGCCGCCTTCCCCAACTCCCTTCTCCTGAGGCTTCTCTAACAGAGCCCCTAAGAACTCAAGCCTTATGAAAGTTGAGGAAGCATGATCCAAACTGCTCAGACGATGTGGGGTCCTGCTTCTACAAGCCAGATCTCAGCTGCAAAATCCTGAGGAAAGGCGTGACATTCCCACACTTGTCACATTTTGTACCACTGGGTCCAAGTCTAGAGAGGACAAGGAAATGAGCAGGGGTTTCTATGGCTCCACCATGCCTGTCACAGAACAGGAAAGCTGAATGTCATGGTCATGCAGACCTACACAGCTTGTAAATCACCAATGGGACTAAGCTGGGTTCTTAATGCATTTTAAATGAAGCCACGCCTCTTTTGGAAGCGTGGCATAAGCTTAAAAACATTGTTCCAACGAGGAGATTCTTTCACTCAGCAGGTGGTGACTCGGTGGCTGAATGAAAAGCAAACTGGCTGGAGGAGAAAAATGACATTAGGACACCGGGAGGCCCTCCCTGGCCCTCAGCCACCTCTTCAATAGAGATTGCAGTGACAGGGCCTGTCACTGGTGACTTAGATAAGATAAAGAGAAGTTAATGGCTGTCTTATTCCCTGTAGAAGAAACGTCCACATGGGTGTTGGTATAGATTCAAAGCGAACGAGGCTTCTCAGAAAGTTTTAGCCTTGACAAAGGGCTAGGCTTTGGGGTCTGGTTCCTCGGAGTGACATGGAGCAAAACTCAGTTTTTTTATTGGCATTGTTTCCAGCAATGTCCAGTCACAGGATGCTAGTATATAAGCCTAAAAAAAAAAAAAAGTAGGAAAACCAGAAAAGACCGATCGATCTCTTTTTCCTCTTGGCTCTCTTCCCCCCTCCCCCCTTTAGGCACTGAGTACCAAGACATTGAGACTGAGAAAACCTGCCCCGAGTCACAGTCACCTTCAGAAGACTCCTTTGTAAGAAGCTGAGGGCCCGGCCCTCTTCCTCTTGCTGCAGAGAACAGACCTCGCGGGCCTGACTTAGAGTGCTCTGCCCTGCCCGAGAACCCAAGGGTCCCTGTATAGACTCTTTGGCCAGTGTGTGGTCCTTTGAGGCCCCAAGCCCAGGCCTGTGACAAGGACTAAGGTGGTGTCTGTGGCCAAGAGTCCTCCAAACCCTTGGAGTAGGCATTTTTCCTGGATCACTAAAGAGTAATATTGGCCTGGTGTGCAAATTTCCTTCCACCCATCCCCCCTTTGGTTCCTGTGGGGGTGGCCTGCTGACATGCTTTAGAAAACCCCTCTTGAGAACGCTTCTCTGACCGAGGGCTCCAACGATTCTTCTGCAAGCAGCCAAGGCTGGCTTTTCATAGGAGAAGGTAAAAAAAAAATCCTGTTTCACAGAAGGGAGGGGGAAAAAGCACATACTCAATAGATTTTGAGTGTGGCATTCTGTATTTTTGCAGCTTATATTTTCCAGATGAGTTTAGAAATACGCAATGTCAAAGAACACACTGTACGTTTGCTGAAAATTATATTAAAAGCACTATTTTAATTCTTCCTCGGTCTCACGCTGTAATCTCTATTGTCTTTCTCTCATGTCTTTGAGTAGAATGATTTTAAAAGACTCTTGAGGGGAGTGTTTCTGGCTGTGTGTGTTCTATACTTATGGGCTTTGAATTATTCAAAAAGAGCACGGTCTTTGGAGCCAAAACAGACCTGGGTTCAAATCTTCCGGGCCCTTGCTACTGGTGTGGCATTGGGGAAGTGATCAGACTCCTCTGAGCCCCAGTTTCATCCATCTGTAAAATGGGACTATTGTCACCTGCTTTACACAATTGTGGTAAGACTCGAGGGAGATCCCAGGTGAAGGCGGCACAGTGCCTCGCAGGAGAGTAGGCACAGAGAAATGGCACTTGTTCACTGCTTCCCGGGCTCTGGCTGGAATTAGATGCTCCACGGTACTGACATAGTTCCTATTGATACATTCTATTGTCCTGTACTGTCAGCATCTGGTTTTCTTTGCTGGTTCTCGCACTGCCGGTAGACCCTGGGAGAGCAGAGAATGACTTCCTCTTGGGGTATACTGCTGAGGCTAGAGCGTGACATTTGGCAGATATTCATTGTACAATTGAATGAATGAATGATGAACAAACCCAACCCCAGACTCACCAACCTCTGGGGCTTTGATTTTAGCTCCACTCCCCTGAGAGAGCATTTGCCTTCCCTTCTCTAGGTCCTTAGATCCTCCCACAAGCCTCACCCCCTGGAAGGAGCTCCAGTTGCCTTCCCAGTCCTTGTGAGGCCTCTTCCTAATTGGCTAGCTTCTCCTCTACATCCTTAGTTCATTGGCAGGACCCCTACCTCTCACATGGACAGTCAGGTTGATGCCTGCCACTGACGTGCATCTTAGAGTCCCCACTGCATTCAGTGTATCCCTGGCCCGACAGGAGCTCGGGGAACTGATGGTCACTCTCTACCATCTGAACAAAAGACCCAGGATGGCCTCACTCCTCCTGTGAGGCCTGCCCTAATAACTGACCCACGTTCTCATATCCCCTTCCAGCCTGGGTCTTTCCCTCTACACCCCATCATTTGCAATTGAGTTTACCTGAAATCAGAGCTTTTCAAGCTGATATGACTTGAAGACTACACCCTCCTTCAGCCCTGCATTATTTTTTAGTTTGCTTGGGCGAGTTACTTTCTCTGAGGCTCATTTACCTGGCATGTTGGTGCCTTCAGGACTTCTTTTTAGCCTGACCCTGTTATTCATGTGATTGTTTATTTTTTTGCAAAGCAACATGATTTATTCTCTCCAGCATAAAAATCCCAAGAAAATGCAATTTCAACATTTTCCATCATGATGTGAAAAGATGCTGAAACGGCTGAAAAAGTGGTTAGTGATTCCTCGCGGGAGCTGGGCTTCATTTGCACTGGAAATTCAGTTTCAGGCAGAAGAAGGAAGCTGGGGAGGGTATTGCTTATGGCATCCATGCTCTCCATCCAATATTTCACATTTGTTTTTCAGCCACAGTCCAATTTCTTTTCTCTTGCTAATTTTCCCCCATAAAGGTGGTTGATTTATGGGAAATTTATTCTCCCCCCATTTTATCTGAACTTCACAAAGAACTGTTACTTCTTATTTGGAATCCAGAGATTCATCCTTCAATATTTAAGCAGACCTGTGAGAGAACTGTTGACACAGGTTGTTCAACTCAGGGAGAATATACAGCTTAGATTAAATTCCCAATGCCAATTCCTCCCAATGTCCTATCAGCTACCGTGGGCCACTAAGGCTTTGAACTACATATACATTTGGTCCATCTTGATCCAGATCTGAAAATCCAACTTGACATTTCTTCCAGTCTTCGTGAAAGGGCTAGCCATGCACTCAAGCATTTGGCTCAACCTAAATAAAATCAGGCTGTTTTTGTGCCCTTGAATGTGGATTCAGAACCATGAGCATATCCACTTTACAAAAAACTGCCTCCCCCCCACCTTTTTTCCTTTTAGGCTTTATTACTTACAGAACTCCTGCTATGGAACTGTTTCCATAACTCTGCAGAGAAATGTCTATAATTAATGCAGAGTGCAGAGACTAGCTTTCCCTTTCTAAAAGGCGCTTTAAAAAAAAAGCCTTAACCTTTCTAAGTTCTAATGTTCCCATGTTTGAAATGCATAAACACCTAGTTATTGGATCCCCAGAGGAGGGCTTTGCAGATCTATAAGAGTGTTTCAATGGGCACTCTCACTTCTCTTTTCCTCCTAAGGTAATTAAGGGGTGAAAAAAAGAAGGCAATTAACCTGACATACAAAAGCAGGGTGACAAAGGCATGAGTTCAGTTGACCAGGGATGTACAAAACTCTGAGTCCCTCAGGGACTCAGAGATGGCATGGCAGAAGCCAGCAGCCTCCTTTGGAAGAGAGACTGTAAGGCTCCTGTCTGTGGCATATCACTGAGAATTTGGCCTTGATGCACAGGTGAGGTTCCTCTTCATAACGAGTCACGGAGAACCTGACCATGGTCCACAGGTGCATCTGAAACCCCTCCCCATGAAATGGATGCGGGAACCTGTCCTCACGCTGTACACCCCCAGCTTAGCAATAGGCTCCTTTCTAACTCCAGAAGCTTAACTCACCCCCATGCCAACACTTCTACTTCTTTGGGGAATTATCCTGTATGAAGACAACTAAATTTTCATAGTAACATCAGTGCTCAATACAGATTAAAAAAAGAAAAACCCCCTCCTTGCAATGGCTGTTCCTTCAGCTGTTTTTAAAATAATCATTGGCTAGCTCTTTAAGTTTGATACAAGTGGTTCAGCTTTACAATGCCATGCTAGAAAAGGAGACGGATGTCTTGAGCAGGACACTTGAGATAAGATTTTATTTAAATAGCAACTGTGGAGTTTCCGCTGTGGCACAGTGGGTTAGGAATTTGGCATTGTCTTTACAGCAGTGTGGGTTCAATCCCTAGCCCAGAGCAGTGGGTTAAAGATCTGGCATCAATGCAGCTGTGGTGTAGGCTGCAGCTGCAGCTTGGAGTCAGTCCCTGACCTGGGAACTTCCATAGGCTTCAAATGTGGCTGAAAAAGAAAAAATAAATAAATTAATGGCAACTGTCTCTGTGAACACGACCCTTGAAGAAGCGTGTGGTCGCCAATCATTCCCTCAGATGACAGGAGCAGAACAATCCTGAAAATAAATGACCAAGACAGGGAGGAGAGATGAGAACTGAGATTATGTGAGAGAGGGCAGCGTTTAACAAACACTCGGAGGCCCTCAATGTGACTTGGTTCCCCACGCCCCACCCCTGCCATCCTTTACATCATCTTATGCTTCTTGGCAATATGAGCGCTGGGGGAGATGGTTGGTATTCCTCCATCCATTCCACATGTCAAACTGCTGTATGTTAGGTTTAGAGCAAGGCCATGATTTTCAGTTAGTATAGACAGGACCCTGCAAGGTGGTCTGCATAGCGTAGGCACCCTACAGCTGGGGGCAGTAGGAAAGCGGAATGGCCTGATGGAAAGAGCAGGTAACAGGTATGCATCTTGGCTCAGCTGCTTACTAACTTTGCCAAGGCAGCAAGTCAAGTCACCACTCTGAACCTGAGCTGCATGTAACTCTGAGAAAGGGAGGTTTCAATATCCTCGGCAAAGAAATCGTGAGAAGTCAGCATATGCACAGTCCAGCATCTATCCCCGGTGGGGCTTAAGAAGTGATGAGTTTCACTGAGAAGTCTCATTCTTGGCCACTTACATACAAATCACCTTCCATTTATGAATATTTGCTACTGCTCTGTTTTTTGGAGACTGTCTTTCTTGCTGTGTAGCTACTCCTTAAATGACTTAGTCAATTTCTTAATTTTTGAGTCATCTTATTAAAATAGCTTCCCTTCATTATTAAGACCTGGTTCTGGCCATTTGAGAACTCCAGACACATATTCCATTCAAGCCCTCCCCCAGCAAGGGCAGGCCTGATGGATCTGTGGCTCTGAGGGCCTAAAGGGAAGAGAAGCTTGGTCTGTTCTCCCCACCCTCTTCTTTGCCCATACTTGGCTCTAGACCATGATGTGGAAGTGAAGAGAAAGGCATGGTTTGCTTACCAGACTGCCCATGGCTAAACTTGCTATTATCACCTGCCATCACTGCCAACTGAGACCCTTCTGCAAAGTACTGATGTGGAAGCAGGCAGGCCACAGTAAGTCCAGCTGAAGAAGGAGCCCATCCCAGGAGCTTCCCTGGGCTCTGTGACTTCATTTTGAGAAACAGCTCCAACTGCAGGCAGATCTCAGTCGCCAGCCATGGGCTTCATTGCCCTACAGTAAGCACTTATTTCCCCAACACTGAGTTATTCTCTAGGAAACCTTCAGCCTCCAAATTCACCTTCTCCTAGCCTGAGCTTAGGCCTAGGGTAGGAGCAGGGCCACTATAGGGCCCTCCCTGTAACAGACTGGATCCAAGGACTGTCCTTGACTCCCTCCTGCCCAGCTCCATCTCTCCAGTGTACTCCTACACCTCTTCCCAGCCTGCTCTGATAGCACAGGACAAAGCAGCACACCTCTGCATTCAGGGTGCAGGCTGTCAGCCTCCCCTTCTTATATAACTGCAAATTTTATGAGCAATTTCTTTGGGGACCCCCTTTCCTCAATTTGGGGGCAGAAAACCATTCAATGTCACTCTTAACAAACATCACTTCTCCCTGCAAAATAGTGACCTCTCACCCCCTTCTATAGACCTTTGTGTGGGGACACAGTTGGGACATAGGGAAAGAGGGAAGAGTTGTCACTGCCAGTTTTTCTGAAGAGGGAAAAACCCAACAATCTCCCCTGGAGTGGCACACCACCACGTTATGCTAATATCGTCGAAAGAGGCCAGCCAATATGTGGCACTGATCATGGATGATGGTCCCTCAAGAGAAGTTTCCCACCTTTGCATAATGAGCTGCTGCCTTGCTCTGGAACCCTCAGCACCTTCTAGCCTTCAGGTAGTTAATGACTTGTAGGGTTCACCTTTAAGCAAAGAGTATTTATACAGGGCCTTGTATGGAGCCCTGTACCATAGGATGCCCTGTGCAGAGATCCAAGGAAGCCCTGTACACAATAAATTTACAATCTAGATTGAGGAAAAGCAGAGTTCCTGTCATGGCGCAGCAGAAACAAATCTGACTAGGAACCATGAGGTTGCAGGTTCAATCACTGGCCTCACTCAGTGGGTTAAGGCTCCAGTGTTGAGTGGGCTGTGGTGTAGGTTGCAGATGCGGCTCAGATCTGGCATTGCTGTGGTTCTGATGTAGGCTGGCGGCAACAACTCCAATTATACCCCTGGCCCAAGAATATCCATGTGCTGCAAGTACAGCCCTAAAAAGACAAAAGGCAACAACTACAACAGCAACAACAATAATAATAGATTGAGGAAAAGCAAGTCACCATATAATAAAAAGACCTCTACAATGCACTCTACATCCAGGCATTATTATTAAGAAACAGAGACATGACAGTGATGACTGTTCAGAGAGGAGAGAATCCCTAAGGATTAGAGCAGCCAGATGAAGTATTCTCAAGGAGGTGGGGTATGCAAGGAACCCACCCTTTCATTTAGGTTCCAGGTATTTGCTCTGTCCATTGGAATGGGTTTCTGGAAGGAGGCAGGCAGGAGTCACAGAAGTAAGAATGTCTGTGACAGATATGGGGATAAAGATAAAAACGTACCAAGCACTGGGCTAAATTCTTTACACATGCTGCCTCCACATTTAAGCCTTCCAAACACCCTATAAAATGGGAATTATTTTGTACCAGCTTGCTGGCCTTGGTTTGAATCTATGTTCCCTAACTTGCCATCTACAAGACTGCAGGTTTCCCAATCATGCCCACTTTACAAGAAGATTGCGGAATTCAGTGGAACAGTGTACATAAGGCGCTTAGCTCTATGCCTGGCACCCAGGAAATGTCTAAGAAATGCAAAGGCTCTTACTCCATTTGAGAATGTAGGAAACACATTCTTCCATATTGCTGGTCATTTGACAGGATTAAATTTTTAACTGAGCTAACTTGCATGGGTAAATAATTATAAAAGCAATTATCTCCCTGAGGACAATTATTTGCCATCACCATTTGCACCTACTGAAATTACATGCATAAGAAGCAGAGTCACCCATTGGCAGATAAACGTAATTAAACTGGAAAAATGTCATTCAATGGCTGATTGGATTAATAAAATAAATTTATTCCCCAGAGATATTTCCAAAATGCTTCTCCAAGCTGGATCATGTTTAAAAGCTTGTAACTCTGAATTCAAATTACGTATTAATTCCTTTCCAAAATCAGCATGCATCCAACTCTTATAAACACCATGGACCTCTGAGAAGCTATGACTAAATGGTTTGGTAAGCCACACAGACACTAATCCCCCTGATATTTATATGAGAATAGATGTATAAAATACATAGAATTTGTAGTAAAGTCCATCCTTTAAGTATTTCATGTGAATAATATGTTTCATGGTTTGAGAATTTTATTTTAAATTGTGGGCAAAAATGTGACATAATGTATTCAATAAGCAAATTTAAATAACATGGAGAGTTTAAGGATAAAAAATTTATATAGTGATCATATGCAGATTTGGCTCAAAATAGCTTTTAAAATTGAGTTTACAAACTATGTATTTCTCATCAATTTCCCCATAAACTAGAAGTAATTGGTAGGGTCCAAATTTATGGACCTTGAGTGATAAAGGATTTTTCCTTTTCCCTTTTGGTGTTGCCCAATACCCTACATGTTCTTATACTTATGAACACAGGCCTCTAAACTTTAATTTCTAATATTTTTCTACTGTTTATCACTCCCAAAGCCTCAAGATAATTGGTATGTTAGTTTCATAAGTTTAGATGCAGCTCTACATTTATAAGTTTTGGTGGCAGTCAACATCAGTGCTCTTCTCAGGTGCTTGAAATACTAATATGGGGTAGAGATAAGGAAGGCATAGAACTTTATTTTACTACCAGAAAAATTCAGTAGAGGAAAGGTGTCTTCCCAGTAGTACTTACTTCATTTCTGTGACAGAGGAAAATAAAAGTATCTTCTTACTGAATTCCAAAATGTTTGCCAGAGAGCACCACAAGCTTTTATTGGCCTAGAAGAATGGTTCACTCACTTGCACATTTCCACACATGAAAAAGAAATTTTCATATGAAGCTATTGAAGAAGTAAAAATGGATATGTTCAATAGTTTCTGCACACTTAAAAACTCCCTCAGAGTCTAAACCATGGTTAGTTATCAAGATACACTGAAATATATCCTTGGACCAAACCAAGTTCATGAATTATCTAACCTAATAAGACTAGAGCTGAAGTATAGCCAAATTGGTACAATCCTGAAGTATTTGGAAAACCATTTAATGACCATTCTAAATATTTACCTGAAACTTTTGATATTAGAAAGATTCTTGTACTTTTATAAAAACATAAGATCATCTTTTCAAGAGTCTAGTATGAATGGATGGCTCATCATGGCAGTAAGAGCATCAGTAGTTGTGTATACAAATTAGTAATGTGTTAAGTAGACATTCACCACTTTGCTGCCTGTGTAGGCTCAGATTCACAACTGATAAGTCATCCCTCATTGGTAGAAATCAGCACATTCTATCTGGGGCATACTGAGTGTAGAGACGTGGTTCCGTTGCTGAAGTCCTGATAAATAGAAAACTACCCGATTAGCGTGCAAATTTCTAAAAGAGCAAAATGCAAATTCATAGCTACAGGGAAGTATACACTCAGCTGAGTTCATTTACAAAGCTTTTGCTATTTCATACTTCATAAAATCACAATAATAATGATGCTGTCTCATTCATGAGAGCAACACACATAACCAGGGAAAATGCCAGCAGAAATGCAGAGTATTTTTTAAAGAAAAACTGTGAAGCCATCTTCAAAGACAAAGGTGATATCGTGAGAAATAAAGAGTTCTACCATATTCCAAGATTGAAAGACTAAATATTTGGAAAATGTGATTTTTTTACCCCCTGAAATGACAGTGATTCAATCCCCAAGAAAATCTCAATTTTAAGAATTTTTATGGAAATTCACAAACCAATTACAAAACTCAAATGGAAGTACCTCAAGAATAGCCAAGTAATTCTGAACATAAATATTAAAAAGAGTAATGACTGAAGAGTAGTATCCTCAAAAATCAATGTGTTAATAAAGCTCTAGTACTTAAAAAGCTGTGGCATTAGTACAGAAACAGAAAATAGATCAAAGGCTCAGATGAGCAACTATAAACAGACAGTGAAATATACTGGGGAACTTGAAATATAGTAAGAGTATTGCAAATTATGGGGAAAATGCTGGTTATTCAACTAACAGTATGGTGACATGATCTAGAAATGAACTTGACTCACTATCTCTCACCAGGGAAGAGTACATATCCTACATGTCTTTTTATAGTTAAAAGTATTTAAAAACTATGAAGATTTATGGTATTTCCATTGTGGCTCAATGAGCCCAACTAGTATCTATGAGGATTCAGGTTCAATCTCTGGCCTTGTTCAGTGGGTTAAGGATCCAGCATTGCTGCAAGGTGTGTGTAGGATGCAGATGCAGCTTGGATCTGGTGTTGCTGTGGCTGTGGTGTAGGCCAGCAGCTGCAGCTCTGATTCAACCCCTAGGCCTTAGGACTTTCATATGCCATAGGTGTGCCCCTACAAAAGCCAAAACAAAACAAAAACAAGGAAGATTTAGGAAAAACAGAACACATTTATGGTTTGAGAATTTTCTAAAAAGATCCAAAATATACTTTGGAGCAAGATGGTGAAGGAGTAGGATGTGGAGCTCACAAAGCTCACTGCTTTTCCCATAAATACATTTAAAAAAATCTACATATAGAACGAGTCTCACAGAACATCTAATGAATGCTGGCAGAGGACCTAAGACTTCCAAAAGGGCAAGAAAACCTCCATATAACTGGGTAGGACAAAAGGGGAACAAAAGAGAGCAAAAAGAGAGAAAAAGGAATCAAAACAGGATCAGCACTCCCTGAGAGGGAGCTGTAAGAGGAGAAGAATCTGCACACAGGAAGGTTCCCTGGGTGGTGGAGAGATCATCTTGGGGGTCAGAGGGGGAGCCTCAAAGCCTCAGAGAAAAGTGATGCATCCAGGCTGAGAAGTGCGAGGCAGAGGGAGAGCTGTACAGATGATTGGTTCCACCACCTCACAGCCCATAGCTTGAGACACTTGGGTGGGGGATATGTGCTGAGGCTCAAGCTTTGGAGGTCAGTCCTAAGGAGAGGACTAGAGTTGGCTATATGGAAACAGCCTAAGGAGACTAGAGAGTGTCTGGGGAGTCCCAGAGAAACAAGGCACCATTGTTGGGGAGTGCAAGAGGAGGCAGGGGCAGGACTGCCATAGGAACTTATTTCTCTGCACACTCATGGGCTCTCAAGCAGGCTACATGGGTGGGCACAAGCCTCCAGAGCCATCTCAAACTCTAGAAGTGGGCATGGCCCACCACTGCCTCCCATCCTGACCACCCCAGGGATCTATCCCACTGTGGAGGGCCCTGTGACTGGGCACTGCCCACTGCCCCCACCTTCCTGGGAATGCATGCACCCAGCCACAACTAGAAACAAGAAAATTTCGAAAGAGAAAAATCAGTGGTAAAAACAAAGATAATATAATCGTAGAAAATCACCCATTGACAAAAATGATGTGAAAACTAGTAGACATGAGAAGAGGAAAGGCAAATGCAGAACATCAAAAATGCATTTGAAGAGAACCACACCACAATAATAAGTACAATAGACACACATATAAAAAAAGAAAAAGCAATCCCAAACATGACACTAAAGATAGTCAGCAAATCACAAGAGAAGGGAAGAAAAAAAAGACACAAGTAATTAATAAAATGAAAATAAATACACACTTATCCATAATTACACTGAATGTAAATGGATTAAATGCTCCAACCAAATGACACAGACTGCCTGAATGGATACAAAAACAAGAACCATATATATGTTGTCTACAAGAGACCCACTTCAGATCCAGGATCACACAGACTGAAAGTGAGAGGATGGACAAAGATATTACATGCAAATGGAAATCAAAGGAAAGAAGGAGTAGCAATACTCATATCAGACAAAATAGACTTTAAGATTAAGAAAATCACAAGGGACAAAGAAAGACACTACATAATAATTAAAGGATCAATCCAAGAAGAAAAATAACAATTGTAAATATATATGCACCTAACATAGGAGCACCTCAATTTATAAGGCAACTTCTGACAGCCATAAAAGGAGATATCAACAGCAACACAATAATAGTGGGGGGACTTTAACACCCCACTTACATCAAGAGACAGATCATCCAGAGAATCAACAAGAAAACATAGGCCTTAAACAATACTGTAGACCAGATAGATTAAACTGATATATATAGAACATTCCATCCCAAAGCAACAGAATATACATTCTTCTCAAGTGCACATGGAACATTTTCCAGGATAGATCATATTTTGGGCCACAGATCAAGCACTGGTAAATTTTAAAAAGTTGAAAATATCCCAAGCATTTTCTCCGACCACAAGGCTGTGAGAATAGAAATCAACTACAAGAAAAAAAAAAAACAGCAAAAACCACAAACTATTAGAAGCTAAACAATATGCTACTGAACAACCAATGGATCATTGAAGAAATCAAAGAGGAAATCAAAAGATACTTAGGGGCAAATGACAATGAAGACAGAGCAACCCAAAACCTGGGACACAGCAAAAGCAGCTCTGAGAGGAAAGTTTAGGGCAATGCACTCTTACCTCAAGAAAAAAGAAAAAAAAAACAAATTAAAAAATCCCTAACCTTACACATAAAACAATTAGAGAAGAACAAAGCCCAAAATTAACAGAAAGAAAAATCATAAAGATCAGAGCAGAAATAAATGAAATAGAGACAAAGAAAATGACAGAGAAGATCAATGAAACCAAAAGTTGGTTCTTTGAAAAGATCAACAAAATTGATAAACCTTTAGTCAGACTCATCAAGAAAAAAAGGGAGAGGGCTAAAATCAATAAAATTGGAAGTGAAAAAAGAGAAATTACAACTGACTCCCCAGAAAGACAAAGGATCATAAGAGACTAATAAAAACAACTATATGAAAATAAAATGGACAACCTAGAACAAATAGATTCTTACAAATGCACAACTTACTAAGACTGAAATCAGGAAGAAATTGAAAGTCTGAACAGACCAATCACAAGCACTGAAATTGTAAACGTGATTAAAAATTTTCCAAAAAACAAAAGTCCAGGACCCAATGGAAACACAGCAGAATTCTATCAAACATTCAGAGAATAGTTAACACCTATACTTCTGAAACTCTAAAAAAATAGCAGAGGATGCCACTACTCTTCAACATAGTTTTGGAAGTCCTAGCCACAGCAGAGAAGTAAAAGAGATAAAAAGGAATCCAAATTGGAAAGGAAGAAGTAAAACTATCACTATTTGCAGATGATATGATACCATACATAGAGAATCCTAGAGATTCTACCAGAAAACTGTTGGAGCTCATCCATGAACTTGGCGAAGTCACAGGATACAAAATTAATACACAGAAATCGATAGCATTTCTATACACTAACAATGAAAGATCAGAAAGAGAAATTAGGGAAGCAATCCCGTTTACCATTGCATCAAAAAGAATAGAATACCTAGGAGTAAACCCACCTAAAGAGACAAAAGACCTGTACTCTGAAAACTATAAGCCACTGATGAAAGAAATCAAAGAGGACACAAATAGATGGAAAGATATACCATGCTCTTGGATTGGAAGAGTTGATAGTATCAAAATGACTATACTACCTAAGGCAATCTACAGATTCAATGCAATCCCTATCAAATTACCATAGACATTTTTCACAGAACTTGAACAAAATTATTTTAAAGTTTGTTTGGAAGCACAAAAGACCCAGAATAGCCAAAGACATCCTGAAAAAGAAAAATGGAGCTAGAGGAATCAGGCTCCCTGACTTCAGACTATACTACAAAGCAACAGTCATCAAAACTGCATGGTACTGGCACAAAGACACAAATATAGATCAGTGGAACAGGGTAGAAAGCCCAGAATTAAACCCACATACCTCCAGCCAACTAATCTATGACAAAGGAGGCAAGGATATACAATGGAGAAAGGACAGCTTATTCAATAAGTGGTGCTGGGAAAACTGGACAGCCACATGGAAAAGAATGAAATGAGAACACTCCCTAACACCATACACAAAAATAAACTCCACATGGATTAAAGACCTAGATATAAGACCAGACACTATCAAACTCCTAGAGGAAAACATAGGCCAAACACTCTCTGACATAAATGACAAAAACATCTTCTCAGATCCACCTCTTAGAGTATTGACAATAAAAACAAAAATAAGCAAATGGGACCTAATGAAACTTAAAAGTTTCTGCACAGCAAAGGAAACCCTAAACAAAATGAAAAGACAATCCACAGAATGGGAGAAAATCTTTGCAAATGAATCAACTGACAAGGGATTTATCTCCAAAATTTATAAACACCTCCTACTGCTCCATACCAAAAAAACAATCAACCCCATCAAAAAATGGGAAGAAGATCTAAACAGACAGTTCTCCAAAGAAGACATGCAGGTGGCCAAAAAAACACATGAAAAGATGCTCAACATCACTCATCATTAGAGAAATGCAAATCAAAATCACTATGAAGTACCACCTTACACCTGCCAGAATGGCCATCATCAAAAAGTGTACAAACAAGAAGTGCCAGAGAGGGTGTGGAGAAAAAGGAACCCTAGTACACTGTTGGTGGGATTGTAAATTGGTGCAACCACTGTGGAAAGCAGTATGGAGAGTCCTCAGAAAACTAAAAATAGAACTACCATTTGATCCAGCAATCCCACTCCTAGGCATCTATTCCGAGAAAACCATGACTTGCAAAGACACATGTACTCCAATTTTCATTGCAGCATTCTTTGCAATAGCCAAGACATGGAAACAACCTGAATGTCCATCAACAGAGGAGTGGATCAAGAAGATGTGGTACATATACACAATGGAATATTACTCAGCCATTAAAAGGAATGAAATACCAGCATTTTTAGCAGCATGGATGGACCTAGAAATTATCATGCTAAGTGAAGTCAGCCATACCATGAGACACCAACATCGAATGCTTTCACTGACATGTGGAATCTGAAAAAAGGACAGACTGAACTTCTTTGCAGAATAGATACGGACTCGCAGACTTTGAAAAACTTATGGTCTCCGGAGGAGACAGTTTGGGGGGTGGGTGGATGTGCTTGTGTTGTGGGTCGGAAATCCTCTGAAATCAGATTGTTATGATCATTATACAACTACAGATGTGATAAATTCACTGAGTAATAAATAAATACACTCATGAACAAATAGCAGAGGATGGAACACTACCAAGCTCATTCTATGAGGCTGCTGTCACCCTGATACCAAAATCAGACAAAGATACCACAAACAAAATTACAGACCAATATCACTGATGCACATAGATGCAAAAATCTTCAACAAAATTACTACCAAACTGAATGAAAATATATATTAAAAGGATCATATGACATGATCAAGTAGGATTTATCCCAGGGATACAAGGGTATTTCAATATCTGCAAATCTATCAATGTGATACACCACATCAACAAACTGAAAAATAAAAACCACATAGTCATGTCAATAGATGCAGAAAAGACTTTTGACAAAATTCAATGGTCCTTTCTGATAAATTTTCCAGAGAGGGAACCTACTTCAACATAATAAAAAACATATATGAAAAACCCAGAGCTAACATCATTCTAAATGGTGAAAAATTGAAAACATTTCCACTGAGATCAGGAACAAGACAAGAATGTACATTTTTAACACTGTAATTCAACATAGTTTTGGAAGCCGTAGTCATGGCAATCAGAGAAGAAAAAGAAAGAAAAGGAATCCAAATTGGAAAAGAAGAAGTAAAACTATCAGTGTTTGCTGATAACATGATACTCTACTTAGAAAACCCTAAAGACAGCACTAGAAAACACTTAGAATGCATCAATGAATTTGGTAAAGTTGCAGGCTGCAAAATTAATACACAGAAATAATTTGCACTTCTATATACTATTAATGAATGATCAGAAATATGTCAGAGAAGACATCCCATTTACAATCACATTAAAAAGAATACCTAGGAATAAACCTACCTAAAGAGTCAAAAGACTTATATGCTGAAAACTATAAAACATTGATGAAAGAAATCAAAGACAACACAACAGATGGAAATATGTACCATGCTCTTGGATTGGAAGAATCAATATTATCAAAATGACTATACTACCCAAGGCAATCTACAGATTCAATGCAACCCCTATCTAATCACCAAAGACATTCTTCACAGAACTATAACAGAGTATTTTAAAATTTGTATAGAAACACAAGAGACCCCCAAATAGCCAAAGAAATATTGAAAAATAAAAATAAAAATGGAGGAATCAAGCTTCCTGACTTTAGGAATATTAGAAAGCTACAGTTCATCAAAACATTACGGTACCGACACAACAACAAAAATACAGAACAATGGAACATATTTGAAAGCCCAGATATAAACCCAAGTAACTATGATCAACTAATTTATGACAAAAGAGAACAGAACATTCGGTGGAAGGAAGATAGCCTCTTCAATAAGTGGTGTTGGGAAAACAGGAAAGCTATATGTAAAAGAAGGAAAGTAGAACATTATCAAACCCCACATACAAAACCAAACTCAAAATGGATTAAAAACCTAAATATAAGGCCATACACTATAAAAGTCTTAGAGAAAAACATAAGCAAAACATTCTTTGACATAAATCACAGCAAGATCTTCTTTGATCCACCTGCTAGAATAATGACAATAAAGACACAAATAAACCAATGGGATCTATTCAAACTCAAAAGCTTTTGCTCAGCAAAGAAAAACATTTAAGTATTAGAAGACAGCCCAGAGAATGGGAGAAAATCTTTGCAAACGATGCAACAAACAAGGGCCTAATATGCAAAATATTCAAACAAATCATGCAACTCGACAGCAAAAAAACAAACAACTCAAGGGAAAATGAGCAGAATACCTAAATAAACATTTCTCCAAAGAAAAAAATGGATGGCCAACAGGCATATGAAAAAATGCCCAATATCACCAATTATTAGAGAAATGCAAATCAAAACTACAACAAGGTACCACCTCACACCTGTCAGAAGGGCCAGCATTAAAAGTCAACAAATGCTGGAGAGGGTGTGGAGAAAAAGGTACCTTCATCCACTGTTGGTGGGAACATAAATTGGTACAACCACTGTGGAAAACTGTGTGGATACCTCAGAAAACTAAATATAGAGCTACCATATGATCCAGCAATTCCACTGCTAGTCACATATCCAGACAAAACTTTCACTGAAAAAGGTACATGCACTCCTATGTTCATAGCAGCATTATTCACAATAGCCAAGACGTGGAAACAACCTAGGTGTCCATCAACAGATGAATGGATTAAGAAGACATACATACATAAAATAGAATATTACTCAGACATAAAAAAGACAAATTAGTGCCACTTGCAGCAACATGGATTGATCTAGAGACTCTCATAATAAGTGAAGCCAGAAAGAAGAAGACAAATACCATATGATATCACTTATTTGTGGAATCTAAAATATGGAACAGATGATCCTATCTAAATATTTAAAAAAAAACCAACAACAAAAAAACAGAAACAGATCATGACCAAGAAGAACAGATGTGGTGTTCCCAAGGGGGAAAGGGGAGGGAGTGCGATGAATGGGCAATTAGGGGGTTTTTCAGATGTAAACTGTTGTATGTGGGATATGGAAGGGATGGGCAATGGGATCCTATTGTACCGTACAGGGAAATCTGTGTGATTGGATCACTTTGTTGTACAACAGAACCTGATGGAACATTATAAATCAATTATACTTTAATAACAATAATAATAATAATTCATTTCTGAGACAAAAGCTGAGCTAAAGGCAATAAATAGCAGAATGAATAATATGCAGAGAAATGACTAAGTAACTTGGAAGATAGAATAATGGAAAACATCCAATCAGAAAACCAAATGGAAAAAAATGAAAGCCATATAAGAGACCTATGGGATAAGATAAAGCATGACAATCTACACATAATAGGGATTCTAGAAGGAGAAGAAAGAGAAGGGGATTGAAAATATATTTGAAGAAATTATGTCTGAAAACTTTCCAAATCTGAAGAAGGAAACAGATGTCCAGATATAGGAAGCACAGAGGTCCCAAACAAGTTGAACCTAAACAGACCTATGCATATTATAATAAAAATGCCAAAAGTTAAAGAAAAAGAGAGGAGACTAAAAGCAGCAAGAGAAAAACAAGAATTAATTATAGGGAACCCCTATAAGGCTATCAGCCAATTTCTCAGCAGAAATGCTGCAGGCCAGAAGGGATTGGCAGGACATAGTCACATTTCTAAAAGGGAAAAAATATGAAATATAGAATATTCTACCCATCAAGATTATCATTTAAAGAAATTATCAGACAAACAAAAACTAAAAGAATACAGCAATACTAAACCCATACTAAAAGAAATACTGAAAGATCTCCTCTAAACAGGAAAAGAATGTAAGAAGATATAGCATAGAGGAAATCAAAATTGGAAAGTAATCACTTAAATAAGCCAGTATACAGATCAGAGGTGAATTTTGTAAGTGATGATAAAACAAGGAAAAGCAAAAGAATAAATATGAAGATTTAAACGAGGACATCAAAATCATGAAACTTGGGGAAAGGGAGTAAAAAAATCTGGAATCTTTTTAAAGAATGTGCTTGAGTTTATACAAATATCAGTCTAAAGTAAGCAGATATAGGAAGGAGTTAACATTACTTGAAAAACAGGTATGTTAACCGCAAGTCAAAAACAAGCAATAGATTCACAAATACCAAAAAGAAGAGGACACATGCTTAAAAGGAAATTATCCAATCACAAAAAGAAAAAGAAAGGAACAAAGGAGAAACAGAGAATCAATTAGAAAACAATGTAATTTTAAAACAATGTAATTTAAAATTGCAATAAATACATATTATCAGTAATTACCTTTAATGTCAATGGACTGAATGCTCCAATCCAAAGACATAGCATGGAAGACTGGATGAAAATACAAGAGTCTACAACATGCTGCCTAAAAGAGATCCACCTTAGGGCCAGGGACACATAGTGTGGAAGTGAAGGGATGGAAAAAGATTTTTCATGCAAATAGAAAAGACAAGAAAGCAGTGTCATAATGCTTATATCAGAAAAAATAGACTTTAAAACAAAGGCCATAAAGAAAGATAAAAAGGACACTAAAGATAAAAGGATCAACTCAACAAGAGGATATTATACTCATCAACGTATATGCACCTAATATAGGAGCATCCAAATACATACAACAAATATGAACAGACATAAAAGGAAAAATGCGTGGAAATATAATAGTCAGACAACTTAACACCTCACTGACATCAATGGACATACCTTCTAGAAAGCAAATCAATAAAGCAAGAGAGATCTTAAATGACACAACAGAATAATTAAACTTAACTGCTATTTTCAAGCAGTTGTATCAAAAAAAAAAAGCACAGAATATACATTCTTTTCAAGTGTAGATGGAACATTCTCCAACATTGACTACATAACAGGGCATAAAACTGTCAACAAATTTAAGAGTACAGAAATTATTTCAAGCATCTTCTCTATCCACAATGGAATGAAACTAGAAATCAAGCATGAGAAATGAGAGAAAACTGATTACATGGAGGCTAAGCAGCATGCTACCAAATAAATAAATAAATAAATAAATAAAACACAACCCAATGGATCAATGGGGAAGCAAAAAGGAAATTAAAAAACACCTTAAGACAGATGACAATGAAAACAAACCATACAAATCTACTCTACATGATGCCACAAAAGCCGTTCTTAGAGGGAAGTTCAAAAAAAATACAGGCCTTCCTTAAAAAACAAAAAATAATCTCAAATAAACAACCTAATCTACCACCTAAAAGAACTAGAAAAAGAACAACAAACAAATTTAAAGTCAGCAGAAGGAAGGAAATGATAAATATCAGAAAGGAAGTAAATAAATAGAAATTCAAAAAATAGAAAGAAATCGATAAAACAAAGAACTTGTTCTTTTAAAGGGTTAGCAAAGTTGACAAACCTCTTACCAGGCTCACCAAGAAGAAAAGAATGAGACCCCAAATAAACAAAATAAGAAATGAAAAGGAGAAACCCAAACTGATACTGTGAAAATACAAAAAAAAAAAAACAACTATAATAGAACACTATAAACAATTATATGCTAACAAATTCAACATTGTAGGAGAAATGGACAACTGTCTAGGAACACACAACCCACCAAAATTAAATCAAGAAGAAATAGATAATTTGAACAGACTAATAACTAAAAATGAAATAGAATATATGATAAAAAAAAAAACTCCCTACAAACAAAAGTCCAGGACAAGATAGATGGCTTCACAAGCAAATTCTATCAAACATACAAAGAAGAAATTATACCAATTCTTCTCAAACTCTTCCAGAAGACTGAAGTTAGGGGAACACTCCCAAAGACATTCTGTGAAGCCATAATTACTCTAATACCAAAATCAGATAAAGATACCACCAAAAAAGAAAAATTACTGGCCAATATCGTTGATGAATACAGATGCAGAAATTCTCAACAAAATTTTAGCAAACCAAATCAAAACATAAAAAATGTCATATTCTATGACTGAGTGGGATTCACCCCAAGTTCATAAAGATGGTTCAACATACCCAAATCAATCAATGTAATACACCACATTAAGAAGAAAAGTCAAAAACCACATGATCATCTCAATAGATGCAGAAAAAGTATTTGACAAAATCCAACATCCATTCGTAATAAAAACCCTTACCAAAGTGGGTATAGAGGGTACATATCTCAACATATAAAAGCCATTATGACAAACTCACAGCCAATATAATACTCAATGGAGAAAAGCTGAACGCATTCCTGCTAAAATCTGGAACAAGACAAGGAGGCCTACTCTCACCACTTTCATTCAACATATTATTGGAAGTCCTAGCCACAGGAATCAAACAAAAAAAATAAAAGGCATCCAAATAGGAAGAGAAGAGGTAAAACTGTCACTGTATGCAGATGACATGATACTATCTATAGAAAACCATTAGGGTGCCACACAAAAACCACTTAATCTGATCAACAAATTCAGCAAATCTTGTAGAGCAGGATACAAGATTAATATTTACAAATTGGTTGTGTTGGAGTTCCTGCTGTGGTGTAATGGGATCAGCAGCATCTTGGGAATGCTGGGATGCAGTTTCAATTCCCAGCCTGGCACAGTGGGTTAAGGTTCTGGTGTTGCCTCAACTGTGGCTTAAGTCACAACTGAGGCTCAGATATGATCCCTGGCCCAGGAATTCCATATGTCATGGGGCAGCCAAAAAAAAAAAAAAAGAAAACAAAAAAAAACCTGAGGAAAGAAAAAACAAATTGATTTTGTTTCTACTTAACTATGAAATATTAGAGGAGGAATACAAAAACAATACCTTGAAAAATCATATCCCCACCCAAAATAAAATACATAGGCATAAACCTGACCAAGGAGGTGGAAGACTTACACATTGAGAGCTACGAAACATTAATCAAGTAAATTAAAGAGGATTCAAAGAAGTAGTAAGATATCCCATGCTCCTGCATTGGAAAAATTAATATTGTTAAAATGGCCATACTATGCAAATCAATCTATAGTTTAACAGAATCCCTATCAAATGACATTTTTCACAGAACTAGAAATAAATAATCCAAAAACATATATGGAACCATAAAAGACCCAGAATTGCCAAAGCAATCCTGAGGATAAAACCAAAGCTGGAGGCATAAGTCTCCCAAGGCTTCAGACAATATAACAAAGCTACAGTGATCAAAAGAGTGTGGTACTGGTGCAAACACAGCCATATGGATCAATGGAACAGAAGAGCGAGCCCAGAAATAAACCCAGACACCTACTGTCAGTTAATCTTCAACATAGGATGCAAAAATATAAAATGGAAAAAAAGACAGTCTCTTCAGCAAGTGGTGCTGGTAAAACTGGACAGCTGCATGTAAATCAATGAAACCATAACACACCCTCACGCTGTGCACAGAAATAAAGTCAAAATGGCTTAAAGACTTAAATTTAAGACATGACACCATAAAACTCCTAGGAGAGAACATAGGCAAGTCATTCTCTAACATAAACCATACAAATATTTTCTTAGGTCAGTGTTCCAAGGCAATAGAAATAAAAACAAGAACAAACAAATGGGACCCAATCAAATTTACAAGTTTTGCACAGCAAAGGAAAACATAAAAAAATTAATAAATAAACTGAAAAGACACCCTAAGCGAATGGGAGAAAATAGTTGCAAATGATTGACCAGCACTTAATATTCAAGATATACTAACTTGCACAACTCAACAAAAAAACCCAAACAACCCAATCAAAACATTGGCAGAAGATGGGAGTTCCTGTCATGGTTCAACGATAACAAACCCAACTAAGCATCTTTCAGTACGCACGTTCAATCCCTGACCTTGCTCAGTGGGTTAAGGATCCGGTGTTGCCGTGAGCCGTGATGTAGATCGCAGATGTGGCTCAGTTGCTGTGGCTGTGGTGTAGGCTGGCAGCTGTGGCTCTGAATCGACACCTAGCTTGGGTACTTCCATGTGCCATGGGTATGACCCCAAAAGACTAAATAAATAAATAAATAGATTTTAAAAAAATGGCAGAAGACCTAAATACACCTTTCTCCAAAGAAGACATACAAATGGCCAATAGGCATATGAAAATATGCTCAATATCACTAATTATAAGATAAATGCAAATTAAACTAAAATGAGGTACCACTTCACACCTGTCAGAATGGCCATCCTTAATAAGTCTACAAATAACTAATGCTGGAGAGGGTGTACAGTAAAGGGAACCCTCCTAGGTTTTTGCTGAGAATGTAAATTGGTACAACTACTATGCAAGATAGCATGAAGTTTCCTCAGAAATCTAAAATAGAATTACCATATGATCCAGCAATTCCACTGCTAGTCACATATCCAGACAAAACTTTAATTCAAAAAGATACATGCACCCCTCTGGTCATTGCAGCATGATTCACAAGAGCCAAGACATGGAAACAACCTAAATTCTGTTAACAGATGAATGGATACAGATGTGGTACATATATGCAATGAAATACTACCCAGTTTTAAAAAAGAACAAAATCTTTCCATTTGCAACTATGTGGATGCAACTAGAGATTATCACAATAAGTGAAGTATGTTAGAAAAAAATAAGACAAATACCATGTAATATAATTTATATGTGGAATCTAAAATAGGACACAAATGAACCTATCTACAAAACAGAAACAGACTCACAGTCATAGAGAACAGACTGTGGTTGACAAAGGGAGGGGGGAGGGAGTGGGATAGACTGGGAGTTTGGGGTTAGTAGATACAAACTATTGCATTTGGAGTAATAATCAAATGAAAGTCCTACTATATAGCACAGGAAACTAAATCCAATGTCTTGGGATAGACGGTGATAGAAGATAATATAAGGGAAGTGGTCACTTTGCTGTATAGCAGAAATTGGCACATTAAAAATCAACTATCTTTTAATTTTAAAAAGATCAGAATGAAAAAAGATCCAAAATACAAAAATCTGTAAATAACAGATTTGACTATTTCAAAATCAAAATATCTGTGCAATCTAAAACAGCACAACAGGAGTTCCCATCATGGTTCAGTGGTTAATGAATGTGACTAGTATCCAAGAGGATGTGGGTTCGATCCCTGGCCTCATGCAGTAGGTTAAGGATCCCTTATTGCCGTGAGCTGTGATGTAGGTCACAGACATGACTTGGATCCCGCATTGCTGTGGCTGTGGTGTAGGCCAGCAGCTACAGCTCCAACTCAACCCCCAGCCTGGTAAATTCCATATGCAGCAGGTACAGCCCTAAAATAAATAAATAAATAGATAAATAAGCAACAGTGCATACAAAATATAAAGAGAATAGAATGTTTAAAATATACAAATGACAAAGAATTACTGTCAGAACATATAATGAATCCCTACATATTGACACAAAAAGTAGACACAACCAGAACTGCTGAATTACACAGGTCCAGGGCTGCCATTTCCATTGTTATCTCTGTAAATCTGATAGAAAACAGAGCAAATAACATGAGTGGGAAGTACGTAAGAGGAAATGCAAATGTCCCATAAGTATTAGAACTCATTAGTAATCAAGGAAATAAAAACCTTTTAAAAATTAAAGACCATATTTATCAGAATGGTAAATATTTCTTTTGATAATATCTCATGTCAGGGCACAAGACAACTGACTTTCTCATATGATTCAGGAGTGTAAATTTATAGGACATTCCAAAAGACAATTTTCCAATGTCTATTAAAAATTTAAGTGTTCTTAATATGTGATCCATAATTACATTTCTTTACATCTATCCTAAATAAAGGTGTGGGAAGGGGGACAGAGGAAGGACATGACAGGATTTGGGTTTTTAGGACCCCTTGTAATCAAGACTTAAGTTCCCGGCCACCTCTAATCTTTCCCCAAGACCTGTATACAGAACATGGCGGGCATTTTCCATCAGCTTCTTTGACCTGACATCCCTGTTATGACCCCACTGCCTCCCGTGGTTTAAACTCCATCTGTCTTTCAACATCATGCACAAATATTATAAAGAATCATGATGGTTCTCTATGATTGGTTCATTAAGCTTGGCTTTTTGCCAATAGTTCATTGTCTCTAGTTCACATTATAGTTCTATGTGATGTTTTACCAATCCCAGTTATCCCCAGGATGGTTATAGTAAAGCATCTTTCAGACTCAGGTTGGCCCCTCCACTGGGGCCTCACAGCAGCAACTTGGCTGGGAAAGGCTTAATGCACCAGCGAGTTCAGTGATGAGTCAGTGGAGAGTCCACTGATCCACATTCCCCATAACTTCACTGGGAGTGATGCCTTCCCATGAGATCCCACAATCCTTTGCTTTCACAGCACTTATACTTACTGTATTAATTATGTTTGGGTCCATCAGTTCTCTTCCTCTATAGAGATATGCTCCTTAAAGACAGTATCTTTTTAAATTCTTTGGTCAGATAGTGCTTGAGATAACATATGTATAAAAGCACATTAGGTATTTTAATGCATTGTCAATTACCTATGTGGTAGTCTAAAAAGATAGATAACATTGCCAGGAGGAAGGTCTGATGCTCAGCCACTCTAACCATACATGTCATCATGATTGACAAAATTGCTCCTAAGATTACATAAGGAAGACCAGAACTGAAAGTGTCTTATTATTCTCCATCTCCTTTTAGCATAATCTAAACCATTCACTCTGGACTGATAATTTTTTTACTGAAGTATAGTTGATTTACAATATTGTGTTAGTTTCATGTGCACAGCAAAGTGATTTGGTTATATATACATATTCTTTTGAAATTATTTTTCCATCATAATTACAAGATATTGAATAGAGATCTCTGTGCTACACAGTAGATCTTTGTTGTTTTATCTATTATATATATGGCAGTGTGCATCTGTTAATCCCATACTCCCAATTATCTGCCCCCCACTTTCCCTTTTATAACCCTAAGTTTGTTTTCTATGTCGGTCTGTTTCTGTTTGGTAATTAACTTCATTTGTGTCATTCTTTTTTTGTCTTTTTTAGGACTGCACCCACAGCATATGGAGGTTCCCAGGCTAGGGGTCAAATCAGAGCTGTAGCTGCCAGCCTACACCACAGCCACAGCCACGCCAGATCTGAGCCATGTCTACAACCTATACCACAACTCATGGCAATGCCAGATCCTTAACCCACTGAGGGAGGCCAGGGGTCAAACCCGCAACCTCATGGTTCCTAGTTGGATCCGTTTCCACTGGGCCATGATGGGAATTCCATGTGTCATATTTTAGATTCCACTTATAAGTGATATCATACATTTGTCTTTCTAAATCTGATTTACTTAGTATAATCTCTAGGTTCATCCATGTTACTGCAAATGGCAGAATTTCATTCTTTTTTATGGCTAATATTCCACTGTGTGTGTGTGTGTATATATCACATCTTCTTAATATAGTCATCTATTGATGGGCACATAGGTTGCTTCCATGTCTTGGCTATTGTAAATGGCTCCTCAAAGAACATTGGAATAAACGCATTTTTTTTTCAAATCAGAGTTTTCTGGATTGATACATCTTTATGCCTACATAAGATTTTAGAATTCCCAAAGTTTTCCTGCAATCATGATCTTTATTGATTCTCTAACAACAAAGAGGAATAATTGGGGCTGCAAGGGTTAAGTGACTTACCCAAGGTTACTTGACTGGCAAGTGATAGAGCTGTAATTAGGAGCTTAGTATAACTTCCTCCAAGATTTAAGTGTTTTTTCTTCCACTGCACTATTTCTGTCTTTGAAGGAAAATCAAGAATCAACTCATATCTGAGCTGCAGGTGGACATGGAACAGGACAAGTACCCAACTCTCACTTTGGGATACCAGGATTTCACTTTTTTTTTTTTTTTTTTTTTTTGTTTCAGGATTTTGTTTTTAACTGTGTAAAATTGCATGGGTCTAGGAAGCCGTAGAAGAGTTCATAGCCCCTGGGAAAATGGTAGACAATGCATCAATTCTCAGTCCATACTTCTAGGAGACAACTGTGATTTGTCCACCTGGCTAGGGTATAGCTCTTATGTCAGAAAATGGCAGGCATAGTCTGAGGGACTTCTAGCGTTATTGCTTTTCTCTGAGCTCTGAGGTGAGAAATACATGCTGCTCAGCAGACTGGAATGTTCAATGTAGGCATCTTCTGGATGAGAGGCGAACATCATCTCCTCTGGCAATAATCAATCCAAAGCCTTCCTCCAAACTCTGTGTAGTTCAGAAGTATCCTGAACTCAGGCTGGGACAAATTTCTAGCTGCAGTGGGTTCTCTTACCTCTTAATCCAATTCCCTTACCATCCATTTCCAAACATTTACATTCTCCTAGCATGTTGGGTGTGTAGCCTGAATTATTTATGTATTCCCTCTGAATCTCTCTAGTGCAACCTAGGCAGAATGGGTCACTCTTCGTCTGGAAGAGCAAGGTAAACAGTCTTTCCTCCTGTGACTCTGCTGATACCCATTTACAAGGATTAAGGTCAACTCACTTTGAATACTCATAACCTGGGAAACTGTGCCTCTTTCTTTCCCAGAGATCCTGCTGGATATTGGCCAGCATAGACCTAGGTTACTCTACCCTAAAAGAGTTTTTGGATTACTTCTCCAAAAAGCCCTGAAGGCAGACTCCAATGTCTGTTTTGAAATGCACACCTCCAAGCATGTGAAGCCACAGCCACACCTGAAAAAAGACCAACACCCACCAAAGTAAATCAGGTATAGCCTAAGCATTGAGGTAGTTTTCACAAATTAAGCAGGATGACATCTCATTATGCCAGATGGCAAGACAGAGTGCAGGGAGCCACTGTTGTTTTTCTTTCCTCTTACTGTTCTACCCTAAATATGCAGATTATCCCAGAGGGCAGCTAAGAAATTAAAAACAGCAGCTATTTATTGAGGCTCAATTATATGGCAGCCACTGTCCTAGGTATCTTACCTTTATCCCCACAGTCAATTTTATTAGGTATGCATAGTTATCTCGTTTTTTTCAGAAAAGGAAAGAGGTGTTCAAAGTCCCTGCTAAGAATGGGTGGAGCTGGGGTCCAAGTCCCAACCTCTGTGACTTCTGTCTCCACTAGAGGGTGCTCGCCTCTCTTTCTAGTTTTAAGAGACTGACATCAGAAGATGGTTTTGATGGGATTGGTAGGTTCTGGGAACTAAGGAAACTCTAGATTCTGAATGGAAATCCTTCTATTGCTGTTTTTTCAGACAACAGGCTCCTAGGAGGATCCCTTAACACCATGTCGTCATGTCGCTGACAACTCTGTGGGCTCTGTTGGGCACAGGATGCCCTGTGAGTCCTGGAACATCCATGTGCTTCAGATTGCACAGAGATTTGACATCTGAGATAGCTGCTGGGGGAGCAGACAAATTTTCTGGTTGATTGCCCACCTTGAGGCTTCATGATGCTGGGTCGCTTATACTTAGTATTGAAGTGTCAGAAATGGTGGTGGTGGTGGTGGTGGAGACTAGAAATGTCTGCAAAAGAACGCCACTAATTGGAAGTGGCCACATCCAGGAAAATGCCAGCTCAGAGGTTGGTGACAGAATTCTCTGGACTCAATCTGCTTGTGGGTGGGGGTGTGGGATCTCAGAGGAGGAGGAAGTGGTCAGCGGTCACTGTCTTAGCAGGAGCAGTGGCAAAGGCCACTGATCAATACTACTTCCAGTGATGATGGAAACACTCTGTACTCTTATCCCAAATGGTAGCCACATGTGGCTTTTGAACATTCAGTACAATTGAGGGACTCAATTTTTAATTTGATTTGATTTTAATTAACTTAAATGGTCATTTGCATCAAGTGGCTACTAGTACATGCCTAGAACATCAGACTACACCCATCTTGAAGATAAGGGGCTAAGAGGTAGAAATTCTATAGGAGGAGGAGTTCATAAGTTAAAGGGTGGGAAAGTGTCTGGGCAAGGATTAGTTTATATTCTGCAAGAAATCATAGCCACTACTTCTTTTCTACTAGAAAAAAGATCTGTTGCAAAGGTATAGAGACTGAAGTCCATCATTACATACCCTACATATGTTGCCATCATTGGGTTCTTCAAAGCTGGCTTTATCCTAGCCACTCGCACACTCTTTTCTGGGGCTCTAAGGAATTTCAGCTGCTGTCTATACTTGATGGAAGCTCTAGGAAACTCTTAAGATTGTCCCAGGATGATCTTTTTTTTTTTTTTTTTCCTTTTTAGGGCTGTGCCCATGGCATATGGAAGTTCCCAGGCTAGGGGTCAAATTGGAGCTGTAGCTGCCAGCCTACACCACAGTCACAGCAATGCCAGATTCAAGCCACATCTGCAAGCTACACCACAGCTCACAGCAACACTGGATCCCTGACCCACTGAGCAAGGACAGGGATTGAACATGCATCCTCATGGATATTATTCAGATTCATTTCCACTGTGCCACAGTGGGAACTCCCTGTCCCAGGATGTTTCTGCCTAAAGAAATACCAAGCAGCCATTTCTAATCTATTCCTTTCCGTGCCATGCTGACCCCAAGGAGATTCTATAACTTGCCAATTACCCAGGCTCCAATCTAACAGTAAAACACAACTACTCTGGATGCATAACTCCAACCTACCTGGGAGCTCCATAATGAGGTTGCCCCACCCCAGAATGACTAACAAGAACTCAAAATACTTCTTAAAACCCACACCAGAGTTTACCTGTGTGTATCACCCACCCTCTAATTCTCCCCTCTCTCTCTCCTACCTCAGAGGACTTTTAACTAGTGAGGAGGGTGAGGGAAGAAATTGCTTCTGACAATCCTCCTCCAAGACTTTGAATTTTGATACTCAAAAATCTAAGCTTTAAAAATCTTTTCCTCCCCTTTCCTGCTCTACCAATCCTTTATTGAGACAATAGATGCCTAAGAGGGTAGTTTAAATGAGAAAGGACTAAAATAATTTTTTTTTTTTTTTGTCTTTTTGTCTTTTTGCCTTTTTGCCTTTTTCGAGGGCCGCTTCCCGCGGCATATGGTGGTTCCCAGGCTGGGGGTCGAAGCGAAGCTGTAGTTCGCCACAGCCACAGCAACGTGGGATCTGAGCTGCGTCTGCAACCTACACCACAGCTCATGGCAACGCCGGATCCTTAACCCACTGAGTAAGGCCAGGGATCGAACTCGCAACCTCATGGTTCCTAGTTGGATTCGTTAACCACTGCGCCACGATGGGAACTCCTAAAATAATTTTTAATAAGGGTGAGGATAACTAGAAACATGTTGTTTCCTAATCCTACAAAATATTTTTATGCCACTGCAGGCATAGATATTGAGACTCTGAGCTCAGAGAAGACTCTGCAGCAAGATTTACAGAGATTCCTTCTCCCATTCCAACCTCTAGATATCTCATAGCTGAAAAGATATCCACTCAGTTTTTCTTGAAAGGAAAAAAAAATAATATCAAGAATCCTTTGGTTATTCCCCTATGCCAAGAGTCTGCCTTTGTATTTGACATGATCTGCAGGCTAGAACCTGGCCATGCTATTTTCCTCAAGGACCCACCCAGGGTTGTAGTCAGCTGGTACTCACGAAATCCAGTGTAAATGTTGACATGGTGTAGTTCATTGCCAACCAATGCTCTCCAATTCCCTCTGCCCAGTTTTCTTCCTCACTTCCATCTCCCCAAGATCAAAAGAAGCCATGCAGAGTGTCTGTGCTTCAGAGGATGAGACAAATTGAAATCTCCCTCCTTTCCTGAGCCAGAGTAAAGCAAGCCCCCGTGGGCTTCCAAAGACCACTTCTGTTTCTAAATGTAGCCATGTCCTATGGAAGTTGAAAGGCATCTCCACGGTATAAGACTCTGAATAAAGCTGGAATGGGACTATCACATTCCAAGCCCTCCCCCAGAGAAAGAGCAATTAGTATTCCCAGTGCAGAAGGTCATTTAGAATAGAACCAGTAGAAATGATAGATCCAAGCCAAGAGTCAAGCAATTGAGTAATTATACATTTTCCATTTCTTTCTTAAGTGGGTACCTTGCTATAGGGGGAAACCTGTAATGAAACCAGGAAATCAAGAAAGTAATTGCAGCTTGCTTTTTTTTTTTTTTTTTTTTTTTTTTTGGTCTTTGAGGGCCTCATCCACAGCATATGGAGGTTCCCAGGCTAGGGGGTCAAGTCAGAGCTGTAGCTGCTAGCCACAGCCGCAGCCACAGCCATGCAGGATCTGAGCCTCATCTGAGACCTACACCACAACTCATGGCAACACTGGATCCTTAACCCACCGAGTGAGGCCAGGGATTGAACCTGAATCCTCATGGATGCTAGTCAGACTTGTTTCTGCTGAGCCATGATGGGAAATCCTCAGCAGCTATTTTGCAACCACTGACACAGTTCTCTGCTAGTCCTGTCCTTCCTGCATCTAGCAGGAAGGCTGAGGTCAAAAACACAGTTAACCACAACACAAAGCAAGAGGATGGTAAGTCCTTTAAGGTAGATTATATCCTCATTAATATACTTATCACCCTGAGGATTCAGTGAGTGCCAAAACAGAGTCTCAAACAATATAAACATGTATTAAGCCTTCCATGGCATTACTCTTTAACTTCTTTAGCTAAAATATGCTATACATAAGATCTGCAGACAGACACAGCCATAGCATATGGAAGTTCCCAGGCTAGGGGTCAAATCAGAGCTGCAGTTGCTGACCTACACCACAGCCACACTAGATATGAGCCATGTCTGTGACCCACATCACAGCTCACACAACGACAAATCCTTAACCTACTGAGCAGGGCCAAGGATCGAACGTGCCTCCTAATGGATACTAGTTGGGTTCATTATCTATGATTTACAGTGGGAACTCCAAGAGTAATTCTTTTTTCACGTCTAAATGGAAAGGCACAATGTCCATTCTGATCACAGACAGTCACACTCTCTCAGGGTCAGGGATGGGAAGGAGACAGGGTGCTTTCAGCCGGAGGGGAAAGAGAAGGTTAACCCATGCCATGGAATCCCTTTTCTGTCATGCTCTGTCTGGAGCTCTTCTTGTATCTTGTCTTATTCCTCCAAACATTCCTCCCAATAGTGAAGTACTACTGTATTAATGTACTAGAATAATGCTTCTGAAATACTGATGAATTTCCCTTTTTTGTAATTACTTTTCTCCCTTGGCCCTTTTTTCTCCTCTCAATCAGGTAGGCTATTTTGTGTTAGTTGCTCGGGGGAAGGATGTGGAACCAGAGCAGATAAAAAAGCCATTTCAAAAGCCAAGGCCCTTTGGCAAGGAAAATCACTCAAGCTTAAGAGTTGGACTGAGTAACAGAAGTTACTACCTCCAGCTCAAAGCCATCTTGCCAACTAGAAAAATGTTCTCCAGGCTGGAAGAAGAAGTCAGAAAAGAAACAATGAGACAGCATGGAAGATGGGAGGCCCCTCTAAATGTGGTCCTGTCCTCTCTCCTTGGGCTGAACCTGAGCAGGTAGAAAAAAATCTCATATTTGTTTTAGGGGTGTGAGAGCAAAAAGACTTCTGTCTTGTCTGCTTATATTGTGGCAGGAAGATAGTTCATCTCCAGAGACTTGGTTACAAGATGTGTCATGCAGTGGTGTGCTAGACCTGGCTAGCTAAAGTTGATTGGTACACTTACGGGAGTTTTGTGAGCTGAGTGTTAAATCATAAGTAACTTAAAATCAGTCATGGTGGGAGCATTTATACCCCAGAAACTGGAAAACTCTGAAAATTAGGACCTTCCTCTCTCCACCCCTCAGAGGTCATTAAACATTTACCTGCACACAACTGGAGAGGTGGAGGAAGACTTAGACAGTGTTGGAGAATGATACCTGTGTTCCCACAAATTAATGAGAAGGAGAGGAAATCCCTCCAGATGGAGGGATCCTCCAAATAGGTGACTGTCTTTGGAAACTGCACAGATCAACAACAGAGACCCACAAAGGAAGGAGAGGTCAGCAAATGTCCAAATGACACTGCTAAGAGATTAGGCCCTTGGGATGATGATGTTTTAGATAAGTACCCTAGAACATAAATGCAAACCTGGGAAAAGGCCCAGATATCCTAAATTATTTGACAGGACATTTCCTACACCACATGGAATAGGGACTCAAAACATGAATTAAATTCTTACGGAAAAATAAAATCACACATATTGTATACCTGAGTTTGTGAAATTTACATCTACATCTACATCTGTGTGACAGATGAGAAATGTGAAGGCTGGAGAGGTTGCCTCCCCAGAATCTCATCTAACTCCCTGATCCATGCTGTTTTCACCTCGGGGGAGCTGATATTGTGGGTGGCATTTCTGGGGGTGGGGAACTGATTTAAGGAGTAGGACCCAGAGCAGGTGCAAGCCATGAAAATGTAAAACATTCTCCCAGTCCCAACCCAAATCAACAAGAAGCTCCTGGACTCCTTACCTAGTAAGGTAATTTTAAAAACATTAGACAGCTGAAAAGGCCTCTTTTCTTTGTTGTTGTTATTTTTTTGCCATTTTCTTGGGCCGCTCTCGTGGCATATGGAGGTTTCTAGGCTAGGGGTCTAATCGGAGCTGTAGCCACCAGCCTACGCCAGAGCCACAGCAACGCAGAATCCGAGCCGCGTCTGCAACCTACACCACAGCTCATGGCAACGCCGGATCGTCAACCCACTGAGCAAGGCCAGGGACCGAACCCGCAACCTCATTGTTCCTAGTTGAATTTGTTAACCACTGTGCCACGATGGGAACTCCTGAAAAGGCCTCTTTTGAATTAGTCAGGTTTTGCCAAATAATTTAAAAGCCGAGTTTGATAGAGGGGCAAGAATGAGAAATGAGTAATCCAACTGATGACAGATGGAGTGTAAAAGCAGGAGGTCAGGGACCAAGAGAAGAGAACATGGCCATGGTGCCATGAAGGAGGAAAGAGCATATTTGGTGGAATCCAAGCAGTGGGCTATAGGCTGGTCTGTGTGGGGCCTGAGCATGACTGGGTCAGCTCTCAACAAGCCTTAGGAGACAATGGATGAATGACATTGGCATAAAAGGGAAGCCATGTGCCTGCTGATGGCCCAGAGGGAGAACTCTCTGGTGGAGCATGAGCTTTAGTTGTTATTCATGGCAGAGTAGACACTCACTTCTCCATCCCCTGCCACCCTCCCCCACCACTTTCCAAAGGCATCCCTCCCACTGCAGTGAGCACAGTGCTCCAACCAACATCAGCACAAAACAAAGGAGTCAATTCCAGCTACGAACCAGCCCAGGGAATCGTCTCAAACTAAGCAAATGGACCTGCCTTTACAGAGAGCCTCTCTTCAGGAACTGCATCCTTCTGTGCAGAGGGAGGGTCCTTCAGTTCACCCAAGGCAACAGCCTCATCCTGTTTTCCCTCCTGTTTCCAGGGTCTGGCTGAGCCTCCACAGAAAGCCAGACTCCCTCAACTTTGGAGGGAGACTTGAGCACCTATCTCCTTTAACTAGACCAAAGCGCCCTCTACCTCTGCTGGCCATTAAAGGGTATTTTAGAAGGCAAGGAGCATCTCTCTTCTTCAGGGCTTGGCTGGCAACTTGGTGAGGCTGGGGGGAGGAGCAGACAGTGTGGGGCTCTCAGCTCTGCCTTCACTGGGGTATAAAATCCATTCCACATCAGGGAGCCAAATAGTGACCCAGGTCCCTGCCCTTCACCCCGTGGACACTAGTCAGAAGCCAAAGTGCACTAGGCACCTTGGATCTCCTCTGAGCTATAGGAGGAGGGCAGAGGCTGCTCTTTCTAGCCCACTCACATTTTCCCCTTCTTCATTCTGCTGTTTGGTCCTCTTTCTTCACCTAGATTGTAACTGCACTGAAGAGAGGGGCTCTGCCTAATATCCCCTAAAATCATAGTAAGTGCTCAAGAAATGCATATATAGTTTGATCACTGATAATGGGTCCATGTGTTGCAAACAATGTCCATACCTTCCCAATAGCTCTCACTACTTGAGTGCTAAAGAGGAGGAATGGGAATTCTCCCTGTGATGCAGTAGGTTAAGGATCTGATTGCAGTGGCTCAAGCCTTTACTGAGGCGTGGGTTTGATCCTTGGCCCAGCACAGTGGATTAAGTATCCCGCATTGTTGCAGCTGTGGTGCAGGTCACAGCTGTAGCTTGAATTCAATCCCTGGTCCAGGAAATTCCATATACCATGGGAGTGGCCAAAAAATAAAGAGGAAAAATGAGGATTGAAGGAAAGCAGCAGACTATAATAAACTGTTTCCCCAAAAGTAGAGCACAGGTCACTAATGGTACACAAGTTGCAGTTAGGTCCAATGTTACCCAGAAAGAATGTTATAATCAAATTGGTTATTTACTTTGGTTATTGGTTAATCACACTGATTATTAAAATATGGTACTCAGATGTGTCATTAAATAACATTGAGTCATATCGTGGGAAAGCTATTTTACTTACAATTTTTTTTGAATTTCTAATTTCTTTCAATTCATCTGCTTAAAGAGGATGTCTTGGTCTCTCTGTCAGGTGCTGGTGTGTCTTTAACACTTTCAAACACTTGCTAATCTCTTCTAAAGAAGCTGTCTTAGTACCTGTGTCTAGATAAAATTAATTAACATTATTTATCATAGTTGTTTTTATGGCAACCTTACATTTTGGCAAGAGATACAGTTTTCCTATTTCCAACAGCGATAAGGGTTCATTTTAAACAAGCTTATAAGAAAGAAGTGGGCTTGTTTAAAGAAAACTAGTAAGGAATACCACAGATGGTATGCTGATATTGCAAAAAAATAATGTGAAGGTGTCACTTGCATGATAGAAGTTTCAGAGTGTAACATAAATGGCAATAGAAAGAAGACAGAATTTGGATTCAGAAACACTCTCATTCTCAGCAGGATGAGAGCCAGCAGCCCCAGCCTTGGTCCTCACACAGACAGGCTCTGTGTGTAGACAATTTGTCTTGCTGGAAAAGAAGTGTGGTGGGCATCGTAGTTAACTCCCAAATGTCCAATCACACTGTTTTGGTCTAAAAGCCAACAGTTGTTCATGTTATTTCCTTGGTGACTGATTTTGGCCTAAGAACAAGTGTGTATGTGAGTGAGAGGGAGGGAGGGAGAGAGATAGAGAGACAGATAGACACATAATTTAGTCAAAACAGGTGAAAAGGAAAAGTTTATGTCATGGCTGGGAAATAGATGGCCATCTTTTCCCTCTTCTGTCAATAAAAATTCATGTGGGAGTTCCCATCGTGGCGCAGTGGTTAACAAATCCGACTAGGAACCATGAGGTTGCAGATTCGGTCCCTGGCCTTACTCAGTGGGTTGACGATCCGGCGTTGCTGTGAGCTGTGGTGTAGGTTGCAGACGCGGCTCGGATCCCACGTTGCTGTGGCTCTGGCATAGGCTGGTGGCTATAGCTCCGATTCGACCCCTAGCCTGGGAACCTCCATATGCCGCGGGAGCGGCCCAAGAAATAGCAAAAAGACAAAAAAATAAAAAAATAAAAATAAAAATTCATGTGACCCCAATGGCTCTTTGTTTCTATCTTACAACCATCAAGGGAAGTTTTAGGATGAAGGCAAAGCTGAAGACACCTGCAATGAGGAAATGAAGAGGTCAGAGCCTAGGTGGTATTGATAAGAAGTTCACCATTGCACCCTGAAATCCTGACCAGTTCTCTATGTCCCATGATGGAAGATAATGCCTCTCATTATTGGTTAAGCCACTTGGAGCTTGGGTATCTGTTACTTGTATCTCAAATCCCCTATAACTCTGGACACTTTGAAGAGTCCCATAGGGGCTGGGTGCCATACAGGATTCCAGTTAATGACACAGAGGTGGGAAGAGTAGAGCAGGTGGCACTGTGCCCCAGCTCAGGTGATCTGTGACTTCCTTCATATCATTCAGCAAGAACATCTGCTGTTTTGCATTCAATACCTTCCTCTCTTTTCAGGAAAACACTGCCAAATAGGTTGGTGCATTCAAATACCCAGAAAAAGATTATGACAAACATTACTGGGAAAATAAGTCCTAGCCCACCAATGAAATCTCATCGGCAAGGGTCACACTTTCATTTACATGCCACCTGGACCCCACTGCAATTCTCTTCCTCCACCATCTCTGGGCAATGAGAAGCCTCCCTCTCCTCTCTTTATAGTGAATCTTTGTTGCCTAGAACATCACAAATGTCATCAACATGCCACAACATCTTTCTCTCCTTCAGACTAAATCCTTTGAGTCCATTCTCCTAAGTGTTATCTTCTAACTTTATTATTCAGTTCCAGTCCAGATCATCTAGCAGCCAAGGTTCTCTCTAATTAAAACTTCAATTGTACGTGGTTCCAAGGGGGTCTGAAAAAGCCTGGGCATATGAAATCCTTTATGAGCATAAGCTGAGTACAGAACATGTGTGCGGCATCGTTACTAGATGGAGAAGGCCCTCAGTGAAACTCACTATTTGTTGAACTGAATTAAACAGTCATTTTAGCCAATGCTCTTAGACTGGCTTTCCTCACAGGGCTGCTGAATTGCAAGAAGCTCTAGCATGTGATCAGGAAACCTCTGCTCTCGACTGAGCTCTTCACAAGCAGACTATCTGTATGTGATCATCAGCAAGTAACTTTTTCTATCTGGGTTTCTCTTGGTTTCCTCCTAAATTCTGGGACTTAATGGCAAAGATAGGAAGTGACCCACAGGCTCTGGATGGAATCAGGGAATATTCTGGGAACAAAGGCTAATGTGAGGCAAGTGGGGAACCAAAAGATAGGATTTTTGTTTGACATTTTTTCTTTCCTGCATCCCAGGGGCCTCACATCCAGGCTGTTCCATCAAACTCCAGCCGGGTTTTGCCAGGGAAGGAATCATTGGACCAGGCAAGAGATCTTCCTTCTGATGTCTGAGTGGGAGATGCCTGGCCCATGCCATCGACCTTATGACTCCCTTTAGATGCATAACAAAATAGGCTTCTAGGATAGGGACTTTCTCAGCTGCGGGGAGCAATCCAAGATAGAAGGGAATGAGGAACAGTGACCTCAGGCCGACAGTTGTGCTTGCTACATGTGCTAAGAACCCCTAGCTCCTCCATGTGCCTGGCCTCATTTAACCCTCACGGCTGATCTGCCAGGGAGATGTCAGCTTGAATGCACACATACAGCCACACCAGTTGTTTAAAATTGAAGTGTTTCCATGACAGTTCATAAAGAGCCTCTGTCCTGGGCCCCCTGAATACCTTGCTCCTCAACCTTCTGGGTCTCAGCAAATGAAGGCTGTCCCTGGGCACTAAGTGGGCTTCCAGAACCACTTTCAATACTTACACAACATCTGTTCTTCTTTGTTAGTGCCTATTATTGAATATTTTGAAGATCACCTTTGATGTATAATGCATATAGTAGACAGATTATATAGATTGGGGTCTACAATGTTTGCTTATTCATGAGACCAGTGGTAATTGGGTAAATAAGAGATGGTATATCCCCAATAGAATTTTATTCATCCTACAACATGGATGAACCTTGAAAATATGATGCTAAGTGAAACAATCCCGAGACAAAAGGTCAATTATTATGATTCTATTTACATAAAATACTAGAATAGGAAAATCTCTAAGGACAAAAATACATAAATGGTTGCTGGGGTAGGGAAGGGGGATGGATGGGATTCAGGGAGATGATAGCTAACGGATGTGGAGTTTCTTTTGTAGTGTTAAAAAAAAGTGTTCTAAAATGGATCTTGGTGGTAGATACACAACTGTCGGAAAATAGTAAAATCACTGAATTGCATACTTGAAATGGATGAATTGTATGAAATGTGAATTAAAGCTGCTTAAAGAAATGACTGGATTCAACCTCCATATTTACTAAATTTAAAATTATACACACACACACACTCCAATGCATTAACACAAATATAGAAACTAGATTTCTAGAGGATAAAATGAAAAATAGAGGTTTTAATATTTTCTGTCTGCAACCCAGTGGACTGCTTCTGGAGATCCATGTCCTAGAAGCAGAAGCTAAGGTTCACAAATGCTGTGGAATCTGCCTGCTCACAGAGCCTTTGCCCATCCTAACACAATGTGCAGACTCCAGGGCCTCCTGGAGGTTGAGGGAGGCCAGGGAGCCCCGCTATTTTTTTTTTGAGGTTCACAATGTAGTAATGAAAAACAAAGATATGCAAAAACAGTTAAAATATCAAGAAATACTTTGTTTATACTTGAAAAAAATAAGGCTTGTGACATAAAACAGAATGCAATATAATTGTGCTATTCACAAGATAATTTAGAGAGTTTCTGAGAAAAGTTAATTGAGAGCACACAGAAACAGTAGAATGGTAATGAAGAATATTTGGAGATGGTGTCTTATGGCTCCATTCAGTTCAGTCTCTAGGCAGGTATGTGCATAATTGTGCTTGGCGAGGTGGCTGAAGCCCTCGTGGGTATGTGAATCATGCTAAATGGACGCTGGGCTCCTGCAGTGGTAGACTGGTGGATACCTTGCTTTAGGGCAAAATACGAGAACCAGAGAGCAGGAAGGGAAGTGGCTTGCGAATTGCCTTTTACAAGCAGTCATTCTGCAGGATTACTTAGCCAGAGAATAGAACGAAGTGGAAGAAGATTGTGGGAGGAGCCAGCAGTTCAACTGTTAGGGGAATTATCAAGTCTCCTGGAGGCAAGGCAACTCATTAATTCACAGCTGGCAAGATGTTTCTTGTCAAAAGGTTGATTTTTGTGTGTGTGTCTTTCTCTTTTACCAACAGCACAATAGCAATGAGGACAGAAAATTGTGATAGTTCCTCCTTTATATCTCCTTTTGCCCCCACCATTTCCAAAGCCACTGAGCTCTGGAAAAAGGCAGGGTCAAAGTCTCCTTCAGGTCTCAGTCCTTGGAAATCGAGTCCCTTCTTCATTTGGAGCCATCCACTGGTTTCCATGGTAACACAACATCTGCTACCCAATTCTGCTCCAGCGGTCACTGGGTTTGGCATCCTCCAAGCTGTTGCTGGTTCTGTGTTTTGCCTGATGTGCTACTCTGCTCCCTGAGGAATGCATCACACTTTTTCAGCAAAGGAACACTTATTCAAAAGGCAAGGTTATGGAGAGAAGGGAGGTTAAATCTGTGCAAGCTGCAATTCTGAGAAAGCAGGCTCTCTTGCATGTAGGGCCATTAACTCTTGCCAAACTTTGGATTAATGTTCTGCATCTGTTGATCTCAAATCCTACAGCAAACCATCCTCCTAGATTTATTTTATTAGCATTTGCTTCTGAGCAGCATACATTATTTATTAAAACTTCTATAAGACATTTAAAATATATATAAATTCCATGTTCCTCTGTCTTATTTTCTCATGTTAACACATTTCAACTTTAATTGCTTGTCTGCCATTCTTTCTATTCACCAATTATTTTTGAAACTGAACAATATAGAATATAAATATAGGTTTCCTTGCCTACCACTTTCTCCTGTTTTTCAAGACAACATCTTTATTCCCACTTCCCCTTGAAAACACATGATTTGTCTTGCTTGCTTTAATAGTTACAATTCTCAGGGGGTCTCTAAGAAACGGAGTGCTAGTGTGGTACAGCTGAAAGAATACAGACTCTGAAGTCACGAGAATCTAGGATTGGCCTCCCATCAAGGGTAACCAACTCATCTCATTAGTTTTAGTACTGAAGTCCCTCATCTGGGGAAAGCCTTCAGACTTGGGAAAACCAGGATGATTGGTCATCCTCTTCCCAGCTTCTTCACCCTCTTGCTCCATGTTCTTGGGGAATTTACTCTGCTTTCCTGAAACTCAGTTTTCTTATTTGTAAAATGAGAATGATAAGATGTTCCTCAAAAGATTTTAGTAGGGATTAAATATGTTGATAGATAAGGTGCCTAATGGTAAAACAGAAGTCCATGTTCAGTAGTTATTATTATGAATCTTAGAATTAGAGCTCTAGAGATAATCTTGAATCACTCATCCAACTTACAGCTGAGAAACTGGTTTGTTCAGGCTGTCTATATTTTGAAGTCTGGAAGTAAGGCTAGGACTAGGATGGGGCACATGAGGTACCTGGGGCTCAACATTTAAGGAGGAATTCACTCTGACACCATGCAACTGCTAACTGCAAGCAAGGTGCCAACCTGATCACCTGCTCAAGTGACACATTTGGGTAATGCTGCCATATTAGCACTCATGGTCCTGCCTTAGATAAAAATGTCGTACTCTCTACTAGACAGATTCTCCATATTATCTTTGGTGACAATTAGTTTCTAATAGCAACAGTGTTCCTAAACCATGTGGAGCTTTGACTGCAGCAAAATACTTTTACCCTGAGCATCATTACAACAAAGCAAAACAAAAACCCTTGTTTCTCGAGAGACCTTGAGAAGTGAGTCATTATATCCAGTCATTTCCCAAAGAGCATTAAATTTTCTCTTATTGTTCACAATCTTTCAAGGAAATCTTTCTAAAAGATATTGCACATTTCTATCCCTTTTTCTTTTCCTATTCAGCTTTTAAGTGTTGAAATAGTTGTAAGTTCTGGTATAGTTGTAAGCAACAATACAGAGAGATACTTTGTAAACTTTACCCAGTTTCCTGTGGTTGTAATATCACAACTAGGATACTGATGTTGATACAGTCAAGATATAGAACATTTCCATCACCATAAGGATCCATCCTCCTGACCTTTGGTAGCCATATCTACCACCCTTCCACCCTCATTCCATCCCTGGAAACCACTAATATTATTCATTTCTATAATTTTATTATTTCAAGAAAGTTACATTAATGAAATTATATGTAACATTCCAGATTGACTTTTTTCAACATAGCTCTCTGGAGATTCATCTGGGCTACTGAGTATATCAATAGCTTATTCCTTTTTATTACGGAGTAATATTCCACCATGTGGATGTACCACATTCTGATAAATCATTAACTCCTTGAAGGACATCTGGGTGATTTCTAGTTTTTTACCATTATGAATAAAACTGCTTAGAAACTCATGCACATTGCTAACAGAAACTAAAAACACATGAACATATGGGCATCCTATGTTAATGAATTGGAAGACTTAATATTGTTGAGAGGACAATACTACCTAAAGTGACTTACAGATTCAAATTTCTACCAAAGTCTCAAAAATACTTAAAAAAAAGAAAAAAAAGAAAAATCCATCCTAAAATTCATATGGAATCTCAAAGGACCATGAATAGTCAAAATAATCTTAAGAACAAAGGTAGAGCTCACACCTTTCAATTTCAAAACTTACCACAAAGCTATAATTATCAAAACAGCATGATTCTAACATCAAGGCAAACATACAGACTAAATCAATAGAACGTAGAACACAGAAAAAAATCCTTGTATATCTGGTCAAATAATTTTGAAAGGGCCAAGACCCTTTAATGGGGAAAGGAAAGTCTTTTTAAAAAATAGTGTTGGAAACCTGGACATACACATGCACAAGAGTCATACCATGTAATAAAATTAACCACAAGATGATCAAAGACATAAAAATAAGAGCTAAAACTATGACACCTAAAAGAAAACACAGTGGTGGGGAATCTTCATGACACTGGATTTTGCAAAGATTTCTTGGATATTACATCAAAAGCACAAACAGAAGGAAATACAGATAAATTGAACTACATCAAAATTTAAAGTGTTATACATCAAAGGACATAATCAAAAGTGAGAAGGAAATTGATGGGATGGGAGAAATATTTGGAAATTGTACACCCAAAAAACCAGTTAATATTCAGAATATATAAAGAACCCCTACAACTCAACAAGAAAATAACGCAATTTAAAAATAAGCAGAGTACTTGAATAGACATTTCCCCAAATAAAGCTACACAAGTGGCTAAAAAGTACATGAAAAGATGTTCAATATCACTAATCATTAGTGGAATGCAAATCAAAGCCATAATGATATACAACCTCACACCCATTAAGATGGCTATTATTTATAGATATATAGATGATAGATAAAGAAAGAAAGAAAGAAAGAAAGAAAGAAAGAAAGAAAGAAAGAAAGAGTTGAGAAGGATGTAGAAATGGAAACCTGTGCTGCTTGTGGGAATATAAAATAGTTTAGTAACTATGGAAAACAGTATGGCAGTTTTTCAAACAATTAAAAATAGAATTATCATATGATCCAGCAATTCCTCTTCTGGGTATATACTGAAAAGAATTGAAAGCAAGACTCAAACAGATATTTATACTCCCATGTTCACAGCTAAAAGCAAAAGTAACCTCAAAGTCTACCGACAGATGAACAGATTTTTTTTTAAGTGGTAGTAGTGACATCACCACAAGGTACCATAGGTTGTTTCCAACTCAGCTCTTCCTCACAACTAATGACTATTCATGGGCAAGACATCATAAAGAAAATCCTAGAACACAGGGGTGTGCCAAAGCATCCTCAACATCACAGATATCAAAACAGATTAAATTAGGAGGGTAATAGGAATAGCTACACACTGGCTGTTTTTTCTTTCCTGTGGGTTAGACAACATGCCCGGTTATCACAACACCCTGAGGTCTCCCTTGGGCCTATGGTTCCTCCTGTGTGAAAAGAGAGCCCAGGGTGAACATTCAGTTCCCAAGCATTGTGGGGTACTTAGAGGGAGTCCCCATTCTTATCTCATCCCACAAGAATTGTGGGATAATTTGTGAAGCTTGACCACTATGGATCTGACCGTGACTGAGGCAGGGGGTGGGGGTGGGGCTTGCAATAACCAACTCCTGGATCCAGGTGAGTGAATTTCTTACCTGTGGTACCCAAGTAGAAGTCCCAATTGGTGAATTTTCTCATCTGCAGAATAAAATCAGTGGCACAGTCTAAATTAGTTTTCTTGCCTTAACAAAGCAGAAGACCCAGATCCACTTCTTAGGCAGGGGAGCTAATTCATAGCTCCATCTACTGCTGAATTTAGCTTTCTTCAGACCAATAAGCATGATCAGGAATACCTGTAAGGTTTATTGGAGCTGGACCACCCAGGCAAGGGAGCTAATTGATAACCTCACTCAATGCTGAGTATAGCTTCCGGCCCCATCTAAACTGAAAGGTTGGCAAGAATACCTGTAAATCTGCATATCCCAGAAATATTTAAGCAGAAATAATAGCAAGCATATCTGACCATCCAGAGAGCAAGGCCAATGGCCTTATTTAGCCAGGGAACTTGGGACATAGGTCAGCTTGAGTCAAGACAAAAAACAAAAAGCAGCACAGACTTGGATCTGGGTCTTCTGCTTTGTTAAGGCAAGAAAACTAATTTGTACGTTCACTCATTGCTGAATACAGCCTTCAGCTTGCCTGACCAAAGAACCTAACCAGAACACACAGGAAACTGTCTAACTATCTAACAACCCTGCTTATAGTGATGCTTGAACAGAGTGCACAGCTTGTGGCTTTCTCAATTTGCAAAGTAAAATCAGTGGCTTCATCTAGCCAGGGAATTACGTGCACAGTCTTCCTGATTCAGTCCTTATGCAAAGCCACGCAGGCTCTGGGGCCCATCCTGATGAACTACCAGGGCATGGAAGCCAATTTATAGCCCTAGATGAGTATAATGCCCAGTCCCAAATGTCTAGAGAGCCTGACCAGAGAACCCAGGCAACCACAGAGCTCATCCTATAGGCTTTCTTTGGTAGGGAATCAACACAGCAGTTGGTCCCTATCTAACTGTTCTCAGCCAGTGACACAATCACCTAGCCTCAGAGCTTGGTCAGTGGCCTCTGCCAAAAATATACCCTGATAGTAAGCCCTACCTGCCCAAGGATGTTACCAGAAGACCTGTTCAGAAACTCAAATGGAACTGACTGGTAAAGAACTATCTCTGATAAAGTGAACCTATAAAGTCTGGAATAGGAGATCACTTACTCAAATGCTCGGATACTTATATATATATGGAAGCAAAGGTTAGAAAAATCAGGTAAACATGATAACAGTAAAGGAAACTAATAAAACTTCCTAAGATTTGGAGATCTAGGAATTGTCAAAGAATTTAGAATAATCCTATTGAATAATATTAGTGAACTATAAGAACATACAGACAACTAAAAATTAGGGAAAAAATGAATGAACAAAATGAGAAGTTCAACAAAGAGATAGAAACCATAAAAACAGGAGTTCCTGGCATGGCACAGTGGTTAACAAATCTGACTAGGAACCATGAGGTTGTGGGTTCAATCCCTGGCCCTGCTCAGTGGGTTAAGGATCCAGCATTGCTATGAGCTGTGGTATAGGTTGCAGGTGTGGCTCGGATCCTATGTTGCTGTGGCTCTGGTGTAGGCCGGTGCCTACAGCTCTGATTCGACCCCTAGACTGGGAATCTCCATATGCCGTGGGAAGTGGGCCTAGCAAAGGAAAAAAAAAAAAAAGAAAACAGAAAAACAAAACAGAAATCTTATAGCTGAAAAATATAGCTAAACTGAAGAATTCAATAGACAGTTTCAAAAGCAGACTAGACTAAACATAAGAATCAGTGACACAGAAAACAGGGCATTTAAAATTATCCCAGTCAAAGAAGCAAAAAGAAAAAATAATGAAAAAGTCTGAAAAAAAGACCACAAGGTTATGGGACACAATCAAAGGAAATAATATACACATTATGGGTTATCGAGAAGCAAAAGAGAAAGGGACAGAAAGTATATTGAAGGCAATAATGGCTTAAAACTTTCCAACACTGGAAAGAGAAAATGGACATCAAGACCCACGAGACCTGGACTGCATGGCAAGATGGCAGAGGAATAGGTCATGGAGCATCCTTTCTCCAATAAATACATCAAAAATATATCTACATGTGGAATAATTCTCAAAAAACATATACTGAACTGTCAGAAGATTTCAGACTTCCAAAGGGGTGAGAAAATCTTCACATAACTGGGTAGGACAAAAGAAAAGAGAAAAAAGGAAGCAAGAGAGACAAAGGAATTCAGGATGCCCCTGGGAGGGAGCTGTGAAAGAGAAAAAGTTACCACACATCAGTAAGACCTCTCAATGGCAGAGAGATCAGCTGGGACAGAGGGGGAGCTTCAGAGCCTTGGAGGAGACCTCAGCAAAAAATTTGCAGAGGGTAAACTGGAGAAAGATCTTCAAAGTCAGTTGGTGCTACTGCCCAGCACACTCTAGCCAGTGAGGTAGGCAGGGGCTGGATGCTGAGGCCTGGGCTTTGGAGGTTAGATCAGGGGTGAGGACTGAGGTTGACTGCTAGGAGAAAACCTGAGGGAACTGGGGTGGGGTGCCTTGTAATCAAAGGAGACCAGGAAAAATCCTGGTCCCAACCAGAGAGGCTGCAGAACACCACTTGCCTGAGCTTCCAGGGGGTGGGTGCTAGCTACCACATCATCTCAAATTCCAAGGGAGGGAGCACCCTACTGCCCCACAGGGGGTCTTAAGAGCATATGACACTCACTGCTCCTTCACTCTCAGTAATGTGGTAGGTTCACTGCTGCCACTGCTCTCAGAGGGCCTGCAACTGTGACCAGGCACCAGCCCCTCTCAGACCCCTGCCACCATCCCCAGGGAGTCTGTGACTGGGCAACAACAATTGCCCCTGACCCTCTGAGAGCTTTCAAGTCTCACTGCTGCCATCCCCAGAGGATCTGCAACTAGGCAGTCACTACTGCCTCTGATTTCCCTGAAACCTTGCACAGCTCACTGCTGCCATCCCCAGGGAGTCTGAGACCAGGCACTGACCATTGCCCCTAACTCCCAGGGAATTGCATGGCCTACTAGCACTGCTGAGATGTCTTCAACTGGATACTGACCATTGACCCTGACTCCCTGGAAACTTGCATGACCCACTGCTGCCACTAAGTTCCACAACCAGGCCTCTGCCCTTGCTTTCTTGGGATTATGCATGATCCACATTCACCACCAAAGGGCCTGTGAATAGGTGTCAACTTCTGGCTACCATCAGGCTCCAAGAGGGGTCACAAAAGCCACTGCCACCTCCCTCACAGACTATATCCCTAGTCACAGCCTCGCTCTGGGTGTGTGTTAGAGCTGCTACTACTTTTTAAAACTTTATGACCAGGTACCAGCTGCCACATCTGCACACCTACTACCAAGAGTAAAATAGCCAGCACACTCCAAGGAAAGAGACAGTATACACCCATACCAAATTAAGGAGGATGAGCTGAAATCTCTCCTACCAACTCTACCAACTCTGTGAATTGTGGACTTAATCCACTGCTGCTGGCCTTATAAATTTAGTGCTGGTGGAATGTCTGAAGGGACAATGAGTGCTCCAGCACCTGAGATAGTTCTGGCTTGAGCAGTGTGGGCTTCGTGGGCATGTACATGCAGGGGCTGAACAAGGTCAGAGTCTGAGTTGCCTCCATATATCCCACAGTGGGCCCAGGAGAATAAATACTGCAATCCTTAGTCCTGACCTCAGTGGATCTGCACTGGTGACCTAGTGAAAAAAATGCCTGAGAGACACCAAGGCAAATTACAGCCATACCCACGGCTAAAATGGGGCTGAAAGCAGCACCGATAACAGTGTACTCTGTGAGTCCACATAAGGAAAATGTGACACCACAGAGCCCACTCACAGGTGAACAGCTCCAGCATAAGAATATTCAGTTGCTCCTTCCTTAGGGAGACTGCTATAAACCCACCTACTTCATGCTGCAGATCAGTACCACAGCCTGGAAACAGATCTAGGGGCTCCTGCTTCAACAATTAAAGAGCAGACCCTACCCCTTACAGGGCAATAACAACCACAGAGGAAACAGGAGGCCCTGCACAATATCCAGTACAGGCTCGGGTCACCACAACATCAAGCATACCTCCTATCAAGGAGATAAAGCCCAGCATACACTGAGAAAAGAGGTGATAGGTTGCCTAAAATCATACTGAGCTAATGGCCACCTCTAAATACACCCCTTGGCATGGCTCTGACCAACAGAGGGAAAAGACCCATCTGCAGTCTGTGGAAAGTAGACCATAAGCAAAGAAAGCTAGGCAAAATGAAATGACAGAGAAATATGTTTCAGAAAAAGAAAAAATATTAAAAATCCAAAAAAAAAACCCAACTAAATTAAGAGGAAATAGGCAACCTACTTGAAAAATAATTCAAAGTAATGATGGTAAGTGTGATCCAAGGTCTTGGAAAAATAATGCTTGCACAGATTAAGTTATAAGAAATTTAAAGAATAAGCAAAGATGAATAATACTATATCTGAAATGAAAAATAACTAGAATTAATCAATACCAGAGTAACTGAAGCAGAAGAACAAATTGGTGAGGTGGAAGACAGAATAGTGGAAATCATTGCCACAGAAAAGAATATAGAAAAAAGAATGACAAGAAATGAGTACAGTCTGAGAGACCTCTGGAACAACATCCAACACATTATCATTCACATTATAGGGGTCACAGAAGGAGAAGAGAGAGAGAAAGGGCTTGAGAAAACATTTGAAGAGATCATAGCCAAAAACCTCTTATACAGGAACCCTCACTCAAGTAGAGGAAGCACAGAGAGTAGCATACAGGATAAACCCAAGGAGAAACACATCAAGACACATATTAATCAAACTGATGAAAGTTGAATGCAAAGAAAACTATTAAAAGCCACAAGGGCAAAGCAACAAATAACATACAAGGAAACCCCAATAACATTATCAGCTGATTTCTCAGCAGAAAACCTACAGGCCAGAAAGGAGTGGCAAAATAGATTTAAAGTAATGAAAGGGGAAACCTTGAACAATTACTCTACCCAGAAAGGCTATCATTCAGATTCAACAAAGAAATCAAAAGTTTTACAGACAAGTAAAAGCTACAAGAATTCAGCACCTTTAAACCAGCTTTAGAACAAATGCTAAAGAAATGCGCCTAGGTTGAAAAGAAAAAGGCCACAACTAGTAACAAGAAAATGAAATGAAAAAGCTCACCAGTAAAGGCAAATATAAAATAAAAATAGGGGAGTTCCCATAGCAGTGCAGCGGAAACTAATCTGACTAGGAACCATGAGGTCGAGGGTTTGATCCCTGGCCTTGCTCAGTGGGTTAAAGATCTGGCGTTGCCCTGAGCTGTGGTGTAGGTCACAGACATGGCTCGGATCTGGCATTGCTGTGGCTCTGGTGTAGGCTGGCAGCTGTAGCTGCAATTAGATCCCTAGCCTGGGAACTTCCATATGCCACAAAGTTTCAGCCCTAAAAAGACAAAAAGACAGAAAAAAAAATAGGAAGTCATCCACAGACAAATATGATATCAAAACCAGCAATTGTGAGAAGAGGAAAGGATAAATACAGAATATTGAAAAAGCATTTGAAATTAAAAGACAAGAAACTTAATTTTTGTGTACACACACACACACACACACATAATGCTATATCAAAATCTTGTGGCAACAACAAACCAAAAACCACAATTGGCATACCCATAAAAAAGAAAAAGCAAACAAACAAACAAACAAAAAAAGGAGTTTCCATCGTGGTGCCGTGGTTAAAGAATTTGACTAGGAACCATGAGGTTGCGGGTTCGGTCCCTGGCCTTGCTCAGTGGGTTAATGATCCAGCGTTGCCGTGAGCTGTGGTGTAGGTTGCAGATGTGGCTCGGATCCTGCGTTGCTGTGGCTCTGGTGTAGGCGGGGGGCTACAGCTCTGATTTGACCCCTAGCCTGGGAACCTCCATATGCCGCAGGAGTGGCCCAAAGAAATACCAAAAAGACAAAAAAGAAAAAAAAAAAAAAAGAAAAAGCAATTCAATTACACCACTAAAGATAGTCATCAAATCACAAGATAAGAAAAGAGGAAGGGTAGACAAAAGCTCAACAAATCCAAAACAATTAAGAAAATGGCAATAAGTACATACATATTGCTAATTATCTTGAATGTAAAATGTTCTAAATTTACAACCAACTAAATGCTCTAACTAAAAGGCCAAGACTGGCTCAATGGATACAAAAACAAGACCCATATATATGCTGTCTATGAGACTGACTTCAGATCTGAGACACATACAGACTGAAAGTGAGGGTATGAAAGAAAATATTCCATGCAAATTGAAGTCAAAAGAAAGCTAGAGTATCAAAACTCATATCAGACAAAATATACTCATATCAGACTTTCTAATAAAGAATATTATGAGAGACAAAATAGGACACTACCTAGTGATCAAAGGGCAAATCCAAGAAGATATAACAATTGTAAATATATATGCACCCAACACATGAGCACTTCAATATATAAGGCAACTGCTAACGGCCATAAAATGAGAAATAAACAGTAATACAATAATACTGGGGGACTTTAATACCCCACTTTCAGCAATAGATAGATTCCCCCAGATAGGAAATCAATAAAGAAATACAGGACTTGAATAACACAACAGGACTTAAATAACACAATAGACCAGACAGACTTAATTGATATTTATAGAACAATTCATCCAAAAGCAGCAGAATACACTTTCCTGTCAAGTGCACATGGAACATTCTCCAGGATAGATCACATCTTGGGCCACAAATCAAGCTTCAGTAAATTTTTAAAAACTGAAATCATATCAAGCATTTTTTTCTGACCACAATGTTATGAGAATAGACAAACACACACACACATACAGACAAAACTGCAAAAAAAAAAAAAAACCAACAGAAACATGTGGAGGTTAATCAATATACTCCTAAACAACCAATGCATCACTGAAGAAATCAGAGGAAATTAAAAAATACCTAGAACAGATGAAAAAGAAGACACAATGGTTAAAATATATGGGATGCAGCAAAAGCAATTCTAAGAGGGAGGCCTCTAGCAATAAAATCTCACCTCAGGAAATAAAAATCCCAAATAAACAACCCAAACTTAAACCCAAAGCAACTAGAAAAATAAGAGCAAATAAAATCCAAAGTTAGCAGAAAGAAATCATAAAGATTAAAGAAAACAATAGAAAAGATCGATGAAACTAAAACCTGTTTCTTTGAAAAAATTAACAAAATTTATAACATTTTAGCCAGACAAATCACAAAAAAAGAGAGGGTTCTCAAATAAATAAAAACAGAAATGAAAAAGGAGAAATTACAACTGACAGCACAGAAATAGAAAGGATCATAAGAAACTATTTCAAGCAACTCTATGCCAAAAAAAATGAACAACCTAGAAGAAATGGACATATTCTTAGAAATGTACCATCTTCTAAGACTGAATCAGGAAGAAATAAAAATATGAATAAACCAATCAGAACTTCCAAAAATGAAACTGTGATTTAAAAACTTCTAAAAGGCAAAAGTCCAGGACCAGGTGGCCTCACAGGCAAATTCTATCAAACATTTAAGGAAGAGTTAACACCTATCCTTCTGAAACTCTTCCAAAAAAATTGCAGAGGAAGGAACACCCCAAACTCATTCTATGAGGCTGCTATCACCCTGATGCCAAAACCAAAGTCACCACAAAAGAAGAAAATTACACATTACCAATATTACTGATGAATATAAATGAAAAAATACTCAACAAAATGTTAGAGAATACTAACAATATTTTAAAAGGATCATACATCATGAGCAAGTGGGATTTATCATAGGTATGCAAGGATTCTTCGATATACACAAATCAATCAATGTGATACACCACATCAACTAACTAAAGAAAAAATATGATTAACTCAATAGATGCAGAACAAACTTTTGACAAAATTCAACACTCATTTTTGATAAAAACTCTGCTGAAAAATGGGTATAGAGGAAAACTATCTCAACAGAATAAATGCCATATATGACAAACCCATATCTAACATTCTCAATGAGGAAAAGCTGAAAGCCATCTTCAAAAAAATATACAAGCAATAAATGCTGGAGAGGGGTGTAGAAAAGGGAACCTTCCTACACTGTTGGTGGGAATGTAAGCTGGTGACAACAGTATGGAGAACAGTATGGAAGTTCCTTAAAAAACTAAATATATAACTACCATATGATGCAGCAATCCCACTCCTGGGCATATATCCAGAGAAAATCATAATTAAAAAAAATATACATGCATCTCAACGTTCACTGAAGCACAATTTACAATAGCCAAGACATGGACACAACTTGAACGTCCATCAGCAGAGGACTGGATAAAGGAGCTGTGGTACATTATGCAATGGACTATTATTCAGCCTTTAAAAAGAATGTGATAATGACATTTGTAACATCATGGGTGACCTAGAAATTATCATATTAATTAAATCACACAGAGAAAGATAAATATCATATGAGATCACTAATATGTTGAATCTAACAAAAGTGATACAAAAGAACTTAAAAAAAAGAAACAGAAACAATAATTTTGAAGCCAATTTATGGTTACTAAAGGGGAAATGTGGGTCTGAGGGATAAATTAGATGTTTGGGATTGACATAAACACACTAATATATATAAAATAGGTAACAAGGAAGGATCTACTATATAGGACACAAAAATCTACTCATTACTGTGTAATAAACTACATGGAAAACATATGAAAAGGAACAGATATATGTAAATGTATTACTGATTTACTTTACTGAACACCTGAAATGAACACAACTTTCTAAGTCAGCTATACTCCAATAATTTTTTTAAAAGAACCATAAGATCCAAATGATCCAAAATAGTGATAGACTGAAACACATTATAATTAAATTATCATAAGTTAAATAATGAAGAATTTTGACAGCAGCAGAAACAAAGAGGTTATATACCAGGAAACACCCCCACCCCAATAAGAAACTTCAGACCAGGAGAGAATGGAATGATATATTCAAAGTATTAAAATTAAAATGTTAATCAAGAATTCTGTGTTCAGAGATTTCCCATCATGGCTCAGAGGAAATGAATCTGATTAGTATCCATGAATATATGGGTTTGATCCCTGTCCTTGCTCAGTGGTTTGGGGATCTGGCATTGCCATTACCTGCAGTGTAGGTTGCAGTCACAGTTCAGATCCCATGATGTTGCTGTGGTGTAGGCTGGCAGCTGTGGCTCTGATTCAACCCCTAGCCTGGGAACTTCCATGTGCCACAGGTATGGCTCTACAAAGCAAAAAAAAAAAAAAAAAAAAAAAAAAAAAAAAAAAAAAAAAGAATTCTGTGCCCACAAAACTCTCCTTCAGAAGTGAAGGAGAGATAAGGGCTTTGCCAAACATACAAAAACTAAAGGATTTATTTATCACTAACCCTGCATTAGAAGAAATACTAAATGGAGATCTTTGAGTAGAAGTAAAAGGATGGTAATTACTATACTGAAATTATAAGAAGGCAAGATAAAACTTAGTAGTAATGGTAAATATATAGCCAGAATCAGATCCTGTAATACAGTAATGATAGTTCATAATTCACTTACAACTTTAGTTAAAAGTTAAAAAGGATATATGGTAAAAATAACTAAGATAATGTATCATTAAATATACAATATAAAAATATACAAACTATAATGTCAGTATCCTAAAATGTAAGGGGAAGGAGAAATAAAAGTGTAGAGTGTAGAAATGCTATTGATGTTAATTTGTTATCAGTTTCAAATATGGTTTTATAATTTTAAGATATTAAATATAAACCTCATGGTAACTACAAGGGAAAACCTATTGTATACATAAAAAAACATGATAAAGAAGTCAAAGCAAAAGCAAAAGATATCAAAACATATAAAAAAGATAGCAGGGTAATGAAGAACAATGGATGGATCTACAAAACAACCAAAAAACAATGAACAAAAGGCAATAGTACATTCTTACTTCTCAATGATTAAATGTAAATGGATTAAAATCCTAATAAAAAGACATAAAATGGTTGAAAGGATAAAAAAAGTAAGATCCAACAATATGCTGCCCATATAGCACACATAGACTGAGAGCAAAGGGATAGAAAAAGATAGTTCAAGAAAATGGTAACCAAAAACATCATGCAACAAATAAATCAGGGTAGCTACTTACATCAGACAAAATAGACTTTAAACTAAAACCGGTATAAATAGACAAAGAAAATTATTATATAATGATAAAGGGGGTCAATCTACCAAGATATAAGAATTGTAAATATATATGCAAAAAACATTGGAGCACTGAAACAGATAAAGTAAAAACTAACAGAGATGAAAGTAGAAATAAAGAGCAATACAATATTATGACTTGCAATTTTTAATACCATGCCTCCCCAAATGGATAGATTGTCTAGAGAGAGAATCAATAAGGAGACAGTAGACTTGAGCAATTCTATTGCCAAAGGGACTAACAGAGCATTACATTCAATGGCAGCAGAATGAACATTCTTCTCAAGCTCACGTGGAATGTTTTCTAGGATCAACCGTAAGATAGGTCATGAAAAATATTTTAGCAAATTTTAAAAGACTGAAATAATACCAGGTATCTTCTCTAATCAAAATGGCATGAAACTAGAAATCAGTAACAGGAGGAAAACTGGAAAACTCAGAATACATGGAAATTAAACAGCACTCTTTTAGACAAATAATGAATCAAAGAAGAAATTAAAGGAGACGTTAAAAAGTATCTTGAGACAAACAAAAATGAAAACAGAACATAGAAAAACTTGAGATGAAGCAAAAGCAGTTCTAAGAGGGAAGTTCTCTCTCTAGATACATCTGTATGTATATTTATCTATCTATCTATGAGAGACAGTGCCATATGTATGCCTCATGGTAACCACCACCAAAAATCTATAATAGATACACAAATACAGAAAAGGAGAAAGGAATCCATACACAACACCAAAAATAGCCATAAAATGACAAGTGAAGAGAACAAAACAGAACTCAAGACAATCCTAAAACATACCTACCAATAATTGCTTTAAATGTAAATGGACTAAATTCTTCAATAAGAACACACAGAGTGGATGAATGGATACAGTAATAAACCCATATATATGCTGCCTACAAGACACTCACTTCAAATCTAAATACACACATAGACTGAACCTTAAGGACAAATAATATACGTAATTATGCTTCATTTCTATACATTAACAATGAACTATCCAGAAGACAAATTAAGGAAAAACTCCGTTTACAATCATAACAAAAAGAATAAAATACACAGAAATAAATCCAAGGAAATAAAAGACCTGTACTTAGAACAGGACACTGTTCTAAGATATTGATAAAGATATTGAAGATGACACAAGTAAAAAGATATATCATGTTTATGGATTGAAAGAGTTAATATTGTTAAAATGACCATAATACTCGAGGCAATCTACAGATGTTATGGAATCTCAATCAAAATATCAATGGCATTTTCCACAAAACCATAACAAATAATTTTAAAATGTGTGAGGTTCCTGTCATGGCGCAGTGATTAACGAATCCAACTAGGAACCATGAGGTTGCAGATTCGATCCCTGGCCTTGCTCAGTGGGTTAAGGATCTGGCATTGCCCTGAGCTGTGGTGTAGGTCACAAATGTGGCTCGGATCCCACGTTGCTGTGGCGTAGGCTGGCGGCTACAGCTCTGATTCGACCCCTAGCCTGGGAATCGCCACATGCTGTGGGAGCAGCCCAAGAAATGGCAAAAAGACAAAATAAAAAATAAAATAAAAAATTTTAAAGTGTGTTGAAACACAAAAGACTCAGAATAGCCAAAACAACCTTGAGAAGGAAAAATAGAGCTGGAGGTATTATTCTCTTGACTTCTGACTAAGCACAAAGTTACAGTTATCAAAACATATGGTACTGGCACCAAAATAGACACACAGATCAATGGAACAAAATATAGAGCCCAAAAATGAACTCATGTACTTATGGTCAACTAATCTATGGCAAAAGAGGCAAGAATATATGACAGGAGAAAACAGTCTCTTCAACAAGTGGTGCTGGGAAAACTGGACAGCTACATGTAAAAGAATAAAATTAAAATATGTTTTTATAACATATACAACAATAAATTCAAAACAGATGAAATATCTAAAGGTAAGACTGAAAGCCATAAAACTCCTAGAAGAAAATTTAGGCAGAACACGCTTTGACATAAATTGTAGAAATAAATATATTTTTTGGATCTGTCACCTAAAGCAAAGGAAACAAAAGCAAAAGAAAAACATGAAACCTCATTAAGCCAAAAAGATGTTTGCATAGCAAAGGAAACCTTTGACAAAATTTAAAGACAAATACTGAGTGGTAGAAAATATTTGCAAATGATATGACTGATAAGGGGTCAATGTCCAAAATATGTAAACAGCTCATACTACTCAATATTCCAAAACCAAACAACTTATTTTTTTTTAATTTTTTTGTTAAAGTATAGTTGATTTACAATATTCCCTCAATTTCTGCTGTACATCAAAGTGGCCCAGTTATACATGTATATATTCTTTTTTTCATACTCTCTTCCATCATGTTCTAACCCAAGAGATTGGATGTAATTCCCTGTGCTGTACAGTAGGATCCCATTATTTATCCATTCTAAATGCAATACTTTGCATCTACCAACTGCCAACTTCCCATCTATATCACTTCTTCCCTTCCCCATGGCAAACACAAGTCTGTTGTCCATGTCTGTCATCTGTTTCTGTTTTGTAGATAGGATCGTTTGTGCCATATTTTAGATTCCACATGTAAGTGATATCATGTGTCATTCTCATTCTGACTTACTTTACTTAATAGGAGGATGTCTAATTCTATCCATGTTGCTGCAAATGGCATTATTTGTCCTTTTCATGGGTAAGTAGTATTCCACTGTATGTATAGACAAACTCTTCTTAATCCATTCATCTGTCGATGGATATTTGGGTTGTTTCCATGTCTTGGCTATTGTGAATAGTCCTGCAATGAACATAGGGGTGAATGTATCCTTTTGAATTAAAGTTTTGTCCAGATATATGCTAGATCATGTGGTAGTTCTATATTTAGTTTTTTGAGGAAACTCCATACTGTATTCCATAGTGGTTGTACCAATTTACATTCCCACCAACAGTGAAGGAGGGTTCCCATTTCTCTACATCCTCTCCAGAAGTTCTTATTTGTAGACTTACCAATGATAGCCATCTGACTGGTGTGAGCTCTACCTCATTGTAGGTTTGATTTGCATTTCTCTAATGATTAGTGATGCTGAGCATTTTTTCATATACCTGCTGGTCATTCATATGTCGTCTTTGGAGAAATGTCTAAGTCTTCTGCCCATTTTTCACTTGTGTTGTTTGTTTTTCTGTTGTTGAGTTGTATGAGATTAGAGGCTTGTCAGATGCATCATTTTCAAAGATTTTCACCCAATTCTGGGTCATGATTTCATAATGAGCAAGAGACCTGAATAGATATTTCTTGGAAGGAGACATACAATGTCTAACAAGCACATGAAAAGATGCTTAATATCACCATTCCTCAGAGAAATGAAAATCAAATCCATAATGAGATATCTTTTTACATCCATCAAAATGGATATCAGACACAAAGTACAAATATTGGTGAGGATGTGGAGAAAAGGGAAACCTTATACATGTGACAGGAATGTAAATTGGTGTGGCCACCATGAAAAAATGCTTAGAATTTCCTCAAAAACCCAAAAACAGAATTACCATATGACCTAGCCATTCCACTCCTGGTCATATATCCAAAGGAAATGAAAATGCTCATTCAAAAAGATACACACACCTCAACATTCATAGCAATACTATTTACAATAGCCAGGACATGGAAACACAAGAGCACATCAACAGATGACTGGATTAAGAGGATGTGATACCCATCCAGTAGAATATTAACCATAAAAAGACCTAGAGAATGTTATGCTTAGTGAAATAAGTCATACAGAGAAAGACAAATACTGTATAACATATGTGAAATTTAAAAATTAATACAAGTGAATGTATATGCAAAACAGACTCAGATAAGGAAAAGCAGCACGATTACCAAGAAGAAGGGGAAGGAGGGAGGTACAAATTAGGGATATGGTATTAACAGATCCAAAATACTATGTAAAATAGGTAAGCAATAAGAATATATTTCATAGCACAGAGAACTATAGCCATTACCATGTACTAACCTATCATGGAAAATAATCTACAGAAATACTAAATCACTATGCCATATACCTGAAACTATCAGGGACATAGTTAGAAAATAAGAATCAATGCGACCATCTCCAGGATTATACAGTTCAGCTAAAATCTAAATCAATCATAAGAGTCAATATTAAAATGAATATATGCTCATTATTCAGTGCAACTATATCCTACCATCAAATGTTTAATAAAACTGCACTTTTAAAAATGAAAAAAAGTACAGAGAGAAAAATGTATCAGGAAAAAATACTAGATATAGAAGATAGATATTGAAGATTTAATAAATGGATAATTAATATTTCTGGAAAAATAGAAGATAAATAATTTTCAAAGTTAAAATACAAGAAAATATTTTAAACATAGGGAGAATTGGACCTGTGGATCAAAATAGGCTAATGGGTACCAGGAAAAATTAAAATGGATCCAGTAATTTCTTATTCTTATTCTTGAAATTAATGAATTTCACAAGAAAATGCAGTTTTTTTTCATTGCTCGTCAGGATGATATAGGCCTATTACAACCTATTTCTCCCAATGATTACAACTGAGAACTCTTGAAAAGATAGAAAAAGGATCTACCCAAAGACTCAAGAACTAAGTAAAAAGCAGGTAAATTTGGTAGGAGAGTAAAAAACTGACAAGAAAATTCATAAAGGGATTAGTATCTCATTTTATTTTCTTTTCTCTCACAACTTTGACCCAAGAGTGGTCCTGGTCAGAAAGCTGCATGATGGCATAGTCAGAAAAAAACAACAAATAAACTTTTTTTTTTTCTGAGCAGAGAATCAGAAAAAGGAATACCTCAGATAAAAAACAAGTGATACTCCAATTTTTTCCTTCCTTATTTCTCTCCTGGCCCCACCTCAAAAGTAGGTCATAGTTGTCAAGGTGCAAGAATGACAGCATGGGCAACTTATACACTGCAAAAAAAAAAATTCTAAGCAGAGAAACCAGGAAAGCAGGCCGAGTTGTCTAAAGAGTGTAGAGAGATCCCCACTTTAATTATTATTTTTATTCTCCCTGATTTCCCTTAATGGGGGCCTTAGTCATGGAGCTGTATCTTTGACAGCAGAGGCCTCGGGTAAAATTTCAAGAGAAATTCTATCTCTGGCCTAAAGATCAGGATAAGGAACACCTGTGAGTTTGAGAGTATGAGAAAAATTGAAGGAGATCTAATTCTGTATATGAACAAGTATAAATTTTGTATTTCACCCTCAGCTATGAATGATAGAACAGGCCCAAACTACCATAACAAAACCTTTGGAAACTGAAATATAATATAAAGTACCATCCATGAAGAGTACAGGCATGAGATAAAGCCAATGAAGCAAAAAACTGACCCTAAAATTGAATTGAATTGGAACCACCATTCATATAAAGCAAGAAGAACTTTAAATTCAACCAAGCTGTTTTCTAAATCAGCAAAAATCAATATTCTCCAGAAAATTTGACAGTCCTAAAGTCTCATAATTTAAAAATGTCTGGAATAGAATCCAAAATTACTCTACTTATAAAGAACGTGGAAAATATGACTGATCCTCAAGCAAAAGGCAATTAACAGATACTATCCTTGAGATTATTCAGAGGTTGGAATTATCAGGTAAAGATTTAAAGGAGCTATTATTTATATGTTCTATAAGGTAAAGGTAAATACTTTTGAAATGAATAAAAATATGTATGTCCTCTACAGGGAAATATAAACTATTTTTAAAAGAGCCAAATGAAAAACTTTAACTAAAAAACAGCATATATGAAATAAAATTTTACTGGATGGCTCAATAGCAGAATGTAAATGAAAGAATGAAAGAGAAAAAAAAATTGGACCTAGAGAGAGTAATAGAAATGAATCAATCAAAACCAAACCAAACAAACAAAAAACTAGGGGATGTGGCAAAGATGGCAAAGTAGAAAGACCCTGAACTCACCTTTCACAGGCACACCAAAATTATAACTATTTATAGAACAAGATTTGATGAGAAAAAAAATGAAAGCTGGCAAAAAGACCATCCACAACTAACAATATAATTGAGGACTGTGGTAGACAAGGTATAGTTAAAGACCCACAACCCTGAGTAGGCTACCAATAAATGGGAGAGTAATTATAATTGCAGTTTCTCCCCAAGGATAAAGTGGTCTGAACCCACTTTGGGCTGCCCAGGCTGGGGGACCTGTACTGGAAAGATGACATCCAGAAAGTTTGGCATTGAAGACCAATGGTGATAACTGCCAAGGGAGCCACAGGGCTGTGGGAAACAGATTGCGCACATACACAACACACACAAAAATCTCACACACTCTGGGGCCCAGGGCAGAGCAGTAATTTGAAAGGTGCCTGAGTCATACCTACTTGCTCATCTTGGAGAGTTTCCCTGAGAGGCAGGGCAAAAAAACAAAACAAAACAAAACAAAAAACAAAACAAAAAACAAAACCTGGAGCTCACCCTGGAGGCATAGACACTAGTAGAAACCATTTTGGGAGCTCATTTTACTGCATGGACATTGGGGCTGGTAATAAGGTCTTGGAATACCTTCCTTAAAATTATTAGAGCTGGAATCCAGCCCCACGCACCAGCACTGGGACATATCAGACCAAGCACATGGCTAGGTTGAGGCATAGCCCACCCACCAACAAGACTACTGCTTTAAGACTTATTGAGCAACAGTCACCTTGGGACCCAACCCTGCACAACAGATGTCCCAGGACCTGGTATCACTCACTAATGTATTAATTCTAGCCTTAGAACATCCAAGCATCATGGCCCTGTATCCAGAGACCCTGGGACTCACTCCACTCACCAGTGGGCCAGGATTAGCCCCAGGACCAGCCTCACCCACCAGTGAGGGGGTGCCAGCCCTAGGCAGCCCAGAGCTGCCCCATCCCTATAAACCAGCAAGACAAAACACCAACTCTGGGACTCCCAGGATCCAGCTCTGCACACTAGTGGGCTAGCACTAGCCCTGGGACACAGCCTCATCCATAAGAAGGTGAGCATTAGCTCCAGGACCACTGCTGCCCTCAGCCTACCCTATCAGGACCCAACCCATCCAAGAGCAGGCCAGCACTAGCCCAGGACAACCTGGGAACTGACCCTGCCCAGAAACAGGCTAACATCAGATATGTGACACTCTGGCCATGTCAGGAACCCAACCCAATCCACAAGTGACAAGAAGCCTCTGCACAAGTCAGTGTTTGGCACCAATAACACCAGGGCCAGCCACAACTACCAACCACACACAGTATCAGCCCACTTCAGCAGGAAGACATATGCAGTCCACATAGAGGCCATACCTAAAGTGTAGAGGTCTGTTGACCAAAGGGGTATGCACTGCTGGAATGCATAGGACATTTACAAAAAGCTGTACCTCCACAGTTGGGAAACATAACCAACCACACACATAGAAATAGCAAATTAGGCAGAATGAGGTGATGAGAAATATGTTCCAAACAAAAGAACAAGATAAAACTCCAGAAGAACTAAGTGAAGTAGAGATACGAAATCTACCAGATAAAGTATTCAAGATAATGATTGTAAAGATATTTTAAAAAATTAGGAGCAAATTGGATACACAAGGTAAGAGAAGTTTTTAACAAAGAGTAACAATCAGAGACAAAGAATACAATTACTGCAATAAAAATACAATAGATGGAATCAACAGTAGATTAGACAGAGAAGAATGAGCTAAAAGAGCAATGGAAATCACTGAAGCTGAACAGAAAAAAATAAAACAAATTTTTAAAAAGGAAGACAGTTTAAGAGATCTCTGGGACAACATTAAGCATAACATTATAGTATTGGGGCCCAGAAGGAGAAAAGAAAGGAACAGAGAATATGTGTTTGAAGAAAAAACAATCTGAAAACCTTCCTAATCTTGAAAAGGAAACAGATACCCAGGTTCAGAAGACACCAAGAATATAAAACAGGATTAATCCCAAACTACTCTAAGACATATTATAATTAAAATGGCAAAAATTAAAAGATTTAATTGTAAAAGTAGTAAGGAAATAGCAATAATTTATATAAATAAGAACTCCCACAAGGCTATTTTCTGATTTCTCAGCAGAAACTCTTGCTAATCAGAAGAGAGCATAATATATTTAAAGTAATGAAAGAGGAAAAACCTATAACCAAGAATACTCTATCAATGCATTCATTCAGATTTGATAGAGAAATCAAAAGTTTTACAAAGAAGCAAAAGCTAAAATAGTCAGCACTACCAAAACAGCTTTATAATACATGTTAGGGAGACCTCTCTATGCAACAAAGAAAAGGACACAATTAGAGATATGAAAATTAGAAAAGTAAAAATCTCATTGTTAAGGGCAAATATACAGCAAAGGTAGTAAATCAACCATGAACAAAGCTAGTAGAAAGGTTAAAAAACGAAAGGAGGAGTTCCCATAGTAGCTCAGTGGTTAACAAATCCAACTAAGAACATGAGGTTGCAGGTTCGATCCCTGGCCTTGTTCAGTGGGTTAAAGATCTGGCATTGCCATGAGCTGTGGTGTGGGTCACAGACGTGGCTTGGATCCTGCGTTGCTGTGGCTCTGGCATAGGCTGGCAGCAACAGCTCCAATTAGACCCCTAGCCTGGGAACCTCCATAGGCCATGGGTGAGGCCCTAGAAAAGACAAAAAGACTGAAGGAGTTAAATCATCTATAACAACAATAAGTAGTTAAGAAATAAACAAAACAATAAAAAAAATGTGATGCCAAAAACAGTAAACATGGTGGGGTGGTAAAAATGGAATGAAAATATATTTAAACTTAAGAGATCAGCATTTAAAATAATCACTTACATACAGAGAATAATGTCTAAAAACTAAAAGACTATGATAGATATACTCCCCAAAATGGAAATAAATTCAAACACTAGAAATAGTTATCAAATCACAAAAGATCCAAAGTAATAATTCAAAGCAATTAATAAAATGGAAGTAAATACATACTTATCCATAATTACACTGAATGTAAATGGATTAAATGCTCCAAAAAAAGACACAGACTGGATGAATGGATACAAAAACAAGACCCATGTATATATGCTGTTTACTAGAGACCCACATCTGACCCAAGGACACATACAGACTGAAAGTGAAGAGAATGGAAGATGTTATTGCATGAAAATGGAAATCAAAGGAAAGCAGGAGTAGCAATACTCATATCAGACAAAATAGACTTTAAACTAAAGAAAATCACAAGAAACAAAGAAGCACATTACCTAGTAATTAAGAGATCAATCCAAGAAGAAAAAACAAAAATTGTAAATATACATGCACCTTACATAGGAGCACCTCAATTTATAAGGCAACTGCTGACAGCCATAATAGGAGAAATCAACAGCAATGCAATAATAGTGTGGGAACTTTAACATCCCACTTGCATCAAGGGACAGATCATCCAGAGAATCAACAAGGAAATAATACTCTAGACTAGATAGATTTAACTGATATGTATAGAACATTCCATCCCAAAGCAACAGAATATACATTCTTCTCAAGTGCACATGGAATACTCTCCAGGAGAGATCACATTTTGGGCCACAGATCTAAATATAGAGCTACCGTATGATCTGGCAATTCCACTACTGGGTATATATCTAGACAAAACTTTCAATGAAAAAGACACATTCACCCCGAAGTTCATAGCAGCACTATTCACAATAGCCAAGACATGGAAACAACCTAAATGATCATCAACAGATTAATGGATTAAGAAGATCTGGTACATATATACAATGGAATATTACTAAGCCATAAAAAAATTAATGCCATTTGCAGCAACATGAATGGAGCTAGAGAGTCTCATACTAAGTGAAATAAGCCAGGAAGAGAAGAATACCATATGGCATCACTTATTTGTGGAATCTAAAATATGGAACAGATGATCCTATCTAAAAATAACAAACAAAAAACAGAAACAGAGCATGGCCAAGAAGAACAGACTTGGGATTCCTGGGGGGTAAGGGGGAGGGAGTGGGAGGGATGGGCATTTTGGGGGTTTGGGGGGATGCAAATTGTTATATCTGGAATGGATGGGCAATGGGATCCTACTGTACAGGATGGGGAAATGTGTGTGATTGGGTCACTTTGTTGTACAACAGAACTTCATGAAACATTGTAAATCAACTATATTTAATAATAAAATTTTTTAAAAAACACAATGGAGGAGAATAAAAGAAGCAAGGAATAAAAAAAGAACTACAAAAATAACCCCCCAAATAACAATACCTATCATTGGTTGAAATGCAAATGGATTACATGATTCAATGAAAAGAAATAGAGTGGATGAGTGGATGCAAAAATAATACTTATCTATATTCTGCCTAGAAGATTCTCACTTCATATATAAACACACATATGGACAAAGTAAAGGGATGAAAGAAGTTCTTCTGTACAAATGAAAATCAAAAGAAAGATAGATAGCAATTTAAAACAGACTTTAATACAGACAGTAACAAGAGAAAAATTGGACATTACATATGATTATAGGTATCAATCCAAGAAGAAGATATAACAGTTGGATGGTATAAAATATACCACCCCCAAACAGCAGAATACATATTATTTTCAAGTGTACATGGAACATTCTACAGGATAGAGCACACGCTGGGGCACAAAACAAGTATCAGTAAATTTAAGGAGATTCAAATCACGTAGAGCATATTTTCTAGCACTATGAGACTAGAAATCAACTACAAGGAAAAACTACCAAAAAACCCCACAAATATTAGAGGCTCAATAATATGCTACTAAACAACCAATCACTGAAGAAATCAAAGAAAATTTTTTAAAAAGCTAGAGACAAATGAAAATAAAAACAAAATTATTCAAAATCTATAGTATGCAGCAAAAGTAGGTCTGAAAAGTTTATAGTGATAGAAGCCTATCTCACAAAACAAGAAAATGCTCAAATAAACAACAAAACATATCTAAGGAAACTTCAAAAAAGAACAAACAAAATCTAAATTTACTAGAAGGAAACAAATTATAAATATTAGAGCAAAAATAAATGAAATAGAAAGTTAAAAAAAATAGAAGACCAGTAAAATAGCTGGTATTATGAAAAGATAAAGATGATAAAACTTGAGCAAGACTCATCAAGAAAAAAAGAACAGTGTGCCTAAATCAAAAGTTAGAAATGACACCACAGAATTGCAAACGATCATAAGAGACTAGTATGAAAAAATGTATGCCAATAAAATGGACAACCTCCTCTCCTAGAGTAATGAAAATAAAACAAAATATAGAAATGGGACCTAATCAAATTTAAGAGATTTCATACAACAAAAGAAACTGTAAAGAAAATGGAAAGACAATCCACAGAATGGGAGAAAATATTTTCAAATGAAGCAACTGACAAGGGATTAATCTCCCAACTATACAAACAGCACATGCAGCTCTATATCAAAAAAAACCCCAAACAATTCAATCAAAAAATGCACAGAAGATCTAAATAGACATTTCTTCAAAGAAACACACAGGTGGTCAAAACACATGAAAAGATGCTCAGCATTGCTAATTATTAGAGAAATGCAAACAGAACTACAATGAGGTATCATCTCACACAGGTTAGAATGGCTATCATCAAAAAATCTACAGAAAATAGGAGTTTCTGCTGTGTTGTAGCAGGTAAGCATCCAATATCATCTCTGCAGCAGCTCAAGTATGATTCCCAGCCCTACACAGTAAGTTAAGGATTCAGTCTTGCCACAACTGTAGCATAGGTTGCAGCTGTGGCTTGGATTCAATCCTGGCCTGGGAAATTCCATATGCTGAGGGTGCAGCTGAAAAACAACAAAGATGTTTATGAATAATAAATGCTGGAAAGGGTGCAGAGGAAAGGAACCCTCTTACACTGTTGGTAGGAATGTAAATTGGTACCACCACTATGGAGAACAGTACAGAGGTTTCTTGAAAAACTAAAAATAGAATATCATTTGATCCAGCCCATCCCACTCCTGGGCATAAATCCAAAGAAAATAATAATTTGAAAATATACATGCATTCCAATATTCATTGCAGCACTATTTATAATAGCCATGACATGGAAACAACCTAAAGATAAAAGAAGATGTGGCATATATACAATGCAATAGTATTCAGCCATAAAAAGGAGAATAATGCCATTTGTATAAACATGGGTGGGCATAGAGGTTATAATGTGGTAAGTCAGACAGAAAGACAAATTTATGATGTAATTTCTATGTGGAATCTTTAAAAATGATACAAAGGAATTTATTTTCAAACAGAAAAAGACTCTCAGACTTCAAAAACACACTTATGGTTACCAAAGGGGAAAGGTTTTAGTATTAACATATACACACTACTATGTGTAAAGTATATAACCAATAATGACCTACTGTATAGCACAGGGACCTCTACTCAATATTCTGTAATAACCTATATGGGAAAACAATATGAAAAAGGATGAATAACTTTATACACTATTTGAAAGTATAGCTGAATCATTTTTCTGTATACCTGAATTAACACAACATTGTAAATCAATTATACTCCACTATAAAATAAAAGTTACATTATCAAATAAGAAAATAAAAATTCTCAGAAGTGAAGGAAAAAAAAAACAGAAACAGAGAACAAACAATTGTTTGCCAGATGGAGCAGCATGAGGGAGCAAAGAAATAGGTGAGAGAAGTTAAGGAGTACAAATTTCCAGTTGCAAAACATAGGAGCCAGGGATGTGAAATGTACAGTGTGAGAAATAGGGAAAATAATTATGTAATATCTGTACATGGTGACTTATCATAACTAGATCATGGTAATAATTTTGAAAGGTATTGATATCAAATCACCCCGTTGTGTAAACAGGAACTAACAGTGTTGTAAGTCAACTATAATTTAAAAACACACAAATTATAAAAAAGAGATCAGGTTTGTGCTTAAGAGGTAGGTTTGAGGTGAGGGGGAGTTGGATGAAACAGTCAAATAATACTAATTTACTAATTACCACTTAGTGATAAATAAACACTAGGCATGTAAAGTACAATTTGATAAACATAATTAAAACTGCTGTATGTTAATATGAAAGTTGTTGAGAGTAAATCCTAAGATTTCTCATGACAAGGAAAATTTTTTATTTCATATCTATATAAGATAATGATCACTAAACATGTGATGATCATTTTATGATTATGTAAGTCAAATTATTATGCTGTATACCTTAAACTTACACAGTGCTGTATGTCAATCACATCTCAGTAAAACTGGAAAAAGAAAAAGAAAAACAGGAAAAAATGAACATGGCCTGAGGGACATGTGGGATAATGACAGAATCTAACACTCATGTAACTGGAATCTCAGAGTAGAAAAAGAGATTTTTGAGAAAAAAGAAAGAAAGATGAAAACTTCCTGTTTGCTTAAAATATAAATCCAGGAAGATGCAAAAGATTATCTTAAATTATTTTATTGTATGAAAGAAAAAGTATACCATGAAGAATAGGGCAAAAAGATGTATATAGTTATAAGGCTTCTAACTTTTACTTGCAGTAGTAAAGAAGGCTTTAAAAAGTTTGGTGTGTATATTAAATCCCTAGAACAATAATTAACAGTGGCAAAAATGCACGAAGGAAAAGTAGAGGAACAAAACCTAGATGGGACCATCAGAAAATAAATAATAATATAGTAAACCTAAATCCAAACATAGTAATAATTATATTAAATGCAAGGCACTCCCATAAAAAAGTTCATGTGAGGGCATATCAAGAAATCAGCCACCTACAAGCCAGGAAGAAAGGATTCCACAGAAACCAACCCTAATGGCAACATGACCTCAGACTTATAACCCCCCATACTGTAAGAAAACTAAACTTCTCTTGTTTAAATTGCCCACTCTGGGGTATTTTGTTATTGAAGCCTTATCATACATATATGTATGACAGAAGTATAATTCCATCAAAAAGAATTAACTCCTCTAAATGCATATGAACCTAACAGATGAGTTTAAAAATTCACAGAGCAAAAATTGATACAGCCAAAAGAAATTTCTTAAAATTCACAATTGTACTTGGAAATTTCAGTATTCAATACAATAGTAATAAAATAATAGATAATTTAGCATTGACATAGAAGACCTAAACAACAAATCAACCACCTTGACCTCAAAAATATACAAATTCTCTATGTGCATATGAAACCATAAACTGGGCCAGTAAAAAATATTAGAAAATTTAAAAGAATTTGAATTAAAATTACAAAAAAGTATATTAGAAAATTTAAAAGAATTTGAATTAAAATTACAAAAAAGTATCTTCTCTGAGCAAATTGAAATTAAAATTCAGTAGCAGACAGGTATCTGGAAATTTTACAACCTGGAAACAAAATAATACACTTTCCTATAGCTCATGGATAAAAGAAAAAGTCTCAAGAAAAAAATAGGAAATATTTTGAGCTTAATAAAAATAAAATTACAGGAGTTCCCATTGTGGCTCAGGGGTAACAAAACCAACCAGTATCCATGAGGACATAGGTTCAATCCCTGGCCTTGCTCATTGGGTTAAGTAGCTGGCATTGCCATGAGCTATACTGTAGGCTGAGACCCAGCTGAGATCTGACATTGCTGTGGCCGTGGTTTAGGTCAGCAGCTACATCTCAGATTCGACCTCTCTCCTGGGAACTTCCATATTCTGCAGATGTGGCCCTAAAAACACCAAAAAAAATTACATCATATCAAAATTTGTAGAATGCAGATAAATAAATGTTGAGAAAATTTATAGCAAAAAATGCTTATATATAAAAATAAAAGTTTAAAAACAACAATATATGTTCCCAACTAAAGCACTTAGGGAAAAAAATACAAAGCAAGGAGAATAGTGAAAATAGCAAATAATAGAAATAAATAAAATGATTAATAGAAAATAGAAGAAAAAGACAAGATAGCAGAGTAGAAGGACTCAAAGTCACCTTCTCTCATGAAAACATCAAAATTACAACTAACTGCTGAACAATCATCAACAAAATAGACTTGAAACTACCAAAAAAGATCCTACACCCAAAGAAGCTGCAGCAAGATGGTAAGAGGGGCACTTTCATGATATAAGCAATCCCATACCCACCAGGTGGGTGATCCACAGACTAGAAAATAACTATATAAAAGAGGCTCTCACACAGGAGTGAGTTCTGAACCCCACGTCATGTTCCTCAGCCTGGGGGTCTGGCATTGGGAAGAGGAGCGCCATGAGCATTTGGTGTTGAAGGCCAGCATGGCATGTGTGAAAAACTCCACAGGACTAGGGGAAACAGACTACATTCTTTGAGTGTGCACACAGGGTTTCCAGTACACTGAGTCCCAGGGCAAAGCAGGGACCAACCTGCAGCTCTTGGAGGGTCTTCTGGGAAAGCATAGGGTGGTTGTGATTCACTGTGGCAGAAGGACATTGGAGAAGGAGGTTCCAGGGAATAGTCATCAGCATGAGAGCTTCTTGAAGGCTGCCATTTTAGAAAAATCTGGCCCCACCCATCAGGGCTGAGAATCCATAGGCCATACAACAAACAGGGTGGAAACACAATACCACCCATAAGCAAACAGGTTGCCTAAAGTCCTCCTAGGCACACAGCTTCCACTAATCATACCCAGAGACAAAGCCCACCCCTCCCTAAGAGGGACAAGACTCAGCTTCATCAGTCAGTGGGCAGGCACAAGTCCCTCCCATCAGGAAGCCTGCCACAAGCCCCTGTATCAACCTCACCCACAAGGGGAAAGACACCAGAAGAAGAGACATTACAACCCTGTAGCCAAAAAGGGGACCACACAAAAAGTTATACAGAATGAGAAGGCAGAGAAATATGAGCCAAATGAAGGGACAAGAAAAAGCCCCAGAAAAACAGCTAAGTGAACTGGAGATAAGCAACTTCCATGGAAAACACTTAGAACAATGACAGTAAAGATGATCCAAGATCTCAGGGGAAAAAATGGAGCCAAAGGTCAATAAATTATAAGAAACATTTAACAAAGAAATAGATGATTTAAAGAGTAAATGAGCAGAGATGCAGAACAAAATAACCCAAATAAAAAAAAAACTGACTATAAGGAACCAATAGCAGAATACTAGAGCCAGAAGAATGAACGAGTGAGGTGGAAGACAGACTGGTAGAAATAACTGATGCAGAACAAAGTAAAAAGAATGAAAATAAATGAGGACAGTCTAAGAGAACTCTGGAACAACTATAAACACACCAACATTAGCATTATAGGGATGCCAGAAGTAGAACAGAGAGAAAGGGTCAGAGAAAATATTTGGAGGGATAATAGCTGAAAACTTTCCTAACATGGGAAAGGGATCACTCACTCAAATCCAGTAGACACAAGAAATATCACATAGAATAAACCCAAGGAGGAACACAAGACACATATTAATTAAACTTATCAAATTAATGACAGAGAAAATATTGAAAGCAGCTAGGAAAAAACAACAAATAACATACAAGGAACCCTGATAATGTTATCAACTGATTTTTCAGCAGAAACTCTGCAGGCAGGAAGAGACTGGCATGATACACTTAAAGTGATGAAAGGAGAAAAACAGAGTTCCTGCCATGGCCCAATAGGACTGGTAGTGTCTCTGCAGCCCCAGGACTCAGGTTCAATCCCCAATCTGGCACAATGGGTAAATATTCCAGCATTGCCACAGCTGTGACATATGTTCCAGCTGTAGCTCAGATCTGGTCCCTGGACCATGTACTCCTTATGCTGTGGGGTGGCCAAAAATAAAAAATGAAAAGAAAAAAACTACAACCAAGAATACTGTACCCAGCAATGCTCTTATTTGGATTTGAAGGAAAAATCAAATGCTTTATAGACAAGCAAAACCTAAGAAGGTTTAGCACCACTAAACCAGTTTTATGACAAATACTAAAGGAACTTCTCTAAAAGGAAAATAAAAGATCACAACTGGAAACAAGAAAGTTACAAATGAGAACATTCAATGGTAAAGGCAAAAATATAGTAAAGGTAGGAAATCATCCACACACAAATATGATACCAAACCAGAAATTGTTGAGAAGGGGAAGGTACAAATGCAGATAGTGGAGATGCATTTGCAAGTAAGAGATCAGCAACTTAAAACAATCTTTAGTATGTGTGTGTATCAAAACCTCCTATGTTAAAATCTCATGGTAATTGCAAACCAAAAATCTACAATAGATACACACACAAATAAGAAAAAGTCCGGGATTGATCCTTTGATCATTATGTAATGTCCTTCCATCCACGAATTTGGCAAAGTTGCAGGATACCAAATCAATACACAGAAATCGATGGCATTTCTATACATTAACAATGAAAGACCAGAAAGAGAAACTAGGGAAGCAATCCCGTTTACCATTGCATCCAAAAGAATAGAATACCTAGGAATAAATCTGCCTAAAGAGACAAAAGACCTGTACTCTGAAAACTACAAGCCACTAATGAAAGAAATCAAAGAGGACACAAATAGATGGAAAGATATACCATGCTCTTGGATTGGAAGAGTTGATAGTATCAAAATGACTATACTACCTAAGGCAATCTACAGATTCAATGCAATCCCTATCAAATTACCATAGACATTTTTCACAGAACTTGAACAAAATTATTTTAAAGTTTGTTTGGAAGCACAAAAGACCCAGAATAGCCAAAGACATCCTGAAAAAGAAAAATGGAGCTAGAGGAATCAGGCTCTCCGACTTCAGACTATACTACAAAGCAACAGTTGTCAAAACTGCATGGTACTGGCACAAAGACACAAATATAGATCAGTGGAACAGGGTAGAAAGCCCAGAATTAAACCCACGTACCTACAGCCAACTAATCTATGACAAAGGAGGCAAGGATATACAATGGAGAAAGGACAGCTTATTCAATAAGTGGTGCTGGGAAAACTGGACAGCCACATGGAAAAGAATGAAATGAGAACACTCCCTAACACCATACACAAAAATAAACTCCACATGGATTAAAGACCTAGATATAAGACCTGACACTATAAAACTCTTAGAGGAAAACCTAGGCCAAACACTCTCTGACATAAACAACAGCAACGTCTTCTCAGATCCACCTATCAGAGTATTGATAATAAAAAGAAAAATAAACAAATGGGATCTAATCAAACCTCAAAGTTTCTGCACAGCAAAGGAAACCCTAAACAACACAAAAAGACAACCCACAGAATGGGGGAAAAATCTTTGCAAGTAAATGGACTGACAAGGGATTCATCTCCAAAATTTATAAACAGTTTCTGCAGCTCTGTACCAAAAAAAACAAACACCACCATCAAAAAATGGGAAGAAGATCTAAACAGACAGTTCTCCAAAGAAGACATACAGATGGCCAAGAAACACATGAAAAGATGTTCAACGTCACTCATTATTAGAGAGATGCAAATCAAAACCACTATGAAGTACCACCTTACACCAGCCAGAATGGCCATCATCAAAAAGTCTACAAACAAGAAGTGCCAGAGAGGGTGTGGAGGAAAAGGAACCCTAGCACACTGTTGGTGGGATTGTAAATTGGTGCAACCACTGTGGAAAGCAGTATGGAGATGCCTCAGAAAACTAAACATAGAACTACCATTTGATCCAGGAATCCCACTCCTGGGCATCTATCCAGAGAAAACCACAACTCACAAAGACACATGTATTCCAATGTTCATTGCAGCATTCTTTGCAATAGCCAAGACACAGAAACAACCTAAATGTCCATCAATAGAGGAGTGGATCCAGAAGATGTGGTACATATACACAATGGAATATTACTCAGCCATTAAAAAGAACGAAGTACCGACATTATTAGCAACATGGATGGACCTAGAAACTATCATGCTGAGTGAAGTCAGCCATACAATGAGACACCAACATCGAATGCTTTCACTGACATGTGGAATCAGAAAAAAGGACAGACTGAACTTCTTTGCAGAACAGATGCTGACTCACAGACATTGAAAAACTTATGGTCTCCGGAGGAGACAGTTTGGGGGTTGGGGGGATGTTCCTGGGTTGTGGGATGGAAATCCTCTGAAATCAGATTGCTATGATCATCATACAACTACAGATGTGATAAATTCAGTTGAGGAATAAAAAAATGGAAAAAAAATGGACTACACAAAGGTGTAAATATCAGGAGGTGTTAGTGGCCATGCAAATTTATATTACTATGATTCATGAATAAAGGATTAAAAAAACCCCACAAATTGAACAGGTGCCAAGTTGCAAATAATAGAAGATATTTAAGCAGACTGGCAGACCTGTGAAATTTAAAGGTATATACTGAGGCAAAAGGGGAAAAAAATGGTGTGTGCCTATATAGACAGAGATCCCTAACGTTATATTAACTGTCCTAGACAGTAGGTTACAGTGAAAACTTATTCTGGTCCTCAATCTGATCAAGTTTTGGTAACTTTATGGGCATTCTATTCTCAGAGAATGTTGAGGAAATCAGTCATCGCTGACGAATGTAAAATCCCTGTTAGCTCTGCCCTATTTAGTGCTCTTCCAGTGAGTCATGCTCATCATGTTCAACTTTCTTCATCCAATCAGGTGTGCTGTGATGCTCTCGTTTTGCCATTTCACCTTTCAGTCATCTTGAAAATGATCCCTAGTGGCCTTCTTGTGCTCTTGTACACCCCAGCACTACAACCAGGTCTAGTCCACCTATCACTATGCCCTAAAAGCCCAGAAGTCATCTTCCCACATGGACAATTGTCATTGCCAATTGGCTATGGAATGTTACACTGAATCTGTGTATGTTACCCTTTGTGTATCCAATTTCAGGACTTGTTTTTCTATGTGGATAGCCAGCTGTCCACTGCCTTCTTCCTAGATAGATCAGCTCTCTTACCCTGTACTCTTCATAGTAACTCAGAACACTTTGATACCTGTCATTAACGTCTCTGGGACCATTACTGAGGCCTCCTTCATAAAGTCAAGGAAACAGACTTTGATCCATTTATAAGAGGATTTGAGAGTTTAATCTGCACTTAGAAGGCCAAGATCTGATCTGGAACCTACTGGCTACCCTAAATCACATTGCTCAAAGCCAGCTAGAATCTCAATCCTGAACAGATAAGCCTTAACTTCTTTTTTCAAATCATGTGAATAATCATGTAGGTCTGAGATAAGTGCATGTGATGGGCAACATCTCTTGCCCTCAAACATCAGGCTCAGTAAATAATCCAAGCACCATCTGAGAGAGGGCTGTGCAGCTCCATGATCATTTTGCATCTTCACCGTGGGGTTTTCTCCTCTTGGCTTAGCCTGAGCTTCATGCTGGGTTGGCTCAGAAGAGCTCTTTAGATCCCTCTGATGTGCATTATAGTATGATGTGAGACCTTTCTCATCATACAGTGACTCATCTGACATTGTCAGGAATTTTGAAGTATTACTATTTTCCTGATGGGGAAGCAAATATTTAATGAGTCCCAAAGATCAAGAGACACCAGGGAAAGACAAACCTCTAGTTTCTTATGGCCATTGGGTGTGATGGTCCTTTCTAATGGATAGGGAGTGAATTGGTTTAGCTGGTCTGTGTCAGCTTATAAAATGACAGCAAATTGTATCAGCAACATTGGTAATTCAAAGTCCCTCACTGAGGACCTGAGTAACAAGGCTACTTTCTGTACCAGGAATCACCTTTGTATCATAGAATGCTAGGTAGTCTCCACTCCATCTTAATTTAGCCTATAAATATGTAAAGTGGTGGCACAGAGACATTTCTTTGATTGGAAGCATCTCTGCTACCTAAGCACACCCCTCAAAGGAATAATTTTTGGATAGAGGGGATACTGTGTGCTCTGTACTTTGCTGCTCTTAAGTTCTTCTCAATAAAACCTGTAATTATACACCTTGTGTCACTAGTGTAGGTATCACCATGCAACTTGATGATAATTTGGTTGTCATGTAAACCCTATCCTGAGCAATAGCCCAGCACCTCATGAATTCTACGGGCCCTCTGGGTCTCCCAAGGGGTAGGAGCCAGGCTCAAGGATGATAATTTAGAAATGAAATGGGGCTTGTTAGTGTAGCCTGAATTTGTACAGTGGGGACTAAATAGCCCTTTTCCATATGAGAGTTCATTTGGGATACTTTAACTTGCAGATGCTATTACATCCTAACAGAATGTACAAATTGAGGTAACCCAGATCATAAAATAAGGTTATCTAACCATATTGCCACCACCCTTTTTCATCCTGTAATATAGGCATTTACCTAGTTAATCTGGTTCCAGACTGGAGGGAAACTTTGCTAATGTATTCAGTTAGCAATAATGCCAAGATGCAACCCAGTTCACTCCAGCAGAGATGCATCTTCAACTAGACATTCCCTTATGTTGGATTCCACCAAGGATACTGACTAAACAGAATAAATATGAAAGATATAGAAGACTGATCTGATTTTTGAAAATTCAGAGGAAGGATTAAGATTATCTTTATAGGAACCAGAAAAAAGGTTGCTCCTAGGGGCCTTTCTTGGGGTTACAGATAGATTCAGTCGTTCACCTAATCCTGCTCATGGTCACATTACCAAATGTTCCTTCTCTTTCCTATGCGATCAATTCTCAGCAGGGCCAAGTATGGACACTGAGAGAGTTCACTGCAGGGTAAATTTTTTAAAAATTTCTTTTAGATATGATTTAGAGCTGTGAGAGATTTTTTCCTTAAAAAAACATTTTAAGCTAATGACTGTTCCAGCTCTGTTCATCAAATGTCATTTACAGGGTCAGTGAGTGGAATAAAAAGGAAAATGACAGTCTTTGAGGAGACATATGGCTGGCATTTAACTACCAAAAAGCACAGAAATGGAGGTATTTTTTAAGATGCCCAGAGTACAGACTGTGAGGAATGAGAACAGAGAGAAAATGTGTCATGATTTAGAAGGAAAGGATGAGGGGGTTGGAGGAAGGAGTTGTGGTAACACAAAATTTATAGGGAGAAAGATAAAAGAAAATTTCTTCCCTGCTTTGTAAACTTTGGTAGACTTCAGGTTTTCAAAATGGAGACATGAACTCATGTATTTATCGCACATCCACCCTAGAAACTCATTAGAATGAACAAGGAAATATAAAAATAAGAAACACATCTATAACAGCATTTAAAAAATAAAAAAGGAAAAACATTAGAGAACAAGAAACTTGGAAGGATTTCTGGACATGAGTATGAAGCATGTATTAATTAGGGTTCTTCAGAGAAATAGAACCAACTAGAGAGAGCTAAGTAGGTAGATAGATGAAGAGAGTGGGTTTGGGGAGGAAGAGAGGGGGAGGGAGGAAGAGAGGATTAAGGAAAAGGGAAAAAAGAGGAGATTATGAGAAATTGACTCAGTTATGGAGACTGGTAAATTCTAAGAGCTGTAGGGTGAGTCAAATTGGAGACCCAGGAGAGACACTGGTGTAGTTTCAGTTGGAAAACTGGAGGCTCAAGACCCATGAAAAGCCAAAGTTTCAACTCCAGTCTTAAGGCAGGAAAAGTTCAAACCTGAAGGCAATTGACCAGGAGAATTCTCTCTTATTTAGGAGACGGTCAGCTGTTTTTTCTATCCAGGCCTTCGATGAGGCCCACCCATATTAGGGAGGGAAATCCCCTTTACTAAATCAGCAGTTGATATGTTACTACCATCCAGAAACACCTTTCCAGAAATTTCCAGAAATATCTGCAGTAATATTGGAGCAAATATCTGGCCAGTCAAGTTGCCACATAAAATTAATCACAAAGAAGATGAAATGTTTTTAAAAAGATATGCAGATCTATGATACCCAGAACATGATTCCACAATGAAACTCAGTTGCAGGGGTTGGGGGGTGGGGTGGTGCCACTGAACTTTATGTGGCTCTGGCCACAGCATCTGCTCCCAATATTTGCTTGACGTAGACTAAGTGAACGTCCTGTCCTCCCACCACAACCCTTCATTTCTCTTCTTACAAAAGCTCTGGTCAGACATCGATAAGCCTAAATCTTACCAGCAGAGACCAGATGAAAGGGCCAAGTGGGATGCTTGGGAGAACTTTGAGAACATCACTGGAGACTTGCACATAAGGCAACTGCTTGCCTCAGCTCCCACCCTTGACACCCCACTACCTCTGCTTAGTGCTGCCAATAAGGGAGGGATGAGGATGTCTGGATAAAGATGTGACTCACTGCCCAAGCTAACCTAATGGCATAAGATGAGCGTATTGCTTCCCTTATTCCACCTTCTACCCACTTCTAAGTTCTATTTGGAAATAATTTTAGCATAATAATGTATCTAAAGATATACAATGGGTACTAACAACTCACTAGGGCTCAAGGAGATGAGGGGAAGAAAGTACTCAGCAAAGCTAGAGCATACCTAGCAGTTTCATCTTGCTCCTGACAACTCTTGGTGTAGAAAAAAACAAACAAAAACCTAAAGGAAATGAGAATTTCCCCTGTTCCTCTTCACCAGAGATTTAAAAATTTAAACAAGAGTCCATATGACCTTAGGAAAAAACCATCATAAATTACAACACTGAGGGGTTTCAGCTTGTGGCTCAATGGTAAAAAAAATTATCCAACTAGTATCCACAAGGGTATGGTTCAATCCCTGGCCTCAGTGGGTTAAGGATCTGGTGTTGCCATGAGCTGTGGTGTAAACTGCAGACCCGGCTTGGATACCACATTGCTATGGCTGTGTGTAGGCCAGCAACTGCAGCTCCAATTTGACCCCTAGCCTGGGAACTTAACATATGCCACAGGTGCAGCCATAAAAAAGATTTTTAAAAAATTATAACACTGAAAAGAAGTCTTCCTCTTAAAGAATGAGAGAAGAAAAATCATCAGACCCCGAAAGACTCTGTGTTCCAGGAGGTCCTCCTGGGAAATCAGACAAACATTATACTCTGAAAAGGTCCCTCTAGGAAACATATGAAAACTTGTATAGATCTCTAGATCACTCTTCCAAAATAGCTCAAGAGGACATTACATCTGTGGAAAGGGAAAAATCTGAAATCAAGACATTAGGTTGTGCTGCATGAAATTGCTATTTGATTACTTTTGAGCCACAAAACTGACAGTTTCATGTGTTCAATGAAATAGGTTGCCTTCCAGTGAAAATCTGAAGAGTCAAGGGACTTGGGATTGGAACAGAGATAGATGTCATGCATATAAAAAGAAGTAAGAATTAAATCATTTGATTTTTTGCAATATCTACTTATCAGTTCAGTTTGAGAAACTATGGCAAGACTTAGAGGTAAAAGATAAATTGATTAACTAGTAGGCAGATAAAATGCAATCCAAAAAGAAAAGAACAGAGCAAATGGAAGCAAAATCATCATAAAATACCTAATATTAAAAATTCCTAGGAGTGATATTAAAATGGCGACACGGATCAATCCTGATTTCAGTTTCCCCCTTCACAAGAATATCAATCAGGCACTATCCATAGTCAAGACACCATTATGAAAATCTTGGAACCTGGGGAGTCTGAAGCACCCTCTGGCCAACAGAATGAGAAGGACCACATTAGCAGGGTTAAAGGAGCAGTTTAACTTTGACTGCATTGCCTCTCCCTAAAGAGAGTGCAGAGTTGCACAGAGAAAGCCACCTTGGGCCTACAATTTTTTCTCCAGCGGGAGAAAGAGAACCCACAGTGACATCCAGCTTCCAAGCATTAAGGGACACTTTCTTGGAGTTTTATTCAAGTCTCATATCATGAAGATTTCCAGGGGAACCTACAGAGTACAACTGCTGTGGCAATCAGTGAGAGATGGAGAAGGGGAGTTGGGCTGATAGCAACTAGGACTTAGATCTTGGCAGATCATTTTCCTGCTTGAAGTGGTAGCTGGGAAGAGACTTCATCCATCAGTTATGCCCATCTGCAAAGCCAAGCTGTTGGCCATGCTGGGCCAGGTTGCTCTATTGGAAATTCTGCATGGTTTGGATCCCAAGCCAATGGTGTATCATAGTCATGGAGCCTATTTTGTGGTCCTGACTGGGCAGGGAAGCAAATTCTTAGTCCTGCTCAAATAATTCCATCCAGTCCCATCACTCTGGGAAACATGACCATAGATGTATGGCAGCTGTGGAGCTTATCCTACAGCTAGTCCAGGCATTAAATGAAACCAGCAGTTCTGCCCAACTGGTGAGCATACCTCTGGCCCCATATAACCAGGTAGAGCAATTAGTGGCCCTGAGGAGCCTCAGAGCAAAGCCTATGATACTGCCTAGCCATGGAGCATAGCATATGACTCTGCCAAATTATTGAACACAATGTATAGCTTGGCCCAGTCAGAGATCCCAGTATGTGATCCTACCCAATAGAGAAGTATAGCCTGGGTCCCCACCTGACCAGAAAGCATAGATAGCAATTTCAAATGACCACAGAGAACAATACCCAGCACCATCCAACTGTGTGGTATAGCCAAAGACCTGACCAGGTAAGAGAGCCCAGCTAGCAACCTTGTCCTATAGTGGAGCAGACCCAATGGCCAACCTGATTGCAAAGGCCATCCTGCAGCCCCACCTCAATGCAGGGTGGTACCATCAAGTCAGAAAGCATAGACCAAAGCCCCACTCAAACAGGAGCAGTAGCAGAGCATGTCCTGCAGCCCTGACAAGCTGTGGAATCCAACCTGTGGAACTGCCCTTCCAGAGAAACTGAGACCCCCTGAATAAAGATGGGGCTCAGCCAGTGGCCTGACCTGACTGCAGAATACATCCAGCAGCATGACCAAACCAGGCAGCTCACCAAATTGCCCCACTTGAATGCAGAGTCTAGCCGACAGTACCACCTCACCATGGAGATTAGCCAGCAACACACTATAACCCAAGAGCATGGGCAGTGGTCTCAACAAAAAGCCCCACCTATCCATGGATATCACCAGCTGACCCACCTAGTACCCCCGCTGCCACCAAAATTGAGCTCATTCCTGAAGTTTTCCCATGCTGAAATGAACCTATAAAGTCTGGAAGAGGTGACCACTTACTCAAATGTGCAAATGTAATGCATCAAAACCACAAAGAGCTGGATAAACATGATACCACCAAAGGAAACTAATAAAACCCCAATAACTGACTCAATAGAAATGGGGATTTATGAACTGTCTGACAAAACAGTTTAATGAACTACAAGAACACACAGCGAAATGAAATTAGGAAAATAATGCAAGAACAAAATGAGAAGTTCAAATAAATAAATAGAAACCAAGCTGAACAGAGAAACTACTAGTAAAAAGATTGAATCAGTAATCAAAAATCTCCCAACAAAAAATAGGTCCAGGACCAGAAGACTTCACTATAATGTTCCACCAAACATTCAAATAATAATTAATATCAGTCCTCTTCAAATGATTCCAAAAAAAAATAGAAGAGGAAAGGTAACTTCAAAATGTATTTTAAAAGGCCAGCACTACCCTGATAACAAAAACAGACAATAACACCATAAAAAAATAAAATTACAGGCCAATATCCTTGATAGACATAGATGCAAAATTTTAAACACAATTTTAAGCAAACTGAATTCAACAATACATTAAAAGGATCATATACCGTGATCAAGTGGGATTATCTCAGGGATCCAAGAATGGTTCAACATTCACAAATCGACATGATGCATCACATTAACAAAATGAAGGATAAAAATCACATAATCGTCTCAATAAATGCATATAAAGCATTTGACAAAATCCAACATCCATTTATGACAAAAACTCTCAAAGCAGGTGTAGAAGAAATGTACCTCAACATAATAAAGACCATTAACTGAGAAGTTCACAGCTAACACCATACTTAATGGTTAAAAAACTAAAAGATTTCCCTCTAAGAAAAGGAACAAGGCAAGATGCCTACTCTATTTCTTTCAATATAGCATTGGAAGTCCTAGCCAGAGAAACAGGAAGAAAAAGAACAAAAGTCATCCAAACTGAAAAGGAAGAAATAAAACTGTCACTATTTGCAGATGATATATTATATAGAGGAAACCCTAAAGTCTCATCCCAAAACTTCTAGAATAAACAAATTCAGCAAAATTATGATACAAATATAGAAATTTGTTGTATTTCCTTACACTAATAACAAAGTAACAGAAATTAAGCAAACAATTTTATTTATAATTGTATCAAGAAGAATAAAATACATAGGAATAAATTTAACCAAGGAGGTAAAAGTCTTATAAATGAAACCCCTAAGATATTGATGAAAGAAGTTGAAAAACACTATTGAAGGAGGTGATCAAGAGGCTGTGATCAGTAGTGGACCTGTGAGCTGGACCCAGGCAAGTAAGGGCTCCTACACACCTCCATCCTTAAAATGTACTTTCCATTCACTACTCCCATACTAGGAGCTGTTTTAAGGATATATCCTTGAAAGGTGGGATGCTTTTGAGACCATCTGGCCTGAATATGTGACTGAACACAGTTAAGGCCTCTATATAAAATTTTAGATACTGGAAGGCAAGTATGGAGATCTCTTCATCTTGCAGCTATCCAAGAAAAACCTTCATGTAAATTCCCTTGAGTATTAATACTGCCACCTAGAAATCTGGAGTAGTCTGTTTCTTTATATGGTCTCTCCTTACCCGCCACATATAGGGGACAGTTTTAGATTTTACCCAGGGAGCTGCCATCATTTTGAACCAACAAAGACACAACTAAATGGGAAAATATTCTGTGCTCATAAATTGGAATAATATTTTTTAAATGTTCATACTACCCAAAGCAATCTGTAGAGTCAATGCAGTCTATCAAAATTCCATGTCATTTTTCACAGTACTAGAGCAAATAATCCTAAAATTTTTGGTAGAACCACAAAAAAATCCCTAATAGCCAAAACAATCTTGAAAAGAATTAACAAAGCTAGAGGCATTACATTCCCTGATTTCAAACAATGTTACAAAACTACAGTAATCAAAAGAGTGTGGTATTGGCATAAAAATATACACATCAATGGAACACAATTAGAGAGATCAGAACTTAACCATCATGTATACAGTCAATTAATTTATGACAAATAAGCCAAGAATATTGAATAGGGAAAAGACATTCTCTTAAAAAAATGGTCTGGACAGCCACATGCAAAAGAATGAAACAGAAACACTATACTATACACAAAAAATAAGCACAAAGCAGGTTGAAGACTTGAAAATAAGACCTGTAACCATAAAACTCCTAGGAAAAAATCAAAGGTTGGTAAGCACCTACATAATGGTTTTAGCAGTGATTTTTTTTGGATTTGACACCAAAAGCAAAAATAGACAAGTGAGACTACATCAAATGAAAGCTTCTGTGTAGCAAAAGAAATCATGAACAAACTGAAAAAGCAACCTGCCAAATGGGAGAAAATAACTGCCAATAATATATCTGGTAAGATGTTTATATACAAAATATATAAAGAACTTATACAATAACAAAACCCTAAACAACCCTATTTTTAAAATAGGCAGAGAGTCTGAATAGACACTTTTCCAAAGAAGACATGCAAAAGACTGACAGGTATATGAAAAGTACCTTGACATCACTAATTATCAGAGAAATGAAAATCAAAACCACAAAGAGATAGCATCTCTCACATATTAGAAGTATCATCATCTAAAAGACAAATTACACGTACTGTAAAGGATGTGGAGAAAAGAGGAGTCTTGTATGCTGTTAATTGGAATGTAAATTAGTGCAATCACCATGGAAAACAGTATGGAGAGTCCTCAAAAATTAAAAAGAGAACTATCCTGTGATCTAGAAATTTCACTTCTGGGAATACATCTGGAAATGAAAACACTATGTCAAAGAGATAGTTGTCTTCCAATGTTCATGGCAGCAGTATTTACAATAGCCAAGACATGGAAACAATCTAAGTGTCCATTGACAGATGAATGGATAAAGGAGTTGTGGTACATAGAAGGATCAAGATGGCAGTGTAGGAAGATCCTGAACTCATCTCCTCCCAGAAATACAACAAATTCGGAAAAATATGGAATAACTGTCTTGGAAAGGGACCTGAAAGATGCATGAATAGAGCCTCCACAGCAAAGGATAAAAGGACGACATCAAGATGGGTAGGAGAAACAGACATATAGTTTTGCCAAGGGGGGGAAAAAAACATACCTAGTCATGGTGATCCACAGTGGGCAGGAATCACAAAGGTACCGCTATTTCCCCGAGGAGCAAAGGATTCAAGATCCACATCCCCCAGACCCTGCACATTATAAAAGAGACCTCAAAATACCTGGCTTTGAAAACCAATGAAGACTATGTCCAGGAAAACTATAGAACTGCAGTAGAAAACCTGATCTTAAACTCATACAACTTTGAGACTCATACAACCCAAAATCCAGTGCAAAGTCACCAGATTGAAAAGCACACCTGCCATAGGTGAAAGGGACCCACTTACTAATCTTGAAGCATCTTCTGGAGAGGAAAGAACCGGCTGGTACTCTCCCTGGGAACTGAACATTAATGGGAGATATTTTTGTGATTTCTGGTTACCATGCTAATGTCAAGATTTAGTGGGCACAATTTTGAAATTCTCCCTCTAATTTCTTAGTACCAGTGGGTACATGACGCTAAAAAGCCTCACCCACCCCTTTGTCTAAGCCAGGCCTCACAGCTGGCCATACAGTATCCCTGCCTTACCAGTATGCTGCAGCAGTCATATCTGGGCCACACCACAACAGGATGCATGCAGCACCCATGGGGACATCCCTTGAGCACCTCTGGTGGCCAGGTAGGACTGCACCTCTGAATCCCATAGGACATCTCCTAAATAAGGTCAGTCCTTTAAGAATGGGAGAGATATGAGTTCCCTGGTGGCCTAATGGTTAAGTATCTAGTGTTATCAGTGCTATGGCTTGGATTCAAATCCCTGGTCCAGTAATTCCTGCGTGTCATATGGGAGAGATAGCTGCCTTAAGGGATCTTTGGGTCAAACATAATGGCATTTGCATTACAGAGGTCCCAGGAGGAGAAGAGAGAAAACACTAGAAAAAATTATTTGAAGCAATGATGTCCTATTATATAGCACAGAGAACCATACCCAATCTCTTGGGATAGAACATGCTGGAAGATAATATGAAAAAGAAGGTATATACATGTATGACTGGGTCACATAGCTGTACGGCAGAAATTGGCATAACACTGTAAATCTACTATAGTAAAAAAAGAAATAACTGAAAACTTCACTTTCTCTGACAATTTCCTTGGGTAGGAAGTAGAAATGCAGGTTCAAGAAGCCCAGAAAATTCCAAGTAAGATGAACCCAAAGAGAAAAACACTAAGACACATTGTAATTAGAATTGTGAAAGTTAAGGTAAAGCATGAATCCTAAAATCAGCAAGAGAAAAACAAATTACTTACGAATTACTTAGAAAGCCCATAAGGCTCTCAGCACACTGCTGTTGGAATGTCTATTACCAAAAAGACAGGAAATAACAAATGTTACAAAGGATGTGGAAGAAAGGGAACACTTGTACACTGTTGATATGAATGTAAATTGGTGCAGCCACTGTAAAATAATATGGTGATTTTTGAAAACTTAACAGTACTACCATATAACCCAACTATTCCACTTCTGGGTATTTATTTTAAAAACATAAAAACACTAATTCAAAAAGATACATGCACTCCTATGTTCATTGCAGTTGTACTTCCAATAGCCAAGATAATAGGGACAACCTAAGTACCCACTGAAGGATGACTGAATAAGGATGTGAAAGATGTAGGTATAGACATATAGAGATATAGCTATTGATGCAAATATAAATAAATACCATTCAGCCATAAAAAAGAATGAGATTCTACCATTTGCAATGACATGGACGGATTTTGGAGGTATTATGATAAGTGAAATAAGTCAGGTGGAGAAAGATAAATATGATTTTGCTCATATGTAGGGTCTAAAAACAAACAAAACAAGAACAAACTCAGATATACAGAGATCAGATTAGTAATTTTTACCAGAGGGGAAGACAGTTTGAGGTGAGCAAAATGGGTGAATCCACTGTATGGTGATGAATGAAAACTAGACTTATGCTGGTGATCATCTTGTAGTATGTACAAGAATTACAATGCTGTACACCTGAAACCTATATAATAAAAATATATGCAGAGATATAAGAGAAACAATGTAATGGTGTAGCTATATAATGGAATTTAGCCATAAAAAAGAAGGAAATCCTGCCATTTGTGACAACTTGGGTGGACCTTAGGGCATTATGCTAAGTGTAATAAGTCAGACAGCTGAAGATAAGTACCACATGATCTCACTATATGTAGAATCTAAAAAAAAAAAAAAAAGCCAGACTCATAGAAACAGAGAACAGTTCTGTAGTCGCCAGGGGTGGCAGGCAGTAGGGTGGGTGAAAGGGTTAAGAGGGTCAAAAGGAACAAACTTCCGGTTATAAAATAAATGAGTCATGAGGATATAAAACACAGTATGGCAACTATAATTAATAATACTGTATCGCACATTTAAAAGTTGCTAAGATAATCTTAAAAGCCTTCACTAGAAAAAAAATTTATAACTGTGTATGGTAATGGATATTAACTAGATTTACTGTGGTTATCAGTTCTTAATTTATGCAAATATTGAATTATGTTGTACACCTGAAATGAATGTAATTCTATATGTCAATTATATCTCAATAATAAAAAGACAAAGTATGAAATCAGGCATAGTTGGGTCTTGTTAGGTGACAGAAGACTCACAACCTTCCAGGTTTAGGGACCTCTTCAGCAGGAGAAAGACTATGTGATTCATTAAAACAGGTAGTTAGTACTACAAAACCACTCATTCCTCCATTCAATAAATATGTTTTGGGGAGTTCCCACTGTAGTGCAGCAGAAATAAATCTGACTAGTATCCATGAGAATGTGGGTTTGATCCCTGGCCTTGCTCAGTGGTTAAGGATCTGGTGTTGCTGTGAGCTGTGATGTAGGTCGCAAACGAGGTTCATACCTGCATTGCTGTGGCATGAGCCTGCAGCTGTAGCTCCAATTAGACCCCTAGCCCGGGAACTTCCAAACGCCATGGGTGAAGCCCTAAAAAGCAAAACACAACAGGTTTTTTTGTTTTTTGTTTTGTTTTTTTTTGTTTGTTTTGTTTGTTTGTTTGTTTTTGCTATTTAGGGCTGCATCCATGGCATATGGAGATTCCCAGGCTAGGGTTCCAATCAGAGATGTAGCTGCTGGCCACAGCCACACCAGATCAGAGACGCATCTGTGACCTACACCACAGCTCACTGCAGTGCCAGATCCTTAACTCACTGAGCAAGGCCAGGGATCGAACCCACATCCTCATGGATGCTAGTTAGATCTGTTAACCACTGAGTCACGATGGGAACTCAAAAAAAAAAAAAAAAGTATGTTTTGAACTTCTACTTTATGCCAGACACAGGGCTTAGATCTGAAACAAGGAACACCCAACTGCACTGCCCTTCTGTCTTATAAGTGGATTTTTTAATCCACCTTCCAAACTTTCAATGGTTAGATCTGTTTCTTTTTTTATTTTCTTCAATAGAAATACCTAAAACTCTAATGTTAAGTGGCTCCAGGAAGGATCCCATAATGCTTCCCCTATTAACAATAGGTCCTGCAGAATGTGATGCCATCACAGTCCACAAGGGAATGCTCCACATCCACAGTTCTCTATCTTTGGTTCAGGAACAGGTTGCAATTTCAGAGAGTGGCAGGAATCTAGCTTCCACAAACTCCTTAATCTTGAACAAAGACCAGACTCCACGATAGCATAACTTACCAAAATTAGTAGGAAAAATATTATTGCTTCTATGATATGCTCCCTAAGAAATTTCAATTTTTTTTTTGTCTTTTTTTGTCTTTTTTGTTGTTGTTGCTATTTCTTGTGCCGCTCCCGCGGCATGTGGAGGTTCCCAGGCTAGGGGTTGAATCGGAGCTGTAGCCACCAGCCTACGCCAGAGCCACAACAACGCGGGATCCGAGCCGCATCTGCAACCTACACCACAGCTCACGGCAACGCCGGATCGTTAACCCACTGAGCAAGGGCAGGGACCGAACCCGCAACCTCATGGTTCCTAGTCGGATTCGTTAACCACTGCACCACGACGGGAACTCCAAATTTCAATTTTTTATTTAACATTAGTGAAATTATCATTTATGCATTATAGTACGTTCAGATGAGGAGACCAGCTGACAGGTTTTGTTCAGGTCAAGAACTGCCAGACAGCTCTCAAGACTATTTAACCTCAAATTCTACTTTAATAATTCATAATACAGATTTATCTTCTTATGGCCATGCAAAACTTTCTTTACAGGAGTTCCTATTGTGGCTCAGGGGAAACGAATATGACTAGCATTCATGAGGATGCAGGTTTGATCCCTGGCCTTGCTCAGCATTGCCATGAGTTGTGGTGTAGGTCACAGATGCAGCTCAGATCTGACATTGCTGTGGCTGTGGTGTAGGCCAGCAGCTACAGCTCAGATTCCACCCTAGCCTAGGAACCTCCACATGCCCTGGGTGTGGCCCTAAAAAGACAAAAAAAAATTTACGTCCTTATAGTTTTCCATCAAATTTATGTGTCAAATGCGGAATATGGAGCTAAAAATAGTCACCTCTGATAGGTCATTTCACTGTCTCCTTGATTCCTCTTATTCTTCTGTCCTAACTCTCCTTTAGTTTCCCCATGGCTCCCACTCCTGAACTGGTAACTATTGCTGGGGTCATCAACAAATGATCCCATCACTAACCCATGTTTTAATCAGTTTTTTAAATCAATAATTTGTTTACTCATTCAACGGAAATATATCAAGTGCTGCAATATGCTATCACTACGCTAGGTGGGGAATGCAGAAATGAATGAAACTGTTCACTGAGGTATGTGTTGTTTTTGTGCTAGTACTATATTTGATTATTGTAGCTTTGTAGTATAGTTTGAAACCAGGGAGTGTGATACCTCCAGCTTTGTTCTTCCTTCTCAATATTGTTTTGGCTACTTGGGGTCTTTTGTGTTTCCATAAAAATTTTTAAATTGTTTGTTCTATTTCAATGAAAAATGTCATTGGCACTTGATAGGCATTGCATTAAATCTCCAGATTGCCTTGAGTAATACAGTCATTTTAACAATATTAATTCTTCCAGTCTAAGAACATGGTATATCTTTCCATATGTTTGTGTCATCATCAGTCTTTTGCATCAGTGTCATATTCTGAGTACGGGTATTTTTATCTCCTTAGTTGGACTTATTCCTAGGCGTTTTATTCTTTTTTGTAATTATAAATGGGATCATTTTCTTAATTTCTCCTCTGATAGTTTGTTATTAGTGTATAAAAAGACACAAATTTCTGTATATTTCTGCAATTTTACTGAATTCATTGATGAGTTCTAGTATTTTTTTGGTGGCATCTAGGATTTTCTATGTATAGTATTATATCATCTGCTGTGACAGTTTTACTTTTTTTCCAATTTGGTTTCCTTCATTTCTTTTTTTTTACTGATTGCTATGGCAAGGAGTTCCAATATTATGTTGAATAAAAGTGGTGAGAGTGAGCACCTTTGTCTTGCTCCTCATCTTAGAGAAAATGATTTTAGCTTTTTAGCACTGAGTATGATGTTAGGTGTGGGCTTGTAACACATAGCCTGTTATGTTGAAGTATGTTGCCTCTACACCTACTTTGTGGAGAGTTATTATCTTGAATGGATGTTGAATTGTGTCAAAAGTTTTTTCTGCACCTATTGAGATGATCATATGATTTTTATACTTCAATTGGTTAATGAAGTGTATCACATTGATTGATTTGCAGATTGAACCATCCTTGCATTGACTGATTTGCAGATATTGAACCATCCTTATATGATCTTTTTGATCATGATTTATCAAACTTTTAATGCATCATTGGATTTGTTTAGCTAATATTTTATTGACCATTTTTAATCTATATTCATCAATGATATTGGCCTGTAATTGTCTTGTGTGTGGGGAGGTAACTAGTTTTGGGAGTAGTGATGCTTGTAGAATTGAGTTTGGAAGCATTACTTCTCTGCAATTTTCTGAAATAGTTTAAGAAGGATAGATGTTAATTCTTCTCTAAATGTTTGGTAAAACTCCTCTGTGAAGCTGTCTGGTCCTGGACATTTGCTGGGAGATTTTTTTTTTCTGATTCAATTTCATTACTAGTAATTTATCTCTTAATATTTCCTATTTTGTCCTGATTCTAGGGAGCTTGTACATTTCTAGGAATTTGTTCATCTATGTTGTCCATTTTATCATAATATATTATAGTAATTTTTATAATTCTTTGTATTTCTGTGGTGTCAGTTCTAACTTGTTTTCATTTCTGATTATACTGAATTGGGCCCTCTTTCTTTTTCCCCTGATGAGTCTGGCTAAAGGCTTGTCAATTTTGTTTATCTTTTCAAAGAACTAGCCCTTAATTTCATTGATCATTTCCATTGTTTTTTAGTTTCTACTTCATTTATTTCTGCTTTGAATTTTATTATTTCTTTCCTTCTACTAACATTTGGTTTTGTCTGTTCTTCTCTTCCTAGTTTTTTCAGATGTATGATTAGGTTGTTTGAGATTTTTCTTGTTTACTGAGGTAGAATTGTTTCACAATAAAATTCTCTTAGAACTGCTTTTGCTGTGTCCCATAGATTTTGGATTTTAGTGTTTCTTTTTTCATTTTGTCTCCAGCTATTTATTTATTCCTCTTTGATTGCATTAGAAATCTATTGGTTGTTTAGTAGCATACTGCTTAGCCTCCATCTTTTTCAGTTTTTATCTTGGAGTTAATTTCTAGTCTCATAGCATTGTGGTTGGAAAAAAAGACTTGACATGATTTCAGTCTTTTTAAAAACCTACTGAGACTTGTTTTGTGGCCTAGTATGTGATCTATGCTATAGAATATTCCATGTGCTCTTGAAAATAATGTATATTCTGCTGCTTTTGGATGGAATGTTATACACACACATATACACATATATCTATCAATCTAATTTTCCATTTAATGTTCCCTTATTGATTTTCTGTCTGAATGATCTCTCCATTGATGTAAGCACGGTGTTTTAGTCTTCTATTACTGTGTTACTGTCATTTTCTCCCTTTACGTATGTTAATATTTGTTTTATGTATTCAGGTACTCCCATTTTTATTGCATATATATTTACAATTTTTACATCTTCTCCTTGGATTGACCCCTTTACCATTATGTAATGTTCTTCTGTTATCACAGTCTTTGTTTTAAAGTCTATTTTTTTCTGATATAAGTACTGCTAATCAGGCTTTATTTTCCTTTGCATGGAATACTTTTTTCCATACCCTTAGTCTGTGCTTTTCTTTAGAGCTAATGTGAGTCACTTGTAGGCACAATGTATATGCGTTTTGTTTTTGAATCCATTCTGACACTCTATATTGTTTTTTGTTGTTGTTGTCTTTTTGGCTTTTAGAGCCATACCCATGGCATGTAGAGGTTCCCAGGCTATGGGTCCAATCAGAGCTGTAGCTCCTGGCCTATACCAGAACCACGTGGGATCTGAGCCATGTCTGCAATCTACATCACAGCTCACAGCAATGCCAGAGATCCCCAACCCACTGAGCAAGGCCAGGGATTGAACCTTTGTCCTCATGGATGCTAGTCAGGTTTGTTAAGTGCTGAGCCATGATGGGAACTCCCACTCTATATCTTTTGATTGGAGAGTTTAGTCCATTTATATTTAATTATTGATATGTATGTACTTACCACTATTTGATTGTTTCTTCTTTTGCTATCCTCCCTTGTGACTTGATAAATATCTTTAGTGTTATATTTGGATTCCTTTCTGTTTCTTATTATATCGAACATAGATCTCAGTTTGTGGCTATCATGAGGTTTATACATAGCTATATGTATATACATAATATATACAAATTATATATATAATACATTTGATTACATTGCTGATCTCTTAAGTTGAAACTCATTTTAACAACTCTGGATTTTGACTCAACTTCCTATGTCTAATATTGATATTATATTTTTACATATTTTAGTTTTGTGCATCCCTTAACAATTTACTGTGGATATAGATGATTTTGCTTCTGTCTTTTAACTTTCCTACTAGCTTTATAAGTGAACGATCTTCTACATTTACTGTATATTTGCTTTTACTAATGAGATTTTCCCTTTTGTAATTTTCATAATTCTAGTTGTGGCCTTTTCTTTCCATTTAGGTAAGTACCTTTAACACTTCTTGTAAAGCCAGTTTCTTGGTGCTGAACTTTTCTTTGTAAGACTTTACACCTCTTCTTCAAATCTGAATGACAGCCTAGCCAGGTAGAGCATTCTTTGTTGTATATTTTTTGCCTTTCATCACCTGAAATATAACAAGCTGATCACTTCTGATCTTCAGAGTTTCTACTGAGTCAGATGATAGCATTATGATAGTTCCCTTGTACATAAGTAATTTCTTTTTAAGAAAACAAAAAGACAACTTACATAATGGGAGAAAATAGTTTAGAATGATGCATGGACAAGGGCTTAATCTCTAGAATATACAAGCAACTTATACAACTCAACAGCAAAAAAGCCAATCACCCAATGGAAAAATGAGCAAAAGACCTGAATAGACATTTCTCCAAGGAAGACATACAGATGGCCAACAAGCACATGAAACAATACTTAACATCCCTGATTATTAGAGAAATGCAAATCAAAACTACCATGAGATATCGCCTCATACCAGTAAGAATGGCCATAATTAATAAGTCCACATATAGCAAGTGCTGGAGGAGTTGTGGAGAAAAAGGAACCCTCCTGCACTGTTGGGTGGGAATGTACAGCCACTATAGAGAACAGTATGGAGGTACCTTGGAAATCTATACATAGAACTACCATATGATCCAGCAATCCTACTCTTGGGCATATATCCAGGCAAAACTATCCTTAAAAAACACACACGCACCTGCATGTTCATTGCAGCTCTGTTCACAATAGCCAAAAGCTGGAAACAACCCAAATGTCCATTGACAGATGATTGGATTAGGAAGATGTGGTACATCTTGGTATAAAATTACACAAAGGAATACTACTCAGTCATAAAAAAGAACGACATAATGCCATTTGCAGCAACATGGATGAAACTAGAGATTCTCATAGTGGTAAAATAAATCAGAAAGAGAAAGAAAAATACCATATGATAGCACTCATATCTGATATCTAATATACAGCACAAATGAAACTTTCCACAGAAAAGAAAATCATGGACTTGGAGAATAGACTTGTGGTTTCCCGGGGGGAGGGGGAGGGAGTGGGAGCTTGGAGTCAACAGATGCAAACTATTGCTCATGGAGTGGATTTACAATGAGATCCTGCTGTGTAGCACTGAAAACTATGTCTGGATATTTACAACACAGCATGACAATGGGAGAAAAAATTATGTATACATGTATGTGTAACTGGGTCCCCAAGCTGTACATTGGGAAAAAAAAAGTCTGTTGGGGGAAATAATAAAAAATAATTTTAAAATAAAAATAATAAAAAATAGTTGATTCTTCCCTTGCTGCTTTTAATATCTCTTTATCTTTAATTTTTGCATCTTAATTACAATGTGTCTTTATGTGGACATCTTTGAGTTGGTCTTGTTTTGCACTCTGTGCTTTCTGGACCTGGATGTCTGTTTCCTTTCCCAGGTTAGGGAAGTTTTTAGCTGTTACGTCTTCAAACATGTTTCTCTGCTCCTGTCTCACTTTCTTCTTCTGAGACCTATATAATGGAAATGTTAGTATGCCTTGATGTTCTCCTAGAGGTCTCTTAAGCTCTACTCATTTTTTCCCATTCATCTTGAGTGATTTTCACTACTCTGTCTTCTAGTTCACTGATCTATTCCTTTGGGCCATCTTATGTACTGTTGATTCCTTCTAGTGTACTTTTTATTTCATTTCACGTCAACCCTATTTGGTTCTTCTTTATATTTTCTAACTCCCTGTTTAACTTTTGTGTATATTCATTCTTCTCCAAGTCCTTTGAGCAATGTTATCACTATTCTGAACTCTTTTCCAGGTAGATCACTTAGCTGTTCTTCTAAGGACCCTCTGCTGCCTAATTTTGCCTAATTATCTTTTTTCTCCTATGTACTATGTAGGTCAGTTATGTTTCTCACTCTTGGAGAAATGGCTTTATATAGAAGATATCCTGTGAGGCCCAGTAGCACTCTCCCCTTTAGTCACCAGAACTATATGCTCCAAGGGGTTCCCTTGATGTTCCTCCCTTCTGTTTTGGTGGTGTCAAGTACTATGGGGATGCTGGTCCTCACTGAGTTGGTTATCGTATCTTGACTAGTAAGAAGACCACCGGTCATTGGTGGGCACGGCATGGTAGGGGTGGAGGTCCCAGTCCTGGTGCCTGTCTGCTGGTGTGCAGGGCCACAGGAGCCTGGAATTTGTATTGCCTCCTGGTAGGAATTTCCTGTGCCTGAGGCTATTGTTGGTCCATTCATGGGTAGGGCCATATCCTGGGGAAGCTGGTGGAGGGGGTCAAGGTGTCCCATAGCTGATGTTACCTGCTGGTGGGTGGATCCAGATCCTAGGGAATCCTGGGGCTGGTGCCCACAAAGTTATTGGTGAGACCAGGTCTGAGGCTAGTGCTAACCCATTGCTAAGTGGAGCCAGATCCCAGGGTTTCAGGGCTGGTGCCAACCCTCTGATCAGCAGAACCTGGTTTGGGCACTAACAAGCTAGAGGGAGGACTCTAAAATTTTGTTTACCAAAACTGGTGTTCTGGTGGTAGGATAAGCTCCCAAATGTGGCTGCCACAAGTGTTTATGTACCCAAGGGGAGTCCCAGTTGTCTCCTACTTCTCTGAAAGGCTAAGACTAGCAAGTGGGTTTGACACAGGTTCTTTTCAAATTACAGCTTCTGCCCTGGGTCTCAGGACATGTGAGATTGTGATTTGTTTCCTACTGCTCCAAGGCTTTCCCAAAAGCCAAGTCCTGCTGATCTTCAAAATCAAATATTCTAGGGGATCTTTTTCTTTGTGCAGAATCCCTGGGCTTGAAGCCTGGTATGGGGCATGGATCCCTTGATTCTTAGGGAGAACCTATGAAATTGCATTTATCTTACCATTTATGGGTTGCCTACTTGGGGATGTGGGTGTTGATTGTGCTCCATCTCTGCCCTTCCTACCCAACTCATTGTAGTTCCTTCTTTATATCTTAGGTTGTAAAATACTTTTTTTCTGCTATTTTCAGGTCCTTCTCATCAATAGTTACTTTGTAAATAGTTTCAATTTTGGTGTGCTCATGGTAGGAGGTGAGCCCAGGGTCTTTCTATACCACCATCTTGGCCACTCCCTTCCATTCAAACTCTTTGAAGTTTAAATGTCTTTAAACTCAAGGGGAAATTATTTTAGCTATTTTCCTTAAAAATTTAGTCTGCTATAAAAATTCCACATTGGAATTTCTTTTCAGAATTCTTGGTCCCTTTGAAAGTAAAAACTAAATTAACTAGAAAAGGAAGAAATAGAGACTTTCATAGATTAATTCTTTCCTTTTTCAAGAGGAAGCTATATATCTTCAATAGCTAAAACATCTTCATGCACATAATCTATAAATTGTTATAGAATTTACAGTCCTCAGGTATACATGCAAATTCAGTGAAATGCAAAGAGTTGCTATGGTTTTTAGATGTTTCCTGTATTCCTGAAACTGTTCCCAACTTGGCATGGATACATTTTGCACAGCTTTTGAGGATTGATTCAAATGTTATTTCTTTCATTAAGTCTGTTTTTATCACTAAAGCTGGAAGCAGTTCTGCCTTCTCTAAACTTGCATGCTTTTAAGGATTTACTAGATAACTTTATTCAATAGTCAATTTAACTAGACCAATTAAATCATTTAGGAATACAGTGCATATTATGCCATAAAACCAATGGTCTCACCTTGTGAAGAATTCACTCTGACCTGGGGTTTTTAATTTTTGCAAAATAGAATATTTGCTTTTGGCATTGCATCTAGCTCTTCAATTTTTTTAACCTATAGAGACACTAACCACATTGAAATTTATTTATGACAACTTTGCTTTCCACATCATGTTGAAGCTATCATTCCCATTGTAGTCATTTTATCTTAAAGACTTATGGGAAATTAAGACATTAAAGAACAAAGACAATTAGTCATCTCATTGCCCAACCTTGAAAAATGGAATGATAGGAAGTACAGAGAGACAATTTTACTTGAGTAGCCACTTTGAAAAATATGAAAAAATGAGAGGAATTGCTTACTATTCTTAGTACTGCACAAGGTACTGAGGAGTCATTTTATACTTTAACAGGTATTTGTTGAGAATCTTTTGTGTTTTATGCCATGTACAGATCTGTGGCAGTGGTATGCCAGACAGGTCTGTCAGCTGGCAAGAGCTGCTACTTAAAATTTCAGGATTTTTTTGATAAATTAGTTAGAAAATTGATAGCTTGAAATTGGCTGTGTTTGGAGTATTTACTCTGCATAAATTGGAAAACAGTACAAATCAGGGCTTTTACTTTCAGGGAGCCAGTTACCAGCACACCACTGGAAACACATTCGTAAGTAATATGCATCCTGAATCCCCAGGAGTTTGCTTTATTGTTGAGGGATAAGACAAATACAGCAATGATCAAAACACCTGGCACCATTACTGGGCTACAATCCATGTTAAATTCTGATGCTTAAGTCTCAGTCCAAAGCAGAATTTCATTAAAAAAAGTCATAAAAGAACTTTAATTGTGTGCCCTATATATAATATGAATCCAAGGACATAGCACATCACAACTCTTAGTAGAACACTACTGTTTCTGACAACATGATAGGCTACAATTCTGAAATTCTCTGATCACAAGGTGGGTAATAATTTTGCATCACCCACACACATACACACTTTTTAATGAATGGAGTATTAATTTCAAAGAAAGAAATCACTTGAGGCAGTAATTTTAAAGAGTGAAAAAGAAAGTAGAGGCTCAGGAGAGAAGTGAGTACAATCATTGCCATTGAGGCTTCTGTGGATACTTACATTGCTAAATCTAGATTTTATGTAGAGAGTGAAAAAAATTAACTTAAAAATAGACTTTCCATAACTACTAACATCTGTAAAAGGAAAAGAAACTGACAATAACAAAACACCACTGGGGGACTTAACACCCCACTTACAGCAATGTACAGATCATCCAGACAGAACATCAGTTAGAAACACAGGCTTTAAATGACACATTACTCTAGATGAACTTAATTGATATTTATAAAATATTCCATCCAAAGGCAGCAGAATACACAGTCTTCTCAAGTTCATATGGAATATTTTTCAAGATAGATCACACCTTGGGCCAAAAATCAAGCCTCAGTAAATTTAAGAAAATTGAAATAATATCAAGCATCATTTCCAACCACAATGCTATAAGATTAGAAATAAACTAAAAGAAAAAAACTGCAAAAACACAAAGACGTGGAGAGTAGATAATACGTTATTAAACAACCAATGGACTACTGAAGAAATCAAAGAGGAAATAAAATATACCCAGAGACAAATGAAAATAAAAACACAATGATTCAAAACCTATAGGATGCAGCAAAAGCACTTCTAAGAGGGAAGTTTTTAGCAATAAAATCTTACCTAAAGAAACAATAAAAGTCTCAAATAAACAACCTAATCTTACACCTAAAGCAGCTAAAGAAAGAACCAACAAAACCCAAGTTAGTAGAAGGAAAGAAATCATAAAGATCAGAGCAGAAGTAATGAGATAGGAACAAAGAAAACAGTAGAAAAAAAATCAATGAAACCAAGAGCTAGTTTTGGAATTCCCATTGTGGCTCAGTGAGTTAAGAACCCAACATAGTGTCCATGAGGATGCGGGTTTGATCTCTGGCCTTACTCAACAACCAGAAAAAAAACTGCAAAAAAAACCCACAAACATATGGAGACTAAACAAAATGCTACTAAACAACCAATGGTCAGTGAATAAATCAAAGAGGAAATTAAAAAATACCTTGAAGCAAGCAACAACAAAGATACGACACTCCAAAACCTATGGGATGCAACAAAAGCAATCCTAAGATGAAAGTTTACAGCAATACAAGCCTACCTCAGGAAACAAGAAAAAGCTCAAATAAACAACCTAACATTACATATAAAGCAGCTAGAGAAGAACATATGAGACCTAAAGTTAGCAGAAGGAAAGAAATCATAAACATCAGAGCAGAAATCAATGAGATAGAAATGAAGAAAACCATAGAAAAGACCAATGATACTAAAATCTGGTTCTTTGAAAAGATCAACAAAATCAATAAACTCTTAGACTCATCAAGAAAAAAGAGAGGACTCAAATCAATAAAATTAGAAATGAAAAAGTTGAAGTTACAATGGACATCACAGAAACACAAAGGATCTTAAGAGACTGCTAATGCAATGAAATGCCAGTAAAGGAGAAAACCGAGAAGAAATGGACAAATTCTTAGAAAAGTACAAATCTTCCAAGACTCAACCAAGATGAAATAGAAAAGATCAATGGACCAAACACAAGTACTGAAATTGAAATTGTGATTTAAAAACTTCCAACAAACGAAAGTCCAGGATCAGATGGCTTCACAGCTGAATTCTAACAAACATTTAGAGAAGAGCTAACACCTATCCTTCTGAAACTACTCCAAAAATTTGCAGAGGAAGCAACACTCCCAAACTCATTTTATGAGACCATCATCACCCTGATACCAACACCAAACAAAGATACTTAAAGGCCAATTTCACTGATGAACACAGATGCTAAAATCCTCAACAAAACACTAGCAAATTGAATCTGCCAATATATGAAAAGGATTGTACACCATGATCAAGGGGAATTTATCCCAGGAATGCAAGGATTCTTCAATATCCACAAATCAGTGTGATATACCATATTAGCAAACTAAAGAATAACAACCATATGATCCTCTCAATAGATGCAGAAAAAGCCTTTGACAAAATCCAACACTGACTTTTGATAAAAACCCTTCAGAAACTGGGCATAGAGGGAACCTATCTCAACATAACAGCCATATATGACAAAACTAGAGCTGACATCATTCTCAATAGTGAAAAGCTGAAAGAATTCCCACTGAGATCAGGAACAAGACAAGAATGTCTGCTCTCACCACTACTATTCAACATAGTTTTGGAAGTCCTAGCCACAGCAATCAGAGAAGAAAAAGAAACCAAATTGGAAAGGAAGTAAAACTATCACTATTTGCAGATGACATGATACTATGTTTAGGGAGTCCTAAAGACTCCACTATAAAACTCTTAGAGCTCATCAATGAATTTGGCAAAGTAGCAGAAAATTAATACACAGAAATCAAATGCCTTTCTATATACTAACAATGAAAGATCGGAAACAGAAATTAGGGAAACAATCCCATTTACCATGACATCAAAACGAATAAGATAGGAATAAACCTACCTAAAGAGATGAAAGAACTGTACTGAAAACTCTAAGATGTTGATGAATGAAATCAAAGATGACACAAACAGATGGAAAGACACACCATGCTCGTGGATTCTAAGAGTCAATACTATCAAAATGACTATACTACCTGAGGCAATATACAGATTCAATGAAATCACTATCAAATTACCAAGAACATTTTTCACAGAACTCGAACCAAATATTTTAAAGTTTGTTTGGAAGCACAGAAGACCCAGGATAGCCAAAGACATCCTGAAAAAGAAAAATGGAGCTGGAGAAATCAGGCTCCCTGACTTAGGACTATACGACAAAGCAACAATCATCAAAACCATATGGTACTGGAACAAAGACAGAAATATAGATCAGTGGAACAGGATAGAAAGCCCAGCATTAAACCCATGCACCTACAGTCAACTCATCTATGAGAAAGGAGGCAAGAATATACAATGACAAAAGACAGCCCCTTCAATAAGTGGTGCTGGGAAAACTGGACAGCCACATGGAAAAGAATGAAATTAGAACACTTCCTAACACCATACACAAAAATAAACTCCACATGGATTAAATACCTACATATAAGACCAGATACTATAAAACTCCTAGAGGAAAACCTAGGCCAAACACTCTCTGACATAAACCACAGCAACATCTTCTCAGATCTTCCTCCTAGAGTAATGACAATAAAAAGAAAAATAAATAAATGGAACTTAATTAACTTCAAAGTTTCTGCATAGCAAAGGAAACCCTAAACAAAACGAAAGGACAACCCACAGAATAGGAGAAAATCTTTGCAAATGAATCAACTGACAAGGGATTAATGTCCAAAATTTTTAAATACCTCCTGCAACTCAATACCAAAAAAAAAAAAAACAAAAAAACAAAAAAACAAAAAAAACAAAAACAAAAAAAAAACGAACAACCCCATCAAAAAATGGGCAGAAGATCTAAACAGACAGTTCTCCAAAGAAGACATATAGATGGCCAAAAAACACCTGAAAAGATGTTCAACATCACTCATTATTAGAGAAATGCAAATCAAAACCACTATGAGGTACCACCTTACACCCACCAGAATGGCCATCATCAAAAAGTCTACAAACAAATAAGTGCTGGAGAGGGTGTGGAGAAAAGGGAACACTAGTACACTGTTGGTGGGAATGTAAATTCATGCAACCGCTGTGGAAAACAGTGTGGAGATTCCTCAGAAAACTAAACATAGAACTACCATTTGATCCAGCAACCCCACTACCGGGCATCTATCCAGAGAAAACCATGACTCGCCAAGACACATGAACTCCAGTGTTCATTGCAGCAGTATATACAATAGCCACGACATGGAAACAACCTAAATGTCCACCAAGAGAAGAATGGATAAAGAAGATATGGTACATATACACAATGGGAATATTATTCAGCCTTTAAAAGGAAAGAAATAATGGCATGGACCTAGAAATTATCATGCTAAGTGAAGTCAGTCAGATAATGAGACACCAATATTGAATGCTATCACTTACATATGGAATCTAAAAAATTCTAGAGAGGGTGTGGAGAAAAGACAACCCTTATGCAGTGTTGGTGGGAATATAAATTGTTGCTGCCACTTTGGAGAATAGTATGGAAGTTCCTCAAAAAACTAAAAATAGTCCTATCATATGATCCTGCACTTGCACTCCTGGGCATATATCCAGAGAAAACCATAATTTGAAAAGGGATGTGCACCACAGTGTTCACTACAGCACTGTACAATAGCCAAGACATAGAAGCAACCCAAATGTCCATCGACAAAGGGACAGATAAAGAAGATGTGGTACATGTATACAATTGAATATTACTCAGCCATAAAATGATGAAATAATGCCATTTGCAGCAACATGGATGGACCTAGAGACTATCATACTAAGTGAAAGTCAGAAAGAAAAACATACAAGATCATTGGTATGTGGAACCCTGAAAATGATACAAACAAACTTATTTACAAAACAGAAACAGACTTACAGACTTCAAAAACAAACTTATAGCTACCAAAGGGACAGGTGGAGGGGAGGGATGGTTAGGGGTCTGGGATTTTTATATGCACCCTATTGTATATGAAATGCATGTTCAACAGGGATGTGTTATATAGAACAGGGAACTCTACACAATATTCTGTGATAACCTATATGGGAAAAGGATCTGCAAAAGAATGGGTATGCATGTGTGTATAACTATCACTTTGTTGTATAGCAGAAATTATAACATAGTAAATACTTCCATAAAACATTAAAAATGGGAAAAATAAAAACACCATTTTCTGAACTTCTATAATCAATAAGTAGCCCCAGACAGAACCCATTTGGGACCCATAACCTCATAAGGGAATTCTACTTAACAAGGACTTGCATCTGAGTGACTCCAGGTCTTTCGGGAGAAAGAAAGAAATCTTCCCTGGAGAAATGAAAACATCTTTCATAGAAATTATAGAAAGTATCCCCCAGAAGAAGGGAGTTCCCAAACAAAAAAAAAATCACCAAATATATGAAAAAAAAAACATCCTGAGTAAGAGAAAACAAAGAAAAAGCTACAATGACAAGCCACATCTATAATTACTTCAGACACAGTATATGCATATACTTATTAGATGTAGAATAATTAGGTATATAAAATATATTTGAAGAACCAAAAGGGAGTATAAGAAATGAGTAAGAATCTATTAAGCAGATTTGAAAAAGGTATAATTTCTTGGAATAAAGTATGTAAAAATTTAGTTGTTAAAGCCTTATAGAAAAGTTAAAGAGCATAACGAAGTCAGATGAAATTATTTGTGAACTGACAGGTGGATTTGTACAGTTTGGGACTACTTTTTAGACATCAGGCATAATACTTTAGACATTTCTTTATTTAGGAATTATATACCAAAATTTTTAAGAACTTGAAAACATCCTCATTTCATTATTCTTTATATTTCCAACTTTTTATTATGAAAATATTTTAAATATAGAATGGTTGAAAAAATAGTACAAAGCTAAAACTTAGCATGTGTAAAAGTAAATTTATATACTTATATTTTTGCTGAAGCACCTCAAGGTAAATTGCAAAGGTCATGATGCTTCACCCTTAAACATTTCAGTATGTATCTAATTAAGGGTGAGAAAATATGAGATTTCAAGGCATGAAAGATTGAGTTGAAAGGTTCAATAACCAACCAACTAGAATTCAGATGAAACTAAGATAAATAGTGAAGGAGAGGCAGTATTTCAAGGAATAATGTTTTAGATTTCCTAAAATGGATAAATGATAACATTGTTAAGATTAAGGATACCCAATGAAAACCAAACAAGATAAATTAAAAAACTCCATACCTATATATAATATACCAAAGAAAAAGAGAAGATCTTAAAGTCAGCTGGAAGTTCTTAAAAGTAGAATGCTTAAAAGGAAAAAAAAAAAAAGAGACTTACTAAAAATCTCAACAGCTACAAAATGAACAAGCAAGCATTTGAATAGTGTTTTCCAAGTGCCGGGGGGGTGGTGGTCAGTGGAAACACATCTGTCTAGGAACCATGAGGTTGCGGGTTCGATCCCTGGCTTCGAACCCACAACCTCATGGTTCCTAGTCACTCAGTGGGTTAAGCATTGCCATGAGCTGTGTTGTAGGTCACAGATGCGGCTTGGATCTGGCTTTGCTGTGGCTCTGGCGAAGGCTGGCAGCTATAGCTCTGATTAGACCCCAGCCTGGGAACCTCCATATGCTGCGGGTGTGGCCCTAAAAAGACAAAAAAAAAAAAAAAAAGTGCTGGGGGGAAATTATACTTCCTGTTGTTTAACTGTAAAAAAAAATTTTTTTTTCAAGAATGAGGTTGAACTTTAATCTTGTGATTATATTTAGCATTCTAACACCATGAAAAAGACACCAGACAAATCCAGGAAATGAAGAAGTAATTATTTGGATGTGAGATTTTAATCATAATTTATAAAATGATAAAATTAGAAATAGATTTCCAAACTAGTAAAAGGTGAAAAAGGGAACGAGTGAAGAATCTTATTAGTTAAAAATAAGGCAAAGAAGATATAAAAAGTAAACAGCGAAAACACAGATCATACTGATATAAATAAAGCAAAAAATTTCACCACAATAAATGGGAATGAAATGAAATTTCCTGTTCAAAGCCAATGATTTCCTGACTTGATTAAAAAAAAGTCCAGCTGTGAGTTCCCATTGTGGCACAGTGGAAACTAATCTGACTAATATCCAGGAGGATGTGGTTTGATCCCTGGCCTCTCTCAGTGGGGTTGAGATTTTAAAATGTTGGTGCATTAAAAAAGAAGACAGTTTTAAATTAAAAGAAGCTAAAGAGATTTAACAACCAAAATAATGTGAACCTGATTTTAAGGCAGTAAATTTAGGGGGATATATAAGCTATTAATGTATTTTGAGAGCAATACATTAAGAAATTTTGAATATGGGCAAAATACTAGATATTATGGAAATATTGTTACTGTTTTCTTCAGTGTACTATGATATTATGATTAGGCAGAATAAAGTCTGTCATGATATATGTGACTTACCTTCAGATAGTTCAGCAAAAATTTTTATTGAGAGCAGCGTTGATGTGAGCTGTGGTGTAAGTCACAGACTTGGCTCGGATCCCCTGCTTCTGTGGCTGGGGATCTACAATGGGAGTTACAGTTGCCAGTGGTGTATTACTATAAAATAATAAAAGCTGCTGTGCTGTATTACTATAAAATTGATTTTAAGATGAAAATCATTAGCAAAAATTAGAAGTATAAATATTTTAATTCCCTAGGAATATGTATTGAATCTAAAATTGTAATTGCCTACTAAAATAGCTTAAACAAGAAAACAGAATAAAGATTAATGATGTTGGGTAGCTTTTCATGTATTTATTGTAATCAATCCATAGTCTTTGGCAAAATATCTATTCAAATAATTTGTCTGTTGAGTTAGATTGTTTTCTTATTAATGGATTTACATTTTTATGCAATTCTAGATACTATTTCTTTTTAATTACGCTTTTCTTTTTCTTTTTATGGCTGCTCCTGTGGCATATGGAAATTCTAAGGCCAGGGGTCAAATCAGAGCTGCATTTGTGGACTATGCCACAGCTTGATAACATGAGATCTGAACCTTTCATCTCTTCAGTATTTGCTTCATGCAATTTGAATCTATTATTATATACATACACATTGAAGATTTTTAAGTCATTTTGATGAATTTATTCCTTTATTATTATGAAATTACCCCTGGCAATATTTCTTGCCCTGAAATCTTTGTTTGATGTTCATATAGCCACTCTTTCTTTGGACTAGTGTTAACATGGTATTTCCTAATTCTTTTGTTTTTAACCTATATTGTTTTGTAATTAAATATATTGCACATAGCATACAGTTCAGTTGCATTTTTAAATTCAATATGGCAATCTCTGCTTTTAAGATAGATGTTTAGATTTTTTATATTTAAATATGGTTCTTAATATTGTTTTCTGTATTTTCTTTTTAAAATCTTTAAAAAATTTTTTAAGTTGTTTTATTGAGATTAGTTGATTTACAAGGTTGTGATAATTTCATGCTGTACAACATGTACACACACTCATTCTTTTTCAGATTCTTTCCTACATAGATTATCATAGAATATTGGGTAGAGTTCTCTGTGCTTTACAGCAAGTCCTCGTTGGCCAGTCATTCCATATCCCTCAGTGTAAATATGCCAGCCCCAAACCCCCAGTCTACCCCTCCCTACACCCTTCATGTCCACTTTTGTAACCATAAGCTTTTCCGTTTGTGGGTCTGTTTCTGTTCCACAAATAAGTTTCTTTGTATCCTATTTTTAGATTCCACATATGTAAGTGATATCATATGATGCTTGTCTCTCACTTCACTTAATACGATACTTTCTAGGTCCATCTTTAAAATGTCCACGTTGCTGCGAATGTCATTATTTCATTCTTTTTTGTGGCTAATATTCCAGTGTATACATGTACATCTTTTTAAAATCTATCATCTCCACAGTTGTTTTCTATTTGCCCCACATGCTCTTCCTTTCTCCCTCTTTACCTACTTTGTATTAAGTATTTATTATTTATTCTATAATAGACTTATTCACTATAATTTTCAGTGATTACATAGGCATTTAATATACCTTTTAATTTATGAGAGTTTTCTTACAAATAGTATCACTTCACATATATTGTGAACATTACAAAAATATTCTGTTTTCCCTCTTGACTTCTGTGCTATTGCTGTCATGCACTTAGTTTTATGTTATAGATCCTATGGATTATATGTATATTTATGTATATATAATGTATGAATATAATTCTTGCTTTGAAGAGTCAGTGATCACCCAAAAAATTTTAAGATTAGGAAAAATTATATTCTTCTATATATTTACCATTTCCAGTGCTTTTCATCTATTTGTATAGATTCAAATATTCATCTGGTAACATTTTCTTTCCGACTGAAAAATTTCATTTATCGGAGTTCCCGTCGTGGCGCAGTGGTTAACGAATCCGACTAGGAACCATGAGGTTGCGGGTTCGGTCCCTGCCCTTGCTCAGTGGGTTAAGGATCTGGCGTTGCCGTGAGCTGTGGTGTAGGTTGCAGACGCGGCTCGGATCCTGCTTTGTTGCTGTGGCTCTGGCGTAGGCCAGTGGCTACAGCTCCCATTCGACCCCTAGCCTGGGAACCTCCATATGCCGCGGGAGCGGCCCAAAGAAATAGCAAAAAGACAAAAAAAAAAAAAAGAAAAGAAAAATTTCATTTATCATTTTTTTGTAGTGCTAATCTACTGGCAATCAATTTCAGTTTTTTATGTCAGGAAAGGATTTTTTCTTTTTTGAAATTTTTTTTTCAGACTATAGAATTCTAAATGGAATTTATTTTTCTTTCAATAACTTAAAATATCACTCCACCGTATTGTGGCTTTGTTTCTAATGTCTGCCATTATTATTTATGTGTAATATCTTTTTTCCTTGGCTACTTTTAAGATTTTCCCATTATGATTAATATTTGACCATCTGACTGTGACATGCTGTGATGCTGTTTTCTTCATACTTGCTTTCTTTGGCTTTCTTGGAATTTCTTTGTTCTGTTTCTAGTCTTCATTAATTTTGAGGAAAAAATCTGACATTGTTTCAAATATTTTCTCTATCCTCTCTTTTCTGCAATTCAAATTACATGCATTTAGCCCACTTGAAATTATTCCATAGCTCACTGATGCTTCATTAGGTTTTGTCTTTTTTTCTTTCATTTTAGTTTATATTACTTTGTTTGTAAATTAATATTTTCTTCTCCATTATATAATCTGCTGTTATCCCAACCAGGATAACCAGTTAGTACTTTTACTATCTTTAGAATTTTATTTGGGGTATTTTAAAATATCTTCTATTTCTTTTTGTATTGATTAATTCCTCTCTCTTCTTGAGTCATGTTTATTGCTATTAGCCATTTCAATGTATTTGCCTATTGATGTTATTATTTGTGTCATTGCTGGATCTATTTCTCTTGATTGAATTGAGTTTCATCCTGGTTTTGTGCCATATTTTACTGTTTCTTTGTGTGCCTTATATTCTTTTAAAAATTGAAGCATAGTTGATTTACAATATTGTATTAGTTTCAGGTGTGCAGCAGAGTGATTTATTTTTATGCTTAAAATCCATTATAGGTTATTACAAGGTATTGAATACAATTTCCTGTGCTTAGCAGTAATTCTTTGTTGCTTATCTATATTATGTATACTAGTTTATATCTGTTAATCTCATACTCCTAATTTGTTCCTCCCCTCTACCCTCCCTCATTTGGTAAGCATAAGTTTGTTTTCTATGTAAGTCTGTTTCTGTTATGTAGACATATATTCACTTATTTTTTAGATTCCACATAAAAGTAACCATAGTTGTCTTTCTCGGACTTAGTTCACTTAGTATGATATTCTCTAGGTTCATCCATGTTTCTGCAAATGGCAATGTCATTCCTTTTTATGAGTAATATTCCATTATATATGTATACATGTGTGTGTACAAACAATGCATATATGTATATAATGGAATACTATATTCCCTGAAATGGAATATATGATATACATGGATGGAATGGAATATATAATATTCCATTTATTCTTTACCCATTCATCTGTTGATGAACACTTATATTGCTTCCATGTCTTGGCCATTTGAAAATGGTGCTGCTATAAACACTGGGTGCATGTACATTTTCAAGTTAAAGTGTTTTCATCTTATCTCGATGTATGCCCAGGAGTAGGATTGCTGGATCATATGATAACTATTTCTAGGTTTTTTTGAGGAAACTTTGTACTGTTTTCCACAGTGGCTGCACCAATTTACATTTCTACCAACAGTGTAGGAAGATTCTTTCCTCCACACACTCTCCAGCATTTATTATTTGTATACTTTGATGATAGCCATTTTGACTGGTGTGAGATGATACGTTATTGTTGTTTCAGTTTGTGTTTTTCCAATAATTAGCAATAATTTCATGTGTCTGTTGGCCATCTGTACATCTTCTTTGGAGAAATTATCTATTTTTAGGTGTTCTGTCCATTTTTCAATTTAGTTTTTTTTTTTTTTTTGTATCTTTTATATATTAACTCTTGGTCAGTCATATTGTTTGCAGATATGTCTCCCGTTCTGTAGGTTGTCTCTTCATTTTATTGATGGTTGCCTTCACTGTGCAAAAACTTTTAAGTTTGATTAGATCTTATTTATTTTTGCTCTCATTTTTTTGCCTTGGGAGATTGATATAAGAAAATATTGCTCTGATTTATATCTAAGTATGTTTTGTCTATGTTCTTTTCTAGGAATGCCTGATAAATTTTGGTTGGATGCTAAGCATATGTCCTTTTTTTAAAACTTTTGGGAGCATATTTTGTGGCAGTCTATTAAATATTGTTGGGCTTTGGGAGATAGTAAATGTTAATTGCAATCAATTTTATCCATTTATTTTTGCTTTAAAGTTAGGTTATTGCAGTTCCAGAATAGCCTATAGGCCCTGGCTATTTTGATTTCACCATTGAGGCACTATACTTCCATGTCATGTCTACTAGGAAATTTTCCACTCTGGCTATGGGAATGGAAACTATTTGGGGCCCTGTGAGATGCTAAAAATTGTTTTTCCTACTGTTTTCTGGAGGTTCTTTCCCCAGTCTCAGCAGTTCCCTCATATGTATTTGCAGATCAATATTCGGCCAAAGACTCAAGACGACCTATCAGAGGATCTCTGGAACTCTCTTTTCAGCAGACTCCTCTTCAGGATTTTGCTCCAAAATTCTAGCTCCCTTGGTTTTTCTGAACTAAGAATTGAGACAAACTGCTAGATTTTGGGGGGTTTCCCCTCCTTGTGCTATGGCATGAAAACTTTAAGCAATGAACTATGGTACTTAAAGTTCTCTCCTTGCTTTTTCCCTTGCTCTCAAAGATCACCATGCCAGGCTTTCTGTTGCTCAAAAAGCAAAAAAAAAAAAAAAAAAAAAATCATTTTCAATATGCGGTTTTTTCTTATATTAAGGTAGGAAAGTAAATTTAGTCTCTTTTCTTCTGTCATTCCTCTGACATACTAAATTTTAAGTGAATATGGAAAAGAAAAAGAACAGGAGTAAGCAAGGTACTCTTGAAGAACCGCCAAATAAGTGAATTTTCTTAATATCTATCAAGACATTACAAATAATAAGACAATCTAGTTGCCATAAATGGATGGAAAATTAAAATAAAAACAAGAAAGGGATTCACATGTTTGTATACATTTAATGTATATCTGGGGGAAGAATGAATTATTTCATATATAATGTTAGGACTTATTACCAATCTTGGAAAAAGTTTGAATCCATCTCTACCTTATACCATATACAAAAACCAACCTGACTATGGAAATGAAAACTACCCCCTGGATCAGGTAGAAATAAATGTCCAAGAATAATAGCAGCAGCTTTGTTCATAATAACAAGTTAAAAATAATCCAAGTATCCATCAACAAGAGAATGGATAGATTTAAGTTCAGTATAGTCAGGGGGATGCTATGCAGAGGTACAAATAAATGAATTAAAACTACACCCATGAACATGGATGAATCTGTGAAATATAATCTGATTGAAAAGAAGTCACAAAAGAATACCAGCAGTATGATATAATTTTGTGCAAAGTATAAATCAAATAAAAATGAAATAAAGATACTATTTAAACATATCTGTATTGACAAAACTATAATGAAAGCAGTTGGGATAATAAAATTTGGGGAATAGTTGTAGTTACTCTAATTGGTGGGACAGTGTGGGTGATGAGGTTATAGAGACAGATGGGGAGATGGATTGAAGGAAAGCATTGGCGAGTTTGAATGTATTTTATAATGCTCTATTTCTTAAGTTGGGAAATGGACTTATGAAGTATAAAAATAATCATAAAGTGACACTCATAAGATATTACATACATTCTCTTTGCATAATAAATTTCATAAAAACCAAACTTCTTAAAAACTGAAAAACAGTCTCTAGTGTTATATTCTTGAGTACCCTGCAACTCCCAGGAGCCCTCACACAGATGGCCCAAAGAAATTCTCTCTGCTTCAAATAAGACCTATTTTCCCATTCTGCCCAAGACTGCTTCTCTCTACTGCCTCCCCTGTTTTGCATAATGGGCTCAGAACTCATCAAGTCTTCACACTGTCACTGCAGAAAATAGACCCTCCTCAGTTCGTTGCTCTCCTTTCATGTTTTTTTCCTTGATATCTTCAGAAACATGTAGAGTGGTTCTCTAAAACCTTTAGAATAGGAGTTCTCAATGGGCTCAGCAGAAACGAATCTGACTAGTATCCATGAGGATGCAGGTTCAATCCCTGGCCTCACTCAGTGGGTTAAGGATCCCATATTGCTGTGATCTGTGGGGTAGGTCACAAATGCAGCCAATATCTAGCATTGCTGTGGCTGTGGCATAGGCCAGGGGCTATAGCTCCAATTTGACCCCTAGCCTGGGAACCTCCATCTGCCACAGGTGTGGCTCTAAAAAGAAAAAATAAAAACAAAAAAATAAAACCTTTAGAATAGCTAAAACAGCAGTCTGAATGATGTGTTGGGCAGAGAGAACAAGTAAATGCTGTAAGCATACATGTTAACATTTGTGAAACAGAGTCCTCCAGAGGAAACATTTAAGAAGGATGGGAACTCTGGCTGGGGATTATAGAAAAAGCTTCAGGCTTTGGGCAACATAGGAACTGGGCTTTGAAAATTGGATAGAATTTTAAAAGATGATAGAATGAGCATTTTCTGTAGAGGGAACTGTAATCATGAGAGACACTGAGTTTTTGGCTTGATTCATTCATAGGGGAAAAGAGTAGGTAACAAAAAATTGGATTGAGGTATCAGCATAGATTTAGGATGGTATGTTAAGGAGTTAGATCTTTATTCCCTAGAGCATAAGAAGCCATTGAGGATTGTTGAATATTTACATGACCCAACCTCTCTATGAAGATTTGAATAATTGATCTTAAGAACTTACTAGGGACAAGGCACTGCATGTGTGTGTATGAGTGGGTGTGTCTGTGTGTGGTGGGGTTGCAAAAATCAAAGAATGATCACTGTTCTCATGACTTATAATCTAGTTGAAATTAAAGATTATCATCAAGGGGGGGAGGATTAAAAACAGGACAGTTTTCTTTCTTCCCTGAAACAGGTCTGTCATGTGTGGTTTCCTTATTTGATTGGAATCAGTGTGAATAATCAGACATGACCAAATTCAAGAACAAAGACAATAATGCATTTCTGCTTTGCTCAGCTCATTATAAGCTGGACTGAGTGGTAACTAGTTGGTATAATGCTAGGAGAGAGGGCATTACTAACTCTCAGGAAATGCTCATTCCTGTTTATAGGAATAACCACAGGATCCATGTCTATAAATCCCATTGACCCTTTTTTTAAGGTACAGGCCACAGGAATCTGCATAGCCACATGGTGTGTGAATCAGAATGTAATGCCCATTAGAGGATGGATTTGCCTTCCCTGGGCAGTAAGCTCCACAGAAAGAGTATCTCTCCCAGACAAGCAGTAGGTTATTGATGTGGAGTATGCCAGACAAAATTCTCTTAGGCATCCCTTAAGCCTGATCTTCAAACTGCTTGCATTGTGAATCCCATCATCTATCAGTCTGGATAAATGCACCAAACTTCCTCAGGGGTGGTGAGGTGATCTATTTATGTTTATCACTGTATGTTGACTGAGATCTTGATGACAAGGAGCAAGATGGGTCTCTCTTCCTCTCTACTTATCCATCATCCCGTAAGTGCCAACATACCCTATTGAAAAGGAAGAGGCTGCCAAAACATATGCTAAAATTATATTGTGTTTCATCTTACTTTGTAAGTAATGAGATCGTTTAACGTGAAATGTAATTTAAAAGTGCAATGGGGCTTTTTTTCTTTTCCCTTCCCCTGGTAATAGCTTCAGACTCTGCGTGCAGCTGACTGACACATCAGTAACAGGTGCAGAATGAAACCTATTCCTTTCAGAAATGAGTGTCCGCTGAGAGAGCTGGACAGAAAGCAGCAATGAAGCGGGTCTTTGAAGACTTTTCCTGTGCCTCAAGGTCATCTCCCAACTGGCTTACAGTACATTACTCTAGGCTCCACAAAAAGCCTGGCTTTCAGTGAAGAGAAATCTTCAAACACATGCATATTAAGCTCACTCCACAACAAGACACCAAGAAGCTCAAACCACATTTCTTTCCCTTTTCCTCCCCTCAGCCACTTCAGAAAATGATATGCCTTCCTTCCAGGATGCAGAAATAGAGCAGCTGATTCTGATCAAATGATGCCAGATACATTAGCAGTTTCAGGTATTTGTTATCCCTTGAGGGGTTTAACATGAAGAACTGGCACCACTGGATGAGGCTGTAAATGTAATCTTCTGGAAAATTTTCACATTCAAGGTGAAGTCACATCTAAGGCAGCTAATAGTTTTAGATTCACATATTTAAGAAGAAAGTGGTAACTGTATGATAAAATATTAGCAAAGTTCAAAAATAGAGCTAGAATATCTCAGTCTCTGCTAGGAATGATACACAAAATGTTGTGAGATTTTACAAATGTACCTAACCTGTAGGCATCCATAATAATACCCTCTATTGCTATAATTTAAACATTTGATCAATATAAAGATTAGTACAGTCGGGAGTTCCCATAGTGGCTCAGTGGTAATGAACCTGACTGGTATCCATGAGGACACAGGTTTGATCCCTGGCCTTGCTTAGTGCTTTAAGGATCTGTCTTTGCTGTGAGCTGTGGTGTAGGTCACAGATACAGCTCGTATCCCATGTTGCTGTGACTGTGGTGTAGGCCACCAGCTGTGGTTCCAAATCAACCCCTAGCCTGGAAACTTCCATATGCCATGGGTGCAGTCCTAAAAAAAAAAATAAAGATAGTACAGTCAAAAAATATAGATCTAGAGATACAAAAGTTAGGTATGTTAAGGAAAGAGAAGGTCATGGCACCAGGAGATTAAGTTTTGGCTTGTTCCATTATTAAACACTATTGTTATTATTAAATCACACTTCTGAGTGTGTTTTAGTTATTTAACACTCAAAACCATAACGTAGAAGGCAGGTAAAGAGACACAAACCTGCTTGCTTGGCTTCTGGAGGAACTAGTTATACAATCTTGAGCAAGTTTCTTTCTCTCTCGGCTTTATTTTTTCTCATCTTTAAAAAGGAAGCTATTACTAGTAATTTATAAGATGCTTATATAAAACACCTGGTATATATAAATACTTTTAAAGCTCATTAGGTGTTTTTCCTTAAAAGCTTATTTTCAAAAATCTAACATTGTATCAATATAATATACAAATATAATTTAATATAAATTTAGCTGTATATATTTTTCATTTCCTAGTAGACAAGACCAGAAAGGAAACAAAATGAGTTCTAGAGGTCCCTCTAGATATTACAAAAAATGTATCCAGTCAGGTAAAAAATAAAACAGTATTCAACATTGTATTCAAGGCAGGAATTATGTTCCAAGAGGGATTCTTTGCATAGATCCATACAGAGAAGTAATTGATAACACAGTGGGCACTACTTTTAAATATTATTTTGTTGAAGCTGCAAAAAGGTCTAAGAATGACTTATTTTGTGTCAAACTTTGACAAATACTGAGATAGTATTAAACTTTTGTAAAGGCTTTTCAGTGAGGAATTAATGTAATTTACATGTGTTGCTTTTTGATGAACTAATTTAAAAGAAAGTTTAAATTAAAAAAAAAAGATATGCAGAGGTCAATATGTCCTTCTCAACTATCACTTATGATAACAGAACCCTAGAATGAAGCAGAAAAAATTGTTCCCTTTATGCCTTCTACTCAGGTTTCCACCCTGAGTTCTTGGATTAGGTAGGGCATTATTCTAAATCTGATTTTGGTTAGACTTATATTCTGAAAATGATTCGCTAAATATGCTATTACATGTAGGGTAAACTGACCTGTTATATGGAGTTTCCTTATTGTCTTTGAAAATAATGACAAGTATTCTAGTACAGTTTATCCTTAGTTGAATCTTCTTTAAAAAAATTATTTAATTGGAGTATAAGTTGATTTACAATGTTGTTTTCTGCTGTACATAAAAATGATTCAGTTTTATATATACATAAAAGAATGCATATATATGTACATGTATGTATGTACACTTTTTCATATCTTTTCCATTATGATTTATCACAGGATATTTAATATAGCTCTCAGTGCTATAAGCAGGACCCCTGTTGTTTACCTAGTCTATGTGTAATAGTTTGCATCTGCTAATCCATCATAGGTGTTTCCTAAAAGTATGAAAAAATGCCTGATAAAACTTTTTTTAGTGTGGTCCACAAACCAACAGCACCCACACCAACTAAAGCTCATTAGTAACGCAGACTCTCACATCACTCCAAACCTACCTCATGAAGATCTGCATTTTAATAAGAGTCTGATTATTCATATCACTCTTAATATGTTAATTCCCACATGGTAGATATGGAGTGGAGCCTGAAGTTCTGCCTTCCTAACAAGCAGCCCTATAATGCTGATGCCACTGCCTCAAGGGCCACAATTTGGGTAGCAGGGTTTAAAGAATGTCTGCCACCTTGGAGGTGCTTAATACAATAGCCTACAGCACTGCTTCTCAAACTGGGTGCATCAAGATCACCTGAAGGACTTGTTAAAACAGATGGATAGGCACCCCCAGAGCTTCCGAGTCAATGAATCTCAGTGGGACCCACAATTTGCATTTCTACCAAGTTCACAGATGATACTGATGCTACTGGTCCAAGATGACATTTTGAGAATTATTGGTCTATAGAGTTAAATGGAAAATTAAAAAAGATTAACTGGAGGCGGGATCAACATGGTGGAGGAGTAAGTTGTGGTGCTTACCTTCTCCCACAAACATATTAAAAAAAAAACTACATGTAGAACAATTCACACAGAACACCTACTGAATGCTAGCAGAAGACCTCAGACCTACATAAAGGGCAAGTAACCCTCCACATAACTTGGTAGAAGAGAAAGAATAAAAGAGAGAGAGAGATGAGGAAAAAAAGGAATCAGGATGGGACAAGCCATCCTGAGAGAGAGCCATGAAAAAGTAAAGGAATCCACACCCTGGGAAGCCACTTATCTGATCAGGAGATCAGCTGGGACAGAGAGGGAGCCTCAAAGCTTCAGAGAAAAGTGCCAGTCAGATAAGTGCAAAGCAGGGAGAGAGCTGAGCACTGAGACTTGGACTATGGAGGTCAGCTCTGGGAAAAGGACTAAGGTTGGCTATGTGGAAACAGCCTGAGGGGGATAGGGAGCAGTGCATCACAGCCAAGGGAGTGCAGGAGCAAGAATAAGCCCATCAGAGAAGCAAGGCAACATTGTTAGGGTGAAAGGAGCAGGGGGTGGGACCACTATAGGATCTTTTTTCTCTGAGTAGGTGGGCTCTAAGGCAGCAGGGAACCTCTTGTGCAGGCTGCAGAGGTAGGTACAACTGATGCAGCCATTTTGGATTCCTGAGGTGGGCATGGCCCAACACAAGGGTCCCATGAAGGGGCACCGCCTGCTGCCCTAGTCACCTCAGGAGTTGCCACCATGGAAGACTGTGCAACAGAGTGCTGTGTGTTTCCCTCTTCTCCTGGGAATGCACATACCCTGTCACTGCCATTGCCAAAGGCTCTGGATGCCAGCCCCACCTCCTTGAGGGTCACTGCCACTCTCCAGAGTCCTGAAACCAGAATTAGCATGCCACCCCCACCTCCTTGTGGGTCATCACCACTGCTAAGGACCAGAAACTAGGTGCTATTTACTAGCACTGCCCATTACTGCCTTCCTCCCTGGAAGCATACGCAGGCAGTACACCTGCACACCCCCTATCAAGGGGATAACACCCTGCACACACTGAGGAAAGAGACAATAAGCATCAAAACCTAAAGCAGGTCTCTCTCACGCGTGCTCACACGTGCTTGCCCTCTCGTGTGCTCTCTCTCTCTCTCACACACACACACACACATACACACAGGTGCACACAAAACCCTCACAAGCTACCCAGGGATATGCCTGCGTATAAATAGCCCTCCAAGACTTCAGTAGACATTTGTTTTTCCTAAACTCACAGATAAGAATAATGTTAGCAAAATGAAGACTCACAGGAACTATTCCTATTTAAAAGAACAGGAGAACTCCCCTGAAGGAGCAAACAAAGAAATAGGCATCTTCAGTCTAACAGGCACTGAGTTCAAAAAGGAGGTAATGAAAATATTGAAGGAATTAAGAATGGCTATCAACAGTAACATAGATTACTTTACGAGGAACTAGAAACAATAAGGAGGAACCAATGCAATTAAAAATTCATTTGCAGAGAAAAAAGCTGAGCTAAAGTCATTGAACAGCAGAATGAATAATGGAGAGAAATGAATAAGTGACTTGGAAGATAGAATAATAGAAATAACCCAATCAGGACAGCAGACAGAAAACCAAATAAAAAAAAACCAATATAAGAGATCTATGGGATAATAGAAAATGTGCCAATCTATGCATAATAGGGATCCAAGAAGGAGAAGAAAAAGGAAAGGGGATTTAAATATATTTGAAGAAATTACAGCTGAAAAAATTTTACAAACCTAAAGAAGGAAACGATAACCGGATATAGGAAGCATAGAGGGTCCCAAACAAGTTGAACCCAAACAGACCTATACCAAGATATATTACAATAAAAGCGGCAAAAGTTAAAGATAAGGAGGGCATTCTAAAGATAGCAAGACAAAAACAGAGTCAATTATAAGGGAACCCCCATAAGGCTATCAGCTGATTTCCCTACAGAAATGCTACAGGCCAGAAAAGAGTGGAAAGATATATTCAAAGTTCTAATAGAGAATAATGTGCAGCCTAGAATACTTTACCCAGCAAGATTATCACTTATAATAGAAATGAAGAATGTCTCCAACAACAACAAAAAAACTAAAACAATACAGCAATACTAAACTCATTCTAAAAGAAATATTGAAAGGTCTCCTCTAAATAGGAAAGAAGATATATCACAAGTGGAAAGTAATCATTTAAATAAGCCAGTATACAGATCAAAAAGAAAAAAAAAACCTATTTGTGAAAGCAATGATAAATGCAAGGAACAGCAAAAAGATAAATGTGAAGCTGTAAGAAAGGATATAAAAAATCATAAAATGTAGGGAAGGAAAGTAAAAATATAGACTTTTTTTAAAGAATGTGTTTAAGTTTGTATGACTATCAGTCTAAAACAAGCAGATATAAAAAGGGGTTAACATACTTGAAAAAATATGGAACCACAAATCAAAAACAAACAATACATTTACAAAAAAAAAAAGAGGACAAAAGTATAAAGGGAAATCATACAACTACAAAAAGGAAAAGGAACAAAGAGAAACGGAGTCAATTGGAAAACAAGGTTTCAAATGGCAGTAAATACATGTTTATCAATAATTACCTTAAATGTTAATGAACTGAACGTTCCAATCAAAACATGGAGTGGCAGACTGGATTAAAAAAAAAAAAAGATCCTACAATATGCTGCCTACAAGAGACTCACCTTAGGGCAAAATACACATATAAATTGAAGGTGAGGGGATGGAAAATATATTTTATGTGAATGGAAATGACAGGAAAGTGCAAGTTGCAATACTCATATCAGACAAAATAGACTATAAAACAAAGGCTATAAAGAAGGACACTATTTAATGATACAAAGATTAATTCAACAAGAGGTTATTACACTTGTCAACATATTTGCACCTAATATAGGAGCATCCAAATACATACAACAAATACTAACAGATATAAAAGGAGACATGAATGGGAAAACAATAGGAGGAGACTTTAACACATCCCTCACATCAATGGACAGATCTTCCAGACAGAAAATCGATAAGGCAACAGAGATCCCAAATGACATAACAGAACAGTTAGACTTAATTGATATTTTCAGGACATTACATCCAAAAAAAAAAGAAAAGAAAAGAAAAGAAAACCAGAATACATATTCTCTCCAAGTGCACGTGGAACATTCTCTAAGATTGATGACATACTGGGGAACAAAACTAGCCCCAACAAATTTAAGAGAAAGGAAATTACTTCAAGCATCTCTGACTGCAATTGAATGAAACTAGAAATCAACCACAAGGAAAGAAATGAGAAGTAAGAAAAAACTGACTACATGGAGACTAAGCAACATGTTATTAAAAAACCAATGGGTCAATGAGGAAATCAAAAAAGGAAATTAAAAAATACCTTGAGGGAGTTACCTGTTGTGATGCAGCAGAAATGAGCCTGACTAGTATCCATGAGGATGCAGGTTCAATCCCTGGCCTCACTCAGTGCATTGGGGATCTGGTACTGCTGTGAGCTACTGTAGTTTGCAGAAACAGCTTGGATCCCATGTTGCTGTGGCTATGGTGTAGGTTGGCAGCTGTAGCTCCAATTTGACCCCTAGCCTGGGAACTTCTATATGCCATGGGTGCAGCCCCCGCCAAAAAAAAAAAAAATACCTTGAGACAAATGACAATGAAAACACAACCATACAAAACCAATGAGATGCTGCAAAAGCAGTTCTTAGAGGGAAGTTCAGAGTGATACAAGGCTTCCTCAAAAAGAAGTAAAATCTCAAATCAACAACCTAACCTACCACCTAAAGAAATTAGAAAAATGTAGGACAAATAAAACTTAAAGTTCACCAAAGAAGGAAATCAAAGATCAGAGACAAATCAATACAGTAGAGATAAAAAAAGAAAAGAAAAAAAATCAGTAAAACCAAGAATTGGTTCTTTGAAAGCATAAACATTATTGACAAACCTCTGGCCAGACTCACCAGGAAGGAGACAGGTAGAACCCAAATAAAATAAGAAATGAAAAAAAAAGAAATCTCAATGGACAGTACAGAAATATAAAGAACATTAGAGAACACTATGAACAATTATATGCTAACAAAAGTGACAACCTAGAAGAAATGGACAAATTTCTAGAAACATACAGCCCACCAAAACTGAATAATTTGAATAGACCTATCACTAGAAATGAAAATGAATACGTAATTTTTTGTCTTTTTAGGGCCACACCCATGACATATGGAGGTTCCCAGGCTAGGGGTCTAATCGGAGCTAATGCTGCCAGGCTATGCCAGAGCCACAGCAATGCCAGATCCAAGCTGTGTCTGTGACCTACACCACAGCTCACAGCAAGGTCAGATCCTCAATCCACTGAGTGAGGCCAGGGATCCAACCCACAACCTCATGGTTCCTACTTGGATTCATTTCTGCTGTGCCAAGATGGGATCTCCCTTAATATGTAATTTAAAAAAAACAAACTCCCTACAAACAGAAGTCCAAGACAAGATAGCTTCACAGGCAAATTCTACTAATCATAAAGAAGAACTTATACACATTCTTCTTAATTTTTTCCAAAAGATTGAAGAAGAAGGAATACTCCTGAAGACATTTTATGAAGCCATCATTGCCCTAATACCAAAACCAAAGATAATACCAAAAAAGAAAATTATAGGCTAATATCATTGCTGAATTCATATGCGAAAATCCTCAATAGAATTTTAGCCAACTGAATCTAACAACACATAAAAAAGATCATACACCACGACCAAGTGGGATTCATTCCAAGTTCATAAGGATAGTTCAACATACACAAATCAATGTAATACACTTATTAACATAAAAAGTCAAAAACCACATGATCATCTCAAGAGATGTAGAAATAGCATTTGACAAAATTCAACATCCATTCATAAAAAAAAATGCTTACCCAAGTGTGTATAGAGGGAACATATCAACATAATATAATCCATCTATGACAAATCCACAGCCAGTATAATACTCAATGGAGAAAAGCTGAAAGCCTTCCCACTAAAATCTGGAATAAAACAAGAATGCCTACTCTCACCACTTTTATTCAACATAGTGCTGGGAGTCCTAGACATAGCAATCAGAAAAACAAAAGAAATAAATGGTATCCAAATTGGAAGAGGTAAAATTGCAGACGGCATGATACTACATATAGAAGACCATAAGGATTCCACACAAAAACTACTCAATCTGGGAGTTCCCATTGTGGCTCAGTGGTTAACGAATCTGACTAGGAACCATGAGGTTGCAGGTTCAATCCCTGGCCTTGCTCAGTGGGTTAAAGATCCGGTGTTGCCGTGAGCTGTGGTGTAGGTTGCAGATGCGGCTCTGATTCCGCATTGCTGTGGCTCTGGCATAGGCCGGCGACTACAGCTCTAATTCGACCCCTAGCCTGGGAACTCCCATATGCCACAGGAGTGGTCCAAGAAATGGCAAAAAGACAAAAAAAAAAAAAAAACCCTACTCAATCTGATCAACAAATTCAGTGAAGTAGCAAGATACAAGATTAACATTCATAAATCAGTTGCATTTCTTTATACTAACAATGAAATATTAAAAATGGAATAGAAAAAAAAACCTTTTAAAATCACACCCCCGCAAAACAAAATACCTAGGAATAAACCTGCAAGACTTGTACACTGGAGGTGAAAGACTTATACACTTAGAACTAGAAAACATTAATCAAGGAAATTAAAGAGTATAAGATATAGATATCCCACAATCGTGGATCTGAAAAAATTAATATTGTTAAAATGGCTATACTATGCAAAGCAATCTAAAGATTTATTGCAATCACTATTAAATTGCATTTTTTCCCAGAACTAGAACAAGTAATCCAAAAATTTATATGGAACCATAAAAGACTCAGAATTGCCAAAGCAAACCTGAGGGGGAAAAACAAAGCTGGAGGCATAACTCTCCAATACTTCAGATAAAATTACAAAGCTACGGTAATGAAGACAGTGTGGTATTGTTAAAAAAATAGACATATAGATCAATGGAACAGAATAGAAAGCCCAGAAATAAACCCAGACAATACTGTCAATTAATCTTTGACAAATGAGGCAAGAATATAAAGTGGGAAAAGAGTCTCTGCAGCATGTGGTACTGGGAAACTGAACAGCTGCATTTAAATCACTGAAACTAGAACACACCCTCATACCATGCACAAAAATAAATTCAAAATGGCTTAAAGACTTAAGTATAAGACATGACACCATATGATTCCTAGGAGATATCTTAGGCAAAACATTCTGACATAAACTGTACATTCTATATAAATGTTTTCTTAGGTCAGTCTCCCAAGGCAATAGAAAACAAAAGCAAGAACAAACAAATGGGACCTAATCAAACTCAACAAGATTTTGCATAGCAAAGGAAACTGTAGAGCTGTTAAAAAAAAAAAAAAAAAAAAGATGGAGAAAATTGTTGTAAATCATGCAACTTAACAAAAATAAACAACAACAACAAAAAAACCCAATAGAGAAATGAGCAGTTTCAAAAAAGACACTCAGATGGCCAATAGGCACATGAAAAAATGCTCAATATCAATTATTAGAGAAATGCAAATAATCAAAACTACAATGAGCTACCACCTCACACTAGTCAGAATGGTCATCATTTATAAGTCTAAAAATAAATGCTGGAGTGGGTGCGAGAAAAAAGGAACCCTCCTACACTGTTGGTGGGAATGTAAATTGGTACTGCCACCATGGAAAACAGTATGGAAGTTCCTCAGAAAACTAAACATAAAACTACCATATGATCCAGTAATTCTGATCCTGGGCATATATCTGGACAAAAATCAATGTTCAAAAAGATACATACATACGTATGTTCCTAGCAGCATTTTTCACAATAGCCAAGACGTGGAAACAACCTAAATGTCCATTAACATATGAATGGATAAAGAAGACGTGGTACATGTACACAATGGAATATTATTCAGCCATAAAAAGGAATGAAATAATGCCATTTGCAGCAACATGGATATTTCTCATACTAAGTGAAGTAAGTCAGAAAGAGACAAATAACTTATGGTATCACTTACATATGGAATCTAAAATATGGCACAAATGAACCTATCTACAAGATAGAAACAGACTTACAGATGTAGAGAACAGACTTGTGGGTGCCGAGGAAATTGGGATTAGTAGATACATACTATTATATTTAGAATGGGTAAGAAATGAGGTCCTACTGTATAGCACAGGGAACTATATCCACTTTCTTGGGACAGATCATGATGGAAGATAAGAAAGGGAATGTATATATATGTATACTGGGTCACTTGCAGAAATTAACACAACATTGTAAATCAACTGTAATTTTTTAAAAAGAGGGACAAGTTTAACCATTATACAATCACGAAAAGCAGAATAATAAATTAGCACAGCATTATTTTTAGTTATAAATAATAATGTTAAAATATAAAAGGAAATGCACAAGAGATTGTACAATGAGCTTGGGAATGCCCAGCCTATGGTCATATTCTCTTGGGCTTGACTGTGCATTCCTTTCACTGGCATCTTCTTTGGAATCTGCCCTTTCCTCTTGGATTCCTTTCTTCTCAGAGAATCTGGAACCTATGGATGCCTGGAGCTCTACCCTGTGGAGGCCATATGGGAACTGGAGTGGGATTCAAGGGAACAGAGGCAACCTCCAGACGTTTAAACCTGCCTGCTCTCTGCTCAAAGACATTTGACTGGTGGCTGTGACCTCAACATGGTAGCTACAAATGTTTTTTTATCAGATACTGTATAAAATTGAATGCATAAAAGGCTGCTAAGGTTGTCAATGTACAAAAGAATAAGTTCTGTAGAATTTGAATATACAAAAATGGAAAGATCTCTTAGACCTTTCTTGGAAAGTGATTGAGACAATGAGGTTGTATTGGAGTCCAGCTTAACACAGGTATTTAGTATACACATTCCTCTCATGCCCTTCATCGCTATCTCAAGCATAGAGTTCACAAAATCCTGGCCAATTAAATTCAGCTATGGAAAATCAATCAACATCCACAAAAGGGGCCCTGGAGAGAACAAGCATCAAATGTTTTAGGGGGAAAAACAGATCTTTATTCCCTGAACTTATAGTTAGGCATTGTACAAGGGAAAGCAAACCACTTTGCCCTTGTCAGTCCACTGGTGAGAGAAATCCACCTAAATGACACAATCAGTGCCTTGAAATACATGCATACAGAGAGCCAAGAGTTGTAGCCTCCAGAAGAGGTGACTTCCCTCCCAGATTGGAAAGCTATAGAAGGCTTTGTGGAGAAGAGGGCATCTGAAGAAGATGTAAGATTTAGATTCCAGGGTAAAGGGGAATAGAAAGACCAAGATAGGGAGGAGAAAGAGAAAGAAGTTCAGTTGGATTGCACACGAAATGTGTCAGATGTTAGAACTAAAGGGAGGCAGGTTGGAAGGTTCCATTGGGATCAGGCAATGGAAGGCTTAGAGGACCAGCCTTCTGCCAACTCCAGAATTTCCAGCCTGCCTGGCTTGGGCACCTCGAGGACACTGGGGCAGGACTGGAGGTGGTGAATGAGCATAGCTGACAAGAAACACCTGTGACCACCAATGGCAAATATTAACACTTTTGTTACCCATGATGCTGGAGTGCCCCACCAGTTTCACACCAACTGCACTTAAAGAGCAATGGCTCTATTTCCACCCCTGGTAGCTATGTACCTGTCCCCTACTCCACTCATCACATTTCAGAAAAACACTGCCAATCCTCCCAGGGCTGATCCATCCCAGGCAGTGTGGTCAAAAGACACAATCAAGATCCAGGACACATACCTGCAGCAGACTGGGCCTGGATGACATACCCCAGGACACACACCTGCAACAGAGTGGGCCTGGATGACTTACTCCAAAAGGCAACCATACCCCCTGGCCTCTGCTTGGTAAATTCAGGGTAATAGCTGTGGAAAAGTAGCTCGTTTCATTTCTGCGTTTTCCACATGCCTCCCAAGTCCCCTACTGCTGAGAAGAGTTTGAAGTTTTCCATGTGTGCCTCCCATGAACCATTGTTGTTTTTCTTGAAAGCCCTTTCATTCCAGAATGATTCCACATCTCAGTGTTTACTCCTCTTACATCCTAACTAGCCTGTGACCAACAGCTGTCATATTCATCCACTTAGACAAACTCAGAGTACCTCCCCTCCTGACCCCAGCCCCAAACAGTCCTGTCAAGCCTCTTCACATCTGTATTCCATGGTAGAAGGAACATCATTCATCAGGAGGAGTTATCAACAATTAAAACTATGAGATACATTTCCAACTGAATGCCTTGTTAAACACATATAATCAACCCTACATAAAATGACATACAGCTGATAAGGAACCACTGGCCCCAGGGGGATGATCCCAGGAGGAAACACACATTCTATGACCAAATCTCTGACATAAGCAATGAGAAAGCACCAAGCTTTAAAAATGAGCCAATAAAATCTAACAGTAAATGGGATGTTGAAGAAAATCAGTATTGTTATAATTGGCAGATTTAAACTGTGCTCACAAAAGATTCAACAATTTGTTAAGCCCTTGTTTCTTAACAGATTTTTACTTGAAAGTACATTGTATAAAAGAATAGAACATTTCCTTCTGATAGAAATGACAATGGTTAAGGTCAAAGCCAGTCAAAAAAATCCTGTTAACCCATAATTATACTGAAGAGCAGTACTGCCAAACTCTGTCTCATCTGGATGTCCTTTGCTTCTGCCCACATGTCATATCCTACATTATCGAGATACAGAATGGGTACCTCTTCCTGCATGAAGGCTCCCTTCCAGCTTCAGACAAAAGAAAAACTTTGTGAGCTATGACGTATGTGTCCACTTCACCCTGTTCATCTGGGAGTCCCTTGTTGGGAGAGTGTATCTTAATCATTTCGTATACTCTACAGTAGCTATCTTGGTATCTTTCAAAGACTAGTCCTTTCATAAAAGTGTTCTAATTGAAAAACATATGCCTGTTGTTAAACCAGGCAGAATAATGAAGAATAAATGGAACTTTGAAAAAATGATTGATAGCTCCTTATCTACAGTTGGATTCACAAGGAAGGCTAATTGAATTTAAACCTGAAAAACAACAGAAAGATGAAATGTTTTTCTTTGGACAGCATTCCATTATATGGCTAGGCCATATTTTATGTAATCAACCTCTAATTATTGAACCCTTCCAGTGACTTTTCTTGTTAATAAAGAATCCTACAAGGAGCAAAAATGAACTATCAATTTTGTGGATGTAATTATTACTTTAGAATAAACAATTGAAAAATTTCACCCATAAATGGGCATATGTGTTTTTAAGAGTATATAAAAATTGATATTTCTAAGTGGGAATTTCTAATGTTTCACAAATAGATGAAATCTTTGCTTCTGTTTTCTGCTAGATATACTTGACTAGAGTTAGGGAATTTTGCTTTATTTATATAGTTTTTTCTCTCAAGTGTGTGCTGGATTTTATTGTGTTTTTACACACTCTTTAAAAAATTGTATTTACAATATTCCATCAATTTCTGCTGTAAAGTGACCCAGTTATACATTTGCATACAATTGTTTTCTCACATTATCCTCCATCATGTTCTGTCACAAGTGATTAAATACAGTTCTCTATGCTACACAGAAGAATCTTATTGCTTATCCACTCCAAATGCTGTAGTTTGCATCTACTAACCCCAAACTCTCAGTCTATCCCACCCCCTCCTTTGGCAACCACAACTCTGTTGCCCAAGTCCATGAATTTTTTCCTTTTATGTATGTAGGTTCATGTGTGCCATATATTGGATTCCAGATATAAGCAACATAATGCAGTATTTGTCTTTCTCTTTCTGACTTCCCTTAGTATGAGAGTCTCTAGTTTCATCCATGTTGCTGCAAATGGCATTATTTTGTTGTTTTTTTAGGGCTCAGTAGTATTCCATTGTGTGTATGTACCACATCTTCTTAATCCATTCATCTATTGATGGACATTTAGGTTGTTTCCATGACTTGGCTTTGTGAATAGCACTGAAATGAACATATGGGTGCATATATCTTTTTCAATGAAAGTTTTGTCTGGATATATGCCCAGGAGTGGGATTTCTGGATGCTCCTTTGTTGAGTCTTCTCTTTATTGGGCCCTCTGATCTGCATTTTCCAGCTCTGTGTGTTATCAGGGCTTGCTTGCTCTCTGGAAATTGGCTGGGTTCAGCCAATGTATGGGACATTTAGGAAATCTAAAAGGGTGTTGGTGGAGGAGAAAGAAACTCAGAACATCCACTCTCCTGGCATCCTCCTTATTATCTTGTCAGTAGCTACATTTCTCAACCAAAGACCATAGATTCTATTAGATGTCCCTACTCCACAGTTTCTTGGAACTATTTCCTCCTCCTGTCTTTCAGGCCTTGGGTGGCAGGGAATATGCAGGTAGCAGCTCTCCACTATACTAGTCTCGGGGTATTTCACCATGCTTTGTGAACTCCCAAGCTACCTCTCTGCAAAGAGTCCCTTCATTAAACTCTGCCACTCTCCTTCTCAGTGTTCTGTTTCTTTTTTTATTTTTTTCTTGCTTTTCAGAGCTGCACCTATGGCATATGGAAGTTCCCAGGCTAGGGGTCAAATCAGAATGGAGGCTGCTGGCCTATGCCACAGCAACGTGGGATCCAAGCTGCATCTCTGACCTACACCACAGCTCACAATAACACCTGGATCCTTAACCCACTGAACAAGGCCAGGGATTGAATGTGAACCTGCATCCTCATGGATACTAGTTGGGTTCATTACTGCTGAGCCATGAGGGGAAATTGCCAGCTGCTTCTTGGCAGGCTGGGACTAATATAGTAGTTGGTACCAGCAATAGTCCAGGGCCTTTGTGGTAGCACTCAAACATTAGAGACAATGTGGACACAATTTCTAAAATTAGCCATGGTGTCTTTTGTGAAAATGGAAGTATTTCGACCCATAGAACCTGCAACAATGGCTGATGGAATCCTCAGAAATGAAATAAATGGGCAGCTTATCATATATACATAACATTCTGATTCTGGTGGGCAGAATCGTAAAATAAGTCACTTCCATTGGTTTTCCATGGCCTCATATCCAATTCCCACACAAAAATGGGTTCACAGACACAGAGTCAGTTGTATCCTTTGAGGAGGAACCTACAATGCAGCCACAGGTATATACTATGAATTTTCCTCCAGGCTTTCCCCAGAGTGAAGGAAATAACCAGGAAAAGGAACACATAGGCCTTCTTTCCAAAAGTTACAAGATTATGTCTCTGAACCAATGTCAAGCTGTAGAGATTGACTAGTGGACTATGGTGGAAATTCAGGGTGGTGACTTGTGGAGATTAAATGACACATGGTGTTCTGGACTAAATCCATCTCTCCATCATTCTAGTGGGACCAATCATAGTTTGTCCCATTCAAACATTTAGCCATCCGCCAAAGAGATACAGGAATGGTAGTTCTTAACACAGCCTCATTTAAGGAAATTATTTGCCTCATATAAAACTCACATGGACGTAGAGAATAATTATGCATTACTGCAAACTTAATCAGGCAGTGACATAAATTTTAGCTTTGGTTCCAAATGTGGTGGTTTACTGGGAGAACAAGCACAGTGGCCATGGGAAGGCATTGGACCTAGCAAAGGCCGTTTCTCCAATTTCTATTAATGAGGATAATCATAAGGCATTTGCCTTCACATTTATTTTTTTGTCTTTTTGTCTTTTTCTAGGGCCGTAATCAAAGCATATGGAAGTTCCCAGGCTAGGGGTCGGATCAGAGCTGTAGCTGCTGGCCTGCACTACAGCCATAGCCACTCCAGATCTGAGCCACGTCTGCGACCTATACCATAGCTCGCAGCATGCCGGATCCTTAACCCACTGAGCAAGGCCAGGGATCGAACCTGTAACTTCATTGTTCCTAGTCGGATTCATTAACCACTGAGCCATGATGGGAACTCCAGCCTTCACATTATTAGCTCTTCCACTCTTCTGCCAGAAAATCCAGAAGGACCTTAACCATTTTGATATTGCACAGAACATCAGGGCAGGCCATTACCTCAGTGATAGTAGCTGCACATAGTGAGGAAAATTGCCCACTGTGAAATGAGTGGTATCTGATTCACCAAATCAGAGCTGGACACAGCATCACTGGTTAAAGGGAGATGATCTAAATGAGACTGGGCTCCAGTAGGTCCAAAATGCACAATTAAATGCCGTAAGCATGTAGTTCACTCCCGCAAGGCACATTCCTAATACTTCCCTGCTTTTCCATCTACCCACACTGATGGCTTCATGGGGAATTCTAAATTAAATTAGAGGAGGAAAAATATGAGAACAGTTTTATGGGTGTATCTGCAGGATATAACTCCACTGGTGGGGGTGTAGGCTTGAAAGAGAAAGGGAAAGCTTCATTTAGGCTGACATTGAGTACTACCTGTCTGCCTCCTTTTCGTAGAAAAGGAAAATGCTAGAAGTGAAGTTTGATGTTAAGTCATTGGCAGTGGTCAATGGCTAGGTGGCTGTTTAGGAACTCCGAAAGATCAGGATTGGAAAATTAGTGATAAGGAATCCTGAGCTAGAGATGTGCAGATGGATCTCTCAGCATGACCACAAAGATAATCATTTCTTACAGCAGTGTCCACCGGAGAGCATCACTGCAGAGCAGGCTCTCAACAATCACTTGGAGTATGGATGTCAGTCAACATTTCCCCAGCCACAGTGCTTGCTCAGTGAGCTCAAGTCCAAAGTAGCCCTGAGGGCATTGATGGGGCATGGGCTCAATAACAAGATTTTCCCTCTTAAGACTCATTTCATTCCTGCTACACGGAGTGCCCTATCTGCCAACTGGCAAGTAGTACTCAATATAGCCCTAATCCCTGGGTCTACCAGGTAACCATCTGGGACAAGCCAATCATATTATTTCTTCTATCTTCTACTGTGGAAAGGGCAACAATATTACCTCATTAGGATAAATGTATTTTATATTAATGGACTTGCTTTCTTGACTATAATGCTTTCACCTACACTGTGAATGATTCATTATCTACTACTACAGGTCTTACCAAACCAAACTTGTGTCTTCTCACCCATGCACAATGAAGCCAATCTATTGACACCAGGTTATGGTGAAGCAAAGTGTAGCATTTATTGTAATAAGGAATAAAGGAATGGAATATGGGCAGCAAATGATCAAAAGGTTTAAATTCCCTGATAGCTTTTAGGGAAAGGTTTTTAAAAACAGGGTGAGAAAGAGGGTTTTGGGGTATGTAATCAGCTCATGGACATTCATCTGATTGGAAGGTGTTGAGGTAATCAGGAATCAATATCTACCTTCTTGTTTCTACTAGTCTGGAGACTACATGCTTGTGGTTAGCATGCAGTTAACTTCTTCCACTTGTATTTCACTATCTGTAAAAAAGCTAAATCATATGGTTCAAAATATTATCTATATGGTTCAAAATATTATCTATAGGCCTTGAGGCAAAACTGAATGTTGTTGACTTCAACGGCTAAGCTGTTATTTTGTCTTGCTTGACTCTTTTACTTTGGTTCTGTATTTTTTAAATCTCTCTGATTAAACGTGTTCTTTGGAACTCAGGGAAGGCTTAGGAAGCTAAAGTATTTCCACAAACAAAAATCAGGTGGAGGACATTGGGAGAGGGTGTGTCCATCCCAGGAAAGTCCCATAGGTTCCTCATTACAATGGTATCCTAAAAAAAAAAAATCATCTCCAACAAAGTCATCTTTATATGGCAAAAGAAATGTAGGTAGTGGGCTTGTGCCCAGGAAATTACAGTGTGCTCCATCACCCAGAGGTAGCTGGCTTGATAAAATGGTGAAGGGTTGGTTATAGAACCAGTAGAGAGACAACATTCAGCAAGGTTGGGGAGCTGCCTTATAGAATATAGTATATTCCTTAAATCAGCATTCAATATTGGGGCAACTCCAATTGCCAGAATGCATGGGTCTTGGAAGTAAAGAATGGAAGTGCAATTGTGTCTATTTTACCAAATAATTCATTCTAGCCTTGCTTTCCTTTACTGTGACCTTGGGTTTGATGGATTTGAGTTTCTAGTGCCCAAGGTGAGAAAGTTTCCACCAGGGAACACAGTCACATTTTAATGAAACTGCAGCCTGACAGTAAAACCCTACCCGTGTTTAACTTCTCATACTGCCAGACTAACAGGTAGAGAAGTCATTCTACTGACTTGGGAGATTCATCCAATTTCCAAGGGTAAACTGGATTGCTGTTATGAAAAGGGAGCAAGTGGAACTATGGGAGGCGGGGGAATCACTGTATTGGTGGAAATTTGCAGCAATGCAATAAAAACAGGACCATGAAGAACTTAATCTTGTGAAAATGAGAATGGGTATGATTGCAACACAACAGAATCCCTTCCACACAAGATACTGGAAGAAAGCAAGGGAAACATGGAACAGGTAGGCAGAAAACTTATGATGATCAATTTAGGGTTCTGACTTGTTCTAGAAACAGGAGCTACAGTAGCTGTTATAACTTATGCACAGTAGTTCTTTCCCATGCTTCACCTTTTGCAGTCTCAACTTAGATAAAGAATACTTGATGTGGTGATGCTACTGAAGTCATATTCAGCTCAGATCATTTCATTTTTTGCTTCTCCATCTGCTTTAGCTTCTCCTCCTGGAACTTCTGTTCTACAGATATTGAGCCCCTGGCTCTATATGTTTCTTTATATTTTCACTTGTAATTCCCAAGTTGTGTGTTCCAGGAGGATAACATTTGTTGGTCTGATTTCTAATATAGTTTTCTGAAGTGTCCATTGTGATATTCATTCTATCTTGTCTTATGGACAAATATATTTTGCTTCCAAGATCTCGTTTCATTTTTAGAATTTGTTTTTCCCCGATAGCTGTCTTCTCTGGTTTCATAAATGTGATATCCTCATGGAAAATATGAATTTAATGTTTTTGAAGTCTCTCCTGTTTCCTGTCCACTCAGCTGGATTCACTTCTTCAAACTGCTGATTTTGTTTTTTCATTTTACAAAGAAAAATTGAGATCAGTGGTGTGAGGAATTGTGTATCAGAATCACTTGGAAAATGTTTTCAAAATATACATTGCCAGTTCCTCCCTCCCTCCTTCAGTTCTGCTCTTCCCAATCCCAACAAAACTATAACAATCTCCAGGAAAGATGTCTCTAAGAGCCTTAGAAAATAAAATACCTACCCAGGTGATTCTGACATGCTTCCTCACCCCACATTGAGAACTAGTAGACTTCTATGAACACAGAAGTTCACAGTGATGTTGTGAACTTCCTCTGGCAGATCAGGTTATTAGCTAGTTAGCACATTAATTTGTTAGGATGTATGTATGTGAGCAGTCTGGGTATTGGCAGTGGTGACTCACAAGAGAAACCTCCTTTCAGAGGTAGCAGGCCAGGAATGTTTGTGGAGTCTTAGAGATCTGTTTAGCTTGCTCATCATCATGCCACACTTCTTAGCCTCAATTTAGCATTCAGTAAATAATTGCTCTTGAAACTGTAAGAAGATCAGAGCACTAGTTTCCAAGGGGAGTCAAGAAAGCACTAGTAGGGAGGCTGTGAGCGCCCAACGGCCCACTGCTGTGCTGGTGACTTTTTCCTCTCACATTGGCTGTGGCACCTGGGGTCAGCTGAGGTCCTGACCCCCTTTCTCTCGATGGCCCTGTTGAATATCTTTTGACTCCACTGCTGATAGGCCCCTATCTTTGCTTGTGCGTTCTCTTGAGTAGGAGCTGGATCCACCAGTCCAGAGTATGGACCTCTGGTCACTTGGCTCCTAAAGTCCATTCAGGAACATTGGGATACTCCTTCCAACTCTGACATATGTTTTGAGACTTTTGTTACAGAAATGCTGACAATTTTCAGAAATGTCCACTCATCCATTTCTACGAGGCCATCTCCTCTCCTTGTGCTAACCTGCAGGTTAGTTGCTGAGTGTGCCTATCAGTCTGAATCTAGTTGCTCACCTCCAAAAATGTTGCAAAATGCCTGGCCTCTAGATAATAATGCCCTTCCCCCCAAGGACACTGCAATATTTCCCCCTATTTTATGTAATTTTTGTTATTTTGAGGAACTTTTAAGATCAAATTTTTATCTTGAAAACTGATTTTTGATATAAATTTCAACATCAAAGTCAGAGGCTGCAGGCTTGTGGACTATAGGGCAAATGTGGTCACAGATATATTTCCTGTCCAGTACATTATTTTAATTATTAATTTCATTTGGAAGAAAGGTTGGAATCATACTGCAAAGGACATAGGACATGATTGATGTTCACCAGTATTGAGTTCTTTTCCTTTCCTGGTTATAACAGTGATTAGCTTAGCCCTTTGCAGTTGGAATGGGTCATGACATTAGTTTGGGTCAATGAAACATCAGACATTGACTATATTACTTTCTGGCTATTCTCCAAACTCTGTTCCCCCATAGCAGCAACTACAGGGACCATACTGGAGTCATGAGATTGTAGGGCACAATAAGCCTGGATTCCTAAATGCCTGTTAACCCACATGAGTCACACTTTTGCTATGTTAAGATAAATATGTTGAATTTTGAAGGTGAATTTTGAATACAACATAACAGTCTATTCTTATTATTTTTATATTGGTTTTATTTTTCACCCACATAATACGCAAACATTTTTCAATACCCTTAAAGATTCTAATAAGATTTTTCAATGGCTCTAGAATATTTCACCATGAGTGTATATACCACAATTTATTGAACTAATTCCCTATTGTTAAATGCCTACTTGGAAGCATTTTTATAAACCAATACTGCAGTGGGCTTTATTATGTTTGGCATTGGTTCTTTATCAAATTTCACTAGTGCTACTCTTATGCTTAGATAGGATTAAGTACTGTAGCAACTAACAGAAGGCATTGCTATACCAGGTTTAAAAAATACAGTCTTGGCTCAAAGAGGACATGATGGTTTACATAGAAAACCCAAAGGAATCTACAAAACAACTAGAACTGATCAGTGAATTTAGCATGATCAAACCATATAAAATACGCAAAAATCAGCTATATTTTATATACCATTATGTGAATGATTGAAAAATGGCAAAAAGTTCAATTTATAATTACATCAAAAAGTGCTTAAGATTTGATTTAAGACATAAGATCTATATTAGAATTTATAAAACATTGCTGAAAGAAATTGAAAAAAAAACTAAGTGAAGAAACACCATTTTCAACTAATTTAGAGCTAAATATTCATATGAAAAAAATGAATCTAGATCCCTTACTATACTCAAATATTTCAAGATGTATCATAAACCTAATTATAAGAACAAAAAGTCTAAAGCTCCCTTGAAAAAACTTAGAATATCTTTGCAAACTTGAGGTAGACAAAAGTTTTTTTAGATGGGACACAGCAACAGCCATAAATGAGAAAAAATTATAAATTAGACTTCATTGAAAACATTTGATATCAAAAGACATCATTAAGAAAATTTATGGAGAAGCCATAGAAAGGGAAACAATATTTGCAAAACAAATATCTAACAAATGCAACAACTCAATACAAATAACAAAGTCAAACCACCAAATAAATAATTGGGAAAAAGATTTGAACAGATACTTCACAAAGGAAGATACATAAATAGCCAATAAAGACATAAGAAAGATGTTTTTCCTCATTAGTTATCCAGGAAGTGCAAATTAAACCACAGTGGAACACCACTACACACTTATTTAGCTAAAATTTTAAAAGACTGACAACACCAAATGTTGGTAAAGATGTGGAGATATTGCAACCTGCACACATGATTGGTAGGAATGTAAAGTAGTGCAACACTCTAAAAAAGTCTGATAGCTTCTTATAAAACTAAGCATATACCTATTCTATGATCCAAGAATTCCATATAAGGAAATGAAGGAGCAAGATCAATATGGCAGAGGAGTAATATGTTGAGCCCAACTTCTTCCACAAACACATAAAAAATAAAAATCTACATGTAGAATGAATCACACAGAATACATATTGAATGTTGGCAGATGTACTTATAAAAAGGGCAGGAAACCTCCACATAACTTTATAGAACAAAAGGAGGCAGGGGAAGGAGAGAGAAGAGGGAAAAAAGGAACCAGGACAGGACCAGCACTCCTATGAAGAGGTGTTAAAGAGGAAAGTAATACACACACTGGGAGGCCATCTGACTGGCAGGGAGAACAACTGGGATGCAGGGGATACTTAAAGCCTTGGGAAAAAGTGCAGCAAATGGTCCAAGAAGAGCAAAGCAGATAAACAACCACACAGAAGATTGGTACCATCAACCAGTGTACCACAGCCTGAGACACTTGGGCAGGGTCTGGATGCTGAGGCTTGGGTTTCAGAGCTCAGTCCTGGGGAGAAGACTAGAGCTTCTTGAATGGAAACAGCCTGAGGGACTGAGGAGTGGTGAGCCACAGCTGAATGTGTGCATGAGCAGGCCAGGCCCCTCCCAAGAAACAAGATACCATTGTTAGGGAGTAAAAGAGGAGGGGTGCAAGACCTTCTTCTTTGTGCACATGCAGACTCTCAGGGAAAAGGGTGCCCCTTGCTTGGGCTATGGGGATGAGTGCAAACAACTACAGCCATCTCAGACTCCAGAGGTGGGCATGGCACACCATGACTGAGTCTCCTGACCAGGTATTCAGTCACCCCAAGGGTCACCACCAGAGGGCCTTGCAATCAAGTGCCACCTGTGTCCTTTCCCCCTCCCCCCATCCCTGGAAGCACACACCCTATCCCACCATTTCCACTGTCCTAGGTACTGTTTCCACCGCATGAGGGTGTCACTGCCCCTGCCAAGGGCCCTGCAACCAAGTACAGCCTGCTGCTCTCACTTCCCCATAGGTCATCACCATTGCCAAAGGCCTGGTGACAAGGCACTGTGTACAGGCACCACCCATTGCCCCCACCTTCCTGGAAGAATATGCAAAACACCTATCTTCACACCCCCATCAAGGGGATAATGGCCTGCATGAACTGAGGAAAACAATAGTAAGTATGCAAACCTAAATCAGTCCTTACACAAAAAAGTATAGAAAACTTCACAAGCTACCCAGGGACACTCCCACATATAAATAGCTCCCCCCCCCCCAAGACTATAGTGGATAATTGTTTTTCCTAAACTCAGAGTAAGAAAAATCTAAGCAAAATGAACAAGCACAGGAACCATTCCCAGTTAAAAGAACATGAGAATTACCCTGAAAGAGCAAACAAGGAAACAGACCTCTGTGGTCTAACAAACATCAAGTTCAAAAAGGAAGTCTTTCAGTATTTTCATTGCCTTAAGAAAGACTATTGATGTCAATACATATTACTTTAAAAGAACCTGAAACTATAAGGAGGAGCCAAGAAAAAATAGGAAATTCATTTTCTAAGGTGAAAGCTGACCTAAAGGAACTGAACAGCAGAATGAATAATGGAGAGGAATGAATAAATGACTTGGAAGATAGAATAACTGAAATAAACCAATTAGAACAGAAGATAAAAAGCCAAATGAAAAAATGGAAAAAAATTATCTATGGGATAATAGAGAGCATGTCAATCTATGTGTAATAGGAATCCCAGAAAGAGAAGAAAGAAAAAGGGATTTGAAAATGTATTTGAGATCTTCTTTGCTGGCTTCTCTGACTCCTGGGCCAGAGGACGGGATTAAGATGGTGGAACAGAAGGACTGGAGCTCAACTTCTCTCATAAAAGCAAGAAAATTACAAACGCTGAACAGCCTTCGACCAAACAGACTGGAAACTTTCAAAAAGGTATCCTACTCCAGAAGACAAAGAGGAGGCCACATCAAAAGGTAGGAGGGGCGATTACACTATATAAGCAAGCCCATACCTCCCAGGTGGGAAACCCACAGACTGGAAAGTAACTGTATCACAAAGACTCACCTATAGGAGTGAGAGTTCTGAGCCCCACGTCAAGTCCCCATGCCTGGAGATCTGGCATTAGGAGAAAGAGCCCTCAGAGCACCTGGCATTGAAGGCCAGTGGGGCTTGTGGGCAGGAGCTCCACAAGACTGGAGGAAACAGAAACCCCATTCTTGAAAGGCACAAACAAGTTTTCATGTGCACTGGGTCTCACGGCAAAGCAGAGGCTCAATAGGAATCTGAGTAGGACTTGACTGCATTTCTAGGAAGATCTCCTGGAAAAACAGGGGGTGACTGTGCCTCATTGTGGGGAAGGGCATCGGAGGCAAAGCTCTCAGAAATATTCATCAGTGTGTGTTTCTCTGGATGTCACCATTTTGGGAAAATATGGCCCCACCCACCAGTGCTGAGAAGCCCCAGGCCAAACAATAATCCAGGTAGGATGACAGTCCCACCCATCAGTAAACAGACTGCCTAAAGAACCACCCCCAGGCACACAGCCACTTCCAATCTCACCCAGAGACAAAGCCCAACCCAACAGAGGGATAGGAATCAGCCACACCTACAAGTGGGCAGGCACCAGTCCTTCCCATCAGGAAGCCTACAGTGAGGCCCCACACCAACTTCAGCCACAAGGGGGGCAGATATTAGAAATAACAGAGGCTACAACTCTATTGTCTGCAAAAAGGCCACCACACCAAAACCTATAAAAATGAAAAGGCAGAACTGTAACTCAGATAAGGGAGAAAGAAAAAAAAAAAACAAAAAACAGAAAAACAGCTAAGTGACCTAGAGATTATCAGCCTCCAGGAAAAAGACTGGTGATGCTGAAGATGATGCAAGATAGGGAAAATAAGCTGGAGGCAAAGATTGATAATATACAGCAAACACTGATCAAAGAAATATAAGATTTAAAACTTGAGCAAGCAGAGATGCAAAATACAATAACTGAAATAAAAAATTCATTAGAAGGAACCAAGAGCAGAATACAGGAGGCAGAACGAGTAAGTGAAGTGGAGACTAGTGGAAATCACCAATGAGGAACAGAAAAGAAAAGATTGAAAAGAAATGAAGGGAGCCTCAGAGAACTCTGGGACAATGTTAAACACACCAACATCCATATTATAGGGGTGCCAGAAAGAGAAGAGGGAGAGAAAGGGACAGAAAAAATATTCAAAGAGATAATAGCCAAAAACTTCCCTAACATGGGAAAGGAACCATTCACTAAAATCCAGGAAGCACAATGAGTACCATATAAAATAAACCCAAGGAGGAACACCCTGAGACACATATTAATCAAACGGAACAAAATGAAAGACAAAGAGAAAATATTGAAAGTAGCCAGGGAGAAGAAAAAAAAATAACCTGCTAGGGAACCTCAATAAGATTATCAGCAGATTTTTCAGCAGAAACTCTGCAGGCCAGAGGGGAGTGGCATGATATACTTAACATGATGATAGGGAAAAAACCTCCAGCCAAGATTACTTTACCCAGCAGGGCCCCCATTCAGATTTGAAGGAGAAATCAAAAGCTTTAGAGAGAAGCAAAAGCTAAGAGAATTCAGGATCACTAAATCAGCCTTACAACAAATACTAAAGGAACTTCTCTAGGCAGAAAAGAAAAGGCCACAACTAGAAACACAAAAATACCACAAGTGACAAGGCTCACCAATAAAGGCATATATACAGTAAAGATAGGAAATCATCCACACACAATTATGCTCCCAAAATCAGAAATCGTGAGAAGAGGAAGGTACAAATGCAGGACACTGGAGATGCACTTGCAATTAAGAGACCAACAACTTAAAACAATCTCATACACACACAGACTCCTATATCAAAACATCAGGGCAACTGTAAAACAAAAATCTACAATTGATACACAAACAAATAAGAAAAATCAATTCAAATACAATACTAAAGATAGTCATCAAAACACAAGAGGAGCGAACAAGAGAAGAAGGGAAGAAGTAAGAGCAACAAAAACAAATCCAAAACAGTTAATAAAATGGCAATAAGAACAAACAAATCAATAATGGCCTTAAATGTAAATGGACTAAATGCCCCAACCAAAATACACAGGCTGGCTGAATGGGTACAAAAACACAATCCATATGTATGCTGTCTTCAAGAGATCCACTTCACTTCTAGGGACATATACAAATTGAAAGTGAAAGGATGGAAGAAAATATTCCATGCAAATGGGAATCAAAAGAAAGATGGAGTAGAAATACTCATAACAGACAAAATAGACTTTAAAATGAATATTTTAAGACACAAGGAAGGACATTACATTAATGATCAAAGGATTAATCCAAGAATAAGATATAACAATTTTAAATATATATGCATCCAACATAGGATCACCACAATATATAAGGCAACTGCTAACAACCTTAAAAGGACAAATCAACAATAACACAATAATAGTGGGAGACTTTAACACCCCACTTACAGCAATGGACAGATCATCCAGAGAGAAAAGCAATAAGAATACACAGGTCCTGAAGGAATCATTAGACCACATGGACTTTATAGATATTTGTAGGACATTTCATCCAAAAGCAGCAGAATACGCATTCATCTCAAGTGCACACGGAACATTCCCTGGGACTCTGGGCTACAAACAAAGCCTCAGTAACTTCAAGAAAATTGAAATCTTATCAAGCATCTGCTCCAACCACAAAGCTATATGACTAGAAATCAAAAACAAGAAAAAACTGCAAAAAAAAAAAACACAAAAACGTGGAGGCTAAACAACATGCTACTAAACAACCGATGGTCACTGAAGAAATCAAAGAAGGAATTTAAGAATACCTAGAAGCAAACGACAACAAAGATATGACACGCCAAAACCTATGGGATTGCAACAAAAACAATCCTAAGAGGAAAGCTTATAGCAATATAAGCCTACCTCTGGAAACAAGAAAAAGCTCAAATAAACAACCTAACTTTATATCTAAAGCAGCTAGAGAGAGAAGAACAGACAAGATCTAAAGTTACCAGAAGAGAAATCATAAAGATCAGAGTAGAAATCAATGAAATATAAATGAAGAAAACCATAGAAAAGATCAATGATACTAAAAGATTGTTCTTCGAAAAGATCAACAAAATTGATAAACCCTTAGCCAGACTTAGCAAGAAAAAAAAAGAGAGAGAGAGGTCTCAAATCAATAAAATTAGAAATGAATAAGTAGTTACAACAGACATCACAGAAATACAAAGTTTCATAAGAGACTACTACATCAACTATATGCCAATAAAATAGAAAAACTAGAAGAAACGGAAAAATTCTTAGAAAAGTAAAAATCTTCCAAGACTCAACCAAGATGAAATAGAAAAGATCAATGGACCAATCACAAGTATGGAAATTGAAACTATGACTAAACAATTTCCAACAAACAAAAGTCCAGGATCAGATGGCTTAACAGGCGAATTCTAGCAAACATTTAGAGAAGAGCTAACATCTATCCTTCTGAAACTACTCCAAAAATTTGCAGAGGAAGGAACACTCCCAAACTCATTTTATGAGGCCATCATAACCCTGATACCAAAACCAGACAAAGATACCCCCAAAAAACCAAAATTACAGGCCAATTTCACTGATGAACACAGATGCTAAAATCCTCAACAAAACACTAGCAAATTGAATCCACCAATACATGAAAAGGATTGTACACCATGATCAAGGGGGATTTATCCCAGGGATGCGAGGATTCTTCAATATTCACAAATCAGTGTGATATACCACATTAGCAAACTGAAGAATAAAAATCATATGATCCTCTCAATAGATGCAGAAAAAGCCTTTGACATAATCCAGTATTTTTGATAAAAACCCTTCAGAAAGTGGGTATAGAGGGAACCTACCTCAACATAATAAAGGCTATAGATGACAAACCCAGAGCTAATGTCATTCTCAAGAGTGAAAAGCTAAAAGAATTCCTGCTAAGATCAGGAACAAGACAAGAATGTCTGCTTTTGCTACTACTATTCAACATAGATTTGGAAGTCCTAGCCACAGCAGTCAGAAGGAAAAGAAATAAAAGGAATCCAAATTGGAAAGGAAGTAAAACTATAACTATTTTCAGATGACATGATACTAAGAGAGTCCTAAAGACTATCACAAAAGTGTTAGAGCTCATCAATGACTTTGGCAAAGTCACAGGATACAAAATTAATTCACAGAAATTGACTGCATTTCTATGTACTAAAAACAAAAGTTCAGAAAGAGAAATTATTGAAACGATCCCATTTACCATCACATCAAAAAGAATAAAATACTTAGGAATAAACGTACCTAAAGAGACAAAAACATGTACATCAGTAAGACACTGATGAAAGAAATCAAAGATGACAAAAACAGATGGAAAGACACACCATGCTCTTGGATTCTAAGAGTCAATATTATCAAAATGACTATATTACCCAAGGCAATCTATAGATTCAATGAAATCCCTATCAAATTACCAAGGACATTTTTCACAGAACTCGAACAAAATATTTTAGAGTTTGTTTGGAATCACAGAAGACCCAGGGTAGCCAAAGACATCCTGAAAAAGAAAAATGGAGCTGGAGAAATCAGGCTCCCTGACTTAGGACTATACTGCAAAGATACAGTCATCAAAACTGTATGGTACCAGCACAAAGATAGAAATATAGATCAGTGGAACAGGATAGAAAACCTAGCATTAAACCCATGCACCTACAGTCAATTCATCTATGAGAAAGGAGGCAAGAATATACAATGACAAAAGACAGCCCCTTCAATAAGTGGTGCTGGGAAAACTGGACAGCCACATGTAAAAGAATGAAATTAGAACACTTTCTAATACCATATAAAAAAAAAAAACCTCGAAATAGATTAAATACCTACATATAAGACCAGATACTATAAAACTCTTGGAAGAAAACATAGGCCAAACACTCTGACATAAACCACACAACATCTTCTCAGATCTTCCTCCCAGAGTAATGAAAATAAAAAGAAAAATAAATGGGACTTAATTAACTTCAAAGTTTCTGCACAACAAAGGAAACCCTAAACAAAACGAAAGGACAACCCACAGAATGGGAGAAAATATTTGCAAATGAAGCAACCGACAAGGGATTAATGTCCAAAACTTATAAACACCTTCTGAAGCTAATACCAAAAAAAAAAAAACAAACAACCCCATCAAAAAATGGGCAGAAGATCTAAACAGATAATTCTCCAAGGAAGACATATGGATGGCCAAAAAACACATGAAAAAGTGTTCAACATCACTTATTATCAGAGAAATTAAAATCAAAACTACTGGCCAGAATGGCCATCATCAAAAAGTCTGCAAACAAATAAGTGCTGGAGAGGGTGTGGAGAAAAGGGAACCCTATTACACTGTTGGTGGGAATGTTAATTGGTGCAACCACTGTGGAAAACAGTGTGGAGATTCCTCAGGAAACTCAAAATAGAATTACCCTTTTATCCAGCAATCTCACTCCTGGGCATCTATCCAGAAAAATCCGAGACTTGAAAAGACATACGTATTCCAGTATTCCAGTATTGTAGCACTATATGCAATAGCCAAGACATGGAAAACAACCTAAATGCCCATCGACAGAGACGTGGATAAAGAACAAATGGTACCTATACACAATGGAATATTACTCAGCCATTAAAAGGCAAAGAAGTAACCTCACTTGAAGCAACATGGATGGACCTAGAAGTTATCATGCTAAGTGATGTCAGTCAGATGATGAGACACCAACATCAAATGCTATCACTTACACGTGGGATCTGAAAAATGGACACAATGAACTTCTTTGTAGAACAGATATTGACTCACAGACTTCGAAAAATTTATGATTCCTAAATCATTCATGTTGGGGGGTAGGGGCATGCACTGAGGGTTTGGGATAGAAATGCTATAAAATTTGGTTGTGATGCTCATTGTACAACTATAAATGTAATAAAATTCATTGAGTTATTTAAAAATAAAGAAAAAAAAAGAAAATTTATATAAAGAAGTTTTGCCTGAAAACTTTCTATTTCTAAAGAAAGAAACAGATATCCAGACATAGGAAGGGCCCCAATCAGGAAGAACCCATACAGACCTAGAGAAAGACATATTATAGTAAAAATGGCAAAAGTTAAAGATAAGGAGAGGATTCTCAAGGCAGCAAGAGAAAAACAAAGAAGTAATTATAAGGGTACCCCTATAACGTTATCAGCTGATTTCTCTACAGAAATACTAGAGGTCATAAAAGAGTGTCAAGATATATTCAAAGTTTTAAAAGGGAAAAGTATTGCAATCTACACTACTTTACCCAGGAAGATTATCATTTAAAATAGGAGAAGATTTTTCAACAAAAAGAACACAGCAATACTAAATGCATTCTAAAGTAAATATTGAAAAGTCTCCTCTAAATAGAAAAATATATATAGGCTATAACAACTAGAGAGTAATCACTTTAATCCAGTGTATAGATTAAGAAAAAACTATTTCTGAAAGTGATTATAAACAAAGAATAGCAAAGGATAAATGTGAAGGTATAAAAAAAGGAGCTCAAATCATAAAGTGTGGGGAAGGAGAGTAAGAAAATCTAGACTCTTTTTACAAAGTGTTTGAGCCTATATAACTATCAGTATTAAGTAAGAAGATATAGGAAGGGGTCAACATACTTGAAAAACAGGGCAACCACAAATAAACAATACAGTCACAAAAACCAAAACGAAGACACAAGCAAAAAAAAAAAAAAAAAAACCAAAGGAAATCATCAAACCACAAAAAAAGGAAGAAGAAATATAGAATCAATTGGAAAAGAAAGTCTAAAATGACAATAAATACTTATCAGTAATTACTTTAAATACTTTAAATGTCAATGGACTGAATGTCTAACTGAAAGACAGAGTAGCAGACTGGATTAAAAAACCAAGATCCTACAAGGGACTCACCTTAGGGCAAAGGACTCACATAGATTGAAAGTGAGGGAATGGAGAAAGATATTTCATACAAACTGAAAAGGATAAGAAATCAGTCCCAGTACTCATATCAGACAAAATAGACTTAAAACAAAGGCCAGAAAGATAAAGGAGAACACTCTTTAATGATAAAAGGATCAATTCAGCAAGAGGATTTTACACCCATCAACAATACATGCACCTAATATAGGAGCATCAAAGTATATACAACAAATACTAACAGACGTAAAAGGAGAAATGGATGGGAATAAAATAATAGTGGGAGACTTTTAAAACCCCACTCACATCAATGGACAGATCTTCTAGAGAGAAAATCCATAAGCCAAGAGAGATCCTGAATTATATATTAGAACAGCTAGATTTAATTGGTATTATCAGAAAATTACATTTAAAAAAACCCAGAATATACTTTCTTTTCAAATGTACACAGCAGAACATTCTCTTGGATTTACCACTTACTGGGCATAAAACTAACCTCAACAAATTTAAGATTATAGAAATTATTTCAAGCATCTTCTCTGATCACAATGGCATGAAACTAGATACCAACCACAGGAAGAGAGGGAGAAAAACTAACTACATGGAGACTCTTAGAAAACCAAAGGGTCAACAAGGAAATCAAAAGGTCAATTAAAAAATTCTTTAAGGCAAACAACAATGAAAACAACCATACAAAATCAATGGGATGTCACAAAAGCAGTTCTTAGAGGGAAGTTCATAGTGATACAGGCCTTCCTCAAAAAAAAAAAAAAAGAAAAGAAAAGAAAAGAAAGAAAAATCTCAAATCAACGACATAATCTACCATCTAAAAGAATTAGAAAAAGAAAACCTAAAGTTAACAGAAGGAAAGAAAGATCAGAAGAGGAAATCAATAGAGATTCAAAAAAATAGAAAAAAAAAATCAATAAAACCAAAACCTGATTCTTTGAAAGGGTAAACAAAATTGACAAACCTCTGACCAGGATCATTAAGAAGGAGACAGACAGAACCCAAATAAGCAAAATAAGAAATGGAAAAGAAATATCAATAGATACTGCAGAAAAAAAAAAACCATCAGAGAATACTACAAAAAAATTTATGCCAACAAATTTTATAACCCAGAAGCAAGACAACTTTTAGAAAGAAAAAAACAAAACTAAAGCAAGAAGAAATAGGTAATTTTAACAGACCAATCACTAGAAATGAAATTGAATATGTAGGGGGAAAAAAGCAAAAACTCCCTACAAACAAGTTCAGGAACTGATGGCTTCACAGGTAAATTCTACCAAACACACACACACAAACTTATATCATCCTTCTCAATCTCTTCCAAAAGACTGAAGAAAGAACACTCTGAAAGGCATACTATGAAGCTACCACCACCCCAACACCAACCAGAATGATTATTACCCAAAAAATTTATACACCAATGTATTTGATGAATATAGACGCAAAAATTATTAAAATTTTAGCCAACAGAATCCAACAATGCATAAAAAAATCATATACCATGGCCAAGTGGGATTCATCCCAAGTTCACAAAGATGGTTCAACATATGCAAATCAATGTCATACACTGCATTAACAAGAAAAGTCAAAAACTGCACAATAATCTCAATAGATGCAGAAAAAGCATTTGACAAAATTCAACATCCATTCATGATTAAAACTCTTAACAAAAGGGTATAAAGGGGATATACCTCAACATAATAAAAGTCATTTATAACAAACCCACAGCCATTATAATACTCAATGGAGAAAAGCTGAATGCTTTCCTGCTGAACACTGGAACAAAACAAGGATGCCCACTCTCACCACTTTTATTCAATATAGTATTGGAAGTTCCAGCCACAACAATCAGACAAAAAATAATCAATATTCAAACTGGAAAAGAAGAGGTCAAATTGTCACTATATACAGATGGCATGATACTATATATAAAACCCCTAATGACTACATTAAAAAAACGCTCAATCTGATAAGTAAAATTAGCAAAATAGTAGGACACAAGATTAAAAATCAGAAACTGGTTCCATTTCTTTACACTAACCATGAAATATTAGAAAAGGAATATTTAAAAATACTTTTTAAAATTCACCCCCCAAAAATAAAACACCTAAGAATAAACTTGACCAAGAAGATCAAAGACTTCTATGCTGAGAACTATAAAACATCAATCAAGGAAATTAAAGAGGATTCAAAGAAATGGAAAGATATCCCATGATCTTAGAATGGAAGAATTAATAGTTTTAACAGTTATGTTATCCAAAGCAATCTACAGATTTAATGTGATTCGTATCAAATAAGCCATGATATTTTTCACAGAACTAGAACAAATAATCCAAAAATGTATATGGAAACATAAAGGACCCAGAATTTCCAAAGCACACCTGGGCGGGGGGGAGAAGCAGGAGGCATAACTCTCCCAGACTTCTGATAATATTACAAAGCTACAATAATCAGGACAGTGTGGTACTGGTACAAAAACAGACGTATGGAGGTGGAACAGAATAGAGAGCACAGAAATAAACCCAGACACCTATGGTCAATTAATCTTTGACAAAGGAGGCAAGAATATAAAATGGGAACAAGAGTCTTCAGCAAGTAGTTCTGGGAAAACTGGACAGCTGCATGTAAATCAATGAAACTAAAACACAATTTCACACCATGCACAAATATAAACTTAAAATGGCTTAAAGATTTAAACATAAGACAGGATATTGTTATACTCCTAGAAGATAACATAGGCAAAACATTCTCTGACATCAACCTGACAAATGTTTTTCTAAGTCAGTCTCCCAAGGCAATAGAACCAAAAACAAACCAGTGGGACCTAATCAAACTTACAAGCTTTTACATAGCAAAGGAAACCATAAACAAAAAGATAGTATATGGAATGGGAGAAAATATTTTCAAACAATGCAACCAATGAGGGCTTAATCTCCAAAATAAACAACTCTACAACTCAACAAGAGAAAAACAAAAACCCCAATTTAAAAATGGGCAGAAGACCTAAATTGACATTTCTCAAAAAAAAAACATATTGATGGCCAATAGGCACATGAAAAGATGATCAACATGCTAATTATTAGAGAAATGCAAAACAAAACTACGAGCTACCACCTCACATCAGTCAGAATGACTTTCACTAACAAGTCTACAAATAATAAATGCCGCAAAAGGTGTGGAGAAAAGGAACTGCCCTACACTGTTGGTGGGCATGTAAATATACAACCACTATGGAAGACAGCATGGAGGTTCTTCAGAAAATATGTAACTACCATACCATCCAGCAATCCCACCCCTTGGCATACATCTGCACAAAATTATAATTTGAAAAGACATGCACCCCAATGTTCATAGTAGCACTATTCACAAATAGCCAAGACAGGAAAAACCACCTAAATGTCCACTGACAGCTTAACGGATGGAGAAGATGTGATTCATATGCACAATGGGGTACTACTCAGCCATAACAAAGAATAAAATAATGGTATTTGCAACAACATAGTATGATATCTAAGTGAAATCAGTCAGAAAGACAAATACCATATGATATCACTTATATGTGGAATCTAAAATATGGCACAAATGAACCTATCTGCAAAACAGAAACAGACTTAGAGACAGAGAAAGACTTGTGATTGCCAAGGTAAGGGGATGGAGGGATTGGACTGACTGGTTGCTTTGTGTTAGTAGATACAAAATGAACTATATCCAATTTCCTGACCCTAATGGAAAATATTTTTTTAATTATATAAAATTTACTGTACAGGAGAAATTGGGGACAACACTGTAAATTAACTATGTTTTAATTTTTAAAATTTGAAAAAAATAAAATTAAACATGTTATAAATCATAAAGAATGTTCATAACAGGTTTATTCATAAAAGGCAAAAACTATAAGATAACCAGGTGCCCATCAATAGGAAAATGGATAAATGAATATATTCATCTCATAGAATTTGCTTACCAATAGAAAGGAAAGAACCACTTACTGATAAATGTAACATCATGGCTTAATACGACAAGACTCACCTGATTCTATATACCTGAAGTTTTAGAACAGGGAAAATTGATGTATGATTAAAAAACTAATAGTTGCCTAGAGGGAAAAAGGTGGAGGCAAGCGCTTATGGGAAGGAACATGAGGAAATTTTCTCAGGTAATAATGTGCCATTTGTTGATGGGAATTTGTCTTACACAGATGTATGCATCTGTCAAAAATCATCAAATATTACAGTAAAATTTGAGGGTATCCTTTATGTAAATTTTATCTCAAAAGAAAAATATAAGAACTGTATAGAAATATACGCTCCTAAGTAATGGCAGATCTGTTGAAGTGTATAGGGGTGGAATGTACTGATGTCTGATATTCACTTCATAATGCACCAAAAATCAAGTGTATCAATGGCTGGAAAGGGATGAATAGATGGATATGTGGCAGAAAAATATTTTTAAAATGTTATAGAATTAGGCATTTACTTTTGCATAGGAAAGGAAACCATAAACCAGATGAAAAGATAACCCACAGAATAGATGGATGGACCTAGAGATCATAGTAAGTAATCAAAGAAAGACAAATATCATATGATATCGTTTATGTGTGGAATTTTTACACAGCAGAAACAGACTCACATACTTTGAAAACAGATTTATGGTTACTGAAGGGGAAAGGTGGGGGGAGGGATAAATTAGGAGTTTGGAATTAACATATACACACTACATATATAAAATAGATAATCAACAAGGACCTACTACGTAGCACAGGAAGTCAACTCAATATTCTGTAATAACTAACCTATATGGGGAAAGAATCTGAAGGATGGATAAATATATAAAATTGAATCACTCTGCCGCACATCTGAAACTAACACAACATTGTAAGTCGACTATACTCCAAAATAAAACAAAAATTAAATTGAAAGTATTTTTTTTTCAAAAAGAAAGTAGGTGTTCTGTATTTATTGTACAATTCTTTCAAGTATTCTATGTATTTGAAATTTTTCTTAAGAACATGCTGAAAGAGGTTTATTTTTCATGTAATGTTGGTCCAGAAATAGGTGGCCCAGAGCTTATCTGGCAGCTCCATGATGATTAGGAATCCAAGCTCCTTCTGACACTTCATGGCTCAAGGTGGCTGCAAGATCTGGTATCTAATCCAAATTGTAGCCAGCAGGACACTCAAAGCATCACAGCATTATTTTCCTGTCTCTCCTCTGCATTAACAATTTTTTTTCTCTCTACCAGGCTCTTGTAACCAAAATACAAACTTGCAGTTCTTTTTCCTTTAAAAATTCCTTGGAGTTCCCATCAGGTGCAGTAGAAACAAATCTGACTAGGAACCATGAGGTTGTGGGTTTGATTCCTGGCCTTGCTCAGTGGGTTAAGGATCCGGCATTGCCATGAGTTGTGGTGTAGGTTGCAGATGCAGTTCAGATCTGGCATTGCTGTGGCATAGGCCGGCAGCTGCAGCTCTGATTAGACCCCTAGCCTGGGAACCTCCATATGCCACAGGTGTGGCCCTAAAAAAAAAAAAAAAAAAAAAAATCCTTTCTTTTCCCAATCTCCACCTCTACTGACTGTCAACCTGTTTCTTTGCTTGCCTTTACACAAAACTCCAACAAATAAGGGTGCCTACATTTGGCATGTCTGATTCTACCCTCAGTCATCTTGTATCTGCAACACTCCCTTCTTAGTAGTGCTTCTGAGACACCAGTCTTCGTTTCCCTCCTCCCATTCCCCTGTCTCCTTAGAGTACACTCTCATTCTCCATCACAACCTCTCCTTCGCCCTCTTCCAATGCTGATGTCTCAATATTGGACTGACCCATGGCTCATCATTGGCCCTTGTGTCTTCTCCATCCCACCTGTTTCCAAATATTTGATATCATTCATTTGTTTATTACTCTCAAACTTATCTCTAACTCAGCCTTTCAACCAAGGTCCAGTGTCATACCCAACTCCTACAATTAGATCTTCATCTTCATGTCTGATATCTCACACATAATATATCCAAAAAAACACTCCTAATCCATTCCCTAAATCTCAATTTCTCAACTTCCCCTCTCAATGATTTCAGCTCCACACTCCAGGTGCTAAGCTAAAAAACATGGAGTCATCCTCTTCTCTCTTATACCTAATCCATCAGGAAACCTAGCTGGTTCTAATTACAGAATATGCCTAGAATCTGATGACCTCCCATTGCCCCTCTGCCATCCCCCCAGCTCAGTTTACTGCTATAGCTTTCTAACTGGTTCCCTGGTTTCTTTGCCCCCAAGAGTCTATCTATAACAGAGTAGTAAAACTAATCCATTTAAATGTAAGTCAGAAATTTCAGTCTTAGATTCAGAGAAAACATGGCAGAGTAGAAGGACTCAAGAAGCTCACCTTCTTTCACAAAACCACCAATACTTCTGAACAGCCATCAACAAACTAGAAGGTCAACTACCAAAAAAGATATCCTACACCCAAAGAAAAAGAAGCAGTCACATGGGAGGGGGTTTTCAAGATATAAGCAATCTGATACCCACTGGGTGGGTGACCCAGACTGGAAAATACCTATATTAAGAGATGCTCTTTTATAGGAGTAAGAGTTCCAAACCCTACATCAGGTTCACCAGCTTGGGCGTCTGGCACTGGGAGGAGATGATCCTGGAGGATTTGGCATTGAAGGCCAGTGGGGCTTAGGTGCAGGACATCCACAGGACTGTGGGAAAAACAGATTCCACTGTTGGAGGGCACACACAGAGTTTCATGTCCACTGGGTCCCCGGGCAAAGTAGGGACTCCATAAAAATATGGGTCAGGAGTTCCCATTGTGGCACAGTGGAAATGAATCCAACTAGTATCCTTGAGGATGCAGGTTCAATTCCTGGCCTCTCTCAGTGGCTTAGGGATCCAGTGTTGCCATGAACTCTGGTGTAGGTCACAGATGCGGCTTGGATATGGCATTCCTGTGGCTGTCGCATAGGCTGGAACCTGCAGCTCTAATTTGACCCATAGCCTGGGAACTTTCATATGCCACAGGGGCAGCCCTAAAAAGTAAAAAAATAAATTAAAAAATTTTTTAAAAATCTGGGTCAGACCTACCTGTGGTTCTTGGAGTTTCTCCTAGGAAAGTAGGGCATGACTGTGGCTCGCTGTGGGGGCAGGACATTAGCGATGGAGGTCCTGGAAATAATCATCAGTGCCAACTCACCTGGAGGCTTCCATTTTGGAAAAATCTGGCCACACACATCAGGGATGAGAGGCCCCAGGTCAAACAACAAACAGGGTGGGAGCATAGCCCCACCCATCAGCAAAAAGTTTGCTTAAGGGCCACTTAGGCACACCACTGCTTCTAATCATACCCAGAGACAAAATCCACCCCCCCCAGAAGGAAAAGACTCAGCTCCATCCATCAGTGGGCAGATACAAGTCCCTCCCATCAGGAAGTCTGACACAAGGACACAGATTCCAGAAACAAGAGAAGCTAAAAACTCATAGCCTGCAAAAACGGGACCACACAAGCTATGAAAAAAATGAAAAGGCAGAAAAATATGATCCAGATGAAGGAACAAGACAAAACCCAGAAAAACAGCTAAGTGACCTGGAAATAAGCAACCTCCATGAAAAAGATTTAGAGTAACTATAGTAAAGATGACCCAAGATCTCAGGAAAAAAAAACAAAAACAAAACAAAACAAAACAAAACTGCAGGCAAAGCTCGATAATTTAAAAGAAACATTTTTTTTAATTTTTAAAATGAAAACAACTGTCACTTTATTTTTTGTCTTTAGTCATTTTAGGACTGCACCCGTAGCATATAGATATTCCCAGGCTAGGGGTCCAACCAGAGCTGTTGCTGCCAGCCTATGCCAGAGCCACAACAGTGCCAGATCCAAGACATGTCTGTGACCCACACCACAGCTCACAGCAACACTGGATCCTTAACCCACTGAGTAAGGCCAGGGGTTGAACCCTCAACTCATGGTTCCTAGTCAGATTCGCTTCCACCACACCACATTGGGAACTCCAAGGAACATTTAATAAAAGATTTAAAGATTAAAAAAGCAGAGATGCAAAATACAATAACCAAAATTAAAAATTCAGTAGAAGGAACCAATAGAAGAATACAGAAGGCAGAGAACAAATTAAGTGAGGAGGAAGAGACTGGTGGAATCATTGACACAGAACATAATAAAGAAAAAAGAGTGAAAAGAAATTAGGACAGTCTAAGAACTCTGGGACAACTACAAACACATCAACATTTGCATTATAGGGATGCCAGAAGTAGAAGAGAAAGAGAAAGGGCTGGAGAAAATATTTGAAGAGATAATAGCCTCGAACTTTCCTAACATGGGAAGTGATCACTCAAATACAGAGAAGACAAGAAATATGATATAGAATAAACCCAAGGAGGAACACCTTAAGACATATATTAATCAAGTTAACCAAAATTAAAGACAAAGAGAAAATACTGGAACTAGGGAAACGAAACAACATACAAGGGAACCCTGATAAGGTTATCAGCTGATTTTTTTGGCAGAAAATCTGCAGGCCAGAAGGGAGTGGTATGATATACTTAAAGTGATGAAAGGAAGAAACCTGAAACCAAGAATACTCCATCGACATAAAAACAATATAACCTAATGTCCAGCAACAGATGAATGGATTAAAAAGATGTGGTACATATGTACAATGGAATACTACTCAGCCATTAAAAAAAAACAAAATAATCCCATTTGCAGGAGCATGATGGAACTAGAGATTCTCATACTAAGTAAGTCCAAAAGAAAAGACAAATACCATATGAAACCACTTATATGTGGAATCTAAAATATGGCCCAAATGAACCTGTCTACAGAACAGAAAACAAACTCATGGACAGAGAACAGATTTGTGGTTGACAAGGGGGAGTAGGGAGAAGTGGGATGGACAGAGGTTTGGAGGTTGGTAGATGCAAACTATTACATTTAAAATGCAAAAACAATGAGATCCTACTGTATGGCACAAGGAATTATATCCAATGTTTTGGGAACTATATCCAATGAAGGAAGATAGTATGAGGAAAAGGATGTATATGTATGTATCACTGGATCACTTTGCAGTACAGTAGAAATTGGTACAACATTGCAAATCAACTATACTTTAATCTTAAAGAGAAAGCTACAATATCAGTACTCATATCCTCAAAATGGTCTTTAAAGATGGTTACAATAGGCAAAGAAGGATTTTACTTAATGATGAAAGGATCAATCCAAGAGGAATATATAACAATTATAAATATATATGCACCCAACATACAGACACCTTAATATATAATGCAATTGCTAACAGCCAAAAAGGAGAAATTGACAATAACACAATAATTGTGGGGAACTTTACCATCCAGTTACGGTAATGGACAGATAATCCAGACAGAAAATCAACAAGGAAACACAGGGCTTAAATGATGCATTAGGCCAGATAAACTTAATACGTATTTGTAGAACATCCTATCCAAAAGCTGTAGAATACATTTTCTTCTCAAGTACACATGGAACACACTCCAGGATAGATCACATCTGGCCCATAAATCAACCTTGGTAAATTTAAGAGAATTGAAATCATATCAAGCCTCTTTTCCAACCACTATGATATAAGACTAGAAATTAATGACAAGAAAAAATAAAAAAACACATGGGATACTAAAAAATATGCTACTAAACAACTAAAGGGTCACTAAAGAAGTCAAAGAGGAAATCAAAAAATACCTAGAGACAAATGACAACAAAGACACAAAGAAAAAAAAACTGATAGGATGCAGCAAGAACAGTTCTAAGAAGAAAGTTTATAGCAGTACAAGCCTACCTCAGAAAAATCTCAAATGAATAACTTAATCTTACACCTAAAGCAACCAGAAAAAGAACAAAAAAACCCAAAGTTAGCAGAAGGAAATAAATAATAAAGATCAGAACAGAAATTAATGAAATAGAAATGAACAGTAGAAATGATCAATGAAACTAAAAACTGGTTCTTTGAAAAGATCAACAAAACTGATAAACCCTTATCCAGACTCATCAAGAAAAAAAGGAAGAGAGCTCAAATCAATTAAATTAGAAATGAAAAAGAAGGAGTTCCCATTGTGGCTCAGGGGAAACTAATCTAAGATCCATGAGTACACAGGTTTGATCCCTGGCCTTGCTCAATGGGTTAAGGATCCAGCATTGCCAGGAGCTGTGGGTAGGTCACAGACAAGGCTCGGATCTGGCATTGTTGTGGCTGTGGCCTGGGAACCTCCATATGCCACAGTTGCAGCCCTAAAAAGACCAAAAAAAAAAAAACCCAGAAATGAAAAAGAAGTTACAACAGGCGTCACAAATATACAAAAGCTATAAAAGACTACAAGAAACTATATGCCAATAAAATGGACAACCCAAAAGAAAATGACAAATTCTTAGCTACAATCTTCCAAGACTGACCAAGGAAGAAATAGAAAAGATGAACGGACAAATCACAAGTATGGAAATTGAAACTGTGACTAAAAAACTTCCAAACAAAAGTCCAGGACCGCACAGCTTCACAGGTGAATTCTATCAAACATTTAGGTAAGAGTTAACACCTATCCTTCTGAAACTATTCCAAAAAATTCAGAGAAAGGAATACCCCCAAACTCATTCTGAGGTCACAGTCACCTTGATACCAAAACCAGACAAGATACCACAAAAACAAAATTACAGGCTAATAGCACTGATGAATATGTATGCAAAAATCCTTAACAAAATACTAGAACAAATCCAGAAATACAATAAAAGTATTATACACCATGATCAAGTGGGATTTATCCCAGGGATGCACGGATTCTTTGATATATGTAAATCAATGATACACTACATTAACAAATTGAAGAACAAAAACTACATGATTATCTCAATAGATGCAGAAAAAAGCTTTTAACAAAATCCAACACCATTTCTGATAAAACCCTCCAGAAGGTGGGCATAGAGGGACCATACCTCAACATAAAAAAGGCCATGTATGACAAGCTCACAGCTAACATCATTCTCAATGGAAAAAGTTGAAATAATTCCTGTTAATATCAGAACAAGACAAGGATGTCCACTCCTGCCACTGTTATTTGATATAGTTTTAGAAGTCCCAGCCATGGCAATCAGAGAAGTAAAAGAAATAAAAGGAGTCCAAATTGGAAAGAAGTAAAACTATCATTGTTTGTAGACGACATGATACTACACAAAGAAAATCTAAAAGGAGTCCAAATTGGAAAGAAGTAAAACTATCATTGTTTGTAGACGACATGATACTGCACAAAGAAAATCCTGAAGATGGTAGAGCTCAGCAATGATTTTGGTAGAATTGTAGGACACAAAAATATTAGAAATCTCTTACATTTCTATACACCAACAACAAAAGTTCAGAAAGAGAAATTAAACAATCCCATTTACCATCTCATCAAAAAGAAAATACCTAGCACTAAACCTACCTAAAGACAAAAGAAGAGGTCCCTTTGTGGCACAACAAAAACAAATCTGACTAGTATCTATGAGGATGTGGGTTCAATCCCTGGCTTTGCTCAGTGGATAGGGGATCTGACATTGCCATGAGCTGTGGTGTAGGTCACATCTGCAGCTCAGATCCCATATTGCTGTGGTGTAGGCTGGCAGCTGTAGCTCCAATCCAACCCCTAGCCTGGGATCCTTCATGTGCCATGGGCGTGGCCCTAAAAAGAAAAGAAAGAGAGAGAGAGACAAAAGACCTGTACTCTGAAAACTATAAGTGCTGATGAAAGAAATCAAGAATGACACAAACGGAAAGATATATACCATGCTCTTGAGTTGAAGAATCAATGTTGTAAAAATGACTATACCAGGCAAGGCAACATACAGATTCAACACAATCCCTATCAAAGTACCAATGGCATTTTTTTTCAAAAATATAAAAAGATGTATGTAAACACAAAAGACCCCAAATAGCCAAAGCAATCCTCCTAAAGAGAAACGGAGCTGGAGGAATCAGGCTCCCCAACATCAGACTGTACTACAAAGCTACTATTGTGAAAAGAGTATGGTACTGCCACAAAAACAGACATATAGACCAATGGAATGGGATAGAAAGCCCAGAAATAAACCCAAACATCTATGGTCAACTAATCTACAACAAAGGAGGGAAGAATATACAGTGAAGAAAGTCTCTTCAATAACTGGTGCTGGGAAAACTGGACAGTTACACATAAAAGAATGAAATTAGAACACTCTCTAGAAATAAACTCAAAGTGGTTTATAAACTTAAATATAAACTTAAATATAAGACTGGCTATTGTAAAACCCTTAGAGGTAACATAAACTGCAGCAATATCTTCTCAGATCCACCTCCTAGAGTAATAAAAATGAAAACAAAAATAAACCAATGGGACCTAGTTAAACTTAAGTTTTTGCACAGCAGAAGAAACTATAAAGACAGCCCATAGAATGGGAGAAAATATTTGCAAATGAAACAGTTGATAAGGGGTTAATCTCCAAACTATACAAACAACTCATGCAGCTCAATATTTTAAAAAAGCCAATCAAAAAATGGGCAGAAAATCTAAACAGACATTTCTCCAAAGAAGACAGACAGTTAGCTAAAAAAAAAAACACAGGAAATGATACTCAGTGTCGCTAATTAAAGAAATGCAATTCAAAAATTCTAAAAAAATTAAAATAAAAATAAATAAATAAATGAAAATTAAAAAAAAAAAAAGGAGTTCCCATCATGGCTCAGTGGTTAATGAATCCGACTAGAAACCATGAGGTTGTGGGTTCGGTCCCTGCCCTTGCTCAGTGGGTTAACGATCCGGCTGAGCTGTGGTGTAGGTCACAGATGCGGCTCGGATCCCGCGTTGCTGTGGCTCTGGCATAGGCGGGAGACTACAGCTCCGATTTGATCCCTAGCCTGGGAACCTCCATATGCCACGGGAGCGGCCCTAGAAATGGCAAAAAAAAAGACAAAAAAAAAATTCTATAAGGTACTATCTTACACCACCCAGAATGGCCATCATTAAAGTCTACAAACAATAAATGCTGGAAAAAGTGCAGAGAAAATGGAACACTCTAACACTATTAGTGGGAACGTAAATTGGTGCAACTGTTATGGAAAACATATGGAGGTTCCTAAAAAAACTAAAAATAGAACTACCATATGATCCATCAATCATACTCCTGGGCATCTAGCCATAGAAAACCATAATTCAAAAAGATACATGCCCCCCCAATGTTCATTTCGCCACAGCTCATGGCAACACCAGATACTTAACCCACTGAGTGAGGCCAGGGATTGAACTCACAACCTCATCGTTCCTAACTGGATGTGTTTCCACTGCACCATGATGGGAACTCCTCAATATCACTAATTATTAGAGAAATGCAAGTCAAAACCACTATGAGGTACCACCTTACACTGGCCAGAATGGCCATCATCAAAAAGTCTGCAAACAAATAAGTGCTGGAGAGGGTGTGGAGAAAAGGGAACCCTATTACACTGTTGGTGGGAATGTTAATTGGTGCAACCACTGTGGAAAACAGTGTGGAGATTCCTCAGGAAACTCAAAATAGAATTACCCTTTTATCCAGCAATCTCACTCCTGGGCATCTATCCAGAAAAATCCGAGACTTGAAAAGACATACGTATTCCAGTGTTCCAGTATTGTAGCACTATATGCAATAGCCAAGACATGGAAAACAACCTAAATGCCCATCGACAGAGACGTGGATAAAGAAAAAATGGTACCTATACACAATGGAATATTACTCAGCCATTAAAAGAAAAAGAAGTAACCTCACTTGAAGCAACATGGATGGACCTAGAAGTTATCATGCTAAGTGATGTCAGTCAGATGGTGAGACACCAACATCAAATGCTATCACTTACATGTGGGATCTGAAAAATGGACACAATGAACTTCTTTGCAGAACAGATACTGACTCACAGACTAAAAAACTTATGGTTTCCAAATGAGACAAGTTGGGGGTGAGGGGGATGGGCTGGGGGTTTGGGATGGAAATGCTATAAATTTGGGTTGTGATGATTATTGCACAACTATAAATGTAATAAAATTCATTGAGTAATAAAAAAAATTTTTTAATTAAACAAAAAGACACATGCCCCCCAATGTTCATTTCAGCATTGTTTACAATAGCCAAGACATGGAAAGCAACCAAAATATCCATCAACAGAAAAATGGATCAAGAGCAATGTGGTACATATAAACAATAGAATATTATTTAGCCATAAAAAAGAATGAAATTAATGGCATTTGCAGCAACATGGATGGAACTAAAGATTATCATACTAAATCAGACAGTAAAAGACAAATATCATATGAAATCACTCAAATGTGGAATCTTAAAGGATACAAATGAACTTATTTGCACAGCAGAAGACGACTCAAAGACTTTAAAAACAAACTTATATTACCAAAGAGAACAGGTTAGAGGGAAGGGATGAACTTGGATTTGGAGATTGGCATATGCACACTGAGGTATACCAAATTGGCAAACAGAAACCTGCTGTATGGCAGAAAACTCTACCAAAGATTCTGTGATAATCTATGTGGAAAAAAATCCGAAGAGAATGGATTGTGTAAATGTATAACTGAATCACTTTGTTGTGATAATTTCTGCTGTACAAGACTGTACATCAACTATATTTCAATAAAACTTTAATAAATGTAAAATAAAATGTAAGTCAGATGTTATCTTCTCTGCTCAGAACCCTGCATGGCTCCCCAGCCTCCACCAGAGCAGAATGTGAAGAAATTCAGTGGCCTGCAAGGCTCTGAGGGGTCTAATGTTCCTCATTGCTTCTGGACCTTGTACACTGACTTCAGCCTCCCAGTGGTTTCTGGAAACTGGTAGGCATGTTCTAGTCTTTAGGTTCTTCACTAGCTGTTTCTTCTGCCCAAAACACTCATTGCCCAGACTTATCTTTGGATAATGCCCTTTCCTCCTTCAGGTTTTTTCTCAGGCACCTGCCACCAGTGCTTGTACCAAGACCAATACATGCTCAGTAAGTAAGAAGCATACAGAACTGTGTGATCAAACCTCCACAAACCCTCCATCTAGCCACACTTTTATTTGTCATTTAAGCTGGTACATTTCCTTCCTCCAAGAAAAAGACTTGTCTTCTGATCAACACAGCATTGTCTGAAGAGTTTTTAAATTGATTTCCCCAAACAACCTTAAGTGTAATCAGGACCCAAGGATATGAGGAGAGTTGGACTTGGTTGAAAAAGAAACACCATTTAAGTCCACTGCTAAGTCAGAGAACTGCAGTCAGGTAGGCTCTGCACTCGGGAATATAAAACCAGGACAGTGTGCTACCTAAATACTGGGTAATGATTTATAGAGTCATCTTTATTTAGAACAAAACCAAAACTGAAAACAAAGACCAATAGCAATGAAAAGAAAATAGGTCATCTCTCCTAATTTCTGCTCAGTTTCTAAGGAATTTAAGTTCAAATCTTGATAAATCTTAATATTCAGCTTTCCCCCCTCAAGACCTTGTGGGTTTATCTTTCCTCTTAAGGATGTGCCTAAAGCAAAAGTAACCATCACAACCATATGTTGTATGCAAAGGATTAAATTTATTTACAAAGGCAAATTGCTATCCCTGAGATTTCCCACTTTTCACAAGTAGCTAAGATTCAAGGTACAGCAGAACAGGTAGCATCTCTGGGTCTCCCAAACACCCCCATTTTCATGCTGCCCCTGCACTGTCATAAGTGGTGAGGGATCTAGCTCCAGAGCATATCCATGACTAGAAACTCAGAGGTGGTACCCCAATGGTTAGTTTCCTATAGTCCTGGAAGTTTCATTGCATGCAGCCAATTCACAACTTCTGCATAACTTGGAGGATAGGGGTGGCTCTCAAATATGGCCCCTGGCACCCATTCATGGGTCAGCTTTTACATGTGACACAACTGTTTCTCTACCTGCAATCACCTACAGTCAAGGAAGGAAGGGATCATGAAATCAGCTAGGATCTAGATTTAGACCACAGCATGAGTCTGATGTTGGCCACTGATGACATCATTTTTTAATACAGTTATTCTAGTTTTATTTTTTTATATAATGATTTTTATTTTTTTCATTATAGCTGGTTTATAGTATTCTGTCAATTTTCTACTGTATAGCATGGTGACCCAGTTACACATACATGCGTAGATTTTTTTTCTCATATTATCATGCTCCATCATAAGTGACTAGACATAGTTCCAGGTGCTACACACCAGGATCTCGTTGCTTATCCATTACATCATTTATGCTATCCGAGTGGGCATCGAAAAACAAAGGAGTTCTGATGGCAAATATAATACAAAGTTCAGGAAGCTAGAGAAGCCATATGTGCCTTTATTATTATTGCTGCTGCTGTTAATTCATTATTTGAATGATTTGTGTCAAGTCATCCTTCCAGTATACCTTGAAGCTGAGTATTGGTGCATTTTCCTGGTTACCAGGGCAAGGTCAGATCAAGTGTGTGGGTATGAATAATCTATATCATTCCATGGAGAATACTCAAATTAAACAGTGGGTAGCCCCCTTTCTAAGGCCTCCAGCTCAAACAAGAGTAACTCCATCCCAGCACACTACTTCCTGCTATCAATTTCAGTGCTCTTAAAACATTGACAGAAAAACCAAAGGATTTTATGAAAAGCTGGTCGAGTGCCTTCATACTCTATGGAGTCTTGGTCTGGGTGAAGGACTGCTTCCATATGGCAGTTTAATAAAATCTAATATGTCAAACTCATTCTGGAGTAACCTCTATCCCAGAGGGACACCATTCTTGAGCCTAGCTGTGCCCTACCCACATCTGTAGCTTCCTGCTGCCTGTTCAAATCTTCCCTCTCTTTCAAGGCCCAGGTGAAGATCATCTATCCTGTGAAACTCTGTAGATGACTCCAGTCACAAGGATCTTTCTTGTCTCTGAATACACATGCCACTGATTTCCCACTTGATTACACATTATTTGACACAATCCTTGTGATATTGATGTTACTCGTAGTGTGTTTCCCAATAAAACTATACTCAAAGTCAGAAACTTAAAATTTTACTTTGTTGTTTGCTCCCACCATACCTGGCATGGGCGTGAATGCATGATAGACAATGAAAGAACAGCTGAATTGTTCAAAAGTTAAAATTTAGCACAAATATTTTTTAAAAGGCTAGAACAGATAAAACCCCCTCATCAAAGATGTCTAAATTACATGTAGATCCAAAATTATATTCTTGAAAAAAGAAAGGCAAACAGAGCTATCCAGCCAAGGAAGCCAGCAGAGGATAAAAGAAATATATTTCAGCAATAGCTTCAAGTTGCACAGACAACACAATTATAGAAAAAAGGGAGGGAGTGAAAGATGGAGGGCAAGATTTTATTCCAAATTGACCTTTATAAAGCTTTTGAAGGATGCTGAGGGAAAGCTGAGGATGACAGCAGACAATGAGCTAGCCGCTGCCTTATGGAGTAAAAGAATGACAAGAAAAATAAGCACTAATTGTGAGGGAAGGAGCATATGAAAGGGCATTACATGAAGGACAGGGAGATAAAGAGCTCTGTGCTCAGGGCCAGGAGAACTACATTCCATTTTGACAGCTTTCTTAGCCAAAAGATGTAGATAAATTAGAAGATATACAGATGTGAACAAAATTATCTGAATGGCTGGGAAATTCACAAAGCATGGAAGGAGTCATGGAAAAGTCCAGATATAAAAATCTCTCATGATTCACATTAATCGCTCTCTGAATCAAATCATTGTCCTCCCTTTTCTAGAACCACATGTAGCATCTTAAGCACATATGATGTGCCTGGCACTTTACACACACCACCTCTAAGCTAAACACCAACTTTGTTAGCAGTGTTACTCTTATTCTACAAATGAGGGCACAAAGGCCCAGATGATTATAGTATAATTTACTTATTTGCCCATTTTGCAAGTATTTATTGTTGCCTTACTTTGTGCTGGGAATAGAGTATTAAGTGCCCTCATGAGCTTACATTCCAAAGCTCATGGTCACAGAGCTGGAGAGCTGGATAAGATTTGGACTCTGATTCTAAATCACATGCATAGTCTCTTTTTCTCTTCTACCCTAACAACAACCAAAAAAAAAGCCCTACAAGTGGTTTTCTTTGTAGAATTGTCAAAACAACATAATAATGTGGTTGTAAAAACTTTTGTCTCAACAACACTTATTGAAAAGACTGTTTAAGCAGAGAGAATATGAAGTGTGCTGAAAAATTGGAAGAAAGTCTTTTCTTACCTTTTTATTTAGATTCCAAAAGCAATATATGGAAGTCTTCTATGGTGGATTGGTAAAACATAAGCTCTTCCTTTTCCAAGACAAACATAAATTGTGGGAAAGGATTATCAAAAAACCATAAAAGTGAGCTTGCAAAGCAAACAAGAGAAAGAAAATATGAGATTCCAGAAAAAAAGAGCTTCAAAGCTTCAAAGCTAAATGACTGTGGTAAAGGGAGATCATGGATAGTGGCTCCTGTGGATATTGAGCCCAACATATATTTTAGGGGTTAGGGTTAGGGTTTTGACCCTTTGTGAGATGTGAAACCTAGGAATTGGCAAACTATGTATAAATGTAAGCCCTTGCACCTGAAGCCATAAGAGCTACTCCACCCTCCAAATGAAAACAACAAAACTTCACCTATGAGCTGGAAAGTTGTCTTCATGGGTCTAGGGATAAAGAAACTATTGCTCTTGGAATGGATTTACAATGAGATACTGCTGTGTAGCACTGAGAGCTATGTCTAGATACTTACAATACAGCATGACAATGGGAGAAAAAGTTATTTATACATGTATGTGTAACTGGGTCCCATGCTGTACAGTGGGAAAAAAATTTTTAAATAAATAAAATCAAGGCACATATTGAAGAAACCTCAAGTTGAGAAGGGAATACAAAACTAGTCCTGAACTAGAGAAACTCCTAGAACACTTGCTAAAGCAAGTCATAAATCCCATTACATGGACACTTTCACAAGCCATTATAGATGCAAAAACCCCTATGAGAGGTGAATTCACAATAAAAAATATAAATCCAATGAAAAAATCAAATATAATGAGGGTAGGTCTGCAAACAAATCAATTGGAGTATTGGAGCTAGTAGAACAATTTGAAAAGAACTATAAAATAAGCAACAGAATTAAGAGATGGAAGAAGTAATAGGAATTACAATGAAAGAAAAGTGCAGAATTTTTGAAGAGACATATTTTAAGGGGAAGTGGGGCTTTTAGAAATTAAAAACTTAGTCATTGAAACTGAAAACTCCAATACATGTACAGTAAGCAGATTAGATAGATGTCACTGATGAGAAAAATAAGTCAACCGAAAGAAAGTATTAAGTAAATACTCTGAATACTGTAGAGAAAAAAATAGATGATTATTAAAGAGCTATCAAAATATATGAATATATGAGAGGATTAAACTTCTACATGATGCCAGTTCTAGAAGTAGATATTGAAAAAAAGGAGAGAAGCATTATTCAACAAAAATGGTTGAAAACTGTTCCCAAGTTTAATAAGACATGGGTTCTTTGAATAGCACAGAAAATCATCAGCAGAATATAGAAATATTAATTCCAGCAATATAAATAGAAAATACTGAAGGAAAAAAATCTTAAAAGTAACAACAAAAGGAAAAGACAAAAATCACCTTAAAAAGAATGACTATCAGAGTTCCCATAATGGCACAGCAGAAACAAATCCAGTTAGGTAACATGAGGTTGTGGGTCTGATCTCTGGCCTCGCTCAGTGGGTTAAGGACCCCGCATTGCTGTGGCTGTGGTGTAGGCCAGCAGCTACAGCTCCAATTAGACCCTAGCCTGGGAACCTCCATATGCTGTGGGTGCAGCACTAAAAAGACCAAAAAAAAAAAAAAAAAAAAAAGAATGGCTATCAAACTGATACTATATTTCATATTAGCACCAATAAATATCAAAATTCTATCCCCAAAGGGCTGGGAGAAACTATCAACCTAGAATTTTATACCCAGAAAATCTGTCATCATGTTGTGAAATATGGAATATTGGAGCCACCAGTCAAATGTGGCTATTAAGCCCTTGAAATGGAGCTAGTCCAAACTGAGGTATAGTTTAAGTGTAAAATATTATAATTGATATTTCATATTTATTGCATATTGAAATGCTAGTATTTTGGATATATTGGTTAAATAAAGTATAATAGCATTAAGTACATCATTTTTTTTTACTTTTAAAATTAGTCCTACTAATCTCCCTCCAGCAAATGAAATTTACCACCTTTCTCCAACCTCAGGCTATTTGCAATTAAGATAATATTGTAGTTATCTCCTTGGCTACCTTGTACTTCAGAAATTTATGTTTCTAATAACACATTTGTACACTCATTTTATCCATAAATCCATAAGGATAGAGATGATATCAGCCATGTTCACCTGTAAGCATAGCATGGATCTGGGCCATCTGTCTCAGTGATAGATAAGAATGTGTACTTCAGCATACAGTGCCATGTTTTCAATCTGCCCACTTGGTGCTGCCTATCTGACCTTGGGGCAATTCATTTAACTTTTCTGAGCTTTGAATTCTCAGTTCTTCAAAATTTAATGAAAAAATGAATAAAATACCTCTTAGGTTAGCTCCCTCTAATGCTTTTAAATTTGTGCCTCAGTCTTAATTTATAAATGTGACAACACAGAGAGGTCAATGACATTGAAAGAAAAGGTTGTTACTCACAGTTCCCTTAGAAATAGAGGCATGAGACTCAGGGCCACATAGGGAAGCACCAGTGCCCAGTAGGAGAAAAGCAGGAGTGAGGGAAAAGTAGAGACCACAACTATTATTAGAATTTCCATGGGAACAGCAAAGCAGGGAAGAGAGGGCAAACACTTTAAGATTGAATAATTCCAGTGAGCTCTGGAGCATAGGGAATGCTCCTAGTTGTTTGATACCTGGCCCTGGGTGACTCAGGACAGGAGAATATTGACTTGTTTTGGAGAGTTAGATAGAGGTGGTTGGAGATATGGAGATTGTTTTGTTTGCATGAGAAGAATGTGTTCAAAGGCAAGTTATATGCTATCTCTAGGAGCAGATGGCTTCTTCCCAGGCAGCAAGCCCCAATCTGCCAAGATGTCAAAACATAATATAATAAACACCCTGTTGTCCCTCAGAAGAGAAACATCTTGCAGGTCAAAGTGGCCATTCCCTTGTGTCTAATACAATTCTGATTATTTGGGCATTTTTTGTAATTCTTGCCTTGTACCAAAACCACCCTACCTACTTATCAACATGCCAACCAGATAAAAGCTGAAGTTCTCCATAATCCCAGTCTTACTACTAAGAGTACTCCCTGGCTAAACCTATCACGGAAACCACTCTCAGTGGCTTAAGCAGAAAAGGAGAACCTATTATAAGGACACAGATGTATCCCAGGAACCCTCAGCCAGCTGGGCCTATGGAATGAACTGGATCAAGGATTCCATGCAGATATTCTCCTCTGTTCCTTTTTGCTTATCTGTTTCTCTTGCTTCTTCTACAGACTGATATCCTTTGCTGCTTCAGTGCACACTGCAGGTTAAAAGTGTACCACTGTAGCTGATTGGCCCAGTTTGGGTGAGGTGCTTATCTCTAGTCTAATTGAGTGTTGCTAGGCAATGAGTCACATTATCCAAATGGCAGACAAATGCCCTTTGCTCTGGGAGAGGGAGAGCGTTTAGTGGAGCCAAGGTAATTTTGACCAAAGCAATTAGATCACCTTGGTTGAATAGTTTGAAAGATGCTGGTGAAAATGCTGGGTAAATGAAGTTAAATAGGACATTTCAAGCCACAAAGCTAGAGTGCATTGTATATTTTTAAGAGGGTGATATAATATGTAGTGTTAACCAAACATTTTCAACTCCAAATACATTTTCCTCCCAAAGATTTACTAAATATTATGGAATCAGCATCCTGCATAACACAATTGCCAAAGGGCAGAACTTATAGCCTGTTTTTGAATTTCCAAAGCACTTTGCCCATGTGACAGATGTTCAAAAAAATTTGCTGGTTTTCTGTATATCTTCTATAATATTTGGAGAGATGGGTGCATTGAAAGTTGAGATTATTTCATGAGAACAGACACAAGAAGAAAGTGGAAACTCCGAAGTCCTTGCTTAATGTATATAATCAAAGTTGGAGCTAGACCATTCCTCTGATCTAGTTCTCTCCTGCTAGAAGGCCCAGGAAAGCTGAGTAACTAGCTTAACAACCCACAGCAAAGATAAAACTAGAACCAAAGCACGACAAGTTTAATTAACAGTAGAACAACCTTGGATATGTTCATGGTAGAGATTTGATTTTTCAAATTATTTGCCAAGCCTGCTTTGAGCTAATTGGTACACAGATACTATAGATGCACCTGGGTTTTATGAGAAGAGGAGCAAGGATTTTACAAGTTCAGGGGCAAAAATCCTTATTTGCCAGCCCAAGCTGAGCCTCAAGAGGCTCCAAGATGGCACTCTTCACCTCTGTGCTGACAGCCACAGAGGCTGCCGGTACTCAAATGTGCTCACACTGAGAGCTTCTCAGAGTGTTTAATCCTTAATTTAAATCCTAATGATTATTCAGCCTTTTTGAGAGTTTAACTCGGTCATCAAAGGTTAAACTGCCTCCAGGTTCTGCATGCAACAAGGCAGGATATTAGCTGCTCCAGCCCTCAATCCAAGTGGAAATCAAGGGCCAGTGAGAAACTGACACTACCTTTGTTCAAATGACCCACCTAAAATTCTGCCAAGAGGAAGGCAGAGTGGCGGACACCTCCAATGGCCCCCCAAGCGAAAAAATAGTGTCCCTCCATTCCCAGAGAAAAGAAGTCCTTCAGAGGGGAGTGTGTATGTTGCTGAATGGAGGCGGAGACCTCCTGCGCCCTGCCCTTCCCACACCCCAGTACCTATCTTTATATCCAATGCAGAAAACAGAGTGCAGCAAGGAGACTCCCATTTTTTAGCCATCATGTAGCAAGCACCTTAGTGCATGAAGATTTTGCTTGGCCCAAAGCTTGTGCCAGGAACAGTTTTAAAGTAAATTCACCCTTGATGCCTTCTACCACTCAGTGGGAAAAGATCATTTAATGGAACATGCCTTTCAAAATGATGAAATTGAGAATGCTTTTTAGCAAGCACCAGCCTCCCAGACAGTTAAGTAGTTTATATAAAACACACATTTGAGGATGGAAACATTGCAAGAAATGGAAAAGGCTGGGAGGATAAAAGCCATAGCAGCAAGACCCCCATAGAATACTAAGTTAATGTTTCTTCTCAAAAATCCATCTTCCTGAATAAGTCCCTTCTTAAATAAGGATTGGACTCCCACCCACCATGACCACCTCTTTTCCCCATTCAGCACCTGCACCATGCCCAGCAGGGCCATCAGAGGCCATTTTCCAAGGTATTAGATTAGGACAAATTGTACAAGACACAGAGTCAACACTCATGAATTTTTGCCAATTGACTGAGATGAAAATATATCAGGCACCCCTGGGATTGATGGAAAAGTTTATCTGTCCCTGCTTTGCTCCAGACCCTTCTCCTGAAGGGAGAGGCAGCCCATGGAGTTCTCCCCCTCCAATCCATCCATGAAATGTGTTTTAGATTATTCCCTCCCTTGAGAATTTTGTCTGTTCATATGGATTTTGTTTTTTTCCTTTTTGCTTTATTAAGGTATAATTGACAAAGTTAAAATATGTTTAAAGTGTACAACATGATTTGATATACATATACATTGTGAAATGATTCCCACAAATGAGTTGGCGTACGGATAACCTCACATATTTACCTTTTTGGTGTGTGAGAATGTGTGTCTACTCTTAGCAAACTTCAATTAGACTGTACAGTTTTATCAACTATAGTCACTTTCTCTTCACGTAATTTTCTAAGCATCGCCTATGGCATCTCCTCCAATGGCTGGATCAGCTGAATGGGCAAATGCATCACAAGATTCTCCATTTCCTCCTTGTGTTGATGTAATGGGGAAATCTAAACATAGAATGACCTTTACTTTTGTTTAATTTTATTTCCTCACATTTAAAGGAAGAGTGGTTCATTATGAAGTACTTGGAAAATACAGAAAAGTAGAAAGAAAATTCTCCAGCAAATCCATAACTCCACCAAGATTAAAATTATTGACTAACCCTTCTTTTAGTCTTTACACATTTTACATGTAATTTACATGTAAAACTAAGAGCTAGCATCCATTGAGCATGTTGGTAAGGATTCAGACACATTAATTCTCACTGTAATTCTAAATGGTAAATACAACTTATTACTGTATGTGATTATACTGCACATGTAATTTTGTTGTTTTTGCTTTTAACATTAAAAATAGGCATTTTCCACTTTACTAAGTGTTTTATGGTTATCACTTTTAATGATTTTATATTTTTAGTTTAGACATACTTTTAAATGATTTTATTAAAGATTTAAGTTGTTTTCAATTTGTCCTTTTATAAATAATAGTGCCATGAACATCTTCATGCCTGTTTCTTATATTTAACATTATTTCCTTAGGATAGTTTTTCAGAAATTGAACAACTAGGTCAAATTGATGTAAATATTTTAAAGGGTTTATTCAGTTGTTTGCAGAACTGATCCCTGTGATTTAAAGCAATTTCATGTAATTTAAAGAATGTGCTATCCATCATTTTCTGAAGTTACTAACTATATTATCCTGCTAAGAGTAAAATAGCATTTGAGGTCAGCTTAAAACTGTAACATTTCACCCCTAACAAGCACGCAAAACTAAAAATGCTACTTAATGTAAATGAGTAAAAGCAGTTTAAAAGTGCGCTAATGTAATACCAGCTGTTTGTGGGTTGTTTGGTTAATAAAAGCATAAAGCATCTATAAAAGTTAGCCATAGTCCCACTAGCACCCAGAGGTTGTCAAATTTAAGATTTCAGTGCGTTTCTTTCCATTCCTTAATAGAGAGATCAGATAAATAATGTATAATCCATGTTTATACCTTTTTACTGAATATTATGCAATATAAATCTCCTAAAGGATCTTGGTGCTTCTAATCATATGCTTCCCAGATGTGTTATGCAAATAAACACGCTCTACAGCTTTGGGGGAACATACCTCCAGACTGCCCAACAGCTACAAAACGGAATGTTCTCCACCAGTCTAATGAGGAGCCAACATGGAGAGCAGACCCTCTCCACTAAGGCCCAGATCCCAACTAGAGGAGGGTTCCCCAGCTGCTGTCACTGCTGTGGCAGACCAGATGGCTGAGCACTTGCTCTTGTATTAACCAAAATGCCCATCAGCTCTCTGCTGACTTGGGAAGGACGACGTATTTCAAGAAAATGAAACTTTAACCAGGGACAGGCTCCTCTTGCCTGAGCAGTGGGAACCAATTTTGATGACTGTAAGTTATCAAGACCATCAGATAGAGAATGCTGCTGGTGGAGGTATTTTTAGAAGCCTAACACAACTGGGAGGGGGCAAGGGGGGATCTAGTTGTTTACTTAGGTTCAGTGACAAGCAGTTTAACCTATCAAAAGCACCTTCTGACCTCAGCTCTGGGGAGAGGACCCCTCATTGATTACTTGGTGTTACTTCACCCCCAGGTCTGTCTGTCACGGCTTGCAGAAAACATGCTGCTCCAACTTATCCAGAGCCTCTGCTCACAGTTCTCAGCTGTTGTCTCCATTTCAGGGTGGGGGAATGCTGAGACTCAGAGGAGATTCAGCTGTGCCTGGTCCCCGCAGTTCACAATACTTAAGAGCAAGCAGGCTGCAGTAGCCAGTGCTGACAAGGACCAAGACAAAAATAAGCGTCTCAACCTTAAAAGAACACTGACTCCCCACATGGGCTCTCTAGGATTTGTTATAGTTGGTGTAGCTCTCATACAGACCCACCCCAGTTAAGAATTTTCAGGAAGAGATCTTGGAAATAAGGTGGGTGAGAAATTACAAACTGCTGCCCTTCACAGCCTGAGTGCCAGGAACTGATACCATTCCCCAAGGTAGATTTAAAACATTTGAATGTGTTGCCAAAATGTAAAGTTCAAGCAATTTCACATAAAAGTCTGGGTTTCTGGCTTACCTTGAAAATATGGGACATCTTCCAGCACTAGGCTTCTCTCTTGCTTGACAACACAAGCTTTCCTGTTACGGGGTTGCACTTTCCAGTCAGCCACATTGCCCCCTTTCCCTATTACATCATGTGCTTCTCACCTAGCAAGACCCACACTTCCCAAGATCTCTTTTGCATATGAGCACATGGACCTCTGGAGACCCTTACAACTTGCCCAACATCAGACAAGTTGTTTATTCCCTTACTCTATGCTCTTGGCCACAGACGTGCTTCCACCATAACTACCCACTACTTACAAGGTCTCTGGGAAAGGCTTCAGAGTAGCTTTTATAAGCTCCTAGGAACTCCACCCCTTCCTTTGCAAGCCCAGCTGATCTTTGTCTTCATTTCTGAATTAAAGTCCTTCTTCAAATTAGTTGGGTGAGGATGGGGAAACTAGAGCTCTTCAATAGAAGACTTCTGTTTAATGACTCTTAATGCTGAAATGCATTTGTGATCTTTCGAACCTCAGATGCACATTAGAATTAGATGCCCTTGCCGAGAGGCAGCCAAAAAAGAATCAGATGCCCTGGCCCCACCTCAAACCAACTAAGGCAGCGGCTCTGGATCCAGGTGTCGGTATTTTTCATCACCTCAGATGATTCCAATGTGCCTTCATGGTCTCTGATGTCTCTCCGAGGTCATGGTCTCAAGCCCACCTAGGTAATTTATGTCCATTTGAAGGGTTCTGGCAACCTTTCTCATCTGGAAAATGAGGAAGAGAGATTAGATTTATGATCTCCAATTGGGATGCTTTGCCCCTTGGCATCCACCAAGGAAATTACGAGGTTGTCGAGGTACTATAGGTATTGCAAAATGTCTCATAGAGATTGCACACTTCTCCATGTTAAGGCACATTTACACATATTAATAAAGATATTAGATCTCTTTGCTACTGCTTATAATTGCATTTACTTGGTGTGGTGGTTCTAGTTGCAAAATATGGGGTTTGGAGTGGGGAAGGGAAAATGTCATTGGTGATTAAAAATTGAGAGCAGAAGGAAGGAAAGAAGGGAGGGAGGGAGGAAGGGAGAGAGAGAATGAAAGAAAAGTTGGGCTCTGTCATAGTGATTTCATCAATTATTTCCAGTTCTGGCATTCTGTGGTTTGATGATAACACCTGGGAAAAAGAAAAAATGACTTCTGAGGAAGTATGTAGTCTTTGAACACCCCCTACCTTAAAAGAATTATATTCTAACACAATCCTTTTTAAACGGGACTTCCTTCCTAGTCCCTTTCTTTGCGGAATGTTCTAATCCCTGGAGGCCAAAGCCCTTGAAAAGAATTGTCCTTAATTCAGGGACCTCAACCCAGGAGGCCCTGGTTTACCTTAATGAGCCCAGCAATTTGACAGCAAGAACCAGGCAAGGCAGCAGGGACAAGGACAGTGTTGTCAGGATAAATGTCAGTGGGCAGTGACAAAAATAAAACATTTTGCTACACGACAGATAGGTGCTCCCTGACAGTCTGTCTGCTTTTATTTCTTTGAAGTCTTCCTCCTGCTTTACTCTCACTCAGCTGTTAAATTATTCTAGCCAACCTGACCATTTCTTCAATAAACATTTTCCTTGCCTAAACCTAGAAGGAATTTCATCAAGGAAGCAGAGGCTGTGTTCATTAGGCTGGTTTTTCTCTTTGTTGCATCTCCTGGGGAAATGCCCCCTTGAGTTTCACTCTTGCATATGCAAGCAGATCTGGTGACCATTGCTAGGCAACATGTCATCATAAATATTTCATTGGCAAAAGAACGTCTGTCTCAGAGAAGCCATCCTTCGTCTGTTCTGGTATTTCAGCTCTCCTTTATAAAAATGATAGGGAAAAAAAGCCATCCTTCGTCTGTTCTGGTATTTCAGCTCTCCTTTATAAAAATGATAGAAATCCATGCCCCCTTCATTCCCTGACATCTGTGATGAGAAACTGATGACAAAGTAATCAGGTAGAAAATTCTTAAAATCCAGGCATGGCAGTAATTAGAAGATATAATGGGGAAAAAAATCCAATTCACAATATTGTCTTAGTCAGGTTAGGCATCTATAAAAAAATGCCATAGACTGATTAGCTTAAACAGTAGACCATTTTTCATAGTTCTGGAGGCTGGGAAGTCCAAGATCAAGGTGCTGGAAGATTCTGCTCCTCGTGAGGGCTGTCTTCCTAGCTTTAAGATGATTACCTTCTTGCTGCATCCTCACTGGTCAGAGAGAGGAAGCTCTGAAGTTTCTTCTCACAAAGGCACTAATCCCATGGTTGGGGCTCCACCTTCATGACCTCTCCTAAACCTAATTACCACAAAGGTCTCACTTCTTAATACCCTCACATTTGGTGTTAGGGCTTCAGTAGTTTTAGAGGGAAATATTCAGTCCATAACAAATATTAACCAAATTTTCTTAAATGATATTCATAAAAACTTTGAAGTGATACATTGGCACATTTTTATGAAGAAAATAAAGGATGTGATGGTGTCTGAGCACTGTAATGACTATTTCTTTTTAAAGAAATACCAACACATAAGGGTGACAATAATCAAGCACATAACCAAAATATCAAAAGTGGTTTTCTTAGGGTATTTGCACTCTGGATGTAGTAGACAGAATTCTAAGGTAGCCTCCAAGATTTCCACCTTCTGATGCGTATGACATACAATCATTTACTTAAGTGTGGGCAGGACCTATAAATAAAATGGGATATGACTCCTAGAGTTACATGTCAAAAGGAATTCTTCAGATACAATTAAGATCCCTAGTTGATTGAATCAAAAGGAGGATTATCCCAAGTGGACCTAACCTAATTGGGTAAAAGAAAAGCTATGAATTGCCTGTGGGGACCACATAGCAAGGAATGGTGGGTGGCCTCAATAAGAATAACCCCAGCTGACAATTAGCAGGAAAATAGGGACTTAAATTCTACAAGGAACTGAATTCAGCAACAACCTTGAATGAGCTTGGAAGAAGACCCCAAACTCCAAAAGAGAACCAGAGCACAGTCACCACCTGGATAGTGGCCTCATAGGACACCAAGCCAAGATCCAGATAATCTCTGCCCAGACTCTTAACCCACAGAAACTATAAATTTGCATTGTTTTGAGCTAAGTTTGTCATATTTTATGATGTAGCAAGATAAAACTATTACAGTGGGTAAGTGTCCTTTTCTTTCCTCTGTTAGCATTTTTAAAAATTCTCATGTATTTCTTGTACAATGAACCAACTGAGGACAAAGTTGAAGGTTCCATTTGGAACACAGATTTTTAAAGAAAAAGTATAGCATCACTGGCATCTTTGGCAGAGGAAGTTTCCCACCAATTTCCTAGCCCTTGGGCCACTTTCACCAACTTCCTTCCTGACTCTAAGGGAGAGAATTTCATCACAATATTAACTCAGAATCTATTTTTTAGATGTATGCCTTGTAATGGACCTTACTCTGGGCATAAGCAGGGAGATCTCACTTCAGTGTTCTAAGGAAATAATTAGAAAAGATCATAGGAATGGATTTAAATAGATATCCATCACTATCTTGCTTATAAAGATGAAATTCAGAACATGTATAAGAGTATAGTAATAGGAGATTGATTAACTAAAGTATGCTCCACTCATTCAGTGGAATACTATGCATCTATTTAAAGATTATATATCCTCTGTAGTATTTTTTTTTCTTTTTACAGCCACATCTGCAGCATATGGAAGTACTCAAGCTAGGTTCAAATCAGAGCTGTAGCTGCAGGCTGAACCACAGCCATGGCAACACTGGATCTGAGCTGCATCTGCAAACTACACCACAGCATACCATAATGCTGGATCCTTAACCCACTGTATAGCTCTATATTATTAAAATATAAGGATGTTTATGATATAGTGTCATGTATTAAAAAAAACAGGTTACAAGACCCTAGGCTTAAATAGGAGAATCTCAATTTTTTTTTAAATGTAAATGGATGTATAGATACAGATACAAATTTAGAGATGGAGATAGATTAAAAGGTATTTGCAAGGATGTACATCAAGGTGATAACAGTAATTATCTTTAGTGGTTGTTGTAATTTTTCTTCAATGAAAATAGATTTATTGTACAATTTTTCAAAAGCAAAGAAAAATGAACTATTTAGTAGATGAAAGACATAGAAGATCCATGAGGCAGCTCATTGTAAGAAAGATTTCCATTTCTATTTAATAGTCAATAGCTTTGACTTTCCTTGAGTTTTGTTATTATTCCCATTTGTCCTCATGTTTACAGTAATGGTTGTATCTATTGATTGATTCTAAGAGAGACCAGAGACCTGGTCTCTGGAATAATCAGATAAATCTGTTTTCTTAGCATTAATGGTGTATTTTCCAGATACAAATCTTGAGAGACAGTACTCAATTATGTTTGTTGCGGTGGTTTCAAAACACACAAAAGGCAATGAGAATGCCATATCCACAACACTTATTGATGCTTCCATTCTGAAACTCCCAGTAGAAGACATTCTTACTGAGAAAACAGACCCTTTCAATCATCTTCCCTTCACCTTAAATTGAAGTGTAAATAATAAACTCACTCTATAGGTTCAGAGTTCTTATGTCTCTACCAAAGCCATCAGACAAAAGCCATTTAAAGTCATGGGACAATCACTGGATATGTTGGCCAACAAAATATTTTCCCAGTGAGATAAACCCTTGGTTGGAAGAGCACATGTCTATACATGAGTCAGGGAATAGAAAACCCTCTACTACAAGAAGGCTATGAATGAGGGGGTTGCTACTATCTGGGGAGCCTAGGCCAGTGGTTATCAATGAGGCATGGTTTTGGCCCCTACAGGACATTTAGCAATATCTGGAAACGTGATCATCAAATCTGGAGTGGGGAATGTGCTATTGGTATCTGGTGGATAAAGGCCAAGGATGTTGCTAAATATTCTACAATGCACAGGACAACCCCTCACAACAAAGAATTTTCCATCCCCCAAGCATCAATAGTGTTAAGCTTAGAAACCCTAGCTAGAAAGTCAGGAACATATAAAACAGGTGATGTGAAGGACCTGAAAGAAGTGAGAAAAGACACTTACAAGCAAAAATACCCATGCACAGAGCAACAACAAAATCATACTCAATTCCAGTCAATACGGGATAATGAGGATCAGATTTACCCTCCTGCCTTACACAACTGAAAAGCCTGACAAATATACCTAAGACAATGTTTATTAGACATTAGACCATTTGTGGGGAGGCAGGATGAAGCTATACAAAGGGGGTCTTGAGTCTTTGGATAAGTACTGATCTACACATGCTTGAGGGGAAATGTTCGAGACATGTTTGAGTCTACCAAAGACTGAGGAAAGAACTACTAGTAAAGAGTGCACAAGAACAACCTCCAGGGCTCACGCAGGGATGGGTATAGTTTATGTTCCCACAAGCCAGAGTGAAAAAAAGCCTCTTAAAATATTTACAATAGGTAAAATCTTCAGAAGCACATTGACTTACTTGTGGGGCCAAATTAGCCCTAGACTCAAGGCCTCTGTGACCAGCCCTAAGAAAACTTTTTTCTTTTCTTTTCTTTTCAGGGCCACGCTTGTGACATATAGAAATTCCCAGGCTAGGGGTTGAATCAGAGCTGCAGCTGCCAACCTACACCAAAGCCACAGCAATGCCAGACCCAAGCCATGTCTGTGACCTATACCACAGCTCACAGCAATGCCGGATCCTTAACCCACTGAGCAAAGCCTGGGATCAAACCCACATCCTCATGGATACTAGTTGGATTTGTTTCTGCTGAGCAACAACAAGAACTCCAAAAGTTAAAGGCAAACCTCAAAAGGATAAATTTGATTCCAAGTAATTTAACTGCATGCCAAAACAAAATTCAATAATCTATTAAGGAATACAACAAAATCCAGCAACCAAAAACATAAAAATATACAGTATCCAGCATTTAATTAAAAATTCCCAGACAAGAAGTTCCCATTGTGGCAGAGTGGAGATGAATTCAACTAGTATCCATGAGGAAGCAGGTTTGATCCCTGGCCTCACTCAGTGGGCTAGGGATCCAGCTCTGCCATAAGCTGTGGTGTAGGCCAATTTGATCCCTAGCCTGGGAACTTCCATATGCCATGGGTGTGGCCCTAAAAAGCAAAAAATAAATAAATAAAAATTACTAGACAAGCAAGGAAGCTGGAAAATTTGATATATTACCATAAGAAAAATCAATTAACAGAAACAGACCCAGAAATTTCAGAAATCATAGAAATAGGAGTTAAAAACATTCTAAAAATGTGTAAGTATGTCCCATATGTTCAAGAAGGTAGAAGAAAACATGACCAAGATGAGGAAAGAAAAAAGAACATAAAGTACTGAGAGGGCTGATTTATTTCTTTATTCTGGCACTTTATGAACATGGTGTTATGCTAGGCACTGGGAAAAGAGAGATGATTAAGGCACAGCCTCTGATCTCCTATAGTTCATCATTTAGCAGAAAACATAAATGCAGAAATGATTAGGTATTATGGACCGAAGAATGCCAGTGGAGATTTGGCCAAAGTGCTAGAGGAACACAGAAAGGTTGGGGGATGGTGACTACCTATGATAGGGATGAGAGCTAGGGTTTGGGTTTTTTATCATGGGGACAAATAATAAAAATAGCCAACTTCATGCAACAACAAAAAATTATTGAATAACTATATGCAAAAACATATTGGGAGCTTAGGAACAAAATGGATGCATAAAATCAGAAATGAACTCTCCTCTCTCGAAGGTAGCGTTACTGAGCCCTGAAAATTCTTAATTTTTTCGTCCTTGTAATAACAATGCAAGGTATTATTATCACCCATTTTAGCAGGTCACATTAATGTTCTTTCATTCTCTAATTCTCCCTGTATGTATTTCCTTCGACTTGTGACCTTGAAGGTCTTCCACTAAAGAGGCAGAGTACATTTTCCCAGCCCCTTATATTGGTGACATGACTTATTTGGGCTGATGAAATATTAGCAGATGGATGTGACCAAAAACTTGAAAAATGCCAGCACATTTGGGTTTCTTTTCTTTAGTATGTGCCATTACATGAGAAGAATATGCCTGTAGTCAGGAAGAGGATGAGACAAGTGGAACAGCCAACCCAATGAACCCACAGACCTGGAGTGAAAAGGAGTGTCACTGAACTGAGTCCAGTATAGATCAGCTAAACCCCAGCCAACCTACAGATGTGAAACCTGATAAATGCTTATTATTGTGTCCCACTGGCATTTTGGACTTGTTTGTTACACGCAATACCTGACTGATATGCACTGTCAAAGGAAGGGAGGGAGGTTAGGGCGACACAGCTAGACCAACACCTCTAGTAAACAATATAATCAGAGTTTGAATTTACATCTGCATGACTCTGGAGCTACTATCTCACAGATTTACTGTTTCCCAAGAGCCTCACTCCTAGGGATTTGCTCTAATGTAATAATTATATTCATAAATATGTTGACTAAAGTTTTGCTTAGGACTGAAAAAAATAAAAAGTGACCTAAAGTCCCCAAAGTGCAAAAAAGTGCTTAAGCAAAGTATGATGTACCATCTCAAAGGAATGGCTTGTGCATATAAAATGCCAATTAAGAAGAATTTGCAATGTAATGGGAGGTCTGTATTCTAATGATAATCTTTAAAACTAATATATATTTTGTAGGTCAACTAGAAGTAAAAATGTGTGTGTGTAGATATATAGATATATGTGTTTATATACATATATGCAAACAGAAAAGGGCAGGAAAGAAGCTTATTAAGTAAAATCAGTTTCACAGAGTTGTGGGATTAGAAGTGATGTATTTTAGTCTTCTAATTTTCCATTAGAGTTATTATAATAAAAACAGTAATTAAACTGACACACACACAGCTCTGGTGTCACACTTAATCCATTCAAAGGGCTTACACAGCCACCCACCATCTTATCCACTTGGAACCTCTGGAGCATTCAGGATGCCTGGGGGTCACAGAGACTTTACCTCTAGTGCTGTGAGCAATGTGCTTCAGAGGGCATCTTCCCATAACAAACCCCCACTAGAGGTGCCATGGCTTACATTTGACCTTAGCAAAAGAAGGGGGAAAGCCTTCAATCCCCAAAGACCTTGCATTTGTTAGCCAAGACAGATTTCTCCATTAATAAATTCTTTCATATCAAAGCTGGAGCCAGTTCGTACCCTGGTTGTCAAATGGGTTGGAGACTTAGCGGGTCTGGATATAACATGGGGGCATTTGCCGTCTTCCTTCAACCTTTCCAGTGTTTATAGCTCACTATATGGCACACTTACAGATGTCACTCTTCTCGCCTGGGCAGTGTGTACATCATCCCGCTTAATCTCCCAACAATGTCATCACCCCATTTTCTTGTGGCAGACCCAGGCCTTAAAGAAGTTGAGTAAATTGCACCAAGTTGGATGATAGTATTAGATGAATCAATAAACAAGTTGGTACCGATGTTAATAAAAACCAGTTCATCCAATGATTCCAACTGGAAGGTCTTCAGGTGCCTTGAAGATGGACTGGAGAAAATACTGTATTGGGAGCATGTGACAGGGACCTTCTGCCTTGGTCTGTTACTAGGTCTTCCTTGAGCCATGGCCAGAGAGGCGTCACTGTCTACTTTTCCCACCCTCTTTCCCTCTAAACTATTCTCTTCTCAGTAGCTAGAGTGATTCTTCAAAATCATACCCAATCAGGAGTTCTCATAGTGGCTCAGCATGTTAAGAACCAGCCTAGTGTCTGTGAGGATGTGGGTTCAATCTCTGGCCTCACTCAGTGGGTTAAGGATCCAATGTTGCCACAAGCTGCAGCATAGGTCACAGATACAGCTCAGATCCAATGTGGCTGTGGTGTAGGCCTGTAGCTGCAACTTGGATTTGACCCCCAGCCCTGGAATTTCCATTTGCCACAGGTGCAGTCCTAAAAAGAAAAAAAGAAAGAAAGAAAAAAAAAAAGCATACCCAGTTACAGCATTCTTGCTTACAAGTCCTCAGTTACCTCAGCGCCTTTCAATGGAACTTTAACACACCTCAGCACGACGTACTGGAACCTTATTTATTGGCTCTGCTATCTTTTTAGCATCGTCTTCCCTGTTATGCAACTGAACGTCTACCCTTCAGTCATCCAGGGCTACTTGCAGATCCCACAATACACCAGCTCAGGATCACAGAACTTTGCCCAGAGTCCTCTCCCCTTGGTCCATCTGTGTTATGGACTGATTGTGTCTCCCCAAAATTTGTATGCTGAAGACCTTCCTCCCAATGTGATGATATTTGGAGATGGGTCCTTTGGGAGTTAACTAGGGTTAGATGAGGTCATGAGAATGGGGTCCCCCATGATGGGACCAGTGCCCTTAACAGAAGACAAAGAGAGTCCAGACCTCTCTCTCGCCAATGTGAGGACAAAGTCATAAGGTAGGTGGCCATCTACAAACTAGCAAGAGGACCCTCACCAGGAACCAAATCTCCAAGCACCTTGATCTTGGACTTCCCAGTCTACAGAACTATGAAAAATAAATATTCTTTCTGTTTAACCCACACAATCTATGATATTTTGCTATAGCAGTCTGAGAAGACTAATTTTGCCTAAATAAAAGTAAAAGGAATCTCCTTTTCTCTCTCAAATGGCACTGTTTGATTATTCACCCCTAAATGGGGCGAGAGAGTTATCCCTGTAATTATCAAGCAAATTTGTTTACTGTAAATCTTGTCCCATGAAACAAGAAGTGTGGACTTTCTCCAGAACCATAATTATGTTTACATGTCTATGTCCCCTTCTACACTGTGACCTTCTTGAGGACAAGGGCTTTTTCACTGGATTCATCTTTGTATTCCCAGCAATAGCACATGCATAGCACAGAGTCGAAACTCAATTATTGATTGTCAAGTGGAACTCCACTTGAAATAGCCCCCACTCCAAGAGAAGAGAGACTGACCATTCACTGAGCACTCACTGAATGCATGCTCTGGGTTAGGCTCCTTACCATGTTGTTACCACTGGTGTCTCATTTAATCCTCACGATACATCTAAGATGGCTGTGATAATCCCCATTTGCAGAAGGTGACAAGGACGTTCAGAGAGGTTTAACTCCAAGACTTGCCCATGGTCAGGAGTCACTAAGGAATGAAGACAGGGTTGATGTCTGTGTCTTTTGTGGCTCCAAAGCCTGCACTCCAGTCCCCTCCCTGAACCCACTGTCTTCCTCTCAGAAGACGTGTGCATTCTTGCGCCCACTGGGTGAGCCAAGTATTTCTAGACAGTCTTCCCCTGAGAAGCAGAATCCCCATCACAGCCATCCTGATCTCCATTCGGCCTGTGGCCTGAGGTGTCAACTTCTACAGCTTCCACTAGGACAGGGCACCTCTGTACTTGGTTTTCTGGCAAGCATAGGGGGCAGGGAAAAGGAAACCTTGTGAGGTTTTAATTGTCATGAGGGCACTAGACATAAGGCATGGGGGCATAGGCTGGCTTTCCAGGATCCACCTGCTTGGGAAGCATCCTTACCTCCCGAGGGCTCTAGTGGGGACCCCTTGAGGTTCTCAGCATCTCCAAAATTAAAACCAAGTATGACACATATTTAAGCCATCTAGGGTTTTCTACCATGCCTTCCTCAACTCTTCTAGCCTCTGCTCATTATCCAAAGTCCAAGCCACTCCCACATCTGTAGGTGTTTGTTATGGTAACAGAATCTGTATGAGTTTCCTGGCAGTAGAATCTGTACAGTTTCCTAGAGCTATTATGGTGAAATGCCACAAATTCAGTGGCTTAAAACAATAGAAACATGTTCCCTAAGAGTTCTGGAGAGCAACAGTCTAAAATCAAGGTGTTGGCAGGACCATGTTCTCTCTCTGAAGGCTCTGGCAGGGGTTGGGGTGGGGTGGGGGGATCACTTTTCATCTCTTCCAGCTTCTGGTAACACCAGATGTTGCTTGACCTGTGGCATCATAATTGCCATCTCTGCCTCCAAATTCACACAGCCTCTCCCCCTGCATCTCTCTGTGTCTCAATTCCCCCTAATCTCCTTTCTTTTACAAGGACACCAGTCATTGGATTTAGGGCACACCTAAATCCAGGGTGATCTCATCCTAGGATCTTTAGCTTAATTATATCTGCCAAGACCATATTTCCAAATAAGGCTGCATCCATAGGTATGAAGACTTGAACATGTCTCTTTAGGGGATACTTCTTAATCCACAACAATGCACTTTAAAAAAAATACAGAATCTAATTAAAATTTTTTGTTCAGAAACCAAAAGATAGAAAATTCATAAGGAAATAGCATTCTTCCTGCATCTTAAAATAATTTTGGTCTTGTTAATGGCTTGCATTGCCCTGGTGGAATCAGGGCAGCCAACTGCTGATGTGTGAAATGAAAATCCCTTGCCCACTACAAGAGGAAGAAATAGTAATGGGGTTGACTCAGATGTGGTTACAAATATCTGTCACCAAAGAATTAGAGTACATTTTAAAATGGATATGAATATGGTTGGAGATTCCTACTTCTCTTTGCTATCCCTTCATCACTGTCAGCTAATACATAGGTCTGGAGTCTGAGAGACTCAAGTTCAGATCTTGATTTTATCCCTCTTAGCTATATGTCTTTCAGCAAGTTGCTTCACATTGCCAGGTATGTTTTCTCATTCGTAGATGGACTTGAAAATAACAACAAAGCAGGCACTTCCGATTTCCCAGAGTTTTCTGAAGATAAAATTGTATACATGTAGGCACTATGTGAATATCTATGGCTATTTTGAAAGATTCTTGCAGAGCCTTGGTTACCAAATTGAGTCTCTCAAGGTATGATGACCATGCAAATAGTGAAAGCTCAGATGCAGGAAGATCTTAAATCCCAGTGGAGGCCTTTCCCTAGAGCCTGGTTAAGTAAGCTTCCATGCTAGGTATTGAGGAGGGAAAGGAGTTTGAAAGAATCAACTAGCTGCCTGCCATCTTGTCTTTGCTAATCCCACTTCAAGGCACTGTACTGGCTCTCCCTTTAGAATTCCCACAGTATATGCAAAACGTGCTCAAAAAATATGTACCATCTATAAGATTATTCCCTTTCGCTATAAAAATTATGTGTCTATTTTCTGTAGAGCCTTTATCCTTCCCTTTCATTATTGTAGTTCTGGTACTCACTCAACAAACATTTGCTGCACACCCACTCTGGGCCAAGCCTTAGGCTACCACTAATGCTATAGATCTTGGAAGGCAGGGCCTCTAATAAAGGGAAAAGACCTAAGTAACCAGTACACCATGAGACATGCCATCATAGAAGGAAGTAAAGCTTCCATTGGTGGGAGAAGAGGGAACAGCAAGAGAATGGGGATGGAAAAGTAAAGGCTTGATGAGAGAGTGGTTCATGTGTTGGAGCTTTCCAGGGTGTCGAACACAAGAAGAGAGTTGAAGCATGAGGCAGGGCTTAGAAGACTAGCTGAGCCCCAGCCTGGAGAACTTTTTACGTCAGAGGGAAGGTTTTAGATTGTACTCTTCAGCCAAAAGGAGTTCAGGGGATGGTAAGCAGGACAGTGACTATATCCAACATACCCTAGCCCTATGAGATAGAATTTTGGGGATACTTCCCACAGGAAATTATCCTAGCTGAGGAAGTCTGTTTTCTCTTGTGAGTCAAGGGAATGGTATGTCAGCAAATGGCTTGGCACCTCTATAATCCCTGCAGAAAAGCTCTAACACAGATCAGAATCAAAACAGCCACCAGCTTGGTGTCCCTTAAAGTCTCCTGCTAGGAAATGCATCAAGGGAGTGAAGAACACATCCGGGAAGGGCAACTGGAAGGTGCCAGGAGTTGTAGGGAGGGAGGTGGAAAAGAGTGATGAAAAACAAATGGAGAGATGTATCAAAAATGGTAGGACTCTGCACAGGTACCGCAAGAACAAGGAGGTGGAGCAAAATCAATAACTCATTTCCTGATGAGAGCATAACTTACAAAATTATCAGAAAGTCAGGACAAGAAACAAACATACTCCAGAACCATACAGAAGCTTCTGCCAGCAAACATACTTAACAGATGGTTTTAGAAATCCACAACAAGGTAAATTAAAATGAGGTGGTTTACATCTTCTACTTTTCTTTGTGGCTTAGGTGGCTTTAGAACCCTCAGAGTAGTGCTGATGGGCCCTGAGAGCAGGAATGATAAAAGAATAGATTGGTATATTTGACAATCTAAAATGCAACATGCCTACATATCGAAAACCTACATATACAAAATGAAAAGGCAAATCCAGAGAAGAACTTTTATGCCCAAACTATCTTTAACAATTTTATCTATTCCTTAAAAAATTGGAGACAACCTAATAACCCAAAAATCAACTTTTAAAAGGAAGTTTTGAAGACCAGTAAATGTTGGAAAAGTTCTCAAAAATGCATCTAGCTAAGTAATAAAAACAGATCATGAGATTCTGAACATATATTATGACTTTATCTACATAGTAATAAAATGCTATGCATAAAATACAAAAGAGAAAAAATTAAATCTTTGTTATTACTTCTTCCTTTTCATAAATGATATCGACTGGAAGCCACTGAGAATGTTTGCGGGCATGAGGGTTCAGTGTTAACTGTCAAATCCTGTTGGGACTTCATCTTGCACTTGTAGTCTAATTCCTTAGCTCAGTTTGGGAAAAGCCATCTAAGGAAATAATGTGTCCTTAGATAAAATGACATGAACATTTTTTTTGCCATTTGGTGGACAATAATAGATGTAGAAACTTGTGCTCCTGACTGGGAATCCCCAAATGACACAGACCTTGATGGAGGTGTTTCTCTCTCATTTCTGGTACCTGCCAACAGCCCTCATATTCTGTTCTGGGAAGGCAGAGGTGAGGAATTGAGTATGTAGAGAAGGCACATTGTGTGCATTCAAGCAAAGGACTCCTATTTAAGTGCTATTTAAAAGGTATCAGAAGCATAAACAAATTACATGTTGAACCAAACTCCTGGTATAAGAAAAATAAATGCCACATGAAAGCCAGAATTTGTTCCAAAAGCCAAGAAAGATAAAAGACTCTATTGGACTCTTTGGTGCCTTTCTGGGAGGAAAAAGTTGTCACATTTGTAAATGATGTGAACCCATGCCTAACTCCTGCACCATCTGCTCCAACTGGCTTGTGGAATCTAAAAAAGAACATTTCCCTTTCTGGGTCAGCAGCAACCTCACATGCAGGGATGGAGGATAGGAGGGTAGGTGTAGATAAATGTACAGAATAGCATCAGCCCCTGGAGGCTCCCAACACATGTGGTAGACATGTCCTAACACTAGATGTCCCATGTGGAGTGGGGGCGAGCTGCTTACCAAAGGGTAAGAATAAGAATAGAAGTATCAAAGTTCCCCTTGGAGGTAGGGAGAAATACAAATGGACACAAACTTCTGTGATTTTCTCTCAAAGCTCTACTGCAAGAACCTGCCTGTCACCTGCTTCTAGAAAAGATTCCTTGGGGTACATCAATGCTATTTATAAGTAGGTTGCCTCTACTTATGCTGCCATTGATGTGGGCAAGGGGTGTGTGGGGAGTTATAAAAGGAGAACTGCAGAACGACCTTGCTCTGTAAAGGCAGCCTCGGGCCTCTTGAGCATGCAGAGACCTGAATTCAAGTCCAAGCCTGGCCCCTATGGTCTTGGACAAGCCCCAATTCCTACATCGACCTTTTGATACTACGTACAAAGTGGAAATGATGCACTTAAGGCTTCCTTCTCCTCTGGGGCTGCTTCTGGCATCAATTAGCAGAGTGTTTTGACCTGAAAACTTCCTCATGGATGCTGAGAATCAGGAGAACAACCACATGCAGGGTCTCCACTGTAGCATTCAGGGAAAGGAAGTCCCTAGATGCCAAGGGTTCTGGGGACTACAGAATGACTGTAGCCCCATGCCAACAAGAAGGTCACAGTTTGTGATTCATCTATCTTCCTGATATCCTGAGTAGCTCTCTATTTGCTTACATAGTGGTATGAATCAAATTTATCAAACTGAGTCTTGCAAGAAATTTTGACTTTATTTTACAACCACTTGAATTCTATTTCAAGCTCTCTTTCATTTAAAGGCAGAAAAAGTACTCTTAGTCAATTCTAAGTAAACTTAGTATTTCAGGTTTAAAAACTCAAACTTTCCCCATTCCCTTCTGTTTCCCCAGGAGTAACACTGCAGTTTAGAGAGCCTCACACAGCATCATAGCACTGGACCTGAGCTGGAAGAAGGGAAGAGTCTATGTTCCCCAGTCCTCCTATCCAGGTGGGGAGATGTTTGGCTCCTATCTTCAAGAGTCCTTTAAAATAGACACCGGTGAGCGTCACACAAACCTCAACCATAGTTATATCCACATTTTTCACTGTTTCCAAATTGCATTCCCTCTTTTGACAAACGTAAAAGTTTCATGAACTTCTTTAGAGTTATTTGGAATTTCAGAATAAATAGAACATCATGATGAAGAGCAGGGCAAAGAATTAACTGTTTTGATTACAAATTTCTTCAATCTACACATCTCACCCTGAAGAGTCTAATCCCTCCACTAGGGGACTTAGTGCCCCTCTCCCTGCTCTGTCATCTTCGCCACTTTGGGGGCTTTAAAATTCTGATGATTTCCTTAGATTTAGAGAACAAGGTCTTGGAAGAATGTGTCCTAAACTGATAGGTTTGGGGGCTTAGAGATGGGTTGGGGGGGGGGGGTAGTGGAAGAAGTGGGAAGAATTCTTACAGGGAAGAGCAGACCTTGCAATGCACCCTTGCAGAGAAAAGGGTCATAAAAACCCACCTTCTCTAGAAGAGGCATGGGGAAAGTTGGAGCTGGGTTCCCAGCAGAGAGTGGAGAAAACACCATGCAAGGAGTCAGGAGACCCTGGTTTGAACCACAGGTCTGCTGCTTAGAAATCTCATGACTGTCTCCCAAGGCAACAGAAATAAAAACAAAAATAAACCAATTGGACCTAATCAAACTGAGAAGTTTTGTACAGCAAAGGAAACCATAAAAAAAAAAAGATAGCTTATGGAATGGGAGAAAATACTTTCGAATGATGCAACTGACAAGGGCTTAATCTCTAAAATATACAACTTATGCAACTCAACAACAAAAAAACCAACAACCCAATTGAAAAATGGGCAGAAGACCTGAATAGACATTTCTCCAAAGAAGATATACATATGGCCAATAGGCACATGAAAAAATGCTCAACATTACTAATTATTAGAGAAATACAAACCAAAATTATAATGAAGTACTACCTCACACCAGCCAAAATGGCTATCATTAATAAAATCATCAAATAACAAATGCTGGAGAGGATATGGAGAAAAGGGAACCCTCTTACACAGTTGGTGGGAATATAAATTGGTACAACCACTATGGAAAACAGTATGCAGATACCTCAGAAAACTAAGTATACAACTACCGCATGGCCCAGCAATCCCACTCCTGGGCATATATCTGGACAAAAGTTTCCTTGAAAAAGATACATGCACCCCTATGCTCACTGCAGTGCTATGCACAATAGCCAAGAGATGGAAACAACTTAAATGTCCACTGACAGATGAATGAATTAAGAAGATGTGGTACATATATACAGTGAAATACTACTGAACCATAAAAAAGAACAAAATACTGCGATTTGCAGCAACATGAATGGAACTAGAGAATCTCACACTAAGTGAAGTAAGTCAGAAAGAAAAAGACATACCATATGATATCATATATCTGTAATCTAATATACAGTACAAATGAACCTTTCTACAGAAAAGAAACAAATTCATGGACTTGGTGAACAGACTTGTGGTTGCCAAGGGGAGGGAGTGGATGGACAGAAGTTTAGGGTTAGTAGATGTAAGTTATTGCATTTGGAGTGGATAAGTGATGAGATCCTGCTGTAAAGTGCAGGGAACTGTATCTATTCACTTGTGATGGAACATGAAGGAGAATAATGTGAGAAAAAGAATATATATATATATATGTGTGTGTGTCAATTTGCTGTACAACAGAAATTGACAGAACAATATAAATCAACTATAACAGAAAAAAAACACCTAAAAATAAAAAGTTAAAAAGGAAACAAATCACATGACTGTGATCCACTTCCCTAAGAAAACTGACAAACTCCGTGCAAAGTTACCTTTCGGAATTAACCTGGGAATGGGGGAGGTAATTCTATGTTAAGGTGCTAACTTCCTGCTCCCACTTTTCCTTATTCAGATTGGCTTTCAGTAACAGTCACCTCCCTGGTGGGGGATGGAAGGCTGAATCCAGTGTAGAAATAGTCTTGTTATTTTATCCCTGCCCTCTTCTCCAGGCATGGCCCACCACTTCTGAGGGGGGTTTGTTCCAAAGTCATTCCCACTGTCAAATGCTAGTGGCTTAGGAGCCTCTGTTCAAGAACCTTTGAATAATCCTTGAGTTAGTCATTCTCCAATGACAAGGGCCATCCTGAGTCAAAGTGGCAGTGTCTTCGCCATTGAATGCCAGCCTGAATGCCTTTTAGATCCAGAGGTCCTGCCGATTCTGGATGGTGATTTAAGTTCTTCCAGGCAATGACAGATTGCTGCCTGCAGATCATCTCCCTGCTACTCCTCCCTAACCCCCCCAACCCCGCTGTGCCCCCATCAGCAAAGTAGATGAAGTAGCTTCATTTAAAGGGAGAGGTTAGAATGGATATTCCCTTGGGATGCTCATTAGAATACAGTTCTGAGGCAAATGAATGAGTTAAGCTGGCTGTTAACCTTTAGAAACAGGGGGAAAAAATAGATGAGAAATAAGGTTGAGGTCTCCAGTTAGTGGTTTTTTAAAAATCTGTCAGATTTAATTAAATCATCACAAGTGCCTTTTAAAGGGCTCGTGTGGTTGTCCTGCGTGGTTGGAGGAACCTGGTCCAAGAGGCAGCCGGGGCTTTGGTGGCTCGCCAATTTCTGTCCTTTCCCAGGCAAAAAACACAAGTCAGCCCAGTAGCACTCATCATTATGTGGACCCAGAAGGCCATCAAATGCAGAGCTGGCATCAGGTCCTGAAGCTCAGCACAGCGTGGGAACTTTGCCAGAAGGTCCAATGCCCACATCTTTCAGACCTGAACTGGCTGGACTTGCTCTGCAGTGCTGTCTCTGCATTGTATCCACTGAGAGCCTAAGCTACAAACCCCCCTCCCTCTTCACTGCCCTCAGGACCAGAGACACAATACTTGGGGCTTAACTTTCATTTTATCATCCAAGAAATAGCTGTTAAATGAGAAGTCTCTATCAGTAAAAATATCACATATATTATTATATGTGAATAATACAGGTCAAAATGAAAACAGGAAGCACTTCTTTAGGAGATGGACATTGTTCTCAATGCTCTACATATTTCCAAAATACGAGACAAATCAAGAGCTGAGTGCAGAACTGCCCGTGGTAATCAGTTGTGCTCTTCACCAGACAATCCTGGTTCTCTGTTGGTCTGCAACCTCAGAAGCTGCCCAGGCATCATCTGAAACCAGCACCATCCACAGGGGGCAGGGAGAAAACGAAAAGGCAGGTCATTCTAGGTTGGTAGATGGTGGGTTTAATAAGCAAGAGAGCTTACATGCGAGACTTGTCTTTGGCTGCAAGACCAGTAGGTCTCAGTACTCAGCCACCAGAATCTTAAAGTATATGTAGAGGTCTTGATAAGGTTCAGGCATATATACAATCTAGATGGTCTTAGCAACACCTACTGTCTCAAGGTTGTGTCCTTGGGCAGCTTCTGGGTGGGGCGGGGAGCAGGCAGAATGCACATTCCAAGGACAGGAGAGGGCATAAGGAGCCTCCAATTGCGCAGGTCCTGCTCATATCCTCTTGTTAACCTCTCCTCACATGCCACATGTTATGACCAGCTCTTACAATCTCATAAGAGCTGCATTGTACCCTAAGCGGTCAGCAAGAGGTTTTACTATGATGGAGGTAGCTTTTCTTGTGGCTATCTGGCTGCATTGGAGGCAGATGTCACAGCAATAATATAGGCACATGTAGGAGAAAACACCAATGAAAATAAGGCTTCCCAAAATAAGTAACTTTTTTTTTAATCAAGAGCCCCAAGATCTGAACCACTAATGTATTAAGTCTCCTAAGCTGAGGGTCTGATCACTCAGGATGTTCACCTGTGGTTTTATGCAATTTAATAAAGAGGAGTATTAGCAGACCCATCAGGTAGGAACACACGGTGTTTTGATTGGATAATGGCACAGGTGCCTCCTTGAGGGGCAATAATATTGTCCAAGGCCATTCTATTTTAGAGGACAGATTTTATCATTAGAGACATTTCAGTGTTTAGTAAGGACAGCCTTCATTAGCTATGGTTTAAGCCCTGATGGATGAATTTAGTAAGAACTGTATGAGTTGTAACGTCCTCCAGGCCAATGGATGGGACAAAGATGGCAGCCAAATGATTAAACCAGTGGAAAACAGAATGGCCTCAATGAGAGGGAGGCTGACATCTTGGAGAACTTGACCTGATTGTGTCTTCCATACATGTTGGCCCGGGTGAGCCAGCACTGTCAGGTGTGAGGAGATGGGCTGGAGCAGGGTATGTCAGACCAGGACCCCACCTTCTCCCCTCTTTCAATGATGCATATTCCATTCCAGGTATAGTGCACTTCAGTAGGTCTAGCTGCAGCAGGAAAAGGTGATCCCAGTGGAGGCTGAGTAGTTCCCTCTAACCCAGGGATGTGAGGTAATTCACTCATCCCCACAGGATGTTCCACTGCAAATTGCAGTAGATATTTCCTTTCCCAGGTGTGAAGGGGCTTGATGTTCTCAGCAGCATAGCACATTGACCCACAGTGAGCGTCAGGGTGATGTCTGCGTCCTGGGACCTTCACACATTTACAGTACTGGGTCGCTCAGCAGGGGTCACCAGTCTGGCAATAGGCCATATTGGTTGATCATTCAAATGTATTACAGCCTGAGACAGAACTTTAGTCCACCAAATCAAGGGGGTTTTACCTGTTAGTAATTTAATCTGTTGCTTTAATGTTCCATTTTTCTCTTCTGTCAACCCTGTTGCTTATGGGTTCCAGGGGAGATCGAACTTCCATTCAACATCATATTCGTTGGCCCATTCTTGTACATCATGACTTTTAAATGTGACCCCCGTCACTGTCTATTTGATGAGGGTATCCATTCATGGAATTTAGCATCCTTAATCACCTAACGGTGCCAGCCTGGTTTTCACAGTGACAGGAGAAATCTTGGGCTAAGCCAAACGCAGAGTCCACACAAACCAAAGGACATTTAGAACCCTCACTTGGAAGGGGGGTGGGGAGGGAGTAATATAATCAATTTGCCAGTCCCTTACCATCTGGGAACTCTGGTGGATGGCCCCAGACTCCTTTGGTAGTTGGTTTAGATGCTGTCAAGAATACACAGCACATGCAATTACTGCATTAACCACATCACTGTATTTCAAGAGCAATTTGGCATTTTCAGCAATAGGCCATCCCATCCAGGCTTTACAGAGGCTGCTCTTTATCCATCCAGTCTGCTGTATCCACTGAAGGGTCAGTTGCTAGGGCTTGTATCCAGGCTAGGGCATCAGCTGCCTGATTGCCAAGGGGTGTCAGTGAGGACTGCCTCAGGCTCTTACAGGTAAACCGAAATGTTTCTTCACATATCCTCACCTCACAAGGGATTATTTATGATCATCCACCCCTTGGCTTTCCATTGTCCAAGCCATGGGGTTAATCCCTTTAGAACAGCTCAATCATCAGCACAAAGGGTTAAGAGACAGGGCTCAGGAGTGATTACCAGCTAAACCACTCTGAGTTCAGCCCACTGGCTGCTGTGGTTTGTTCCTGTTGTTAGGCAATTATATACCAGGTATCAGCATGAGATTTTTTTGCACCTGCTCTACAGGCTACAGACGCCACTACAGGAATAGGAGTGAGGGCATTGGGAGGATTTACACATTCTACAGGACCTAGGAGCACCTGCATTTCTAGAGACAGTGGGCTGGCAGACAGGGCCCTCCTCTGCTGCAAATAGGCAGGCCACTTAGTCAATGTGGGAATTTGAGCCATGGCAGAGGTGGGTTGATGGAACATATTTTTAACCCACCTCTTGATAGGAATGGGAAATTCTACTACTATTCCTCCATGAGACATTCTGCCTGAAGAAGCATTGTGTACACTGCTGGGAGCTGCTGCTCTAGGGGTATATGGGCTTCTGCCCCTTCTGAGAACTGGCACCAAAATCCTAAGGCACACTCTCCTTTTATTGTCTCCACCACAGCTCCCAACACATACCTTCTGGAGACACAGACACATCTAACTCAAATGTCAGCCTCGCTTGGGAGATGCCCAGAACTTCTGGGCTTCATTAGTATCTCTGCCTTCTCAAATGGAGCTGTGTGCTCTGCTCCCCCATCCCACACATGCCCTTTCCTTACGAGGTGATATACGGGATGGAGGCACTGTGCCAGGTGGGGAATGAAAGTCCTTCCAAACCCCCAGTCCCTACGAAGGCTTGCACCCCCTTCATGTTCTTAGGGGTTGGATAGATTTGCATTTTATCAATTACAGCTTGTGGGACTTACCCAACCAAACTCCCCAAATCTTTTTTTAAACAGTGTATGGGTCTTAAATTTTCTATGGGTGCATCTCCCATTCTTTCCCTCACAAATATTCCAACAAAGTCTGCAGGGTGTCCTGCAGCAGAGCCACGTCTTCACATGCTAACATGTGGGCCCAATTTGTTGATGGAATACTAGAAGGAGAAGAGGAACCACTCTTGGGCTATGATCCTACAACATACTGTGGGCCTGGGCAGGTAGCCTCAGAGAAGCACTTGAAAGGTCCATTAATGTCCCTCCCACATAAAGGCAAGTGGACCTTAGTTATCAGAAAACTGTACTTGTCAGATGTTTCCATGAATCTCCTTGAAGATGAAGCACTCTTGCATGTTAATAACATATATAAGATAACCTAAAAACAGTTTAATATCACTTTTGACAATGCTTCCTATGTAATTTAATATATCAAATAAACCTAATTTTTTAAATCTCTCTTTTTTTATACATCTCTTGGGTTGTTTCAGAGACCCTTTGGATAATCCCAAAGTTAAAGGTCAAAAAGACTTCATTTAGAATTTGATTTTGTGGAAGTTTGTCAAAAATATCAAAAAGTTAAAAATAGTTGATTACATAGGTCAATGTTAAACAATATTTAGTCATCCATTTAAACAAAGTGATAATTAAAGACTTCAAAGGCAAATTCAGAAAGTTAGATAATTGTAAAAAAAAGTTAGTTCTTTTAATAAAGCAGATTCAATTGTCTTAAGTAATCAAAAACCTAATAAACTCAACATGAAACATGGGAAATTATTTTGATAAAACACAGAATCTTTGTTTTCTAGGTAGATTACTTAAAACATAAAGTTAAAAACTTTCACAATCCCATTAAGAACAGACTAATAGTCAAAAGAACAGTTTTTAACAGATGAAACTTGTTTTTACATAAGTACACTATTGAGGTTAAAGCTTATTTATTCTTTAATCCAATAAAATAAAGCTCTTTTACAAATTAAGTTCATTAATACCCTCCTGAAGGTAGAAAAATATCACATATATATAACATATACATACATAAATATACAAACATAAACAGAACCCCATAACTTTCATCTCAAAACTTGAGTCAGGTATAACAATATAAAACTCGCTAGTTTATAAAACAGTTAAATTCAATGTGTTTCTGGCAGATGGAACAAGTTAAATTTACCTATTCATGTGGCTAAATCTTTTTACTAATATTTGTTGAGAAGACTAATATTTGCATTTGTCCTTTACAGCAATCTTATGGATTGATTTTGGGCAAGGGAACTTTTATAGAAGTGTGTTTTTTAAATAGCTTCTTTTTTTTTCCTTCAATCTCTGGCAGTTGTGGGCAGTGTTTTTGTTACCTCTTGGGTGTGTATATTTCAGACATGATAAGATTTGCAACTTCAAAATCAGAAATAATGCAAGTTCTCTCCTAGGGTTTGGTGTGTGGGGGGGGTTATTTCTCTATTTTCAGAAGTCTATGGTAGTTGCTATTTAAAATGTTCCCTTATATTAGGGACTTAACAGCATGGAGCAATCTGTCTATTTCATTGTCAATCACCACATCTCCCCCTTCATTCTTCTCACTTTCTCAGCCATTTGTTTCCCTCATTTGTCACAGTGCACTATGTACACTTTCTCAAAAAAAAAAAAAAAAAAAAAAAAAAAAAAAAAAACGCATTAAAGCACCCTGTGTTTTCTAGGCATCCCATACCCATGCAGGGATGTACAAGCATCTAACTCAGGATTTCTGCCATGGATCCCTCTTCCCCAAGATCCATTTCTTCAGACTCCTGGCTGGCTCACCAATTATTAGTGAGACAATGTTTCACTAATGTCTCCTGTTCTTTGGGTATGATCTTAAACTAGCCCTTTGCACTGAGGGCAAGGAGAGAGTGAAGAATGAGACTGACCATTCCAGATTGATTGGTAGCAGATTTAACATGGAAGGGAACATACATACAAGGCTTGTCTTGGGCACCATAAGATGAGTACCTCTCCACATCTGCCCCTAGAATTGTAATGTCTACATAGAGGCCTTAATGAGGTTCAATCACATATACCACCCAGATGGTCTGAACAATACCTTACTGTCTCAAGGCTGTGTTTTGGGGCAGCTCCTACAGTGGGGAAAGCAAGAAGAATACATGTTCCAGGGGCAGGGAAGAGGATGAGAAGCCTCTGATTGCCCAGATATAGCTTGCAGGTCAGCTGATGGTCACATCCTCTTGATGATTTTCTCCAATATCCTCCCTTTCTGAGCATGTGGTTGGTTGAACACCTTAGCTCCACTGTAGTTTGGGAGGGGCTGCATGATTCATTATGGCCAATAAATTTTGTGTTTAAGTGATGCATGTCCCTTGCAGACCATAGCATTTAATTATCAGTGCAAGACCCTCAATTTCTCTCTTTCCCACAGGCATAGTGACTGGCAACTTTCAGCATCAGAGCCCCCTGTCAATCCAACCTGGATATGTGGCACGAGTGGGAAATAAACTTCATTTGTTTTTAATTTTTGAGTCACTATTATTTGGGTTGTTGGCTAGCAAGACCTCTTCTAGGCTATCTGATTAAACATGCAGTCACAGGTTATTTCTGAAAAGATAAAAAAATGTGACAATAGAACAAGACATAGAATCAGAAGCAGGAGAGATTTCATACTTTCATTTTTTGTGCTATTTGTTTTGTTTAGCATGTCCATGCCTTTACCCTACTCCTCCGTGAAATTTAAACAAACAAATGAATAAAACATTCTGAGTAGCACTGTGTGCTAAGCATCACAGTAGGTAATTGGGAGACAAAGTTTGAAGCTATTCTACTTTCCTAGCCAAGGTTCTGCAAGGTCAATGTTCCCAAGTTTTTTCTGGTCATCTACATCTTATTCAGATCCCAACACCATACAGAGTTCCTCTCCCATTCATAGCCGGGAAGGCAGAGAGAGTGGGGCCAGACTCATTCTGGCCATGTCAGAGAAGTCTGAGTGAACCTCTCCATTACCTTCACTGACGTCTAGTTTGGAGTGAGCTCAGGAAAGTCTGTGATGATGCTTGAAGCCTCTCAGCTCACTGTGTGGACAAGCAGTGCTGCAGCTGGGTCACTTAAGGGGCCTCTTCCTGGCCATTGAATGTGATGCTGAAGCAGGCTATGTCCTAAAAAAATTTCTGATATAAGTGAGCCCATAAACAGCCCTCCTTGCCAGAGGCTTGGGCCAGTGTACTAGTTATGATTCATTATTCAGCTACAGAAACACAGTGGGTTAACCAAATAGAGAGTTATCCACCCCCCCCCAATAATAAGGAGCCCCAGAGAGGCTATCCAGAAGTGGTACAGCAGCCCATGGTGTCATCATTGCCCCAGGCTTTATCATCCATAAAGCTTGTCACCTCAGGGGCGTAGGATGATGCCTCTACCTCACACCTCCCATCAGCATTCCTGGCCAGAAGAAGCAAGAAGCCCTGTCAGGAAAGCACAGACTTTCTCAGAAATCCAATTTATATTGGCTGCAACCAGCCAAGCATAATAGTTCAGAGCATCAACACTAAAAACTTACTGTGTTCGAATCCTGGCTCCACCATTTTACATTTGTGTTCTAAAGCTGTTATCCTCTCTGTGTCGCAGCCTTCTCGTGAGTACAATAGGATACCCACATCATAGATATGTTATGAGAACTAGATCACAATGTGTTTACCATCATGCTTGGTCCATAGTTAAGTACAACATAAGACAGCCAAAGCCTTGACTGTAACCCTAAACTCTCAGGTTTTCACCAGCCACCTTAAGTACAAGGCCTATGCTCAGCTCTCAACACTGAGTGAGTATCTGCAGGGACCTGAGACTATCCTGTATGACACTGCATTTGTCCTCACTCAGGGGTACTTGGCTGCTGAGACATGCTGTGATTTTAGGCAAGGCCTGGATGGGGAGGTCAGCTAGAAGACAAAAGTCCAGGATGCCGGTGACAGAAGGAGCTCCGAGGGAGTGCTAGCCAGCCCCCTGCTACACTTTAGATCTGCGACAACACAGAATCGGTGTACATACATAGTAGGTGCATCTGGCAGTGATGCTTAGAGAAGGGTGGTCCACTAAACTCAAGGCAGGAGCCTAGTCAGCAGTGAGGAATGCAGGATAAGACATGGGGAATGGGACAGAGCACAGGCCCCAGGAAGAAGATTTAGAGGAAGGCTGGACATGGTCAGAACCTGGTCTCAAAGATAGCTCCCATCCAACTGGGAACTAGAGAGAAAAAACTAAACCATCGGGAGAGACACCTGGACTCACACATACAGAGATATTCAAAAGAGCGCACAACCAGCAAGGTAGGACACCCAAGCAGGTACCATTCTAGAGTAGGAGCCTGGAGCCCCCTCCTATTCCAGGACCACTGGCCCTTTAGTTGCGGCATCACGAAGAGCTCCAGGCACCCAAGGGGAGTCCAGGGAGGGGGGTGGGAGAGCCAATTGATGCAAGAGCATTTAGATAGCACTGCAGTTTTCCATTTCCTAAGAAAGCATTTCAGGATTTTAACAACTAGCTTATTTGTACAGGTGCCTTCTGCTTAAATGTCAGCCATCCATTCACCAAGTAAACTCCAGACATCATCCCCACGACTGTAGTTATACACTTTTGAAGGGCCCCTGTCATACTTAGAATGGCTGGGAAAAGAGCAGGGTTTAACCTGCAGGCATAGGGTCTCAGTGCCTGAAGACCTAGGGTTATGGCTGTCCCAATTCCCCTGTGTTCTTTCTCTAAATCCTCCAGTCCATAAAGGTTCTTGTTTTCCACTTTGAGATATTTCTGGGGATCAGGTAGCCATTTGGGGGTGTCTGCTAGATGCTCAGCTCCAACAGAGACTGAGTAGAGGGCACAGGCATGTTCCCGAGCCCCTGTCTTCCAGGAACAGGTAACAGAAGAGGCAGGACTCATCCTCTGCTAATTGCACCATTTCTTTAGGCAGCAGGACTTTAAAAAAAAAAAACTCAATCCTGTTTCTAGCCCGTCTCCCTCTTCTCCACTCCCACAAGCTGCGTTCTACCAGCAACAATTTTAAAATTGATCTTTGAAGTGACTCCCCACTTAAATCAGCTTCGGAGTTTTAAAGGGTAAGAAAATATCTCTTACTCATTTAGACTAAACTAATGTGCCCATTAACCATGTTGGAGACATGCAAAACCTACTGCCTAGAAGTTATCCATTAGCCTCATTGCAGGCTCTCCTACCCGCCAGCCTTCCTCCCATGCTGCTTTGGGGTTCTAAATCTCAAGCTTCATCTTGATGTTCCCCCCTCCAAAGACTAACATTCCCTGGCTCTCTATTGCCTTAAGGGTAAAATCCCAAATCCTCAGGCTGTGATCTAACTTGAATCTCCTTTTACCATGTCACTCCCTCCTGTCTGACCTAGGAACTCCAGGCTCCAACTCTACCAGACAGATCACAATTTTAACCCACTTGTTCTATCTTTTCCACCTGGAGAGACTTCATCCCATCTCCACATGTCAAATCCTAGCTCTCCTTCAAGGGAGGGAGTTAGCACTAACCTTCTCTAAGCCGTCTTCCCAAATCCTCCTGGTTTAGAGGATTAACCTTCCTGTGCTCTCTCCCCCAGCACCTTGTACTTACCAATTACAGAAGCTCAGCTTGCCTCTCCTGTGCCCCCCAGCGCATCCTTTCTTATCCAGGTATATCTATATACTCTTGGTTACTCCTTGAAGGCAACTTGCTCTATGGTGTTTTTTGTGCCTCTGTATATGTTTATTCCTGGACGATCTTCTCTCTCCTTATCTGTCTCGCAAACTCAAACTCATCCTCCTAAAGTAGTGGGTCTAACTTGGCTACAAGTTAGAATAAAATGGAGAGCATTGCAAAAGCCTGATGCCCAGGCTTCTCCCCCAACAAGTAAATCAGAACTTCCAGGGGTGGGTTCCTTGCATCATCACTGCTTTTAAAGCTCCCCAAGTGATTCCAACGTGCTGCCAAGGTTGTGAATACCTCTTCTGGAATTGCCTCAAGCTTTCACCTACTTAGTTCAGGTTAATTATTATTTCTATCCTGGGAGCTTAGCATTATGCTTGTAACTAAATAAATTTTTGTTGAATGACTAATTAAATGAATGGCTGGATGGTTGGATAAATGGAAGGAAGGAAGGAAGGGGGATAGAAGGGAGGGAGGGGGAGGAAAAAGGGGAGGAAGAGGGAAAAACGGAAGGACTGATTGATGCTGTGTTGCTTGGGAATAATTATATGCTGCCTTCTACTTCTAGACTTACTCATGGAAGAAAGGTATTAGTCCCATACCTCTACCAATGCAAAAACAACTCCTGTTGGTTGGTACACAGAGGGTAAATAGAAACCAAAGAAAGAGGCAGACTCCACATTGGAGGGAGCAGATTTAATAGGCAAGGTGTATGGTTAGGCTATTCAAGATGGACTTTTTTTCTCTGTATTTCCCCTGCTCAACCAACTCCTGCTTCACTCATAAGACTACCCAACCTTCTTAATTACAGGGATTTAATTAGTCCCTGGTAACTGAAGACCCCACATGATGTTAATTCCCCCTGTAAATGGTAGCCTCCTTCTCCTCCAAGGAGCAAAGACTGCTGCCATGTCCTGTTTGTCATTTGCCACACACAGTGGGGGTGGGTTTTCACTCCAGGACCTTTTGTGTAAGATCCCCAAGTCCAATAAACTATTGATGTCTCTGCCGCTGTCCCTGGGCTCTTTCTTGGTTCTTGGCTAGGCAACTACATGGTTTGCAGGCCTGCTGGATGCAGCCAAAAACAAGAGAACTAACTTATGATACTTGTCTTGGGCACCACAAGATGAGTAGATCCCCATATCCACCCCTAGAATCTTAAAGTTCACATAGAGGTCTTGATGCGGTTCAGCCATGCATACTCTCTAGATGCTCTCAACAGCACCTTACACTTTCAAGGTTGCATCCTAGGAACTGTTTCCACTGTGGGAATGGTGGGCAGAATGCACATGCCAAGGACAAGGGAGAGAATGAGGAGCCGTCCATTGCCATGGTCCATCTTGCGGGTCAATGGATGGTCACATCTTCTCACTGACTTCCTCAACCATTCCCTCCCATTCAACCAGCACAAGTGATAAGTAAATATTTGTGGACTTAAACTTAGCTGTGGCCTCCTAGCATAGCAGTTCTCTTCTGAGTGCCCACAAAACTCAGTATTGACCTAAAATGGAGCACTACGAAAAACGAAGTAATAAAACTCTATTTTCTCCTAATTTGCAGGGAAACTTGGAACTTGGAATTTTTATGTGTTTTAACTGTGTCCTTTCTGGGAGCTCCCATCATGGCTCAGTGGAAACAAATCTGACTAGTATCCATGAGAAGGCAGGTTCAATCCCTGGTCTCGCTCAATGGGTTAAGGATCCCACATTACCATCAGCAGTGGTGTAGGTCGAAGACACGGCTCGGATCCTGCATTGCTGTGGCTGTGGTATAGATGGGCAGCTGCAGCTCTGCTTCGACCCCTAGCCCAGGAACCTCCATATGCCATGGGTGTGGCCCTAAAAAAAAAAGTGTTGATTCCAAAACTTTTCTAAAAATGTTGTCTCCCTGAGGCCAAGTATTTTTGCTAGCAAGTATTGATAAATCAATATAATGATTAAACACAAGGGAAAACTAATAAAGGAAAATCTCTAAAATATGATTAGAAAATAACATCTGGAGAATATTTCTTCTGGTTAAATTGATTACCTGTTCTCTTCTTCCTCCCTCTCTTCTCCCTCCCTCTCTTTCTTCCTCCCCTCCCTCCCTCCTTCCCCACTTCCTTCTTTCTTTTGCTTCTCCTGTCCACAAATATCTACTTACCGTGTTCTAGGTGCCAGGCATTGCACTAGGTTTAACGGCACAATACAGACATGACCTTTTCCCACTAGAAATTTCCTGTGAATATTTGAATATTTCATGACTCTCACAAGGAAGTCTCACAAGACTTCCAGAAACTCCACCTCCTTGACAAGGTTAAGATACATTAATGCTTCACAGCCAGGGCTCAATTAAATATAATAGGTGCAATTAACTGTCAGATTAAGTGACTCTTTGTGAGGGCGCAGAGCCAGAGAAGGCAGGACCTGCTGGGCGGGGCCTGGGCATTCCCTCTAAGACCCTACTTTCCCTTTGGGAACTTACCACAGTACCTGTCCAGGCTCCTGACAGCACCCACAGTTAGGCCCTTTTGCTCTCAGGCCTCCAGACTCCCAGATCTCCCTGGGTTCCATGCTGCTGGACCTTCCACAATCACAGCAGGACCTCTGCGATTTTCCACGCCCTCTCTATACCCATCTTACTGTGGAAAGAAACACAAACCCTAAGGGTTACAAAGGTAGGGGGAAAAAGAAGGTAGAAAACAAAATCACAGAAACCATGAATCAGTCAAGTGAGCTGGATAGATTTGTGAGCAAGGAATAACTTTCCTCAGCCCAGATTGCTCAGCTCTCCCAACCTCAAACAGTGGTGCTCACTCAAATCTGGTGGAAAGCAGGTCTCTCCCAAACCTGCTTTCTATCCTTATTTGGGCCTGGGGCTTGCAATTCTAGCCTCAGAAGTCCTAACATTTCTGTGCACATGATTTCTTGTGCACAGTAGCTCTACCCCTAAAGCTTACTCACATTTCCCTCCAAAAAGTCCAGGCCTAGACTTCTGGTCTACCTGGCATCCCTCTGCAAGGCCATCAATTTTCCTGAGATCTGTGTGGTATGGTTTCCAGGCCTCAGATCCACTTTGCCTCTTCAAGAAATAGTCAGTGCATTTGGCTTGTCTAAACCCATTTACTAGCCTGTTGCTGAACTCTAGCATTGAACAAAGCTAGACTCTAGATTTTTCAATCTATTGATTTCACTGAGCTCTCTCTGCCCACCCTCCAGTGTCTGAGGGAACATTGTGGTGGAAGCCACCTCACCTTGGGTCTTCAGACTGTAGGGAGAGTCACACATGATTCAATAGCCTAGATTTCACTCCAGTTCACTTAGCAAATATCTGTGCTGCCATACAAGAGATTCTTCTAAGAGTTCCCATCGTGGCTCAGTGATTAACGAATCCAACTATGAACCATGAGGTTGCGGGTTCGATCCCTGGCCTTGCTCAGTGGGTTAAGGATCCAGCGTTGTCATGAGCTGTGGTGTAGTTCACAGACACAGCTCGGATCCCATGTTGCTGTGGCTCTGGCGTAGGCCAGCAGCTACAGCTCTGATTTGACCCCTAGCCAGGGAACCTCCATATGCCACAGCAGCAGCCCAAGAAATGGCAAAAAGACAAAAAAAAAAGAGGTGCTTCTAACTTCGAAATGTGGTATGAAAAAGGGGGAAAAAAAAGCCTCTCCTGTTCACACTATGGTTCAAGTCATTCTCAGAAGATTCATCATTCAAGCAGAGAAAGGAATGGAATTTTCCAGAGGCCACTTAATTGCACTCTTATAGATTATGGTATTTTAAACATTAATACTCTGTAATAAAAGAAACTAGAAGAAATTTGGATTAATCAAAGGCTGAAGCTGGAAGAGAGGACACATTATGGAGATTGATGACTTGGGTTAGATAATCACAGAGAGCTATGCATACGTTCAAGAAAGTAATTTTTAAACTCTGGCCTTAAAGAACAAGGGCCCTGTGGGGATGCTTCAGGTCTGCAAGAATTCCATAAAACTTTGATTCAGAAATTCTATATACTTAACTGTCTCTCAAAAAGTCTAACAAAAGCTTGCATATCCTAAGGCTATGTTTCCAAATTTTTACTATTATTGGAGACCACTGGTACTTTGTATGCTAACTCACCAACTTTATAACAAGTGTCACAAATGTGAACAAATTTGCCTGGGTTATACACACAAACACATGTAGGCTACGAAGAACAAGGTGAAAACTATTTTTCATGTCCTTTACAATCCAGGCTCCTGGATTCCCCCTGGATAGCAAACTGTCTTTATTTGCTTTTTTCTTGCAAGTCCTACTTCTCTTCATGTTTATGTTTGTTTTGTTGATGAGTTCCCTTTCTCCTCAGAGCCCATTAGTCATGTAGCTGCCATTTGGCTTTCCAGATCCACTCTTCCCACAAACATCTTCACTCCTCTTTCTGTCCAAGAGGCAGACAAATGGGTTACATCAATGGCCTTCCTTGCCCTTTGGCTGTCTGTTGAGTAGGCCAATGGTGAGCTCGAGGAAGAATGGGGGGATGGAGAGTAAGGTCAAGGGAATGCATCTCTGATTTGCTTTCTTGGGGTTATTTAGGTCTAGCTGGGTTCTCAGTGGCTGAAGGCCACTGCTGATTTCTGACAACTCTCTCTTCACAAGTCTTTCACCTTTAAGTCCTACCATCCATTCTCTCCTCCAGTCCTCTCAGGCTGGGTTAACATAACAGCTCTGGGTTTCTGTACTACCTCTTGTAGTTTTCCTACATCCTCCCACACATTTGTAAACAGACCTATCTTGAACTATCTTAATTTGAGTGTACCATCTGTCTCCTGCAGGAACCTTGACTGTACACCTGACTCTTGTTCCTCTTCCCACAATGGAAACCATCCATATGAACGTATGGGCTTCTGTTTATATGTGTTCTTGCAAAATAGCATTGTTTTATATGCATGTATTTGAACTTTCTCATAAATGTTATTGGGTTCTATATTTCATTCTGCTTCTTAACTTTCTCACTAATTACAGTTTTTTTTTTCAAGTTCATCCATATTGCTATGGCTACAGTTAATCTGTTGTTTATAAACTGCTGCACCCTGCTCTGCTCTGGGCACACTCCACATTTATCTAATTGCCAGATGATAGGCACCCAGGTGGTCTCCAGATTCCTGGCACCACAACCAATGCTGCAATGAACAGTCTTGTATATGTCCTCTGGGGAGCTGTGTTCAGAATTTCTTTGGACTCCAGAGAGAAGGATAAAATTGCTGAGTCATTCAGTGTACATCTACTTAATTGGACTCAATTAAGAGAAGAGTATCAACTGTGCTCTACACCATCTGCCCTCCTGGCAGCAGTGCCCAAGGTTTTTCATCACCAAATCCCCACCAACACTTGGCATTATCCAGCTTTCTAATTTTGCCAATCTATTTACAAAGTGGTATATTATTTTATAATTTGTCTTTCTTTGGTTATTAATGATTTTAAGTATCTCTTCCGGAGCATTTTGTTTCCTCTTCCATAAATTATATGTTCACATACTTTGACTATTTTTCTATTGGGGTTGCTATTTTTATTATCCACAAGAAATTCCTCATATATTATTTTTAACATGCTATTAGTTTCAGTTGCTAATATATCATGTAATGTTTTTACATGTACATTCATAAATGAAATGATACTATAATTTATTTTCTTCTATTGTCCTTATCTAGAGTAACTTTAATAATATGGGAATTAATCGTTCCTTGCAAGACTGATGGCTCTTACCATTTACACACTGATCCAAATCACTGTGATCTCTCACCTGCATTACCAATGAAGGATGACTCCGTGCAAAGGACAAGGGCATTGGGTTTTGGAATGAAGCAGCCCCTTCTCATGAGTCCCCATGTATGGTGTGGTAATTATCTGCTTTTATATCTGTCCCCCACCCCCACTGGACTGTATGTCCAGTACCTGGCACAGGTGTGCATAAAATAAATGTTTAATTCATTGGTGAGTTGGAGCTCATTCTTCAGCTGCCTACTATATGATGTGGAAACAGTCAGGAAACCTCAGTTTTCTCATCTCTATCAGGATAGTAATTATAAAATCATGTCCCACTGTTGTGATAAGTTAGATAGAACAATGCATATAGAGCACCACAGTCCCAAGGCCTGATGCTTGATGACAAGCATGTATGGGTAGAGGTCAGCCCAGGGATAATCTCCAGCTTATTTGAACCATGGCTCAAGACACCAAGGGGTCAGAAGCAGCACTGCTGTTTCAGGCTGGAGGAAATCCTCCGGGCCTGGTGCATCTGCCTACACAGGAGCACAGATTCCCTCAGGGCAATACTGTCTTGAACTTCCAAGGATCCCAGCACTGATTAGCATGTGAATGGCCTGATTTAGAGAAGAGTATCTAAGAGAAAAGCAAGGGAGCGTCTTCTCTGGTCCCTGGATCTGCTCACCACACCTCTCACACCATTCACTCATTAGTGCATGAATGGGGCCTTGATTACCAAGCCCAGCTATTGTACAGCCTTTCAGTGGAGTGGCTTCATGTGGGGATTTATTGGTAATTAAGCCTTGAATAAATGTTTTGCAAATGGGGCTTCTCCTGATGAATAAGAAGGGCTTTGGGAGTTGAGAAACTCTCAATGCTGGGACCATCCAGGCCTGCAATGTGTGCTTTCACTTTCACATAATTGTATATTTGTCCACTTCAAGGCTGCCCAGGCCCCAGCTGGCAGATGACAACCCATTACAAATGAAGGTCTACCCTCTGGGTTGTGTTCTTTCCTGGAAGATGTGTGTATATTTTCCAGACTGTTTATCTTGGCTAGTGCCAGTCCAGAGTCTCCCTCACTGCATCTCGCTGGAGAGACACAGGGCACTAGCAGGGCCTGTGGGGGAGTTCCAACCTCATGGGAAAGTGCCACTTCTCCAGGACACTGTGAAGTTACTTTCAAGTTTCTCAAAGGTTTGGTTTGGCCAGGAACTCTCACAGAGTTATTATTCTTAGCCCTTAGAAGGGCTCTCAGCCTTGGCATTTTTGACGTTTGGGGCCAGGTAATGTCTTGTTGGGGGTGAGCTGTCCTTCACATTTCAGAATGTTTAACAGCATTCATGATCTCCACCCACTAGCTGCCAATAGTATGGCAGACAACAAAAAAGTCAGCAAATGTCCCCAAATATCTCTGGAGGACAAGGTAGCCCCACTTGAAATCTTTTGTTTACAAAAATCCATTTTTACCCAGGCTTTCTTGGGCTCCTCCCCTGTACCAGGCACTGTCTGGGGTGCTGAGAGTCTGCAAAGAACAAGACATCCAAGATCCCTGCTCCCAAGCAGCTCAGCTTTTAGATGGAGGGGCAGACTGACAGTAAACAAGTCAACAAATAAATGGAATAACTAGTATTATTCAGAGGATATGATCAAGAGTACCCTAAATGAGGGACGGAGTGGGTCATTTCAGACGGAGGTCAGGGAAGTCTTGGATGAGGAGATGGAGCCGGCCACAGGACTCTTCTGATGAAGAGTTTGCCAGATAAATAGAACAAGGAAAGCAAAAAGAATGGGGGGTGGGGAGTGAAGGGTCTTGAGCATGTTCAAGGAAAAGAAGAGGCTGGTGTGGCTGAGTTAAGGACTAAGGTGCAGTGTGGGGTGACTGGGAGTTTGGAGAGGAAGTAAGGAGACACTACCTCATGGTCTGGATTGTATTTTATGTGTAATTACCCATTACCACCACCATTGCTCCTTCTAGTAGTTTAATTCCAACCATTCATCCATCCCACAAGGACCTCTAATTCCTTGAGCCTACCACTTTCTTACTTCCCACCTCTTCACTAAATCCTTTTATTTAATTATTTTTTCCACTTGCAGCATGCAAGTTTCCCAGGCCAGGGACTGAAACCTCAGCACAGCAGTGATCCAAAACACAACAGTGATAACACTGGATCCTTAATCTCTAGGCCACCAGGGAACTCCCTTCAGCAAGTTCTTACTCTCCTTTCTCAGCTTACATCCATGGCCCATCCTTAGTAACACTTTTTTTTTTTTAACTATATCCTCAACCCCTTTCCCTTCTTTCTACCAATGCACTTACCTAACACAATTTTAATCCTGCTTAAACATCCCATGTTTGCCTTGGAAGAGCTGGATGTAGCTGAAGAGACATACAGGCAGATTTGCCTGACATTAAAGTAACGCTCGCAATCTCAATAGAGCCTTATCCACTGCTGGCAACCTTCCTGTGGTCCATGCTCTTAATCACTCAAGGAAAACTGAGTTATGGAGACTTAAAATGACATCCTAGAAGGCCTATGGTGAACAGTTTAGAAAGGCCAACCTGAAAAAAAAATAGTTTTCTGTAGAACACATTTCTGTTTCCTAACCATTTCTTCAAACGTGGAAGCTGCTCTTGGCTATCACGCCAAATCTCAGATTCATCTCCTCAAGCAACTGGCCTGCGGAATGGCTCTGCAACCTGGTCATGTGGGATTCCCCCCTCCAACCTTCGCAGATTTCATGATAAGTCAACATGTTCTACGGCAAGTGACTGTGATGACACATGAACCTTCCTCCACTGGTAGGAGGTTAGACACCCAATAAATTACTCATGATAAGAGGGTTGATGGTTGACATTGGTATTAGTTTCCTATTGCTGTTGTAACAAGTTAACCATAGATTTAGTGACAATGAATTTATTCTCATACAGTTCTGGAGGTCAGAAGCCTGAAATCAGTTTTAATGGACTAAAACCCAGGTGTCTGCAGAGCTGGTTGTTCATGGAGGGTCTGAGGGGAAAATATGTTTGCTTGCTCTTTTCAGCATCTAGTTGCCACCTGGATTCCTCAGCTTGTGGCCCCTTCTCCATCTTCAAAGCACATGCCTCCAATCACTGCTTCCATCATTATAACACTTCTTTTCTGACTCTGGCTTTTTCTGCATCCCTCTTATAAGAGCCACTGTTATTGTCTCAGGTATACCTAGATAATCTAGGATAACCTCCCCATCTCAAGATTTTTAGCTTGATCACAACTACAAAGTCCCTTTTGCCAAGTAAGGTAATATTCACAGGTTTCAGGAATTAGGATATGGACATATTTGAGGAGCTATTACTGAACCTACCAAAAACATCTGTTCAGAGGGCATAAAAATCCAATAATAATATTTTTCCCAGTAATTTCTCTGGCTTCTTCAGGTCCTGACACATTGAAAACACTGTGTAATCATATCTCAGCCATCAGTTAGAAGTCTGTTAGGCATTTATAACTTGTGTGGATTAATCCTTTACGGATAAGAAATGGCCTCTGAGATTTGACTCCCCCCTACTTCATTTTTAAAACTGAAAACTGTAAATGTCATTTTGTTAACAGGGTCTCGATATAATTGAGAGAACATTTGTTCTAAGCACAAGGCTTAAATGAGGCCTTGACTTCCTGTATACTCACTTTTATCATCTCTTTTTCCAATCAGCTCTGGCCACCATAGCAATGATGAGAACCAGAGCGAAGACCAGCACTGCATACGACTGTGCATTAAGCAGGCCAGCTCAGTTCACAGGGCTCATTTCTGTCCAGCGCCTGCAACAGATAAATCCCACAAATCAGACCATATGGAACATGTCAGGACTGACAATTTTCTGAGGCTGAGACACCCCAAACCATGGGGGACTATAGCTATTACTGTACCTTCAGGATAAGCTATAGGATAGGGAAGAAATGAACCCTCAGGAAAGAGTGCGTTAGGTTATACCTGTTAGATCCAGGGACAGTGAATTTATTCAATCAATCAATCATCTCTTACTATTTAGAAGCCTGATAATACCCACCGCAGTGCTGGTGCTGGAAAGGTAAGAGGCAATATTGCAAACATGGATTTATGGTCTTGCTACCTTTTCTTTAGAACTTGTCATGGACCAATCACACAGAATATTTTGGAATGCAGTTCTTATAGTCCTCCAACAGATATCCCCAGAGAATTTAAACCAATCTTCTGATGCAGGAGGAATGGGTGGGTGGAGTGAATAGGGAGGGGAATAAAGTCAAGAACAAGTCAAGTGAAACAGGGGTTGTGCACTGTGGGTTCTATCTGAGGGCTTGGGGAAATGTGGGTCACATCACACTCTCCGGAGTCAGGCATGTGCTGATTCAAATCACTTACTGAACGGATTAAAAGAGGGAGTTCCCACCATGGCTCAGTGGTTAACGAATCCAACTAGGAACCATGAGGTTGCGGGTTCGATCCCTGGCCTGGCTCCGTGGGTTAAGGATCTGGCATTGCTGTGAGCTGTAGTGAAGGTCACAGACTCATCTAGGATCTGGCGTTGCTGTGGCTCTGGCATAGGCCAGTGGCTACAGCTCCAATTAGACCCCTAGCCTAGGCACCTCCATATACCATGGGTACGGCCCTAGAAAAGTCAAAAAAAAAAAAAAAAGGATTAAAAGAACTAAATTGAGTTTATCTGTAGAGCAGCCTCACATTCAGTGTTTTATACCATTGTTTCAATGGAGCCCTGGACCCAGCTATCCAGGGACAGATTATCATATGAAGGTGGCCATTATATGGATCAAAACTCATGTCTTAGAAAATGTGGTGCTATCTCTGGGAGGTAGGAGGTAACAGACATTTTGCTCTCTCATCACAAAGACAGGTAAATTCCCTTTCAGAAAACATGCTGCCAGAAGCCAGTGTGCAAGGAGCACAGGGCAGACCCTTATTGATGGTGGAGACAGAAGTGAAGACAGGGCCAGCTATTTTGAGCAGCAAAGTGTAGTCATTTCCATGGATGACCACTGATCATGGTAAATTAGACAAAAGCAAAGTGTTTCATGATGCCTGGCCAAATTATACTTCTGATGTGATCAAATTTAATGTCAGCATCTAAAAGTCTCGAAAACTGGCTGCAACACACAGCACCCCCAGCTGTAGTCAGCCCTGGAGGACCTGGGTTGTATGGGAGACACAGTACTTTTTAGTCACCAACTGTGCTCCCCTCTGAACCATATGTCCAGTGTTGATTGATGCTAGTTCTTTTAAGAGAAGGAACCAAGCCAGGCCCACCTGCATTCTGACCTTGGGTTGGAGTCTCAGGGTCTCGACTTGGGAGAACTAGTAAATTCAGAGAATTAGCTGAAATGGCCAAAAGCAAAATGATTTAGACTAAGGTACATAACAATGAAAACCATGAGTGATGGGGATACGTGGAAGCATTTTTCATTCATTCATTCAACATTTCATAAATATATATTGAGCATTTATGCTGGGCCAGACTCTGCAACTAATGATGAGAATTCATTGGTGAACATGAGTCCTGCCTGCGAGCTCTTATGGGCATCAGCTCTACCGTAGGGAGAGCTGGTGGTGGCTGGTTCAGCAACCATTTCCATTGCATCCCTCTCAAGCCATACTCCACTTTACTCTGGAGGCCTGGGCTTGGAGTGGGTATAATGCTACTTCCCGCTATAGAGATGGGGCCCATTAGCTGAGGATAATCACCATATCCAGAACAGCAATAGACAATAGGGCCCCTGTCCTAGGCTGCACATTTCAACATGCCCTGCTTTGAACATATTTCATGTATGCATTTTGCTATGATGTAAGAGTGTGAGGGACTGAGAGGACAAACCCACAGGGAGCTGGCTGCTCCCCTTAAAGAGCAGGCCCTTGGTATCTAAGCTCTAGCTCCCAGGCCTGCACTGGCCTCTTGCCCAGTTTTGTCCCTGCAAAGGCAGACCATGCTGCCAGCAGGCCTGCAACTAGGCCAGATGTAGAGCTTCAACACAAGGGCTGGAGTATCCACATGTGTGTAGGAAGCCCTTTGCAGTGATGGAGCATAGGGTGGATGAGCAAAGGAGTGGGCTACTGCCTAGAAGCCTCTATCTGTACACTTGCTTGGAAAGCATAAGTGTTCATGTAAGGCTAGGATATCCCATTTTTTCAACCCCACAAATGGTTCAAGAGTAGGCAAGGAACCCAGGTTAATCTGAGTGAACTTCAGGAATTTTGTAAATCATGATGGAAAGAACAACTCTTGCCTAAAGCCAGCCCTACCTCTGAAGGTTTGAGGCTTTGTAAGTCAATCAGTTCCCTTCATCATTTAAGCCAGTTTAAATTGCAGTTTCTCCATTTTACAACCAAAAACATCCCAATAGGAGGGTGTCAACCCCACTTCTGTCAGCTACCAGCTGTGCTATCATGAGCTCACAAGTCATTTTTATGAGCTGTTTCTTCAAATGTACGTGGGGATGATAACTGTTGCTAGGTGACTGGGAGGAAGAAGTGAAATGAGTGGGAAAAAATGCTTAGCATGGTACCTGGCATGGAGTTGGTGCTTAGTAAATGTCATTTCCTTTTGGATTGATGTGGACTAGAGAACTAAGGTGGAGCCTCTAGGAGAGTCTATAGCAGTCACTTTTTCATGCCATAAACCTTTTCTAGGCCCCTCTCAGGCATCAGTTTTCACATTATGGGTTAATACCCAAAGATGAATGAGTCAGAGATTCTGCCCTTAAAGGGCATACAGGTTCATGGACTGCAAGAGAGAGAGACAAGTTCTCAGTCACATCAACATGGATGATGCTGTGCTCACCTGTCTTTGCATTTCCAGGGCCTACTCAGGGCCTGGCATGGGGGAGATGTTCCCCAGAGTTTGTTAAATAAATAGGGCATTAAAAAAAAAAAAAAAACAGGTCTTAAAGAACAGGTTGGGTGTGTATAAATAAAGGGAAGTTTGGAATGCATTTTAGGTTAGAGATTACTCTTACTCGTCCTTAACAGAAACCTCATTTCCATGGCTTCTACACACAGGGAGTTCCTTTCTCTTGTCAGTTTCAGAGATTAGATTTCAGGGTGCCATGGTGGTTCCGTGGAACCCGTACTTTTTCTGTCTTTCCGCTTGGCCATGTGTAGCCTTCCTGGCAAGGTTTCCCCCAAAGGTTCTAGAAGGCTGCTATAGTTCCAGCCATACCATCTATATTCCAGGTAGCAGTCAAGGGAAGAGAAAAAAGTAGAAAGACAAAAAGGGGCTCACCCCAGCTCTCTGTCCCTCCTTCTCAGGGGTCCCTCCCTCTAAACTTCCACTTAAAATCATTAGCTAGAGTTTGATTCTGTGACCATACCTAGTTGCAAAGGAAATGCGGTCAGCTAGGCAAAAAGGTGTCTCCATAATACAGATCTATTGGTAATAAAGACAAGGAGGATGGTGGTTGGGGAGAAAAACCAGCTACTGCTGTCATCTGTAAGCACCGTAAGAGCAGAGATGAAGATGATTAAATAGCCCATAACCAGGAGCAGGGAGAGGATAGAGACTTGGCTGAAATGAAAGCTAACAAAAAGTGGTAGGTCAGGATTTCAAGCTGCAGAATCAAAAATACCTAAAGGGCTGTTGAAACACAGATCCCTGGACCCCACCTCTGGGGTTTCTCATTCAGAAGATCTGGAGTGGAGACCTAAAAATTTGCATTTCTAACAAATTTCTGGATGATATTGATGCTTCTGGTCTGGGGACCACATTTTAAAAACCACTTTTGGATGAAGTTAGCACTTTATCCTATAAGAAATATGGACCCCCTTAAAGTTTTTGATCTGGGAAGAAAAGCAATGAACTGATTTATGAACACCTGTCAGAGGTCTTTAGGATGGTTTGGAAAGGGTAGAGAAGGCAGAGTCTAAGGCCAGTAAGAAGGCACAGATGAAACCAGCATCAGAAACATGTTTGGCTAGGCTTAACTATATCATTTGTAGTAATTCCATGAAGATGCTGGCCTCCAAACCCCAACTTTATCAGCTTTGAGGAAAACTATCAAGCTACCTTCCTTATGCCCAACACGACTCTGTTATTGAAGGTGTATTAGTATTGAAGATTTATTTAAAAAAAAAAAAAAAAGGAGTTCCCATCGTGGCACAGTGGAAACAAATGAATCTGACGAGTATCCATGAGGATGCCGGTTCAATCCCTGGCCTTACTCAGTGGGTTGGGAATCTGGCGCTGCTGTGAGCTATGGCCACAGACACAACTGGGATCTGGCAGGGAAAATTTTTTTTTAATTTAAAAAAGCAAAGATGCTATGTAATATGTGCCCCTATCTCCCTACCCTACTCAAATGGAGCCCATAGAAGTTTACATTGAAAATGAGAAGCAGCTGCGTGGTACGAGTGAACAAGCTATCAGGTCACAAAAGAAGAAATAAGATAACAGAGAGAAACGAGGTCAATGGATCCTTGGTCCCTGCATTACTGAGTCTGCCCCAGTTTCTGTTTGTTTTGCCCTCACCTGAGTTTGGACCTCCATGGGGTTTGCCATTAAGACCAAAATATACAGGGAGCCAGGAAAGCCAGTTAAGGATTTGGACCAACCTGAGTTTAGCCCTCATCCTAACTATGAAGCAGGGTGGTGCTCAGAATCTGGGAGACTTTTGGAAATTAGAAAAGACACCCTCTTGGGCACAGCTTGACAACCAGAATGTGGCTAGATTTCAGCCCCCATTTGTCTGCTTGACCAATACCCTTTTGCAGGACCGAGCCTATAGGATGGTAAGAGGTGGTCCGGTGGTGAGAGGCAATGTGCTCTCAGGAGCCCTGGGTGTCTCCTCTATCAGATGAGATAGTAAGCAGAGGCCCCACACTTGTCAGGCAGATTAAATGAGGTAAAACCATGTAAAGTACCTGGCACATGGTTGGTGACCAACAGCATCGGTTTCCTTCCAGATTTCCCTTTGAATCAGTGAGGGTAGCTGGATGGATTAAGCCTCTTGGGCTGCGAGGGAATCATCTGTTTCTCCAAATCTTGGCTCAGCTGCCCCTGCTTGGCATTTGCAGTGGCGTGCCTGCTGCCTCTCTACCAGCATCTCATTGCCTGGCACAAGGAAAGACTGCCTGGCTCCCGCTGTGATGTGGGGTGCAGGACTGGAGACCAGCTGAGCTTCCGCAGTCAGCAAATTAGCTCCCTAACACTCACTGCCAGCTTCGGGGGTCACAGGGCCCCTGATCACAAGTCTGAGATCCCAGTGCCTTCCATCCCTTTTCATTAATTTCCTAAGCTCCATGCCACAGTGACAATGTTCCAGATCAGGTGCTGGGACTTCTCAAAAACCACTTTTCCCGCCAATCTAACCCATAGTGGGGTCCCTGGGCAGTTGGCGCAGGTGCTAGAGAGGCCAGGAGGGCGGTGGTATGGGCAACATTTCAGCAAGCTCTGTAGGCGGAGGCGAGGTGGAGAGCTTTCACCGCTGATGACTCTCTTTCTAAAGGGGCCAGTGAGAGGCTGAAGCACCAAGTCCCAATTAAATCACGAAAGAAGTGGGAGCAGGCGGAGGATGAGTGGGAAGGGAGGGAAGCTGCTGCTGCTGATTCTCCAAGGGCCACTTACCCTACTTGCTCAAGGCTGAGCAAGGCTTGCTGGATAGGGACTTGTCTTGGTCCAGGCATAATTGTCACAAACACTGAGCATCAATCATGAGCTGAGTATGGGCAATCCAGAGAGAATGAGACCTAGTGGGCAGACCTGCATTCAAGGGGGCAGACAGACCAGCAAACACTCCCTGGCTTGCAATATGGCACAGGCTCTAATAGAGATCAGTAGGAGTGTCGTGAATGAATGCAGGAAGGAGAGATTGTCCATCTCTGCCTGCAGCTATGGGGAGGCATCAGAAAGGAAGAGGCACTGGAGCCGATACACAAAGAATGGGCAGAAATTTGCAAGATGAGAGGAAGGGAATATCCTTCCAGGAACAGCATGTAGCAACCAGAGCCCTGAAATGCAGTGTCAGTGGAGGAACAAGTAGGGCAATGAAGCCAGGAAAGTAGTGAAACTGAGAAGGGTCTCCTATGCTGACAGTCTTATTGAGGGGGCATATCCAAAGGAGAAAGATGTCTTGTAGACAAAAAAGCAAAGAGGAAAATCCTTAAACTGTTCTCTCTCTCACACACACATACACACATAGACACACACTTTCTCCATCCCTGTTTTGTGGGGCTAGGGAAAAGCAGGCTGGTAGGATAATGAACTTCTAAGAGATGGGTGTTAAGATATCCAGGCTAGCAAGAGGGAGAGAGTAAATTATAAACTCTGAGATTAGTGCAAAAGGCAAAGAGCTGGGAACAGGAGTTTGAGTTAAAAGATCTGGAAGAAGGCAGTGGAATATGAGGGAAAATGTTGGGCAAGAGGCAAGAATGTCTGCGTTTTTGCTATGCCTACAGCTCTTTATCTGCATTCTTGTCTTGTGCTGTATCAGTGAGATGGCCTCACCCTCCCTAATTATCTGGATTCACTTGTCATCAAAGACCATCAGACCCAAGCCCCTGACCCAGGCCTCTATGTAGTCAGTAGTGTAAGGAAAGGCATCAGGCAGGAAGCTACCAGGGGCATAAAGGCCAGGTCTTACGGGTACAACGTTTTTTGGGCTCATGGTTATGGGTTTTGTAGGGTCTGGCCCAGCTCAAGCCCTTGGAATGCTGGAACTATATTCAGGATTCAGAATAGATATGGGGTCATTCTGCAGCCAGTCAGAGAAAATTGACACCATGCCAATTTGATTTCTCCCAAGACCAAGTGATAGAGAATACACAGGTGATGATGTGAAGAAGCATGCACCTGGGGCTTCTTTGAAAGAAACTGATTTTTCACTGTGTACCAGTGATGTCTAAATAGTCCAGATGATGTCCCTGAGGCCGTAAAGGGCAATGGGATGAGGAAGGGCCATGGCAATTCAACTCAATAAATATTTCTCAATGCCTGCTCTGAGGCAGCACTGTGCTCAGCACCAAGAAAGAGGAAAAAAACACCAACCCAGGGCTGGCCCTCCTGAAGCTTGTAGTCTCGTTGGGAAACATAAAATTAAACCTCAGTTACAAATGACCTGTAAATCCAGGTCTATGATTGAGGAAGCACAGGTAGCCAGCTGCCCCAGGGACCCAAAGGGGCTATGCGGGTGTGAAGGATGTTCAGGCAGAGGAAAGCATGAAGTAGGGCTCTGGGAGCACAGAGAGTGGGCCATACACTGGGCCGGGGGGAAGATGCAGGTCAGTGTGGAGTCCCAAAGCCAGGATCAGAAGAAGGGGCTTTACGTGGAGATCATGGGAAGACCCTGGAGAAGGGAAAGCACAGGAACAGCATCACCTTTAGGGGTAAATTACTTTGCCTTGAAGAAAGGGGACTAGAGGGTAGCAAGAAGGGGGACAGAGCTTCATTTAAGTGATAACTGTGTAGTGTAGACAAGAGATAACAGGACCTGGATTTGAACATAGCAATGGAGATGGAGGAAAGTACAAAGACTCGAGGTGCTTATGGAAGTAGAATGGGTAGAATTTGAATACTAACTAATGATGGCAGCGTGGGAGTGAGGGAGTTTGCAGTGGATTCAATACTGGCCCCTAACGTTACCAGGTCCTAGTCCCTAGAACTTGTACATGTTACTTTATAGGGCAAAGCTGCTATTATAGGTATGATTAAGGACCTTAAAATGTGGAGATTATCTTGGATTATCCAATGGATCTTAAACGTAATTATAAATGTCCTATAAGTGAGAGGCAGAGGGAGATCTGACACAGACAGAGAAGGCAGTATGACCACGGAGGCAGAGATCAGAGTAATGTGGCCACAAGGCAAGAAGTGCTGGCCCAAAGATGGAAAAGTCAAGGAACAGGTTCTCCTTAGCTCCTACAGAGGGAGCATGACCCTGCAGGCACCTTGGTTTCAACCCCCAGAAACCATATTTAGGGCTTCTGGCCTCTAAAGGGTGAGAGAAAAATTCTCTGTTAAGTCACCAAGTTGTAAAAATTTATTTACAGCAGACAAGGGAAACTAATAGAGAGTTGAAGAATAAACTCTAACCATCAAGCTAGCTTGATAGTTCCCTAGCTTGGGCAACTGGTGGGATGGTGGTAATGGAAAATCCCAAAAGAGAAGCAGGTAGGTAAAAGTGGATTCAAGAGTGGCCTTAGTGAAGGTGAGGGTTCTGTGAGCTAATGGGGGTAGATGCCTAACAGGCAAATGGAAATGCAGATTTGATGCTCAGGAACCAATGTTTGGGCTAAAGTCTTGAAATTCATGAGACATCAGAATTTAGAGACTACGTCATATTGGTGGATGAAATCACCAGGGTGATGTGGGTCTCACCCCTAGGAATACATTAGGATCACCTGAGCAGCCTTTCTAAATGCCTGCCCTCCCTTCCCAGTTATTCTAGTATCCAGAATCAAGAATCGCTGGTGTGGAGGAGAAAAAGGAGTAAACACTTAGGAGCAGGGGTTTTCAAAGTGTAGTCCATGGACCAGCAGCATTAGCATCACCTGAGAGTTCAACAGAGATGCAAATTCCCAGTACCCAACCCAGACCTATTAAATTAAAATTTCCTGGCAGGGGAGGTCTCAGGCCCAGGATCCTGTGTTTCAACAAGCCATCCAGATGATTCAGATGCATGCTAATATTTTTGAAAATCATTGGGTTAAAGGATGATCATCAGAGACAAAGAAGACCTTCCTCTGAAAAAGAGATTGAGTACAAGTAGCCAGCAAGGTGTTGTGTAGAGATCCAGAAAATGCGTGAACTGGCATCCAAAAGAGGCAGTATTTTTGTAAAGGGAGTGATGCTGCTGAAAAGTCAAATAAGATAAGGTCTACATCATTGGATGTAGGGACCATGGATGCTGGTCCTTGTTGACTTGACCAGAGCACTTTCAGTGGGGAGGTAAAGTTATGATGGATTGCAGAGACCCAGGAGTGTGTAAACATGAGGAAATAGAAGCAAAGAGTAAAAACCACGACTTAATAAAAGAGCAGTGAAAGATGGGACCAGCAGCTAAAGGGGAGGTATGGAGCCAAGGGAGCTTGTTTTCCATTTATTTTTGTTTTCTAGGGTGAGGATGACTTTGGAGGGAAAAGAGACAGGGGAAAAGGAGAAGTTGAAGATATGGGGAAGAGGGGGAATAGAGCAAAGGTGTGGAGGAGGCAGGAGGGAATGGAGTTCAAAGCAGAGACGTTGGAGGGGCCCTGGATGCAGAGGGAAGGGAGGAAGTATACATGGAGGTACAAATCAGTTGGCAGGTGTGAGGAAGCCTGAGGACATTTTTAGAATGCTGGTTTGTGGTGTTGCTTTTCCCTGGGGTTAAAGCCTAAGTAAGATCATCTGCTGAGACAGGGTGGGTATAGGCATGATCAATTAAAGCCACCATGCAGAATGGGACAGAGAGCTGACAGGAGAAAAAAAGAAGCCATCCTGGGCAGGGTCATAGCTCCACTTTAGGCTGACTATTGGGAATTTATCTTGGCCCCATTTTGCAGGCTCATGTGATTTTTTTTTCCTTTCACAACGCTCAGCAAAAAGGGCTAAGTGGTGCACCATTGGGGTTTTGCCAGAACAGTGAGACGGAGGGGCTTGAGTTGAGGATGCTGGCAGGAGAGTGGCTGACACTCTGGATAGGAGTTGCTGATGGACAGTGGGGAATTGATAGGTCAAGTGACCAGCTGTCAGGAGGAGGATGCATGTAACTAGTGATATAGGTGAGCAGAGACAGGGCTGTGATTGAGAATAGGATGTCTGAAATGTTATGCTTTCAGAGGTGAATTCTAATAGAAGCAGACTAGAGATGCACTGGGAGGCAGTACCTGGTCAGGATCAGGGAGAAGGGTGTGAATTCAGGTTACCAATCCAAATGGTTCCAGACAAAGGGGTGAGGTAAAGCCGGGAAGCTGAAAGATGGAGGAACTGGGCTGTGGTCACTGAGTTTCAGGGGAGGGAGCTGCCAGAGAGTTCCCTCAGAGGGCTGTGATGGGGTGCTTGAGAGACACCCTCTTGATGGGAAGTATCAAGGCCCCCTTGTGCCATGCTGTTCTTGCCTTACATGTGAACGTTGCCACACTGCTTCATTGTTGTTGCTGTAACAGCTGGTGTGACCTAACCAAATTTATATACCAGAGTTAATGTCTGTAATGGGCCTCATCTGAGCCCCCATTTTGGAGGCAGTGAGGGTAAGAAGGAGGAAAATTATCATCTGTCTTTTCCTGTAGCATATGGAGGTTCCCAGGCTAGGGGTCAAATAGGAGCTGCAGCTGTCAGCCTACACCACAGCCACAGCAACTCAGGATCTGAGTCGAGTCTGCGACCTAGACCTACACCACAGCTCACGGCAGTGCTGGCTCCTTAACCCAATGAGCGAGGCCATGGATCAAACTCACATCCTCATGGATACTAGTCAGGTTCATTACCACTAAGCCAAATGGGAACTCCCATCATCATCTATTAAAGGTATCAATTTCTCAGCTCTTCCTCAAATCCCACTTCCAGGGATTTCCCCTCCCCTCCTCCCTCCCAAGCTGGCACTGAGGGCAGAGGAAGCTGGCATAGCCTCATGGCAGTGAGGAGGAGGCCTCTGGTCACCTACTGTCCTCTGGACCCTTGTGTAACTTGCTAGGTGATCTTATTTGGAATCCCTGCCATGACCCCTACTTAGGTCCCCCACATTGCTAGGGCTACTTCCCAGGGATATTCTGGACACTGAGATCTCTCGCTATTTTGCATCCCCCACTGGGGAAAACAAGCAAGAACTTCCAGAGCCCCGGGTGCCATGGGAACCAGGGAACAAGGGAGTCGGGCATCTCCAGCTGCCATCCAGGCACCTTCAGTGCTGGTCCACACCAAGAGCAGGACTTCTCCTTGAGGTCCACAGTTCTCCTGGGCTACCCTCTGGGAAGTGGGGACCGTTCTGAGACTCACCCAAATTGTCTAATGTTTCTACAAATCCTCAGCCTCCCGGAAGAGTTGGAGAAGAGAGCAAGGACATCTATGTCTGACTCCTTCCTCTTCTCACCTTCCCCTTTCTCTGTTCCCCCCAACAATGGCAGGCATTCTACTTCCTCTTCCCATCTAACAAATATTCCTTCCTCAGTATGTTTGGTCTTCCCTCCCTCAGGCAATGAGGGCAGAAGAGTCAAAGGAAGAAAACTAGAAGTCCAGAAACCATGGATCTCCTTTTCATTCTCTGTCCCTGAAGCCCCAAGAATAGCATTTTCTGCATTTTCCCCTAACAGCAGCTGAAGGAGGTAAAGGAATATTTCACCACCTCTCCAGTGTCTGAACCCTTGGGAAGGAGAACCAGGTTAATATTCATCTAGGCTGTCCCAGATCAGTCATATCAATTGTGAAAATATTTCTATTCCAGCTGGTAAAGAGCTGCTGTCCTCAAGCCACTCCCAGAAAGAAGCGACATCCTCTAATGCACCATTCCAACTGGCTGGTACCTAAGCCATACACATTGATAAATATATTGAATATTACCCCTAAAAGAGAAAAAGAGAAGTTTTACCCTAATAGGATTGGACATATATGCATAAATGCTACCTCAAGCTATTGATGTTTCCATAAAATCGTCATTTCTGTAACATTAGTGAAATAACTTGTGTGAAAGCGCAGAGCATAATGCCTAGCACATAGCAGGTGTTCACTAAACATTAGCTAAACTATAATCTAAGTTATGTTGCTAAAAGTCTCCCTTGAGGGAGAGTTTGGAGCACAGCAATTCCCAGGGTTGATAGAACTGATACTCATAGCAATTTTCATTTAAGTCCCTAAAGCAGAGCTATGAATCAGATATGGCTAGAACTGGAGCATCTGGATAAGTTAGCAAAGGCAATTGCTTGGGCATCAGAATCGTTGGGCCTGAATGGCACTAGCTGATAGACAAAAGCAAAGCAAAATAGAAATAAGATTTGTGCCAACAGCACAAGCCAGTTGTATTCATCACCAAGTCCTCCCCATGGACAGATGTTGGGCCCTGTCATTTAATGAGTGCTTTATCCTCTCTGAATCCTCAATTCCACTGTAGAAGAGTGTCAGCATTCCCATTTTTGATGTTTGGAAACTGAAGTTTAAAGAGGATTGGTAACTTGTCCAAGGTCACATGGGTATCGAGACATGAATTGGGGAATCCCAACCACTCCATCTGGTTCTGTGGTAGTTAGCTGGTCCCCTCCACCATAAGCCTAGCTGTTCCCCTCATACACTGCTGTGGCTTGTTTTACTAGATCCTTTACAAGGAAATCACAAAAGTAATGGTCTAAATATTCACATATTCTGAATTAGACATCTTTTTCATAGAACCCACCCATAATCCAGAGAGTTCATCAAAGACTATGATGATGGAAAGAGCAATGAGATACAAAGAATCAAACACACACATCTACCCCCAACAAGAGAAACAAGAAGGCATCATTTGACAAGACCAGTGACAACCCTCACTGTCTTGAGTGCGTCCATGTGGGTGGAGAATTGGATGGTGCCAAGGACAGACTTTGCCAATTGATGGCATCTCTGGATGAGCAGTCTTGGTCTTGGTGTAGAAGGGAGCTGTGAACCAGGAGGAAGGTGATTGTTCACAGTGAGCCTGGTGGCTGGACGTATGCAGGGGGAGTTTATGTTCCTGGACTGTGCATATTTACAACTGGGATCAACACAGAGGAGGAAATAAATGCTAGAGTCTGTCTGCATATTTACACAGCAACTCTAACATCTAGTCTTTGCTAATCTCTTGGTGTCTGTAGCTTTCCTGGTTTTCAAAGTGGCTCTCTCAGACAGGATGGCTTTTTAATTTGATGAGGATTTTAAAGAACTTGGTAATCTGGGTCACTGGAACCAAGTCTTTTCATTAGCAGATGGATGAGTGAGGTTACATTTTCCTTTTCCCTCAAGCAGAATTAGATACATTCTAGCTGGTCTCCTACAGGCTTGCTACCACTGTGTCCATCTTTTTTTAAAATCCTTTTTTAAAAATTTTTCTTATGTATTTGTTTGTTTATTTTTAAATGATTTTTATTTTTTCCATTATATGATTAAATCTTTTTCATATTGAAGTATAGTTAATTTAAAATGTTGAACTAGCTTCCAGTTATGCAGCAAAATAATTCAATTATATACATTCTTTTTCTGATTCTTTGCCATTACAGGTTATTACAAGATATTGAATATGGTTTTCTGTGCTCAAAAGTAATGAGATACAAAGAACCAAACTTGTTGGCCCTTGTTTTTCTATTTTATACATAGTAATGTGTATATGTTAATCCCTCACTTATCTCTCCCCACCTGCGCTATCCCCTCTGACATTCCCTCCATGTCTGTGAGTGTATTTCTACTTCATTAGTATCTTCATTTATATAAATTTTAAGATACTATATCTGAGATCATGATATTTGTTTTTGTCCAACTTACTTCACTTAGCATGATAATCTCTTGGTCCTTCCATGTTGCTGCAAGTGGCATTATTTCACTCTTTTTTGTGGCTGAATAATATTCCACTGTGTATACATACTGCATTCTTTTTTATCTATTCATCTTTTGATGGCCACTGTGTCCATCCTTGAATCCACTGCCTTGGATGCCTTTATAAACACAGATCTAATTATGTTTATATTTAGAAATTATCTGAGGCTCTCAACTGCTATAGCCTATCTATAAATGATATTTTGAGCATGGAAATGTGGCCAAATAGATTTGGGGAATATGCTGCAAGTCAGAGTCTCTCTTTGTGTTTCACAATGTACAGCAGCATATTAAAGAGAATACACAGAAGTTTCCATCGTGGCTCAGCTGAAACAATCTGACTAGTATCTATGAGCACGCAGGTTCAATCCCCGGCCTCGCTCAGTGGATTAAGAACCCGGCATTGCCATGAGCTGCAGTGTAGTTTGCAGACGGGCTCAGATCTGGCGTTTCTATGGCTGCTCTGGTGTAGGCCAGCAGCTGCAGTACAATTTGACCCCTAGCCTGGGAACCTCCATATGCTATGTGTATGGTCCTAAAAAGGCAAGACAAACAAACAAAAACTTCCAGAATCTTGATTTAATATTCTTCAGTAGTGGTAAAAGTTCAGGCTGAAGACTCAGATACCAATTCAAATCCCAACACTGGCATTTAATCCCATGAAACCTTGGCCCTAGCTACTCTCCCATTCTGTGTCACAGGTTCCTATCTATAAATGACGATGATTGTGGCTTCCTTGAAGGGTTACTATAAAGGATTGCATGAGAGGATGAATGTAGAATATGTAGCCTACAGGAAGGACTCATGAATGGAATTTCTATTATTATAATTATCTCTGATCCAAAAAAGAATGAGACAGTTTCTGAACACAAAATACCTGGCATTCCTCTAAAACTTCTGCAGATTCAAATAACAAAAGGCCCCTAATAATGACAAGAGCAGTGAAAAAAGCTGACCAGGATACTGAATACAAATGATGACTTCTAGAGGTTTGCAGCATCAAAATAATAATAATAATAACTCAGCTACATAATTAAATATGAACATCATTGATTGTGAAAATGAGAAGACAAGGGTCTGCATTTTCTGGTCCTGGCTCTCCCTATAACTTGGTGTAGGATCCTGGGTAAGAGCCTTGTCCTCTGAGGGACTCAGGTTCCCCTTCTGCAAATGAAGACACTGGGCAGGAAGATGACCAAGCTCCCTATGGACTCGAGGTCCATGGGGAAACTCTCCCTCTCTATTGCTTCAAGTCTCAGACATGTCAATTAGCGTCCACTGAGGCACTTGCCCTGTCACTCTAAGAGCATCACACTGAGACTGACACACCAGCGATGTTGCCTTATATCAAAAGGATCACACTGGACCATCTCCTCCCCCAGATCTACCTGTGTGACTCAGGTCACAGGAGCAGAACCTTGCTCCAAACATGAGGCTAAGTCAAGAGGAAAGGAGAAAGGGAAGGTTTATCCTCTCTACTGATTGAATAACTTCTGTCCTGTCTCTGATTCACTTGGCATCAAAAAATGAACCCTTGGGGGTGGCAATAAAGACTGGGATTTGGGTTTTATTGTCTGACTATATGATAATCTCTGCAGAGGGATGATAAGAGTCTCTCTTGGGTGAGAGGTTGACAGATTATCTGGTTTGTTTGTCTATTTCACTATTTTAAGCTCTGGTGAATTAAGAATTTAAGCCTACAAAGAAGGAGACCAGTGAATATTTTAGTTTTTGTATTTACTTTTAAAGTCTGGCTAACATTGCAGAACTAAAGCTAAAAATTCTCTATATGACTGTTCATATATGAAAAAAGGCCTTGCCTTCTCACTTGTAAGGGTATAAAACGTTTTCCTAATTCTGGAGGATATTAGTTGTATTTCTTAAATTATAGGATTACTCTTTTGATTTGTTTATAATCTATATAATCATATAAGTGGTATATTCCTAAAATTCCCAGGAAATCAAAACATTGAATTTCTGATACTTTAACGTGCTAGACCTGAAAAAAATCCATTTTACATAAATTGTTACCTCAGAAATATTTTAGGGATCCAAAGTCACATAATCACAATAAGTTTTGGCAAATGACAATTCAAGAAAAACTAGCTATGTCTTTTCTCTGATTTTATCAGTGTTAAGTTTAATACAGTAGCACATTTTATTTTCCATGGGTTTGTTTTCTCAACAACAAAAAAAAAGTGAGTCTCCTAAATTTATACAGGTTTACTAATCAAAAAAGCTAACATTATTCCTGATGATGTTTAAGATTATGAAAACTGTAAATTTGCATTCAACTAAATTGAGTCATTATCTGAACCAACTTTTCATATCAACAGTAATTATGTTTTATATTAAACCAGTTTAGACATAATTTCCAGCATCTTTAGGTGAATTAAAATCTTGGACAAATATCAAAGTGAGCTAATTAATGGATAATTCTTATATACCTAGATATTTTCTAAGTAATATATAATAATGAGACATTGATTGCAAATTATAATTTAAAGTGCATGTGCTTTTGGATATTTTTATAATCTATACAGCTATGTCTCTGTGTCATGTTAATAAACATGTTTCTTTTAAAGTGTAAAAGTGGTGTGCCTGTGGCTAAATAAATTGTATGTATCACAAGCTTTGTTAGTCTGCTAAAATGCTTGTATATGACTTAATTATCTAGCCCCCAATTTTCTCTGTGAATTAGAAGTTGGTTACTTTAGTTAAAAGTCATAATATTTTTTTTTTAGATCCACACCTGCGGCATATGGAAATTTCCAGACTAAGGGTCAAATCAGAGTTACAGCCGCTGGCCTACACCACAGCTACAGTGACACAGGATCTGAGCCGCATCTGCGACCTACACACAGCTCACGGCAACACCAGATCTTTAACCCACTGAGTGGGGCCAGGGATCAAACCTGCATCCTCATGGATGCTAGAGGGGTTTGTTAACCGCTGAGCCATGAAGGGAACTCCCAAAAAGTCATAATTAATATGAATTAGGAGCCATAGTGACAGAACTACAGGTGCCTGTGTGCTTTCACATTTTAAGCAAGTCAGTTCCAAGATATGAAGGAGAGTAGGGGAAAGACAAAACTTGGAATGTGAAATCTATTTGCCTTGGTTTCACCCAACTCTGAAAAGAAACCATAAAAATGTTAACCTTTTGCTAAAGTTCTCTCAGTTTTGAAGGACTACCTTCCTTTATTTCCTAGCCAATGTCATTATTCACACTATAAAAGAATATTCTTTACCTTCTGTGTAATCTGCCTAGATAGCAAAGGTCCTTTGTCTTAGCAGAATGGGTTCCCATGCCTCTGTCTGAGCTGCGTGTTTATTATGTCCTTGATCGTGAAAAAAAAAAAAGCAAAAAACAAAAACCCAGAGGTTCATTACATAGAAAGAGTTCAGATGCTCAGTTAAGTCTGTTATTTTAAAATATTTAATAGTCACTCTGATAAACAGGTAGCCAACTTTTATTTTTCAAGCAGCCAATGATCTTGTCTTAATTAATCAAGTATCTGAATCTCCTCTGACAACTCTTCAGATTTTTGCCTTCCCCAGATTGGATTCTAATTAAGAAAAAAAATAATAAAATGTTCAGTATATTTTCTACACCTATCTTTGAAAATTCCCAACCACTGGAAAGTTACAAATATTTGTACTTTCACCTTATAAAAAGAGAAATACTAAATATAACTAGGTTTGTTTGGTGTTATTCATTGATTCTTCAGTTGGATTCACTGTTGTAATGGATGCCTTTGAAGAGCTGTCAGATCAGGAGAGCTGCTCTGACTCCCCTGTCTCAGACATTGTCCTAGTCCCCGTCTGGGCAACAGTAAAAATACTCTGGTTTCCCTCTTCTGTCATAGAGCTTCTAGAAGGTGAGAGGACTTAGGACTTCAAAGGACTTGGGGGAAGAAAGAGATTTGTGATTAGAGCAAACATGGAGAAAAAAATCTCTCCTAAATTCCTTCTCTCTTCTCCATGCTCATGGGCCCACCATTTTCCAGATGTTTTTTTCTATATGGAACCAGAGGGGCCTATATATATCATAGACAGTCAGAACTACTTGGACAAGTGGGTAGGCAGATGGTTGGGTAGATGGGTAGGTGGGTGAGTAGATGGGTGGGTGAGTGGTTGGCTGGTTAGGCGGGTAGTTTGCTGGGTGAGTAGATGGATGGATAGGTGGATATTGGATAGCTAGGTGGGTAGGTAGGTGGGTAGATGGGTGAGAGATGGGTAGGTAGATGTGTGGGCAGATGGGGAAGTAGATGGGGAAGTGGGTGGGTGGATGGGTAGGTGGGTGGGTGGGTGAGTAGGTAGTTGGTTGGATGGCTGGGTGGCTAGGTAGGTGGATAAGTGAATGGATGGGTAGGTAGATGGGTGAGTGGATTGGTGGGTAGGTAGATGGGTGGGTAAGTGGGTGGTTGGATGGGTAAGTGGATGGACAGGTGGGTGATTGGATGGGTAGGTGAGTGGGTAGATGGGTGTTGGATACTTGGGTAGGTGGGTATTTGGATGGATGGATGGGTGGGTGGGTAGATGGGTGAGCAGATGGATAAGTATATGGGGAGGTGGGTAGATGGAGGGGTACAGGGGTGGGTAGGTGGCTATGTGTGCTGCTACAGCAGGGATTTGACCTTACACAACTGTAAACAGTCCCTGGAAGCCTGTTGTCTGATGCTGCACTTGAAATCCTCAGGGCTGCAAGTTGGACAGGGAAGCTGGATGTAATATGAGGGAGAGCAAGGACAACTTGGAACTCATGGGCTGGACTAAAACCTGTGTCAACCTTGATGCAGTCACCTGCAGAAACTGACCCTAGGCCAACAGGAAAACGCAGCTGTTCCTGCACACCTTAAGAAATGGTGTGGATTTCTCAGGTACTCTCTACTTTATTTTCCAGGATACCATTTTGCTCCCATTGTAGCTTATCCCTAAACTTATCTGAGGGTTCTATTGAGTAGGCTTCCCCCTCCTCAGCCTGAGGGGACAGTTCAAAAGGGCCCACTTCTCTTATTTCTTCTCTGACTGTTCTATCCTCCTCTCAGCCTGTGGAATTGTTAGCTAGCTAGTCTATGTCTGGAGAAGAAAAAAGAGCTGTTTGGCAAACAGCCTTCCAAAATTTTTCTGTCACACTCTGGAGCGGTGACTCTTTCATCTTTAAAGCAAGTATGTGTTGTCTTTTCCTCTGACTCTGCTGTGGTCAGCACCTTGGGGGGAAGTGGGCTCACACTGAGTGCTGGGGCTGAGGGGTGAGGAACAGATGAGGGAGATGGAGAGAAATCAAGCAGGACATTTGGGGAAAATGGAGAAATGTGGGGGGGGGGCCTCATCATTTAGTACTCCAGAATTCTCTCTTCCACAAAATATTAAAAAATAGGGAATTTTCTGGGTCATAATTTCAACAAATATCTTATTCCTTTCCAGTAAAGAAACAAACCTCTTCCCAATATCCCTACTCCACACACTGCATTCAAATTCAAGGAGATATTGCCCTTGACCATGAAAGCACAGAGGCATGGTTATTGGGACTGGAACCCCCATAAGCCCTGATCCCCCTGCATGCTCTGCTAAGTGTGCCAGGAGTATAAGGCTCTGGCTGCACTATACCTGGGCCACTTCCCAGGCTGTGTCTGCAATGACTAGCCTTGACAGAGAAGGTAGCATCTCTCTCCCCAAAGCCAGCTTTCTTCCCTTCCCTATGCAAGAGATGAAGCCTTCAAGCTCAGTCTCCTTCTCCTATAAGAAAATTCACCACTTGTGAGTCAGCCATTCAAGCCCACTGTCACTTTACCTTACCTCCGTGGGACTGCAGGTCACAGAGAACTGGTTCAAACATGAGGCTCTGGCTACAGCTTTTGCCGTGAGTAATAAAGTTCTTTGTCTCTGACCCAGGAGTATCATATCTTCTGCAAGCATCCTTGAAAGCATGATGTGTTAGTTTTAAGTAGGGTAAAATCCCAGACTATTGGTAGTTCTTTTAAATGGTGGCCTCTCAATGCCTTCTTCCAAAGGGTATGTGGATCGCCTTGTCCACCATCTCTGTATCTTAGTGTAACCCTCACTAAGACCCTGCTAATTGATAGTGAAGAAAAGGTGATGACGTTGATGATAACAAAAACCAAAGCCACCGAAGAAATCAATTGTTTATCTCCCACTAGCTGGGTTTGTCTAGCACCAATGCCTAGAAACCCCAAATCACCACCAGCCATCACAGGAAAAACTTTTTGATGGTGTCCTGGTCCAGCACAGGTGCCTGGGTGATTTGGGTGCATTCTTAGTGGTTTTAGGAAGAAGGTACCTACCAAACCAATCTGGTTTCTTAGCCTGCTGCTAGCAAATGCTCGCCATTCCCAGACTCCGCGCAGCCTTTCTAGATGAGATTTCAAACCTAATTAAGCTTAGCATTATCATTGTTTTTATCACATTAAGTTCCCACTTGGCCCACAGCAGCAGAGACCAGAAAGTCAGCGCTGCATCTTTAAACAGAAACAACAGATTTTGGTTCAATTAAAAATTCATTAAAATGCAAATTAGTTTGTAAATTTTTTTCCCTCCTTCTGATGATTCCTCAACATGGCTTTTTAATCATAGCTGGCACCGAAGGAAAGGTGACTCCATGGCTAGAAAGGAGTAGAAGAGAGGACGAAGTGAAGCTCTGGACCCCTCCTGCCGTGGCAGGATGGTGATTCTCCAAGATCCTTACCCTTCTCCCCTCTTTCTTCACCCCTCCATTGCTTTGTTTTCTCCCCAGAGGGGACGGGTTTCATTCTTATTTCTCCCTAGTGCTTGACTGATAAACTCTATCATTTTCCTGATCTCCAGCTCGCTAAATCTTAAGGGAACCACCAGGAGAAAATAATTTGTCCACCTACATCCCGTGGCCATCCTATAATATTTTGATAATGCTTTCAAGGAGCTTTCTCCACTAACAGAGCTTTGAAATGTGACTAGGGGTTCCTGCAATGACTTAAAATGACAATTAGCCCCACCACCACAACCACCAAGTGCTTAGCCAGGTAAATTTTTTTACCCAAATCCAACAAAATCACAAAGCCCACAGAGAAGTAGCTGCAGACTAAAAAAACCTCTACTATATACAGGACCTGTGAAGCTTTGCCCTCACTCTCTGATCAGTTTACCCAGGAACCCCAGTAAGCTCTCCATTGCTCTGCCTGCCGTAGGAAATGGGGAAATTGAAGCTCAGAGACTTGGGGTGATCTTTCCCCTGCAGTCACATACCTAGAAAGTAGTGGTCAAGACCTGAACCATGGCCCTTGGATTCCAAAGCCAATGCTCTTTCCATTGCATGAATTCCATGATTCTTTGTTTCCATTTTCAGAGACCTAGGCCAGCTTATTGTTCAAGGATTGACCAGCCACTCCATCCAATGGATCCTGAGAGAGGGTGGATATATACACTGATGCTAGCTCTCAAGAAAACAATGCCATGCGCCTCAGACCCCACAAGTCATGCTCTCCACGTTCTACTTGCTGTAGGAAACAGGCAGCCACTGCAAGTTCATTATGATTCCCCTAATTGTTGAGAACACATTCAGGAAGCATGGTAGATGCAACTTAATTGAGAACTAATTAACTTGTTATAGTTATCTCGTTACATGCCAATTAAATGTCTAAATATTCTTTTCTTCTTAGATAAAGGAATAAAAAAGAAAAAGGTGACGGGGTTAAAACAGGATCTCCAAATGAGAGAATTCAGGTAGTAGGGCCTGGGTAGCTTTCAACCCTGCTGGGGCAGAAACAGGGCCCCTTGGTCCCGATGTAGTCAAGCTCATTAACACTATTTTAAAGGAAGATGTTCAAAGGCAGTAAGCAGATTTTGACTTTCAGTAGAATTCTCCATTAAATCCGGTGCGAAATGGGATTTGGCCTCAGAGGCCCCTGTAGACAGGACCTGGCAAGGGCTGTTTCTCTCACCTGGATTTTTAAGGTTTGGGCTATTTAAGGTTTGGGCTTTTTATCCCTTTGTTTGCTGTTAATCTGCCCTTTTCTGTGAAAATCCAAGGAGACCTTCCACGTAAACTGCATGCTGTTATCTGGAGCACATTGCCAGGGCAGGGCTCAGTTTCAGTTCAGCTCTCATGTAATCATTCACTCTTAATCTGTTTTCAGCCACAATGTCGTTTAACCCTCTCCTCTGCCGAGTTTCCAGAAGCTCTTCAAAAGAGGATCACCAGCAGAGGGGAGGCTGAGAGGTGCCTTCCCAGAGGACCAGGAACAAACGGAAAGCTAAAAGATAAAGTCTATTCACAGCGGTTTACTTTCAGCCCTAATGTTTCCTGTTAAAATTATGTCTTTAAATCACCAAAAAAAAGTGAATTCTGTTTATTTCTGTCAGACACTCAAATCACATTGTAAATCAACTGTACTTCAATAAAATCTTTTTTAAATGAAAAAAAAATACCACTTTTAAAACAGAAAAAAAAGGGAGTTCCCGTCATGGCTCAGCAGTAATGAACCCAACTAGTATCCATGAGGACATGGGTTCGATCCCTAGCCTTGCTCAGTGGGTTAAGGATTCGGCGTTGTGTGGTGTATGTTGCAGACATGGTTCAGATCCAGAGTTGCCGTGACTGTGGTATAGCTCCAATGTGACCCCTATCCTGGGAACTTCCACATGCTGCAGGTGAGGCCCTAAAAACAAAAGAAAGAAAGGAAAATAGAAAGAAATAGGGAGGGAGGAAGGGAGAAATTCAAATCAACATCAGATCCTGGCAGATGAGGGGTTCAATCCCATTCTCATTGGCTCCTTATAGTTGGAACCGACAGGCCAGTAAATTTGAGCCCCCTGGATGAGATGAATTGGTCCTATAGGAGGAAAGGACCGTTATCTGGCTTTTCATCTTAATGCTTAGAATTGCTCCACTTGACTCTCTCAACCCCCCCAGTGTGACAATGAGCGCCCTTTCCAGATCTTTCTGACTCCCTGTCTCGCTGAAGGAGATCCCAACCACATCCACTATTCCCAGGGCTTTTCCATTGCTCCTTTTCCACAGCCACTGCTCTAGGGGCTGATGGTTCCAACACAAGTCACAGCATTCCTAGGGAGAAATTAGGATGCTAAAGGCTCAGTCTCTAGGATAGCTACTTACTAGTCTTCCCCCAGGCTGGACATCTAAACCCCTAGGTCCAAATATGTTTCTGTAAAAGAATGCAATGTGATTCTCTAGGTTCCCAGGCTAGGGGTTGAGTCAGAGCTATAGCTGCTGGCCTACACCACAGCCACAGAAGCACCAGATCTGAGGCATGTCTGCAACATACGCCACAGCTCATGGCAACGCAGGATTCGTAACCCACTGAGGGGGATCAGGGACCAAAAACACATCCTATCCTCATGAATATTCATCGAGTTCATTTCCACTGTGCCACAATGGGAAGTCCAGCCCATATCCACTTGGAAAGAAAAGATGATGAATCGCTTACTATACAATCAGCTTAAACTGTGATGTGTAGTGTAATTAACATACAATGAGAGTCTGATAGGAATTCCAATTTTTTCTCACTGCAAAATTTGTGCAACCCCTCCTTAGAATCACAAGAAGCCTGCCTGCCATCTGATTCTCCTAGGTGTGTCCAAGTTTACTACCGAGGTTTGGCTACTTTATTTCTGCTGGGTCTCCAACCCCATTCCTGTCACACTTCCGTCTGTGCTGGGATGTGGCTTCTTTGTATAAAGCCTTTACTCACTTCTATTTGCAGAAAATACTCAATCTCTGCTTATGCATTTGTTCAAAGTTCACTTTAAGTACAGAGTATTTATCAACTGTATTGCTTTGCAAAGCGTCTGCCGCTGGTTACTCATTACGGGGAATGGCTTCTCTTCCTATTTTGCATGGCCCTGCAGCTTTCTGTCTGTGACTCTCTCATTTGAGCGCTCTGTTTTCCTTGGCCAGCTGCCTCTGTTCTCAGCCTGCAACCTGATGATTGGGGGCATATTTCAAACTCTCCTCCTTGAGGGTAGAGAAGGCAACAGTTTGGGACTGACATTAAAAGAGTTCTTCCATTGCATGGAAACATGGTTGCTGTGTTAAAATCCTCCTGGCAGAAGCAGAATCCTGGTGGCAGAGGTTTAACCAAAGCTTTGGGGTTGGCGGTAGAGGTGGCGGCTGCAGGGAGGTGTGGTTTCTGCCAGAGGATAGCTCTCCCAGCCCCGACCACCCTTTGGAATCCCCTGGTGAGCATGTGAAATTCTGACACCTCTGCCCCAGCCCAGAGATTCTGATTCAGTTACTGGGAAGGAGAGAGCTTGAATCAAGATTGTTTAAAGTTCCTCAGGTAAGACCAAGAATCACTGGATTAGAGGTTTGAGCCCAATCAGAGCCAGCAAGAAAAGTGAGCTCCCCATTCACGGCAGAGCAAGTCTCAACTCCAAATCCAAAGGACCAGCAACAGGACTGGCATCCAGACTGCAAAGCCAAGAGTTCAAAGTGGGGCAAAAAATGAAGCATAGTATAAAGAAAGCCAACCAGACAAAAGCCACAAGAACAGAGTGGCCTCTGCAAGGGCCAGGCCAGTGGGGCCATGGTTCACCTTAAAGGCCAAGGTATCTGGAGCCCCAGTTCAGCTCTGCTTAATGTCTGAAGCAGGATGCAGAGGGACACATGACTTCCTGCTTAAGGCTCTTAGACACCATTCTGGCTGCATTAGCTAATGGTTGAACCATTTCATACCATTGCTACCCAGATTATATGATAAATATAACGATGTAGAATCATAGACTGTTAGAGTTGGAAGAAATAATGTAGCACGATCTCCTCCATTACATCAAAATCAGATCAGGGCCTGTCTCTCCTCTGCTCCACTATAAAGGCTTAAAAGACTAAAGCCAAATGTTCACAGAGCCAGGCAGAAATGGTTTGAATTTTTGGTAAGAAAGTTTCCATTATCACCAACTCTGTTATTGTGGAGTAGTGGAAAATGGGAAAGAATCCCTAAACCAGCCATTACCACACTTTTGTGTGCTTGAAATATGTCCGAGGGGGTATGGGGGTGGGGAGATGTTAAAAATTCAAAGTCCTGGGCCCATTCCAGAGAGTCTAATTCAGTAGGTCTGGGACAGGGCTTAGGACTCTGCATTCTTAATATGTGAGATGCTCTATTACCCCCAAGGATTCTGATGTCAGTAATACCAAAGCATGTCTTAAGAAATACCATTTTCAGCCATGACAGCATCACCTAAGTCTTAGGTAGAAAAGCAGTGTTCCAAATTGGCTATGAACACTAACTGCACATAAAATCATCTAGGTACATTTTGAAAAATACTAATAGCCTAGACCTCAACTCAAATCAGTTGAATTGGAATTTCTTAAGACTGGGGCTATGTATTAGACATTGCTATAATAATGCTGTATAACAAACATCTCAAAACTCAGTGGCTTAAAGCAACAAGCCTTCATTTCTCACTTACAGGTTTGTTGCTGGACTGGAGCTTGGCTGAACTAAGCTGAGCTCAGCTGGGCAAACGCCCTAGACTACAGGTTGTATTCAGCTGAGATTTATGTATGTTTCATACTCCTTAGATCAGTGGCTACCTGGGGTACTTATTCTCATGACCCATCTCTGGAGTGTGAGGGACAAGCCAAACAAAGTACATTAAGGCTTCTGCTCATATCATGTCCAGTAGTAGAGACAGCCAAGCCTAATATCAACGAGATGGGAAAAATACCTTGCTTAATGGTTTGAAATATCACAGGGCTCCATCCCAGACCAATCAAACAAAAACTTCTGGAGTGGGGTCTGGGAACTGACAAAGCCCCTAAAATATGTGGGTGGAGTTGGGACTCCTCCTTCCAAAGATGATTCAGGTCCCAGGCGGTTAACCCTGTGTCAAGGAATTACAGCCCTATGCACTTGGAATACCACATGAGAAGCAAGCTCCAGGGCAATAGGATCCTAATTAATGATAGAAAAAATAATAAAAATCAAGCAAAGTACATTATTTTTCCATGTCACCCTTTCATGTATTTAGATTCTATCTTGTTCTGCACTGTCAACCCCCAGCTCATTTGATCTTTACACTGTTGGTTCCACTGATCACTGTCCACGTGCCATACTATCACATCCCCTCACCCCATCTCACTCTTAAGATGTACTCCAGATGTTTTTATGTGCACCTCTTTAATCTGGGGTTCTCCAGAATATCCCTCAGTGCTCTTGCTGTGGCCTTGACTCAAGAACAATCTAATCAGACCCCTTGCCTTGAGACCAAATTCCTGTTAACTCAGCCCAATTAAAACCACCAGGGAGGAAATGGCACCTGCTCACCCAGGTCAGTGGCAGTGGCCCTGGCTCAATGTCAAGATCAGCTTCTCAGCCTGTTGCCCTCCCTTTGGGGTCTATTCCCAGCTCTGCCTCCAACTCCCTCAGTTTCCTTGGATGAGTTGCCTCGTCTCTAGGTCCCAGTTTTCTCATCTGGAAGAAGGATTCTGGAGACACCCATGCCCTTCTGCTCTGCCTTTGGTGAGTTCGTGTTATGGGGGCCCGAGAATGGTCCACAGAGGAGCTCTGTTATAGTCAGGGGGGCTTGAAGAAAGCCCAGACACTAACCTGGAGTTATTTCTCAGCAGCTCACTTGTGAAAGGCTCAGGTGAAGGCTGTGCGGCTCCAGAAAAGGTAATTGCTTTGTTGCTGTTAACAGCACAAGCCACTAACCACATCCTCTCTCCTGCACAGTGACTGGGCTCCCAGTAAGGAGGCTCCCAGTAAGGAATCTCCCAGTAAGGAAGAGCTTTTATCACAGCTGGGAACAGAGCCATCTAGGACGCAGTTCCTGAGACAATGAGCCCACCTGATGCAGTATCAGGGGAGCTCACAGGCCGCACTCCTTTTGGCAGTAAAGCTCTGGCTTTGTAGACATTTCTCCCTGCTCACTGCTTTCCTCTTGCCCCTGCATCTGAATCCTTGGGATGGTGATGTGGAGATTATTCATCCAACTTCCCTTCACCAAGTCCCTTTGTGGCCTGGCCCCGCCTCCCCCTCTGTGCTTGTCTCTTTCTCTCTCCCCCTTCTTTACCATATACCTGTCACATCAGCCTCTTAGACATTCCCAAAACACACTAACTTCTTTCCCTCTTACTAGCCGGACTCCAGGAGCCACAATCACACCCTCAGGAAAGTGTCTGCTCCTACACCAGCATCTTATCCCAATGGCCTATGTTCTTTCTCCAATATCAGCACCATGCCTTCCTCTCCAAGCATGGACCGAGAGCGATTCTCAGCCCCCTTTCCACAGAATCCATGTATCAGCCTTCAATAAAAAAAGAGAGAGAGAGGTAAGAGAAACCCAAAAGATTTATTTCTTTCATACTTCACGTTAAAAATTTGGAACAGCACAGTACATGGATGCACGATGGGTCTCAGTTTAGACAAACTTACTAGATTTAGGAGTCTTATTTTCTCTTCAGGAGCTGTACAGAGGGTTAAATAGTATATGATTCATAAGTTTTACATTCATTAGTATCATTTCTATGCTGCCAAATGCATAATTCTGACTCACAGTTCCCACTGAACCTATAAGCAAGAGGATTTATTTTACTGTTTTATTCATTGATTTTCCTTCCCTTTTCAGTGTTTCCTTAAGGCTGTGTCATGGGCAAAATTTCACCTGTGATTAGATGTGGGATTAACAGTGATGGGAGCTGGGAATCTGAGTACCAGTCTCTGATTGGCTGGTACTTACACTTGGGTAGGATGAGGATGTTTTTCAGGAGGGGTATGGTCCCAGCCAAAATTCTCTAACCAGGACAGAGAAGCCTTACTTTCTAGAAAAAGTCAAAGTTCTGATAACAATGTCTAAACCTTAACACCAGGGTATTAAGAAACTCCTCCCTAATATTTCATATTTTTGGCAGCTTGGACAAAAGAATGTATTTTTCTTTTAATCTGACATTCCCCAAATTCATAAATAGCCCCCATCATGAATAGGCTGTTCATAGAAAAGGCATACAAAAAATATTCACTCTCACATATAATGAAATAATTTGCATTTAAAACAACAAAATGGAAATTTTTTTACCTAGCAGATGGCACAATGCTATTTTAGTACGTGTGGAAAAATTTTGATGGGAGAGTACATTTGCATAGCTCTTTGGCAATGGACACCAAAACAGAAAGTGTATATGATGCCTGATTTAGCAATTCCGCTCCTGGGAGTCTCCCAGAGCCATAGTGGCCCATGTAGAGGAACATTGCTGGAGAAAATCCCATGCCTATGCAGACTGGATTCACCTTGAATTTAATCTCAAGTGTGGAGAAAAGGGAGTCCTCCTACACTGTTAGTGGGAACGTATATTGGAGCAACCACCACGGAGAACAGTATGGAGAGTCCTCAAAAAACTAAAAAGAGAGCTACCACATGATCCAGCAATTCTACTCCTGGGTATACATCTGGAAAACAGGAAAACTCTAATTTGAAAAGATATGTGCACCCCAATGTTCATAGCAGCAATATTTATAATAGCCAAGACATGGATGTATACTAAGAGTCCATTGACAGAGGACTAAAGATATGGTACATATATACAATGGAATATTATTCAACCATAAAAAAGAAAGAAAGAATGCCATTTATAGCAACATAGACGTACCTAGAGATTATCATAATAAGTAAAGTCAGATAGGAAAAGAAAAATACCATATGATATCACTTATTGTGAAACCTAAACTATGACACAAATGAACTTATCTGTGAAACAGAAACAGACTCACTGACATAGAAAACAAACTTATGGTTACTAAGAGGAAAGGGAGGGAGGAGGGATAAAATAGCAGAATGGGATTAATAGATATACACAACTATGTATAAATAGATAACCAACAAGGACTTACTATATGGCACAGGGAACTATATTAAATATCTTTTAATAACCTATAATGGGAGTTCCTGTTGTGGCTTAGCAGTAATGAACCTGACTAGTATCCATGAGGATGTGGGTTTGATCCCTGGCCCCACTCAATGGGTTAATGATCCAGCATTGCCCTGAGCTGTGGTGTAGGTCTCAATAAAAAATAAATAAATATATATATATATGATATACACACATATAATGAAAAAGAATCTGAAAAAGAATATATATGTATATATGTGTACATAGGCATCTGAAAAGAATATATATATAATCACTTTGCTGTACACCTGAAAATATGATATTGTAAGTCATCTATTATTCAATTTAAAAGTAAAAATAATAATATTAATTTTACCTCAAATCTTAAATATGCACCCCAACCCTGCTTAGGAATTCCACAATGCTTTCTTAATCAAATGACTTTCTGCTCTTCTGTATAGCCACATCATACAGGCCCCTCACTCCCTAAATCTCTAACTTCTTTGAGCTAGAGACCCCGCCTCAGTCTTCATGGAGAAAGTGATGCAGATACACACTCTTCCCCATTAAAAAATTGTCGTGTGTCGTTCTACCACGGGGAGGAAAGATAGCATAAGAGGTGAATGGGTTTAAATACCGCATGTCAGCATAAGACTTTGGTCAAGTCATATGAACTCCCTGAAATTCAGTTTCCTCATCTATATAACCAAAATCTTAGTCAGGGCCATGGACAAAAGAGAAGAATCAAGAATGACTCCTTGGAGCTCCCGTCATGGCGCAGAAGAAACGAATCCGACTAGGAACTATGAGCTTGTGGGTTCAATCCCTGGCCTTGCTCAGTGGGTTAAGGATCTGGCATTGTTGTGAGCTGTGGTGTAGGTCTCAGATGCAGCTTGGATCTGGCGTTGCTATGGCTCTGGTGTAGTCTGGTGGCTACAGCTCCAATTAGACCCCTAGCCTGGAAACCTCCATATGCCATGGGTGCAGCCCTAAAAGGACAAAAAAAAAAAAAAAAAGAATGACTCCTAGGTTTTTGTCCTAAGCAACTGTAGATATAGTAGTACTATTAGCTCAGATGGCAAAGGTTTAGGTCCATTGTTCTCAAAGTGTGGCCCCCAGGCCAGCAGAATGAGCATCACCTCACTCCCACCCAGGACCTACTGAATCAGAAATTCTGTGGTGGACCCAACAGTCTGTTCTAAAAAGACTTCTAGGTACTTCTAATGCATGTTAATGTGTGAAGGCCAGTAATTTGGAGAATATACCAGAAGTGAAAAAATTTGAGTGTTTTAAGCAGAAAAGGATTTAAGGTAGTAGGTGCTTACAAAACCCTTGAAAGGGAAAAGGAATGTAAGTCAGGAAAGGGGGTAAACCTGGTGGCCTGGTTTACCTCCAGCTTACTAGAATGAGAAAGTTATGGGAGTTTAGGAAACATCTTACAATAATTTCAGCTTCGGAGATGATTCATAAGAAAATGCTGGAGGTCACTGCAAAAATCTTTCATTTGCTAAAGCCCAGGAGAAGCAATTGTTTGGTTTCTGGTTCTTTCTTCCCTCTAAATCTCATACAAAGGCTTCATGTTGGTAGAATCTAAACTAGAAAGTCATGCTTGGGAATTTGGAGAAATGGAATTGCCAGATTCCCAGCACCTGTGATGGGGGCAGACTGAAAAGGGGAGAATGATGTTGAGTTCCTCATTGATGCCAGTTCCCCACTGGAAGAGTGGGGAAAAACACAAGAGTCTGTTTGAAGTATGGATGAGCCATCCAAATGGAGATGTGAAGTAAGTAGCTAGATCTCTAGACTGAAATTCAGGGGCAAGTCAGGGCTGGAGATCCAAGTGTGGCTATCTTCAGCATGTAGGTGGTATTGAAAGTCTTGAATCCCTAAGATGACATCATTAGAGAAAGCATGTTGCTATAGAAGGTATGAAGAGACTTAAAGCTTGGCCCATGTTGACCAGAGGAGGAGAAAACAGTCAAAAACAAGGGCAATAGATCCACCCAAGGGAGTGTTTTGTCTGGAAGCCTACAGGGGAAAGTCTTTGAAGAAGAAAACAGGGCTAACCAAGCCAGATGCTGGGGGAGATCTGGCAAGACAGAAATAGAAAATGAATCCCTTGGCTGTTGAGATGGAAACCATTGGTGAGGTAGCTAGGAGCCACTTCAGAGGAACAGTGGGGCAAAGCACCACTGGGATTTGGTTGTGGAGAGAGTAAGCATAAAAGAAAATGGACAGATAATTGACAGCCCATTCAAGAACATTTTGCTCTGAAAAGGGACAGAGAAAAACTGAATTCCATAGTTTATATGTTTTGACCAAAGTCTGATACAAATAGATGGTATATAAACTTTTACCCCTGAGACTGTCTGTCAGCAAATCCTGTTCTATCTTCCCTCCCCAAGACAGACTGTCCACAAATTTTCAGTTTGTTTGTTGTTTTTCCTCTGGGTTTGCTTTCCCATAGTTATTGGAAAGAAATTCAATTCCTTACTTATTCCTCAAAGCCTCTTGTCAGGAGGTGACTTTTCTTATTAGAAAAGAGAGCTTATTAGACAGAAGCAGGGATGAGGCCCCAGGCAGGTCTTTGTAACTTCAAAAGCAAAGACCTTCTACTAATTCACTCCCATAAGCACTTTCACAGAAAAAGAACATTCAAAGAGATAATGGGGACAAGAAAGATAGACACTCCCTCCCTTTGATTGTTTCAGGTTAATAAATCAGTATTTGTGCAAATGGATTGACCCTAATGGCCACATGAATCTGAGCCATACCAAGAGAAAAGACCTCTGAAAATGAGTACAACATGGACCAGTCAGTGCCACTCTGTGATGGGGTTACTATCTGCATGTCACTCACTGTCTTCCTAAGGACGTCAGATGGCATTACTTCCATGTCCTGAGGCATTACTTCCCAGGTCCTGAGCCATCCAATCGGCCATGAATTCATCCTGTGTGGATGTCAAATGCACTTGATGAAGTCAACCCAAGAGAGGCTGAGAGCCAGCAGTGGGTCCACAAAGGTGTTAAAATTATCTGATCAACTGGTTAATGGAACTTTCCCCTTTCCAAGCAGATGTTTGGAACTTTGATCATATATGCTCCCTTACACCCTAGAAATTGTAACTAAATTAGTTGAAACAAATAATCAAATTAGAAGTTGACCTGATTTGACTTTCAGCTTGAAAAATGAAAGTCTTATTTTGTTCTTATTTTAGATAGAAAAATAATACATAAACATTGTAGGAAAAAATAAGGAATACATTTTATCAAGGTGGTGGACATTGGCATGCCTCACCAAGATTCCCATTCAAGGAAAGATTTGTTGCCTCAACTGCTGGGGATGCGGTCAGCATACAGCTCCAGATGTTAGATCCCTCAACATTTGCCTCAGTTCCTGAGCCCTACCCTGCCCAAGAACATGCCCTTCCCAGGGGAATCCATGCCCAGAGAGTCATCACTGGTGCCTGGGTATTTCAGCCCAGTAGGAGGCAACTCTGATGGGCCAAGCACATTTCAGAGCTCTCTGGGGCATTGACCAGGACCTTACCAAGTCTGCATGCTAATTTTGCTCCCTCATTTGCCCAATCATATTGCCTCTCACAGGCATTTGGTCTCCATTAAAAACTCCTATCCCAGCATCTACTTCGAGAGAACACATCCTGGGATAACTGGTACTGGGAGTGGTCCAAGAAAGCAGGCAAAAGGATGAGGTTTTGGAGGAAAATCACTGGCTGTTTGGTTGGCAATGAGAACCCCATGATTGGTGGTAAGTAAAATGCAGGGAGTAGAGTTATTTAAATTCCTCACCTTTGCTGAATTGGTATGATGAGTCTGCTAAAGGGAATGCTTTAGCTGGTGCAACTTATCAGAAGAGTGTATTAGAGTGGGAGTGGGCATAGTAACTATAAACACAGTGAATTCAATGGCTATTGTTAGGTACCATTGATGCCCTAGAAAAAGTTTGTGGATAGCTGACAAAATTCAAGTGAAAAAGCCAGAGGTCTTCCCTGGTAGCCAACAAAGAGGTTTTCATCTCTTGTACTGAGAGGACAAAGAAAACTGAAGCCCAGGCTCGGGACTTCATAGAAGAGTAGAGAACATGCACCCTAGCCAGTCCCCCAGGAGATGGTACCAACTTGCCACTAGCATGGCATCTAGAAGCATGGAACATTGATCGTTCATGCTAAATGAAGTTGAAATGCCAGAACTCCCATGGCTGATGCTGCAGAAAGGCATTAAAAGGCTTAGAGAAATGGGTAGGCTGGAGTGTATACACAATGAAAAGCCAGTAGTTTCAACACAATTTCCAAGGAAGTCTCGAAAAATATACTGTTTTCCAAGGTCAGTGGTTGGAGGACACCAGCATCACTAAAAAGTTCAGTAGTGGCTCTCCTCTGTAATCCATAACTGGTGGTTAGGGAGGCGGTTGCACAGCTAGGCATACTGAAAGCAATGTGGGTAATAGGACCCTTGAACAATAAAAGCCAGGGGGCCACAGTTATTGTAATGAGTACCAGGGTAGACATGGCATCCAATTGGACTTAACCATAGAAAATTCAGAATGTTATGGAGAAAAGTAATAGAACATAATGACACTAGAGGTAGTCTATATGGGCATCCAACAATGGTACATTAAAGCTTGTACCACCAGAAGAAAATAAGGATAGATGAGAAGAAGGCTGAAGGCAGTCACCCCAATAAAATATCACACCCTCTTACTCATGTTCTTGATTTGAGCCACTTTTCAGACTCAGACCAATTGACTAAAGAGGTGGCTTATTCCCAGGAGGAAGGAGCTTACTACACCATGGCAAGTAAGGACTCCCACAGTCCTTCCCCAAAAGGACCCACAGCCTTTACTTGGGTAGCTGTACACTGGGGAGAGAGGCTACTCAGACATCTGGAGGACTGTTGGACACAGGTTAAGTTAACACTGATACTCAGAAGCCTAAAATATCACTATCTTCCCCTCTCTGTTAGAGTTGGGGGCTCATGGGACCCAGGTAATAAGGGGAGTCTAGCTAAGCTCTGGCTCACAGTGAATCCACTCACCCACTTGTCACTCCCAGGGACTCCAAATGCATATTTGGGGTGCATTATTGGGGAGTTGATGTAATCCCCATTTAGGGTTCTTGATCAGTGGTTTGGGAACTATCACAGTGGGGAAGGCCAAGTGGAAGCCTTGGAGTAGTATCCTTTTTAGAGGTAATTATTCATAATTATGGCATTTCTGCTCATCTTCTGAGCCAAGCCTCTTGCAAGACTGTTTCTATAACAGACAGTCTTAGAAGGTAGAAATAGTGTCTCCAAGATAGAGACCCTCAGACACATTCCAGGATGATAAAATCTCCCACCTCCTAGAAGATTTTCTTATCTTCTAGAGTAATAAGCCTAATCTTTCTCTGGAGAGGATGGGCATGTTTGACAGCAGCCTGTATAGAATTTAATGTTTCCTAGGCTGGATATTTCCTGGCTGTGGCACAGACGAGTGTGCATTGCATTCAAGAAGCCCACTCCGCATGACCCCATAGAGTTTGGAGGGCAATCGGAATCCATGCAAACATTTTTTTTTTTTTGCCTTGACTAATAGATTGTCTAAATTCATCTTGCCTCATCGCTCTCTTAACAATAAAATTTATGGAAGTGCTGAAAGCAATCTATAAAAGCTGCTTGACCGCTCAACCTGACATACCCTCCCCCTTCAAAACAAGATGGCAAATTAAAAACAGAGTCACATCCTGGAAGGGATGGCAGGAATTGCTGACACTCTTAAAGACCTAAAGCAGGGGTTGGAAAATTATAGCCCACAGGCCAAATCTGGCCCACTACCTATTGCTCTAAATAAAGTTTTATCATATTTGCTGTGGGTTTGTCATAAATTGCTTTGATTATGTTAAGGAATGTTCCCTCTATACACACTTTGGTGAGAGTTTTTATCATAAATGGATGTTGGACATTGTCAAATGCTTTTTCTGCATCTATTGAGATGATCATATGGTTTTTGACTTTTCTTTTTTAACGTGGTATATAACATTGATTGATTTGTGTATGTTGAACCATCTTTGTGAAACTGGGATGAATCCCACCTGGTCATGTTATACAATCTTTTTGATATGTTGTTGGATTCGGTTGGCTAAAATTTTGTTGAGAATTTTTGCGTCTATATTCATCAAAGATATTGGCCAATAGTTTTCTTTTTTGGTGGTGTCTTTGGTTTTGGAATTAGGGTGATGGTAACATCATAGAATGTCTTTGGGAGTGTTCCTTCTTCTTCAATCTTTTGAAAAAGTTTAAGGAGGATGGGCACAAGTTCCTCTTTGTATGTTTGGTAGAATTCTCCTGTGAAGCCATCTGGTCCTGGACTATTATTTGTAAGGAGTGTTTTTTTGTTGTTGTTGCTTTTGTTTTTTGTTTTTGTTTGTTTTTACTTCTTAGGGCTGCACTCTCGGCATATGGAAGTTCCCAGGCCTGGGGTTGAATTGGAGCTGGAGCTACCAGCCTATGCCACAGCCACAGCAATGCAGGATCCGAGCTGCATCTGGGACCTATACCACAGCCCACGGCCACATAGGATCCTTAACCCACTGAGCAAGGCCAGGGATTGAACCCGCATCCTCATGGATGCCAGTCAGATTCATTAACAGCTGAGCCACTATGGGAACTCCTGAGTGTTTTTTGACGTATTCAATTTCAGTTCTAGAGATTGGTATGTCCAGTTGATCTATTTCTTTTTGATTCAGTTTTGGCAGGCTGTAAAACTCTAGAAAGTTGTCCATTTCTTCCAGATTGTCAAATTTGTTGGCATATAATTGTTCATAGTATTCTCATATGGTTTTTTGTATTTCTGCAATATCCATTGTGGTTTCTCCCTTTTCATTTCTTATTGTTTATTTAGGTGCTTTCTCTCCTCTTCTTAGTGAGTCTAGCCAGAGGTTTGTCAATTTTGTTTACCTTTTCGAAGAACCAACTCTTGGTTTTATTGATTTTTTCTATTGTTTTTTGAATCTCTATTTTGTTGATTTCCTCTTTGATCTTTATGATTTCCTTCCCTCTGCTGACTTTAGGATTTTTTGTTCTTCTTTTTCTAATTCATTTAAGTGGTGGGTTAAGTTATCAATTGGAGATCTTTCATCTTTTTTGAGGAAGGCCTGTATTGCTATGAACATCCCTATGAGCACTGCTTTTGTGGCGTCCCATAGATTTTGAGTGGTTTTGTCTTCATTATCATTTATCTCGAGGTATTTTTTAATTTTCTTCTTGATTTCCTTATTGACACATTGGTTTTTTAATAGCATGTTGTTTACTCTCCATGTAGTAGGTTTTTTCTCATTTCTTTTCTTGTGGTTGATTTCTAGTTTCATCCCATTGTGGTCAGAGAAGATACTTGAATGTTGCGACATGAGTATCTAGACATAGTTCTCAATGCTATTCAGCAGGATTTGAAATAATTTCTATACTCTTAAATTGTTGAGGTTAGCTTTCTGCCCCAATATGTGATCAATTCTTGAGGATGTTCCATGTGCATTTGAGAAGAATGTGTATTCTGATTTTTTTGGATGTAATGTCCTGAAAATGTCAATTAAGTATAATTTTCCTATTGTTTCCTTTAGAGAGCGGTCACTTAAATAAGCCAGGATACAGATCTAATCATGAAGATGTTTGAAATAAAATTTAAAAAAAGACATCAAAATTATAAAATGTGGGCAAGGAAAGAAAGGAAATAAATAGATTCTTTTTTCTGTTTTTTCTTTTTTCTTTTCTTTTTTTTTTAAATTTTATTATAGTAATGAAGTATATGAACCTACAGGACTATCAGGCTAAAACACACAGTTACAGGAAGGGGTTAACATACTTAAAAAACAGGGCAAGCACAAATCAAAACTGAACATTACATTTACAAAAAAATGAAAAGTACTCAAGCAGAAAATAAATGGAGACCATTCACCCAAAAAAAGAAATGAAGAATGGAGAATCATAGAATCAACTGGAAAACTAGGTTTAAAATGGCTATAAATAAACATCTATCAATTACCACCTTAAATGTCAATGGACTGAATGCTCCAATCAAAAGACACAGAGTAGCTGAGTGGATAAAAAAGCAAAAACCTTCCTTCTGCTGCCTACAAGAAACTCACCTTGATGAGTTTTAAGATGGTGGAACAGAAGGACTGGAGCTCAACTTCTCTCCTAAAAACATCAAAATTCACAATTAAAGACTGAGCTCTCTTCACCCAAATGGACCGGAAATCTTAAAAAAGATATCATACTCCAGAAGAAAAAGAAGAGACCACATCAAGAGGTAGGAGGGGTGATTTCACAATATAAACAACCCCATACTTCCTGGGTGGGAAGCCCCACAGACTGGAAATTAACTGGTTTACAGAGACTCACCTACAGGAGTGAGAGTTCCGAGCCCCACACCAAACTCTCATATGTGGGGATCTGGCACTGGAAGAAAGAGCCCCTGGAGCATCTGGCATTGAAGGCCAGTGGGGCTTGTGTGCAGGACCTCCACGGGACTGGGGGAAACAGAGACCCCCATTCTTAAAAGGTGCACACAGACTTTCACGTGCACTGGGTCGCAGGGCAAATCAAGGTCTCCATAAGAATCTGGGTCAAACCTGACTGCAGTTCTTGGAGGACATCCTGGGAAAACAGGGGTGAACGTGGCTTGTTGTGAGGAGGGACATTGAAAGCAAAGCTCTCGGAAATATTCAGCAGCAGTGCCTTTCTCTGGAGGTGGCCATTTTGGGAAAGTCTGGCCCCACCCGTCAGTCAGCTGCTGAGAAGCCCCAGGGCAAACAACAGTGCAGGTGGGATCACAGCCCTGCCCCTCAGTAAACAGGCTACCTTAAAACCCCTCAGGCACACAGCTGCCTCTAATCCCATCCAGAGACTAAGCCCCACCCACCAGAGGGGTTAGAATCAGCTCCACCTACCGGGGGCAGGCATCAGCCCCTCCCATCAGGAAGCCTACAACAAGCTCCCCATACTGACTTCAGCCACGGGGGGTGGGGGAAGGAAGGGCAAACATCAGAAGTAAGAGAGGCTACAACTCTATTATGTGTAAAAAGGTCACCACACAAAAACCTATAAAAACGAAAAGACAGAGGACTATAACTCAGATGAGGGAGAAAGGAAAAACCCCAGAAAATCAGCTAAGCCATGAGGAGATTCTCAGCCTCCAGGAAAAAGACTTCAGATTGTTGATGCTGAAGATGATGCAAGACATTGGAAATAAACTGGAGGCAAAAATGGATAACTTACAGGAAACACTGAGCAAAGAGATACAAGATATCAAACTTAAACAAGAAGAGATGCAAAATACAATAACTGAAATAAAAAATTCACTAGAAGCAGCCAACAGCAGAATACAGGAGGCAGAAGAACGAATAAGCGAGGTGGAGGATAGAGTAGTGGAAATTATGGATGCAGAACAGAAAAGAGAAAAAAGATTGAAAACAAATGAAGAGAGTCTCAGAGAACTCTGGGACAATGTTAAACACACCAACATCCATATTATACGGGTGCCAGAAGGAGAAGAGAGAGAGAAGGGGACAGAAAAAATATTCCAAGAGATAATAGCTGATAACTTCCCTAACATGGGAAAGGAATCACTCACTCAAATCCAGGAAGCACAACGAGTACCATATAAAATAAACCCAAGGAGGAACACCCCGAGACACATAATAATCAAACAGACCAAAATTAAAGACAAAGAGAAAATCTTGAAAGCAGCTAGGGAAAAGAAACAAATAACATACAGGGAACCCCAATAAGGTTATTGGCAGATTTTTCAGAAGAAACTCTGCAGGCCGGAAGGGAGTGGCATGATATACTTAATGTGATGAAAGGAAAAAAAACCTCCAACCAAGATTACTTTACCCAGCAAGGCTCTCATTCAGATTTGAAGGAGAAATAAAAACCTTCACAGATAAGCAAAAGTTGAGGGAATTCAGCAACACTAAACCAGCCTTACAACAAATACTAAAGGAACTTCTCTAGGCAGAAAATAAAAGACAGCAACAGGAAACAAAAATTCCACAAATGACAAGGCTCACTGGTAAAGGTACATATACAGTAAAGATACAAAATCATTCATGCACAATTATACCACCAAATTCAGAAATCATGAGAAGAGGTGGGTACAAATGCAGGACAGTGGAGATGAAATTGCAATTAAGAGGACAACAACTTAAAACAATCTCACATATATATAGACTCTTTTTTTTTTTTTTTTGTCTTTTTGCCACTTCCTGGGCTGCTCCTGTGGCATATGGAGGTTCCCAGGCTATGGGTCGAATCGGAGCTGTAGCCACCAGCCCATGCCAGAGCCACCGCAACACAGGATCCAAGCCACATTTGTGACCCACACCACAGCCCATGGCAATGCTGGATCCTCAACCCACTGAGCAAGGCTAGGGATCGAACCTGCAACCTCATGGTTCCTAGTCAGATTCATCAACCATTGAGCTGCGATGGGAACTCCTACATGTAGACTCTTATATCAAAACTTCAGAATAACTGCAAACCAAAATCTACAATTGATACACAAAGAAAAATCAACTCAAATACAACACTAAAGATAGTCATCAAAGAAGAGGAGAGAACAAGAGAAGAGAAGAAAAAAGAACAACAAAAACAAATCCAAAGCAATTAATAAAATGGCAATAAGAACATACATATCAATAATTACCTTAAATGTTCATGGACTAAACGCCATAGACTGGCTGAATGGATACAAAAACAAGATCCATATATATGCTGTCTTCAAGAGGTCCACTTCACTTCTAGCGACACATACAAATTGAAAGGGAGAGGATGGAAGAAAATATTCCATGCAAACAGGGATCAAAAGAAAGCTGGAATAGCAATACTCATATCAGACAAAATAGACTTTAAAATGAACAATATTTTAAGGGACAAAGAAGGTCATTACATAATGATCAAAGGATCAATCCAAGAAGAAGATATAACAATATTAAATATCTATGCACCCAGCATAGGTTCACCACAATATATAAGGCAACTGCTAACAACCTTAAAAGGACAAATCAACAATAACACAATCATAGTGGGGGACTTTAACACTCCACTTACAGCAATGGACAGATCAACCAGACAGAAAATCAATAAGGAAATACAGGCCCTGAATGATGCATTAAACCAGATGGACTTAATAGATATTTATAGGACATTTCATCCAAAAGCAACAGAATATACATTCTTCTCAAGTGCACATGGAACATTCTCTAAGATTGATCACATCCTGGGCTACAAATCCAACCTTGGTAACTTTAAGAAAATTAAAATTATATCAAGCATCTTTTCTAACCAAAATGCTATACAACTGGAAATCAATGACAAGAAAAAATCTGCAAAAAACACCAACACGTGGAGACTCAGGAAACAAGAAAAAGCCCAAATAAACAAGCTAACTTTATATTTAAAGCAGCTCGAGAGAGAAGAACAGACAAGACCTAAAGTTAGTAGAAGGAAAGAAATCATAAAGATCAGAGCAGAAATCAAGGAAATAGAAACAAAGAAAACCATAGAAAAGATCAATGAAATGAAAAGCCAGTTCTTTGAAAAGATCAACAAAATTGATAAACCCTTAGCCAGACTTCTCAAGCAAAAAAGAGAGAGGATGCAAATCAATAAAATTAGAAGTGAAAAAGGAGAAGTAACAACGGACATCACAGAAATTCAAAGGATCATAAGAGACTACTATATGCAACTATATGCCAATAAAATGGAAAACCTAGCAGAAATGGACAAATTCTTAGAAAGGGACAATCTTCCAAGACTAAACTGAGATGAAATAGAAAAGATGAATGGCCCCATCACAAGAACTGAAATTGAAACTGTGATTAAAGAACTTCCAACAAACAAAAGTCCAGGATCAGATGGCTTCAGAGGCAAATTCTATCAAACATTTAGAGAAGAGTTAACACTTCTCCTTCTGAAACTATTTCAAAAATTGCAGAGGAAGGGATACTCCCAAACTCATTCTATGAAGCCACCATCACCCTGACACCAAAACAAGACAAAGATACCACAAAAAAAGAAAACTAGAGGCCGATTTCACTGATGAATATTGATGCAATAATCCTTAACAAAATACTAGCAAACCACATCCAACAATACATTAAAAGGATTGTACCTCATGATCAAGTGGGATTTAACCCAGGGATGCGCAAGGGTTCTTCAATATCCACAAATCCATCAGTGTGATACACATTAACAAACTGAAGAATAAAAGCCATATGCTCCTCTCAATAGACGTGGAAAAAGCCTTTGACAAAATTCAATGCCCATTCCTGATAAAAACCCTTCAGAAAGTGGGCATAGAGGGAACCTACCTCAACATAATAAAAGCCATATATGACAAACCCACAGCCAGCATCATTCTCAATGGTGAAAAGCTGAAAGAATTCCCGCTGAGATCAGGAACAAGACAAGGATGTCCTCTCTCGCCACTATTCTTCAACACAGTTTTGTAAGTCCTAGCCACAGCAATCAGAGAAGTAAAAGAAATAAAAGGAATCCAAATTGGAAAGGAAGAAGTAAAACTATCACTATTTGCAGACGACATGATACTACACCTAGAGAATCCTAAAGACTCTACCAGAAAACTGTTAAAGCTCATCCATGAATTTGGCAAAGTCACAGGATACAAAATTAATACACAGAAATCGACGGCATTTCTATACACTAACAATGAAAGAGCAAAAAAAGAAATTAGGGAAGCAATCCTGTTTACCATCGCATCCAAAAAGAATAAAATACCTAGGAGTAAACCTACCTAAAGAGACAAAAGACCTGTACTCTGAAAACTATAAGCCACTAATGAAAGAAATCAAAGAGGACACAAATAGATGGAAAGATATACCATGCTCTTGGATTGGAAGAGTTGATATTATCAAAATGACTATACTACCTAAGGCAATCTACAGATTCAATGCAATCCCTATCAAATTACCAAGGACATTTTTCACAGAACTCGAACTAAATATTTTAAAGTTTGTTGGAAGCACAAAAGACCCAGAATAGCCAAAGACATCCTGAAAAAGAAAAATGGAACTGGAGGAATCAGGCTCCCCGACTTCAGACTATACTACAAAGCAACAGTCGTCAAAACTGCATGGTACTGGCACAAAGACACAAATATAGATCAGTGGAACAGGATAGAAAGCCCAGAATTAAACCCACGTACCTACAGCCAACTAATCTATGACAAAGGAGGCAAGGATATACAATGGAGAAAGGACAGCTTATTCAATAAGTGGTGCTGGGAAAACTGGACAGCCACATGAAAAAGAATGAAATGAGAACACTCCCTAACACCATACACAAAAATAAACTCCACATGGATTAAAGACCTAGATATAAGACCAGACACTATCAAACTCCTAGAGGAAAACATAGGCCAAACACTCTGACATAAACGACAAAAACATCTTCTCGGATCCACCTCTTAGAGTATTGACAATAAAAACAAAAATAAACAAATTGGACCTAATGAAACTTAAAAGTTTCTGCACAGCAAAGGAAACCCTAAAGAAAATGAAAAGACAATCCACAGAATGGGAGAAAATCTTTGCAAGTGAATCAACTGACAAGGCATTAATCTCCAAAATTTATAAATACCTTCTGCAGCTCCATACCAAAAAAACAAACAACACCATTGAAAAATGGGCAGAAGATCTAAAGATAGTTCTCTAAAGAAGACATACAGATGGCCAAAAAACACATGAAAAGATGTTCAACATCACTCATTATTAGAAAGATGCAAATCAAAACCACTCTGAGGTACTACCTTACACCAGCTGGAATGGCCATCATCAAAAAGTCTACAAACAAATAAGTGCTGGATAGGGTGTGGAGAAAAATGAACACTAGTACACTGTTGGTGGGATTGTAAATTGGTGCAACCACTGTGGAAAACAGTATGGAGATGCCTCAGAAAACTAAAAATAGAACTACCAGCAATCCCACTCCTGGGCATCTATCCAGAGAAAACCACAACTTGCAAAGACACATGTACTCCAGTGTTCATTGCAGCACTATATACAATAGCCAAGACATGGAAACAACCTAAATTCCATCAACCAAGGAGTGGATCAAGAAGATGTGGTACATATATACAATGGAATATTAGCCATTAAAAGGAACAAAATACCGGCATTTTTAGCAACATGGATGGACATAGAAATTATCATGCTAAATGAAGTCTGCCATACAATGAGACACTAACATCAAATGCTTTCACTGACATGTGGAATCTGAAAAAAAGGACACAATAAGCTTCTTTGAAAAACAGATGCTGATTCACAGTCATTGAAAAACTTACAGTATCTGGAGGAGACAGTTTGGGGGGTGGGAGATGTGCTTGGGCTGTGGGGTGGAAATCCTGTGAAATTGGATTGTTATGATTATTATACAACTACAGATGTGATAAACTCATTTGAGTAATAAAAAAATTAAAAAAAAAAGAAACTCACCTTAGGACAAAGGACACATATAGATTGAAAGTGACGGGGTGGGAAAAGATATTTCATGACAATGGACAAGACAGGAAAGCAGGGGTTGCAACACTCATATCAGACAAAATAGACTTTAAAATGAAGGCCATAAAGAAAGACAAAGAAGGACACTATTTAATGGTTAAAGGATCCATTCAAGAAGAGGATATTACAATTGTCTACATATATGCCCCAAATATAGAAGCACCCAGATACATACAACAAATATTAACAGACATAAAAGGAGAAATTGATGGGAATACACTCATAGTAGGAGAACTTAACACCCCACTCACATCAATGGACGGATCCTCTAGACAGAAAATCAATAAATAAAATTTTATCAAAACACTGCCACTCATTTGTTTACATAGAGTCTATGGTGGTTTTTGCACTAAAGCAGCAGAGTTGAGTAGGAATAACAGAGACTATATGGCCACAAAGCCTAAAATATTTGTTATTTGGCCCTTTGCAGAAAAGATTTGTTGACTCCTGACCTAAGGAAGTCAGGGTATGCAATCTCCATCATACCTCAAATTAACTCATCACTCTGGCCCCTTGAAGACACCAGATGGAGCCTGAAAGATGACTATAAACTATGGCAAACTTAACCAAGTAGTAACCCCAATTGCAGTTGTCATGCCAGATGTATTGACTTTGTGCCAGAGGCCAGGTCCAGCAGCCAGGGAGTGTACACTTTTCCCAAAGGAGAGGGATGGACATCGGCTTTTGCAATGGAGACAGCCTCTTTGTCCCTTCTTTCAGGGTGCTGGACTGCTCAAATTTTATTGGCACGCGTGGTTGATTATACAGACAGTTTTTCACTACAGATTACATCACAGTGTTAAAAGTACATTGGTTAACTTTTACATGGTACAGCAGCTATATGTCAAGTTCTAACATCTTTGTCTTAACTAAACTTAGTGAGTAAAATTTAGGGGCAATTAGGTACAATACACCATGTGGAAAGGAGGAGACTCAGTACAAATCATCCCATGGCCAGCCAGTCTTTACAATTTGAAGAGGTCACACACACAAGAATTTGGCATTCACAAATCTTGTTTTTAGACTAGTGCTTATCTTTAAAGTGTTATGGCAGGGAGACAGTGTAAGTAAATATAAACCAACTTAACTAAACTAGCTATCACTTTAAAACTTCTAAAATCAAGGACAAAACTCACAGCTAGGTTTCTTGGATAATATATGTCTAACTTTTATGAACCTCATTAAAATCCTAATTCTAAAGTTTACTATATAACTAGTTAATAGATAAGCACTATGTTTTAACTAAGTTGGATTTAAATAGGGGAAAGTCCTTCAGGATGAAATTCTTATTATATTATTGTTGTAACTTTGTTAAATCAAAAATCACCACAGGAAAATAAGAATGGAAAATAAGAATAATAGGTAAATAATCAGGAAAGACTGAGGAAAACTGAATAACAAATAAAACAGGAAAGACTAGGTCACCCGAGAAACAATTCATGTTCTCCAGTGCAAACATGGAAATTGTTTTCCCAGGAAAGCCCCAATTCTTTCCCCAACAACATCAAAATGTGTAACCTGAGGCCTGCCCTCGGCTTGTACCATGCAGGAAGGCTTTTATCCTGTCCAGAAGCCCACCTTTGGCTTGTACCGTTCAGGTGAGCGCCCTTCCTTTGTTAGGAACCTCCTTCAGGTTTTTCTGCTGTCAGGCAAGGTCCTTTTTTTGAGTCCCTTCATCTTCTCGGCTCCCCGCAACTTTGTTAGCTCAAATTAACATGACCTCATTTACATGTGGCCATTGATTTGATCAATGGATTCTCTATCAGTTCTCTATACTCCTATTAGAAAAGAGGCTCTGAAACAGTTTACACTCACATGGAAAGGGCAACATTGTGCATTCGGTTTTGTCCCAGGAATATATAAACTCCCCCTACAGAAGAGAGGTAGGTACTTTGAATATTTCACAGAACAGCCCACCTAGCCTATCCTCTACATTGATGATATTGTGATAATTGGCCAGACAAGAAAGAATTGGATAGCATGCAGGATGCTTTGGTATGACACATAGGCTCCTGAGGATGGAAGGTAAACCAGGAATACTAAGGACCTGCCACATCGATACAAATTTTAGGGGTACTGTGGTCAGGGACATGCCAAGACATCTCCTTCCAAGCAAAAAGTAAACTTTTGCATCTTCTACTTCCCACCAAGAAGAAGGAAGGAAGGAAGCACAATGCTTGACAAAACACTGGCAGATTTTGTCAAGTTCTAGAAGTATCGTATTCCACACTTTGCTACTGTGCCAGCCTATATACTGGGTGAAATGAAATACTATGTACCTCGAGTGGCACCAGAGCCAGAAAGGACATCACAGTAAGTCTAGGCTGCAGCACAAGAAACCTTGCTGCTTGAGCCATATGACCCAGCAGAATCTATGCTACTAAGTAATTGGTGGTGGGCAAAGATGGTGTATGAAGCAAATTGTAAATTTCAGTTAAATAACCACAGTGCAGGCCCCCAGAGTTCTGCAAGGTCATAGCCTCTGCAGTGGAGAATTATACACCTTTAGAAAATCGTTCCTGGAAGACGTGGAGCACCTGACCATGGAACAATAGGAGACCATAAGTCCAGAACTTGCCATCATGGTCTAAGTCTGTCATCATATCCTTAGGTCAGATTGGCCCAGCAGCAGCCTGACATAAAATGAGTGGGATGAGATGAACGACACTTGGCCCAGAGGGCACAAGCAAGCTGCATGAGCAGATAATTTAGATCCTCATGACTTCCCTTACAGGAGCCTGTATGACCAGCAGAGGGAGGAAAAGGCCCAAGCTTGGTTTACAAATGGGTCAGTGTTATGGGCTGAATATTCATGTTCCCCCAAAAATCATATGTGATAGAATTCGGAGGAGGGGCCACTGGCAGGTGATTCGATTTAGGAGAGGTCGCGGGGTGGGGGGGGAGCCCCATGATGGGATTAGTGCCCTTGAAAGAAGAAGAGGCTAAAACCTCTTCTCTCTGCCATGTGAGGACAGGGAGAGAAGGCAAATATCCACAAGCAAGGAAGGTGTTCACCAGGAACTGAGTCTGCCAGCACCTGGATCTTGGACTTCCAGCCTCCAAAACAGGGAGAAACAAATGGCTGTTTTTTAAGCCACCCAGTCTATGGCATTGTGTTATAGGAGCGGAGCAGACTGACATAGCCATCTTGGCATGTGAATCTAAACTGAGAATGGATGGCCATGGCAGCTGCTCTGGAGCCTCCCTCAGGGGAAGCTTTGAAAGAAAAAAGGTGAAAAAAATGCTTCCAAGAGTTTTCTCTTTAGCAGCCTAACTCCCCCCTCAGCCCAGCCTTGCTTCCCTTCCGTCTTTCTGTGGTGAGCGACACAGGAGCCTGTTCAAGGAGGATGGGCTATAGAGCGTGAGAGGGGCAGTCAGCTTACAGTCTCCAGCTCCTTCCAGGTCTGTTGTAGAAGTCGGAAGTCACTCCCCTCTCAGTGCAGCCTGCATCCTGTGGCTGAGCAACAAGGTCACAGAGGCCCAGCCATTTTGACCCCATTCAAGGCACATCTGAGGGACAATACTGTTTCTTTCTGCCCAGTCCCGCCCCTCCCTTTCCTTTCACAGGTGTTGACCCCTAACAAATATCATGTAACCTAAACTCTGTTTTAGCGCCTGCCTCCAGAGAACACAAACTGCAACAAAGAGGGAAAATATGTGAATTGAAGTCACCCCAAATCACAACCCCCATTGTAAATAGTGTGTCTCAGAGACGTGATAGCTCTGTCATAAGTATATGAAATCAGCCAAATAAATTGTAAACTGTTAAGTCACCCTTCTGTTTATTCAATGACAGTGTCAAAATCTCAACTTTTTCATCAGCATAAAATATAAAAGCTTGCCAGTTCCAAATCTAAGTGATTTGTAGCCCCCAAACATTTTAAGAAGGCTACATTGATGCCATTCAGACATACTGACATCCAATATTATCTGTATACCTCCAGGCTTCTTACCCTAGGTATTAGTTACCTGTTAGTATCAAATTACTACAAACGTTGCAGCTTAAAAAAACACCCATTTATGATCCCACAGTTTCTATGTGTCAAGATTCTGGACATGGCATAGTTGGATCTTCTTTCTTAGGGTTTCCCACAGGCTGCAAACGAGATGTTGTCCAGGGCTGGGGTCTCATCTGAAGGCTCGCCTGAGGAAGCTCACTCAGTGGTTGTCAGTGAGATTCAGTTCCCCATGGGCTATTGGACTGAGATCTTCTGTTCTCTACTGGCTGTTGGCTGGAGGCCAACCTCAGTTCCTCACCCAAAGGGCCTTTCCAACATGGTAACTGACTTCATCAAAATGAGCAAGCCAAGTAGGCAATAGAGTCTGACAGCAAGACAAAGCCACAATCTTTTTTAACCTAATTAGGGAGTTGATATCTTCCTAATGTTACTACAGTCTAACAGTAAGAAACAGGTTACTCTCTGGAAGAGGATTACACCAGGCCATGAATACTAGGAGGCAGAACTCACAGGGCACCATCCTGGAGGATGTCCACCACGTCACACCAATATGAACATGTTTATATTTGCAAAAGTGGGATCATATCATTTTACAAACTTCAACTTACTAAAATGCAGTGTAACTTCTGTCTACATAAATGTCACCTATTTCTGATTGTTAAGGACTTCATAGCATTCCACCAAACAGCTGTCACGTGATTTATTCACAAAACCCTATTTTCAGACAATAGGTTGTTTTTGATTTCTTCATTTCTATAAATGATGTTGCTATGACCATCCTTGTAACTAAACATTTCCACACTTATTTATATATTTACCTAAGAAAAAAATTTCTAGACATGGGTGGAATTGTTGGGTTGAAGACATACTCTGTTTAAATATTTTAATGGATGTTTTTAACTGAACTCTATTTACTGGTCTTAGGTTCACAAACGGCCTTTGTCCTCTCTGTAAATCATACTGCTGCTCCCAGGGCCAGCTGTGCAGAAGGAGTAAGACTCCTTCTGGTGGGTCTACACACTTCTATTCTCACCAACCATCAAGTTACCATATAGAACAGGTGTTCCATATAACAGGGCTTCTGTTCTATCACTAAATTGCCCTCCAGAGAAGTTTCCCCAAGTTACCCTCCTGTGAACAGAATGTGAGACTGTCTCCAGGAGTTCGCATGGTGGCTCAGCAGAAAAGAACAGTAATCATGAGGTTGCAGGTTCCATCCCCAGCCTCGCCAGTGGGTTAAGGATACAGCATTGCTGTGAGCTGTGGTGTAGTTCGCAGATGCGGCTCAGATCCCGCATTGCCGTGGTGGCTGTGGTGTAGGCCGGCAGCTGTAGCTCAGATTCCCAGCTAGCCTGTGAACTTCCATATGCTTCAGGTGTGGCCCTAAAAAGCAAAAAAATCAAACCAAACCAAAACAAAACAACACCAAAAAAGACTGTCGCCATTTATTTAAAATCTATTAAATGAGAAGCTGCTCACCCATCCTCAATAAAGAACACTCATTCTGAGTTCCTTTTCTAACAATAATATGAGTTTCATGGGGATCCAGTTCTTTTTTTTTTTTTTTTTTTTAGGGCCACACCCAAGGCATATGGAGGTTCCCAGGCTAGGGGTCTAATCGGAGCTACAGCCGCCAGCCTACACCACAGCCACAGCAATGCCAGACCCGAGCCACGTCTGCGACCTACACCACAACTCACGGCAGTGCCAGATCCTCAATCCACTGAACGAGGCCAGGGATGGAACCCGCAACCTCATGGTTCCTAATCGGTTTCGTTTCCACTGCGCCACAATGGGAACACCAGGATCCAGTTCTTAGATGCCCCTGGAGCCAGGCACAGATCACAACGGAACTGGACTAGATGTCAAACAACAAGGAGTGGTGGACGCTATTGAGAGCTGAAAAGCCTTGGGCTCACTGAAGTGTTTAAACATTTTTAAACACTTTATCGGCCCAAGAAAATATTTCTGTGACTCAGATTAAACTTGCACTATGAGTGTATGTTCCATGATTTATATCTGAGAGACACTTGTTGAAAAATAGTTATTGCCTCTGAACATGGGGTTGGGGGGGAGAAGCATTCTCTAAGAAAAGCCAACTGCCTCATACAGGTGACCCTAAAGTCTTCACTACAAACAAATCATATAAAATAGAATAGCAGGAACCCCAAGATGGACAAAGGGCACAAAAATTAATAAGCATTCTCTCCTTGGGAAGAAAAATTAGGTGTCATAAAAAGCATAAGTGAATGAACAAATGATGACAGTTTCTCCAGGAGCCGTGTTGCCTTCCTCCTTACCTGCTACAGAAGCAGAGTGCTCTCACTTTGAGAACCAGGAGTAATGGGAGATGCATTTATAAATACACCCACACTTGCCATGAATCTCAGTAGCTTCACTCCACATCCCTGCAGGACTGACTATAAGAATCCATTAAGTTAATGAGGGGTTGGGTGCAGCTGTATCTGTGCAACATGTGACAAGCCTCGCCCCATAATTGAATCAGGGATCTTTCAAAAAGACTCTGAGGGAAAAGCTCTGACTTCAGTTTCTCAAAAATCAGAGCACTGGGCACAGGATAGACACGTAAGGGGAAGATGTTTTATAGAGCCTTGTGGCAGGTGTGTGAGCTGTGAGGACTCAAATGCTGTATTAATATCACTCTCTTCCTCCTCCTTCAAGGAAGTGGATTCGTTGTTTTATATCCCTTTCTTTGGAGAGGGGAAGGGACATCAAGACAAAGGCTCTGATTTTTGGTCTAATTGTATGTCAGGATATCTGGGAAAAGTAGGGACATTTCATATTTTTAACTTTATGATGTAAACAGCTAGAAATGCTCATCTTACTGTGGTTGTTCCCAAATAAGGGATAATAGAAGGTGTAGATTTATTATTGATTTTCACTGATGGTGCAAGGTGTCAATCTTTTATAGATTATTTGAAGAACTGCTCAATTGTTAATTTCTTCACCAAAGTGAGAAGGGCATTAAGAAAAGGACCCCTCTGCAGCGATAACTTGGATTATCCAACCAGTTTTTGATGGTCTATGTCCATATCCCTTTGCTCTGTCTGCCTTGGATACTGCTTTCCAGAGGCAAGACTATGTCTATTTTTCATCTCGATTCCAGTTACATTGTGATTGAAACTGGCTTCTAACACAGATCAGTAAGCAAAATGTAAGATTCTTGTCCTTTTAGGCTATTATCATCTCCCTGCCCTTTTCCTGTTCTCTCAATTTCCCTTTTGAACCTCCCTGGTCCAGTATTTACCTGGCACTGGCTCAACCCAGCAATACCACTTCATTTTGGGTGTCATCCCCCGACCATACACCCATCTTGCACAGTGCCACCTGGTGGCTCCCCTCCACTATTACAGCATGACAACAAAAAGCAGCAGGGAAAAGCGTTATCTATCTAATGAATGGAAATGAAAACATCCAAGACTGACTGCATAAAAGAAATCAAATGACTGAGAGAGAGGGGAAAATGCCTCTTTTTTATGGAACGGCCATAAATTCACAAGTTGTATGAATGCAGAGTAAGGATTGATTCTGAAGGGACTAGTTTACAAATATCAAAGTATATTAACTATATTCCCACCAACCTCTTCTTTGAAAATACCTTTTATATTTGCATTTTGTCAGTGCATGAGGATGACTTTTGAGTGGTTAACCACTCCCTATGGAAGCACTTGCTTTACTGGCTTCTGAAAGCAAAACTGTCAAACAGTTTTCTATTATCTAGCAAATTATGATGAATCATCAATATTATTGATACTTAAGAGTTTATCCTTTCAAATGGCTGCAGTGACCTTGGAACGATAATTCCTGCTTCATACAAAACATCTCCTTCTCACAGTGGTTAGCTGTGTACTGTCATCCCAATCTGGGCTGGTATTTTGCCACAGGAAGGAAAAAAGAACAAAGTGGTAGTAATTTTTTAGCATTTATCTTTTTTTCAGCTATGCTCTGGAAATAACAGAAATGTTTATGGGGTGTGATTTTTAAATTTCTCTACTTTTTAAAATAGGTGCTGCCCCGTGATGTCTGCTTCAACGTTATTTGTGGTCAATTCCACTCTAGAAACAGAGGAAAAGAAGTTCTTTTCCTGCCAGCTTCATCTTTCCCATTGATTTCCTCACCGAACACATGCCCCTAATGGAGCTTGAAATGAATGCAGCTTTGCTTTTGTTTTCTGGCTTTGTTGGCACACCTCTGCCAGAGGCCAGCTGTGGTCTAAGCCTGAGGCACTCACCTTGCAGAAAGGGCCTCTGCCCCTCCCAGCTGCTGGCACACAGAAGGTGAAGAAGGGGAGGGGAAGATTCTGTCCCCTTGGCTAGGCCTGGCACAAGAGAAGCGTGCCCTTTGAAAAAAGCTGAACTATGGGTGGGGAGGTTTGTAAAACACCTAAGAGCCAGGAAGTTAGCAATTCCAGGAGATAGAAAAGGAGGATCACAGGGCTGGGAATGTTGGGGAGTCCTTACAAAAAGCCAGAGAAACTCACTTACACCTTAAAAACTACAAAATAAGAATAACAAAACGCATCCTAAATTACAAAACTCAGACCAAATGGGGATTACTCGCAGCAAGGAAAAGGGATAAGGAAGGACATTGTAAAGAAAGTCTTCTGGGAGTTCCTGTCGCGTGGCTCAGCAGTAACAAATCCAACAAGTATCCATGAGGATACAATTTGGATACCTGGCCTCACTCAGTGGGTTAAGGATCCCATGTTGGCCGGGAGCTGTGGTATAGGTTGCAGATGTGGCTCGGATCCTGCACTGCTGCGGCTGTGGTGTAGGCTGGCGGCTGCAGCTCCAATTGGACCCGCAGCCTGGAAACTGCCATATGCAGGAGTGGCCCTGAAAATCAAAAAAAAAAAAAAGAAAAAAGAAAGAAAGAAGAGAAAATCTTCCAAGTTCTGCAGCTGTCACTGGGCTTCTCTTCCTTCCTGACCTTCCCTCTATGTTCAATAAGCACAATCTACACTAAGAGCTGAGTCCGTGGATGAGAAAGAGTTAGGCTGAGGACTTTATGAGCACTTAAAGAAGTAAAATGACCCACAATGGGGCTCTTCTGGATCCAGCACCCCAGCTTTCCCCTTTTGGAAGAAAACTGAAAGAGTAAACTGGCCTTCCTAATCTCTCCTGGTCCCCTGCACTGCTCTATTGGAAAAATCACTTGGCATTTCTCTGACTTGGTATCTGAGTAACTTAAATGCTCATGGGGATGACTGCTACGTGCCCAGGCAACCTCCCAAAGATGTCAGATGTCTGGAGGCCACAGTTGCTCCCAGGGTCACCCAGGAAAATTTACTAAACAGCTTTCAGACCGAAAGAGTAACCCAGCACTCGTCTGTCACCTCAGGGAATTTCCAGAAACCTATGAAATGAACTTATTTTCTATATTGGATCAAGACTATAAATAGGGTTCTGTTACTGACCAGGGACTTGAAAAAAAATAAATCACAGCTATCACCAATAATATGCTGATATAAAGGCAGGTACACAGCTACAAATCTCCATACTCATTCAGAATTGTCAAATTATCTCCCGGTTGGTTAACATGTGGTCTAAGCTTCAATTATATGTAGGATTCCAATGTACTATGAAGGATGTTTTTAACATAAAAACATGCAACTCTACTAGGTGGTAAAGCTAGTCTTTCCAAAAGAATGTTCACTCTAATAACTGTTGAGTAGTAATAATGCTCTTTTAGAGTTGGAAAGAGTTTGAGAAAATTTGGATTAAGTAAATCTCTAAAAAAAACCCAAAGTTTTCTGAGGAAATTTAAATTACTGCCTTCTTTTTCATCTTTTAAAAAGAGGATATTTCAAAATGTCTGTAGTGGAGACATAGCTGCATTTAAGATGAGGATTGTTCTTCTCCAAGAGAGCTATGTGCCATGAGATGTCTTAAAGTCCCGGCCAAGAATTTTATTTGTGAAGATCTAATAAGAAAGGGTGTCTCAGAGTTCTCCTTGTGACTCAGTGGGTGAAGAATTTGACTAGTATCCATGACAATGCCTTGCCCGTTGGGTTAAAGATCTGGTGTTACTGTAATGTATGGTATAGGACACAGATGTGGCTTAGATCTGGTGTTGCTGTGGCTGTGGTGTAAGCCTGCACTGCAGCTCTGGTTTGACCCCTAGCCTAGGAACTTCCATATGCTGCAGGTGCAGCCCTAAAAAAAAAAAAAAAAAAAAAGAATGTCTTTATGATCTTCATGTTTCTTTCACCCCTCACCCCTCATTTTAGCAAGTATCGTTGACAGCACAAAACCCTCCTTAGCAGAGTTTAAGCAATGGTGACACAGAGAGGAAGCAGTCCCATTGGCCCCCAGGAGTTGCAAGATTTGGGGCACCATGTGGGCATTAAGCCACTGCCTCCTCTACTGTGGGTGGCTCTCCAAATCTCCCCTTTGCTCCTGGGGCTGGACTGTGATGCAGAACAACCTACAGCGAAGTTAGGTGATGATCAGCCACATCAAGTAAGAAGGATACGACAAGGAAGCTTCTCCAGAGGTCCCAGCACTAGTAGGACAAGGTTTTGTAGGCTGTACTTTCCTTCAATGGAGATTGCAATGTGAATATTAGGTAGATGCTTACAAAACATCAAAGAAAGATTGGAAATTGTTTGCAAAACCAATTTTCTTTACTTAATGTGTGTGTTTATATTGGGTTATTGAGAAAGAATATTAAGCTCCAGCAGAAAAAAAAAATCAGTGCAGTGAAAATAGGCACAACAAATTTTAATGACATTTTTCTTGATTACGGAGTCATTTATGGTCATTGAAGAAAATTTATAAAAGAGAGAAAAGTGTGTAGAAAAATACAGATCAACACGTTTCGTCATCCAGAGATAACCACTGCTCACATTTTATATATATCCTTTCTATTTTGGCCTTATCCTAAATAATAAATGAAAGTCCATATATAATGAACACATTATACTAGGATTCCACGAACTTTTGATACATTATCTTAGTTCATTCTTGAAATCCATCGAGTTGTTTTCTTCATTTAATATTTAGGAGACTGAAACTTGGATCAAGATCACACAAAAAGCTAAATTCTGAACCATGATTTGTGTGATTTCAAAATCAACCCTAAACAAGAACTATTCCAAATGTGGTCCATGGACCAGTGCTGGTGTGCAAACTGTAGGTTACTGACCCCCTGCTGAAATAAGTACAGAAACTAGTCAAGCATTTAGAAATTTTATAGAGATTTTGCATTTGCAACATCTCTCTGCCTGATCAGTGGTTTCCCCTGATGAAGAGAGTTTGGGGGTGCCTGGCACACACAGTGAGCAGCACATGGTATAAACACACACTAGTCACAAAGAAGAACATGCATTGGTTTGCAGTCCATGAGAAATATGAAACCAAATAAAAACCTGATACTGCACCATGAATGGTTTTAGGATCTTTGCTCTAAACCATGTTTTTAAATGTGTTATTATGATTATTTAGCTATGGTGAGGCAACTGGATCAGGAGATCCAGTGAAAAGACAATTTGCTGCTTCTAAGAGGAGGGGGGACAACAGGCTCCAGCACCACCAGGGGAAACACCAGGTCCGGTAGGGAGGCAGAAAGTATAGGAAGAAAATGTGGGCAAGAGTTTTATTGCAGTTTCCATGGAAAGGAACAGGTGAGGCAGGATAAGCAGGCTTAAGATTGTCTAGTTTGCATAATTTCAGTGGGCCCTGGGAGTTGGGGATGTCTCTAGGTACCTGGCCTTAGGGTGTTTGGGACAAGAGGATAGTGGCCCAGTTTTTGAGAGCCCCTTAAAGAGGTGGTTGGGGTGTGGATTCTGGATTGTTTGGCTTGCACATGAAAGGCATAATTCCAGACAAATCTTTAGCCATCTCTAGGAACTGACTAGCCCTGGGAGAGGCAATCTCTCCAGAGGCAGCAAGGACCAGGTGTCAAGCATCAGAATCAAAATACCTGCTTAATACAAACCACTATACTGCCTCCTAGAGTGATAACAATGAAATCAGTGTAGCAACATGGGGTGCTAAGAAACTGAAAATGCAATAACATGAAACTCAGCTACAGAAACAGCTCTGCTGCCCACACACTGTTATTTGTGGTCAGCAACTTTCCTCAAGACCTTGCTTCACACAGTGATCTGAAGGCAGGGCTAATGAGGTGAGAGAAAAAAAAAAAAAAAAACCTGCAGTGTTTTTTTCCATCCCTGTTGTGGCAGAGCCTGCCAGTCTGTCCTTCCCGTCTTTCATAATAGACTCATTAGATGGGCACATAGAAGATCAGAATAAAAGTTTGTTTCATGCTTCCCTTGCAGCTAGATGTGGCCACACAACAGTATCCAGAACAAAGGGGCAGAAGCATCCAGTGCCCAGTTTCAGGAACTTTCTTTCTGTCTATATCTCTCCCTCCATCCTGTTGCTTGGAACCTAGTTGTGATGGGCCAGGAGGAAAGGGCCTCACCATAGGGGTGGGAAAGAGCAAAGCTGGAAGAACGAGAGTCCCTAAGGACCCCATGGTCAAATCTGTCCAAGTGACCTGCTTGGGGACTCATGTGAGAGGGAAATAAACTTTTTTTAAACAAGCTGTTGGCATTTGGGGTTTATTGTTGCTTGCAGTTCAACTTAATCCAAACTAGCATACTCATAAAACCACTGGTCTCTTGATCCTTCTGCAATTTTCCCAGTCTGCTTCATCAAACCTGACTGGGGAAACTGGAAAGAAAAGATGTACAACCACAAAGAACACATTTGAGGGGAAGTAGAAGAGAACTCCTAAAGGGACAGATAATAAGGAACACACTTGAAGCCAAAGGACACTCCCCTTTACCCAGTGTTTAGCACTAAGATCCTAGCAGGTGGATATTCTGATGAATGCTGCCATGGCTTTGCAGACTGTCCCATCTGAAGTTTACTTCAGAAATAGTATTTCATCAAGCATGCTCACCAGATTGATGTGACTGTGACAACCTCCTATTGCCGGGGGTCACTCACGTTGTGCTAGAAATGTCTCATGCCAATTGGTAAACAGAGCCATCATTGAAAGTTAAAGTATATGAACTTGTATTAAATTATATTACAAATGAAGGTGATACATACTCAGAATACATCACTTCCTAACTTTATTTTCCAACTTTTACGATTGCCTATGCTTTTACATTTACCTATGCCCTTTGGTCTGTCTATGGGCATACATATATCTGTATATATCAACTCTACTCAATGTTGCCTTCAATGAGGTGATGGTGGTAGCCAGAGATGGGCCATGGCAGGAACAGGTACTATTTGCCCTTCCATCACGATAGATAACGAGGGTCCAGAAGAGGAATAAAGGTCCACCACTTGGAAGTTTACGATCTCATTGAAATGTCATGAACAACTAAAAAAAATCATTGTGTGAACTCTTCCAGGAGACAGGAGAGCTGGACTCTGTTCTCAGTTCTGACACTAGCATGAGGCTTTGGTCAGGTCTTTTGGTCTCTGGGTCCCAGGGCTTTTCATCTGTAAGATCCCCCAGGACTCAAAGCTCCACAAGGTGAGAAACTGTGCCTAAAGATCCCCACTGGAAGTTCTCTTCATGGCTCAGTGGTTAACAAACCCAACTAGGATCCATGAGGATATGGGTTCAATCCCTGGCCTCGCTCAGTGTGTTGGGAAGCCAGCATCTCCATGAGATGTGATGTAGGTCACAGATGCAGCTTGTATCCCTTGTTGCTATGGCATAGGCCAGCAGCTGTAGCTCTGATTCAACCCCTAGCCTGGGAACTTCCATATGCTGCAGGTGCAGATTCGGCCCCCACCAAAAAAAATCCTCGCTACATCCCAGCCCTCTCTAGCAGGGCTCTAGACACGTGATGGGTGATGTAGCAATACTCATGAGGTAAATGAATGACCAGGAACACACTGTCTGTACCAATCTTTCCTTTCAGCTCTGAATCTGCAGAGGTCCATGATCCAAACTGAGGCTAAAAGAAGTGACACAAGACAGTGCCAAGGATGACCAACTCAGGCCAGCTCCCTCAGATGCCTCAAGGGGTAAAGGGGTCGGGGGGAGGGGAGGAGTGTCATGCTGGACTCCAGGCAAAGTTGGGTGAGCTGATTCAGAGAAAACTGATTCTGAAATCACAGTGATAATTTTACAGAAGCACTGGTCAGAATAGAGAAAGGACATTCCTTTTATTTATTTATTTATATATTTGTGAGAAAATATTTTTCATATCTGTGTCTGACAAAGGACCAGTATCATGGATAATTTTTTTTTTTTTACATAGTCTGATCCTCTTCTCTTTTTTTTTTCTTTAAACTTTTTTTAAAACTGAAGTATAGCCGATTTGCAAAGCTGCACAGCCAAGTGAGGACACTCCTTTCTGTTTATCTCTGCCATCTGGTACCTAACTTCATGCTTTGGTTCAAAACCACCTTTAGTACTGCCTGAAGAGTTAGGAAAAAAAACCAGCAAAAAAAACGGAACTATTCCCCACCCCCAACCCCCCAAACCCCCAGCCCCGATGTCACTTCTAGTTCCCTGGGGAACTCATTCCCAAGTCCCTTCCAAGATCCCCAGCTGATAATCCCAGAAACACTTACGGGAATTGCCTGGATAGATTTCCTTCCTTTCTTTGGCTAATACACAATTTTTCTATTTACGAAAGCTACAAATGGAATGCAAATGTGCCCGTTTACTTTACCATGTTGTTACTGCTTGGATTGTGATTTTGAAGAAGGAAAAGTCACATTTCTGAGAACATTCAAATGTAGCATAAATTTCGGAAAAGAAGGCAGGCTTTCTCAGCTGTTGGAGGTGCAGAAACACAACAGCCTATTAGTCTGTTCCAACTATGATATTCTACCTCTTTACACCCCCCACTTCACTCTGCCCGCATCTAGCTGCGCACAGCTCCTACTTAAGAGATGATGAAAAAGTAAGCCCATTACCTCTTTACAGTTCATTTTTTTTTCTTTTAACATTCTAAACTGCTTTCAGAGAGAAAAAAAGGTGTTAGGTACTATTAGGTCAGAGTTTGGGGTAAGCAAATTATTATTTATTATTGAGATGAAAAAAATTGGATTGACTGAAAAGCCTCAGCTCTTCTTCCATGTGGAAAGATGAAAATTGAGATTTATGATTATGGTCTCTCCAGTGATGAAGGATGTGCAAGGAGTGAAGATAAATTTGTTCCCTGAATCCTGACGTCCCAGAATTAAGGGGATACAGTGAGAATCAAAGGCAGTGCCTCCTTACAAATCCATTTAGAACCGCCTGAAATGCTGGAGGGGGCCCTGACAATCCGATTCCAGAAGTTGCTGAGGCCCAGGGGAGGCTGACTGAACTAAAATTTCCTCTCTCAGAGTTCCCGTTGTGGCACAGTGGTTAATGAATCCGACTAGGAACTTGAGCTTGCGGGTTTGATCCCTGGCCTTGCTCAGTGGGTTAAGGATCCGGCGTTGCCATGAGCTGTGGTGTAGGTTGCAGACGCGGCTTGAATCTGGTGTTGCTGTGGCTCTGGTGTAGGCCGGTGGCTACAGCTCCGATTAGACCCCTAGCCTGGGAACTCCATATGCCGTGAGAGCGGCCCAGTAAATGGCAAAAAGACAAAAAAAAAAAAAAATTTCCTCTCTACCAAGTGAGTGAAACTGCTTGGGCAATTTGGCCTCCTTTAAGCCTCAGTTTCCTCACCTGCAAAATGAAGATGGTGGTACCCGTGAGAAAGGATTGCCAGGAGGAGTCTTCATTACCCCCAAGAAGTAGTTCAGGTGAAAAGTTGACATACCTATGGGTGAGCGGTGGAGGAGTTTAGCTAGAGGTGTAAACCAGGGTACATGCAGTTCTGGGTTTCCATGAATTTCAGCTCTTGAGGTTGGCCTCTGAAAGGAGAAGCACCCCCTTCCTCAGACAGTGACAGCGATGAGTGGGGGCTGCCCCAGGAATAGGTGTGACTCCACTGGGCTCCTTTAGGGATCCGCAAATTTTCCTGCTCCTCTTTCCCTCATTCATATGCATTTCCCAGGACCTGATTAGATGTCTGAATAGCTAATATGCTCTATTAATTTAAGCTAAAATGTTAATGGGTGGCAATGATTTTTAATTTGCTGCCCCTCCCATAAACTCATGTATTTTAACACAAATGTTCAATGACATAGCTTAGAGAAATGATTACAGTGGGACCTTCCAGTTTCTCAGACAAATCAAGGCAGAAAATAGTAACACATTTAAACAGAGGGGTCAGAAGGAAAGGAAGAGTCAGGATGGCCGAGCACAGGGGGCACCCATATGCAGTTTAGCCAGCATCAGCAGACATGACACTTCCCAGCCAATCATTCCTTTTCTTTCCAGATTCTAGGAGAAAACTTAGTTCTCAGAGACAGCTGCAAGGGGCAGCAACCGTGCACAGATGACTGTAAAAGTAGCTGGCCGGCTCAGATTCAAACCTAGGTGCTTAGGGACAGCATTCTACAGTCAACTATCACAAGAGTCCCCTATCATTCTCCAAGTAAAATCCAATCTCAGTGACTCTCGGTGCAAGGACAGCCTCTGCCTCACAAAGCTTCCTCTAATTCCTCACAGATGTACTTGAGGGACATTGCTCTGTGGGTCTGGTTGCAAGAATTTCTCTCTAAGGGGTGGAAATGCTCACCAAATCTCTAGTCTTCCTGGCCACTCAGAATGACTCTTCTCAAGTGAATCCAACAAAGGAAGCCTCTGAGGCTAGGATGATAACACGAGTCACCTTATAGGAAATGGAAATAGACTCTGCTATGGTAGTGCTTATAAACACTGTTATAATAGTGACTTTTACCCAACCTGGGATGAATTTAGGATCATGGCAATGTTTCCATGCTGTTCAGCATAGTAAGAATATAGTTGGTAGAGGAGCAGAGAGCAGAGGAGAGAAAGGCCAACCAGTTTCTTTTTGCTCTTTAGGGTGATCTTATTGATCAATCATAAGCTATTCAGGAGACCATAGCTGTACTGTAGTGCACCTCTTCCACCATCATTATAAACTAGCAAGACTCTTCCTCCTGAACCATGAACCACTAGAGGGCAGGACACATGTGTCTCTCTCTTCTTATGGTATCTCTTGCCCCTAGCACAAAGTCTGGCACAGAGTAGGTGCCCAATAAATATTGTTGGGTGATGGAGTGAAGGACAACTGGTTAAAATATTGAGCAGCATCACAGCTGCATCCTGTTCTTTCCTCTCCCTATTCCGATAGCCATTCATTGCAGAAAAACAAGACAAAGGTGATAAGACACATAACATCACAACTCCTAAAGTGTCCATCAAGCAAGATAGAGGGAAGGAAACAGGCCCTGAGAAAACTTGGAAACAGGATGTTTAGATCACATGGCCAACCCCTCAGATGGGAAATCCTGTTTTGAGGTCTGTTACTGCCTCTAACAGAGAGAGTGACATCCGACAAAGTGCCTAACATCAGAAAGCCTCACCCCCCAAAAAAAGAAAATAGTGATATTCTGGAGGATCTCAGTGTAAAAAGAGCAGAGGGGCACAGATTTTGCAAAGAGCTGAGAAAGAACTGGAGTTCTCTCATGGGAATGAGTACACCCTTTCTCTAGCTGCTCCCCACACTTAGAGCTTTCCCCATTTCTCTGTGCTGCTTTCCTCTGCAGCTCTCCAGGCATGGTGAGAAATGTTCCTGCAAAGGAGAGCTTATCCTGGCTTCCATGGTCAGCTGTCCAACAACCCCCTAGTTTGGAAGCCTTCCTTCTGCCCCTCCTTCCTGCAAACGAAGGGGCAAAAGGACTCTGAAGTGCTTTGGAGGGGGAATCAAAAAGGCTCTCTTACCAACCCAGGGTTCCTCTGAAGGGGCTTAGTCACTGCCAGCCCCTCTCCAAGCCCCTCTGGGGCCTGGCTCTGTATGGATGGCCCTGAGGCCACAGCCGATAGACCCCTCCCATTCATTCACCAGAGTCTTCCAGGGAGGACATTCTGCATAGCTTCTCACACAGGATACTTTCCCCCCACTCAGACCCCAAGAACACTTTCATAAACCAGCTGATCATTTCTGGGAACCTACATTCCCTGATTTCAGCATTGTTGCAATTAGTGCAAGAAAAAGAAAATTTAGGTAATTATCTAATTCCGGTAAAACTTAATGGGGCCCTTCCCACCCCGGGCTAATGGTTGGTGCAAAATGTAATCTGAGTTAAACTGACTAAGGCTGGAGAAAGATAAAATATTAGGCACAGAGAGAGGGGAGCATTACTCCTCATGGGAGCCATATTTTCTAGCAGACCTTTAGATCGAAATGAGGCTCGCGAGGTTGGGGGTTGGGGGGGTGGTATTGATTTTGCCAGGAGAGAGCAAGAGCTGGGAAGGTGAAGTCCAGCTCAGAATTAACACCGCGAAGGCCCCATGGCCCAGTGGACAAGTCTTTCATTGTGGGTGGCGCAGCCACTCCAGCAGGAGCCAGTGTTCTACCACCGCTGCAAGACGACCTCAGGCAACTCAGGGAGCTTCTCTGGACCCAGTCTCCTTGGGTCTAACAATGGAAACGAAGAAGACCTCCTGGAGGAGATGGTTTTCCCCAGGCCAGCACCTCGCCCACTAATTGCAATCAGAATCTCCGCCGAAGTTGACCAGTCTTGGATATGTCTTCTCCTCTCCCCTTCCCCCACTACTCCTTCTAATTCGTCAACTGCTGAAACATCTGTCTGGTTGAAACCACCTCCTTGTCCCGTGCTGGGGGCTGTCCCCAGGTGTTGGTCTTTGTATCGCGAAAACTTTGCGAGAAAGCGAGGGCACTGGACAAAGAGCGGGCGAGGGAGGGCGTTTGCCAGCCGGCAGGGTACGCCGGGCTTTGCGCGCTCTTCCCCGGGCTCAGCTTGGTACACGGACGCACGCGGTGCCCAGAGCCCAGCCTCCCTAGGCGGGGAGTGGCTGGCTCCGGCCACATCCCAGCGCCCTCCGAACCAGGCGGGAGAAGCAAAGGCGGGCGGCTGGACATTAGAGTTGACTGGGGTGGGAGGAGGCGAGCAGAGGCGCGGAGCGAAGCTGTCAAACTGAGAGCGGAGCCCCGCGCGGGGCGGGGGGAAGGGAGGGGAGGGGAGAGGAGAAGAGGGGCGGGCGGGAGCTGAGAGGGAGCTAGCTGGCTTGCCGCGCCTGAGCAACCCTTGTCTGCCGTTGTCGCCGCCGCCGCTGGCCCGGACTCGCCCGGAGCTCAGGGTGTCTGCCCCGCTGCGCGCCGCGCGCGGAGGCTCAGGCGCCTGCAGCTGCGCCCTCCAGCCCCAGCTCCTCGCGCCGGCCCGCGCGGGTCCCGGTGGGCGCGAACCCACCATGCAGCTGCAGTTCCGGAGCTGGATGCTGGCTGCGCTCACGCTGCTTGTGGTCTTCCTCATCTTCGCAGACATCTCGGAGATCGAAGAAGAAATCGGGTAAATAACTGAGCCCGGGCCGGTGCAGAGCCCTGGCGGGATCTCTCCCCGCCCTGGTACTCCGCATCTTCCCCGAACACCCTCTTTGTGTGTGCCGCGCCCCCCTGTCGCTCTTCTGGAGAGGTGGGGGACGATTTCGACCGGGTGGTGGTACCGGGGGCCGGGGACTGTTTGCGGAGCGGAGGGCGGGGGCGCGGCTGCTGTGGGGAGTCCCCGGGCGGGGAGCACTGGCAGCCTCCAGCTGGCCTGCACAGGGGAGCAGACTCGCCCACCTCCCCCAACCCCTTCCCCAGTGTGTCCGCGCGTGTTGTCTCCGGGGTCGAGGGAGGGCGCCGGGGAGTGTCTGGGGCGGGTGGAGGGGCCGAGAGTGGAGGAGGCAGGAGTTTCTTTGTCTCCAGCTCGGCCGCTTTCTCGCCTTGGCAAAGTGGGCAGGGGGCGCGCGGGGATCTCTGCTCTGGGGGAGGGGATCCCTGGGCCAAGGCGGAGGGCGGGGGCTCTTTATGGGCTCCTGGGAAGGAGCGTGTCCCCAGTATACACAGATACGCACACGCGCCTCGCGCTGCCCAGGAGCCCAGCGTTGGGGCGCCGACTGGCACCGCTAAAGGCGGAGTGCTCAGGAGTGAGCTGAGCTCCCTTCCCCACCCTCGCCTGGCTTTGGACGCTCAGCTAACCTCCTGGTGCTCCCGGGTTCCTGTGCGCTCTCAGCGCACAGATCGAGACCTTTAGGGGAAAGTCTGTATCTCCGCCCGCTAATCCTGAGGGGCGGGGGGCGCCCAGGCACGCGTGATATCGCTCTCCCTTTTCTCCCGATCTCTCCAGGGGCGGGACCGCGAGCCCCTGCCCCGGCGTAGGACTTCCAGGCGTCCCACTTACCGCGCGGGACGCAACCGCTGTGGGTCGCGGAGGCTGAGACTCGCGCCCCGCCCCACAGTCTCTCGCACCCCAAGCCGGGGCTGGCCCCTTACTGCTTCCGCGCTACCACCAGCCTCCAACCGGCGGTGGGCAGGTGGGGAGGCAGCTAGGGTTCTGAGAGATCCTTTGGAGAGCCTCCTGGCCCTGGACAAAGAGAAAGTGAGGTCGTAGAGTGGGCAGAAAGTCCCTTCCGTCGTGGCGCTAGTGCTGAGCCAGGCACCCTCCGCTAGTCCCAAGCCGCGTGAGCCCCTCCTTTGTCCCATTTGTTATTTCATTCACTTATCAGCCTTAGTTGAGGGCCCGCTGAGCTGACAGGTCTCTCATAAGGGAAATGCCAGTCCTGGACCAGGATGCCAAGGCCTTCAGGACTCAAACCTGGGGCAGGGGCCTCTTCTCGCTCTCCTTTTCTCCCTGCCCCTTCCCATCTTGGCAGCCCCAGAATTCCTTCTGTGAACTCCACAGCTCTTAAAGAACCCTCCTCCTCAACCTCGGTTTCCCCAAGAGCTCAGAAAACTTTTAACAAACACTGTTCCGTTAACACACGATGTGCTCGCGTGCGGAGATAGAGAAACGTAACTTCCCTCAGCTCTTCGCCTCAAAAAAAGTGGATAGGAAAGGAAATCATCTGTCAAGACAAGTCTTGGGGTGATGGAGAACACGGCAGGGAGAGCCTTTCTCTTGGCTCCCTGCTCTTCTCCCAGATGTGGGCTCTGCCTAGCCCAGACCACTTGCCGGCCTTGACATGTGAGGGAGGGTCCAGCAGCTGCCCATTGTTTTGCTATGAAAACATAAGAGATACACCCATTCAGGCATCCCTTGCTTGTCCATTCACTGAACTTTTACCCAATTTCTTCTACACACCAGGGACTTTTGATTTGTAAAATGCAATCAGGAAGTCACTTTACACACATAATGCTGCACTTTCCTGCCAAATGCATGGTAAAGCCCCCACTCCCCACATTAGGTTGTTCTGACAGGACAGCCACAGGACAGTGTATCCAGAAATAAGTTCCAAGGCCTGAGCTAACCCTGAGACCTATTTCACTGGGAGCGTGCACGCTGTGGGGGGGGGGGGTCCCCTATTTGGACTGATGCTGGGAAATTGTCAAATAAGTCCTGTGTGGTTGCAGACGCGGCGGATCCCACGTTGCTGTGGCTCTGGCGTAGGCCAGTGGTTACAGCTCCGATTTGACCCCTAGCCTGGGAACCTCCATATGCCATGAGAGTGGCCCAAAGAAATAGCAAAAAGACAAAAAAAAAAAAAAAAAAAAAAAACAAGTCCTGTATGTTATCTTGTGGTAGCCCTGTCCTCAGGTTGACCCCTGGCTTGACCAGTCCTGACCCAGGCAGGAGACACCTCTCTTCCTCATCTCTCCTCCAGCCCCACCCCAGTCTGCCCCAGATGACTCATTTAACTCATCTGGGACTTGCCCTGACTGGGGGAGGAAGGACACGGGGCAGAGGGCTGGGATCCCAACAGCTTCCTTTATCTGCTTACAAGCCAAGTTGCTTATTCAATCCTTGGAGCCACCCCAACATTGAGCAGCTAGAGGGGGCTTAGTGCAGTAAACGCCCTGGCACAGTGACCAGTGAGGGGAGCCAGGAGTAGGACTCTCGTCTTCCTCACCATATGCCTCACTTTCCTGGGACACCTGGAATCAAACTCCAGATCATGGTGCTGTTGATGACTCAGGGTGACTCCAGCCCTGCCCACCCTCCCCTGAACTTGCTATAGACCTGTGCTGGTGAAGATTGCGAATTACCTGCTAGTGTCAGTCCCTGGGAGAAAACAATGGTTCTGTAAAAGGATGGCAGTGTTTGGAAGGCAATGGTGGGACCCTGGAAAGAAAGAAGGAAGGAAGGAAAGAAGGGGAGGCAAGATGGGCGAGGGAGGGGGGAAGGGGGGAGAAAATGGGGAGGGGGGAGGGAGGGAGGGAGGAAGAGATCTCTTTTGGGAGTGTATTTTCCAAGAATTAACCAATGAGAACTGAAAGAGGAAAGACAATTTCATGTGTATTGTCTGAAGGAGCAAAACTAAAATATAGTTTTGAGTGCTTTAAGCTCTTGATTTCCTTTATTATAAGATGACTTTTGATGTGATGATCTCACAGGTCCTGTCCTGCTGAAGGAATGATATAACAGGTTGCAAAGGGCAGGGCTTTCTTCCAGTGCCTATTTCCTAAAAGACACATTTCTGCCTAAGTGATGATTTTCAAAGTTCCATTTCTAACTTGCTAGCTTGGGGAAATGCCTCCCTGGGGCTGGATAAGAAAATAAAAATGTAAAAAGAAGAGTTCTCTGCAAAGCACTCTAAGAGTGAATTCAAATTCTAAATCAGAGATTGGGTAGGGCTTTGGTAAAACAGCCCCTTGTCAACATCCCAAATTTTACAGTCATTGGGACGAATTCATAAGCTAAAATCTTTTTCTAGTTGTCCCCTGTGCTTTAGTCTTGCATGTGACCTCCAAGAGAGAGGTGTGGGCATGGCTTTCTTGCCCACTGCAGTACCCCAGAACCTGCCACACAGAAGGCATTCAATAAACATCTATTGGACAAATATCTTTCTGGGGTCTGGCCCATTGATGGGTACACACAGTATCCTTGGGAAAGGCTGATACTCGCAGAGCCTTAGGATGGAAGGGAATGTGGGATTTCCCCCTAAGAAATCTCTCCAAGGTTTACAGTAAGGGTAAACTTGACCCTGAGAAGTTGAATCGCTTATCCAAGATCACAATCTGGCTGATAAGGGGCAGGGCAAGCCCACACAGGTCTCCTTACTTGTAACCTAGTGCCCTAGTCCCCAGATGAGCTCCTCTAATCATGAAAGAGTTACAGAACTCTGGTTAAAGAGGGTGTAGCTAGCAATAGGAATAGGAATCATGGCAATGGTGAAGTTGAAGATGATTGTGATCATTAACATTTATTGATTTATTGAGTACTTGCTCTGAGCCAAGAATTATTCCAAGTGCTTTATAGACACTAACATATGTCATCCTCATGACAACCCAATGGTCACCTACTAGTGGCGCCAAGAGCTACTATTTGTTGAGCATAAATAGTTCCAGACACCATGCTTCCTGCTTTGAAACACTAGTTCACTCAATCCTCACCGAATTCCGCCAAACCTCACCAAAGTAAGCTACTGTGGCCATCTCTGGTTTATCAGTGAGAAAACTGAGGCTCAGAGAGGTTCTGTAACTTGTTTGTAATAAAGCAATTGACCATAATTCTTTGAGCCGCCAAAGCCCCTGTCCTGATCACCGAGCTAGATGGCCCTGTCATCTGAGATCATGTCCCCCTACAGTAATATTATGGAATGGGTCTCAAAACTAGCCTTCCTAACTCATTCCCCAGAGTTCTTCAAAAGGCCCTGTTTTCCTAAGAGCCTGGTCTGACTTAGTAGTTTGGAAAGAGGAAAGGTGAGTGATGAAGACAGGAGAGGGCCTTGGGGCTCATCTCCCCTAAAATGCCCCTCTAATCCAATCAAGTTCAGTGTGGTGGGCAGAAGGCAGTATCCCCTAGTTTGCCACACAGCTCATTTGCCATGAGCCTGAGTACCCCACACTCACAGGAGAAAGAGGGGTGGGGGTTAAAGCTTCTGAAGGAGGGAAAACTCATTCCGTTGCAACCCTGATTCTGATGTCAGTCGAATGCACCTTCCTCACTTCTACATGCCATGTGATTGGGCATCTAGGGGTCTGGACTAAGGGGGATAGTAAAGATGCTTAACAACTGGTCCCTCTCAGGCACTGACCTGTTAGAATGGACCACTGTCTGGTCAGAACTGATGCTGTCCAGCACATCATGGCCAGGGTCCTGGTGCACCCCAGCCAAACATCAGACGCTGTTTGGGAAAGTAATGGATAGGGAGAAGGTAGCTCTGATCATCAAATCTGTGAGGAGCAGGCAACTACTGCCATCAGCTGAGAATGGAGTGAGGTACACCTTTTAGTGGATGAGTCCAGGTGGATGTGGAAGGAAATGACCTTGAACGGTTGCAGTGCGGCATTCTTTAAGAAACACACACGTTTGCATAAGACAATGCAATGTTTGTTTGAAGCCCATACTTCTCCTCAGTCCTGGTGTACTTCACTCAAGTATAAACATGATTGGAGGATAAAATAAGACAGAAAGAAGGTCTGGTTTTTTAACTGACTTGCTCCAAGTCCTTGCTGCCAACTGTTCCTAGCATCAAATTTAAATTGTAAATAGATATCCATCTTAGAAACCAATTCACCACTCAGGGCCTCTTTCCCCTGGTAAAGCAGGGTTGCTAGGTTTTAAAAATGTTTAGGTTTTTACAAATTGGGGGTGTTTCAGATTGCAAATTATAAATACTTCTCAGAGAGAGTAGAATTCTAGGAAAGCTCCTGTTGCTTTTAGCACAGCATACAAGGTAATTCCTAATCTGGCCCCTGCCTCCCTTTTCAGCCTCCCTGGGCTCCAGTCATTGTGGATTGCTCACAGTCCCTGGAATGTAGCGTGAGTGACTTCACACATCTGTGCCTTTGCACAGGCCCTTACTGCTTTGTGGAGCAACCTTCTTGCACGCACTAGTCTTCCTGACCTCCACCCCTCCCACATCCTTCCTTCCCCTGATTCCTCCTTCACACTTAAGGGCTAGTATCACCTCCTTTGCAAAGCATTCCAGGACCCCAGGTCTTCCTTGGACTGTCTAAGGCAGCCCCCCCTCCTGCGTGTACCCTTAGCCTCCTGTCATGACAGTGACATCCTATGGAGATGGACTCAATGATTATGTTTTATTTTTTCCCTTATCCCTGGCCCCTGGAGATAAGTATATGGCTTAGTAAAGCCCATAAAGTATTTTTGGAATGAACAAACTCAGGCCGAGCACATGGTGAAATTTAAGCATGCAGCCTTTCTGCCCCCAAAGGTCTACACTACTCTAAGAATAATTAAATACCCTCTGCTTGCTCAGAAAGCCCACTGCTTTTCCCAATATGTGTATTCAACATAGAGGCCAGAGCTCTGTTAAGGGCAGAGTTTTTATTGTCTCAGAATGTTGGGGAGCAGGTCAGTGGCATGAAGGGAACTTTCTAGTTTGTAAAAGAGGAGGACCCAGTGGTCTATTTCCCAGTGCCAGTTCAGATTAAAAGCAAAGATGTAAAGCCCTACCTGCAAGCCTCTGTCCAGCTCTTTTTTCTCCCAGAGAGCCCTATCTAGCCTTGCCACTGCCCAGTGTGCCAGTGCCTGTGTCACCCTCCTTCTCCCTGGGGAGGAAGTGCCCACTCTGTCCATCTTTATCACCATAAGAGCTTCCACACTGGCATGAAGAGCAGACTTAACTTGAGGCCAGCTCTTTCCTTCCAAGGGCTGGTCCCCAGAAAGAATGCTGGAAGTTGTTTGTTTGAAAGGTTGAGAGAATAAGAAATATGAGGTCAGGTTGATTATGTCATCTCGAAGATTTTCTTTCTTAAGCAGTTTTAAGTAGTGTCTTGACTTTCCAACCCTGGTCAAACCAGCAAATCGTGATGGAATAGCCAAGACTTGTGGCAGCTGCAAGAACACAAAATGGGCTCAGGAGCCTTGCACCTATGCTTGAGGAGCTGCCTCAAGCAAAAGCAAGTTAGAGAGGCAGAAGGAAAGATACAGGGAAAAGACTGAGGGAGGGACAGGAACATGAATGCCACCAGGGGGTGGGTCAGGTGGCCACCTCCCACCGGCCCAGGGAGGGGAGGGCAGGCGGGCGGGGGGGGACCTGGGGCAGGGGTTGTGGGGCGACAAGTCCATCTCTCCAGGAGAAGTCCCAGAGTGAGACACTTGCATGCCGTATGCATTCAGGGAAACCTTTCCCTGTGTCTGAGTGATTCCTGGTCTGGGGCTTGTCCTTAAGTGTTGAGATTAGTCACTCTCCTGGGTGGCAGCTGGGCTGGTTTTAAATTCTCCCCAGACTCCTGCAATCCTTCTCTCGGCCAAGAAGCCGCCTGGTGTCCTGACAGGACCTGTTTGTCCCAGCGTTCTCTTACCCTCAGCTGTCACAGACTTGCAATGACAAAGAGAAGTGCTCCAACTGGGGAGAAGCAGGGCCTGATGAGACGTGTGTCCGTATCACCTGTGGATAGGGAGCAGCTCCTCTGGACACCTCTAGCCCCTAGAATCCTGATTCTCAGCTCTTGAAAACCCAGCCTCCTGCCTGGCTGTGGGGGTGGAGGGGGGTGCTTGAGATTCGAAATTGCTCTGCAAAGGAAGCTCTCAGCTCTGTCACAGAGTTTCCCCAGCATTTTGCTGTTATTATTGAAGGAACACAGAGGTATTCAGCTCTGCTTCCCGGCCCCTTTTTAAGGCTCAGGGCTGCTATTTTTCCTCTTGCTCTTAGTCGATGGCTGGAGGTTGCAATGACCCTAAGGTCAGCGGTCCCCAATGCGGATCTGCAAGAGGTGGTGACCTGGAAGAAAAAAAAAAAAAAAGAAAGGAAAATAAGAAACACAATGTAGCCGTGACAGTTACATTAGTTTCAAGTTTGCCAACCCAGTGATTTCCTGAGAAGAGCTCTTCCATATCCTGAGATGATGTTCTTTTTCTCTTTGGGGTATTGATGTCCTTTCTTTCCTGAAAGAGGGTGATGGTAGATAGTGGTTGTGGTACTTTTCCGAAACTAAGTCCCACAGCCCAGTCTTTTTGGAAATGTTACTGATGGTAGAAACCTGTAGATTGGGGTCTGATTTACCTTGAAGGGTAAGCAGAGGGTGTCACTCTTAGAAACAGAGGCTCGGAGTTCCCGTTGTGGTGCAGCAGAAATAAATTTGACTAGGAATCATGAGGTTTTGGGTTCGATCCCTCACCTTGCTCAGTGGGTTAAGGATCCAGCATTGCCGTAAGCTGTGGTGTAGGTCACAGATGTGGCTCAGATCCTGCATTGCTGTGGCTGTGGTGCAGGCCGGCAGCTGCAGCTCTGATTCGATCCCTAGCCTGGGAACCTCCTATGACGTAGGTGCGGCCCTAAAAAGCGAAAAAAAGAAGGAAGGAAAGAAGGAAGAAAGAAAGAAAGAAAGAAAGGAAAGAAGGAAGGAAGGAAGGAAGAAAGAAAGAAAGATTGATTCTCACTCCTCATACCTTTTCTCTGTGAGGGCTAATGCCAGCAGAGGATAATAGCAATTGTGTGTGTGTGTGTGTGTGTGTGTGTGTGTGTGTACGCATGCACATGCATGTGGCTTAAGCATCTTAGCTCTCTTCAGCCCTGTGATCTTGCCAACAATCCTGTAAGCTCCGTGCTATTACTATCTCCATTTTACAGATGAGGAAACTGAGTCATGGAACAGTTAAGTAACTCAGCCAAAGTCATACAGCTAGTCAGTTGCAGGGCTGGAGTGTGAACCCAGGCTCCAGGGAATCAGGAGAACTATCCAGTGTGGGTCATATGCTCATATTCCCAAAGAATGGTGCTTGGAGACACACAGAGAAAAACCTGGGGTGGAGCATCACTGGAAGAGAGCTCAGGAGACAGCAAGCAGAGGCGAGGTGGTAATGGAGTATGGCAGCCCAGAAGATCGATGCAGTTTAGGGTCACCAGATCCAAGGCACCTTGTTTTGAAACGGTGCCACCCCCACGCTGCCTTCCAACCTTCCCCCTCCTCCAGCCCCTTCCTTGTCCCCACCGGGTATCATCAGACTGGCTCTGAAGCGAGTTTGGTTGACCAACTAATTACAGGAGACACACACACTGAAAGAAGAGGAAAATAACACAAACAATTAAGGCCTGGAGGAGTTTTCTTTTGGGGACAGATAGAGGGCTAGGGCAATCAGCTCCCTGGAACTTGATGAGGAAAGAAGGAGGCAGGCGGGGATGGGAGGGGCTTCTATGGGGAGGCTGTACAGGCCCCAGGAGCCCTTTCTAAGTGCTGATGTGCTGAGAGCTCCAAGGGGCACGCAAGCCTCACAACTACCCTGTTCCCTCATCTACAGATGAAGAAATGGGTGCCAGAACTTGCTAAGGCAATTAGCTAGTAGCAAAGAAATGAGGGGCCAGCCAGCTTTGCCTAACTCCACCACCCATGCTGTTCTTAGTGACTGGCTCTGTGTCCTGGAATTGCCAGGCTCCCTGCTCCTGTTCCCTCTGCCTCCCACCTCCTGCCCTGGGCCATTTTCTGTACCACACAGATAGTTTGCAAAGGGGAGCTGGAAATCTTGGGACTTCAGAAAAGACTCGTGGCAGGACAGATGAGCCTCCCAAACACTATGATGACCTTGCCCTTGGGCACAACATTTCAGGGGATGTTGAGGAAGGGTGTGCACCCTTGGACTCTGTCCAGTGAGATGTGGGCACTGGTTTTTGGGTTTCTCATCTCCAGTTTCAAGAACAAGAATATTGACTGCACTCAGAGGAGTGATATGCAGGATTAATTCACACCTTCTTTCTTGGCAAATGCCGGCACGGCTTAAATAATGAAGTGGGGAGGCTTAAGATACCTGGAGGAAATGAGCTGGTAAATTGATAGGGCAGGCGACTTTTGTTTGCTGTACTCCTGTATTCAGCCAAGCCCCTCCTACTGCACCTCTGGGGTTCCTGATGTTTGGGAGTTGACTCTAAGTAGATTCTCCAAACTGTACCCCAGTCCATAGGTTTAGTTTCCAGGAGAGGCAAAGAGAAAGGCAAGAGAGAAACAGTGCTGCACAAATCCTGGCCTGGGTAGGGAGCCTCTTAAGCTGCAGCATGAAGGCAGCAGCTCATGACAAGTGGCTTCCCCAAGACCATTACCATCCTACCTTGGGGGTGGAGCCAGCCAAGGCACTGCAGCCCCTTTCCCAGCCTGAGTCCTCCCCTCCAGCAGCATCAGAAGGACTATGTGAGGTCTTCAGTGTAACTCCCTTCCAGCTGCCGACCTGGGATCTTTCTTTTCTCCTGTCCATAAGGACTGGCAAGTCTTCCCTGTGAGCCAGACTCATTGCTCATGCCTCCGGACACTGGACTTCACCTTTGGAGGCCCCAGGAGCTGCTATGGGAAGATTGAGGCTTTCTTTACTCTCTGGTGAAACACATTACCTGTGTGATCTCAGGCAGGTGCTTCCCCTCTCTGAGCCTCAGTTTCCTAATCTGCGTAATGGAGGTAATGGTGTACAACTCACAGTGTTCTAAGGAGCAACTAAAATATGACTGATGGGAATGTGAAATGGTGCGGCCACTGTGGAAAACCATATGGCAATTCCTCAGAAAATTAACAATAGAATTATCATCTTACCTAGCCATTCCACTTCTTGGTATATGCCCAAAAGAATCAAATGCAGAGACTTGAACAGGTATTTGGAAGTTCTCTTTGTGGCTCAGCAAAAACAAACCCAACTAGTATCCATGAGGACATGGGTTCAATTCCTGGCCCCACTCAGTGGGTTAAGGATACAGCATTGCCATGAGCCATGGTATAGGTCACAGACAAGGCTCGGATCTGGCATTGCTGTGGCTGTGGTGTAGGCCAGCAGCTGCAGCTCCAATTAGACCCCTAGCCTGGGAACTTCCATATGCCTAAAAAGAAAAAAAAAAAAAAAAAAAAAAACAGATATTTGCACATCAAATTTATAGCAGTATTATTTGCAATAGCCAAAAAATATCCATCAGTGGATGAACGGATAAGCAAAATGTGGTATATACATATATTGGAATGTTAGCCTTAAAAAGGAAGGACATTCTGACACCTGCTACAACATGGATGAGCCTTGAGGACATAACACTAAGTGAAATAAGTCAGTCACAAAGAGGACATATTGTATGATTCCATATTGTATGAGGTAACTGGAATCATCCACTTCAGAGACAGAAAGTCGAATGGTGGGTTGCCAAGAGCTGGGGGGATGGGCGGTTACCGTTCAACCGAGTTAAGAATTCTGGAGATTGATTGCACAACAACATGGACTGAACTGTATCATTGAAAATAATGAAGATGGTAAATTTTTTGTTATGTGTATTTTACCACAATTAAAGACACATGCACACACAAGAAAGCTGCCAGAATAGTGCCTGGCAGGTGCTCAAGACACATTGATTTATTTGAAGAACATAGCAGTGGTATTAACAAAGCAACATCAATGTAAGTATTATTTAATATAAAAAAATAGTGTAGTACCAAAATGCGTGGTGGGGAGGGAGAAAAGGGAGAAAAAGAGGAAGGGACATAGACTAGAATTAGAGAAATACCAGCTACTTCTTTGATGTGAGTATATTTGGATACACCTGCTGGAGGGGAGGCCCAGATTCTCACCACCTGGGACTATAGGGTTGTGGAACATGCAGACATATATTTTTTGTGGGCACTCTGTAAATACTCGGCCTACCTTCCGGTCTAACTTCTCTAACTTCTCATAAAAGCCTAAACTGCATGGAAGGTGCCAAGTATCCGGGAGGGAAGCATAGGGGAGAGGGGTGAGGGAGGGAAGGCTGGGAGAGGGAGGTGGGAGGCTAAGGGTGCAGACAGCAACTCCACCCCAATCCCTCCCTCCCAGATCCAGGATCCTAGCTGCCCCTTTCCTTTCCACTTATGTCTGAGAAGCTTCCTGTAGTGTTTTTGGCTCCAGGGTGAATCTGAACTAAGAGAGTCCTAAAACGTTTATCCCCAGAGACCTGGCTCCTGCTGGGCTGGGACCTGCTGGGATGCAGCTGTCTCTCCCCTTTTAGGCTCAGGCCGGACAACTCCCATAAGACAACAGGAGTGAGCAAGTGCTGTGGTTTCCAGGGGTGGGAAGTGCCAAAGCTAGGGATTGTGACAAATAGGGCAGACACCACCCCAGGGTTCCTGATTCAGCCAGTCTCGGATGGAGCCTGAGAATTGGTATCACTAACAAGTTCAAGGTGCTGCTAACACCTCTGGTCTTTCTGACAACCCCACTTGGAGAAGCCCTGGGCTAAAGCCTTGTCAATCAATGTGTGGACCTACAACAAGGGCATCATTTGAAATTTCAGTAGAAATGCAAAATCTAAGACCTCACCCAGACCAGACCTAATGATACTGAATCTGCATCATAACGAGACCCCAGATAATGCCTATACGTTCTCCCTCCACTGGTGGGAATAATTGGTTTCCTGGCCCTCTGTAGAGCACCAGCCCAAGGCAGTGACCTTGGCCCATCTAACCAGGGGAAACTTATCTCAGGATTCCTGTTGCCCTCAGAGATGACCTGGAGTGACCCTTGAATGGATGTCAGAAAAATTAATAGGAGTTATTTTTACAGACACTTGCTGGATGCCTGTGCACACACCAGTTTTTGTATGTTTTTTCACACATTTATTATAAAACCCTGGAAAGCCCATTGCATGGCTGAATAAACTGAGACTCAAGATAAACTTAATAAACACAGAAAGAAAAAAAAAAAAAGAACTGCATTTTATCAAGATCTAGCTGCCATTTCCCTGGTGCCAGAGTTTAGCCCTGTGGATTAGCCTGCTTCTCTCTCTCTCTGCCCCTCCCACAAATGAGGCCGGAGGCATGAAATAAGGTAAGGAGCAATCTTAACCAAGGGTTAAATTGATTTATTAAACGAACATGAGGAGGCTGCATTGTCTGTACCAGGAATAACCTTGACCCAGGGCTAGAGCATATGATAGAAATTTCCAGAGAGACCGGTCAGCCAAGTACTCCTTGGCTATGCCATTAAGCCCCCTGATGAGCTTGGCAAGGATGTGATCATTCACACAGCCAATGGCCCCACTTCACATTTGGCACACGCAATGACGGTTCCCTAGAGTTCTTGGGGTTCCTGAGTGGTTTTGGTGGCCTGCCCAGCCAGCAATCTAATTCCAAACTCCATTCTCAGTTATAAAAAGCAGAGGAATTGATGAGGAGGCCTCTAGGGGCGATCGAAGGCAAGTATAGGGGAGCCTTTTAAAACCAATCTGCTATTTCAGATAAAGACAGCCTCTGGGCAGGCTGGAAGCCAAAAATTTAATTGTACTTATTTTTGCCATTACTTTCTATTTAGGGTAAGAGATATTAGTATTCTATTTATGGTAGTGATATAGAGGTTCCTTTTATGATAAATTCATTTAAGTTTTAAGTGAGTTGATTTAAAGAAAACTATTAAATCAATGAAGTGGAATTAGCAAAACACATGAAGGTAGACCCTGAAAGTGATTGAAGTTGACAAGTAACCCTGAAAGGGACTGAAGTCAACGCGGCGAAGATGCCCTTGCTTTACTTCTTCTCGTGACTGTTATTTGCCCCTTTGGCAACAAAGCCGTGACAACTCCTTGAAAAACTTCTATAGAAAGTAATTGAGTTCATCTTCCGAAAAAGTACCTAGTTACATGTACAATTTCTCATTTGTATCTAGGAGATTGCCCAGTGCATGGGAAAAGAATCCCCCAATGAAATGATCCCATGCATGACTCAAAAAGCAAGGTGATTAAGCCCCACAACCCCCAGCAACACCATCAGGTGAGACCCCTGTCTCACCATCTCCTGGCACCCTCTAGATGTCCCTTGACTGTTCTTCATGTTCCACATTTCTTGCATGATGCCTTTCTTGCCTGCTAAATAGTAGCTTTAGGAGGGCTGGGACCATTTCAGATCTGTGCTGCTCTATGCTTCCAGATCCTTGCATGGTGCCTGGCAGAGCCAGTGTTAGTTTGCAGAACAAAGGAAGGAAAGGAGGGATGGCAGGAAGGAGGCAGTTAGTTCCTGAGAGAAGCTCAGCAAGGCCCCTGCCACCTACATTCTGCAATTATTTATATATTCATTTCCATGGCCAAAGGAGAGAAAATAAGGTGGATTCTAAGAGCTCCCCTGATAACTGTCTGATCTGAAACCCATGGAGTTCCATCTTGTTTAGAGATGAAACCCACTTTTCCTTCTTCCCAATTCCATGGAGAAAAACCAGCCTGCTCTTAAAGTATTCTTAGCAAGGTAATTCACAGTGCTATGCAAGCTCTATGGCCTGGTATGCAAAAGCCAGAGGGCTGGAGGGACGTGGATGTGGCTAGAATTTGGAATCAGGCGAGCTGGCTCCTGGCGGGCTGAGATCATGCTGATAACAAGGAGATTAATAAGGGTCTGCAACCTCCTTCATCCTGTAGTATTGAGGTGGGTTTTTAAATCAATGCCGGTCTGGCCAGTGTAATGGTACCTAATCTTACCTTTTGAAGCTGGAACATGTGAGAGTTGAGATCAATTGAGATAAAATAAAGTAAAATGTGTTGACTTTTGGATTTGGGGTCTTCATCAGAGTCCCATTGTGTAGTCTTGTTTTTAGTTTCTGTCCTGGAAATAGGCGGAGATTAGCCACTGGAGAGGATTGTTCTGCCTGGACGAGGTAATGGTCTCTTTACTTTTTGTTTTTATTTTTTTCATCTTCCACAAAATGATTCTCCATGAGGGAAAGATCCATTTCTGTCCTGTTCATCTCCATTATACCAGGGCACGTCACCTGGTAAATGCTCAATAACTCTATCTCAAATGCAGCATTTCAGTGTAACCAGCACACTCTATCCTGGGCCAGTCTCCTAGAAAAGGTAACCTGTTCCCAATTAGGTGCAGAAACAGCAGCTTTACATGACGTCACAGTGCCCCTGGAGAGAAGCCTCAAGAAGGCTCCTTGGTACCTGATTTCTGTGACAGTTACCGTGAGCCTCATGTGGTCATCACAAAATTGTTTGAGTAAAATGCATCTGATTCATTACACATGGGGGCTCATGAGCACCAGGCTAGGTGCTGGTGACATGCAGAGATGAAATCAGCACAGAAAAAAAAAAAAACATTCAAGGAGTTTGAGTTCTTGTGTGATGATGAGAAAAGTGTCCAGAGTGAGTGAGAGTTTAGAGATCTGGGCTTTGGTTGTGAATCTGCCACTTCAGTTGAGGCCCCTAAGCTCTCAGAACCTCAATTTTCCCATCTGTAAATGAGGTTCAGCAAACCCACCAATCTTCTCTGGCTCCAAAGCATCACCACTGGGTGCCTCCCCTGTTGAGTGAGGCTGGACTCACTGGAAATAGCTAACCCTTTTGCTATGCCTCTAAATTCCTTGCCCTGAAATCTTAGAGCAGAGCAATAAATAGGTGCTGGTCTATTTTCACTTACCACCTGCTCTACACTAAAAAGGGGGGGGAGAAAAGCCACTCTAAGGAAGGAGGAAGGCAAACTCACAAACCAAGCATCTGCCACATGCCGAGCATCAAAGTAGATGCTATCCCATCTCAGTGGAGGCTCTTGATGAACTTGCAAGATAAGCTCAAAGCATTGTTATTCCCCACCTCAGTACCACTTGGAGAATCATTCCATTAAAGTCAGATTGGTGTTCCAGACACATTATGCTCAATATACCATGTTTTAGAAAAGCACATGAGTGTGTGTAATCAAATATAAAAAAGCTATCATCAGTCATAGCTCAGTTGGAGCATTTCGGAAGCCTTCTTCCTTTGGTTATCAGGAAGATTCATTATTACCAGCAAGCATCTCAGCCTAGTGACAGTCCCCATCCTCAGTGGTGAGCCCTGCCGTGTCTTAGAAACAAAAATTGACAGTATTGTGCTGCCGATGCTGATGACTCAGACCTAATGGAGCTCCAAAGAGGGAATCCCCACAAAGGGCTGGAGACAAGGAAGAGAGACATTTTCTGGAGGAGGCAGGATTAGGATGGGACTGGAAGGAATGGTCCAAGACTTAGCAGGAAGGAGAATGAAGTTGGTGATCCAAGGTGGGGAGAATGGGTTGAGCCAAAGAAGATGCAAGGGCATATCATGGGGCTCTTCAGTGGGGCTTGGCTGGAGTGGAGGACCTAGACTGGAGGAAAATAAGGTAGGACAGAGGATGCAGACCCAAGCTGTCAGGGGCTGGAGACTCACACTTCATTCTCTGGGAGTTGCTTTAGTCCAACCTGGGGTTAAAGAACCCGAAAGAGTCTGTGACAGATTTCAGGACATCCATGAACCTCTTGAAATTTTAGGCATTTTCTGGGCAAAGGATCCATACAGTTGAAAGGATTCTCAAAGGGATCCACGGAGCTGAAGAGGAGCTGCTTTGGACAATTGGGACCCTTGAAGTGTCTTGAACAAAGGTGTAGACTGTGCATTGCTGGAAGGTGCAGGAGCTGGGGATACTGCCCAGGTCATCTATTAAAGCAGCATGGAGGGTCTGGGTTTGAGGGGATGGTTACGGAAGGGAAGAGAGGGAGTTGTGGTTACGGAGATGAAGCGACAACACTCTGGGATTGTCAGTGATGGCTGAGCCCACTGTGGGTACCAGAATCCAAAGAGAAGCTATGCCTTAGGGGCCAATAAGTAGTTTGATTTTAAACATGATGATTTTGAGAGGATGGAGTACATCAATGTGGGGATGAAGGCATTTAAAAGACACTGACTCACCATTCATTCAAGCATAGGGATAAAAGAGGCTGGCCTGCCCATTCCCCTTTATTTTCCAGGTTTGGGAACGAGGCCCCAAGATGGGAAGGAACTTGTCCATGGCCACCTGGATGGTGGGCAACAGGGATCATTATGTAAAAGAATAACATTCAAGAGAGAAGTCAGAGCTGAGATGGAGATCAGAAGCCACTGGGGGAGATGGTAGTTGGAGCCATGAGTGAAGACAAAATCCCTAACTTAGCAAAGACCCCAGGATTAAGCTGCAGTGTTTACTGTCACTTAAAGAGTTGGAAGGAAAAACCAAAGGAGCAAAGGCCACGGGGAAGAGCAAAGAAATGAGGGTAGAACCAAGAGACCAGAGCAAGACCAAGGGGTGCAAGTGCCTGGGCACGCATGAGCACTCCTCATGGGGTGAGGGTACCCCAGGGCCACTGGCCAGGGCATCAGCAGGCTCCTGGTAACACTTGAGAGACCTCTTTGCTTGGAGTGATGAGGTGATACGAAATTTCAGAGAGGTCCCTGATTAATAAAAGGGGGCTGTGATCACAGTCTGGACTTGCTAGAAGTTTGAGAATCAAAGAGAAGCAGATCAGGGACAGAGAACCGGCAGGAGGCGAACATATCACAAATAAGTATGTATTTGTAAAAATAAGGCATTGAAACAATGAGGGGAGAGGAGGAAAGAGGGAGAGGTTATATGAGAAAGCCACAATCTCTAAGGGAAAATAAACAGAGGTAGGGAGGGAAGGGGGGACGAAGATGCAGAGACCATCTTTTGGGGGGGAGGAGAGCCCAGAAATGACACGAATTTTAGTGGATGGAAGACTAGGATCCATTCATCCATCAGGTTCTTCTTGCCTTCTTGCCATGGCCTGTGCAGATCTCTCTTCCTAATGCTCTTCCTCAGCCCTTTCGAGGCTGAGCCCTTCATATTTTAGGATTCTGAGAAAATGCTATTACCCAAAACAGCTCTTCCCTGTCCACACCTGGGTATAACCTTGGTCTCTAATCCTCCATCACTGTTTGTCTTATTTTCTTCTTAACACTATCCAGTGTATGGATGGGTGGTTGACTCTGTTCCTTTGCTGGGATGTTTCCTGTATGTGTATGTATGTGAGTATTTCTTGTCTCCAAATTTCAAATTTAAGGACCTTCAAACTGGAGATTAGCTGTCTCCATCCCCCACTGTGACCCTATAGCCCAGCCCCAAGCCCATCACATAGTAGGTGCTCAATTAGCACATGCTAATTGGTGCAAAAATATAGGAAGGCAGAAGAATTCAGCCATGACCTTCTCTCTCTTCTCAGGAAAGTCTAAAGGAATGATAATAAAAATAAAATAAAAATAGCATCTGTCAAGCTGTTTGTACGTATTCATTATCTCTTTAACTCTTCATGGTTTACTCATTTTAAAGAGTGAGAAAGCTCTGTTTTAAATACTCCGCTAGTGAGGGTGGAGTTTGGGATCCCACCAAAGCTTGTTTTCTTTTTTGCTGCCTCAGTTCTTGACAGTGCTGGATCAAAGAGGCCTTCCCATCAAGAAAACAAGAGTCTGGATCCTTTTCTCCCATCCCCTCTGCTAGATGGTGGGGAGGCTCTATGTGACCTCTGCCCACTCCTGCCCACGGCATCACCCTGTTCTGCATGCACCCGAACAAAGCCTTCATGTGCAGGTGTTTTACAAGAGGACATGATCTGTCTAGAAAAAGATATTCAGTCTCCCATCCACTTGTCAGTTCACTGCAGTCACATAGGAGGTCAGCAGGTAAAAAATTCTCTTTGCCTCTTGACCATTCTAAACCCCAAGGCAGGCCTGGGCATGTCCCTCCTTCACCCTAGCCTTCTTCCTTGGCATCTTCTATAAGAATATAATGATAGGACAAATGGGAGGCTCTAGCAGCCTCAGGATGCCGAGCCCTCAGTGACAGCTCGAACCACTGTCCCCTGGGCACCATCCAGAGCCACCAGCCCATACCTTGCAGGCAGGCGAGCCTGTGACTGTGATGCGCCTGGGGCCCCAGCCTACCCCAGGGTCTGGACTGATGCTCAGGACAAGAGGAAGAGCAAAGGAGGGGGTGCCATGTTAATTCATTTTTGTTCCTCTCACTTGTGCTTATTTAAAACAGAACCAGGTTCCCAGGCTTCTTTGAAGCCTGAACTTTCTGTCAGAAGCTGCTGGAAACATTCAGAGTATTAGGGTCAAAGCCTCTTAGAATGAGGATGTAGGAATCAAGTCGGCTTGGGGACAACCCCAGGCTCCTGCCCACACCTCTTGTGCTGACTTGGTTTCATGCTTCCTCCTCTTAGCTATGGCCAGTAACGTTTTGGGCAAGTCTGGAGCCAGGTATAATGTCCCAGTTATGATGACCATCCAGCTCTGCTCTCTGGCTTCTCTTTGGGGTTGGCTTCTATGACACGAAGCCCCAGTTTTGTTTGAGCTCAGGCTTTGACCCCCCACTCCCACCCCTCACACCAATTTCCTAAGTTGGAGACAATCCGTCAGACGAGCCAGGTTCACATCCTGCCTCCAGCCCGCTCCTCACTGTAAATCCTTGGATAGGATACTTAACATTGCTAAGCCAAGTGGGAGTAATAAAAATGTCCCTCCGTAGGCTTGCTATAAGGATGGAAGGAGAAAATCCGTGGTGAGGACTTGGTCCATGTCTGCCCTGTGCTAAGTGCCCTGGCAGCGTTAACTTGGTGAAGATCCCTCCTCTGGGTTCTGTCCATTGGAGTAGATTCCTCCTCAAATCCCCGTTCAGACACCCAATTCTAGCATCAGCCTGGACACGCCTTGGATGCCACCATCTTCGCTTCACCCATCCCCACCCCACCTCCCACCTGCCAGTAGCTACAGTGATATTTGCGGGTGAAGTCACTTCCCATGCCCTAAGCAGCAGGGCTGGAGTTTGTTTTTTCCACCCTGAACACCATCTCTGGGCTTTTCTCTAGGGCTGTCAGAAAGCAGCTCACGGGGAGGACCCAAAAGGCAGGACTGCCCCTGCTCCAGATCCTCCCTGGAGCCTTGAGCTCCTATAGAACACAGGTGGGGCGGGGGATGGAGGCCACAGCTGACACCTGAGACCTTAGGGCTGAGCATCCTTCCAGAGCAAGGGCTGACTTCCTCTTACTAGTCTATCATCAGTGATTCAATCAGCAAGCCCCCAAAAGCCTTGTCATAGGGAGGACAGAGCTCCCAAATTTCCTTTTCCAGCACATTCATCTTCTGATTATTGTGGGGAGGGGGGGCAAGGACAGTGTCCTGGATGTTCCTCTTCTGCCATGGTTGATTTTATCAACAAGCATCTTGTCAGCTGTCATTGAAAGAGGATGAGAGACTAGTATCCCCTGCCACTTCCTGTACATCCCCGGGTCCTGTGGGCTTGCTATGCTTGGCCTAAGAGGAATTTCTGAATCAGGGAGTTTCACAGAGGTGGCATGAGCTGAGTTTTGCCACCTGAGTAGGAGTGGGTCTAGGGAGCTTAAATTCCAGTGTCTTCATGTATCCAGGCAGGTCACATAAATAAGTGAAGCAGCTCGGTGTAAGACAATAGGGAGTGGGAGTTCCCATCATGGCTCAGCGGTGACAAACTCAGCTAATATCTATGAGGATGCAGATTCAATCTCTGGCCTTGCTCAGTGGATTAAGGATCCAGCATCACCATGAACTGTGGTGTAGGTAGCAGACACAGCTTGAATCTGGTGTTGCTATGGCTATGGCTGTGGTATAGGCTGGCAGCTGTAGCTCCGATTCGACCCTTAGCTTGGGAATTTCCATATGCCCCAGGTGCAGCCCTAAAAAGACAAAAAAAAAAAAAGACAATAATGAGTGGTGTGAACTGTGGGGAAATGTAGTATATACTGCACCCCCAACATGAGGCACAGCTTCTTCTCAGCTCCACCATTTACTATGGTTCAGGGTTGCTAGTGCTTCTGATTACTCAAAAGAAGCCAAAACTTAGGATATTTTGTAACGACTGGTTCCTTGAGTTTTAACCCTTAGCTTCTTATTTTTAAAAGATTTAACATTGGAGTTCCCATTGTGGCTCAGTGGGTTACAAACCCAACTAGTATCCATGAGGATGTGGGTTGTATCCCTGGCTTCATTCAGTGGGTTAAGGATCCAGCGTTGCTGTGAGTCGTGGTGTAGGTCAAAGATGTGGCTCAGATGCTGCGTTGCTAAGGCTTTGGCATAGGCAGTCTACTGTAGCTCTGATTCAAACCCTAGCCTGGGAACTTCCATATGGTGCAGGTGCAGCCCTAAAAAGCAAAAAAATATATATAAATAAAATAAAATAAAAGATTTAACAATATGTTAGCCCCCCCCAAAATACATATTTAGGCCAGATATGACCTGGGGCTGGCAAGTTATAAACTCTGAATTAAGTGAATGGAAAATAGAATAAAGGGTTCCGGAGAGAGAAGCTAATGTTCAAAGGCACAATCTTGTGATCTGACTTGCACACTCCAGAAACTGCCCATTGCTTGGTGGAGTCAGCAGGTGGATGTGTGGGGCAGTGAAGATGAGGATGAAGAGGACTGTCTCAGAGGGGTCTTGTGTGCTGTGCTAAGGAATCCGAAACTTATTTGGAAAGCGGGGTGATTCTGTGAGGGAACCTAGAAGAGTTTCAAGGAGGGGGCACCCTGCTGCACTTTGCATTTTGGAAATCTGAGTCCAACTGGGAGAGGTTGACAGAGAATGACCCTCTGAATACAGGAAGCTAAACTGGAGGTCACCGATCCAGAGGGAAGGATGAGGGCACCTGCTTCCTCAGGTGGAAGAGTCTGAAGTCTAAGTGATCTTAGAGGAGGACTGGTGAAGGAGGGTGAGGAGAGTATGCAGCACCCTGATTCTGCAGGACTGGGTGCCAGGCCCTAAAAGGACACTGGGAGAGAGTGGGGTGGCATGGTCTGAGATCTGTAGGAGGATTTCCAGGCTGTTCTATGATTCTGGAGCCAGGCGCCAGCTGTGCCTAAAGATGCATCTGAAGTCATGACCATGAAGATGGACAATGGAAGCTGGAGGTTCAAAGGGTTAAGGATGCTCTGAGCAACCCCAACATCTCGGGAAGAGCAGAGGGAGTAGGCAGGGTGGGGAAGCATTTCAAAGAAAGCCAGAAGTGTTGGCACTTGGTGAAGGAGGGAATCTAGGACCTAAGGGATATTTCAGGGTCTCGCTCAAGAGAACTGAAGCATCGTTAAACTATTCAGGGAGCAGGCCACTCTGTGTGCATCCCGTTGGGGCTCCATCTAGCACAGTCCTGTGGCCAGTGGACAGGCCACACCCAGCTCTTGGCATCATGACTGTCAGATGTGCCTCTCTGTGTGCTGTTTAGCAGAGCACTTCTTTTTTTTTTTTTTTTTTGTAAGATCTATATTTTTCTATTATAGTTGATTTACAATGTTCTGTCAATTTCTGCCGTATAGCCAAGTGACCCAGTTATGCAAAGATATACATCCTTTTTCTCCCATTATCCTCCATCATGTTTCATTGCAAGTAACTAGATATTGTTCCCTGTGCTATACGTCAGGGTCTCATTGCTTACCCACTGCAAATGCAATAGTTTGCATCTACTAACCCCAAACTCCCAGTCCATCCCACTCCCTTCCCCTCCCCCTTGGCAACCACAAGTCTGTTCTCTAAGTTCATGAGTTTTTTTCTATAGATAGGTTCATTTGTGTCATTTATTAGACTCCAGGTATAAGTGATATCATATGGTATTTTTCTTTCTCTTTCTGACTGACTTCACTTAATATGAGAGTCCCTAGTTGCATCCATGTTGCTGCAGATGGCAGAAAATGCAGTGATTTAATCTTGGGCAGGCCTCCCCTCTGGACGGCCTCAGAGCCATCAGACAGCAGCTTGGTTCTGTCATGGTCAACACGTTCCATTTTCTTCCATCCACCAGTCCTTATCACCCCCTAACAGATGCAGCTGATGGAAGGCATCTTCCCTGAGGACAGCTGTTCCAAGGGGGTTCAGCAGAGTCCACACGCAACAATGGTTTTTCTCATCCGAATGGCAGAGCCATCACTTAAATAGCAGCACTGCAACTGACATTCATGTCTGCCCAGTGCTTCTCACTGTAATCCCAAGACAGGACCCACTTTGCAGAGAAGGACACCAAGACCTTGAGAGACCGAGGGCTGCAAAACCTGAGCCCATTTGGAGCCTTCACTGACAGTCCCACTGTCCCTCTTCCAGACAAGAGCAACATTCTCTGAGTGGTGACTGCTGTCGGGGGTGTGGCATTTATCCAGGATCAGCAGAGTGGGGAAGGGGATACATCAAACATCCAGAAGAAGAGTGCCTTTCAAGTGCCCCCCAACCCAGTTGCCCTCCAGGGGGTTTCTCAGGGAAAGGCAGCAGCTGTGTTAATAGGGACACGGCCTCTGAAAGTGGGTCTGTCAAGAAGTGAACAAAAGAAAGGGAAGAAAGGCCGACTTAAGGCAGGGGCCTTTCAAGTCCCAGCAAGGCGGGTTCAAGAGCAGAGCGCGGCACAATGGACAGGCATGCTGCTTCTCTTTAAAGAGCACAGATTTAGCCATACCGTGTGATATGAATGAAATGAGAAGTTTTCAGGCTGCCAATCTCTCTGTTAAGGATGTGCAGTAGTATATTTCTAATACAATAAAAACACAGACAACGACAGCCAAGGCCAACACTGTGTCTGCAGCAGGAGGCCCAGTGACTTCAATAGTGGACTCTAAAAGACTGGCCAGTGGAGGTGCTATGGCTTAAATGTTTGTACCTCCCTCAAATTCACGTGCTGGTGTACTGATGTGATGGTATTTGGAGGTGGGGCCTTGGGGTAATTAGGTCATGAGCATGGTATCCTCATGAGTGGGATTAGTGCCCTTACAGAAAAGGCTCCAAGAGGTCCCTCGCCCCTTTCCCCATGTGAGGATACAACATGATGCCTCCATCACAGAGCTTACACTCCAGTGGCAGAGGTAGACAGTGCACATAATACATGATATGGTGATAAGCAATAAGAAGATAAAAGGAGATGAGAGTTGGGAGGGCTGCAATGGACGTGGTAGGAGAGCAGATGCTTTCTAAAATGCGAGAGTCAGGAAAGGGCCCTCTGGGAAGGGGGGGTTTGAGCCAAAGTTTGAAAGAGGGGGCAGTGAGCCAAGACATATCTGTTGGAAAAATGAGGGAACATTGTTCCAGGAAGAGGGAACAACCAGTGCAAAGGCCCTGCCCTTGGAGTACTCCAGATGGGTGTGGGTAGGTAGGCAATGGTGAGAAGGATAGGCTGGGGTTTCCCTTTATCCTCCCTAAGACATGCTGCCAGGAGGCTGAATCCTCTCTCTACAGTGGAGGGAGGGCTTTAGATGTTTCAACTAATCTATTCATTCAGCCATCCTCTCTAGAGCACAGTGGATATGCAGGAGTTACACCCCTCCCCCAGTGGCAATACAGAGATGAGCAGGACCTTATCTCAGAGTTGGCCCAGTCTAGGGGCTGGTGGTGAAATTGTGTGCTAGGTGAAGCTGCAGTTGTAGCTGAGTGTAGGAACTCCTTTCTGCAGGTGTGACCAGGACACTAACACAGGACAGGGGATCTGGCTCACTGTAAAGCAAGGCCTTCAGAATGGGGGTGAGAGGCACCCAGAAAAGTCTCTATAGCCATGAACCATTTCCTGAAGTCTTCCCTAATGATCACTTTCACCAGCTCCAGCTCAACCAACTGCATAGATATGTATCACCAGAGTTTACATTGTTTTAGTTTCTGGGATTTCGAGCGGTGCAGATTTGAAATGCAGCATTCTCTTAGAAGTCGTTTTATTATAAAGTCTGTCTCCTTTATAAGATGAGTGTAGACTGGAGAAGGACAAGTCAAACATGAGTTGGTAATCCAAGTCTATGTATCCTTTCTGGTTGGCGCTTCAGTTTACTCAGTTTATTCTGAAAGCGTTCTGGTCTGGATAAAAAATTATACAGTCCCTCTCCTGGTTATCAGTGATAGTTTCATGATGACAAAGAGAAAAGATCAGGAATGAAGATGGTAGGAAATTCTTGGGATCCAAATGGCTTGTTTGCTTTTCTGAAGTGCAGATGACTATAAGTACTTTTATAACAGACTGGGGAAATTGGCTGGAATCAAAGTCCTCAGTTCTCACGGATGTTCTCTGAAGTTAATCAGAAGGAAGAGCCAAGAGTGAGCTGGTACCTTTTTGTACACTGATGGAAGCTGATTAATAAGGAAAAGTTTGCTGAAATCACAGCTAACATCTATATAAAATCAAGCTGATATTTAACATGAAGGAAGAGGGGATGGCAGAAGAAGGAGCTGAACATTTGGTGAGGAGGCAATAAGAAAGCAGATGCCCATGAGCTCATGGATGTAACCCTTCTGTTGGCACCTGAAGCACCTGCAGAAGCCCAAGCTAGAGATCTCAATTGTCATGGAAACACCATTATCAAGGCTGAACCCTATACCAGTCTCTTTAGAGCTCTGCGCCCAGTGGTGTTTCAGTGTCTGTGAGGTTTAAGGGCCTCAGTGCAGTGATAAAACCTACTGTATAGGAAAAAGCATCTCAAAGTCTGTTGAGCACCTCACTGAAGCTGTTAGACCTGACCTGTACTCAATCATTTTTATGATACTTTAATTTCATCAATAAGAAATTTGTGGAAATTTGGGGGTTCCCACCATGGCTCAGTGGTAATGAACCCAACTAGAAGCCATGAAGTTGTAAGTTCGATCCCTGGCCTCATTCAGTGGGTTAAGGATCTGGCATTGCTATGAGGTGTAGGTCACAGACACAGCTTGGATCTGGAGTTGCTGTGGCTGTGGCATAGGCCAGCAGCTGCAGCTCTGATTCAAACCGTAGCCTGGAAACTTCCATGTGTCCTGGGTGTGGCCCTAAAATAAAAAAAATAAATAAAAGAAATTTGTGGAAATTTGTTTTCCTCCTCGTTAAGCACCTTAACCTGCATAAGATCTTCAGATTTTCCCTGTCAGGCCTGTCAGGCCCTTTAAAGGAAAAGTTTACTGACTTTTATCCTACAGAATTTAGAGCCTTGGGGTTGCTGTAAAATGTGATTGGAAAGCCTAGTGAACAGCGTACAATATCTAACTCTTAGTGTTTGAGAAGTATACCTTGAACTTTGACCTCAGCTATTACATCACTCCTGGCCAGTTGGTGAACGAATACAAGTACCTTATCATGACTACCCATTGATATCTACTGGGAGTTATTGTTTGATGAGTATAGAGTTTCTGTTGGGGGGTGACCAAAAAACTCTAGAAATAGGAGTTCCGTCATGGCTTAGTGGTTAATGAATCCGACTAGGAACCATGAGGTTGCAGGTTTGATTCCTGGCCTTGCTCAGTGGGTTAAGGATTCAGCGCTGCTGTGAGCTGTGGTGTAGGTTGCAGACGCGGCTCAGATCCTGCATTGCTGTGGCTCTGGCGTAGGTCGGCAGCTACAGCTCCAATTAGACCCCTAGCCTGAGAACCTCCATATGCCGCGGGTGCAGCCCAAGAAATGGCAAAAAGACAAAAACAAAAAAAAACAAAAAAAACCTCTAGAAATAAATAGTGGTGATAGAGACTCCATAATGTGAATATATTTGATGCCACTGAATTATACACTTAAAAGGAATAAAATGGAAATTTTATGTTATGTATATTTTTAATGCAAAAAAGGAAAAAGTCTTTAAAAAAAGACTCTTGGAGGTCCCATCATGGCTCAGTGGTTAACAAATCTGACTAGGAACCATGAGGTTGCGGGTTCGATCCCTGGCCTTGGCCAGTGGGTTAAGGATCCGGTGTTGCCGTGAGCTGTGGTGTAGGTTGCAGATGCGGCTTGGATCCCACGTTGCCATGGCTCTGGCGTAGGCCAGTGGCTAAAGCTCCGATTAGACCCCTAGCCTGGGAACATCCATATGCCACAGGAGCTGCCCAAGAAATAGCAAAAAGCCAAAAAAAAAAAAAAAAAAAAAAGACTCTTGAACCCCGTTAGAAATTCTAGCTTTGTTCATGTGACTGATCCCATATCACCCTTTACCCTTGCTTTTCTCCCCACCATGGGTCTGTGAGGCCACAAACTTATAATGTGTCCTTGGAGAATCAACAAGCAGGAACCCCAATGGTTTTTATGCACAAATTGAAAGCAAGTATTCAGTATCCTCCCAGAACTGTGAAGGAAGAATTATTTGCAAATTCACGAATTGTGCTTTACTTTAATCTTCTATTCTCAGGACTAATCAACTGTTTGAGTTGGGTTCAGACTCTTAATTAAAGCTGTCAGCTCTTGAAAGTTCATTTACTGAGCCTGACTCTCCAGTGAGGAACCAAAGATGTGGGAGATTCCAACACAGCTTCGGGAACCCAACACACTTGGAACATGACCTTATCTATAAACAACGGGGCTTGGATGTAAGAAGCTAAACAGAAAGGCAGTTTTCACCTTTGCTAATTGCTTTTCACTAAAAAGAAATCCAACCATGCATGTTACTGTTTTTTAACATGCTATTTTTATTTATTGTCTTAGTTTACTACTTGGAAAGAGTATCATGTTGGTGGTGGAAAGAACACTGACATCCTGAAACATAGAGCTTTAAATTAATCAACCTCTATCCTTACTATGGCTTGAGGATATTTGGCAGGGCCAAATGGGCAGTGATTATTACTAACATTATACCTTGTTTTATAGAGTTCTTTATAGTGTGCAAAGTGCTTTCCCATATATTTTCTCATTTGGATGATCTAAGCATCTTTGTATCTGCGATTGCAGAATTCGGTAAATTATCTTGAGCAAATTTTTCTCACCTGATCATCTTCTATCATTCAACCAAGAAGGTGCCAGCATTCCCCCATCACAAGTGATGTTAAGCTTATTTTAATAACAATGGAGGCAAAACCTAATTAGAAAAAAAAATCCCTTGCCAATTCATGTAATTCACTTTGACCCAAACATCTGCAGTCTGAGTTTCTTTGAATGATAGTCTGTCCCATTCTATGTGTGGCTGAGAGGTGAAACTGTCTTGTGCAGTTAAAAATAGTATATGGGAACACGGCATGCAAACTGCAGGGAAGACTTTGGAAGCAAAGTCCCACTTAAATGATGAAGTTAGATTTGATTCATTGAGCCCCAGTTGGGCAAGGCACTGTGCAAGGCTGAAAAGATGAACATAGGGTCAGCTGGCTTTAATATAGGTTTTACTATTATTTAGGTATGGTTGGGCCAACAGATCAGGGGATGACTGCCATTGAAAATGTAGTTTGGGAGTTCCCGTCGTGGCGCAGTGGTTAACGAATCCGACTAGGAACCATGAGGTTGCGGGTTCGGTCTCTGCCCTTGCTCAGTGGGTTAATGATCTGGCGTTGCCGTGAGCTGTGGTGTAGGTTGCAGACACGGCTCGGATCCCACGTTGCTGTGGCTCTGGCGTAGGCCGGTGGCTACAGCTCCGATTCAACCCCTAGCCTGGGAACCTCCATATGCCGCGGGAGCAGCCCAAGAAATAGCAACAACAACAACAACAACAACAACAACAAAAGACAATAAAAGACAAAAAAAAATATATATATTAAAAGAAAATGTAGTTTGTTACACTCCCAGATACCAAGAGAGGTGGCACACCACATCATGCAGGGCCACAAGGAGTAGCACCAGGTTGCTCAGAAGGCAGAGAGAGAGGGGAGAACTGTGGGCAAGGGCACAATAAACTGTGGTTTCCATGGGAAGAAAGATGAGGCAGAATAAGCAGGTTTAGGATTGGCTTACTTTGAATAATTTCAGCAGACTGTGGGGCATAGGAGTTGTCCCTGTTTGTCTGGTACAACTGTAACCTCTGGTTATATTAAACCAGATAGGAGTTCCCATCATGGCTCAGTGGAGACGAATCTGACTAGTATCCATGAGGACGCAAGTTGCATCCCTGCCCTTGCTCAGTGGGTTTAGGATCCGGCATTACCATGAGCTGTGGTGTGGGCCACAAACAGGCTTGGATCTGGCATTGCTGTGGCGGTGGCATAGGCCAGCAGCTGCAGCTCTGATTTGACCCCTATCCTGAGAACCTCCATCTGCCACGGGTGCACCCATAAAAAAACAATAAATATATATATAAAACCAGATAGATGCATAGATGTCTGTTACCTGGCTTCAGGTGATTAGGGCAGGTGGATAGTGGCCCCGATAAGGGAGGTGGCAGGGGTATGGGCTTTAGATTGGCTGGTTGTGTTTGAAAGTTGCACTCCCAAGCCAGTTGCTTACTATCTAAGAATTGGCTAACCCTGAGAGGACCTGCCACTCCAGAGTCAGCAAGGCTGCAGATGTCAAAGCATCAGATACAGAAAATAAAAAACATGGTTAATGCACATACCTAGGGTTTCCCTTCCAGTGGGGCAAGCAGCTGAAGAAGCTGCAACTAAAACCATATCTCTATTCCTTGGCCTCTTCAACTATAAGAGGAGGAGTTTAGACTATGTAAAGGACAAGATTTTTTTTAAATCTTCTACCTGGAGGAGTTCTCATGGCGGCTCAGCAGAAATGAATCCGACTAGCCTCCATGAGGATGCAAGTTCAATCCCTGGCCTTGCTCAGTGGGTTAAGGGTCTGGCGTTGCCGTGAGCTGTGGTGTAGGTCACAGACGTGGCTCCGATCCCACGTTGCTGTGGCTGTGATGTAGGCCAGCAGCTATAGCTCCGATTCAAACCCTAGCCTGGGAAATTCCATATGCCACTGGTGCAGCCCTAAAAAGACCGAAAAAAAAAAACAACTCCCACTCCTAATTCCATTAAATAATTAAATATGAAAAGAAGGGGACAAATGCTAGAGCAGAATTGCATGCTTTTGGGAAGAGAACTGAAAATTGGGGTGATTTGAGGGGAGGCACAGGTGTTGGGCTTGGGGTTTAGCATAGAAAGGTAATAGGATGGGTTGGCCGGGGCGGGAGAATGGAGTGTGGGGGGATTCATCTCAGAAGCACCAGGCCAAAAACAAGAGTTAGAGCCGAGGTTCTTGAATGGAGGCAATTTTGCCTTCCTGCCCCAGGGGACATTTGGCAATGGCTGGAGATGTTTTGGGTGGTCACAACTTGGGGGGGGGGGCGCTCCAGGCATAAAGTAGGTAGAGGCCAGGGATGTAGCTCAACATCCTACAGTGCACAGATAGCCACCCAACACCAACACTGAAATCGCAATAATGCTTCGTCAGGGAAACCCAGAGTTAGAAGAGGGATTGGTTCAAAAAAATGCATGAGTTGTGGTGCCCAAGTCAGCAGGTTGAAGGCTCCCCAGGACCTGGCCTGGAGGCAGGAGAAGAGAAACACAGTGGGAAGACTTGTTGCCCAGCATTGGTCCCTCTCCAAGCCCCTGGTTACGTTCAACCAAATAGATGCACAGATGCAGTGCTCTTCTCACCTGGAGCCCTCTCAGGTTTCATGAAAGATGCTGAACAAGAGTTTGTTGAGTTTATATAAGCAGAATTTTACATTTTTATCAAGTCAAACCTGTCTGCATTTCTCGTAGGATTTCTTCTTACACTTATGAATTTAAGAAGTCCTCACATACGCCCCTCAAATGTCATCAAGAGTTGATAAATATTCTCTTCCATTTTCTTACCAATTTCTTATAGGTTGCCTTCTTTCAATATTTAACTGTTTAATTCAGTCTTTTCCAGAGGTGCCATAAGTGTTCTTGGTGATAATGTAAGATGATTTTAGGAATTCCACTGATAAATATTTTTGTGGAAATGGTTTTGTGTTCTTTTCAGATGTGTGTATAATCATGATATCAAACCCATGTGTTCACAGATGGTGTTGCTTAAGAAGTTTTTAAAAAATGAGTCAATTTAAAAACTTAAAGTAGATAGTAGTATGGGTAATAAAATATGGCAAATTGCTGATAGAAATACAAGAATTACTAAAGTCTGAGAAATACTTATTAAATTCACTTGAAATTTATTTTGCTGTCTAGAGTAGGGGAACACTCACCTGATTCCCCTCCAACTCACTTCCAGATTATTAATGAACTTCTTCATACCCTTTACTGAATTTCTCACTGATAATGATTTTTAAAAATCATACATCCGTTCTCATGTGCTGCGCTTTTGGGTGATCTTTTTTGTTCCATTAGCCTTTCATTAGTCTTGAGCTGTGACCACACTTTTAATCACTGTACTTGACTTAATATCTGGCCCACCAAATCTTCCCTTCCCCTGAGGAATGCTGATCTTGAGGACTGGGATTAAGATCGAAGCGTAAGAAAGGTTAGTGATGTGTGGACAGCAGCGTGCCTAGGAAAGCCCTTGGGGTCTGACCTGCATGGAATGTGGTTACAGGCCAGGGCCGGCCAGATACTCCCAGACCTTTGAATTAGAAGTGTGAGAGCTCCACCATCCCAAGGGGAAGTGAAGAGAGACGAAAAACAGATATTAGGCATTGATTTAAATATGAAGATGTATCTCTTGGTCACTACGCTGTACAGCTGAAATTGACACAACACTGTAAATCAACTATACTCTAATAAAAAATAAAATTAAATAAAAAAGATCCAATGATGTTCTGTGCAGTTAAAAACCAGAGGGAGCATGGTGAAATTTGAGGCCAGAAGGGAGACCTGGGATGAGGTGCTGAGTAAGTTCTAGCACTCTTCCTGTTGCTGGTCATCCTGCTGTGAGGCAGAATATTTTCTGTTGCCCAACAACATTGAAAAGACATTTCAATCTATCAGGAAAAGACACATATATATGTTTACACACACATGCACACACTATGTTCCCTATACACGTATGCAAATCCTAAAGAAAGCAAATAGAGGAGTTCCCGTTATGGTGCAGCAGAAACGAACTCAACTAGTATCCATGAGGATGCAGGTTTGATCCCTGGCCTCATTCAGTGGGTCAGAGATCTAGCGTTGCCATGAGCTACAGTGTAGGCTGGCAGCTGCAGCTCCTATTCAACCCCCAGCCTGGGAACTTCCGTATGCCAAGGGTGAAGCCCCCCAAAAAAATAAGTAAATAAAGGCAAAAAAAGAAAGCAGATAGAAAAATCCAGACTTAAAACCAATGAGGAGATAGGCATTAACTTCCCCCGAAGAGTTCTTATTACATCACAGGATTCTTTAAATATATAACTTTTGCAGTGATTTTAATTGTTTCTTGGGAATGTCCCAACACCTTGACTGAAAGGCTAGATGAAAATTTTAAAGATGAGAAAACTCTGAAGAAATATCTCCTCAAAATGTATATCCTATAAATCACTGGGGAAACAGTTACTTAATTTAATAAAAATGATTAGTCTCACATACATCTTTTAAACATACACACACAGGGCACAAAGTGAGCTAGGTAATAGGTACCAGGAGCAGATAATTCATCTATCCCCTGGCCCAGTATGATTAGCAAAGCAGGGTGAAACTTCATGGCCCAATAACCCCCATCTAGAATGGAATCTGACAGAACTGAATAGATGGTAGGGCCGGAAAGGGCCTTAGAATGAATGCTTTTACTCCAAAAACTTATCCTCCCGAGAAAGAAGCAAAGGCTCCCATGACTCACCCTTTTCCTGCTCCCCTACAAAGTGACACCACTTAACATTATCTTTCCTGCCACCAAAAAGCAAATCATTCTCATATTTGGTTGGAGATACTGACTGAGTCAGTCTTGTTGAACTTCTGATGTCTCAAGTTTGGAGAGGATATGAGGGATCACATTTTATCACAGGTGAGTGAAACAAGAGAAGACCAGGGGCAGATGCTGAGTCAGGCTAGGGTACATGCTGAGTCTTGCTAGAGCAGGTGCTGAGTCATGGTAACCCTTGCTGGCCTGTGGGATTAACCATAGGAGATTAATCCCAAAGGAGTATATCTCAAAACTCACATGAAATTCTCAAGTGGAAACCTTGGTGCAAATTGAAACAATGTTCAGGTGGAGGCAGGGGAGGATCTGGGAAGTCTACTGCCCTGGCTTGGGTTTGTGACTAGGCCAGGCTGTTGCCCATTCTGGAGAGGCTAGAGTGAGATCTCATCCGCCCTCTGTGGTCTCTAGGTGGGCTGGGGGACCTCCTGGCAATTGAAGAGGGCTTTGCAAAGAAGAGCTGGGTTTATAAATAATGCGTTTCCTTTGTCTTGCAGGAATTCTGGAGGCAGAGGTACAATCAGATCAGCTGTGAACAGCTTACATAGCAAATCTAATAGGTTTGTAAATTAGATTTTGTGTTCATTTGTTTTTGCTGTAAGGCAGCTATTAATCTGCTTCTCCTCTTTGCTGGATGGTGCCCTTCTTACTTAGCAAATAGATCTGTTTTGGTTCACTTTGGCTTTGCATTTCCCTAATCACTTTGGGGTGGGGGGGGAAATGGGGGGAGCTATTGATAAAAGAGTCCATGAAATGGCCCAAGGTCTAGAGGCTGCAGAGATGGAAAACTCAGATAGGTAAGAGTCACTTCCTTAAAAAGAGCCCACCTACTTGGAGGCACCTGAGCCACCAGTGGGCTTATTCATAACTTGCATTTTTGCTGAGTAATGGAGACTCAAGGGAATCAGGACTTTCACCCAATTTCATTGAGGTAGTTGGCTTGTCCAGGAAGTAAAGGTAAAAATTATGCATTCAGGAACTTTACTGAGACCTTTTAAAAATATTTAAGACAAAAAAAAAAAAAAAAAAAAAGGAGCTCGCGTCATGGCGCAATGGTCAAAAAATCCGACTAGGAACCATGAGGTTGCGGGTTCAATTCCTGGCCTTGCTCAGTGGGTTAATGATCCAGCGTTGCTGTGAGCTGTGGTGTAGGTCGCAAACGCGGCTCGGATCCTGCGTTGCTCTGGCTCTGGCATAGGCTGGTAGCTACAGTTCCAATTAGACTCCTAGCCTGGGAATCTCCATATGCTGCAGGAGCAGCCTAAGAAATGGCAAAAAGATAAATAAATAAATAAATATATATATTTAGGACATCAACTTGGAAACGCTAACCTTGATTACTGAAGGCACACTCCGTAAATTCTAAAAGTGTTTCCTCAAATGACAGTCCTTGGCCAGAGGACAGCTTGATTCAGGAGAGTGAGAGTTGCTTTGTAGAGCAACAGACCCAGGCTTGCCCTGGCTATGGTTGGACAGTACCTCAGTCTCCATCCTTCAGCAATGACAACTGCCCCAAAGCTCTGACCTACATGCAGTCTTTCAAGCCTAAGCTTAAGGAGTAGTAGAAGTGAGAAGAGAGTGTCAAGTTATTGACATAAAGGAAGGTCAGTATGCAAAATGAAGGTCTTGTTTTACTTTCTAAATATTCTGTTTTGGTCAATCTGGGAATGAGTGGTCCAGGTTTTTTGGGGTAAGGTCTGTTATTTGCCCTTCCATATTTTTTTTAGGTCTCTTACATCAAGTAGGTCTATTCCTTACCTGCCATGATTGGCTCAGGAAACTGTCCTGTCTGTCCTTGACATCATTGCTCCTAAACTCAAATGACCTCTTAGCCACCTTGGAGCTAAAAATGAGGTTAATGCCATGCCTGGTGAAATACAGATCCCACATGTATCTCTTCTACTGTGTGAAAATGCCCCATTTTGGAGGAAGAAGATCCTGTCCCTGGAGCAGTATATCCTATGCCCTGTGGTTACTTGGTGTAGGCAAGGGGGTGGGGACGGCTTCAGTCTTCTCAGGAGCCAGGCAAACCTGGAGTCAGTCCCAGCACTTGTTAGCTGGGCTGTGGCCAAGTAAATTCACCCATTCGAGCCTTGGTTTCCTTATTCAATTAGAATAATAATGCAACATCTTTTTCAAGGGATGTTTCTAAAAGCGCGACTACCGAATATAAGGCTCTAGCCTAGAGCTTGGTGTGCTAAAGGCACTCAACTGATGCTTATTACCATCACTGTGGATGGATCCATGGCATCAGAGGATGGACAGTGAGGTGGGCAAAGAAACTTAAGCCCAAAATGAGACTCTAGTGTCGTTGGGGTGGGCGGGGTGCTGGAGACAGGAGAACACATTCACTAACGAGAAACACTTCAACTCACCCATCGGCCGTGTTTGTGCAATACTGAGCAGGTAAAACCAGTGAACTGAGGTGGTCCTTAGGGTTATCTCATCTATCCCCTTGATTTTACAGATAAGGAGGCTGGGCCAGAGACCCAAAATGACTTTCCCAAGTCCCCCTTGTAGATAGTGGCAAAGCCAGAGTTAAAGTCCAATAAGACCTTGGCTGGGCGTGGAGGATCCATCCAAGTATTCACTAGGAAGTGAACAGAGATGGAATTTTACCATTATCCAAGCCGGTATTTCTCTTTCCCTTCGTAAACCTCCATACCCTTTACCCCAGAAAAGCCTGGAAACCCTCTCTGGAGGTTTCCAAGTGAGTCCTTTCTACAAACACCCATGGCAAAATACCTCTGGAGATCCTTCTTTCCTGTGAGAACCTGGGGTCACCCAATATGCCCAGCTTCTGAGGAGCATGGCCCTAACTGAATCTACCATAAGCCATAAGATATCAGGCCTCAGGTACCAATTACTGATGAGAACACCAGCGAGCTTCTGAGGGAGACAACTCTGCATCACAATCATTAAGGTATATCTCTCCCATGTACCTGTGGATGTAGGTGAAGCAATGAAGCTTGAGATCTTGGGGTGTGGCAACTAACTCTGGAATCCTGAGTGTCACTACTCCTGCCTGTCACCTACAGAGGAGTATTTGGAACCAAAGGGATGAAGCCACAACAAGAACTCCTGGAGCCTCACGAGATGGCAGCCAGGGGTAGAAGCAGGAGACATTAGCAGTCCTTCTAGAATTCTAGAACTTTAGAGCTGGATATTTCCCCTTCTATACCTTCTTTCTATAAATGGGGAAACTGAGGCTCAGAGACATAATGTGATTTGCCCACAGTCACACAGCTCATGAATCCTTCCTACGATGCCCTGTTCTTCCGTTCATGAAAACAGCAACAATTGCAAAGGAGTAGACCTTCTGTTGTCTTTTCTAGGCTCCCTTTAATTAAGCCTATGTGGTAGAGGAATACATCTGCCTTACTCAAAACTCTTGAATTTTCCATCCTCTGCAAAAGTTATGTATATTTTAATCCAAAATAAATGATATCATCCAGAAATATCGGGGGATGGAGGTGTGCAGGGAGAGTGTGCACCCCCAAATGAATTGCTTCTCTACCTACAAAAGCAAGATAGATCATTGGGTTTAAACCTCTTTAAAAGGATTTCATCTTTTTTAACTTGGCTGTTTCAAGATAAATGCAGAGGACATGAATGTTTGGTTTGAATTCTTCAAAGCTCCAGAATTTGGCATCACAAATCCACTTATCATTCTAACTGGGAGAATCTGCTGTCAGCACAGACAAAAGGACCTTGCGATGTGACCCACATGCATCTTTGTGCATCTGGCAGAGGCAGGCTGCCTCCTACACTGCCTTTAGAGATGTAATTGTAACCTAGTTTCTTAGAAACCTACTAGCATAGATTTCAGGCATCTGAATGCAAGCAGGTCCTATAATGCCTGGTATTCCTGAGTCAGGTGGAAAGATGATGTGCAGCCAGAGTTATGACTGGTCCTGGCATTCAGAGCCAGCATCTTGATCCATCCAGGATCCCCCAGGGTCAAATTCAAATTCAGCAAACACTTGTTTTTTGAGCACCTGCTGTGTTAGACCATTGGGGAATATTGAAATGAGGGAAGGAACAACCCCCGCCTCCCCCCTGGCTTACAGTCTAGTGGACAAGAGAAACAGAGAACTGGTAACTCTGAAACAAGGCGGATATTTGAAAGGATATCTCAGAGTTACAAACGAGGGATAATGGGATAAGGGGAGGAGGGAGAAGCCACAGGCTACATCCCATTATCCCAGTATGAGTTCTTGTTTTCTCTTTATTAAGTTTGTAAACCAATCTGTGATACTTGGTTGTTAATGCAACTGCTCTTTGGAGGTTCGCAAAAGCAGCTTGAAGAAGTATGACTATTTGGACAGTGACTGCTAGGCTTCACTGACAGGAAACGTTGGGGGTGGGGTGGGGAGAAAGATAGTTTATCATTCCCTTCCTGTCTCCCAGAATGTATGTAGGTTATACCTGAGGGAGAGAGTTTGTGCATTCTAGAAGATAAATAGACTCCCTTCCCTTCTTAGGTAATAACTGCAATTTTGCTCCTCCGAAGAAGTTTACATTCGGGCTCGTGCAAAAACAAAACTATTAGACTTGTCATTGGCTTGCTAACAGATCATGTCTCCCCTCTTCCTCTTTTTTTTTTCCTTCCAGAGCTGAAGTTGTAATAAATGGCTCCTCATTGCCAGCTGTTGTTGACAGAAGTAATGAAAGCATTAAGCACAATATCCAGCCAGCCTCGGCCAAATGGAGGCACAACCAGACACTCTCTCTGAGGATCAGGTAGTGGTAATTACCTCTAGGACAAGACACAGACTTGGCCTTCTTTGGCACGAGCCGGAAAATTGCCGTTCTCCATCATCTAAAGAAGTCAGGATAGAAATAAAATGTTTACCTCCTACTGAGGCAGGTTTCATCTGTAAGCAATCAGTTGGAAATAAAAACACAAGGCAAGCCTGGCATCCAGGCATGCGTGAGCAGCAATTTGGGCTGGGGAGGTGGTGGGAACTCTGGGCTGAGGTCCTAGATTTGGAAGGAATGAGGATCTCAGATCATCATAGAGGGCTTCTCCCCAAGGAACCCCAAAGCTGCAGTCCTTGCAGGGCATCCGTCCCCCCTTTTGACCACAATGCTTCTCCCATTTGTCTTTGGAGAGCTGCCCCTCCCACAGTCCGATGCCTTGAATAGCTAGCCCCTCCCTGATGACATGAAAATGAAAAGCCACAGCCAGTCATGGGGTGACCTAGGAGCTGATGGGACACCTGACCACAAAATAAGAAGTCTGTTTAGCCAGAGAACAACTCTTTTCCTGATCTTTGCAGAGGGGATGTTCCCAGAGCACTGCAGTCATTGTTGGATGGTGGGAACGGGGAACTGTAGAGAAGGGATTCCAACATCATCCCTTTGGCTACTTGGCTCTGAGAGAGCCGTGATTGACCCAGCAAAGACTGGTCAGTATAACCCAATCATTCACTTCTAGGCATTGTGCTGAGAGCCAGGGGGCACTGACGTGAATCAGATGTACTCTCAGGAGACGCAAATGTACCAAAGACAGAGCAGTGTGTGCTGTGTAATGTGTGCATTCGACAGTGTTGCCTTGTATAAACTGGTGGAAATAGCAAGATCATATTGAGGAGAGTACTTCATTTTATACAGAGACTAAGAGGGCTGGCCAGGAAAGACTTGCCCAGAGCAATGGGTTTTGTAGGATAATTAGGAGTTTGCCAGACATGCCAAGCTGCTGTCTGAAGTCTGGTGTTTGTGCTTCATGCTGCTGGAGCACTAGTCAGGGGGAGGGAATGGGGGTGATAAGGACCAGATGGGAAAGCCTTAACTATCACAACCCACCTTCCCAGTCCATCACCCCAGGGAGGAAGCTGAGAAGAGGGGACTGGGGCAGGGCAATCAACCTTGACCATAGCCACCAAAAGTGTCAGCACAGAGCAGGGAGCATGAGGAGCAGCATGAGATTGAAGCCCTGGCAACTGAGACACATCTGAAGGAGCTGATTCCTGTCACCACTATTCTGCCACCCCTTTTTCAGTGCCACTTCTGAGGTCCCCTGGGTGGGCTTGCCCACTTTTTCTTGCACCGCAACAGCCAGGGTTACTCACCCTTTCAGCACCCCTGCTTTGCACTAGTCCTGGGGCTGCCATCACAAATTTCCGCTAACTCGGTGACTTCAAACAAATGAAATATATTCTCTGGATTTCCCACTGTGGCTCAGAGGGTTAAGAACCCAATTAGTATCCGTGAGGATGTGGGTTTGATCCCTGGCATCCCTCAGTGGATTAAGGATCCAGCATTGCCGTGAGCTATGGTATAGGTCACAGACGTGGCTTGGATCTGGCGTTGCTGTGGCTGTGGTGTAGGCCAGCAGCTGCAGCTCTGATTTGACCCCTAGCTTGGGAACCTCTGTATGCCATGTGCATGGCCCTAGAAAAGACAAAAAAAAAAAAAAAAAAAGAAAAGAAAGAAAGAAAAACAAAAGAAATTTATTCTCCTATAGTTCTGGGGGCCAGAATTCTGGAAACTTCCTCTGAATGTTCTAGGGGAGAATCCTTCCCTGCCCTTCCAGCTTCTGCTGACTTCAGGTGTTCCCTGCATGTGGCCTCATCACTCAGCCTTGTATTCACTCAGCTTTCTCCACTGTGCCTGTGCACCCCTTCTCTTGTGTCTGATAAGGACACTTGTCCCTGGATTTAGAGCCCATCAGGGTAATCCAGGATGATTTCATGATCCTTAATTCAGTAATTCAATTATATTTGCAAAGATGCTGTTTCCAGTGAAAGCACCTCACAGGTCCCCAGGGTTAGGAGGTGGACATATATTTGGGGTGAGGCTACCGTTCACCCCATCGCACCACCTGTGAGTGAAATCCTCCTGCCACCACAAGCCCACTTCCAGTCTCCACTCGCCCTTTCTCCCAGCACTGAGTGGAGAAAAGGACACCCCACACCCACCCCCTGCCTTTCAGAGAAGACCAGACTGTGGCCTTTGTGGGGAGCCTGTAAACACACAGCCACCACGGCAGGAACAATGTGCCTTCACCCAGAGGGGGAAAGGATTTCCTTCATCTTCCTTCCATTAGTCTCACTGAAAGTATTAATAATAAAAGATTCTGTGAGAGATTTGGAATGATGTTTAATAATTGGTAGTAATTTCTCTTAATTAGTTAGAAATTAATTCCCTCACAGAGGAGTTTATCTCTGGGCTTTCTGGGGGCTCTCCTGCTTCTAAAAACTCTAGAGTAAGTAATTGCAAAGATTTCAGCAATTTCCCAACTCTATTAGTTTGTCAAGTTGCATTATCTTTGGTAAAGCCCAGTAAATAAAAACAATGCCTCTTGTTTTCCATCAAGAGATACATATTACTCATCAAGGGTGGTTTCCCCTTGCAGGATAGCAGGAGATCCAGGTCACTGATAAGGAAGGACCAGTGGGAGATGAGTGTCATGTTCTAACTGCCCCTCTAGACACTCACTAGAGGCTCTCATACCAGGACCCACCTTAGCGTCCCCTGTAGACCTTTTGAGAGCGTGCTGAGATCTGGGCCAACTCAGAATCAGGATATTTCAGAAGTCACCCTGGAGCTTCTGAATTCTTTATAGTTCCCCAAGTGATTAAGTGTGCATCCTGCCGGGACACCCACAGGTTATGACCATCTCAGATCCCACAGGTTCTCAGAGGTCAATATCATCATCTGCGCAATGGGGCAACCACTGTTGCCGAAAACTCAGCCTCTGTCTGCCATTGATGAATAGAAACACAAAGACAAGAGTTTTGGGTGAAGGAGAACACAATAGCTTTATTGCTTTGCCAGGCAAAGGGGACCACTGCAGGCTGCGCCCTCCTTGAGAGATTGGGAGGTGGCTTTATAGTTTGGGGAGTGGAAAATAGGGCCACAGATAAGGATCAGGGTGGAGGCAAACTTGCATTGCCTTTCAAAGCTGGTGTTTAGTGCTCCCAGGACTGTGTCTGGTGGTCCTCCTTCTTCCTGGAATGAAGACGGCTTGATCAAGTAGTTTTTCCATTTGTTGGGGATTTTAGTTCTGCAGAACCGCTCAAAGACATTGCTATGTATATTCCTTGAGAGGAACCAAGACCCTGCCCCAAGGCTGCACTTGACTGCTCCTCCCTGGTCTCTGCATCCCCTCCCTTCCCTGATTAGCAACTGCCCTTTGGAACTCAGGGAAGGTCATGGAGGCTGAGGCTTATTCCCTAAAAACAAGAAATAGGGGACACAGAAAGGCTTGGGTTCCCAGTTGCTCTACAGGGCCCTGCTCAGTTATACCACCTTGCAAATTCTCCCATTTGCAACATGTGTGAAGGTCCTGTCCCTGTGAAAGTCTCTGTGGGAAAGAACAGCATCATCATGTCTGTTCTAGATGGCAGTGCGCTCCCTGTGGGAAATGGTACCAGATTTCCTCCTCTCCATGACTTGAATCATTTCTAAAGATCTTTGGGGCGGTTTACACAGTTAAGTAAAATTTCCAGCTAGGATCCTCACATTCCTGGGTTTGAGTAAAGCTCCACTGTGCTTCTGAGAGGGTATTCTATTCCTTTTCTGACCAATCCCATCCCATCTATGTGCTTTGCTGGATGAATCTAGAACTTTCCCCCTAAATCCAAGTCACCCTAGAGCCTAGAGAGTGGTTTTTTTTTTTTTTTTTTTTTTTTTGTCTTTTTGCTATTTCTTTGGGCCGCTTCCGCGGCATATGGAGGTTCCCAGGCTAGGGGTCGAATCGGAGCTGTAGCTACTGTCCTACGCCAGAGCCACAGCAACGTGGGATCCGAGCCGCATCTGCAACCTACACCACAGCTCACAGCAACGCCGGATCATCAACCCACTGAGCAAGGGCAGGGACCGAACCCACAACCTCATGGTTCCTAGTCGGATTTGTTAACCACTGCGCCACGACGGGAACTCCGAAAGTGGTCTTTTGATCACCTTTGTTCTGACGCAACACAAAGGAACCCTGCCCTGAGGGACCAAAGATCAGTATTTACAAGCCCCAAACTAGATAGTAGTGAGGTGGGGTTGGGAAGCACAGGCCACAGAAACAGCCAGGGCTCAGGTGTCAGGCCATGTTCCCTGTCTCACAAAGGGAGATAGTCGACACACCTTAGTATCTATACCCCACTGACTCCCTGTGCCCAGCGAAGGCTTCCAAGGAAGAAAATAGGAATGAGGAACACAGGTCATCCCAGATTCCTCTTCCTAATTCAGGACTGCCTGTCAGATGGTGGCCCTGGATCCTGTTCAGAGATGACCACAGTTTGGGTTTGCCCAGGACACAGGGACACAGTTTGTCCCTGGGACATGGGGCTTTCAGTGCTAAAGGCATACTTTTCTAGGCAAACCAGGAGGGCTGGTCCCCCTTCCTTCTAGGGCCCTTTGTTTTGGGGGATTTTTGTCTTGGTTGGTTGTTTGTTTGGGTTTGGGTTTTGTTTGTTTGTTTTTTGCTTTTTAGGGCCGCACTTGTGGCATATGGAGGTTCCCAGGCTAGGCGTCAAATCGGAGTTGCAGCTACTGGCCTACACCACAACCACAGCAACGTGGGATCTGAGCTGTGTCTGTGACCTACACCACAGCTCATGGCAGCACCAGTTGCTTAAGGCACTGAGTGAGGCCAGTGATTGAACTGCATCCTTATGGATATTATTTGGGTTCCTAACCCACCGAGCTGCAATGGGAGCTCCCCAGGGCCCTTTGTGATGAGCTTACATTGTATCCAATGAAGTTGTTTCCCAGGGCAGTTATCCTGTCTCCTAGAAAGAGGTTGTGACCACAGAGACCTGATTGGCCTCTGGGCTGTTTTGACAATCCCTGTCTGGAACCCTTTCTCAGAGGGCATCTGACCTCTAGCTGCACCTGACCTCTAGCCCAGCAGAGTGATGGAGGAGAGGAAAAGCCAGATTGGCAAAGGGCTGCTGGCAACAGGAGACTTTTTCCTCATGTGTGTTTGGTTTTCGTAGGAAGCAAATCTTAAAGTTCTTGGATGCTGAAAAGGACATTTCTGTCCTCAAGGGGACCTTGAAACCCGGAGACATTATTCATTACATCTTCGACCGAGACAGCACGATGAACGTGTCCCAAAACCTCTACGAGCTCCTTCCCAGAACCTCTCCGCTGAAGAACAAGCACTTCGGGACTTGTGCCATCGTGGGCAACTCGGGGGTCTTGCTGAACAGCGGCTGTGGGGAGGAGATTGACACACACAGCTTTGTCATAAGGTAACTGCTGTGGGGGCTCTGGACCCAAAGCGACAGGCATATTTAAGTTGAGCATTGCCAGTTGTCCCAAGAGTTTGAAATAAGACAAGTTGGGTTAGTCCCCATTCTCAACCTTGATTGTGCATTAGAATAAAGGTAGCCTTTATCTAATTTTTTTTCTCTTTTTTTTTTTTTTCCATTGCCACATGTATGCCATATGGAATTTCCCAGGCTAGGGGTCGAATTGGAGCTGCTGCTGCTGGCCTACACCACAGCCACAGCAATGCCAGATCCAAGCCACATCTTCAACCTACACCACAGCTCATGGCAATGCCAGATCCTTAACCCACTGAGCAAGGCAGGGATTGAACACATATCCTCATGGATACCACTTAGGTTCTTTACTGCTGAGCCACAATGGACACTCCTTTTTTATTTAATTTAATTTATTTATTTACTTTTTGCTCCAGGTATCCTTTAAAAATCCCAATGTCCAGACCACATCCCAGAAAGATTAAATTCATCTGAGGGGTGGTAGTGCATGGCCCAGGGAGCCTGAGTGCTTCCGGTGTGCAGCCAAGATTGAAGGTCGCAGATCTAGAAGAGAGGCAGGCAAACTATGGCCCAGAGTCTGTATTTATCAATAAAGTTTTATTGGAACATAGCCACCTCCATTCATCCTCACATCCTCGGTGGCTGCTTTCTCACTGCAATGTAGAGTTGAGTTACTTGGTCAGAGGTGAAGAGTGATTGCAGAGGAAGCATGCAGCCCACAAGCCTAAAGCATTTATTATCTGGCCCTTTACAGAGAAAGCCTGCTGACTCTGCTGACTCCTGGATAGAAGCTAGTACAAAAGTTTGTTTTAAAAAAAAAAAAAAAATCTTGGGCTGATCCAAGTGGTTGATCCAAGTTTGTATAACTCTTTTAATTGTTCTGTAAGTGGCACTCGACTGGTACCTTTATTATCCTGTAGTCAAATCTGGGAAGTGAGAGGGCAACAGAGAAACTTGGACTTGTTCTTGACCATCATTGTCTCTGAATGTCACTGTGATCAGCGTCATTTTCCAGTCACCTGGGACACTTTTGGACACAGTTACCCACCACCCTGACACCTGACCCCCAATTCAGACAGACTCGGAAACAAGGCCTTGCTGTCCCCTGGTCAAAAGTAGGGCACCCCGAGCCTCGAGTTTCATCCCCAACAGCGCCCCAGCCGGGGCAGAACCACTTCTCAGGTTTCTCCTGGGGCTGTCTCTGTGCAGAGCCTTGTCCTCGGCTTTGGGAAGCGGCCTTATCACAGAGCTCCCTGGATCTCAGGATGTGGGAATAGACGGTGTGCTGATTCCCACGTCCACTGTGATGGAAGAGCCGCTGCAGTTTGGCAGCCACTCTTGATGTCATTTGTTGTCCTTTGCCAGGTCTGTGCTTGGCATTACCAGTGGCTTCGTTCCATTTCTCAAAGCCCTCTAGTCTAAAAATCTGGGGAGGATGGGGAAGATCAGGTTTGTCTAATTGGAAGCCAGAGAAGGGGTGAGGGTTGCTGGAAAGGAGTTAAAGGTGCAGTCAGAGGGCAAAACTGCCCCCCAGCAGGGGCTGATCACCTCCTGGAGAGCCAAGCGGCATTGAGGGCAGTTTCCTGACCTGTTCCCCATGGCGTACTTTCTATGCTCCACTCAGCCCTGCCCCAGAATTTCCAAAGGCCACGGCAGTTTCTAGCAAACGGTTTCTTTTTTTAGACACTTGCATGGCAAGATGAGCATTGCTATGTCCAGAGTCCAGCCTTGGCTCTGCTGCCCATTTGTCACATGACGTAGAGCGTGTCACTCCCTTTTCCGAGCCTTGGTTTCATCGGTGGTTGGTCTGGTCTCTGAGGTGCTTCCATTAGGCTCTAGTCCAGCACCTCCAAACTTTTTTTTCTTTTTTGGCTGCCCCACTACATATGGAGTTCCTGGGCCATGGATCAGATCCAAGCCATAGCTGCTACCTAAGCTGTAGCTGCAGCTGCAGCAACTCAGGCTCCTTAACCCACTGTGCCGGGCCAAGGATCAAACCTGCGTTCCAGTGCTCCCAAGACACCGCTGATCCTTTTGCACCACAGCAGGAACTCCCAGAACCTCCAAACTTTAATGAGCAAGATGCAGAGTCTTCAGATCTGGAGTGGGACCTGAGACTCTGCATTTCTTTCTTTTTTTTTTTAGAGCTGCACCTGCAGTGTATGGAGGTTCCCAGGCTAGGGGTCTGATCAGAGCTGTAGCCACCAGCCTACACCACAGCCGCAATAACACCAGATCCGAGCCACATCTACAATCTACAACATAGCTCACGGCAATGCTGGATCCTTAACCCAGTGAGTAAGGCCAAGGATAAAACCCACAACCTCAGTCAGATTCATTTCCACTGCGCCATGACAGGAACTCCAGACTCTTCATTTCTAATGCCTTTGCTGCTGATGAGTGGACTGCACTTTGGGAGGCATGGCCATAGTATGCTTTGCCTCTTCCAGGAGTCAAATCCACAGTGGTCCATACACATTTAGAAAAGAGGGACCTAAAATGCTATGGAGAGAGCCACTCTGAACAACGTGCAGTTGTCCTTTGACCTTTACCCTATGACTCTCACAGATCTGCATGTCTGTGGGGTAGACTTGTGTGGTCTTTTAGGATAAAAATCACAAGAAAATCATATGACACCCCACCCCCCCACCCCACCCCCGTGTAGAGAGGCCCATTTGACGCCAGGTTGCTGCACTGGCTTGTCTGCCCCCAGGACCACTCCTCTGGGTTCTTTCCACCTGGGAGGGGGTGGATCCTAGAGGTCAAAGACCTGCCCAAGCAGTAGATGGAGTGTGATGCCAGGGTACCACATGTGCCCAGGGCAAGGTGAGTGCTCATTTCCGCCCCTGCCTTTCCTTGGGGTATATGGACATTACTCCATGACTCCACACCACCTCTCCTGCCTCTCTGGGTGGTCCATGACCCTGTGCTCACACCAGCTGTGAGCATCACCCAAGCACAGGGGTGTCCATCTCTGGACTCCAGTCCAAGCCTGTTCCCAGCCCAGAAAAGGGGCTCCGTGTAGCTCTGCTGAAATAAAGGACACCGTGAAGTCCTAATGGGATGTTTTCGTCTCTATTCACCCAAGTCTTCAAGCAGTTGGCCTTACTCTGAGTTTATGGGAGGCATGTAGTCCCTCGCCCCCATCTCAGAACACTCTGCATGTGAGTTGCAGGAAGACACTGTGCAGACAGAATGCAATGAGCCCATAAAACATGGAGCTTCCTGGGGGAGCCCCAGGGGTGGGGGTGGGGGGTTCAAAGAGAAGCAGCCTGAAAGTTGATTGACCTTGGCGAAGGGAAGCGGTGAGGAGGAAGAAGGAAGCAGGGTGAGGAAAGGCATGGAATCAAGAAGGCTGATGTGTGTATCAGGGAGGCTGGTGCTAGACCGAGCATGAGTTCCACAAGGTGCCAGTGGGGACTGAGGCTGGACAGGAGGGCTGGTCCCCTCAGGGACCCCATGGTCCTGCAACACCAGGTTGGGGAAGGAGATTGCCACATGCAGGGTCATAGGTGTGCAGAGTAAATTCCCAGATGTATGGGGGTCAAAAGTTCATTGTTTGCTCACAGTTATATACACACATACAACTTCAGTAGGGAGAAACCTGTGAACAAATGCCCTTTCACAGATAAATCATCATCGTTATTATCATCGTCACTCAACCTTTACTAGGCACTTAGCGTGTGCCAGGCAATCCTACACACTTCATGTTCATTAACTTATTTAGTTTTCACAACAGTCCTTTCAGGAATGTTTCATCCCATCTCGGCTCAAGGAAGCTGAGGTACAGAGAGTCAAAGGTCAGTGTCAGACTGTGGGCCCAGGCGTCTGACTCTGAGCCCCCACTAACAGCCTCTCCCACCTGCAGATTCCTTCTCTCTGTGAACCCATGCATGTGCCTGCTGGGAGGGACAGCCTCCGTTCCAGCCCAGAGCCATGTTCATCCACATGATGCAGCCCACCCAGAATCTGTGCTGGAGGCCTAGCCTACTGCTGGAAGAGTGAGCTTAGATCAGGCTTACACCCTCCTGACCCCACACCCTCATGAAGAAATTCACGCCCAGTGAGGAAGGGGGTGTCTAGAGCATCCATTCAAGGCAGAGGGCTCCTCCTCACTCAAGAAGTAGCCCTGGGAGTTCCCATTGTGGCTCAATGGAAATGAACCTACTAATATGCATGAGGACGCAGGTTCGATCCCTAGCTTCGCTCAGTGGGTCGGGGATCTGGCATTGCCATGAGCTGTGGTGTAGGTCACAGATGCAGCTCAGATCTGGCCTTGATGTAGCTGCAGCATAGGCCAGCAGCTGTAGCTCCAACTCAACCTCCAGGCTGGGAACCTCCATATGCCACAGGAGCGGCCCTAAAAAAGCAAAAATAAATAAATAAAAGAAATATCCCTGAATATGATCCTGGGAAGCCTGGCCTTCATAGCACCCCTGCCGGAAACACCTCCCATGCACTGGGCCCCATGTTAAATGAGGGCAGGGCCCACCTCCTGGGAGCTCACAGCCCTGGGTTCCTCAGAGCCCACAGTCCCCTACTGTGGATGACACCCCAACTGACCAGATTGTCATCATGCATGGATGTCCTGTTTCCCAACCACCCTGAAGTTGGCTGGGGGAAGCTCCATATCTGCTTCCATCTTAGCCTCTCTCACAGCTCCACTGGCTCAAGGTGGACTCCACAGGTCTGAATGGCATCGGGTCCACCTCTCTCTGCTCTCAGGACCTGGAGGCTGGCCTCTGCCCAGAGCCCCAGGAAAGCCTTGGAAGTCTGGCTAAGACAACAGGAGAAATGGAGACCTGGGTGGCCCCCAGCTGGCAGAAATGACATCAGTGACGCTTCGTTCCTCTGGGGTCATGGGGGCCCCTGCAGCCATCCCAAGGCAGTTCAACCTCTTAATGTTTAGGCACAATCAGAGATAGCAAAGCCATGGGTAGGAATGGAGAGAGTGGATATTTCAAGGGGGCCAGACTGACATAGCAAACAGGTTTTCAAATCAGACACCCAGGTTCCCTCACTAGCTCTGTCAAGTGAGTGAGTTTCCCCGCACACTCTGGCTCTTGGTTGCCTCGCCCATAAAGTGAGGGTGATTAAAACTGGTTCACAATAAGATGAGCTGACCTGTCAATGGACCAGCCCAGGGACTGGCATACACAGGGCCTTGATGATATTAGTTTTCTTTCTGATTATCCTGCTTTTCTCCCCAATTGTTGAAGGAGGAAGGGTCTTGCTTGAAAAGAAGGATGAGTGGTGATTTTCCAGATTTCACTATTTGGTGATGCTGTGTGGTTTTGGTCTAAATGTCTCCAGTCTTTGTTCTATGACCACTTATCCTAATTTCTCAGACTTATTTCCATTGGTTGAAGGGCTTCTCCACCATTAAATCCTCCATGCCAGGCAGCAGCAGCCAGTCCTCCCTAGATGTGGTCCCAGTGTCACGGGCTTTCAGCATGGGCAGGAATCCCAGGTGTACACACCCAGGCTAGATCCTTGGAGGTGGAAGTTTCCCCACAAGGGAGACATCTATTGAGATAATAGAGGCTGCCCACCCAGCAAGAGTTGGCCCTCCCATACCCAATGCCATCCATCCCAGTACCTACTACAACTTCATCCTATTTCTGTTGCCTAAAATGCAAATTTTCCTGTGTTACTCTTCCCCTGTGGCCCTCGGAACCAAGTTCCTGACATATGGATCCTTTGATATCTCACCCTGCTTGCCTCTCCAACCTCATCTCCTCCATACAATACACTCCAGTGGGACCAAATCACCTGCCTCCCCCTAAATACCCATGCTGATTCATTTCTCTATATCTTTGCAATACATTTCTTTGGTGTAAAATATTTCCTAAGCTGCCTGGTTATAGGGCTTAACTGAAGAACTTGTGAAAATACATATCAATTCCACAGCTTACCTGCTGAATCTGGATCTCCATGTGAGGGACCTGGGGGTTCTGTGTTTTTAAATATGGCCTATTCTGGCAAGCTGGAGAAACACCCCGTCCTAATGTACCTTATCCACAAATGGCTCTACTCAGCCATCCTTCTAGACTTCCTGCAATGGTCACCCCTCCTGAAGACCACCTGTTGCTCCTCCTTCCTGCATTAATGATGATAACAGTGAACATGTATTGAGCTCTCACTGTGGTCCAGCAGCGTTCTAAGTACTAGGTGTCTAGGGACTGTTTCAATCCCTGGGAGGGGGTGCAGTTGTCATCTCCTTTGTAGCTAAGAAACTTGTGGGTGTTCCTGAGTCATGAGGAAGCTCTCAGAAAGCATAGAGAGGTTGAGCAGATTACCTAGAATCACACAGGCAGAAAGTACCAGAGCTGAATTCTGAGCCCAGGAGTGTGACTTCAGAGCCCTCACTCAGTCACCTGATATGACCAGATCACACCTGCCTATAGCATGGTCATCTTGTGAGCTGAGGGCTGGCTGACTTGCTTCCCTTCTCATCTACTAGATCCTGAGCTCTGGAAGGCAGGCCTTTTACAACCCCAGGGTCAAGCAAGTTTCTATGTATGTGCAAGAACCTAGTAAATATATATCAGGAGAAGGACCAGGGATAATAGATGGGGCCGCAAGTGCATGCAGATGCCCTGGGTCTTTGGGGATGAGAAGAAAGTGAGGAGAGATAAAGGATGGATAAAGTTAAGTACAAGAAGTGGTGTCTCAGCTTTCCTCAGTGGACCTTGCTGCCGTTTTCTCTGGCAGGTGCAACTTGGCCCCTGTGCAGGAGTATGCCCGGGATGTGGGGATCAAGACAGACCTGGTGACCATGAACCCCTCCGTCATCCAGCGGGCCTTTGAGGACTTGGTCAACGCCACGTGGCGGGAGAAGCTGCTGCAACGGCTGCACAGTCTCAACGGCAGCATCCTGTGGATCCCTGCCTTCATGGCCAGAGGCGGCAAGGAGCGGGTTGAGTGGGTCAATGAGCTCATCCTGAAGCACCACGTCAACGTGCGTACTGCATACCCCTCTCTGCGCCTCCTGCACGCCGTCCGAGGGTGAGCGGCCATGGGGTTCGGGAGGTGCTTGGTGGGCAATATTTCTTTTCCAGATGCATTTCCTGCCTAGCTGTACTACTCACACATTGTATGACCTCTGCAAGTCACCTGGCCTTTCTGAGCCTCCCTGGGAGGGGATGGGGTTAGCCAATGGGTTGCATATGGCATGCCAGTTTTGACCAGTTTGTCAAAAAGAGAGCTGCCCAGAGAGCTGCGTGGAAAATGATCCTCCAACTACTGCTGTGTGGAGAAGAAACCATAAGGGGAAGGGAATGGAAACAGGCATATTTGTTGAGAAGCTGTTGCAATAGTCCATGTTGGGAATTGTTGTGATTTAAACTGGGAAGGCGGTAGTGAATATGCATTAGTTTGGGCAGATTTGCCATAAAATTTGGAGTAGGGGGAGCATGATTTGCTGATAGATTCTATTTAAGAATCTCAAGGGGCAAGAAAAAGAGAGAAATCCGGGATGACTGTCAGGATTAGAGTTGGAGCAGATGTGTGAACAGTGGTGCCATTTTCTGTGATGAGAGCCTCTGGGGGAGCCCGTGAGTGTTTGAGCGTGTCAAGGAAGAGAGCTCTTTCTTGGGCATATTAAGTCTGAGATGCCTGTTACAAATACACCCCCCAACACTCCTGACTCCCAGCTTGAGGTCAGGTCCTGCATCCAGCCATGTGGTCATTCATAGTCCTGCTCTGGTGACATAAGAGGGCCCATTGTCCAAACTCCCACTGACCCAAGGACATTGAAATGCTCTTCACTGGGGCCCTAAGCTAACTCAATGTGACTCTGTGAAGCCTCTGAACTCAGAAATGATTTTGCTGTCCTCATAAAGATGACTCCCCCCTCCAAGGCACCCAAGCCTATGACTAGCACTGGTCTCATTAGGGTGGGTATTAATACTGAAACCCATTGCCCCAAGAAAGACCTAGAGAGACATTCGATGAGAAGCAGCCACATTCATGGCTGATGGAGCAGCGTGACTCCTGTATGGACTAAGGCTCACTGAGGCCACATCCCTTATCCTGGAGGTTAAACCATCAGACTTTCCTTCAACATCCACTTCACCCCCTCACAAAGCGGGTCTGCTGCAGCAACACCCCACCCATGTCATGGATTTAGGCTCATGTCATTAACGTTGTTTCTTCCTGGAAACAGGAAAGTCTTTACATGGTTTGATGGTCAGAAGACAAGAGGGAAGGAGATGAACTTCCTTTTGGTAAAGAGAGAAAAATTCCCTTTGCTGGGGAGTGAGCAACCACCTGGAAGAAACTATGCAGCCAGAGCTATTTCCAGCTATAATTGACTCACTTTCACCTGTCAAAATAGCATTAAGCACCAGTAATAAGCCCTTTAAACAAACAGGCTGTTAATCCTAAGATTGCAACATCTTCCTTTGCAAGAACTTCCTGGAGGAAATACTGCAGGAGAGATGGATAGAGAAGGGCTTCTCTTTTTAGCAAGAGGAAGAGGTGGGGGATGAGGGTCTCAGGAGCCTTGGAATGTATTTCTGCCAATGGCCCTCTCCCTCTGTGGGGACACTGGGCCTTGTAGGGTATGGATACAGTAGGCATCACTGAAAAGGTGGGCCGTGTCTGTAGTGAGAGGAAGGGCTTAACTCTGTCTTGGTGGGAAACTACCTGCAGGAGAAAGAATGAGCTTGTGAGGGATGCAGAACAAAGGCAGCTGAGAAAAGACCAATGGGTTATGGAGAAGAAAGCTAGCCAAGAGGCATTCTGGCCCAGTCTCAGAAACATGACCTTTAGAGGTAGGGACACCTGAGTTCACATCCCAGCTCCATCACTCACTTGGTTGTGTAACAACTTTGACCAGGTGGCTTGTGTCCCAAGCCCTACTTTATATATACACTGGGGAACTCTACCCACAACAGAATGTGTGTCCTGCGCCAACACAGGGGAGACACACAATCAGTCATAGCTACTACAATCATAGTAGCTGCCATCAACCACCGGCTAAGGAATTAGACTTGTCCTGTAGACTCAGGAGGTAGAAGCATGTACCAGAGGGTGGAACCACAGGGAGGAAAGTACACTTAGACTCCATGTAATAAAGGATTCATGTAAGTAATTTACTTGCCAAGAGTTCTTCACCTCAAATTTCCAATATAGGCTGTAGTTTGCAAAATAATCTTGTTGCCTTATTAAAAATCTATGGACCAATAAAACCTTCTGTTTATGGGGTGGGGTGGAATAAACACTTTTTTACTGCGGTAGATATATACCCCATAAAATTTACCATTTTAGCCATTTTTTTATTAGATTGGCTTTACAATGCTGTATCAGCTTCAGGTGTACAGCAAGGTGATTCAGTTATACACATACATATATTTATTCTTTGTCAGATTATTTTCCTATATAGACCATTTTAACCATTTTTAATGGTATAATCCAATAGTGTTAAGTATATTCACGTTGTTGTGAAATAGAACTTTTTCATCTTGCAAATCTAAAACTCTATACTCATTACACACAGCAGGCCCTCTTTTTTTCCATGTATCCAGCCCCTGGTGACCACCATTCTACTTCTGTTTTTATGAATGTGGCTACTTTAGATGCCTCATACGAGAATAGCGTTTACCTCTCTGTGACTGGCTTATTTCACTTAATGTAATGTTCTCGAGGTCATCCATGTTGTAGCATGTGTCAGAATTTTCTTCCTTTTGAAGGCTGAATAACATTCCATTGTATGTATATGCCATGTTTTATTTATCCACTCATCCATCAATGGATGTTTGTATTACTTTCATCTCTTGACTATTGTGAATAGTGCTTCTATGGACATGGGTATGCAGATATCTCTTTGAGATGCTGCTTTCAATTCTTTTGGATATACACTGAGAAGTGGAATTGTTGGATCATATGGTAGCTCTATTCTGAATTTTTTAAGGAACCCTCATACTGTTTTCCATAGTGGCAGCGCCATTTTACAATCTGCCAACAGTGTAGGAGGTTTCAATTTCTCCACATTCATACCAACCCTTGTTATTCAATTTCTCCATGTTCTTGCCAACACTTATTATTTTGGTTTTTTGATAGTATCCCATTTTAACCATTTTAAAGGGCACAATTCATTAGAAGAAATTCACTCTTAGAGGGAAATATAGGGGAATATTTTTATGACTTTGAGTTTTGCAATGACTTCTGAAGTAAGACAACAAAACACAGGCAACAACAACAAAATAGATAAAATGAACTTCATTATGCTTGAAGAACAATATATCAAGAAAGTTTTTTTAAAAACAGGCATAGAATATGAGAAAATATTTGCAAATCATATACCCAATAAGGGATTAATATCTGGAATAGAGAATTCCTACAACTCAACAACAAGAAAAAAATCAACCCAATTCAACAATGAGCAAAGGACTTAGAATAGACATTTCTTCAAAAAATATATACAGGTGGCCAATGCACACAAAAAGATGTTTAACATGAGTAGTTACTAAGGAAATATAGACCAAAACCATGAATTACCACTTCACATCCACAAGAATGGCTATTATCCAAAAAAGTAGAAAATAGCAAGTATAGGAAATTGGAATCTTTGTGCTTGATGATGGAAATGTCAACTGGGAATCAACTTTGAGCACCCTCATGTCTTTGTTTTACAAATGAGGAACTTGATGCCCAGACAAGTTGGGTGATTTGTATGCAGTCACCCAGCCAATAAGAGTCACAACCATGAAATGAACCACATCATCTCACTCTAATGCAATGCACCAAATGCAATAGACATTCACAGCCACCCAGTTCTGGACTGGGGGCCCCTAGGAGCTCAGTGGGCTGGGAGCTGCCATACTGTAGATGAGGTGTCAGGAGATAATAGTTAGCAGTGTATCAAGACTCCATGTGGGGAGTTTCTTTCACGGTGCAGTGGAAACAAATCTGACTAGTATCCATGAGATGCAGGTTCAATCCCTGGCCTCACTCAGTGGGTCGGGGAGCCGACGTTGCCATGAGCTGTGATGTAGTTCGCAGAAATGGCTCAGATCCAGCGGTGCTGTGGCTGTGGTGTAGGTCAACAGCTGTAGCTCCAATTCGACCCCTAGCCTGGGAACCTCCATATGCTGTAAGTGTGGCCCTAAAAAAAAGACTCCATGTGTACAGCATTGCTATCCTGAGCACAGGGCACCTTCTCCACCAGACAGAACAAGCAGGAAGGTCAGCACACCTTGGAACAACCTTGGAAGATGGACACAATTTTCATCCCCATTTTACTCATAAGGAAGCAGGCTCAGAAGAGAATTACCCAAGATCACATTGCTGAGGGGGAGGGGGATTAGAATCCGCATGTACAGGCTTCAAAGGTTTCTGCTCTTCCTACTGCCACCCCCTCTTCCCATATCCTAGACAGATAGACTGACCACTCTCTGTTGACCACTGATGCCCCAAAGTCATTACTAATTAAATCAATATTGCCTTTATGGAGATCTCTAAGAACATGCCACCAACCTCCTGTCCTGCCAAATGTCCAGCTCATGTATACCAATGACTTCAATGAGGCCATCATTTGTCTGTTTAACATATTCACATGTGATGTAACTTTGAGGGAATTCCCAATATTTGGGCCTCAGAGTTGAGTCTAAATTTCTCTTGTCAGACTGAAACAATGAAGAAAAAGTTATAATACAGAAAAATGCCAGATGCTATACTTGACTTCTAAACAATTGTACAGGTATAGAGGAATGGATTGTACCAACCATAAGCAGATATGTGATTGCTCAAAGGGATAAGGTGACTTTCAATCACAGCTATGGACTGAGAAAGTCTTTGGGAGTCAGGGAGGTCAGTAATGGCCCTGATCAAATCCCACTTGGAGATCCACATTCAGTTTTGGCTACCAGGCTGGAGAGGGACCACAGGGGCAAAGCAATTCAAAGTTGAAAGGATTTGCAAGAGAATTCTCTAAGGAGCATGAGAGAAATCTTTCTTCATTCAGCAAAATGCACAAGTACCTGGAGGGTTCCAGGCCTTATGCTGAAGGGATCACAGATTTGGACTGTGAGGCTCCAGGTGTAGAACTAGCCTTGGAAGAGGATCTACAGTGAGTCAGGTTTTATCTGAACACTGGGAAGAACATTTCACACTCATAAAGATCATCTGAAATGAGCATGGTTGCCTCTTAGGAATTAATGAATTCTGTATACTTGGAGATGTTCAGGCAACAGCAGATGCCTCTTCCTGGGCAATGGAGAGGGAAATTCTTCTTATACAGACAGCTGGTGTGTTCATTTGCTAGGGCTTCTGTGATCAAGTGCCACAGGCCAGTATTTCCCTACAGTTTTGGAGGCTAGAAGTCCTTCTGGGATCCCTTAGAGAACCTCTCCAGGCCCCCTCTTTGGCTTGTGGTTGGCCATCTGCATCTTTCTCCCTGTATGCCTGCCTGTCTCCAGATTTCCTGTTTATACAGACATCAATTATATTGAATTAGGACCCACTCTAATACCTCATTTTAACCTGATTACCTCTGTAAAGACCCTCTTTTGCAAATAACATCACACTCTGAAGTACTGGGAGTTGTGACTTCAACAGAATGAATTTGAGAGGATGTAATTCAACCTGTTATGGCTCAGCCTAAATGAACCCAACTAGTATCCCTGAGGACGTGGGTTCAATCCCTGGCGTCACTCAGTGGGTTAAGGATCTGGCATTGCCGTGAGCTGTGGTGTATGTGGCAGACGTGGCTCGGATCTTGCATTACTGTGACTGTGGTGTAGGCCAGCAACTACAGCTCCGATTCCACCCCTAGCCTGGGAACTTCCATATGCTGCACCTGCAGCCCTAAAAAAAGGCTAAAAAAGAAAAAACAGTTGGGCTAATGGCCACCTTTCCCACACAGAGAGCCTTCGATTTACCACACCTGTGCGGGAAGATGCCCCACCCACCATGTGCTCTCCAGATTCCTGCCCATGTGAGGCAGTTACTAGACCTGGACATTGCAGGGGAGGGGGCAGTGTGGGTCAGAGACCCTTAGCAGAAGGCCTCCCCTTAGACCCTCACCACCTCTGTTCCAACCTGGCTTCCAGGAGCTTCTGGCTTTGCCAGCCTGCATGTTGGCACAGTGCCCTGACTAGCTGTTGGTAGGTGACGTGGGCAATGGGGAGGAAGGACACCCAAGCAAATGAATACGGCTGAGGGAAGCAGGAAGCTCTGGTGAGTGGCGCTAATTCAGTTACAAGAGTGGGGAAGGCTGTGACCCACAGAGACCACAGCCCCTGGGCAAGAAAGCAGCCCCCTGCCTGGCCCATTTAGCCGCCCAGCCCACAGGCCTCGTGCAGAGGAGGCCTGTGAGCTGGTGCTGGTTTAGGCATTGGGGGTGCTGAGCCTAGGCCCTCGGAAAGCACTGATCCAGGGCGCCCCTGCTAGGCCTTGCTGCCTGTCGGCCAGGGGAGCGGAACCTGAGGTCAGAGGGCAGGTCCAGGGTGTGAGAGGAAGCATGGGGCAGCACGTCAGGGGAGGGACCAGCACAGCTGCCCCCCTCCAGATATGCCTGTCACAATCCACAGAGTGTGTCACCAGGGCCAGTCACAGGAGCTGAGCCCCAGTCTCCCCCCATGGGCACAGAGTGTAGAAATGCATCCCATGGTGGTGCTACCTAAAAAAAAATGAGGGCAGTCTGGGGTATTAAGGCACAGATGCTATTTGGTCATTTTTAGTGAATTGTCTCTCCATTTTTTTCAATAACAATGCACATAGTCAAAAGAAAAATCCAAATAATGTAAAAGGATTTCAAGCTGGAGTTCCCATCGTGGCGCAGTGGAAACGAATCTGACTAGTATCCATGAGGTTGCAGGTTCGATCCCTGGCCTCGCTCAATGGGTTAAGGATCTGGCGTTGCCATAAGCTGTGGTGTGGGTCAAAGACGAGGCTTGGATCCTGCATTGCTGTGGCTGTGACATAGGCTGGCAGCTACAGCTCCTATTTGACCCCTACCCTAGGAACTTGCATATGTCATGGGTGCGGCCCTAAAAAAAAAAGGATTTCAAGCGAGAAGCAAGCCCTCCTCCACAGAGACAGCCTGTTAAACTGATTTTCTGTGTGTATCCTTTCAGAAATATCCACTTTCACACCTAAGGGAGCGTGTTTGAAGTACTGCACCTCGCTGAATTCTGGAAATTATTCCATATCGACATGCACCACCTCATTCTCCTTCACAGCTGCCTAACATTCCTCAATGTCTGGACCATGATTTATGTAAGCAGAAGCCATCACGGTGGGCATCATAGGCTTTTCCAATCTTCTGCCAGTGCAATCAGTGTTATGGTGATCATCCTGTACTGGCATCTGCACACATACATACATCTGTACGCTTGCTTTTTAGATGTGCCATTGTAAAAAGTGACACAGAGATACGCTATATGTGTTGTTAGCTTTCATAGAGATTGCTAAATTGCCCAATACAGAGGTACCGATTTACACTCCCACCTGTGATTATTGGAAATGCCTGTTTTCCCATAACCTTGCCAATATGGTATATTATCAATATCTCTTATCTTTGCCAATCTGGTGAAAAATGGCATCTGGTTTTCTGTGAAATTGGAGTTCTTTAATTATGAATGAGATTTTTTTTTTTTCCTGTTTGGAGTGGCATCATTTTAGATTCCAGAATCCAGCCAGAAGGTTTAACCCTCTAAGAAATAGTCTTGCAGGGTCCCTGCAGGGCCTCTCAGGACAGAAGCAATGCCTGTGCTTGAGCGGCAGTCTCTTGACTTCCTGAGGGGCCCACCGGTAGTGGGAGGACCCCCTCAAGTAACCAGCATCATGGTTTTTCCTCCTTTCTTTTGGTAACATATTGCCTGGGATGCTGTTAGGCTGCCTTTCATGTGCAGATGCCTAGAAAGCTTTAGAGCAAGGCCAGGCTCTTTCTCCTCTCCTGCCCATGCCCCTGGAGGGAGCCTCTACTTGCTCATCTTTGCTCATTAGTTTGTTAAAGACTTGTGAAGCTATGCTTGGATCTGGGGTTGTATGGGAGCAGGAAATCAATCCACTTGCTCATCGATGTTTAAACTGTAGGGGAAAGAAGGGAGTTCCTGTTGTGGCTCAGTGGTAACAGGCCTGACTAGTATCCATGAGGATGCAGGTTCAATCCCTGGCCCCCTGCTCAGTGGGTTAAGGATTTGGTGTTGCTCGAGCAATGGTGTAGGTCGCAGACACAGCTCAGATCCTGTATTGCTATGGCTGTGGTGTAGACCGGCAGCTGTAGCTCCGATTCGACCCCTGTCCTGGTAACTTCCATATGCTACAGATGCAGCCCTAAAAAGCAAAAAAAAAAAAAAAAAAAAAAAAAAAGCAGGGGAAGAGAAAGAAGAGTAAACAAGTCATTATAGCATAGTGTGACAAGTGCTATGATAGGACAAGGACACCATACAAGACACAAAACCATCTGGGCAGGCCCAGGAAGGCTTCCTGAAGGGAGTGGCATTGAAGCTGAAAGTATAAGAAGGAGTTTCCAGCCAGGAGAAGAAGGAGGTGGTGATGTCCTAGAAGAAACCACAAGTTCTTCATGGTAGGGTGGCTGTGCACACCAGGGAGTGGAGGGATTTCAGGCCCAAATCTGAAGGGCTTCACAAGTCGGGCTAAGGATGCTGGATGTTATCCCATGGACCCCAGGAGTCATTGGGGAGTTTTTGGTGGCCTGGTCATACCTGAGGCTGGCCTGGCTTACTTGAGTGGGAGCACTGGCTCGGAACCAATGCTGAACCAGGAATCAGCCTCAGGCATCCCCAGGGCTTGACCCGCTCTGCATGCCTGCCCCAGATTCTGATACAAACCCCTCAGATCTCCACCACCACAAAGCTGGAAAAAGCTGCATCCTGGGATGTCCCCCAAGACACCAGAGCTCTAAAGTGATTCCAGGAAAAGGTCAGCAATGGACTATGGGGTCACTGGGTCAGCACCCAGACTAGTGATGTGAATGATGAGAGCTTAGGCGTCTGAGTCCTGCTCCTGGCTTTGCTGCTGATCCTGTACAAAGCATCACCAAAGCGTCCCTCCTTGATCACCCGTGAGGCATTCCCATTCCTTAAGGACAATATGAGCTGTATCCACAAAGTGCTATTAGCTTCATAGAAGAGGCCCTTTTGGTCCCTTTTTCCAACAGTGGCAGCCACCATGCTTTGCCATATACAGAGCACAGGAATCCAGGGAGAAGGACAAACGTGCTTTGACCATGATTTTGGCAATCCTCATTTATTGCCGTCCATGCTCATAAAATACAGCACTTAATCGTCTTGGCAATTGGGGTAACCAATTTGAAAAATAATTACTGCCTTCTTGGAGATTACTTTGCCTTCTAATTAAAACCTCCAGACTGGGATATTAAAGGTGCATTGTCAATACAGCATCCCGGATGCACCCAGCTAACCTCATTCGAGAAGGCAAAATTAATTAGTTTGTGTTTTAACACCCAGCTGTTATCCTAAGGAAAGAAATCGTCTCCAAGTCAGCCACGCACACAGTCTCTAAATTGGCCAGGGCGACTGAGGAGATATAAAGGAAATGAAGAGTGATTTGTTCCTGCATAACTCAGTCAGCTTCTAGTACAAGCTGCTCATTAAACGGTGCCCCTGTGTCCCTGTCAGACATCACTCAGGAGTTCTTGTTTACCCAGAGCTCCCTCCCTGCCACCGAGCTCTCAATTCACTCTGGAGCCTGTACTTGATGTTAACACCTTTCCCAGTGAGTGATTCCGGGCAGCGAATCTGAGAGGATGGACGTTTCTATTCCTGTCCCGGCCAGCCAGAGTCACGAAGCTGCGTGCACTGCTAGCTTCCCCCCACCCTCTCCTTTTCTACTTCCCATTTTTCACTTCCATTTGAGTCAAACATTTGCTGAGCACCTTGGAAGCCAGGATAATCAATTCCAGTTTATGCTACAATAACAACCCCCAAAACCCTCATGGTTTAGCACAACAGAAGTTTATTTCTCATCCTCACAAAGTGTGACGTAGGTTGACGGGGGCTCTCTTCCAACCAGTGCTTCAAGGATTTAGGATTCTTCCATCTCTGGCTGACACCATCCTGACAGGAGGCATTGAGTTTCTCTGAGGCAAGAGAAGAGAACTCTCCTAAGGAATAGTTGGGCCAGTGGGTACCATTTCTAGTTGCAGCCTATTGGCCAGAAGTGGTCACATGACCCCAGCACTATTACAAGGGGTGCTGGAAGAAGTAGGTGAACCCATGGAGGATCTGCTGAGCAATGCTGTCTCGGTGTCTTGGGCTGCACCACACACTGAGCCAGGTGCCCTTGAACCCCCCATGAAGGAGTATAAGGCACGGCCCCCATTCTCGGGGAGATCACAGTATAGTTTCCAGCGGGAGTCCAACCCATACAGCAATGAAGGATCCGCCTGGGTTGATAAGCGCAACAGGAGCCATGGAAACAAAGCTCATGATAATGAGGGGGAATGACTAACTCAGTTTGAGCTGAGGAGAAGAGGGTGGAACAAAGGGAGCATTTCCAGGAAGACGTGATTCATGTACTTAGTTTGGGGGGAAAAAAGAGAGTTCACCAAGGGGACAGGTGGGGGAAGGGCACATCTATGCAGAGGGTACAGCACGTATCTGTGTAACCTCAGACCTACATATGAGCTACTTGGATGTGTCCCTCCTGATTCAATTCTCCCTGCCCCTCTCTGGGCAGAGCACTGAGGGCCTGAAAAGAAATTCCCTTCTGAAAGCCCTACCCTGCTAAGGCCTTGCTATCAGAAAATAAACAAACAGCAAATCCCTAATATGGCATGTGGCCGGTGTTAGGGCTTGAATTCACTCAGGGAGTGAACAGGCAGTGAGATGCTCTCATGTGGACACAGTGCCCATGTCTCACATGTCCCTGGATGGTATCAACAGCGGCTGCGGCCAGCTCATTCCTGGCCCCAACCCCCTCCCCCAGAATCACCATAGAGTGAATAAAGCCCAAGAACCATGAGTGGGGAGGCTGCATTTTATCCAAGCTCTTTCTCACCAGCTACACGAAAAGTTTGCCTCTTCTCAGGCAAGTGACTCTGGATTCCCACTTTTTCTACAATTCCATAAATTGAGAGAGGAGAACAAGTTCAATCCCAGAGACCTGTGGATTACCCACAGGTGTGGTGTCTTGACTCACCCAACAAACACTCTCACATGATTTTGTATTATTTTTCCTTAAAATTAGTTGCCAACATTTAAAAATTTGGACAATTTGCATTAAAATCCAGATTTCTGATACCTTTGGAAAAAAATCAGAAAATTTGCCTCCGCCATATAGGACTACAATAAAACTGTCTACCCCTTTATTTATTTATTTATTTACTTATTTTTGTCTTTTTGCCATTTCTTGGGCCACTCCCACAGCATATGGAGGTTCCCAGGCTAGGGGTCGAATCGGAGCTATAGCTGCCAGCCTATGCCAGAACCACAGCAACGCGAGATCAAGGCCACGTCTGCAACCTACACCACAGCTCACGGCAATGTCGGATCCTTAACCCACTGAGCAAGGCCATGGATTGAACCCACAACCTCATGGTTCTTAGTCAGATTCTTTAACCACTGAGCCATGACAGGAACGCCTGTCTATCCCTTTAGATGCCACAGTCCCCACCACTCCCTACTGCCTTGGCAACACTTGAGGCTGGAGTCAGTTTTCCTTATATGCATATCCCAACTCTCATTCCCTTAGTTATATCACCTGCCAGGCTGCTGAGCTAGATGAGTTCTCCAGGTCCACCTGCCTTAAAAAATCAATGACTATACCTTATGCTTACCCCCCTCCTCCCTTCCTCTAAATAAGTTTCATTCTTAGGTTCTTTTAGAAGAACCACCTAACAGTTGAAACAGGGCCTCTTAGCCTTGGCTGCACATTTGAATTACCGGAGGAGGTTTTAAAAATCCCAATGCCCAGGCTGCCCCTGGACTGGAGGTGGGACCCAGGATCCGTCCTCTTAAAGCTCCAGGTGATTCCAGTGTGCAGCCTAGGTTGGAGAACCATTGAATGAAAGCTGAAAGTGCAATTGACTAGCTCAGGAGGAGGTGAGCCTCCCTTATGAGAGGTGGTTAAGCCAAGGTAGATGAGTGGCATTTGGCAAGGATCAGCTGGACTCTTCTGCTCCATGCATCCTTCCTGCTTTCTCCCCCCAGGGTCCTCCCAAGCTCAGTTCAGCCCCATGAGCATGTAGAGTATTAAGGTGGTCTAAGGAGAGGTTTCTTCCCTAAGAAGCCCCAGCCTCAGCTTCAAGCATCCCCCAGAGCCAGCATCATGCCTCCTATGTATTAGCTGGGATGAAATTTCTCAACTGTGCAGGGCAGAAATCACGAAGCTCTGCAGTATTGCAGTATGTCCACCAACTCCTTTTCCTCTTTTTTTTCTTTTTCTTTTTTTGATTGTTTTTTCAGTGTCTGAAGACTGTTGGGGTTTTTTTGGGTTTTTTGTTTCATTGGTTTTTTTGCTTTTAGGGCTATGCCCGCGGCATATGGAAATCTTGAAGGCTAGGGGTCGAATCAGAGCTGCAGCTGCCAGCCACAGCCACAGCAACGCCAGATCCAAGCTATGTCTGTGACCTACACCACAGCTTACAGCAATGCCAGATCCTTAAGCAATTGAGCGAGGCCAGGTATCGAACCCATATCTTCATGGATACTCATCCGGATTCGTTTCTGCTGCACCACAACAGAAACTCCTGAAGCCGTTTTTCTGTTCTCTGCTTTTGCATCCTCCGCCTGTTCCGGTCTGGAAAATTCAGCTGCAGAGAAGTTTCTCAGCTCAGACAGGATGAAATCGGAGGAGGTGCAAGGAAAAGCGTCCTCAATTAACTGGCTTATAAAACAACACGCTTGTGAAAGGAGGCCACCTGCAGTGCCCCAAAGGATGACATTCACCCTGATTCTGGCCATCAGGGACCACAGCCCCCATCATCAATGTTAGGAGGAAATTCAGTTCGCCCTGGCCTGACAGACAGGTTGGGGTGGGAGGGATCCTTTAAATAAGTTTTATGATATCAAATATTATATGATTCACTGAGATGATATGGGTAATTAGGAATCTATAACTTTTCTGATGCAAAAGCTAATGCCCCCTTTAAAAAATAAAAGATTTAAGGTTGACATTCTAAAACGTTTTGGGGTTCCTTTGTTGGAGCTGCAGAAAGAACCTCTTGCAAAAGGAAGAGCATAACTGGGCTTCCAGAAAACCTGCCCCCTAAACTTTGAGCTAGATGCACTGTGAATAATGTAAAACAGTTGTAACTTTCAGCAATATGTAAGTGCTCTGCCTGACATGCTTTTACTTTCTGACATAAATTAATTGACAGGTGCAACTTTGTAGTCGCTGGCATTGCTATGCTGGCGTGCCATGGGGCCTGTGCTGCAGGTAGAGAGTGGGTGTTTTTCACAATGGCAAGCGGGAGCGCGTGGAATGGGTACCCGTGGAATGTGTTTGAGTGCAGAAAAACGTGGACAGCTCCTGGTGTAGACACAATTGTAAAGAGATTGTGCTGAGGAAATACATCTTTCCACCAAGAGTACACATTGCATTTAAAGGGATTCAGCATTGGGTAAGTGGAAGGCTTTACTAGAAATAAAGGTTGGCCTACACGTCCCAGTGAGTTCTAAATCCTAGCAGGAGAAAAACCATGATGGAAAACAAAAATGATGGCAAATAGGGTGGCTGTTTTCCCACTTAGGGAGACCCTTCTAGATTGTGTTAGGACTTAGCGGCCGTGTTGGCAATCCCTGGGTCTGTGCCCCATCATTGCATAAATATAAAAACTGGGTCTAGCAGGGAGCAGCGACTGGCTCAAAGGCACACAGGTGGTTGCTGACGGAACTGTCACTGAAACCCCCTCTCCACTTCTGCTGCTTAGTCTGATGGCTTTTTCCTCACTGCTTTCTTGGTTAAGGTAAACCAAGGCCCTCTATTGGCAGAGGTAGCTCAGCGCCTCACTCAACACTGGAAGCCCTTAGCTTAACGCTCTTCTCTTTCCACCTGCCGTGTCTCCCTTCATACCTCTGTTCAGAACCCAGCCTCTCAGGACAGGCCACAGCCCACTGTCCCTTCAGCTCTCCAGGGGAGCCACATGCTATCAGAGACAGACAACCTGCATCAGAGGGTGGAGGGCCTGTGGGCAGGGATGGGAAGGTAATCTGACCATGCTCAGGAGGCAAAGAAGTCAACCCCTGCCCGAGTCAGGTGTGGTAATTGGTGGTGGGCACTGTGCAAGGGGCGGTCCTTTATCAGGGGCAGCCAACTACAGCCAGAGCACCAAGCCTGTATGTGTTGTCTGTAGCTCTTCTGTACTACCATGGCAGAGGCCAGGCATATAGCCACAGAGCCAACAATTGTTGCCACCTGACCCTTTTACAGAAAAAGTTCGCCAGACCCTCCTTTAGATTTTTTTATTCTCATTTTTTTAATTAAAGTATTAGTTGGTTTACAACATCATGCCAATTTCTGCTGTACAGCAAAGTGACCCAGTCATACATAGAGACACATTCCTTTTCTCATATTAGCTTCTATTATGTTCTATCTCAAGTGGCTGGATATAGTTCCCTGTGCTATACAGTAGGACCTCATTGCTTATCCATTCTAAATGTAATAGTTTGCATCTACTAACCCCAAACTCCCAGTCCATCCCACTCCCTTGCCCTCCCCCATGGCAACCACAAGTCTGTTCTCTAGGTTTGTGAATCTACTTCTGTTTTGTCAATAATTTCGTTTGTGCTTTAGATTTCAACAGGCCTGAGCTCAAGTCAATTTCTGGCCTTTCTATCTAGGTGACCTTGGGCAAGCCACTTTCACCTTTGAGGTTCATTTCTCCATCTGTACCTACTCACAGGCTTGTCTTGTGTCCATAAAATCACCTATAGGAAAGCACGCAGTGTGAGGAGCAGTTCTGTTACTTAATAAATAGTGGCTGTCAGTCCTTTTTGAAGGGAACTGAGAATTAGTCACTTGATTGGTCTCTACAGTTCCTGGGGTGGCAGGAGGCAGACTGTGGAACAGAAGAAAAATTTTCTTCTCCTGGAAAGGATAATTCACACACTCATGTCTCTTTTTCTGTTTCTTTTTTCACTTTTTTTTCCCCCAGATACTGGCTGACTAACAAAGTTCACATCAAAAGACCCACCACTGGCCTCTTGATGTACACGCTGGCCACACGCTTCTGCAACCAGATCTACCTCTACGGCTTCTGGCCCTTTCCATTAGATCAGAACCAGAACCCCGTCAAGTACCACTACTACGACAGCCTCAAGTATGGCTACACCTCCCAGGCCAGCCCCCACACCATGCCCTTGGAGTTCAAGGCCCTGAAGAGCCTGCATGATCAGGGGGCTCTGAAACTGACTGTTGGCCGGTGCGATGGGGCCACGTAAGATGGGCACCCCGTGGCACTCAGTGGCTCACATTTCCTGCCAGCTATACCACAGGCAGATGGGAGTCGGGGCAGCACAAACTCTAGAACAAGCAGGCTAGTGGTTTTCTTTGTTCAAGTGTAAAACAGTGACCAGAATATATATATCTATACGTGCATATATATATTGACCTGAGTATTTATAACTGTGTGGTGTTCATCTAGCATTAGGCAGATAAGCCACAGGAAGAAGGTGTGGAGAACCCACCTGGACCTGACTAAGACTCGGTCCATCTTTGGGGGCAGAAGGACTCGACATGAAAAGAAGCCAGTCCCCTGACTTTGGATGACATCTTGCCTCCCGGGTTGGAGGGATCCTTGGGTTCATGGGTGACTGGAGAGCCCCCTGTTGGCAGCTACCCTGAGCATCTGAGAAATGTGGATTCTGGGTGAGCTAAGACCCAGAGGGAACAACTTGACCCAAGTCTAAAATGGTGCTGTTCCCAGAGAAGAGGGAGATTGGAAAGTTCCGCCCAGCAAAGGAGCACGGGGTCACCAAGGAGCAGAGGCCACGTTGGACCTGAGGACCTTGTTCCATGAACTTAGAGTGGAATCGCCCATGGGACAAACCACAGTTGGTCCCATCTGTCCCAGACCAGCCTCCGCAGCTCTGGAGAGAAGGTTGGAGGAGACACGATGGACAGGTCATATTCTGACTTCAAAAGAACCCCCTAGAACCTGGGACAGAGCAGGCAGATGACACTAAAGAGCTTCGGTGTTCTAAAACATGTTTTTGAAAAATCACAACTTCCTGCTAAAAGTTGGCGCTCCAGCCCAGAATAAGGCAAAAGAGTGTCCAAAATACGGTGGTTGTTCTTTAAAGCAACTTGAGTTCATCAAGGAGTAAGGGACCCTGAGCTTTCATCCTCAGGGTTAGCCTCCTCCCTGTCCTGTTGGAAAGTCACGTGAGGGACTGTACTGTTCCCTTCTGTCACCAGGGAAGCCACCGCCAACACTTGAAAGGGCACCTGAAGGGTAAATGTCATCCTGTTAAAATATATATGATTGCCTTTCTAAGGGCCTCCAGGGCCCCGGAGTGTGAGGCTGGAAGAATGTTAAGGGTCCAGCTCCATTTCTCTGCAGCCACTGTGTTTGCTTTCTGCATCGTGCACTCTGTGAGGCCTCTGCAGCCAGCCTGCTGTGTCAATGTCACTTCCTTGTCACTCCTGATGGTCCCACTAGCCAGCACTGAGCTCCAACACAGGCTTTCAGCTCTGCAGGAAGAGGTTCCAGCATCTGTGTCCACCTCTCTCTTTCCACGGAGACAGTCATTTGAGAATCTGGCAAAATCCATCTCCCCTCTATTAAGATTTATAGAGTTAAGACTTTCTTTGAACCCAAAGCCAAAAGTAGTATCCAAATACTGGACATAATCTCCCCAGGGAAACCCGGGCTCAGTGCCAATGACTTAGGGGCTGGAATCCCAGGTCACATGTAGACAAGCATTAGCCAGCTTGATTTGCTGGATTTATTTCCCTCACCTGATAAATAACAGTGTTTTAAAATATATTTGAAAGATAAGTTAAAAACCATTATCTTGAAGGTGAAGGGAGTTAAGAAAAGTAATCAAGATCTGCTCCCAAGCATACTAGACTGGACATCATTAATCAAAGGCAATTCAGAGCAGGACATTTGCTCTAAATTAATGCCTGACAGAAAGCCAGTGGAGGCGGTGGAAGGATGCTTAGAACCTCATCACCCCACATGCAGATACTCCAGCTCCAAACTACGATCACAATTCTACGTCTCTTTGTTTCTTCCCTGTTGCTGTTCTTCTTCTTGAAATCAGAGATTTGGGATTTGCATTATAAAATGAATATTTAAAAAGCAACAGCCCTAACAGCCTCTGTAGGAACAGAGGAGTGTGGACTTCTCACAAAAAGTAGAAATAATTAGTATCATCTTTTACACTTCTCCAGGGCCTTTCATCTTGAGGATTTCAAAGGCCCCGGAAGACATGTAATTTCTGAAGCTTGCAATGCCCTGGGGAACAGGCAGAATTGCCAGCAGGGCCTCAATGGATTAGCCAAAGCCTTGGATTCCAGAAAGTTCCAGTGCTGAGTGCAGAGAGGAGCCTGGGGTCAGGTCTGGGGTTGGCGCTGTGCCTCCATGTTCCTGCCAATACCCCTAATGCAGGGCAGTCAAAGGGCCAGGGCTCTTTGGAAAACATGGTTTTCTTTCTGTCTCTTCTTGGTCTTGGTTCCTTAAGCTGAAACTGATGGAGCTGAAGGGAAATGAACTCTTGCCACCTGCCTCTGGGTTCTCTCCAGAGAACAGCGAGAGACCAGAACAAGCCACATGTCACCGTCCCTGACCTGCAGGTCCTCTGCTGTCAAAACACCTTGGCTGTGATGGCAGGAGCTCTGGGGCCTTAGCTTCCCCTCCCTGCTTGCCCTTCTCCATCCAGGCACGCACAATCAGGAGGCAGTCTGACCTTGCCTCTGTTTAGAGCTCCATTTGACCAAGGTTCCACTGAAGCCTCTGGCGCAGCCCAGCTAGCCTGGGGTGACCCCCCAGGAGTACCTGGTACCCAGTGCCCTGGTCCACCACCTTGTAATGACAGGGGTCACAGGCCTCTGGGAGCAAGTGGTCAGCCAGCCTCCCACTGACCATCAATCTGCAGTCGCCCCACCATCACCCACCATGGAGCCCCTCAGACCCTCTCCATTCACCTCCTCTCTCCCCCTTCACTTTCTTCCTCCCATTTCTAAGGAAACACCATCCCTCCACTCACCAGTCCTCAGCTAGTCTGCCACCTCTGTTCTCTCTTTCTACCATCAGGCGCTCATTCCACCGCCCTGGCTCCTGCAGCCTCATCCCTTCCCCACCAGACCTGGGAGGGGCTCTCTGGTGCTGCTACTGCCTTCCTCCTGACCTCCTACTCCGCCTCCACGCTCCTTGGACCAGCAACTCAATTGCCACATTGAAAGCCTCATTCCCATCACCAAGCTCTCTGCACCACCTGGCTCTCTGCTGACTCTTCCTGGACACTTGCGATCCCCTTTGCACCCAGTAGGCCATGTTCTCATGGCTTTTCTCCTCTTTCCCCAATGCCCCATCATTGTTTATTTATGTATTTATTTATTTATGTATTTATGATTTATTTATTGACACTCTTACCTTAATCTAAAAAGTAACCACCGTAGATCTGACTATTATTTCCCTCTCTCTGCCTAGCCCTACACATAAACCTTTCCCACCTTGGCATCCTCTCTCCCACCCCCTTGCATCACCTCCCTACACACTCCATCTGCAACCTCCCACCTTCCTGGGAGCCACCCTCCTCTTCCTGCAGCCCAGCCCCTGTCCCAAGTTCCAGGCTCGGATCGCATACTGCACATTGGTGGTTTACCCCATCTGCTCCCGCAGCGCCATAAATGCAACACTTCTGAAGCCAAGTTTATCATCTCTCTGCTCTCCTTCCTCCACAACCCCTCCTTTCCCTGTTGCAAGACCCCTGATCCTCTCAACCATCCAATGCTGAGACCCTTAAGTCATCCTTGCTGTTCCTTCCCTGCTGCCCTACCCTTGCCTTCTGGTCACTCGCAAAATTTCAGCAGCAGTGTCCTCTGCCAGGTTTCCTCTGGGCATGCTTGCAGGTTCTCCAGTCCATCCTGAACATTTATAGAGATTTCTTCATCTCCACCCAGTCACAAACTTTTAAAATACCATGCAAGTCTCATATTACAGACCATCAAATAAAGCCCTACCCTTTCTTTACACCCTGCATCAGTCCATCTAGAATAGCTGTCATTCCTGGAAGGGGGTGCCCGGTTTTCCTGTCTCTGTGCCTTTGGTCCTGCTGCTCTCATCCCCTGGGACACTCTCTTCTGTTTCCTTCAAGGCCCACACAGAAACCACATCTTTCATGAAGCGCCCCTGATCTACCAACCGATGGGGATCTCTCCCTCCGCTGAACCACCGTAGCACTTTATTTGTACCTTTCTCATGGCACTTACCATATTCTGCCTTGTATTATAGTTATTGTGCACTTGTCCTATGACTTCTTAGATTGTAAGCTCGCCAAGGGCAGGGACCGTGTTTTATTCATCTGTGTCCATCACAGCACCAGGGGTGGTGCGTAGCACACAGCAGTTGCTCAATAAATGTTTGTTGGATTAAATCTTTGATGCCTCTCAGGGCTGTGTAATTAAGGAAGCCGTTTTGCATCCATAATGTCACAAGAACCTCCAAAAAATCATGTGAGTTGGGAAGACAGAAATCATTATGTTCATTGTATAGATCATAAAACTAAAGCAAAAATCACATGAAGCCACATAGCTCACCAGAAGAATTTGCATCTAGGTCTTCTTATCCCCACTCCAGGTATTTTTCTATTAAGCTTTGTGGTTGGGTCACTTACACTGGCCCTAAGCTCCATCCTGGCTGCCACAGATCTGGACATCACCTTCACAAAGTCAGGCGAAGGTCAATGTGAACCTGAGCTCGTGTGCCCATCACCACAGGCAAAATCTTGCTCCTTTTTGGAGCAGACAAAAGCCATTCAGGTTTTACCAGGCCCAGGGGGTGGAGCTGTGGGACCTCATAAATCATTCCCACTGCTGTTGTCATGGGATAGAAATCATCCGTCCAGATGGCAAAGAGACTACCAGCTCCAAGGGGCTGCTGTTTGATAAATCTCTTCATGCCTAATTAAGGCTCCCCTTCCAGAATGAATAGAACAGGAACAGGAATGGATGATGCCAGTCAGATGGGACTCCAGACGTGCCTCCTGCCTCATGAATGTCCTTAATAGCATCCCCAATGACACTGACAGCCTGCCCCAGCCGGCCTGTCTCTCACCAGCACTGCTGGATGTCCTCATCTCTTTCCATCCCTATCCCCATCCTTTTCTTCCCCCCACCCTGAGGCTCTTACCCTTGGCACACACGCAAATCAAGGTGAGCCCGAATAGCCAAGTTGTAGCTTTTCCTGAGGACCTGAGCCCTGGACTGTAGCAATGAAAGGAGGTGGCAAGAGGGGAGGAGGTATGGGGCATCTATGCTACAGAACGGGGGGCTATTCTGGTGATGGGCCATCCCCAGCAGTGGGAGGTTTCCATAGTTACTGCAGAACAATGTAAACACTGTAGAAGCAGTGTTTTTCTCACCTTTAGGCTTCATGATGAGGGTAGGAGTCATTTCCATCCCTAGTGCACTGAAATCTCCACCTCCAGGCCGTCAGGGTGTCTAGAATCACCCTAGCTGTCTATAGCCAAAGCCCAACAGAATCACCCAGCAAGGACACTAAAGGTCCTTTGTGGCCTTTCTCAGTCTTCCTCGTCACTTTCTCAGCCATCCCACTTCCTCCTAGACCCTGGGGAGGAAAATAAGGCTCTAAAGGAGGTCTCAAGAATTGTGCCAAGAAAACCCCAAATGCCCCAGACATGACAGTGTGTTCAAATATTAAAGACACTTTTCCAAAACTGACCCAGCACCAGCTAGCAGCAGCCAGTCTTTGGGGGAAGAAAGAGACTATGAAGAGCCGACAGCCAGGCAGTGGGGAGACCACCCTGTGGCCCATGTGGCCCCTACCAGGGCAGGGTCAGCCAAGAGTAGTGCAGACTCCAGAGCTGAACACTGCGGTGAGTCAAGGTGGGGTTGGGGCTGCAAAACACCACTTTGATTTAGTTCAAGGTGCCCTCATTTTCTAGAATGAGGTTGTCCCAACGGAGCTGCTGGACAGAGTCTGCAAAGGGATGGCTGACTCAGTGCCTAAGGGAAGCTTGGTGTTGCAAAGAAGACCACTCTTCTTTCCTTTAGCTGTTTTGCTCAAGGAAAGCCAAGACTGCACTCTTCCATCCCAGTCTCCGGGGATCGGCACAAATGTAACTCAGTGGAACAATAGCTGTGGCAGTTTCTCAATCTGAGCTGGATACCTGATGATCCAGAAGCTGGAAGCTCAAGAGCCTGGGGGGGTGGGGGGTCATAGATGAGCCACTTGACACTGGTGCCTTCTCAGCCATAAGATGGAGAAGATACGTGCCTACCTCCTTCCTGGAGTTATGGGAAAATGCAAATAAAGAATGGGATTGAGAGAGAAGTGGGTGGAGGAAAGTGGGTACAAATGAAGTGCATGCAGCTGTGAGGTTCAAGATTCTGCTGATGTAATTTCTCTGCTTAAACCTGCCAGTGGCTTTCCTTCTTCCTTGGAGAAAGTTTGAATCATCTTACCGTGCTTATGAGGTCTTAAGCCCTCCTCCCCTCTGGCTCACTACATTCCAACCACACAGGCCCTGTCTCACTCTGTTCAAACCACATAGACCTTTTTGCTTCTAGAAATTTCCAGACTCATTCTAGCCTCAGGACCTTTGTGCAGGCTGTTCCCTCTTCCTAGAAAGCTTCCTCTCCAGCTCCAAGTAGGTTGCCTCTGCCTCTTTTTATTTTTTTAATTTATTTATTTTTATTTTTTTATTGTTTATATATATATACATATATATATATATATTTTTTTTTTTTTTTTGCTTTTTTAGGGCTGCACCCACAGCATATGGAGGTTCCCAAGCTAGGGGTTGAATTGGAGCTACAGCTGCCAGCCTACACCACAGCCACACAGGATCCGAGCCACATCAGTGAACTATATACCACAGCTCACGGCAATGCCAGATCCTTAACCCACTGAGCAAGTCCAGGTATCAAATCTGCGTCTCATGGATGCTAGTCAGATTTGTTAACCACTGAGCCATGACAGGAACTCCCTGCCTTATCTTTCAAATCTCAAATTGAATGTCAATTCCGGGGTAATTGCCCCTGGTCTCACTCAGCCAATCACTCTCTATTATATCTCCTATTATCCTGCAAGGCAGTCTTTATAAACAATCTGATTACCTCACTTATTTTGTGTTCTCAACTCTGAGAGAATTCATAAAAGATCCCAGTGCCCAGGCCACCCTTTGGACAAGTTTAATCAATATCTCCAGAAATCAATGGGGGCATCAGTACTTTTTTTTAAAACTCCTCCTAGTGCCCAGCCAGGATTGGGAAACACAGATATATTTGCTCCCCCCTTTTTTACTGTCTGCCTGCCCTTCTAGAATGTTCAGTTGGGAACTTGTTTTCTGTAACAATGTCCCATGCCCATGTGAGGGGGAAGTGGCCACCCTCCAGGGTTATGGTTAATGTCTTTCCCTGGGGAGCTGGCAACAGACTGCAATGTGACAACTTTCCTGGCCCTCTCAGGAGGTGCAGACCAGCTCTGAATTCTCATGATGACATTTTGTCCTTGCAGCCCCAGGTAGATGGCCAGCATTTTATCCCTTTAGTTGAGATTCTAGAGTTTTTCCAGTTCCAATTCACCTCTTCAGAGACCTTCATGACTCTTGCCCTACAAGGGAAGCTCATCCCCAGCCCCACCGTCAGAGAACTTGACCAGCTCAGCTGCATATTAGAGCCACTGGAGGAGCTCTAAAAACCAGGAGTTCCTGGACCCCACCTTCAGGGACTTTGGTGTGACTGGGGGGTGGCCTGTGCATCTCCAGAAGCTCCACAGGGTAGTGCTGAGGTGCAACCCCCACTGGAAAGTCCTGAGACAGGCCCAGTTCCCAAATCCTGGAACTCCTTCCACAGCAGCCCACCTCAGACCTCTGGTTGGAGGTCATGCTTTTATTTATTGCTTGTAAGGGTTTCCTTTCTTGATTTCAGGCCAGCAGGTTTTGTTGTTACTTCTCCTGTATCAGTCACCTCCAGGACCAGGATTGCTGTACGCTCGGCATAGGAGGAAAGGTCTGGCCGCCATAGTGCTTCCCTTTCCAAAATGCATGCTCAGTGAGGACAGGGCCCTGTCTGGTGTGTTCACCAAAGCACCTCTAGCTACTGGAACTGTGCCTGGTACAGAGAAGGCACTTAGAAAACCCCTGTTGCATGAATGACAGAATGAGCATGAGCTGTATGGGTATGTGAGTGCTTCCAAGGAAGACTTGCCCTCTGTTGACCCCCAAAGTTGGGAGGCATCCCACCTAGTGGAAAGAACCCCAGGGCCTCCTGAAGAGGAAAAGGAATTTCTCCACTTCCTCAAGTAGGCCTTGTGTGAGGTGATGTCTATCACTTTTATCGTTTACCACAGCCCTGTGTGTTTTATTGTCCCCACTTCAGAGATTAGATAACCAAGGCTCGCAGAGGTTAAAAACTAGTTCAAGATGACAAAACTCATGAGTGGAAGGTTTGATGCCAAAGCCAACACTGTTAGCACCAGCCCATCCTGCTAGCCCCTCAAGATCACTTAATTCTCTCGACCTTCTACCACGTGGTCACAAAGAGAGAACAGGACTCACCTTCATTCCATCCAGGCTCCTCATTGGCTCTACCCATTGGCAGAGCCACTATAGACTCTGAACATGCCTGTGCAAAAAATGTCTTTTTTTTTTTTTTAAGGCCACACCTGTGGCATATGGAAGTTCCCAGGCTAGGGGTCGAATCAGAGCTACAGCTGCCAGCCTATGCCAGAACCACAGCAACGTGGGATCAGAGACACATCAGTGACATACACCACAGCTCATGGCAACACCAGATTCTTAACCCACTGAGCAAGGCCAGGGATCAAACCTGCATCCTCATGTATATTAGTCAAGTTCGTTGCCACTGAGCCAAAATGAGAACTCCAAAAATGTCAATTTTTAAAATACTTCCTTGTCAATTGGTTAAGAGCTATGGTCCCTAGACCCCAATTGCCTGTGATGCAGCACTGTGGCCATGGTCAATTCAGATTAGTCAGGGCCGTTCTGAATTTTTCATCATTTCACATATCACCTCCACTCCCAACGAGAGAGCTTTTTGGACATTTGGACCCCTGAGCCACATCACATTGATGTTTTTGTGGAAGCCAAGCCTGGAGAAGTGATTTCCTTTCCTCCCTCTTGTTTTCCGTGGGCACATCCTTAGCCAAGAGAAGATGATGCAGGCAGCTCTGTGAGTATGATTGCAAATTCAATTCTGGAAACATGGAGAGGCCCCAGAAGAAGGAGCGGCATCTTGAATAATATCTGTGAGGCACCAGTGAAGGACTGGCAAGCAGGAGGGTACTCAGGCACAGAGGGAGCAGCTAAGGACTGAAAAGAGCAGATAACATTTATTGAGCACCAAACGCTTTACATGGACGAAGTCATTTAAATCTCATAGCTTCCCTTTTCAGGCAGCTATTATTATTGCCACTTCACGGATGAGGAAACTGAGGCAAAGCATTTGGTTAACTTGCCCAAGACCAAAAAGGTAGGAAGAAATTGAGCTGGGATTTGAACCCAAGTCCTTGTCTTCCAAAGAGCTTCAGAAGCTCCTAAGCCTCACTTTTGTGTGTGTGTGTGTGTATGTGTATGTGTGTGTGTCTTTTGTCTTTTGTCTTTTTAGAAACTCCCCAAGCTTCACCTTGATCAGCAGCCCTTGATCTCCTGGGGGCTGCATTATCCTTGCTGGTGAGTTATCCAGCTGGTTCCCTCACGTGCTATTCCCATACCAGTCTCATCCACCAGGGTTTCCCCACCCCCAACTGTCACCCTGAGGCCCAGCCAGTGGAAATGCTCATTAGTGCAGCTATAGTGACAGGTGCTGGCTACACGGCCTTGGGCCCTGTGGATGCAGCTGCTGCCATTTGAACTTGGCAGGGAAGACGGGCCTAGGCATTCCCCCCTGCACACACTGGACTGCTTGGCCAAGTGTCTGGGAATGAGATGGGGGGCAGCCAAACCACAGGCTGCTAGAAAAATGTGGAATTGCCTTCTGGCAGAGTCCAAGTTGGAAACAAGAAGTAAAGTCAGTGAAACAGAGAACAGAAAGGCACGAATGATGAGCAAGAAGGCCACAGATACAGGGTGGGGTTCCCTGGTGCGTCCCTGTGCACACTCCAAGATATCACCAGCTGTTCTCATCAGGACTTCTGCTCCTACAACCTGCCTCAAAATCAGGTGTTTACACTGGGCAGGGTTACAGCATAGGGGTGGCCTCTAGCCCTCCTCTGCAGCATTAGGGAAGCTGGGAGGCCTTAACCTCTCCTCCACAGGATTCTGCCTGCAGCATGGGGCGGATCCAGCCACATCACCTCCCATCTATTTCCTCATCAGTAAACCAAGAGAAAACCTCCTGGCTCAGATGCTTTTGGGATTGAACCTGATGAGACCCCTTGAATCCTTCACCCACAGAAGGGAGCTGACAGAAGCTGCCCTCTCAGGCCAAGGGGGCCAGGAGAGGTGTGGGAGGAGTTCCACTTCCATCTGGCTCGACCCGCTTCCTTGGCCTCCTCTGCAGTGAGTGGAGGGCCTGGCAGGCAGTAGGTTCCCAATAATGAAGGAATGTCTGTTGAATGAATGAATACTTCCCAGTTTCCTGAAAATATTTCTTTCCAATTGCTCACCAGACTGGCTCCCCAGGCCTCAGTTTCCATACCTGAACAAATAGGTAGGTTTCTCTACCTCCCTCTGCCCAGGAACTGCAGCAATGGTCACAGTAATGGAGCAAATAGCTTTGGGTTTTGAATACTATTTGGCACCCCTAATTTAGTGTCAGTCCCCCTCAATTCCCTCCCAGTTGCATTCAGAAGAGGCACTTTTTTCCAAATGGCTTGGTGTCTCTGCAACACCCTGAGTCCAAGTAGTCTCAGAACTGTCCATTTGTGAAGTGCCTAGCATGTGCCAGCCCCTGCATTGGGCCCTTTGCCTAGACTGTCTCCCTCTTCCATCAGCCCTCTAAAGTCAAGATTATTTATCTGAGGAGTTCCCTTCATGGCGCAGCCAAAATGAATCTGAGTAGTATCCATGAGGCTGTGGGTTTGATCCCTGGCCTCTCTCAGTGGGTCAAGACCCAATGTTGCCATGAGCTGTGCTGTGGGTTGCTGCTGTGGCTTGGATCCCACATTGCTGTTCCTGTGGTATAGGCTGGCATCTGTAGCTCTGACTGGACCCCTAGCCTGGGAACCTCCATGTGCCATGAGTGCAGCCCTAAAAAGGGAAGAAAAAAAAGAGAAAGAGAGAAAAGATTATTTCCATTTTATGGATGAGGGATGAGGGAGTCAAAGCCCATGGCTTGTCAGATGGCTGGTAATTAGCATTCCTTCTATGAATCTCTACCTCCCTATCTTCACAGCAGTTGAAGCCCATTCATTCATCCACTCGCTCATTTATTCATCTCTTCACACATTCATCTGAGAAACATCAGGGAGTTCCCACAGAGTGTCATGACACATCAACACCCTGTCCATGGTCCTGAGGGGCCCACAGTCCAGTGGTGGGAGTGGAAAGGGAGGGGGGATACATGGTACAGTGCTGTAGGGCTAACGTAGGAGGAATGAGCAGATTGTTGTTGAGAGAGTTGGGGATAGACAGCAGAAAAAAAGAGCAAGGAACTCTGTTCGCAGGAGGGTGCATCAGGTAGGATTACTCAGGTCTTGCTTCCCAGAAGAGAGGGCATTTGAATTCCTACAGTAAATGAATGTTCCCAATGCTGCTAATTGTCTAATTCACCCACATCTCCTCCTTCCTCTTCAACCTGTCTATTCTCTATGATGACCTCTACTACTCAGGGGAAGCAGAGCTTGGAAACAAGCCCTAGGGACTCAGTCCATGTACCTAGGAAGACAGCTCCCCTTTCCTCCACACACAGAGGGACCACAAAGGGAGAGGGAGTGATGGGACCCTCTGGCCCCTCCCCTCCCATGTTCCCAAAATTTGGTGACCCTCCAGCTGTGGGACAGCTGTGGGCTATAGTCCACCATCCCAGTACACAACTCCCACCACTGAGCCACTCAAAAGATGGCACCAGCAAGAACAGGTATGGAGAGGGTTCTTTGTGTGACTAACCATATCTGCTTCCAGTCATTCATTCAACTTCATGGACACTCTGAGAACCAGCAACCAACTATCCCTGATCTGAGCATTATAGAGGACACAGCCTCTGCCCCTGAGGACTCGGGTCTAATGGAATGAATATGCCCAACCAATAGCAACATGAAATGCAAGGGAACCCACCTATCCAAGCAACTGGGATTCAGATACAGTTTCACAGATATGACAGATGAGCTGGACCTTAAATGAGTGGGATTTTAATAGACGGTTAGACCCTTGACTATTTCCTCTGGAAGTTTCCACCCTCTTTGGTGGCAGCAAGGGTCAACAAGGGACAAAGAATGGATGGAGCGGCTGGCTACCACACTGCTGCCAATCCTTACTGATTCACAAAACCCACCAAAGGAATAAGCCCTGCCACCACTGGTCCAGCAACTTCTCTGGGTCTCAATGCTGCCCTAAAGGAAGGCACTTGGACCCATGAGATCCTTGATTTGTGAGTAATGTCTCTGCCATCCCAGGGGAGGAAGGATCAGCAGGTGCCCACTCAGTAGGCAGCTGAGGTCCACAGTGTCAACTTGCCTTTTCCAATCCGAGCCCATCCCTCACACCCTCATCTTGTTCCCACTGCACCTTCCTCTGAGAAGAAGATCTTGGTGTTCCACTTCTAATCACAGTATCTTTGATTGGTTTTCAGCTCTTCTCACTGTAATACCAGCCACCCATCCAGTCCTGGAGGAAATGGCACAGCATTTCCCAGGATGGGTGTTAACTACATGGGTCATTGAGGCCCAGATCTTCTCTCTCCTGGTCTTTCTCTGGGAAGATAGTTGTCTATTGCTGCTTACCAATGGGAGTCAAGTGGATAGAAAGGAGGAGCTAAGGATGAAAGTATTGGCAGCTCCATAGATCACTGAGTGGTGTGAGCAAGTCTCTGGACTTTTTCTTGCAGAGAAACCATAGCAACTGGGAGCAGGTTGGGGGCTGCTGCGGGAGTTCCTGGCTGCACCCTCTGCTCCACCTGGTCAGCAGTCAGGCATGCTCTCGGACCTCCTCACTGTGGCCATGCACTGTGGCTTCCTCCTTCTAATCTCTTTTTTCTTTCTCCTAGTCCTTACTGTATGAGACCTGCTCTCTTGATTTACTTAAAAATTTTAATTCTACCAATATAACAGGCAGAATATGTTCATATATTCATGTACACATACATGTATATGTATATATAGATATACAACTTTATGCCTTTACAAACACTCTAGTTTCTCAACCAATATATGATCAACACATTCATTACTTATCCTAATAAATGTGTATCCTCCAAAGCAATAGATTATCTGACCAAATCCACCCAAAGTTATAAAAAGTTAGAGTTAGATGTAGCCAGATACTTTAATGCATCTCCTACATTCCTAGCACAGGAATTCAAAACTACACATGAAGGATACCCAACCCAGCAACCATAAGCTTCTCTGACTATGTCCAAGATGAGAGGGTTCTGAGTCTGCTCCTTTCCTTGTCCTGAGCCACTGGCTTCACTATGCCCAGTCACCAGAGGTGGCATGTCTATTTGCCACTCCTGTGGCCTCACCTAGCCATGTCCTTCCCAAGTTTTTGTCCATGTGTTGCTGTTCTCTTTCATCTGGCCCAGAATATTGAGTGGACCCCAGAGTGACTGACCTCTGGCTCATCTTGGAGTATCTCCAAAGAAATCTCCCCTTAGGTGGCCTAGGTGGGCAAAAATAGGAATTTCCTGGCCTCACCCCTTAGGCACTCCACCCCCAGCACATCAGATGTGAGCACTGGAAGGAACTACACTCAAGCCTCAGAGGAAAATGGAAGCTCAGATGGGAGGTGCCATATGGACAATACAGAATATTGCAATTGCTTCTCTCAGCCCCATTCTGGTATGTGAAGCCATAAAAGAATCATGGCAGAGACATGTCCCTGTTACTTGATGAGGTCTCTTCATATTTGCTTCCTTCTCTTGATTGAATTTGTTGTGGAAAATAAGACAACCAACTCAGAGTTTAAAATAAGACTTTGTCAGATTTCTGGTTGTGGCTCAACAGTAACAAACCCAACTAGTATTGAACGATGCAGGTTCAATCCCTGGCCTTGCTCAGTGGGTTAAGGATTTGGGGTTGCCATGAGCTGTGGTGTAGTTTGAAGATGCAGATTGGATCCCACATTGCTATGGCCATGGTGTAAGCTGGCAGCTGCAGTTCTGATTTGACCCCTAGCCTGGGAACCTCCATATGCCACAGGAGTGGCCCCCCCCCAAAAAAAATAAAATAAGGCTTTGTCTTTACTGAAAAGCTGGAAGAAGAGGGTGAAGTAAATTCCCATAAGTAGGAGCAGATTGACTAGCACATCTCCACTGCTGATACATCAAAATTGCAGGTTTCTGTTATACTGAGGTACAACCTGAGATCCTTTCTGAGAAGTGCCTTGTGGCTGCACAGGAGGAAGGGCTCATGCTTTTCCTCAGAAGACAAATCTTATTATTTAGCCAACTCTGAAAGGGCTATTTGAATGGGGTGCAGATGACATTTATTTTAAAAAGGTCAAGAGTTTTGTCCAATAAAATATTAAAGAGATCATTTCATGGCAATTACAGGTTTTTTCCCTCCCACCACAGGTTACATAGGTGCACCTCTGTCTATTAGGCATTTCAATCATCTTTTCTCCACCTACAGTCTCATGGTCATCAGGATTAAGAAGATTATTTTTCCATTCAGGTTACATTTTTTTTTTGTCCAATTTATTTTTGCTTGAGATCATTTTGCTGTCAAGAATTACTTGTCCAGGAGTTCCTGCTGTGGTACAAGTGGACTAAGGATCCAGCATTGCCTCTGCAGCAGCACAGGTTCGATCCTCAGACCAGTGCAGTGGGCTAAAGATCTGACATTGCCACAGCTGTGGCATAAGCTGTGGCTGTGGATTTGATTCAATCCCTGGCCCAGGAACCTCCATATGCTGTGGGTGCAGCCAAAAAAAGGAAAAAAAAAAGAATTCCTTGTCCAGTGGCAGGGAAAAATAAATAATTTAAAATTTCTTTTTTTTTTTTTTTTTTTTTTTTTTTGCTTTTTTACGGTTGCACCCACTGCATATGGAAGTTCCCAGGCTAGGGACTGATTCAGAGCTGCAGCTGCCAGCCACAGCCACAGCAACATGGGATCTGAGCAGCATCTGTGACCTATACCACAGCTCATGGCAATGCTGACCCTTAACCCACTGAGCAAGGCCAGGGATCAAACCCACATCCTCATGGATACTAGTCAGGTTTGTTTCCTCTGAGCCAAAACAAGAACTCCCAAAAATTTCACTTCTTATATAGATGACTGTGATTTCCCATCCTTTCTTCCTTAAGCTCACCTGGTTAATCCTGAGCCAAGTTTTCCCAATTCTCAATGTCAATTGTTACAATTCGAGCCTCCAGAGTCTATCTTTCAGATTTGTAAATGTTCCTCTTTTTTTAGGAAAACATAAGAGAATTCATTCTCACCAATCCTTCTATACTTTTAAAACTCAGATATGTTAGTAAGATTCAGCCAGGAAAACAGAAACCTCTGTAGGTATTTCAAACAGGAAGGGGTTTAATGCAGGGAATAGGTTTATGATACTACTGGATAAACCGAGAAGATAAAGTCAGGGAAAGCCACAACTAACTTTCAGGAATTGAGAAAGTACAAACCCCCAGAAAGTACCACTGGTGATCTATGCTGCCCATTGCCCCCGACTGGGTCCACTTTAGGTGGAGGTCGCAGGAGCCACTGGAAAATCTTGTGTCTACTGTCTCGTGAATTTGATGTGACTGTGCAGGTGCAATAGTGACTTCTGTTTTAATTTTCTGCTTCTAAGTCACATCACAATGCTCCCCATTGGTGGAATCCACATCAGAATCCTGCTTATAAGTGATGCTGGGAAATGTAGTTCCCAGAATTCCAACCCACCAATACAGCAGAGGTTTTATAAGGGAGTAGGGACAAATGTTAGTTTCCCACATCTAATACACTGAGTGTGCACATTTTTCCAAGCTCTGTATTAATGTAGATGGATGTACAGATAGAGACAGATTCCACATTTCCACATGAAGAAAAGGAATTCAGGCTTGTTGGGTAATTTGTCCAAGGACATACAACCAAAAGTGATCATTGGTCTCACTTCTTAGCCTATGCTTTTTCTACAACATTCTCCTCTATCCTTTAATGTTTAGAACACAAACTTGTATAATCTATACTGTCCTTCCTGCAGCGCATCCCCAGAAGCATGCCAGGAACAAATTTCTCCCACTCCAAGGAGTCAGTTTAGGTGTCCTTATTTCATAGCATTTCCATGTAGTTTTGTCTGCCCCTCTCCAGTGGTATTCTGCCTCACATGGTCCTGCTGCTGGATGTCCATGTCTCCTCTACCAGTTTCAACTGATCCTTAGTTGTCTGGGGTTTGCTCACTTTCAACTTGATGTTGTTAACTTCTAAGCTGGTACACGGAGGAGTCTCAGCAAGCCTCCACTGCAGCTTCCAAGGTGCCTCTTCAGAAGGTCTCTGGTGGCCTCTGAAGGTCTGCTAGTTCAACCTTTCAGGAAATATTATAGACTTTCTTAGGACTGCTGTCAACTGCATAGACTATTCAGGTGCAACTCAGCTTTCTTCTGATCTTTTTCAGGTACTATGGAAGTCTCCTGCCACCCTCTAATGAGAGTTAAACTAGATAGAGAAGAGGAGTTGAGAAGGAAAGCAGTAGCAGCTCCATAAATTGCTGAGATGGGTTAGCATGGCCTTATACCTTTTTCTTCTGCCCTAGAAAGAAAAGGAACTTTTTTGGCTATGAGGAGCAGACTCTCAGCACCTAACGATGTCATCAGTCAGGATCCTATTAAGGAGACCATAATCTCCACTTTCCATCTTCAACAAGGGCATTATTCTTACTCTGTATATAGATATGAAGGATGTATAGTCCTAAATCAGAGGCCCTTCACTTTCAAGAGGATAAGATGAATGGCAGGAATAAATGCAGCATGGTAAATAATAGAGTACTTAAAAATTTGCTTTCTCAGTTAAAAAGAACGAGAAAAAAACTAAAAACTAACTAACTTTCCTGAATCATATCTGGAGGTGGGGGGTAGAAGGCAGAGAAAAGCCCATTCTACAAAGTGCTACCTTTTCAAAAATCTTTAAAGTAATAAATTGACAGATGAAAAGGTGTTGGAAGAAGCAAGGTGAAATCAAGATATAGAGGCATATAGATAAGTGGTGGTGTTTTACTGATGCTCATAACCCCACCCAGCAACATAGATGTCAACAGAGATCGTCCCTGTCTTCATTCCCAAAGGGAGACACCAGAACCTGTCTATATCAGATGGTAACTCTGAACTCAGCCTATTTAAAAAAGAGCATACACAAGGAGAAGGGATTAGCCTTTCTCTTGAACTGGGGCACAAAGAAGAGCCCTGTCTGCCTTTTATTCAGGCAGTGTCTTTGCCAATCCTGAGAGGGAATCTGAGAACAATGTGACTTCCATTAGGCAATTGCAATGAGGTTTCCCAGGGAAACATTAAGTCATAAGCTAGATTCCAACCAAACTTTTCCTCCTACATGTACTAGAGGCAGGAAACTGCCTTCGATGATGTAGAGGACACTGTTCTAGCTCTGTAATTCTAGCCTCTGTTTCCTATTCATGACAGCAGGTGAGTGCCATCAGAGCTCAACTGAGAAGGGCCATAGCATTGCGCAGGGAACTGGATGATGTCAACTATTCACATGTAAATCTGTACACAGGGGCTAGACCCAAGATGACTTACAAGTACTCAGAGTAGGTTTAAAGGCAACATTGGTTAACTGAGTCCCAATAATCATCTAAACACCAAACCCCAAGCACAAAGCATGTGTTTATCCTCCCTTTGGGAAGCATAAACAATGGCCCATTTCTCCTGGAGACAAAATAAAGCCTGTGAGAATCTAATTCAGGCTGTAGCTTCAATATGGCATTCCTGTGTCTCACTCACCACTCCTTCCCCGAAGTTTCCCTTCATTCTGTTGTATTCTCTGAAGAAAAAAAGAACCAGCTAAATTACAGTGTGTTTCTGGAAATCAGGTCTTTTATGACTCCCTATAAAGAGAACAAAGTGGGCTTTCATTAAGCTTCAAATAAACCATCAAATAAACTCTTAAAACATTAAGAGACACTCTGCCTCTTCTAAGTTGAAAAAGTTTGTGAGTAGGCTACACTATGCTTCTCTTTCATGCTCTGAAGCTTTATGGTACTAGCCATAGAACGACAGTTTTAAGTCTTGAGAGCATAGAGGGTGGATGAATTTGTGATCTGGTTGATGAAGATAGGAAAAAAAAACAAAAAACAAAAACAAAAACAAAAAACTCCCTTTCCACATTCAATGGCCCTGCTCTACCAAGCTTCCTTGAGTTAGCCATGGTCTGTCATCTACAAAAATGCTCCAATGCTAAGAAACGTATTCATCACCTTGCTAAAGAAGAAGACAAGTAAAAAATGCCCTGCTTTGCATCCTGAATGGCAGTGGGACAGAGCTGTCCCAGTTTCCAAGAAAACAACTTGAAATGATATAGTATATGTGTGATTTCAGGCAAAGTCATCAAATAATAAAGGGTGTTTTCTAGAAATTGTGAGAATAGGTCTTCTGCATCAAAATGGGGTTGAAAGCATCCATTTACCTCTACTTCCTTCAAAATGCCTATTAAAATAATTAAAAGGGATAAAATCCACTGGCGCATAAAGAGGAGAGAGAAAATGAGAAATTTGGAAGATGAAAAACAGATGGGTGAATGGGAACTGACTTAGCTATGCTGTAAGCTGGCAACAGGAAAGGTCACAACAGGTGCCTATGAACCAGTTATGAAGATGAGGCTAAAAACAGGAAAATTAGTTAAAAGCCTTTTAACAGTGATAAGATTTCCTCTCCCCACTAAGAATCTGGATGACGGCTTCTCCTACCTAACCCTGGAGCAGATGAAACCTGAGAACTGTGGACACTAAGCATGGGTACAGAACGGAGGGGATGAGTGACCCCATGCAAACAACGCTGAGACTCCCCTCACCCCATTTCAGCCCTTCCCTCTTCCAGGGATTAGCTACTAGGACTCACTCTCTGGGTAAGAGAGTAGAAGAGACTTCTTCTGGAATCTGACCAATTTAAGAGAGAATAGCATAAAGATATTGATACCAGAAGCCAGCCAGATCACTGTACACTGAAGCTCACAATCAAAAAGCCTGTGGCAAAAGCAGCAATGGTCAATAAGCATTCCATCTGCTCTCCACACTTACCAATCCACTTTCAATTAGGCATGGTCCAACTGTAACTGGCCAGTTGACTATAGGCAGAAGTGTTACGGTACTTCTGGAATAAACATAAGAACTGGGACACAACCATTTGGCTGTCTATTTCTGTACCAGGTGCACAAAGAGACTGCAGGATCCAGATGAAACAACTCCAGAATGATGGAACCTCCATCAACCTGTGTCCCCGAGTGTGGAATAGAGTTCCATAGCAACCTTCACTGAGGATGTTGTGCAAAATTAACTTTTATTGTGTGAAGCCACTGAGAACTGGAGGTTGCTTAAAAACACAAGTCTAGTCTCTCCTAAAACAAAGCCACACATACACACACGTACACATACAGTTTTCAAATGCCATTTTGGTGTAAAATAATAAAATGCAAGCACACGAGGATTATCAGATATCTGGTCCATTGCCCTTCCAACTGTAGCTCATGGTCAAAGTCCCTTTTAAGGGATATCCAGGCCAAGACTTCTTTGACTCATGCGAAATTCACAACCTTGCCACCCAGCACCCAGGATCTCTCAGCCCTTGTGCCTTAATTTCTAACCTGGACATATGTCAGGCCACAGTCTGCTGTGTCCTCTGATTCCAGGGAATAATAGATTTCCAGGTGGTCCTCCAGATGGCTCCAACCCCTAAAGGGTGTGGATTGGAGTATGGAGCAGGTCACATCACATGCCAACAACTTTGCCCCCAAATATTCCCTTTCCAATTTCTGGCCTTAATTATTTTACACCCTTGAGATGGGTGATGCTATAAGGGTCAGGACACTGGTTTTGGGTCACTCTCTTTGTAAGCCCTATCTATGTTCTAGCTTCTGGCTTTGGAATGGGAGGGTGGTTGGCTGCTTTTGTTTGGCATTTCAGCTAAAGGAGAGACAGAAAGTCCTGTTTTAAAATGCTATTACACGTACTGGTTCAGACAGCTTACCTGAAAGCCCGTCAAGACCTAGATTTGTAGAGCTTCCTCTCTAAGGACCCAGAAAATAGACATCTGTTAACTTGAGAGCCAAGATTACGGCTGAGTGAAACATAAAGAACTGTAAGAAGATGTGGGCCACACTTTAGCTATCTGAAACAAGATGAAATTATCTGCCTCCATTATCTGCCTCTTGCTTCTGGTTTACAGTCTCATTAAAATCAGAATTCCAGATTAGCAGCACCATGACATCAAATGGTTTGTTGCTAGAACAGTTCCCTAGCCAAGAAGTAAAACTTCAGAGCAATGGGCCAGTGGAAATAGGAGTTTGTCCAGAGGCTCTCCTGGTGTTAGAGGATGATTTGGAAGCTGAAGTGCACTTCTTCAGTCACTAAGAGGTTTCCAAATGGTGCCCAGGCTTCTGAAGGTCAATTGTTGAGCAAACTGAATCACAGTTATAGAATGTTATTGCTGGAAGGGACCTTAGAGACATTTGAGGCTGAATCAAATAAGTGGTAAGTAGGTCACTCTCAGATCCCAGGCTCATGGCAAACATTTAATTTATCTCACCATGCCGCCCACGAAGCCCAGCCTCAGCCAGTACCATCAGTGCAAGACGGCATCAAAGATGAAATCTATTGGGAAGTCCTACCTGATTCCCTTGGCGTACAGGTGAGGAATATTAAACTAGCACTTGCTCAAGGTCAACAGCAGAGATAAAATCAGCCTTTCCTGTTCCATGTTCTTTTAACCACTATACCCTGGAATAAATGGGGAAATGATCATTTCCCTCTTACTTACCTTTGGTCCATTCCTCCCTTCAGGTCTCTCCAAACGCTCAAGGCTTATTCTAGTTATAGATATGATTCGGATGCCACACTTACCAGTCTCTTTTGAGGCATAGTACTACTGCTTTTCCATTCTGTGATCCCCCCAAGAAGCATCAAATTAAGATCAAATGCTTTTGAATGGGCCAGAACCTCTTAATTCATTATTTCTAGAGCCTCCTAACCTTAACAAAAAGTCAATGTTATGCTTTCAAGTTAAAACACCTAACATATTCCTGAAAAGTGAAAATAGGATACTTCCAAGTGCCATATTATGGATGAACAAAGCTCTAGGAACTGAATGCATTTAAGGTCTTGAGGCTGGAAGGGATCAAAGAAAACAAAAACCATCCCTTCATATCTCAGCATCTTTCTGAATCTTTTCCAGATGAACTTGTCTACCTCTGTCCAGAATGGAAAGTGCTTATGGGTTAGAGGTGACCAGAAATCCAGACATAGAGAAATAGTGCATTCTATTCTTGGATTGCATATTACTGCTCCATATGGGGGTGGGGTGGGGGCGAGCCAAAACATATGGTGTTCCATCTGTAAGATGGGGCTGGCTGGGTCTCATGAATGGCTTTTAATGCAAGTAGATTCAGCCTGATTTGGTCTGCCTCCAAAGGAGAAGAAAAGCCAGTGATTCAAATATTGTGTAAAACCATTGAAATTAATGGCACAAAACAAGACTCGTTTGTATTCCGCCTAATTTAAAAGATGTCTGCTTGGTGGAGAGTAATGAATTAGTTATGGGGGAGTGTGGACTGAGTGTTCAACATTCTCCTTGAAGGAACAAAATGCCTTTTTTTCCTTCTTTCAAACCATTCTGTGTTAAGTTATTTTGTACCATTTGCCTTCAGGAAACCCACTAAGTATTTTGGCTTCTGTAATGGGCCAAATTTTATGAAGTTCACAGCACTGGACACAGCTGATCCTACTTCAACTTCCCAAGACCAAGCTGGGAGAATTCAAGAAGATACTCTTTAAAAATCTGCCTAACTGTGCCATCTCGTTCATGTCCTACCAGTAAATCTCCAAGGACTGCTTGTTGTTAGCAGACCCAGTGGGCAGGAGACCTTGCCCTTCCTGAATGCAACAGGAGAGAATTTGGAGTTCATCTTTGAATGATTGCACTGTGTCTCCAGGCCACAATTCCACTGGGTATCTCAAAGGGCTCCCTTGCATCTCCAGCACAGTTCAGTTGATGAACTAGCTATCCACTCCAGGATAATGATGATAACAGGAATAATGTGGTGAGACCCTGCTTTGTGCCAGGCACCATGCTACACATTACACATAAAGTATCATTCTTACCATAACTTCATGAGATACACTCTGTCCTCTGCCCTTTTCAGATGAGGAGGCTGAAGTTTAAAGAGTAAGCTGCCAAGGTCAAAAAGATGGTGAATGGCAGACCAAGAACACTGACATTCCTGCCTCAAAGGCTACACTGAGATTAAAGAGGAAAAGTTGTGCAGCTGCCTCTATGAACACCCCTCTAAGCTGCTGCATCTTTCCTTGGGACAGCCCAGCCTCTTTCAAGTAACTCAATCTATGGCTGAGAAGAAAAGCAACCACTCTCTAGTCATGACCCTCAGTCAAAGCAATGCTGGGCAAAAACCTGCATGAAAACTCCGTGGCATCATTCCTTCCTGGATGGGACTGGCTTTCTCAACACTGTATTTATTATATGATTCAGATCAAGACCCCCCCCTTATCAAGGCCAAAGCTCACCAAAACCCCCGACACTGCCCATCTTTTCCTTTAAGGGAAGACCTTGTGCAATTTATAGTCCATTTGTGGTTTAGTCACATGGTTTTCAAACCTATTTCAGCAAGAGAGACCTTTTCTCCACCAAATGAAATTAGAAAATGAAACTCCTTCATCTTAAGAGAGAGTAAGAGACTCACAGCTTTATTTTCCTCCAATGAACAAACCCTGAAGATTCCAAGGAATTTAAAGCTTCCAAGCATCACCATTGGAAATCCAGGGTTTTAGACCCATTTTTCACCTTCTATCTATAAGGGTTCCAGCAGACACAGACTCATGGACACATCCCCCAGTTTCTTGCTAGGAGGCAGAATTATTGTGGAAAGCTATTGAGCTTATCATTAATAAGAGCCATTTTCATGCTTGTACCCATTAAACCAACTATACTAACTAGGTGATCACAGAAGGTAGAGTTCAAGGGAGCCCAAACTTGAATCATTTGAAAGAGGGAGTGTTATTAGAGCCCTTTGGTCAGCATCAAACTTTCCTTTGCAGGAGGCACCCAGCATGTGTAAGGTGATCTTGCCTTATTTATTGTTTGATTTGAAGGGGGTCACAGAATGCATTGCATGTTTGTTGTGTGTCTTCTGGTGCTTTCAACGTAGGGTGAAAGGTAGAAGGAAATTAATACAAGACAGTTTTAGTTCTCTGGTATCCACTGTAAAAGAATGTATCCTAAAAAAATAAAATATACCCACAGAATGGGAGAAAATCTTTGCAAACCAAGAAACTGACAAGGGATTAATATCCAAAATATACGAACATCTCATGGGGCTTTTTTTTTCTCTTTTTCTCTTTTTATGGCTGTGCTTGAGGCATATGAAAGTTCCTGGGCCAGAGCTCAAATCAGAGCTGCAGCTGTGGTCTACACCACAGCCATGGCAACACCAGATTCTAGCTGCATATTCACAACCTACACCACAGCTATGGCAATGCCAGATCCTTAACCCACTAAGCAAGGCCAGGGAATGAACCTGCATCCTCACAGAGACAACATCAGGTCCTTAACCCTCTGAGCCACAATGGAAACTCCTCATGGAGCTTTATATCAAAAAAAACCAAAAAACACAATCAAAAAATGGCAAATCTAAATAGAAATTTATCCAAAGAACATATACAGATGGCCAAAAAAACACGTGGAAATAGCACTAATTATTAGAGAAATGCAAGTTAAAACTACAGTGAGGTATCACTTCACACCAGTCAGAATAGCCATCATCAAAAAGTCTACAAATAGACTGGCGAGACTGTGGAGAAAAGGGAAACTTCCTACACTGTTTATGGGAATGTAAACTGGTACAAACACTGTGGAAGACAGTATTAAGATTCCTTAGAAAATTAAACATAGAACTAACATATGATCCAGCAATTCCCCCACTCCTGGGCACCTATCCAGAGAAAACTCTAATTTTAAAAGATACATGCACCCCAATATTCATTGCAACACTACTTACAATAGCTAAGACATGGAAGCAATCAAAATGTCCATTGACAGAAGAATGAATAAAGAAGATGTGGTACATATATACAATGGAATATTACTCGGTTATAAAAAAGAATGAAATAATGCCATTTGCAGCAACATGGATGGACCTAGAGATTATCATGCTGAGTGAAGTAAGTCGGACAAAGACAAATATCATATGATATCACTTATATATGGAATCTAATAAAAAAGATACAAAAGAACTTATTTAAAAAACAGAAACAAACTCACAGATTTCAAACAGAATCTTATGGTTACCATAGGTGAAACTATTGGGAGGAGGGAAGAATTGGATGGTAGGAATAACACATGCACACTACAGTATAAAATAGATGCTTAATAAAATGTACTATGTAGCATAGGAAAATCTACTCAATAGTTTCTAATAACCTATATGGGAAAAAAGAATGGAGGTATTTATCAGTATGACTGATTCACTTTTCTATACTATTGAAACTAATACAACATTGCAAATCAACCATACTCCAATAAAACTAAATTTTAAAAAAGAATGAAATATGGATTACTTGAAAAGGTAGATCAGGGACTTTCTTTGCTGGAAAATCATGGAATTTCTTTTCTTTTCTTTCCTTTTTTTTTTTTTTTGTTTTGTTTTGTTTTGTTTTGTTTTGGTCCCTTCTCTTCTCTGTCTTCATTTTGACACCCAGCACGAGGCATAGAACAATTTATTTCAGGCTCTCCTATCACAGAGCACAACCATCAGAGTTCTTCATCAAGAAGCTATTTGTCAGTGGCTGTCCCAGCAAGAGCCAGTGTAGGAGAGTTTCAGGGGCATGGCTGTAAAAGTTAAAAAGTGGTATGAAGAGATGCTGTGCTGAACTGAGCTGGAATTTGATCCCAGGAAGGCCTGGATGCCCAGGCTCAGAACCATCTCCTGCTTCTGAAAGAAAATTCGCTATAGAGCCCAGGTCCTAGAAAATTAATGTTACACTGAGTCACTGGCCCCCAGCCTCCTTACCACCTTCCCTGAGACAAAGAAGCCAAGTAGCGCCCCCTCCCCCACAGCAGGCCTCCTCCCCATCCCCACTCTGTCCTCGTGCATATAAGTCTGTGTCCCCCACTCCCTAATTCAGGACTGCCCCCCCTCCTTTTCCAACATCTAATCTATAAATAAACCCAGAGTTCTGCCACCTGAAGAAAGGACTTTTAAATCTTGAAACGTGTGTTGCAGACACGAACTGCTGTCCTCACTTCAGTGTGCAAGTAATAAAACTTGCCACATCTTTCTATAACTCAAGTTTATTTCTATTTTGAGCTATCACTTCATAGGGCTGGGGGAAATCTAATCAATTCAGAATTTCCTCACCTCCCTGTGACCATGCCTAAATCCTGGGGATGAATGTGGTGCCACAGCATGGGGACAGGGGTGCCATCTGGTCCTTGACGTCAACTGTCAACTCAGGCATCTACCAGCACCCCTTCATCCTTCTCTTCGATGCCTTTCAAGCCAGCTTTCCACTACTCGCATGCCTGTTTTGGAGGGTCCAGGAATCTGCTCTTCTGGTCCTCAGGATGGGGCTGGTAGGGCTGAAGATGTTCACCCAGCTTCCAGGTTCTACCCTTGATATCTCCATAAACATGCTCGCTGTGTGGGGTTCTTACCTTCCCTGAAGTGTGATCGCTTGTGGGACTCTCTTGGATTTGTTGAGTTTGATATAACCTGTTGCTATAGGCTGCAATATCATCACTGCAGAGTAGGAGAGGCACAGACAGGAATTACCAAGGGACAAAAACTGTCAATACATTTTAAAAACATGATACTGCCCCTCAGGTGACCACAACGCAGCAAGTCCAGATGTGGTCTGTTTTCCACCCTCTTAGAAGGAGGCCCAAGCTTGAGAGGGATGGAGACAAAGCAGCCTGTGGTCATGGTGGGGACAAACTGGGACCCACCCCCCTCCCCATGAAAGGCAGGATGTAAGCTGGAATAGGCAGAGGGGTAGGGGTTTTATTCTTTTCTTTTTTGGCCACCCTAAGGCATATGGAGCTCCCAGTCCTAGGAATAAGATCTGAGCCATAGTCTAGACCAAGCCACATTCAAGACCTAAGCTGCAGCTGTGGCAAGACCGGATCCTTAACCCACTGCACTGAGCAGGGGATTGAACCTTTGTCCTGGTGCTCCTAAGACACCACTGATCCCATTGTGCCACAGCAAGAATTCCAGCAGAGGGGTATTTTTGGCAAGGACATCCCCCCATGCAGACAGAGCTGGGCGTCTCCAGAGCTCAGGCCATTTGTGTGGCAAGCTCCTAAGGAACTCAGAATCTTTACGGCTGACACCTTCCTTCCTTCCTCTGACACAACACCCAGCATGTGCTCAGGATAAACACCCAGAGACTCCTGGAGTCCTGATAAGGGACTCAGGAAGAGGAGCCTGGGGCTGCTGTTACAATGAAGCCTTTTCTATTTTTCAGCCTTCATCTCACAGGTGTGAGCTTTCCGAACCTGCACAGCAGGCCTCTCATGCCCGCCAGGGGAACGAGTGGTCATTTCATGGCTGGAGTCCTGGAGATGATGAGTTTGGGAGCCAGAAGATCTAGGTTTGAACTCTTGCCATAACTCAACCTAGCAGTGTGACCCGAGTCCCCTGGAAGCTCCCATGTATCTGTCTGTAAACTCAGGTGCCTGCAAGAATGGAACAAGAACATTTGTGTGAAATCCTTAGCACAGTGTCTATAGGAGAGCGAACCAGGAGAGAATTCAGCTAATCCTATCATCGCAACCACCCAGCTGTGCCCCAGCCCCTTTCCTCATCCTCCCCCCAGGCAGGTAGACCTGGGAGAGGGTGCTCCAAACTCCCCGCTGACCCCTACTCAGAGGAGCAGGGCATACGCCTCAGCTGCCCTGTCCCCAGGAAAGCCCTGTCTCTAGGAAAGCCCTGTCTTTACAACCTGACCCAATGGGCTGTGATTTCACCCTGTGTTTGTGGAGTGGAGGGCTGACTCTGGTATCCTCTCTTCCTCTCCACACAGCCTTAGCAGGCTTCACTCTGCATGGGGGACACATTCTGAGTCACCCAGATGAGCATCAGGGGCCTGAGGTCATGCCACTTCTGTGCCAGCCACTCCTCAATGGCCAACCTTACTGCCCTTTGCTATAAGCTGAGCCTTTCCAGGCCACTGTCCCTTAATGTCTTAGAATGTCACCTTGGCCCTAGTTTTAGGGTAAAGAGATCTGCAAAACCAGGGTCTCTGACACTAAATCCCAATATTTCTGAGGGTTGGCTTAGATGGCCAGAAGCTGGAGCCTGAAGCAATCATTTCTCATGATGTGGGAGCAGAAGCTGCAGTTTTCTCTGGGGCAGGCTTTCCCTGGTTCTGGGAAAGACCATTCTGATGCCTCTTTTACAGGCTGCAGAGCAAGTCCCATGTAAATATCTGGATGAACAAATCCAGAAGCAGATACTCCAACTGGGATCTCCAGTCTTTTTTTTTTTTTTTCTTTTTATGGCCACACTGCAGCATATGGAAGTTCCCAGGCTAGGGATAGAATTGGAGCTGCAGCTGCTGACCCACTCCACAGCCACAGCAACGTCAGATCTGAGGCACGTCTGTGACCTTCTCCACAGCTCATGACAACACCAGATCCTTAACCCACTGATCGAGGCCAGGGATCAAACCCTCATCCTCATGGATACTAGTCGGATTCATTACCTCTGAGCCACAACAGGAACTCTTAGGGATCTTCAGTCTTGACAACGTAAAAGGAGACTTGACAACATAAAAGGAGTTTTGACAACAAAACTCTTTGCAGGAGTTAGGGGATATCTCTCCAAAGATAATTTTGACACTAACTAAATTTCACTAACTCCAACCTAGTTGGATATGGGAGGAGGGTACATAGAGGGCTCTAGAACTGGGGCAGGTGCAGCAGTGAGGGGATGGGAACTTCAAGCTGATGCAGCTTCGGAAGAAGAGGCCTCATAATTGGCCAGGCTTGGGGCTCAGCAAAAAAAAATTGCTATGGAGAGGGAGCAGGGGCCCTGTGAGACATGGAGCTACGCACTTTGAAGGAAAAGAAACCCCAGAGCCAATGTTCAGGTTTTATTTTCTTTCATGTAATTCCTTCAAACCTTGGTAAGAAATGTTTTAAACAGATCGATGTTTGCGTTAGTCCTTTAGAAAATAAAGGGAAGAGTCAGTGTTTAACTCTGGAACTAAGGCAGACTGCTCGGGGGGTGGGGATGGGGGGATCCTCTATAGTGGAAGGCACCCCCCCATTCAGCACTTGTGGGTTGATTTTTAGGATGTGCGTGGGAGGTAGACACTGAATCGCCTGAAAAGCATCTGAAGTCAGTGTCATTTGTTTTCTAATAGAGGGAGAAAACTAAGAATGCACTTATGAGGAAGTTCCCATAGTGGGTCAGTGATACCGAATCCGATTAGTATCCATGAGGACATGGGTCCCATCCCTAGACTCACTCAGCGGGTTAAGGATCCCAAGTTGCTGTGGCTGTGGCTGTGGCCGGCAACTGCAGCTCCGACTCAGCCCCGTAGCCTGGGAACTTCCATATGCCGTGGGTGTGACCCTAAAAAGTACAAACAAACAAAGTGCTTATGAATTCACTGACTCACAATTTCTTTCTAAGCACATGCTCTGTACCAGGCCTTCTGCGAAGTGATCAGGATACAGGGTGAAGAGAACAGTAGTGGTTCTTGCCTGGATGGAGCATCCATCACCAGGAACAGATGAACAACGAAGTAATCATTCCACAGGCCGTGTATTTATTAAGGCTCTGCTGAGTGCAACAAAAGAGAAGAGCAGAGGGCTGTGAGACAATATAGGATCAACCCAATATACAACTTTGATTATTTTATCGGAACACTTTATTTTTGGATGTTTTCAACAGCAGGTTATTATATTATGTAGACATCAAATTTGATTGGCCTTCCACCATATCAGCAATGGACATCTAGTAAAAGTGGGGTTCCAGACACTGTCCTGGTTTGCCAGCCTCTGAGACACGCTTCCAGAACACAGCTCCAGCTGTTCCCCCAACACACACAGCACGGGGGCAAAAGTGACCCTGGAAAGAGAGCTGGTTAAGAATGGGTGATTATTATGGGCTGACCTGTGTTCATATGTTGGAAACCCAAGCCTCAGAACATAGGATTGTAATAGTATTTGGAGATGAGGCATTTAAAAAGGTAATTAAGTGAAATCTAATTGATTAGGGTGGATCCTCATCTAATGATCCTTATAAGAAGAGGAGATTAAGACACTGACACACACACAGGGGGAGGACCATCTGAGGGCACAGGGAGAAGAAGGCTTCTGCAAGCCGAGGAGATTGGCCTCAGAGGGAACCACCTTGACCGACACCTTGATCTCAGACTTCCAGCCTCAGAACCAGGAGCAAATCCATTTCTGTGATTTCAACCCCACAGTCTTTGGTGTTTTGTTATGGCAGCTCTAGCAAACTAACAGCATGGGGAAGGAGGCAAGGATGCTGACCCCAGCCAGCAGAGCCCTCTCCTCTGCCTGACCAGCATCCCACGGCAGGCCTCCCCTCCCCTCAGGGCAAACTCGGAGCCTTTGCTTCTGGGGCCCGGGGGTAGAGGGTGGGGGGTTAGGGTGACTCGGGGACTGAGGGTGACACTGCCGTTTCCAAACGCAGCCTTGATCTTCCCGCTACCCCAATGGTCCCTTTTGCCAAACTATCAGCCAAAGCCTGGGAGCCCAATCTATCCTCCTGCAGGCTCTGTGAGTGTCACATATTTCTTGCCTTCTCCCCTCTTCCTTTGTCCATGGGCTGAGTACCAACCAATTTCAAAAAAAAAAAAGGCAAAAAAAAACCCCAGTGGCAATTGTACATGCCAGCTTCTCTCCCAGAACAAGGGGCATGGATCTTGTAGTTTAAAGGAGATTATCTCCTCAGATTTAACGAGAGCCGCTGTGAAAACAGAGTCCCTTGGAAAAGGAGAACAACATCACAATAAAAAATAAAAGAATATTCATCCAATTAGTGTCTCTAACACGGCCTCATTATACATCCACTTCTGACATTTGCCAGTGGTATAAGATCTAAGCTGCAAAAATGCCTTTTGAAAGGCAAATTGACATTTGCCATAGCCACCCCTCACCGCCTCACGTCCTAAGACTTCGACCGACACTCCGGGGCAGCTGGATTAGGAAAAAGAGAAGAGGGGCCATGAATGAACCAACTCGTGGGAGAGGAGCTGAGACTCGTGATGGGGCGGGGAGAGGGCAAGAGAACATCGCAGCTACACGTGAACGACCCTCATCTTCTTTGTCTTTGTGTGATTTCCTTTTTAGGGAGCATTTAATAAGATACAGAAGCCGGATTTGGTTGAGCTGAATGCAGGATCGCCATGGCAACCTTCCTTTGGAGGTTATCCAAGTCAGGTAGTGACAGCAAAGCTGAGTTAAAGGTCACCCCTGCCGAGAAAGATGGGCATTGATAACGTATTTTAACAAGACCCAGGGGAGCTGGTATTTGAAAGCTACCACAGAGGATCAACTAGGCCCTAGGAATGGGAGGCAAACAACAGCAGTGCGAGAGGGGGCGGGGGAGCGTCCTGTAAGGGATTCCATCAGAGACCTACGCTGGAGCTGTAAACACCTCGTCCTATAAACAGAGAGCTTGGCCTCCACCAAAAGCTCGGACTTGACACGATTCGTAATGGTTCAACAGAAGGATTAAAAACCATTTTAACCAGGCATCTGGATGGTAAGGAAATACTCCTGGGCCTCTCTCTCTATGCCCAAGACATGCATTCTTGAAAAGTTCTAAATAAACCAAATGTTTGCAAATGGAAGAGCATTGACCTTCTATATCACTCCAGAGATACTTTGTTTAATTCCTTTTTTCCATTTTTTAAAGTTTTATTGAAGTATAGTTGATTTTTAATGTTGTGATAATTTCTGCCATACCAAAAAGTGATTCAGTATATATATGTGTGTGTACACACACACACACACACACACACACACACACACACACATCTATTCTTTTTCAGATTCTTTTCCCATATGGGTTATCAGAGAATATTGGGCAGAGGAGTTCCCATCATGGCTCAGCAGAAACGAATCTGACTAGTATCCACGAGGACACAGGTTCAATCCCTGGCCTCGCTCAGTGGGTTAAGGATGCGGCGTTGCCATGAGCTGTGGTGTAGGTCACAGATGTGGCTCAGATCCTATGTTGCTGTGACTGTGGTGTAGGCCAGCAGCTACAGCTCCAATTAAACCCCTAGCCTGGGAACCTCCATATGCTGCTTGTGTGGCCCTAAAAAGACAAAAAATATATATATATATTGAGTAGAGTTCCCCATGCTATACAGTAGGTCCCCGTTGGCCAGTCATTCCATATAGCACAGAGTGAATATGCCAATCCCAATATTTAACCTCTATCCTATTAGAACATCACTTTAAAATCTTGGAGTTGAGAAGCCTTTTTGTTGTTGTTATTCATGATGCTGAAGCCAGAAATCTTTGAGGAAATCACATAGATATGAATGTCTCTGTGGCTGGTCCCAAGAAGAATATGTAAAAATGAATTTTAAACATAAGTAAATAGGATAAAGTAACTCAACTTTGTTCATAAGTGAGCAAATGCCAATTTAAATAATAATAATTAAACAGAGGTACATGAAAATAATATTTTGCTTATCTGATAATCAAAGATCTACAAGCGTGCTACTACCTAAAGTACATGGAGTATGAGGAAACAAGCATTTTTGTTCACTCTTGGTAGGAGTGTAAATTGGTGCCACTCACTGGGAGATAATTTGTAAATATCTATCAAAATTTAAAGTGGACTTTTGGTTGGGATTAACATATACACATTGCTATATATAAAATGATCAATAAGGACCTACTGCACAGCACAGGGAACTATACTCAGTATTTTGCAATAACCTATAAGGGTAAAGAATCTGAAAAAGAATATATATAGATGTGTTTGTGTGTGCACGTGCACGTGTGTGACTGAATCACTTGTGCTATACACCTGAAACTAACATGACACTGTAAGTCAACTATAATTTTAAAAATTTTAAGTAAAATAAAACAAAATGGGAGTTCCCATTGTAGCTCAGTGGTAACAAATCCAACTAGTATCCATGAGGATCATGTTCAGTTCATGGCCTCGCTCAGTGGGTTTAGGATCCAGCATTGCCATGAGCTATGGTGTAGGTCACAGACATGGCTCAGACCTGGTGTTGCTGTGGCTATGGCGTAGACTGGTGGCTACAGCTCTGATTGGACCCTAGCCTGGGAAATTCCATATGCCATGGGTGATGCCCTAAAGAAAATAAAAAATAATATAAAATAAAATGGACCTCCCTTTCAGCTGGAAATTCCACTTCTACATATCTGCTCTCATGCAAAGATATATGGACACAGATGTTCATTTATTGCACCATTGTTTATATTAGCAAAAGATTAGAAACAACATAAAGGTCCACCAACAGGAGACTGATGGAAGAAATTACAAAACATTCATAAAATGGAATAATAGAAAGAATTAAAGAGATTTATGGGCAGTGACATAAAATACTCCCCCTGATATATTACCTGAAAAATGCAAGGATAGAATTGGGAGCATCGTATGTGCCCACCTAGACTTTCTATGACCACGAAATTTCACTATGAGCATGCATTAATTTTTCTGTTTAAAAAGTTAGGTTTAAAAAGTCATCTGGGATTGAACCGGGGAACATTTGTCCCACATAATGGACCTGGTTGGTACCTCCCCAGCATCCATTTCTCCCTTCATCCCTCACAGAACCTCAGCCTTGTTCAGTACTCCATCCAAGCCCTAAACAGCTCATGTGATTCAAGGGCCATAAACCTACCCAGCTCAAGTGGTGGACCCTGAGCCAGTGAGTCTCAGACTTGAGGGGGCAACAGAACCAGCTAGAGGGCTTATTAAAACCAGAGAGTGTCTGATTCAGTAGACCTAGAGTGGAACCCCGAGAATTTTCATTTCAAAGGAGCACTGATACTGCTGGTCTGGAGACCACACCTTGAGAACCCTTGATTTAAGCCAAGTGCAACAATGTCTTCTGAGCTAGGGAGTCTACACTATCTGAGACATTTGATGTGAGTTTGATGGGATGTCTTTTGGAAGAAGCTCTCTTCTTTTGAAAAAGAAGCACAGGGCAAGCCAGACTTTCCTTCTCTTCCCCACTCCCGAATACGAACAGAACAAGGATGACACCCTGACTGTTGTTAACAGGAATCTTATAACCACAAGAGAAATCAACCTTAAGATGTCACTGAGGAATTCCTGTTGTGGCTCAGCGGGTTGAGAACCCAACGCTGTCTCTCTGAGGATGCGGGTTCAATCCCTGGCTTCACTCAGTGGGTTAGGGATCCAGTGTTGCCACAAACTGTGGCATAGGTCACAGACGCAGCTCGTATATGCTGTTGCTGTGGCTGCAGCATAGGCCTACAGCTGAAGTTCCAATGCTATCACTAGCCCGGGAATTTCCATATGCTGCAGGTGCAGCCACAAAAAGAAAAAAAAAAAAAATTACAGGATGTCACTGATACTGTGAAAGGTGCAGCAGAAAGATGAAAACCCTAAGCCCTGGATCTGAGGCCCATCCCACTACTAGACTTCCCTTCATATGAGCCAATACATTTGATTACAGGTGAAGCCCCTCCATTGTGTCTTACCTGCAGACAATACTTTCCAATTGACACAAGCCTAGAAGACATTATTTTAAACTATTTAAAGTTAAAACAATTTCTCCTTTATTGCAAAATGCCATAAATTCCGCCCAGACCAATCACAGACTGAAGGAAGTATTCACAACATGCACCTTATGGGCACCACCTCGGTTAACTCCCTACTCAAGGAAGCCTCACTGCTGTCTAAACCCAGGGTCACACAGCGGTAGATGATGAAGAAATGCAGTTCTGAATCAAATCTTTAAAAATGAATCTTATTTGGAGTTCCCACTGTGGCTCAGTGGTTAACAAATCCGACTAGGAACCATGAGGTTGCGGGTTCGATCCCTGGCCTTGCTCTGTGGGTTAAGGCTCTGGCGTTACCGTGAGCTGTGGTGTGGGTCGAAGATGCATCTCAGATCTGGCATTGCTGTGGCTCTGGCGTAGGCCAGCAGCTACAGGTCTGATTAGACCCCTATCCTGGGAACCTCCATCTGCTGAGGGTGCAGCCCTAAAAAGACAAAAATAAATAAATAAATCGTATTTAACACGTAGCTCTGCAGTGTCAGAGCCTACAAAGATGTTATAACACTCAGAAAAAATTCCTTTAAAAGTGTTTAGCCCGTCTGTCTTTCTACATCCCATTGGGCATGGGAGCTATCTCCAATCTTCTCTCTCTACACCCATCCTCCAGAATATTGCATGGTTCTTCTCTTTAGGATTCCTGCCTTCTCTGGATAAGTCACTACCATAAAAAGTCATCTAATTTTCTTGGTCACTACCAATACTATCTTTCCCAGCTACCCCTGGAGGGGTGCAGTCAAGGTGGGGGGTGTGAAGGAAAAGCAGTACTATTTATACCTTTAAAATATGAACTAATGTAGAGATGAAGAAGTGATGATAGAATTTAAGTAACTTAGTCCAAAGGCACATCTGGAAAACCCAAGCTGTCAATTGCTATACTAATCCACCATCAACAAAGGATTGAGATTCTTAACACAAAAATCACTCTTACAAATCAAAGATGGAAAAACTATCCTAATGGAAAAATTCTCAAAGAATATGTACAAGCAATTCAAGAAAACAAATTGAAAAAGATGTTCAAGCTCACTAATAATAAAATGAATGGAAATTAAAACAATATTTCAGCTAGCAGATGAGCAAAGATTTTTTTCAAATTAATTATAGCTAGTGTTGGGTAGGGTATGGAAGAAAAGGAACTCTCACACTGTGCTCATGAGAGGGTAACCAAAGAAAAATTAGGTAATACCTCTCCATATTTAAAATCAGCATAGGAGTTACTGTTGTGGCGTAGCAGAAACCAATCTGACTAGGAACCATGAGGTTGCAGGTTCGATCCCTGGCCTTGCTCAGTGGGTTAAGGATCAGGCATTACCATGAGCTGTGTTGTAGGTTGCAGACCTGGCTCAGATCTGGCACTGCTGTGGCTGTGGCATAGGCCGGCAGCTACAGCTCCGATTAGACCCCTAGCCTGGGAACTTCCATCTGCCAAGGGTGCGGCCCTAAAAAGACACACAAAAAAGTAAATAAATAAAATAAAATCAGCATACATTTGACCCTGCAATTCTGCTTCTAGTAATTTATCCTAATGAGTTCATCAGACAGGCAGGAAAGAAATCTGTATAAGAATGTTTGCAAAGCTTGTGTTTTAATAGCAAAATATGAAAAAAATTTAAGGACCACCATAGGGGATTAAACATTATATAGGAGAGAAAGAAACACCTATTATGGACTTCCCAACACAACTCCACAATTGACTTTGTTGCCTTCTCAACCACAGGCTACATAGGACAAACACAGACTCCTTCAATAGGACCAAACCTTATCTCTGTAAGTGCGCAGCAGGGAGCCTCAAGGCAGAATGGGGTTTCTTGGCATATCTCTGGAAGAGGGAGGTGCTGAGCCCCACAGACTAGCTTCTTTCAGCCCCTCCTCTTCAGAGGATTAAGTGAGGTATTAGAGGAAGGCTGGGGTGTTACTCTAATAGAGGTCCTACCATCTGGAAACATGAAGACAGAAGAAAGGAGGTTCCCCCTACCCCAATCTGAACATAGATTTCAATAGTCATAGAAAAAGTCTGCAGGTGAGTAGCCATCAAAATGGTCAGAGAGCTTGCCTCTGAGCAGCAGAACTGCCTTTTCTTCTTTAACCCACAATTCCAGCATGGCAGGTTGGTGAAAGGATCGGAGCCAGACAGAGCCAGACATGTGATTGCCTACTGCAAAAAGAGAGGGGAAGGAAAACCGACCTTTATATACCTACTATGGGCAGGGTTGGGCAGTTTGTCTGCCTTACCTCAGCATTTATGTGTTGGGACACTTTGAGGATGTTTCCCGAGTGAGAGAGCGGCCAGAATCCTCACGCTGCCTTACCCTCAGGAATGCAGGAAATGATAGTGTTGGAAGGCAGCCCACCTGCAGTGGCACTACTGTTGTGAAGGGCAAGGGGTGCTCACAGAAGGAGAGGTTGCAGAGGAGATGGTCCAAGCCAGCAGCCAGGTGGAAAGTGTCGTGAGACTCAAGATCTGCAAGGTCAACAAGAACCTAAGTAGAGCCGAACCAGTGGAGAGCATGGATGGAACCAGGTCCCACCTTCAACAGGTGTAAGTGGCAGATGTCAGTAGGATAGCCATTGAGCTGGCAGGAAGAAATCCTCTCCAGGAAAGTTGTCAAGAATCCAGAGGATGGGGGTTCTCTGCGGCATAACAGGCTAAGGATTGGGCATTGTCACTGCTGTGCTTGGATCACTGCTATGTTGCAGGTTCGATACCAGGCCTGTGAACTTCCACGTGGTGTGGAGGTGCCCTCCCCCACCCCCGCAAAAAAAGAATCCAGAGGATGGCAAAAGGACCCCTTAGTTGCCATGAAATCACATACACGTATACTCATATCCAAACACCATCCTGTAAAGATAGAATAAAGTATTTGAAAGAAGAAAAACTGGCCCAGTAGAGGTTTGAACATTGAATTTGATTAGATATTTATAGATAAGAGCTAGAAATAACTTATAAGAACTGTTACAAGACTACAAAAGACTGTGCAAAGCGTTTTTTAAATTACACCCAGTGTTGACTAGAGTATAGAGGAAAAAGAACCCTCACATTTTGCTGATAGTAGAGTAACTGAAGAAAAAATAGATAATACTTCCCTAAATTTAAAATCGCATCCTTCTGACCATGTAGTTCTACTTCTAGTATTTATCCTAACGAGCTCATCGAACAGCAAGAAAGAAATATAAGAATGTTTATAGTGAATCCTCAGTCTCTGCCAGTACTGACAAAAATTAACATTATTTTTTCACACCTGAATTTGTGTTAATTTCTACCATGCACTAGTAATATTTTTTTTTTTTGGTCTCTTTTTTAGGGCCACAGCTGTGGCATATGGAAGTTTCCAGGGTGAGGGTTGAATCAGAGCTGCTGCTGCCAGCCTATGCCATAGCTCATGGCAACGCCAAATCCTTAACCCTCTGAGTGAGGCCAGGGATCAAACCCGCGTCCTCATGGATACTAGTCAGTTTCATTACTCCTGAAACACGACAGGAACTGCAGTAATTTTTTTTTTTTTTTTTTTTTTGTCTTTTGTCTTTTGTTGTTGTTGTTGTTGCTATTTCTTGGGCCGCTCCCGCGGCATATGGAGGTTCCCAGGCTAGGGGTCCAATCGGAGCTGTAGCCACCAGCCTACACCAGAGCCACAGCAACGCGGGATCCGAGCCGCATCTGCAACCTACACCACAGCTCACGGCAACGCCGGATCGTTAACCCACTGAGCAAGGGCAGGGACCGAACCCGCAACCTCATGGTTCCTAGTCGGATTCGTTAACCACTGCGCCACGACGGGAACTCCCAGTAATATTTTTTTTTAAGGAGAGGAAGTATGTTTTGCTATTGCTAGCTGGCCCCTTATCAGTACACTGCAAAGAACTTAAGGGATAGTTCTAGAATGAGAAAATGATGCGTGAAACTTAATGAGGGAAGAGATGTGTAAAACCTTGGAATCGACTCATGCCATGTCTTCAGGTAAATTTATAAGGGTTCTCTCTCTGCTCCCATCCTCTTGCTTTTCCTCACTTTGGGGTGTGTTTCCATTCATTACTTTAATGTCATTTTTATTTAAAATAGTGTCTGTAGTATATAGGGTTGATTGCCTAGTCAATTGCATTTCCTTCCTGTCTTTTCTTCTGGCAGAACAAAGCCCAGAGCCCCCTCAAATAGAGGGTATAATTGGAAATCCCCCAGCAAAAATGCTTAATGCTATCCCCAGTATAAGAGTGATTTGGAAATAAACCCACCTCTCTAAAGCCTACAAGGAAGATGATCTATCTCAAGCCTTTGTGGTGAGTAGAGGAGAAAAAAATCATCTCCCCTGAGAGTGTGTAATCTCAAATCAGACTCATGCGTGTTCACAGGCAGGATTCAAACTATGTGGCTGATTTGAAAAATCTCAAAGTAAGAATTTAGTTCAAATAGTCCTGGGTTGGTAATCCCCCAGATGCCTCACTTTCTTCCCTATCTGAAGGAAGTCATCTTCAACCCCATCCTCAAAATACTCAAGATCCGAGTAATATAGCTCATGATCAACAGCAAGAAATCATGAACCAAAACTAGCTGAAAACAAAGACAACAGAATAAGACTAGAAAACATGGTAAGATACTAAGATTATTAGACACAATATAAAGTCAAGTTAATATGTCTTTTCAAAGGAAAGTTGAACTTTGTAGTATGTACAGATGTCCGATTACGACGTTGTACACCTAAAACTTATATAATAATAAGAAACAGTAAGGGAGAGTTGAGTAATGAGAAAGCATATCTAAAAATGACCAAGCATATATGGGGGGAAATGAATAGAAACTCTAGAAATAAAAAATAATTGAAATTGAAAATATACTGCAGAAACACTGCATAACCATTATATTGGCTAAATTTTAAATGACTGACAGGATGCAGAACAATTGGAGCTCTCATACATTGCCAGTGAAAAAATGCAAAATGGTTTGAAATTTTGAGAAAAGTTTTAGGAGTGTTTTATAAAGTTTAACATACATTTACCATGTGATCCAGATATCCTGCTTCTAGATATTTATTCATAATAAATGAAACATATGTCCACACAAAGCTGATAATCACATATTTATAATAGCCAAACACTGGAAACAACCCAAATTCTATCAACTGGTGAATAAAAGTTGGTACATCCTTACATTGGAACACTACTCAGCAATTAAATGGAATGAAATACTGGTACATAAACTACATGATACACGAATGAATCAGAAAAATAGTATGCTTAAATAAAAGAATTCAAACACAAAAGACTCTGTACTATATGGTTTCATTTAGATGACATTCTGGAAAAGGCAAAATTATAAACACAGAAAATAAATCAATGCTGCCAGGAACAGAGAGAGGATGGAGGGAACTGATTATGGGATTATGGTTAAAGGATTATGAGGAACTTTTGAAGGGGTTGGAGATGCTGTCTATATCAGTAGTGATGGTATAATTTTGTCAAACCTGATAAAACTGAGCAATTAAAAATAGAGATTTTTGTGAGTTCCTGCTGTGGCTCAGAGATAATGAATCCGACTAGTATCCATGAGGACACAGGTTAGATCCCTGGCCTTGCTCAGCTGGTTAAGGATCTGGCGGGACCATGTACTGTGTTGGTTGCACATGCAACTTGGGCCCTGAGTTGCTGTGGCTATGGTGCAGTCCGGCAGCTGCAGCTCTCACTCAACCCCTAGCCTGGGAACTTCCACATGCCATGAGTGAGGCCCTAAAAAGACAAAAAAAAAAAAAAATAGAGATTTTTATTAGCTATGAATTATATCTCAATAAACCTTTTGAAAAGAAAGATAACACGGGGAAATTTTTTTTCTAAAAATACGTTGCAGAGATGGAGCAACTTAGACAGAGCTGAGGAGAAAATTACTTGACTGAAAGTCAGAGCTGAGTCAATTATCCAAAAAGTGGCACATGGGAAAACAAATGAAAGTAGGAAAAACAGATTAAGAAACATAGAGACTAGAGTGGCCTCTCTTATAATTAATCAGAACCCAGAGAGAAACTGCAATACTCATCTCCTTATCTCTACATGACCCTTCTAGTCATATAAAAAATATAACAGAAAAATAAAACGCAATTTCCCAAATCAATACACTATAAAGTATCTAAGAAAAAGCTTTACCAAGGATATACACAACATCTATGGAGAAATTTAAAATTCAATAAGGTCTTTGACAAGGGAGGCAAGAACATAAAATGGGAAAAAGAAAGTCTATTTAGCAAGCATTGCTGGGAAACCTGGACAGCTGCATGCAAAGCAATGAAACTAGAACACACCCTCACACCATGCACCAAAATAAACTCCAAATGGCTGAAAGACTTAAATATACGACAGGACACCATCAAACTCCTAGAAGAAAACATAGGCAAAACACTCTCTGACATCAACATCATGAATATTTTCTTAGGTCAGTCTCCCAAAGCAATAGAAATTAGAGCAAAAATAAACCCATGGGACCTCATCAAACTGAAAATCTCTTGCACAGCAAAGGAAACCAAAAAGAAAACAAAAAGACAGCTTACAGAATGGGAGAAAACAGTTTCAAATGATGCAACCGACAAGGGCTTAATCTCTAGAATATATAAACAACTTATACAACTCAACAGCAAAAAAGCCAATCAATCAATGGAAAAATGGGCAAAAGACCTGAATAGACTGTTCTCCAAGGAAGATATACAGATGGCCAACAAACACATGAAAAGATGCTCAACATCGCTGGTTATAAGAGAAATGCAAATCAAAACTACCATGAGATATCACCTCACACCCGTCAGAATGGCCATCATTAATAAATCCACAAATAACAAGTGCTGGAGGGGCTGTGGAGAAAAGGGAACCCTCCTGCACTGCTGGTGGGAATGTAAACTGGTACAGCCACTATGGAGAACAGTTTGGAGATGCCTTAGAAATCTATACATAGAACTTCCAGGAGTTCCCGTCGTGGCGCAGTGGTTAACGAATCCGACTAGGAACCATGAGGTTGCGGGTTCGGTCCCTGCCCTTGCTCAGTGGGTTAACGATCCGGCGTTGCCGTGAGCTGTAGTGTAGGTTGCAGACGTGGCTCGGATCCCACGTTGCTATGGCTCTGGCGTAGTCTGGTGGCTACAGCTCCGATTCAACCCCTAGCCTGGGAACCTCCATATGCCGTGGGAGCGGCCCAAGAAATAGCAACAACAACAAGACAAAAAACAAACAAAAAAAAAAAAGAACTTCCATATGACCCCGCAATCCCACTCTTGGGCATCTATCCAGACAAAACTCTACTTAAAAGAGACACGTGCACCCGCATGCTCATTGCAGCACTATTCACAATAGCCAGGACATGGAAACAACCCAAATGTCCATCGACAGATGATTGGATTCGGAAGATGTGGTCTATATACACAATGGAATACTACTCAGCCATAAAAAAGAATGACATAATGCCATTTTCAGCAACATGGATGGAACAAGAGAATCTCATACTGAGTGAAATGAGCCAGAAAGACAAAGACAAATACCATATGATATCACTTATAACTGGAATCTAATATCCAGCACAAATGAACATCTCCTCAGAAAAGAAAATCATGGACTTGGAGAAGAGACTTGTGGCTGCCTGATGGGAGGGGGAGGGAGGGGGAGGGATCAGGAGCTTGGGCTTATCAGACACAACTTAGAATAGATTTACAAGGAGATCCTGCTGAATAGCATTGAGAACTTTGTCTAGATACTCATGTTGCAACAGAAGAAAGGTTGGGGGAAAAATGTAATGTATACATGTAAGGATAACCTGACCCCCTTGCTGTACAGTGGGAAAATAAAAAAAATAAAATAAAATAAAATAGCCAAAAAAAAATTCAATAAGGAACACTTAATGATATCTAAACAAATGCAGAGATATTGCATTTCATTATCTTTAATGGCATAACAATATTGTAAACACAGACATTCTGCCCAAGTTAATATATAAATCCTATGCAATCAAAATTCTATTTGGATTTTGTGAGGGACAATAAATTTACTTTAAAATGTACATACAAGAATAAATATTCAGGTATAGGTAAGCCACCTTTTTAAAATAAAGGAAGGGTCTTTTCTTAACATATATTAAGACAGTCTACAAAGCCATATTGACATATTAGCAAAGATATTTTTGTAGTAGAGAAAGAATAGGTAAGTATGCCAAAGGAAGAAAAAGGAGAGCTCAGGATCAAAACCACAGGTTTCAGCCAAATCTACGAATACACACATATGCACACACACACATAAATGCATACACAATGTCTCGTGTGTGTAGGAATTGAATGTGTAACAAAAGTGACACTATGAATCAACTGGAAAAGAATGAGTCATTAAATCTGAATTTAAATCTGCCGCTACATGCAAAGGTGAACTTCTGGTGGACTAAATATGAAAAGTAAATATGAATATAAAATTAATGAAAGAAAATACAGGAGAACATTTTTGTGATCCAGGGGCAAGGAAAGACTTTGTAAACAAATTTTAAAAAGCATAAATCATCAGGCAAAAAAGGGGGTGTGGGGATGTAATTGATTACATCAAAATGAAAGATTTCTATGTGAGATATCTTGGACAAACTTAATAGAAGGTAGACAGACTAGGAAAAGATACTTGCAGTAACTAAAATCAACAAGGGAATAATATATATGCTATGCAAGGAATGTCTGCAAATCAGCAAGAAAAAAACAGAAAAACTATAGAAAAATGAGGAAAAATATAAACATGCATTTTTTACAGAGGCAAAAGCCCCAAACTAATGAGTGTATGAAGAGATGCTCAAACTCATTAGGCATCAGAGACACAAATTTTAAAAACAATAAAATATCCACTTACATTTATTAGATTGGCAAAAATTAGGAAGATGGCTTCATGCCAAATGTCAGAAGACATGTGGAGACACGAAAACACCAGGTGATGCTGGCAAGCGCTGTCCTGAAGTGCCATGGGTACCACTTCATTACATTAGGAATATGCATTCCCTATGAGCCCACAATTCCACTCCCACATTAGATTCCAAATGCACTCCTCTGCAGGTCTATAAGGGGATATATATGGACATGCTTATTGTAACTGTATTTGTGTGACAAAGGGGTTTTCTAGAATCCATTCCTGAGAGAATGAAGAGACAAAATATAATAAATTTGCTATGAAGCTGTGGATTAAGTATTCACATACTTAAATATAAAAAGAAGCAGGATGATCTATATAACACAACATAAGTAGGTTAAAAACATATTCCCACAAGAAATAATATCTGTCTTCCAAGAATACATACAAAGGAAGATCTATATGCATTAAACATATTGGCATGGTTGCCTCTGGAGTAGGGGGAGGGCAGTGGAGGGGATAAATGATAGAAACAAGGAATAAATAAATGATGGCAGAGAAGTGCCTTGAATGACTCAATTATGATAATACACTATGAATTGAGAAGCATAATTAGCTTGATCCTCTGATCTTGAAGGCTAAAAAATAATTCAGAATAATAAAAAGAAAAAAAAAGGAGTTCCCATCGTGGCTCAGTGGTAACAAATCCAATGAGTATCCATGAGGATGTGGGTTCCATCCCTGGCCTCGCTCAGTGGGTTAAGGATCCAGCATTGCCATGAGCTGTGGTGTAGGCCACAGACACAGTTCAGATCCTCTGTTGCTGTGGCTGTGGCACAGGCTGGCAGCTATAGCTCCAATACAACTCCTAGGCTGGGAACTTTCATATGCCGTGGGCATAGCCTAAAAAGTCAAAAAAAAACCTTTCATTGTTTGCAGAATATGCTATCAAGCACATAGAAAACCCAAAAGTATCTACATATAATTAGTAAGAGAATTTGAGAAGTTTGCCAGAATTGAAACCAAAATATAAAAATATTTTTCATTTCCACATACTGGTAAAAAAGAAAAGTTTCAGGATTTCCTGTTGTGGCTCAGGGGTTGCCGAGACCAGCTCAGCAGGATGGGGCTGATGAACGGGTGCTGTGGAACTTAAGGAAAAGAGTTAACATAAAACAAGACACAGAGACATTTACCTTTTTTTTTTTTTTTTTTTTTGTCCTTTTGCCTTTTCTAGGGCCGCTACAGCGGCATATGGAGGTTCCCAGGCTAGGGGTCGAATCGGAGCTGTAGCTGCCGGCCTACACCAGAGCCACAGCAACTCGGGATCCAAGCCTCATCTGTGACCTACACCACAGCTCATGGCAATGCCGGATCCTTAACCCACTGAGCAAGGCCAGGGATCGAACCCGCAATCTCATGGTTCCTAGTTGGATTCGTTAACCACTGCACCACGATGGGAACTCTGGGAGACATTTTTCTTAAGTAAAGGTGGGAACCTGGGGACTCAAGGTCTCAGGGACCAAGAGCCCTGCCTCAAGAAACCAAACTGCTTTTATTGTGCTCTTTAGGATGAGATCAAGCAAGGAGGGGCTATGGGTGGAGGATAAAAGGTTTGTTTACTATTTTATAAGTTCTTTTACTATTTTAAAAGCCCTTAGCTGGCAAAAGGTTAAGCTTTTACTCCCTTTAGGCACATATTAGCTTACGCCTTTGTTCTTAAGCTTAAGTCATTAATGCCTTTAGGTCTTTGTTCTTAAGCTTAAGTCATTGTGATTGTTTTTCAAGCAGGAAGATGAGATAAAGTAAAGCAGGAGGATGGGATAAAGAAGGACAAGATGGAGTTTTCAGCAAAGAGGCTAAGAAAATATTGTAGAAATATGTCTCGGGACAAGGGGTGACAAACCCAACTAGATTCCATGAGGATGCAGGTTCAATCCCTGGCCTCCCTCAATGGGTTAAGGAAGGATCTGGCATTGATGTGGCTGTGGCATAGGCCAGCAGCTGCAGCTCAGATTTGACCCCAGCCTGGGAGCTTCCACATGCCATAGGTATGACCCTAAAAAAAAAAAATAAAAATAATTTTTAAAAAGTCATAGTAATTTTTAAAAGATGGAATTTACGGCGTTCCCTTGTGGCACAGCCAGTTAAGGCCCGGTGTTGTCACTGTTCCTGTGGCACAGGTTCAGTCCCTGGTCTGGAAACTTCCACATGCTACACGTGCAGCCAAAAAAAAAAAAAATGAAATTTAAAAATACACAATTTACAACAATATATATCAATATATGGACCACCATATTTATCTAAAAATAAATTTTATTAAATTGTGCAAGACCTATATTATGAATCAATAAAGAATACCTAAATAAATAGATAGGCATACCATATTAATGGATTGAAATTAATTTGTCTCAGCAGACACCAGGAAGAGCAAACAAGGTGTATGGTATTGGTACAAAATGAACAACTAGACTAGTGGAAAGATTAGAAAGCCAGACACAGCAAAGGAAACCATCAACAAAGTGAGAAGGCAGCCTACTAAATGAGAGAAAAGATTTGCAAGTTATATATCTAATAAGGAATAAATATCCAAAATATATAAACAAATCACATAACTCAATAGCAAAAAAAAAGTACTTGACTGAAAAATGGGCAGGGGAACCTGAACAGGTATTTTTTCAAAGAAAATATTTAAATGGCCAACAGGTACCTAAAAACATGCTCTGCATCACTAATCATCTCAGAAATGCAAATCAAAACCACAATGAGATATCACCTCACATCTGTTACAATGGCTGCTATCAAAAAGACAACAAAAAGTGTTAGTAAAGATGTGAAGAAAAAGGAATCCTCATACACTGCTGATGAGAACAGAAACTGGTTGCAGCCACTACAGAAAAAAAGCACGGAGTTCCTCAAAAAATTAAAACTAGAACTACCATATGATCCAGTAATTCCACTTCTGTGTATTTATCCAAAGAAAACAAAAACACTGGCATTTTCCACAATGGCACAGTGGGTTGATGATCCAGCTCGTCACTGTGGTGATGCTGGTTTGATCCCCAGCCCAGTGTGGTGGGTTAAGGATCCAGCATTGTCACAGCTGTGGAATAGTTTGCAGATGTGGCTTGGATTCAGTCCCTGGCTCGGGAACTTCCATATGCTATATTTATCTGAAAAAGGAAAAGCAAAAACAACAGTAATTCAAAAAAAACCTCATGTTCATTGCAATATTATTTACAATAACCAAGATATGGAAACAACCTAAGTGTCCATCAACAGTTGAATGGATTAAAAAAAATGGGGTATATACATGATGGAATATTATTCAGCCATAAAAAAGAATTAAATCTTGCCTTTTGTGATAAAGTGGGTGGATTTAGCTATAATATGATCCCACTTATATGTGAAATTTAAAAAAACAAAAACAAAAACAAAAAAAAACCATTAAGCTTGTAGTTACAGAGAACAGAGGCTGGGGGGTGGGGGGTGAGCAAAATGGGTAAAAAGACATAAAAAGTCAAACTTCCAATTGTAAAACGAATTTAATGTACAGCATGATGACTATAGTTTATAATACTGTACTGTATATTTGAAAATTGCTAAGAGAATAAAACTTAAAAGTTCTTATCACAAGAAAAAAGATTCTTTATATATGATGAGAGATGTTAACTAGACTTATTGGGATGACCATTTCATAATATATACAAATATCAAATCATGTTGTACACCTCAAACTAATCCAATGCTGTATGTCAATTATACCTCAATTAAAACAAAAAGAATAGAAAACCAGGACCAAATCTTCTCATAGATGATAAACTGATTTACAATGAAGGTGGCATTTTAGTGCAAAGAGGACTAATAAATAACTGGTGCTGGGATTTTTTGCTTGTTTATGTGGAAACTAATGAAATTGGGCCTTTTCCTCACATCATACACACAAATAAATTCCAGGGATATTAAACATTTAAACATGAAAATCAAAATTTTGAATTATGAACACAATACAGAAAAAGAACTTTAAGACTTTGAAGGTAAAGCTTTTTTTTTTTTTTTTTTTTATCTTTTCTAGGGCTGTCCCTGCGGCACCTGGAGGTTCCCAGGCTAGGGGTCAAATCGGAGCTGTAGCCTCCAGCCTACACCAGAGCCACAGCAACACGGGATCCGAGCCGCGTCTGCGACCTACACCACAGCTCATGACAACGCCGGATCCTTAACCCACTGAGCAAGGCCAGGGATTGAACCCACAACCTCATGGTTCCTAGTCGGATTCGTTAACCACTGCGCCATGACAGGAACTCCAAGGTTTATTTCTTGTACAAGACCTAGAAAGAATAAACCATGAAGAAAAAAATTAAAATACACTACTATATTAAAATTCTTCAAAAGACCATCAAAACAAAAGTGGAAAGTCCAGACAGAAATTAATATATATAATCACTAAGGAAAAGCAATAGATTTTATTCCACTGGTTACAATAGGAAAAAAAAACCAGCAAAACAGATAAACAAGAACTTTATAAAAGAGGAAAACCAGAATGGCCAAGGACTATGTGGAAAGATAGGAAAAAAGTGAAATTCAAATCAAAACCATAGTAAAGGAACTCCCTGGTGACCTCGCAACGCAGTTCGGGACCTGACGTCATCACTGCTGTGGCTCTGGTCACTGCTGGGGGGCAGGTTTGATCCCTGGCCTGGAAATTTCCACATGCCATGGGCCAGGCTAAAAATCAAAAATAAATAAAAAAAAAACACACAATAAGAAAGCAGTGATACTGATGCCAGTAAGATGTTACCGGAATCCAGGTTCTTGTTCACAGAACTGAAAAATGAACTTCAAAGTTTTTATTACAGGAAAGCAAAGAGCTCCCAGCACAGACACCGAGAGGGGGAAGAAAAGTCCCCCTCTCTATTGTCTTAGAGGGGGTTTTATCCCTTAAAGACGGGGGTACCAATGTGTGATCCAGAAAGATATGGGTTTTTTTCCCATTGGCCTTGCCCAGTTACCTATATCAGTCCTTGTCCAATAGGGGTCTTAGAGGTGGAAATGCCCCCTAAGTTTTATGGTTTCTTTTCTCTTCCTTAGACCGAGCATCACCATTCCTCTCATTCCTTTTCTGTCAGTTGAGGAGTGGGTTAGTGATTAATGTCCATCTGAGTCTAAAACAGATACTCCCTCTAGGAAACAAGGCCTGTGGGGATGTTACTCCCTGGAACCCTTAAGCCACAGATGTTAATCAATGGCCATATCAAAACATGCATAGAAGCCTATGCTCCTACAATAACTACCTGAGTTATTATCCTGCCTCAATACCTCCAGATTGGCCTGAGTTAGAAAACCTGCCGTTTGTCTCGGGTGAGGAGTAACCAGTGTACTGTACAACCAGAACGCGTACACAGCACAAGGGTGCTGTGCATTGCCAAACACTTTGGAAAATAACCTGGCAGCAGTTTCGCTCCTGGGTGTACACACGTGTTGTTTCACCCAGCTGGGTGTGCTGCAATAGAATGCTGACACCACCCACCTAGAGTTAGTGTTGACCCCGCAGGCTGAGGGCAAGGTCTGGGAGGGTCCCAGGCTCAGAGCTTCTAGGCTGTACCCCTTGGAGCCAGAGCCCACCACCCTCCCCACACACCAATGTGCTCCCTACACACCAATGACGCTCCACCAAGCTTCAGTGTCCTGGATTTTTATTGGGAATTCATTATGCAGCCATAGCTGATTAAATCATTAGCCGGACAATTAAATTCATAATCCCAGAGGTCAGGGCACTGAAAGTCCCAACTCTAAGCCTTGCTCTTTCTGGAGACCAGCCCCTATCCCAACACTACCTAAGGACCCACCCTCACTAGCATAGCAAGGACATATCTATCGCTCAGGAATTTCCAAGGTTTCTGAAACTCTGTGCCAGGAACCGGGGCCAAATATCAAGCTGATTCTTTGCTATAAAACAATCCTAGAAAAATTCTTGAAAATATGCCCCAGGAGACATGAACAGCATGTTTAAAGAAGCACTGTTTGTATTGGGGGAAGAAAATGAAATAACCTACATGTCCTTGACTATCTTATGATAAATTGGTACAGTGTGTATTATAGATTCAGGGATGATGGAGAGAGCTGGGGAACAGGGAGGGAGTCACTGGTTAGAAAAAGAAAGGAAAGACCCATGTGCCCCTCCCCCTCTGGAGTGAAGACTTGGACCCTCCTGGAGATTAAAGATGACTCTGGGAGTTCCTGTTGCGGCTCAGCGGAAACAAATCCAACTAGGAAACATGAGGTTTTGGGTTCGATCCCTGGCCTTGCTCAATGAGTTAAGGATCCCGCGTTGCCATGAACTGTGGTGTAGGTCACAGTCGCAGCTCGGATCTGACATTACTGTGGCTCGTACACCAGCAGCTACAGCTCCGATTCGATTCAATCCCTAGCCTGGGAACCTCCACATGCCGTACGGCCCTAAAAAGCAAAAAAAAAAAAAAAAAAAGATGACTCTGAATATAAGGGATCTGTCCCTTCCCCTCGATTTCAGATTTCCATAGGCAGCACACTGGCCCAAGTGCACCCTCACCAGCAAGAATAAGAGAGTAGAATATTCTATCCCATTATCATCACCAACCATCAATTCCCTGAGGGTCAAGGGCCATGGAAAGGGACCCAGCATCTCTCTCTCACCCCCAAGGGGTGAGTGGTTAGCTTGGGGATGAAACCTGGCAGTAGTGCAACATACAAGTCTGTCAGAGACTGAAAGACACTGTGGCTGCACCTCTAAGAGTCACCTGCAACAGGAAACTAGCATGAAATCATCATGGCCCAAGGAAACCTGTATCTGGACAAGGCAAAGACTACTGTGTGGACACGGACACCGTGCCAGGCCCTCCTGAACCAAGATGAGGGCACTCAGAAGTGGGAGGTCCAGGATGGAGCCAGCAGACACTCCTTGACAGACATGCAGCCTACTACCTCATGGAGAGAGTGTCAAGGTGACAATCTTCCATTAACTGACATTGCCCCCAAAACCTCAAAGTTTAGGCCAGAAATGACCAAGTCCTCTGCAGTGGCAGGTTTTCCATTTTTGCACCCTCATAGAAACAGGGACTGCTGTTCTAAGGCTGGATGGAGGGATGAAAGAAAATTCACTTTTGTAAAGTGAAAAACTTGAGTTTTACAAACTGCATGACCTCTGAAACATCATATCCAATATGTTTATATATGTGTAACATAGAATAGGTATTGATATGTATGGATATGGATACATACATACCCATATATGTATACGTATATCTCTGTTAACATTTTTCTTTTTAGGGCTGCACCTGTGCCATATGGAGGTTCCCAGGCTAGAGGCTGAATCAGAGCGGCAGCTGCTGGCCTACACCACAGACACAGTGACGCAGGAGCCACATCTTCAACCTACACGGCAGCTTTCAGCAATGCTGGATCCCTAATCCAGTGAGCGAGGCCAGGGACTGAACCTGCATCCTTATGAACACCATGTCAGGTTCTTAACCTGCTGAGCCACAAGGGGAACGCCTTTGTTAACATTTTTAAACAGAACACGAGGACGGTCTAAGCCTACTGTTCTGTAACCAGCTTCTTCCAATTCATGGTGCATCAGGGGACCGTTTTCCCAGTTATTTACATAGTATTTCACGCTATGAATTATATATAACATTGACTTGAAGACAATTACCTTGGCCCCCTGAGTCTTCTCTTCAGAGCAAACATCTCCCGCTCCTCCAGGGCCCACGTCCAGACCCCTGTTTGCTTTACTCTGGGAAACTTCAGCTTGTCACTGTCTCTCTTAAAGTATATTAACCCAGGAGACACCAGGTCCAGGCGTGGAAACTGAACAAAGGCAGTTAAAAAGATGATTTTCCCCGTATAACATTCAGCCACAGGATTTAGCCTGTGTCACGACCCTTTCTGGACCCCAACTTGAAAGTCTCATTTCAAGGTGCTGACGACAACTCAAAGGCAGTCTTTTGACCCTGCATTCTGACCAGCCCCACCCACCACCTGCCCCAAACTATCCTTTCAGTCCAAACTCTTTCTCGACCAAAATCAAACTCCCTGGTCTTTGCTGCTCAGGTGTGATCTAAGCTCCAAAATCCCTCATGTTAAAGAGCTGTGCCCTGAGCGTTAGAATCTCCTTCTTAATAAAAAGAAAAGAGTTAAGATGGAAAATTGGGTATTAGGTGTTCTATATAACAATAAAGGAAGGAAGGGTCTTCCTGTTGTGGCTGGAGTTCCTGTTGTGGCTCAGCAGTAAGAACCCAACTAGTATTCATGAGGATGAGGGTTCAATCCCTGGCCTCACTCAGTGGATTAAGGATCTGGTATTGCGGTGAGCTGTGGTGTAGGTCACAGACATGCCTCAGATCTGACATTCCTGTGGCTGTGGTATAGGTCAGCAGCTGCAGCTACAATTCTGCCCCTAGCCTGGGAACTTCCATATGCTTCAGGTGCAGCCCTAAAAAAAACAAAAATTAAAAAAATTAAAAATTAAAAAAATAAAGGAAGGAAGGGAGGGAGAGAGGGAGGAGGGAAGGGAGCATGGTGGTAGGTGCAGGCCATGCGAGTATAGTATTTTAGCATCCAGGAGAGGGGTGCTCCCAGCCCCAGCTCACCACCCCCTACTCCGTTCCCATCCTGGCTTCATGGAACATCACGAAAGGCCTCCGGAGCTTATTGGTGTCCAACCCGGTCCATAAATGTAAGGTCATATGACATTCCTCTTCATAAGAGTAGCTTCCCCTTAGCTGTCACTCTGACCCCTCAGGCCCTAGAAGTAGGCTAGGCCCCTCTGGGAAGAATATTCCTGGTCCTGACACTCAGGGCGTGGTCTAGACAGGAGGCATGGGCTGGGCAGGCAGGGCCCAGCTGCAGGAGGGTCCTCCAGAGCACAGAATCCAGGACAGGCTTGGCTCTCCTGCGGGAAGGGGTTCAGCACAAAATGGTCCAGCCCAGCTGGCTTCCCAGAGAATCTTCAAGGGCAGGCAGACATCTGCTCACTTTAGGCAGGAAAGAATATCACAGGCAAAGGAAAGACAGTAAAAGAGAGTTTCCGCTGTGGCGCAACGGGATTGGCAGCATCTTGGGGATGCTTGGACGCAGGTTAGATCCCTGGCCTGGCACAATGGGTTAAGGATCCAACTTGGGTCACAACTGTGGCTGAGATCTGATCCCTGACCTGAGAACTCCATATGCTACAAGGCAGCCAAAAAAAGGGAAAAAAAGAAAGAGAGATTGTGTGTGTGTGTGTGTGTGTGTGTGTGTGTGTGTGTGTGTTCTAGATGCTGCCAACAATTCTGTGCAGTGCACAAAGGGATGAGTGTGCCTGGTGGGGACAGGGAGGACAAAATGACCAAGAGTAAAGGCCCCTTGGGCCTTGTGCATGCCCAGGGTTCTGTCCGGAAAGCAATGGGGAGCCAAAAATAATTTTATCCTAAACGGGAATGTGATCAGATTTGTATTTTAAAGAGGCAGCACTGCCATCGAGGAAAATAATGGAATAGAAAATAAATGAGAACAAAAGATAATAGCTAGGAAAATGCAGGCTGTGGATAGCAGATGTTGTGGGGACAGGAAGAGAAAAGGGGGGGTCAGGGGCCAGGGGCGGGGTGGAAGGCAGCCCACGGGGTGTTGGGGAGGACGACACTCCACAGCTCAGATTTCAGACCTGAGCCGAACCCACGTTCTCGTCGTGCCGGGAAACTGGCATTGCTACTTGACCTCCCTGAGCCTCAGTTTCTCTCGTCTTTCAAACACCCAAGAGATCTAGTGAGAGAATTTAAATGCGTGCTCGAATATAAGTTGCTAAGGCAAGCCTGACTCATTGCAGGTGTTCAGGAGTGGGAAATTCTCCATGGAAGTCAGTTGGAGAGTTTCCACAGAGCAAGAGGCTCCAGAAAGAAAGGCTGGGAAGAAAAGCAGCAGTTATTTCATGATCTCAAAAAGAGCCTTGAGCAGAAAGGGAGCCAAAGAAGGAAACAGAGATAAGGAGAGATCAGAACTTTATGAAAATGTAGAAGTCTGGACAAGTCTCAGGGAGGTGCTGTATGCTTTTCAGAGAAGCACGGTGGAACCTGCTGGAAGCAAAATGGGAACAGCTTTAATTCACTAAGAGCATCTTTGGTGAGACCTGGGAGAACCATCAACCCTCACGGCCAGCAACCACCCCACCCCATCAAGAAACACGCTTCCAGGGCACTGGAATATTCTGGCATAGGTGATATTCTGGGAGTTTCCCCAAACTAGCTTCTCAAGGAGCTGTTCCCTCAGGGATGGCCTAGGCAGAGCCTCAGTTTACTGGTGAACCAAAGGAGTCAATCACTAAATGACCGGGACACCTGAAACAAGACAGTTTCAAGGAAGGCACTGAGAAGGGCTGGAGAAAAAGTACAGACAGGAGTTGGAGAGGAAAGAGAAACCCACAGCTGGAAAGATCAATTTTTCTTTTAAACTTCAACATAGGAGTTCCCACTGTGGTGCAGTGGGTTAAGAATCCAGCATAGTCTTCAGTGGCGCAGGTTTGATCCTCAGCCTAGTGCAGTGGATCCTACATTGCCTTAGCTGTGGCATAGGCCACAGCTACTGCTTAGATTCAATCCCTTGCCCAGGAATTTCCATATGATGTGGGTGCATCCAAAAAAAAAAAAAATCCCTCAACATACAAAAACATACAGAATGCTTTCATCAAGAAATTATATTTATAGAGATAAGTAATAGATATGAAAATCCTATTTAATCAAAATCAATTAATCATCATTCTGCAGCCATTTAATTTGGGCTGAATTAAAGAGGGTATTCAGGGGACGGATAAATTAGGAGTCTGAGATTAACAGATACACACTATTATATACAAAATGGATAAACAACCAGGACCTACTGTATAGCACAGGAACTTTATTCAATAAGTTATAATGGAAAAGAATCTGAAAAAGAACAGATGCATACATATATATTATGTTATATGTGTGTACATATATACATATATAACATACATATATAGGTATAACTGAATCACTTTGCTGTATACCTGAAACTAATACATTATAAATAAATTAAATTGATTGATTAAAAATTTTTTAAAATAATAAACCTATGTTCAACCTATGGCAGCAGAGCTTCCCCACCACACTGTAAATAGAATGGCAGGAGATGTGGAAAGCCATCTCACACAGGTGTCCCTCCTTACCATTTATATTACATATTCCAAACACACATTCTCTTTTTGGAGCAATATCCAAGGCAATATTCACTTAAAAGTAGCACCCTCCCTGTATGGGTAAATCAACTATACTTCATTAAAGCTTTAAAAAATGGGGGGGGGGGGAGTAGTACCCTTCACTGCTACCAAATCTATCAATAAAACCCTTTTCTCTGTTGTATTTAATGTCTTGTTATTCACCATGGCAGGAATGACAAGCCCCTAACACACACATTACCTCTCATCCTGCCCAAGCCCTCTGCAGACATAACTAGCCGATCACAGCTTAAGGATCCTTGTCAACCAGTGTTCCAAAAGGGGCAAGGCATTTTTAATGTTCCTTTCTCCTAAATAACACACTTGTCATCCTCTGTCCAATGAGAAAATATCTATTTTGTGCCCAAGGTCCTAAGGGCTGAGGGTTCTTACCCAGTGGAATTACCATTTTAGAAAGAACTGGCAAAGCAGATGGTAGAATAGGGCTTTCTATGGGGGGAAAAGAAGAGGGGATCCCAGATGCCCATTCAACTGGCTTAGCATAGGAGTTAAGCCCATGGCTCTAGTTTCAAATCCTGCCTGCATCATACTTACTGGGTGCCCTTGGGTATGTTATTTAACATCTCTGTACCTTGGTTTCCTCACATAAAAATAGAAACAACATGGGAGTTCCCGTTGTAGCTCAGCGGAAATGAATCTGACTAGTTGCCATGAGGATTCAGGTTTGATCCCTGGCCTCGCTCAGTGGGTTAAGGATCTGGTGTTGCCGTGAGCTGTGGTGTAGATCACAGACATGGCTCGATCTGGCGTTACTGTGGCTGTGGTGTAGGCCAGTGGCTATAGCTCCGATTGAACCCCTAGCCAGGAACCTCCATGTGCCACAGGTGGGACACTAAAAAGACAAAATAAATGAAATAAAATAAAAATAGAAATAACAACAATACCTGCCTCTTAGCATTGACATGAGAATTAAAAGAGATAAGCTATGAAAAATTCCCAACACATGCTGAGTACTCAACAAATGTTACCTTATTCTTGTTATAATTCCTGCTATCAGGCAGTGTGCTGCTGGTGTAGGTAACACAAGATTCAGATAACGGCATTGATTTCTTTGCCGTGAATCTCGAGGTAGGGAGTTCCAGGCACAAATGGTTACATCACAGTTGCTCTGCATCATTTTGTTGTGAATCTCCAGGAGGTCAACAAGTGTTTCCCCACTGTTGTAAGGCAACCCTGTGTTTCCAGCTGCCATGTGGGTGCTAACAAAAAAAGGGAGGCAGCATTTCCAGCAAAGGAGATAGCTGGTGGTGGTGGAACCAATAACATATGGCTGGACTGAATTCAATGGGAAGAGGAAGGCTTTTTGCAACATGGACTCCGTATGATTCTGTTTGGTTAATGAGCCACACCTGTATGCCTTCCAGACATCCCTGGCACACCGACGAAGGGTTACACCACTGTGACCACCCACATCGTCCTGGGGCGGGGGCATCCCGAATCATCTTGTCTTTCCCTGGGCCTCTCCACTGTGTAGCAAAGCCTTCAGCTGGGTTTAACCAGCTTACTTTGCTCTTAAGTAATTAGTGCTTTGAAGAATCCATAGGCTTTGACTTATCTAATGCTGGAGCCTGTTCACTATGAGCAGAATTTAATCCAGGATCTATAGCATGAAAATAAACTTGCCTAAAACCACATACAAACAAAACCTGACAATAATGCAAGTAGGGAGACTTTTCTTGTGTGGACTGTAAAGTGGTTTAGAAGCAGAGGGGTTCCAGAAATCTTTCAGCAAAAGTGCTTTGGAGAAAAATGATGCTTATTTGGAGACTAGATAGATAGATAGATAGATAGATAGATGATAGATAATAGACAGATAGATAGGTGATAGACAGACAGATGGACAGAGACACACAGATAGATAGATGATAGATAGATAGACAAATAGAAAGATAGATATGGAATTCCACAGGTTTAGCAATAAAACCTATAATATCTTCTTGTTCCCATCATTGTGTGATCTTAGACAAATCACCTAACTTCCCCGAAACTCAGCTCAGTTTCTTTGTCTTTAAAATGGGTACAATACTATCTACTTCAGAAACTGACTGAAGTCAGACAAATCATGGACATAACCTACCTGACCTAATCGCGGGCACTTAGGGAGTATTCAAGTAAGAGTGCATATTATATTCAGGCCCCCAAAAGATATGTCTACCCAGAACCTGTAAATGCGACCTTATTTGGAAAAGAGGTCTTTGCGAATGTGATTAAGGATCCAAAGTGAGGTCATTCTGGATTATCCAAGTGAGCCCTAATAAGTGTCTTTCTAAGAGAAAGGCAGAGGGAAATTTGAGATGCACAGAGGAGAAGGCCATACAACCACAGAGGCATACTGCAGTGATATGGCTGCAAGAAGTGCTAACAGCCACCAGAAGCTGGAAGAGGTAAGAAAGGACTCCCCCCTCCCCGCCCACAACCCCGAGAGCCTTGGGAGGGAGCATGGCCCTGCTGACGCCTCAGCTTCTGGCCTCCAAAACCGTGAGAGAAAAAACTTCATCTTGCCTTAAATCACTCAGTTTTGGGGAGAGGAGAGGTTGTGTCCAAGTGGTTCCTGCTGTGTCTCCATTTTCAAGCAAAATCTTCAGCTTTTGTGCTTTGTGGCGTTGTTCCTTCATTTCAGTTTTTCAGTAGTATGACAAAAACTATGACTGGTTTCAGGAATGAGTTGATATGATACAGACCTATCCCAACTCATGAGGGAAAACAATGAAAGATTATTTCTGGGCAGTTCCCATTGTGGCTCATTGGGTTACGAACCAGATTAGTGTTCATGGGGATTCAGGTTCGATCCCTGGCCTTGCCAAGTAGCTTAAGGATCCAGCATTGCCATGAGCTGTGGTGTAGTTTGTAGACGTGGCTTGGGTCTAGTGTTGCTGTGGCTGTGGCATAGGCCAGCAGCTGCAGCTCCCATTTGACCCCCTGGTCTGGGAACTTCCATATGCTGCAGGTACAGCCCTAAAAAGACAAAAAGAAAGAAAAGAAAAGAAAAAAAAAAAAAGATTATTTCTGGCTCACACAACCTGTCCAGCCTGGGCTTGGAGAGGTTCTGCTCTGTGACATCCCCACTCTGGGACCCAGGCTGATGCGGCTGTTCCTTCTTAAGAGGCTGATATCCGCACAAGGCAGCTGGGTTTTCTGCAGCTGGGATATAGGCCTGGGGACCCAGCATGTGCACCTCAAGGCTTATGCCTATCGAGTGATGTCTACTACATTCCAATGACTTGAACCCTTGGCCTGGAAAACGGCAATGCTCAGGGACCAGAATTAGGGGAAAAGCTAGATACTGGGGAATTTTAGAAACATCAACCACAGGTCTGGATTCAGTCATCTTTTTGTCTCCCCATTTTAACAATTACAGAGAACCCCAATATGAACTGACAGTGAATAAAATGATCACGGACCTCAGTGTTTTCAGTCTAGTTATTACCATCTCAGTGTTGGCCCTGATTCCCCAGACTCCACGATGAGGCAGCAATGGATAAGAAGCCCTCTGTGAAGCCACTGTTTTATTTTTCCTTCCCCTGGACAACCACTCACCCCCACCACGGAGATTCATGGGAACTCAGGCCCCAAGGGTCTGTCAACTTTAGATGCTCCACAGGGTCCAATGCAAAGAGCCCAGATGGATAAGATCAAGCAGACAGTTTCTCAGACGTCTATAGCAAAGAGCAGAGGGCTGGCAGCCAGCATGAGATACTAAGACTAGTCTTTGTGGGCAGCTGGCGGGAGCCTGGGGATGCTGCCATTTTTCTAACAGGCTCAGAATGGAGATGGATTTTTTTTTTACCTGCTGGAGGAGCCACTAGTTAGCAAACACTGCTCTTCCAGGAAAACAAATACACAGCCAGGAGACCCATTTTTCCTCCATGATTAAACACAGTTAGCTCAGATAAAAGAGATTTCAAGTATGGAAACTCTTTAAAATCCCCTCCCTCCCTCCTTTCTTCCCTTTCTCCTTCTCCCCGCCCTTTGATGGAGTTTCAGCGCCTGCATGAAGCACTAACAACCACTATTTCATCTTACATTTCTATAGCAGGAAATGTAGGTCACTGATCTTCCAAGTGGCCTAGTTTTCCAGCTCTAAATAGACATATTTCCCCAGGTTGAGATTTTTTTTTTCTAGGTTTGTGTCTAATAAAAGCAGGACCTGCTTAGCCAAGCCAAAGAGGCTGTGCTCCAGCCTCCTCCTCTGCCCGCCAGCTATGCACAGGGAGGTTAGAAGGATGATCTGTAGGGCCTGCAGCCTTAGGAATGTCCAGGGCCACAGCTTTCCTTGTAAGCGGCATGAGGGCCAGAAGCTGCCTCTGAGGGCACAGGGGATAGGACCTAACAGGAAGAGTGGAGCCACTTCTCCTCCACCAGGAAAACAAGGACAGAGCAACCACTGCGGGTCAGATGCCCACCTGTGCTGGAAGCCTGCATTCTTCACATTTTATCCCTCTCCAGGTCAGCTTGGGTCTCCTCTTGTCTTCTTGCTTTATCTTCCTTCCTTCCTTCTTTCCTTCCTTCCTTTCTCCCTTCCTCCCTCCCTCCTTTTCTTTTCTTTTCCTTTCCTTTCTTTCTTTCTTCTCCAAGTTCATGGTAGAAAACTGGAAACAGATGAGTGAAAATAAAAACTGGAGTTCCCATTGTGACTCAGGATTTTTTTTTAAATAATTCAGTGAATTTTATTATATTTATAGTTGTACAGCCATCATCACAACCTAATTTTAGAACATTTCCATCCCAAATCCCCAGTCCACCCCTCTCCCTCTCCCCTTTAGTAACCTTAAGTTTTTCAATGTCTCTGAGTCAGTTTCAGCAGGTTAAGAACCCAACGTAGTGTCCGTGAGGATGCATGTTCGATCCCTGGCCTTGCTCAGTGGGTTAAGGATCCAGTGTTGCCATGACTATGGCATAGGTTTCAGTTGCAGCTCTGATTCAACGCTTGGCCCAGGAACTTTCATACGCTGCAGGTATGGCCATGAAAAGAAAAGTAAATAAAAGAAAAGGAGAGAGGGAGAGAGAGAGAGGGGAAGGAGGGAAGGAAGGAAGAAGGAAGAAAAACAAAAAAAAACTCATAATACTACCAGAGAAAAACCCTGTTACCATTTCTCTGTGTATCTTCCCAGTTATTTTTCTATGCATATACACTAACATAGGCTTATTTTTAGCAAGACTCAGATCACAATGTTCTATGGCCTTGTTTTCTCCCTTAACCTATGTTATAATTATAAACACTCCTGGTCAATTCGTGTGTGTGTGTGTGTGTGTGTGTGTGTTTACGTATATGACCTTGGGTTTTTTTTCTGAAATTACTCACAGAATTTTGTAAAAATAAATTCTAACCTGAAAGAGATGGCTTGTCATTTTTCAAAGATTGCTTTATTTAGGGTACTGTTAAAAAGGAATAAAAATCATCCCTAATTCCATCAGTTAAATCTACCTCTCCTCCCAATGTGCTGCTTCTCCAGCCCTGATATCTACAGGTAACCACCGTTACTAGCTTAATGGCCTGAGATTTTTCGTATGTAGTTAACATATATACATAGTAAACACTATATATAGTAAATATTATAAATACATAGTAAGCATATATACATACATGAACATGTGTTTTTAATGGGACTGCACCATCTTTTCTGTTTTGCAATTTGCCTTTTTCACTGAACAGTATGACATGGACATCTCCACATCAGAACATGTGCAGGATCCAGAGCATTCTTTTCAATCAATGCATGGCACTCCATCATGAACATACCATGAATTCAACTATTCCGTAATGAAGGGAATGAGGATTTGTTGTGGCGGTTTTTTATTTATTTTTCTATTTTTTTATATTTTGTTTGTTTGTTTGTTGGGTTTTTTGTTTGCTTTTTAGGGCCTCGCTCGTGGCATATGGAAGTTCCCAGGCTGGGGGTCAAATCAGCTGCAGCTACCGGCCTACACCATGGCCACAGCAACTCCGGATCTGAGCCACATCTGTGACCTACACCACAGCTCATGGCAACTTCGGATCCTTAACCCACTGAGCAAGGCCAGGGATCGAACTCGCATCTCCATGGATCCTAGTTGGGTTCATTAACTGCTGAGCCATGAAGGGAACTCTGTGTTTTTCTATTTTAAATCATGTTGTAGATATCACAGCAGGAAGGGCTCTATTAGAAGAGACCACTTAGGAGTTCCCGTCGTGGCGCAGTGGTTAACGAACCCGACTAGGAACCATGAGGTTGCTCAGTGGGTTAACGATCCGGCGTTGCCGTGAGCTGTGGTGTAGGTTGCAGACGCGGCTCGGATCCAGTGTTGCTGTGGCTCTGGCGTAGGCCGGTGGCTACAGCTCCGATTCGACCCCTAGCCTGGGAACCTCCATATGCCACTAGAGCGGCCCAAGAAAATGGCAAAAAAGACAAAAAGACAAAAAGACAAAAAAAAAAAAAAAAAAGAAGAAGAAACCAATTACCTTGTGGTCGATTCTGTCAAACAACTCTCCTAAAGATGCCATGGTTCAAATTTACATTTTTTCACCTTTCATCCATACAAGAAAATTTTCATTGTGGCTAAAGATAGAAAAAAACATCTTCATAATAGTTGCCTTGTATTTCTCTTTAGGAAGGTATTTTTTTTATTGTGCTAGTTGCAACAGAAAACCCAGTTCAAACCGACTAGAACAGAAAGGGGAATGATCTGGTTCAAACAAATGAGGACCCACCGGGTACAGGATTTTGTGGTAAGTCTCTGGCTCTATGCGTATGTGTGTTAGACTCAGCACTACACCTCTTCCTTCCTGACCCAGCCATAAAGGGCTGCTGGGAGCTCTGGGGGGTTATGCACTTTTTTGGTTCACATCCAGGAGATAGGACCCTGTTGCTGAGCCCTAAACCAGCCACTACAGTCTGAGTAATGTCTTGAGCCCTCTTGGGCCATCACTTATATAAACTGATCTCTATAGCAAGAGGAGTGAGGTCACCCTGCTTGGTTTAGACATGAAAACCAATCAGGACCCACTGTTGTTGCTGGGTGTGTGCCAAATCCACCCAGTCAACCTGGCTGCTATTGAGAATGGCGGGGAAGAGTATGGTTGGTGGGAGACCAACCTCACGTCCATATAATTACAATATGGGCCTTCGGTGAGTTTGCCCTTAGATAATTTCTTCACCCTTCCTCTGCGCTGCTCTGCATTGCCAGAGTGCGCACGTGCACACACAATGGGGATGGGCTGATCCCTGCAGCATGCATTTCCCATCTCCCACATTAGCTGGGCTTCTGCTGGATTCAGCCAACAAGAACTATTGAAGAGGTGGAGGATGAGGGAAGGGAGAAGCCAGAGTATTTCCTCCCATAGTTGCCTGCCTTGGGCAGCTTCTCTGGAAATAGCTTCCTCTCCTACAAGGCTCCAGTCCCCAAGTCAACCCCTTAGTTGCCTTATCTTCCACCGGGTGGGACCTTATCAACCACCTCCTGTTGTCTCTCCAGCCTAGAGGTGGGGGTGGCTTCCTGCCATTGCCAGTTTCTAAAGTGCATTCCATTTGTGTCTCAGCAATCCAACCCCCTGCATCACTGCTTCCCTGTGTTCAGCAGCTTCTGTTTTGAATGTATTGAGTGGTTTCGATTTTTCCTAGTGGGAAGTCTGCTACACTCCTAAATAGGTACAAACATAAAACCAGGTGTAAATTCACTAAGCATAGGGCTCCGATATAACAATAAAAACAATAACATTCCAAATAACATTAACTCAACGTGATAGACTGTATAGACCATATTATTTTGCCGAAAAAAAATTCCCTCTTGAAATGTGACGCTAAGCCTGTCCCCTGTGGTGCATGTACTTTCTGAGTTCTGCAGGCTTATGCCACCACGTGTGACACCACATGACCCTATTCTTCCACTGCCTTTCCCTATTGGAATTTCTGTGAAACTTTCATTTGTAGAGTACCAGCATTGATTTCTGGCTTTCCCATCTAAAAACCATTGTAAAGAAGATCTCCAGCATCTCACAGCCAAACTCAGTAATCACCAATTATCATCGGTTATCATCATCCAGATTTTCCAAATTTTTCTGTAAAAATAATGTTTCTATTATTCAAATAAAGGCAGAACATTTAAAAATATGTAGTGAAAGAAATGCCGGCATGGTTTTCACATAGATACTGGTAGATGAAGAAGAGCCCTGGGCCAAATTTCACGGCTCCTGGAATAACATTATTGTTCTCAGACTATGTGCTAGGGAACGCCCTAATTAATACTAATGACAATGCTCCCAGGCAGGTATTATAATTTTCATTTTATAGATGAAGAAACAGGCTCAAAGAAATTAAGCCACTTCCCTCAAGTCTCATATCTAGAAGGAGGCAGAGCCTCACACATTCTAAAACCCATGCCTCTTCATTCACCTCATTCATCCAGGGAAGCTAGAGTTGCAACATGCATTCATTCATTCAATAAATATTTATCAAGCACCTACTATGTGCCAGGCACAGTTCTAAGCACAAGGGTATAGAAGTGAACAAAATAGACAAAAACTTGCCCAGCCAAGATGAGCTTCTAGAAGAGGAATCGGGAAACAAACAATACTTGTAGGTACAACATATGGTATATGGATGGTGGCAAGTGTCAGGGAAACAGGGAAGGGAATAGGCAATTTTGCCTGAGGGGAATTGAAGAATTAGATAGGGTAGGCAGGGAAAGCTTTTAAGCAAAGACCTGGAGAAATGGAGAAATAAGACATCCAGCTAACAGGAGAAGGGTATTTCAGGAAAGAGCCAAGGCCAGGGAGAGCACCCCTGCAGGCAGTGTGGCTGGAGCAGAGAAAACCAGGACGGGTGTAGCAAAAGATGCATGTAAGGGTTCATGAAGAGTCAGACATATAGGGCCATGAGGGTCATTGTAAGGATGCTGACTGTTACTCTAAGACACAAAGTTACTGGAAGGTTCTAAACAGCATCATTCTGGCTCTTATGCAGAGAAGAGATGGTGAGAGCCTAGGATGGAAGCTAGAAGCGGAATTATAATAAATCCAGGTGACAGGTGACAGTGATGGGACCAGGCTGTAGGTGCTAAGAAGTAACTGAATTCTGGCTCTATTCAGCATTTGAAATATGACCAGGCATGGCTTTAATCTCAGCCTTTCTGGCCAATCAGTTTATGAGGAGAAAATTCTTTCAATCTAGGGAGACACAAAAGACCCCAGCACCAACGCAGCCCCGAGAAGCGCTGCCCAGTGGAAATTTCTGCGATGCTGGACTCTGCACTCTCCAATCTGATAGCCACTGGACCACGTGTAGCTATTGAGCACTTAAGATGGGGCCAGTGTGATGGGGGAACTGGATTTTTAATTTGATTTAACTTTAATGAATGTACAGTTTACAAAACCATATTGGACAGCTCAGCTCTAGAGAACCAGTCTGATAAATTGCATCCTAGCTCTCGCCTCTCCTTGGGATTTACCAAGAAGACAATTGCCTGGCCTTTCATTACGTGCTCTCAGATCTCAGCCCTCTGACACAAGTTAGCGTGCCTTTGAGAAATGGCTGCCATGTGAAGACAGTGCTAATTTTATCTCTGAAATGGCCCATTAATAAATAACAACGTGTTTATAAATATGCAAAACACACAATTAGTCAATTCCACAAAGTGCCTGTGATGGGAACATTAAAAACGTGTCCTAGAGTGAAGGGTGGGGGAATCCAAATAAATTTAGTTTCTCTTTAAACATGACAAGCAATGAATACTGAATCATTTACTTCTGAGAGTTGTAACACAAAAGCGAGTCATTTATTGGTTCCTCTGAGCGGGAGCAGCACATTCTAACCTAATTCATAGATGTGGAAAGCCATTATAAGAAAGTAAATGAGTTACCAATGAGAGCGATGGCAGATGGCAGCTGTTTTTGCACGACTTCATGGACCCTGAATTACTCTAATCATCATTTTATTTAAGCCCAGAAGGCCATAAGAAATAAGTTACTGACTCCACTGAAATATGTCTCCCTTAAACACATAAACTAGAACCTGAAATAGGTACATTATTCAAACAATTTCTTGCAGCAACAGGCACCAGCTCACAGGCCAAAGGCAGCCAAGAATTTCTACAGGACTTCCTGGGCCCCGGGGAAGGCCCCCTTATGAAGATGATTGAAAAAGTTTCCGTGTCAGCAAATAGGGTGCTGTCTAGCCCAGCAGAGCAACCGCCTTTTCTAGAATCTGTGTTGGCATATCTGCTGTACTCCCTCACCCAGAAAATGACCATGCTGGCCCCTGGGTCCCTAACTAGAAATCTGGACACTCTGAGTTTTTTCCACCCCCAGCTTTATTGAGATGTGATGGATATGTAATATCATGTAAGTTTCATTTGTACAGCGCGTTGGTGTGATACCTTCACATACTGTGAAACGATTACCTCCATAGCACGAGCGAATGCCTCCCTCACATCACATCATCACCATTTCCTTTTTGTGTTGAGAACATTTAAGATCATCTCTCAGCAACTTTCAAGGATATAATACAGTCTTATCAGCTATAATCACTCGACTGTGTACGCGGTTCCCCAAGCTCATCAATCTTATGACTGGAAATCTGTCCCCATTTTCCCTCACCCCCTGCCCCTGGCAACTACCACTCTACTCTCTGAGCTCAGCTTTTTTAGATTCCATGTAGAAGTGCCATCAGGCAGTGTTTGTCCTTCTCTGTCCGACTTACTTCACTCAGCATAATGCTGGGCATTACCTTTTACTCCCTTTCCTGCCCACTTCCAGTCCATTTGTTTCACGGGACGAAAAGAGCCTCACAACTGATCTCCCCACCCCAGCTCTAGCTTTGTGTTGCAATATACTCTCCACACAGCACTTCCTGTGCCACAAAGGGTCTCTGGCTCAACCTAGACCCTCAACCATACTCATGGAGTGAATGAATGATATCTAAGAGGTAAGGCAGAGTCAAACAATGTAGGTGTTGGAGAGAGATTGACTTTGAGAGTCATAGGAAGCAGGTGTGAAAGCATCTTAACCTGATGTGTGTCCTCCAGCCCAGGACCACCAGGATCATACCTGTGGTTAAACAGTAGGGTAACACACACCGTGGGGACCTCTGGGGGCATCTCAGCTAAGTGGCATTAGAAATGTTGAGCTCTGGATTTGTGTTCATGGTTTGAGAGAAGGTTCAAGGAAGTGGGGTTTGCTCTGCATTCAATGTTGTCAGGAAGCGAGGGGAGGGCATTCTATATCTGGATTTCTTAATAAACCTTACTTTGAAGGTGGGAGGAATGAAGCGAAGCTAAAACAGATTAGTAAGAAGTAGCAGGAACTCATCTGAGCCAGGATGGAAGGCTCATTGGTCATTTTTGTGGTTTGGACATGGGTTATGTCAATGTCTCTGTTTAGACATGACTAGAGAGTGGCCTTGTCTTTGTCTTCATCTGTCAAGGTCACAGGGTGGCCTGGCCTGATCTTGGCATTCTACAATGTGTTTGTGATGGACAGAGGGATGCGTGGTCCAGCTGAAAGGGCCAGGCCAGCTCTTGCCTGCCAGGGGCTCCTTCTCCCCTTCTCAGTGTTAGTAGGACACAGGGCAGAAGCAGGGTGTCCAGTTAGAAAGGTGGTGCAGTGAGAGTAGTCCTCATGAGGTGAGAGATGATGGTGGCTTTCACGGGGGTGACAGTAGCGGAGCCAATGAGAAGTAACTGACTTCAGGATATATGTGTGGTCACGGCCCATGCTCAAACCATACTGAGCTTTTCAGCTCCTCCGAGGGACCCCAACAGGTGGTGCCTGCAGGTCCTCCTGTAACACTCTTTCCCAGCCTTCTTCTCCACCTCCACCACTACCCAAGCCCTATTTCCTGACCTACTCCTATTTATCATGCTCTCATGTTATTCCCACCAGGAAATCTACCCCAGTCCTCCCATTCCATGTCTGACTGGTTGTCTTTTCTTTGGGATTCTATGATATTTCATTGCATTATTACTGTTTACTTACCTGCATCTCCAACACCGTAAGTTGAATCCAGGAAGGAGTGATGTCTTGCTCACTGTGTGTACCCAAGTCTCATCACATAATTGATGCTTAATGAATACATGTTAAGTGAATCAATGCTTTATTGATATTTACAGCTTTCTCTAGACTGGTTCCCAGCAAGTCATTATCTACTCCCTGACTCTTAAGCCACACTACCAATCCAAAACTAAACTGCCTTTTCATTTGAGCATACTCACCAAATAGTATGATATTGCTGGAACCAATTTTCAGATTTCCTGAAAATTATTTCTATAAACTCCAGAAATAGCAGGAGCTACTATGGGCTGTTGTGATTAAGTAGCAGTAAGTGTCTGGGTTGCAAATGGTTTTGATTTAATTTGTTAGCAGAGTTGAGATGTATTTACAAGCTCTCTACTGTTTATGATTTTATAGGTCAAAAATAGAGTTTTGGAGTTTTGTCATTTATTTCAAGAATCACGTATTCTTCTAGAAGCTGGAGCTACAGGGATAAAAAAAAAATAGAAATCTCTGGCCCAGTGGGGCTTCCATTATAATGGATGGGAAAGACGATTTTAAAAAGACAAATAAAATGCATGGAATGTTAAAAGCAGGAGCAAAGGGGGAAATAAAATGTTATGGGAGCTGGGACCTTAAGTAGTGTCTCCAGAAAAGGTTTTACTGAAAAAGTAGGTTGGAGGCAAGGCCAGAAGGAGGGCAGGGTGTCAAGCTCAGCAGACATCTGGGGGGAGGCAGAGGGCAAAGCCAGTGCCAAGGCAGAGAGTGCCTGGGCTTGATGCTGATCAAGAAGGCCAAGGTGGAATTACCTTTGTGGCACAGTGGAAATGAATCTGACTAGAAACCATGAGGTTGCAAGTTCAATCCTTGGCCTCACTTGGTGGGTTAAAGATCTGGCATTGCCATGAGCTGTGGTGTAGTTTGCAGACATGGCTCGGATCTGGCGTGGCTGTGGCTGTGGCGTAAGCCTGCAGCTATAGCTCTGATTAGACCCCCGGCCTGGGAACCTCCATATGCCCCCCCTGAAAAGCAAAAAAACCAAAAACAAGAAGGCCAAGTTGACTGGACCAGGGGAAAGAAGGAGTGGAGAAGAAGATGTCAGAGCCAGGAGAGCAAAATCAAAGTGGGTCTTCGAGGCTTCATCAAAGATGGTGGCTTTCTCTCTGATTGAAGGGGGAAATTTGGAGGGCTTGGATGACAGTTGAATACTTAAAATAGTACCAAGACAGAGTTCACATTGGTGGGTTAAGAACCCAACGTCTCTGTGAGGATGAAGTTTCAATCCCTGGCCTCGCTCAGTGGATTACTAACCTGGTGTTGCTGCAAGCTTCGAAGTAAATTGAAGAGGCCGCTCGGATCCAGTGTTGCCGTGGCCATGGCATAAGCCTCAGCTTCAGCTCGATTTGATCCCTGGCCCTGGAACTTCCAATATGCTGCAGGTGAAAGAAAAAGAAAAAGAAAAAAATAATGTTAAGTAAAATAAAATAAAACCAAACACTGAAACATTATCTGTTGTTTACTAAGATTAAAAATAGATTAAAATTTTTACCTTTTAATTTTTGATCATTTCTCTGCCGCATAATTTTAAAATTATGTTTTTGTTAGTAAATTTAATATGCTAATTATAAATGATGCAGAAAATACAAACATGGTAAATGAGAAGATTAAAAACTGTGGCTCCCCTACCACTCAGTGATAACCATTGTTATTTTTAAGGTTTTTCCTACCTTTTTTCTTTATACATGTATTACTTAAAATTTTTACATGGAATACACACACACACATATGTGTTGTGAGGCTTTTCCCTCGTTTTAATCATGACCACGTTTGCAATGTCATTAAAAATTCTGTCAGGAGTTCCCATGTGGCTTAGCAGGATAAAGATCCGGCATTGTCACTGCTGTGGTTCGGGTTGCTGCTGTTGTGCTGGTTCCATCCCTGGCCCAGGAACTCCCACATGCCTTGGGCACGGCCGAAAAAAAAAAATTCTGGAGTTCCCATCCTGGCGCATTGGTTAACGAATCTGACTAGGAACCATGAGGTTGCAGGTTCGATCCCTGGCCTTGCTCAGTGAGTTAAAGGATCTGGCGTTGCCGTGAGCTGTGGCGTAGGTCACAGACGCAGCTCAGATCCTGCATTGCTGTGGCTCTGGCGTAGGCCGGTGGCTACAGCTCCAATTTGACCCCTAGCTTGGGAACCTCCACATGTCATGGGAGCGGCCCTAAAAAAAGAAAAAAAAAAAATCTTTCAAACCACATTTTCCATGCTTCCAAAGCATTTCTTCACATGACGAACCCTAATTTCCTTATTGTGCATTTCACTCCTTTTCTCTTCCAGCAGCTCTACTTGCAAAACCAATAAGCTTCTAAAAGAATGTTCCCCACTGTCTTTGTTTTCTACTCTAAGACCACACACCAGTGACAGCTTGCATCATCTGAGGGGGTCAGACTGGAACAGCTTGTGGTAGTTTTTCGGTGATACGTAGTGATTTCTTCAGTGGGAATATCTTTAGGTTGAACAGACCTGTGTTGAGAATCTTCTGTAGTTGGAGTCACTCAGAAGTAATTACTGTTGTTTTTGAAAATACAAATCTGGCATCACTTCAACGACAACAGTGGTTCTGGAGCCCCTTCCCCACCCTCCCCTGTGCCACGTCAGATTTAATCAATCAGGAAGGAAGACAGAAATGCCAGCCCTCCTGCCTGGCTCAGCATCCCCTGTGTAATGCCACTGGTCTCCCAGCCAGTCCCCAAGGCCTGCTGGTGCCCACCCCCTGCTCTGACACCCTGACAGATGTCTCACTCCCTAGGATTCAGCCAGCCTCACCTCACCCTCCTTCTTCCAGGCACTACCAGGCTCTTTCTTAGACTTACACCATAGAAGTTGACAGGAAGTGTCAGGGCAGTGACCGAAGATCCATCAGGCTGTCATTTATAGTGCAGTCATCAGCACTGAGGTCCCTAAAAAGTCCCCTGGTTCCACCCCTTCCCAATCCACATGCCCAGCAAGGCTCATCACAGACTCCTGGCCCAGAAAGGCCATGTCAGAGAACATGAGGGTTTCAAAGGCCATGTCTTCTGGTGCAGGAGGCAGAAATAGACCACAGTCTCCATCTCACTCCACCCAGCAATAAGGTGGTTCCTCACTCTTGTCCTTTCGGGGTGAGCTGGGCACAGCTGTGATGACTCAAGACAGTCGTTCTCAACCCTACCCACTCAGAGCTTGTCCAAAATCCAGAACCTTGGGTCCCACTAATGAATTAGCTAATAAGTCCACTAAAGGATCAGAAGCTCCATTTTAACAAGATACCCAAGTAATTCAGATGTACGGTAAAATCTGAGAAGCACTGCTCCAGGTCAGCAGGTCTCTAACTTGAGTGAGCATTAGCATCGTCCCGAGGGCTTGTGAAAACACAGGCTGCTTACTATTCAGCCATAATAAGGAACGAGATTCTGAAATATGCAACAGTGTAATGTGGATGGGCCTGGAGAAAATTTTGCTTGACAATAATCCCGACCCATGGACAAATATCGCATGACTCCATTTGTATGAGTTACCTGGAACAGGCAAATTTGTAGTAACTGAAATTAGAATTGAGGTTTACCAGGGGCTGGGAAGGGAGAGCGGGAAAGAAGAGGGGAGTGATTATTTAATTGGTACCCAGTTTTTGTTGGGAATGATGAAAAAGGTTTGGGTATAGATAATGGTGATGGCTACACGACCTTATAGATGTTTTTGACGTCACTGAATCACACACTTACCCGTGGTTACCACGATACATATTAGGTATATTTCATCACAATGAAAAATAAATAAAATTTTATTTAAAAAACCCACAGGTTGCTGGGTGGGACAAATCCAGACCAGGGCCCAAGTGATGCTGCTGGTCCAAGGATCATATTCAGAGGGGCCAGAATCTGAGCACTGTTCCCGTATTGAAATTAAAGGAAAACTGGAGCCCACTCCAGCAATTCTCATCTGATTGATCTGAACTAGGGGGTGGGCATAGGGATCGGGTCAGCCTTCTTCAAGTAACTTTCCTGTAGAGTCAGGGGGAGGAAGCACCAGGATTCTCTGGGAAGCTTCCTGTCTGCCCTCACCCTCTAGGCTTTGGGATTGATGAGGAGCTCCTGGTGTTTCTTTGTGGAAGCTTTCAAAGCCCTGATCAAGAAGGCATCTGGGCAGGGAAAGAGTTTTTCAATGCTGGGAAAAATCACCCCACCCTTTGTTCTTCCAGAAAATACTTTCTAATTCATAGGACAGATCAAGAGAGAGAAGTTCGCTCAGTTACTACAGGGCCAGCCTTAATAGACTGATTTGAGTTTTACTACATTCTTCATTTTAGTGAGTATGACCTTACTTAGTTTCTTTAATAGACCTTCCCTGTTTTGACAAAATTTTAGACCCCTGGACTTGTACTTCAATTGCTAACATCTGGTAAATCTGTCACAAGTGAACCTACTGGAATAGAGCAGGAGAGAGAGAGATTGAAGGCCAGTGGTGCTTTTCTGAGCCTTCCTCCCCAACACAAGGCAATCCCATGAATAGATAACTAGCTTGGTGACTTTCCACCACTTCTACAGAGTTCTGTAAGATCACAGAAATGACCATGGACACCTCCACAAATGGTACTAGGACAATGAAACTCTTTTTTTATTTATTTATTTATTTTACAGAAGTACAGTTGATTTACGATGTTGTGTTAAATTTCTGCTGTGTAGCAAAGTGATTCAATTATACACATATATTCCTTTTTTTTTATATTCTTGCCCATTATGGTTCAGCAGAGGATACTGAATATAGTTCCCTATGCTATGCAGTAGGACCTTGTTGTTTATCCATCCTACATATAATAGTTTGCATCTGCCAACCCCAAACTCCTACTCCATCCCTCTCCCACCCTCCTCCTTCTTGGCAGCCACAAGTCTGTTCTCTTTAGGAGTCTGTTTTCGTTTTGTAGATAAGTTCATTTGTGCCATATTTTAGATTCCGTTTGTAAGTAATACCATATGATATTTGTCTTTCTTTCTTACTTCTCTTAGTATGATAATCTCTCAGTCCCTTCAATAAAACACATGCACTTTTGAGTCTCATTAAAATTTCCTTAGCCTCTTTGCCCTTTGCTCATGAAGCTATGTGTATTCCTTCAGCTGCTCAACCCACTGGTCTAGCACCACAGTTGACACACTGGGTGGGCAAAACCCCTTTCTGCTGCTTCCCTCCTTCCTCCAGCCAGCACCCGCCTACCGCTATCCTCATTGGAGATTTGTTTTCTCCCCACTGGAACGAGCAGGGAAGAGCAGCCCCAAGACCACATGTCCTACCCAACTCAATTATAGGGAACTTCCAGTACGTTAAAAATAACACACTTAAGAGGAGCACTAGCAAAGAAGAAAAGCATTCCATGGTTAGCCTTGGCCTCAAAATACAATGTTGCCTTCAAGATGGCCTTTCTGAAAGTCTTTGGCAGAAGCCCACAAAAAGAATCCACTTTCACTTAAACCTTCTGAAAGCTACCCTCCTTGCAGCTCTTTCTCTCTACTCCTAGTGATTTTTACACACAGACACCCAGTAATAACTCTGCTATTCCTTCTGCCCTTCTCCCAACCTTCTAAGTGAACCACTCTTCCCCAAGGTTTTTCTCAGGAAACAGTCACATTTCACAATACCCCCTCCACATTGTGAGGCTAAAAGGCTGATCTGGAAGTCAAATTTAAGTGGAGTTAGAGCTATCACTAAGGATCCCAAGACCAGGAATACAGATCAAAGTAATCTATAGGATTCTGGATTCTGTTAGTTACTTACTGTCCTGGGCTACCAGATCCGTATTAACTAACTCTCTTCACTGTAAGTCCCTCGGATGGAGGAAGTGATTAAAAGCAACAGGTTGGGAAAGACCAAGGGAGGATTTAAATAACCCAACTGGCACAATTCAGATTTTGGCCTTGAGAAGAAAGGGAAAATAGGAAATGAAATACATGGCCATTGTTGAAGTCTCCCCCTTAAGAGAAAATGGGACAAAAATTCCAAGTTGTGAACAAAATAAAGAAGACTCAATCGGAGACTTCAGAAAGATTTGGGGGAGGAGGGCTGGGTTGGGAGGTTGGGACTGGCTATAGCATACACACCACTATATGCAAAATAGATTGGTAACAAGAACCTACTATATAGCTCAGGTAAATCTATTCAATACTCTGTGATAGCCTATTTGAGGGAAAGACTCTAAAAAAGAATGGATATATAGCTGATTCACTTTGCCCTACACCTGAGGTTAACACAACAGTGTTAAGTCACCTGTAATGTATTTAAAAAAGAAAGAAAACTTTTCACAATGTTCGAGGTGACCTAGCAGATGAAGTGAAAGGAGCCTTACTCTCTCTTTTTGTAAATAGACTCAGATCTGAAATAGGAAAATTCGGCAGGAAAATAAATCAGAATGGGAAATGGCCAATTTAGAGGATCTCTGACATGTGGCTTAACATTTTCCAAAAAACTTGAAAAATAAAACAGATAGAAGTGAAAACAAACTTCTGGCTGTCCCAGTGAAATAACTGGTCCTGGAAATAATGTTCTCTTTTCCCTAGGAGCCAAGTTCTTATGAATAAATACATCTGTAGGCACTGCAAGTGGAAGGGTCACTGGAAAAACTAACATCACATATTTTGGTTAAGAAACAGAAAACAAGTGTCCAAAATCTGTTCAATGGTGCTGCAGCCGAGAGAAAGATTAGGACCTAATGATTCTCGTTCCTCATCTAAATTCCCAAGGGGACTGCTTACAAATACATGTGGACAAGAATTCAGCTTTCCTGTTGATATGGCTGCCACTCTATCTTCGCTAACATAGTACATTAGACGTGCCCCAGAGGACCTAAACCACTCAAATGATGGAAATCCCTAACCATCATAAGCCCTTTCCCCATCCCTACCTGTAACTGCTGTGTTGGGACCAGGAGCAGGAAAACATTCCTTCCTCTCTGTGATGCAACACCCCCAAATTTAATAGATAGAGAACAAGTTTGCAAGTGGAACTGCCAGCTAAAATGTATTGTAGAAGGATTCTGTTGGGAAGACCCCAGAATTAGAGTTGATATGCCTACTAAAACACCTACACTCTGTATGATTCAAGAAACAGATGAAAATTAGCCACGGTCTCAGAATCCCTAAAAGCCAAAAATTCTACAAACCCAGGCTAACTAATTGGAGCAGAGCCATAATAATTCAGATTGATTCTTCTACACTTTTACCTAGACATCTCCAATACTTTACTAAAACTAAATGCAAAGAAGGACTTAGGCTGATTACAACTAGCTTAATAGAAAGAGGATTAAGTGTCCTTTGTGCTAGCACCAGCAATACCTGTTTCACCTCTTTAAAAGCCTAACAGCTGAAGATGTAGATTTGTCTAAGGTTGATGAGCAGTTAAAATAAGCTTGTCTCCCTACCATGCTTAATTCAAGTCCCCCACTCTCCTCGGTCCAACCTGAAGCTAAATTCCGTCCTATTATAGATTTGTGTTTGACTTTCTCTAGTCTCCCACTTGATGATGAGAACCAACATTTATATGCCTTTCCCTCAGAAAATCAGCAGTACTCCTGGAAAGTCTGCCCAAGGGATTCACCAAAACTCCATCCTACTTTTCTCAAGTCTTAAAATATGTTGATGAGGAGTTCCCATTGTGGCTCAGTGGTTAACAAATATGACTAGGAACCATGAGGTTGAGGGTTCCATCCCTGGCCTTGCTCAGTGGGTTAAGGATCCAGCATTGCTGTGAGCTGTGGCATAGGTCACAGACGAGGCTGGGATCTGGCATTTCTGTGGCTCTGGCATAGGCCAGCAGCTACAGCTCCGATTAGACCCTTAGCCTGGCAACCTCCATATGTTGCAGCCCTAGAAAAGACAAAAAAAAAAAAAGACCAAAAAAAATATGTCAATGATATACTGTTTCCTTGTGGGTCCATTCAGATCCAATATGTAGATGACTACTTCTTTTGTTCCATTAATCTTGAAAATTCTAAAACCAACTCTACATCCACTCACAGAGCTGGCTGAAAAAGGACGCTGAACTTATAGGGAGAACTCCTATTTCGAAAAACAAGTTTCATTGTCTAAACCACAGCCTATTAGCTACAGGAAATGCATAAACTAAGGGGAGATTATAAATTATCCAGAATTGCCGAAAACCAACCAGGAAAAGATAAGATTTCTGGTATTAACTGGATATTGCAGAAAAAGGGCATAATATTTTTCTGTAATATCGAGGTTCTATATTATCTGACACAGTCAAACATCTCAGAATCCTCAGTAGAACAACAACCACAACAACAAAAAACTGAAAAGGTCTTCAGTGAACGCAAATATGCCTTTAACAACTACCTGAGCCAGATCTCCCAAATTATCATAAACCTCACTTTTTGTTTATGCTTGAGAGGTTTGGCTGTGCACTATGGATACTAACTCAAAGACATTCCACACATCAAAGACCCCACTGCCTCTTGTAATGGGTCCCTTGGTCCAATAACCAAAGATTATCCTCTTTGCCTCAGAGCAATTGTACCCTTAGCTAAATTAAACAATGCACTTCAGGAATTCCCATTGTGGCTTAGCAGTAACAAATACAACCAATATCCATAAGGATGTGGGTTTGATCCCTGACCCCACTCCAGTGGGTTAAGGATCCAGCATTGCCATGAGCTGCAGTGTAATAAAGTTGCTGGATTGAGAGTGTGAGATGGTGTATGGTAATATGAAAAGGGAAAAAGTAACATTATTTTCTTATTAAATGTCTAGGCAAAGATTATTGGTATTTTCAACTAGCCATTGAGGATTGTTCTGCATGTGGTAACATCAAGTTTAAAGATCCAAGTAAAAGATCTGAAATGTATCTTTATTTATTTACTTATTTTTAGGGCCACAACTGTGACATATGAAAGTTCCCAGTCTAGGGATCAAATCAGAGCTATGGCTTCGGGCTTACACCACAGCCACAGCAATGCTAGATCTGAGCTGCGTCTGTGACCTGCCAACAGCAGGAGAATGGATAACAATGGATGTAGATAGATAGATAGATGATAGATAGATAGATAGATAGATAGATAGAGGACTATTACTCAGCCTTAAAAAAGGAAGGAAATTCTGACACACACTACACCATGAATGAACCTTGAAGACATTATGCTGAGTGAAATAAGTCAATCACAAAAGGACAAATACTGTATGACTCCATTTTATGAAGTTCCTAGAGTAGTCAAATTCAGAGACAGGAAGTAGAATGGTGGTTTCCAGGGGTTGAGGGGAGGGGGAAAGGAAAGTTATTTAATGGACATAGAGTTTCAGTTTTGCAAAATGGAAAGAGTTCTGGAGATGGATGGTGGTGATGGTTGCATAGTATGAATGCGCTAAATGCCACAGAGTTATACACTTAGAAATGGGGTTTTTTGTGTTTTTTACCACAATAAAAAAAATGAAAAGAAACAATGCCAGGATATTTTTACAACAGTTATCACAAATATTCTTGAAAAATCCAATCCCTTACTGAGTCAGTGCGGGTGGTCAAAAATATAGGTTTTTCAAGGACATAGCTAAATTCACTTTTATCACTAAAAATAAAAGGGCAAATATATTCAATGATAGCTGACATATTTTTGGAGCAGTTAATGATTTTGAACTAATATGGAAGTAAAGATATTTCTTAAGCTCCCCAAGTACCCCTATAAAAACAATGGAAAACAAAAACACAAATTTACTTGATGTCTTAATGGCCCAAGGAAACAGTTCCTGTAGAAGTAAGTGAGATACCTTAGAAGTTAGAATAAATGCTTTAGCAGAGCATCTTGCTAAACAAGCTGCTCTAATAATCATTTTTATATAAGAATTTATTATATAAGAATTATATAATTCTTATATAAATCACATATAAGAATTTATGAACATATATATCTAGATGGAGAAATTCAAGAATTTCATAATAGATACACAAAATCTAGCTACCAACTCTGAAAATAAACACTGTGAATAAATGGATGATAAAATCCATAGGCTAAGAGCTGATGAAGCCAGGAGAGCAGAACAGCAGCACCAGGTAATCTCAAATGTATACTTGCTAAAAATATACCGTGAAACAACTCATCAGAGTATGAACAAATTGACCACCATATTAAGCAATCACTGTTAGAGACTTTTCTAAAATATTACAAGATATGTCCGTTATTCTTCATCTGTACCGAACATAATTAGGGGAAAATTGTAAATGTATGAACTGGAACCATATCCTAAGTGATACTTTGACAATCTCTGGATAGATTTTATACAGTTGCTTTCTTCTACAGGTTATGCGTGTGTAATAATAATAGTATGTTTATTTTGTGGGTAGCCTGAAGCATTTCTCTGATACAAACCTAGCATTCATTGTAGCCTACATACTATTTCTTTTGTGGAACCTACTTGGTACCCTCCAACTTACCCATCCAGGGATAGGGAATACATTTTATTGGGACAGTTATTTGGTTTTGTTTTTTTTTTTTTTTTTTTGGTCTTTTGTCTTTTTGTTGTTGTTGTTGCTATTTCTTGGGCCGCTCCCGCAGCATATGGAGGTTCCCAGGCTAGGGGTCGAATTGGAGCTGTAGCCACCGGCCTACGCCAGAGCCACAGCAACACGGGATCCGAGCCGCGTCTGCAACCTACACCACAGCTCATGGCAACGCCGGATCGTTAACCCACTGAGCAAGGGCAGGGACCAAACCCACAACCTCATGGTTCCTAGTCGGATTCGTTAACCACTGCGCCACGACGGGAACTCCTGGGACAGTTATTTGTAAGTTAAGCAAAGCTTTGCTCTTTTCTCAAAAATTCTGTCGTCCTTATCACCTCCAATCTTCTAGCAAAATAGAAAGAACAACTGAAATACTAAAACTGGAACTAGCTAACCACTTTTAAGTCTTATTGTATTGAGTTCCTTACCTTTAGGAACCCATAATGTCAGACAAAATAGACTTTAAGACCAAAAGAATAATTAGGGAGAGAGAGGGTTCTCCGCATAATGATAAAATTTCAATTCACCAAGACAATCTAGTCATTCAAAATATGTTACCATCTAACAAAAGTGCCCAAAAATATATGAAGCAAAACATCACTTCACAGAGAAATGTGAAAATCCACCCATTTTACCATATATTCCTCAATTATTGATTGCCCAGGAACAAAATCAGCAGATTTAGAAGATCTCAACAACACCCAGGCCAATTTTGTTTGATCTCAGGCAGAATTACTGGTGTGTCTGCCATCAAATGGTATGGTTTGTGGGAGGCCAGTCAATCTAGGAAATCCTCACATACTATGTGATTGGGGCGGCTGACTGCCGGAATAATTGGATGACTAGGTCACATGTCTTTCATCATACAGATGTCTAACCCAGGTTTGATCACATAGTAGGAGCACGGTTCCAAGTCAGGAAGAAGTAGAAGCTGCAAGACTTCCAGAGGTTTAGGCTTGGAACTGGCATAGTCCCTTCCACTGCTTTCTATTGGCCAAAACGACCCACAACCCCAGCCCAGATTCAAGGATGGAACACTAAACTCTACCTGTTGGTCATACTGCAAAGGGTGTGGGTGTATGGAGAAGTGAAGTATTACAGCCATCTCTTCAATCTTCCCATCAAGTTTCGAGAGGGTAGTTTCACATACGAAAATGCTTGTAGGGAGTTCCCATTATGGTTCAGCGTGTTATGAACCTGACTGTGTGGGTTATAGAACCCATGAGGATGTGGGTTTGATCCCTGGCCTCACTCAGTGGGTTAAGGATCCAGTGTTGCCATGAGCTGTGTATGTCGCAGACGCGGGTCAGATACCACGTTGCTGTGGCTGAGGCATAGGTCAGCAGCTGCAGCTCCTATTGGACCCCTAGCCTGGGAACTTCCATATGCCACAAGTGTGGCCCTGAAAGACAAAAAGGCAAAAAGGCAAAAAAAAAAAAAAAAAAAAAAAAAAAAAAAAAAGGCATTTCACTCTTCGGAGAGAGGGAGGCCAGGAAAGATGAGGAACGAAAAATATCTGCTAAATTTAGCCATTAGGAGTCATAAGTAAGTTCAGAGAGCGTGGCTTCAGCGAGAAGGTGGGTCCAAGCCTGGTGAGGTTGTGGGGAGAGTGGGAAGTGGAGGGATATGGGGGAGCTTCTGAGAAGGCGCTTTCAGGGGCTGGGGTGGCTCCACTGAGAGGCATGTCTTTCTCCCTGTTTAGCCCCACTTTCCTACTTCCTGCCAGGAATCTGGACATGATGACTGAACAACAGCAGTCCTAGTTCCACAGGGAGGAGAAGAAAGCCTAAAGGCCTCCGTCCTAGCACTTTGAGCTGCTGAACCAGCTCCAGCTCTCACCCACCTAGAGGTATTTCATGGCATGAGAAAAAGGTGTGGCCCTAAAAAGAAAAGAAGAGAAAATGGGAGTTCCCATTGTGGCACAGTGGTTAACGAATCTGACTAGGAACCATGAGGTTGCAGGTTCGATCCCTGGCCTTGCTCAATGGGTTAAGGATCCTGCATTGCCGTGAGCTGTGGTGTAGGTTGCAGACGTGGCTCAGATCCCGCGTTGCTATGGCTCTGGCATAGGCCGGTGGCTACAGCTCTGATTCAACCCCTAGACTGGGAACCTCCATATGCCTCAGGAGCAGCCCTAGAAAAGGCAAAAAGACAAAAAAAAAAAAAAAAAGAAGAAGAAGAAGAAGAAGAGAAAATGCTTGTAATTCGCCCCGCTAATAGATTAAGAGAGAAAAACTGATTATTTCGGTAGATAAAGAAAAAGCATTTGATACATTACAATGTGATCTCATGAAAAAAATCATTTGTAAATTAGTAATAAAGAGGAAGCTTTTTTTAACTACAGAAATTTACATCATCTTGAGCGGATAAATCTTAGAAGCATTCCCTTTAAAATAAAAATCTAGAATCGTGTATCCACCACCACCATTTCTAGTCAATATTTTATTAGATGTCTTTGTCAGTGCAGTGAGGCAAGAAAATAAATAGGAGCATAAGATTAGAAAGAAGAAAATAAAACTGAAATCATTTGCAACTGATATGACCATTTTCAGAGATAACCAATAGAATCCACAAATAAATTATTAGAAATTAAAGATTATTTGCTAAAATGACTGGCTATAAGATTAATATTTAAAAAGTTAATTTCATTCTATATATCAGCAACAAACAATTAAAACATCTTTTTTATAAAAAGGCCACATTTGCAAGAGCGTCAGAGAAGATTGGATCCCCATTAACTCTAACAGAAGACATGCAAGAACTCCATGGGGAAAGTTAAACAAATTTATTGAGACGTCTTAAAAGACCTGAATTAATGGAGAAATACATTTTGTTCATGAATAGTAAGACAATATTGTAAAAGTGTCAGTGCTCCCTGCATTGATTTATAGATTCATTTCAATTCCAATCAAAATTCCAGTGGATTTTTGTTTTCTTGAAAACACATTTTTATTGATCATTTAATTCTGAAGAACAAACAGAGAAAAAATTGTGAAAGTATTTCTGTAGAAAATCAAGGAGAAGGGATTATTTTAAAGTTATGGTGAAATAAATAAATGGAGAGCCCAGAATTTGACCATTCTTTGGTGTGTGTTTGTTTTTTCATTTTTTATACAATTTTTAAAGGTTACTTTCCATCTACAGTTATTATAAAATATAGGCTATATTCCCCCATGTTATGCAATATATCCCCCTAAACTATTTTACTCCCAACAGATTGTACCTCCCACTCCCCCACCCCGCCTTGCCCCTCCCCCCTTCTCTCTCCCCACTGGTAATCACTAGTTCATTCTCTATATCTGTGAGTCAGCTTCTTTTTTGTTATATACACTGGTTTGTTGTATTTTTTTAGATTCCACATATAAGGGATAGCATTGGTCTTTCTCTGACTTACTTCACTTAGCATAATGCCCTCCAAGTCCATTCATGTTGCTGCAAATGCAAAGTTTCATTCTTTTTATGGCCGAGTAGTATATTTTTTTTCCACATTTTCTTTATCCATTCATCTGTTAATGGGCACTTAGGTTGCTTCCATATCTTGACAATTGTAAATAACGCTGCTAGAAACATTGAGATTCATGCATTTCTTCCGATTAGTGTGTTTGTTTTTTTCAGGCACATACCCAGGAATGGAACTTCTGACATCTAGTTCTCTTTTTAGTTTTTTGAGAAACCTCCATACTGGTTTCCACAGTGGCTGCACCAATTTACCTTCCCACCAATAGTATATGCGGTTTCCCTTTTCTCCATATCCTGGCCAATATATGTTATTTGTGTTCTTTTTGATGATAGCCATTCTGACAGGTGTGAGGTGATATCTCATTGTGGTTTTAATTTGAATTTCTCTGATGATGAGCAATGTTGAGCATCTTTTCATGTGCCTGTTGTCCATCTGCATTTCCTCTTTGAAAAAATGTCTATTCAGTTCGGCCCATTTTCTAATCAGGTTGTGTGTTTTTTGAAGTTTAGTTGTATGAGCTGTTTATATATGTTTGATACTGATCCCTTATTGGTCATATAATTTGCAAATATTTTCTCTCATTCAGTAGATTTTCTTTTCATTTTGCCAACCATTTCCTTTGCTTTGCAAAAGCTTTTAAGTTTACTTAGGTCCCATTGGTTTATTTTTGATTTTTTTTCCTTTATTTTAGGAGGCCCACCTCCTAAAAAATATTGCTATATTACTGTGATTTATGTCTAAGAATGTTCTGCTTATGTTTCCCTCCAGGAGTCTTGTAGTATCTAGTCTAGCATTTAGGTCTTTAATACATTTGGGGTTTATTCTTGTATATGGTGTTAGAGAAGAGACTAGAGCCTGTCTTTTCTCCATCGCACATTCTTGCCTCCTTTGAGAATCTGGCCATTCTTATGAGTAACTGGTGTGTGACAGGGCCCAGCAGATCAATTATGACAGAAATCACTCGGCTAAAAAAACTAGATAGAAAACTAGACTTCATATGGCAAAACATGAAATGGGAATCCTACCTCACAACATGCATAAAAATCAACTCAAAATGGATCAAGTATTTAAATGGATCAAGGTTAAAAAATAAACCTTCGGATTATTAGAAGAATTTATTTATAGGTAGGAGAGGATCTTTTTTAAGAAGGCAGAAAACAGTATAAAAGATTAATTTTTCTATATCAGTATTAAGGAATTTTTGGCTTACACAGGGAATGGAGCAACCCTTATAACAATCAAGAATAGAAGAAGGATGAGCTTTGATAGAGGAAGTGAAGGAGTGACTGTCTCGTGACTTCTTTTTGCCTTTGTGGCATGGAAAGCAAGTCCATGCATGGATAGAGGGAAAGGTGTTGAAGGCAAATGAAGAGAAGACTGGGTCAGAAAGGGGTGTGAAGATAAAGGGCACCAGTCACCAAGGAAGGTAGGAGAGAGGGTGGGACAGAGAAACATATCCGGTGGCCAGGCCTGGCTGAGACCCCAACCAGATCAGTGCCCTGAACAATGGCTCCATCTGCCGAGTGGTGTAACTGCCTCTGGCTACACCCACCTGCATGTTATGCATGTTGTGAGGGGGGCCAGTCCCACCAGGCTGATAAAGAGCAACAAGCTCTCCTAACTCAGTCACTGGGTTCTCACAGTCCCAGCCTCCTCCATCACAATAAATTTTCATCTCTTCCCACTGCTGTCTGCATAGTTTAGCAAGGTTACCCTGGAGACAGTTAACCAAGTGCTATCTAAAACTGGCGCCCCTTAAGTCTTAGCAGCTAGATGTCATGGTTTAATCATAGTCTTCCATCCCAAGCTGATTGGCAAGCGTCCCTCTAATAGCACACAGCTCTAGGGGAGCCCTTTGGGCTACTTGTCAGTCTGCCTGGCTCAGGTGCCTGCTTCTCCCTGTGGTCTGGAAAGCCGGCATCGCCAGGTTCATACTGTAGTGAGAGACTTGAACTTTTCTTTCTGCCTGCACATTACAACCCTCTGGCTTCTCAACATCTTTTCTCTCAAGTTCCCAACTAGAAAGAAAAATGATTACAGCCACATGGATGTCTTTATACTGTAAGAGACTCTGAGGGTTTTTTCCTAATTTCTTTGCAATTGTTTATCAACTTCCCCCATTGTTTCTTTGCCCCAAGAAGCCCTCCAAATGTCCCCTTCCAAACTGATTTTATGCAGCAAGTTCCCTCCGGGAACAATTTGCAGACTGGCCCCTGACATCATCTGTTATCTGAGGCCTGATGTTTCATCACAGGGCATTTTTTTAATCATTCAAATAGAAAACATAACACGGTTTCCCAATAAGGATGTTCGATCGCCTTCTTCTCTCTTGTGGAGGTCAAATGACAAAATTCTAGACCTGATTCTGTTACTCATTAGTTAACTGCTTAGGTAAGTATCTTTTTTTTTTTTTTTTTGTCTTTTTTAGGGTTGTACCTGTGGCATATGGAGATTCCCAGGCTAGGGGTCTAATCGAAGCTGTAGCCGCCAGCCTGCTCCACAGCCACAGCAACACCAGATCCAAGCCATGTCTGCAACCTACACCACAGCTCACAGCAATGCCGGATCCTTAACCCACTGCGTGAGGCCAGGGATTGAACCTGCGTCCTCATGGATACTAGTCAGATTCATTTCCCCTGAGCCACTATGGGAACTCCACCTTTCTGTAGGTCTTTTCCTTCTCTGTGGCTCTTCCTTTTCCCGTATAAAAAAGAATAGTCATACTGAGCTGCCTCCTCCCTCCCAGAGGTGTCGCATGGATTAAATATGATAATGAATGTCAAGGTGCTTTGCAAACTGCAAATCTAAGGTGTTATTATACCCTTGGTGAAAGTAAACACAGGCCGTACGTCTTCCCTGCAGGAGTATGAAGGTTTGGAGTTTTCACTGAAGACAAATTCACAATATTTATTGGGCCTCTTTTGTTTGCTTGCATTTTCTAGGTAAAGGTTTGTATATCAATCATCTCAATTTATCTTTGTAGTAAGCCTCGGGAGCAACTAGTATTAAGACCCATGTCACAGATAAGTAAACAATGATTCAGAAAGATTAAGTGGGAGTTCCTGTAGTGGCTCAGTGGTAACAAACCCAACTAGTATCCATGAAGGCACAGGTTCGGTCCCTGGCCTTGCTCAGTTGGTCAGGGATCCATCCAGTGTTGCCATGAGCTATGGTGTAGGTTGCAAATGCGGCTTGGATCCTACGTTTCTGTGGCTGTGGCATAGGCCGGCAGCTGCAGCTGCAATTCGACCCCTAGCCCGGGAACTTCCATGTGCCGCAAGTGTGGCCCTAAAAAGCAAAAATAAATAAATAAATAAGAAATTCACCCAAAAATCACACAGCTGACATCCTTCCTTCTCCATAATGTCCTCAGGAGCCAGGCTCCTTCCAGCCCACGACATTGCCTTCATCTTCAGCATCCAAGACAGATGGTAGTTTCACATCCAAGGCAGGACAATGAAGAAGAGGCAAAGGTAGGGCGAATGCTTAAGGAAAGGTCACAGAAGATGCCACGTGACACTTGTCAACCTCTCCTCGGCCAGAATATAGTCACATGGTGACTGGTCAGTTTGCTGGCAAGATGCTAATGGAGCACTCAAACAGGGCAACTGAAGAGAGTTTAGCAAAGAGGTCACATTCAAAGGCTTGGGCGTGTTTAGGGGAAATACACATAGGAAGATGGCACACACCAGAGCTGGCAATAGTGGGAACCCTTATAACTGTGGGCCTGAGGGGCATAGGAGGGATGATTTTCAGAACCCAAAGAGAACTTGAGTTGCAGCTGCAGGAGAGGTGTATCCTGACCAAGCTACAGCCTTTGGTGGAAGAAAGCCATCCTCTGCCTCATTCTCCTGCACTAGGTGTCTGCCAATGGCACAGGCAGTAAAAGCCAACCCTCTAGCCAGTGGACCAAGAAAGAGGCAGCTTAGCAAGATTTTGAGATAGTAACCCATCCACTCCAACCAAACACCACACAGAACATTGCCCCTCCCTCCACCAGTAGCTGCAAAGGTCACAGGAGGGGCTTTGTCAGCCACCCCCAAAAGGCTGTGATGAGATGCTCTGACACACAAAGCCCTCAAAAAGCATGGTGTCAGAAAAGGCTGGGCAGGGAGCCAGGATTTTCATCCTCTCCAGGAGCAGGGCAAAGCCTCTGGTGACCATGCAATGCCAGTAGAAAACACAGAATGAGCCTGGAATTTCTCTTCCCTGCTTGGGTGCTTGTTGTGGGCTGAATTGGGTCTCCCTAGTACCCCACTAAATTTAAACATTGAAGTCCTAATCCTCAGGACCTCAGAATGTCCGTATATTTGGAGGCAGTGCATTTAAAGAGACAACTAAGGTAAAATGAGGACACTGGGGCAGACTCTACTGCAATAGGACTAGTGTCCTTTCAGGACACAGACACAGAAGTAAAACCTCTAGAGACACAGGGAGGAGGAGGTAGCTGCTTATAAGACAAGGGGAGAGGCCTCAGGACACTTAATAGACTATGTAAGTATAATGGAAACACAACTTAATAGTAGAAACATAACTTTTCTATCCACTGGGAAACTAAAAAATTCATGGGACTCACTTTAATGCAATATTCTCTTTATTTCCATGGGTTGAAACCGAATCTTCAATATCTCTGGGGTCTGCCTGTAAAATTCTTACTGTTTTGTTTATCCAAACAATATTTACTGCCAATTCATTGCATGCCAGATATATTAGTTTCCTGTGGCAACTGTAGAAATCACCACAAATGGGGTGGCTTAAAACAAGAGAAATTTAGGAGTTCCTGTCATGGCTCAGTGGTTAACAAACCTCACTAGTATCCATGAGGACTCCAGTTCAATCCCTGGACTTGCTCAGTGGGTTAAGGATCCAGTGTTGCCCTGAGCTGTGGCGTAGGTCATAGAGCTGTGGTAGGTCACAGATGCAGCTCAGATCCCAAGTTGCTCTGGCTGTGGCGTAGACCAGCAGCTACAACTCTGATTCGACCCCTAGCCTGGGTACTTCCGTATCCTATGGGTGTGGCACTAAAAAGACCAAAAAAAAAGAGAGAGAAATTTATTGTCTCACAGTGCTGGAGGCCAGAGGTCCAAAATTAAGGTGTCAGTGGGGCTAGGCTCCCTCTAGAGGCTCTGGGAGAGAATCCATTCTTCACCTCTTTCAGCCTCTGGTATCTGCTGGCATTCCTTGGCTTGTGGTCACATCACTCAAGTATCTGCCTCTGTAGTCACAATGCCTCCCCTTCTGCCTTTTCCTCTGTGTGTCTCTTATAAAAACATTGGTCATTGGATTTAGGGCCCATCCAAATAATATGGGATGATCCCCACATTTCAAGAGCTTAATTACATATGCAAAGATGTAAATAAAGATCCAAATAAGACCACATTCACAGTTTCTGGGGATTGGGATGCAAATATATCTTTGGGGGGATCATCATTCAATATAGCAGGCATAGTACTATATAGTGGAATTATAAGTGGTGAGCAATACGAACAAAGCCTTTGTGGAACTTACAGTCTAATTAGCAGAACAACCATTAATCAAATAATTGTACATATAAATGTTTAAACCAAGTGATACACAAGAAAAATGTAAGGTGCTGGGAGCCCAGTCTGAGCAAATCAAGGAAGCATTCCACTAGGAAGTGATGCCTAAGCTGAGACCTAAAAGGTGAATAGGCATTAATCAGATGAAATGATGGATAAAGCATTCCGTGCAGAAAGAAGATTCCACCCAAAGTCCCTCAGAGAGGTGAATATGGCTAAAGCTCAGAGAGTGAGAGAAGAGATGAAAGTTTAGGTCTGTCTAAAAACAAGAGTTACCAAAATCCAAAGAGTAATCTGAGCAGACTTGTGTTTTATTTATTTATATTTTCCTCGCCTGCAGCTTTCTGAAGTTCCTGGGGCCGGGGATCTAACCCAAGCCACAGCAGTGACAATGCCAAAGCCTTAATTGCTAGGCCACCAAGGAACTCCCAAATGTGTATGTTTTAAAACCATACTCTAGTTTGTAGGAAAATAAGGTTGGGAGCCAGGGGACCAGTTAGAAAGCCATTGCAATGAGGTAAGAAATGATGACGGCCTGGCTCAGAGTGATGGCAGTAGGGAGGGATAAAAAGAAGCCATATTCTATGGGAGTTCCCGCTGTGGTACAGTGGAAACGAATCCCACTAGTATCTGTGAGGACACAGGTTCAATCCCTTGCTCAGTGGGTCAGGGAAGTGGCGTTGCCCTGAGTTGTGGTGTAGGTCGAAGATGTGGCTCAGATCCTGCATTGCTGTGGTGTAGGCCAGCCACTATAGCTTCAATTTCTGGGAAACTGTATTCTCTGATAGCTGGGAACTTCCATATGCCTCAGGTATGGCCCTAAAAACAAAGAAGAAAGAGAGACAGAGAGACAGGGAAGGAAGGAAGGAAGGAAGGAAGGAAGGAAGGAAGGAAGGAAGGAAGGAAGGAAGGAAGGAAGGAAGGAAGGAAGGAAAGGAAGGAAGGAAGGAAGGAAGGAAGGAAGGAAGGAAGAAAGAAAGAAAGAAAGAAAGAAAGAAAGAAAGAAAGAAAGAAAGAAAGAAAGAGAAAGAAAGGAAGGAAGGAAGGAAGAAAGAAAGAAAGAAAGGAAGGAAGAAAGAAAGGCAGAAAGAAAACCACAAAGAAAGACAGACAGACAGAAAAAAAGAAAGAAAGAAAGGGAAAGAGAGAGAAAAGAAAAGAAGCCATATTAGAGATGCTATAGAATTAAACTCAGTAGATCTGATGATGTCACTAAAATGGAAAAGAGACTCCAACAATATATAAAGCCGGCAGAAACTTATCAGAATCAACTTTTTAAGAATAGTGGAACTGAATCAAAAATGTACAATAACCAGGGGAATCTTAAATAAAGAAGCTACTAAATTTCCATTAAAAAAAAAGCACATCTTGACATTTTAATTCACCTACTTACTCTCCCCAGCTCATCAGTAGTAATAAGGATGGTGGGCCTGATTCCTGGTGTGACTTGTTAGTGTCAAAGGGGGAGATGCAGATGCTCTTAGGAACTGTCATTGTGTGATTTGACCTGTATGGTGGATTCCTGTGAGATTAGTCTTGGAACTTTCTCAGGGCCAGGGCAGCTTCCAAGGTGGTGTTCGCCAAAAGCACTTATAGGTGAATATTCTATCCACAGCTGCCTGGATGGTAGACAGGGCAAGCAATGGATGGACAGATGGACTAAGGAGCCTGGGTAGGGGAAGCTCAGGGGGCGATGTCTGTCTTTCATGTTATGTGTATTTTTACCACAATTAAAAAAAAACACTAATAGGTCTTAATGGTGCATTTAATATAAAAATAAGGGGAGTTCCCTGATGGCCTAGTGGTTAATGACCCAGTGTTGTCACTGCTGTGGCTCAGGTCATTGCTATGACATGGGTTCAATCCCTGGCCCAGCAACTTATGTTGACATGGGCACAATCAAAATAAATAAATAAATAAATAAATACAGATTATATGTGTGTTCCTTTTATGGCTCAGCGGGTTACAAGCCCAACTAGTATATATGAGGATGCAGGTTTGATCCCTGACCTAGCTCAGTGGGTTAAGGATCCGGTGTTGCCACAAACTGTGGTGTAGGTCGCAGATGTGGCTTGTATCCCAAATTGCAGTGGCTATGGTGTAGGATGGCTATTGCAGCTCCGATTCAACTCCTCGCCTGGTAACTTCCTTATGCCGCAGGTGTGGTCCTAAAAAGGAAAGATAAATAGATAGATAGATAGATAGATAGATAGACAGACAGACAGAGATATAGATAGGTATAGAAAATAGAAGGTGACTCAGTTTTCCTGCAACCTCAAATTGATGGAAGATGTTTGGGGTAGTTTAAAAACAGGACTTGTGGTTGCCAAGAAAGAAGGGGGGTGGGAAAGGGATGGATTGGGAGTTTGGGATTAGGAGATGCAAACTGTTATATGTAGGATGGATAGACAACAAAGTCCTACTGCATAGCACAAGGAACTATATTCAATAACCTGTGATAAACCATAATGGAAAAGAATATTAAAAAGAAAACATAGATACAGATATCCGAATCACTTTGCTATACAGAAGAAATTGACACATGTAAATCAACTACACCTCAATTGAAAAATAAGTAAACATGGCTGAAAAATTGGTTGATTCTCCTATCACAGATAGGTGGGGTCTCTAACCCCTCCACTTGAATCTGGGCTCTGTGACCATCTGAGCAATAAAATACAGCAGAAGTGATGCTGTATCAGGTTCCACTTCTTGGGTCACCTGCTTTTGGAACCTGGATACCACACTGTGGGCAAGCACAATCTGCTCCACTAACATGAGGAGATTCACATGGACAAGAACTAATAGCCAACCCCAACCTGCCAGCCAGTGAACAAGCCTTCTTGGAAGGCTTCTTCCAGGCCCAGGCGAGATACCCAAGCTGGCATGGCATGGAGCAGAGACAAGCTGTCCTCATTGAGCCCAACCCAAACTGCAGACTTTTAGAAGCAGAAACAAATGGCTGTTGTTATTCTAAGCCACTAAGTTTGGGAGTGGTTTGTCACTCAGCAATAGTAACCAGAACAGGACTGGCCATACAGCTTCCTGATTTGGAGACAGAACAGCTACCACTGCTCCACAAGGAGGCATCTCCATTAACTACTTCACTATTATTAGTTTCTCTGTCTCTTGTTGTCACTTCCTCTGTCAGCTCTTACCCTAGGCCTGCAATAAGCACTTTATTATTTGCAAATTGTATTCATGCTGCCTATTACCTGGTTCCTTGGCTTCTGATGGAAGCCAGTCCATAGCCACCATGCACAACATTTATTCAGGACTCAAGCAGGGATCTGACTTTTGTTCAAGGTCCTGGAGACCCAATACAATGCCCCCAAGACAAACCACTAATGGCTCAAGGTGGGAGACTTTCTCAAAAGATTTTCGTAATTAAAGAACACCTCTACATGCTGACTAGTAGGCAGGTAGGAGCTAACCACGAGCACTCCCTCCACTGTAGTTCAGAGTCAAGAACTAAAGACTTAGGTCGGGCTCTCCAGAAGCAGGCTGTGAAGCAAGGGTTTGTGTGCAAACGCTATAAAAAGAAAGCTTCACAGGAGAAAACCAAGAGATAGGGGGTGAGCTGGGAAGAAGCCAGTTTAAACCCATAGAAGACATCTGCCAGCTGGTTCCTGCAGGGCAATTCTGGGTGTAAGATCCATCTCAACATAGTCTCACCTGGGGAGAAAGAAGCTGGGCTCTCACCACTGGCTGAGGCCCTCCCAGCCCAGGGCCTGCCCTGACCCCAAGATCTTCCTCTGCTGTTTTCTGTGTGACACAGACACCCCCCCCCCCATTTCTCCTATTGCTTCACATAAATCTTTCTCATTTTCTTTCTTTCTTTTTTTTTTTTTTTTTTTGTCTTTTTAGGGCCACACTCACAGCATATGGAAGTTCTCAGGCTAGGGGTCTAATCGGAGCTATAGCCGCCGGCCTATGCCAGAGCCACAGAAATGCCAGATCCGAGCTGCATCTGCAAACTACACCACAGCTCACAGCAACGCCAGGGATCCTTAACCCACTGAGCCAGGCCAGGGATCAAACCCACAACCTCATGGTTCCTCGTCAGACTCCTTAACCATTGAGCCATGACAGGAGCTCCATCTTTCTCATTTTCTTGACTCGCCATCTCCGTTGTTTTTATTTGGAGGTAGGCTGAGTGGAAAGGTCAAAAATTCTGCCCTTTCCCTTGACCACTTGGCCTTCTGGTTGGGATTTGTGTATAGAATTTTTCTACATTGGTTGCATTTCTCCTAAATCCCTGGTTGGTATTTAAAAAAAAAAAAATGTGGAAAATCAAATCCTCAGCTAGGATCAGTGCCCCTGAAATTTTGGAAATGTCTGTGAAACGCCACACTAGCCTGAATTTTCTAGATATGTAACCCCCACTCTCCTTTCCCAGTCTTGGAGGAAAATGCAAACTGTCTTTGGGTTGTACCACTTCCATCAAGCCTTCTTCAAGCCCTTCTTGCCATCCCAGATTCCTCAGCTCTTGGCCATAATTCCCTCAAGGGGCCTTAGGTACCCAATGTCTTGCGGCTTGATTTGTCCACTGGCTGAAAATGAACTAATTCTACTTGTCACTAAGTGGCCCAGATTCATTCAATCTCTTTGGTTTTCATTAAAATATACATGAAATAATAACCAGTGAAGAGAAATCTTAGGAAAAGTGAAAAAACATGAATAAACCAATGCCACTGGCCTCTCTTGCCTGGGATGAGGATAGGCAAAGAGGACCATTCCCTTAGTCTGTTTTCTTAATAACCCATCCTGTTATATAAACTTCATGCCTACATTTTCCAGCAATATACACTATTGTAGGAACTAGCCTTTTAGGCTAACACAATAAAATAGCACATTTTTCTCAAATTGTCTGCCCCTGAGAGAATTTTCAGAAATTTAATATTGGAACATAAAAAGTCTCCCCACTAAAAACCAGGAGTTCTAAAAAATGTCTAGACATGGGGTAAGAAACTCGAAATATTTTTCCTAAAGAAATAACGGGAGTTCTCATCATGGCGCAGTGGAAATGAATCCGACTAGGAACCATGAGGTGGTGGGTTCGATCCCTGGCCTTGCTCAGTGTGTTAAGGATCCCCAGCATTTTGGTGAGCTGTGGTGTAGGTCACAGATGAGGGTCGAACCCCACATTGCTGTGGCTCTGGCATAGGCCGGCAGCTACCGCTCTGATTAGACCAGTAGCCTGGGGCCCTCCACATGTCGCCAGCGCAGCCTTAAAAAAAGTAAATAATGCAATCGTTTGTGGTAAAGTTCCAAGTTCAACCCACAGAAACATATTAGACTAATGATACATATTAAATATATAGCTATTATCATATGTTAAATAAATATATTGATACATATTAAATAAAAATATTAAATTTAGAATATTTTTAAATATTAAAATAATGTAAATGAAACTAATAACACAACCAGTGATGCATTTGAATAGGAAGTAGGACTATGGAAATGCGTAAGACAATAACACAACAGAATAGGGTAAAAAAATCCTTTATTAATTTGAACTCCGCTGCTTCAGGAAACGTAGATCTAATCGTAGGGTGCCTGTGGCCTGAAGACTCCTGGGAGTTCTGGATCCTTTCAGGCATGTTTAGAAAACTCCTCAGGAAAAATAGAGAATTGCTTCTTTTTAATTTAAACATTAAATTTACTTGTAAAAGAATGCTGAAGAAAGAGGAAAAGATCAAGGCACCCCAATATTGCCCTTAAAAGAGCACACACCTAGAAGTGCATTCATTTTGGACATCAGGGCCTGGTGAGTGGATGGACCAAGATGGGGCGAAGAAGCCCTCGCTCTGAGCCCCACTTCTGCCATTTACCACCTCGTGATAGAGAATAAACCACCTCCCCCATATATGCTTCTGCTTTCCTGAAGATGCAGCAAACACTTCCGAATAGCTGAAGCAGTGAGAATGTGCAGCTGACACACAAGACTTGAAAATATTTGTCTGCCAGTTCCTGTCGTGGCGCAGTGGAAACAAATCTGGCCAGGAACCATGAGGTTTTGGGTTCAATCCCTGGCCTCGCTCAGTGGGTTAAGGATCAGGCGTTGCTGTGGCTGTGGTGTAGGCCAGTAGCTACAGCTCCGATTAGACCTGTAGCCTGGGAACCTCCATATGCCGTGAGTACAGCCCTAAAAAGCAAAAAAAAAGAAAAAAAAATATTTGTCTGTGCATCTTTGCCGCTACTCTTCTTCACCCAGGTGGCATCCACTCCCTGCCCAGGCCTGAGCTGTTAGAGGTGAGGTGCAAAGAGAAGGCAAACAGTGTCCTTGGAGAAGATGAGAAAGCCAAATGGTGGCATAAAGTGCGTCTGGAGGAAGACTTGCTGGAAGTACCCCCACTGCACCAGCACCTTAGAGATGGAGGGGTTCCCAAGGTAAGGCCAGTGCCCAAGTGGGTGGTGAGGGAGCAGGATAGCTTGGCTTTGCAGAGTCCCTGAGGCCCACACCGGCCTAGCAAACCAAAGATCTGCCCACAGGCTTGCAAGGGAGGGCAACCTACTGCAAAACTGTCCCAGGGCTGCAGCCTCTCGGGGCTTCAGGACAGCCAAGCTGGGATGGCCACAGACAGAAGTGGCTGGGAGAAGGCCCACAGCCCCGCACCTGTCAGGGTAGGATCCAAGGGAACTAGCTCCCAAGACCACCGCTCAGTATCTGTTATGGCCCCTCAGATCTTAGATGCAAATCTCTGGAGAAAGGGTGATGGGTTATAAAAGTTTAAAGTTGCCAATTTCCAAGCATGCTAAGAAACCCCAGGTTGGCTGAATTTTTTTTTTTTTTTTTTTTTTTTTTTTTTTTTGTCTTTTCTAGGGCCACACCCACCCAAGGCACATGGAGGTTCCCAGGCTAGGGATCGAATCAGAGCTGTAGCCGCCGGCCGACACCAGAGCCACAGCAACGCGGGATCCAAGCCACGTCTGCAACCTACACCACAGCTGACAGCAACACCAGATCCTAAACCCACTGACCGAGGCCAGGGATCGAACCTGCAACCTCATGGTTCCTAGTCGGATTCATTAACCACTGAGTCACGATGGAAACTCCTGGCTAAATTATCTTGAATCAATCATTTCTACTGGTAGATTTTTTAAAATGGGAACCCTGGATAGAAACTGAATTATTGACGGTGTTTCATGTACACTGGAGTTTGCGACTCAAGAAATCCATACCCAGTTCTCCAGTGGTGCCTCACCCATGCCGGATGGATAACAAGCACTCAGAAACAGCAGCCGTTTTATCCCCAGAGCCACAGTGTAAACTCTCTTGGGAAAGAACAGGCTAACTTCCCATCCTACTCTTGTCTCCTTCAAAACAAACATGACATTCCTTTCCAAAGCCATTGTTACTCTCGCTCACAACTTCCCTCCCTTCCAATGGAAGAAAAAAAAAAAAAATACAAAGCACCAACTCCCACCCATTTTTATCCCCTGCCTTTCGTCTCAGTCCAAGGCAGCTCTGGGGTTAGAGTTGCTTCAACCACTGTTGCTTCCCCACTACCGCCCCACATGCCATTCGGGGCATGGGAGAAGCCAAGTCTATCCTTCCTACAATGAAGAGGGTCAACTGCTAGGAGCCCCCAGGCCACTAACCCTGGGAGAGGGATCTCATGATAGACCAGGCCCTAGACCAGCTTTTGAAAAGGTCATCCTAAGGCCATCCTCTGCCTCCAGCTTAAAAAGACTCACGAGCTGTACTTCCTATACCTCTGATACCCCCTCCGTTCAAAGAAGCACCTGGCAGCCCTGGGTTGTGGGGAGTAAGGGGGAGAAGGGGAGAGGGGGAAGCCAACCAGGTTGAGATCTGTGGGCTGGAACTTGAGGGGCCAACTGTCTCAGGGGCCAAGATATTAAAATAAGATAAATATGTAAATTAAACTAATAACCAATGATGCATTTGAAGAGTGGGAAAGATGCAAGGAGTTGCTTGATACAAATATAATGAGAGCACTCTATAGATGAAAGGCTTCTTGCTATTATGGTAAAAAAAAAAACCCTAGGACCACAGGAGAACAGTTAGGATGGACAAACACAACACAGGTAAACAGCACTCGGAGTCGCTGAGATTTTGACTTTGTTCACTGAGATTTTGACTTTTAGAGCAAGTGACATCAAGTTCTACATATCATGGAGACCAATTTGCCACTTTTCCTATTTTCAAAACATTTTATAAGCTCTATCCCTTCAACTGAGATGGCTATGACATTCTTATTTTTCTCTGAGAAGATACCAAGTGTCTCGACTAAAATCTCACAGCTGGCTTGGGAGTCACAGACCCCAGGCCTCACGGATGCCGCCATTGTCTTCAGTATTGATAGCAAAGAAGGTGAGCCTTCAGCAGAGAGGATGTCAAGAGAATCTTGAAAGAAACAGAAAATCCATTGCAGCAGCTTCAAAAATCTTCACTTTTTTTTTTCAATGCCAGCTTCCCAGCTCCAGAGGATCTGAGAATGCCAGAGGGAGGGACGCTGTGGGATTTCCATGCTGGCTACTCTCCAATGACATTTTCCTGGGCTCTGGACCTAGAAACAACCAAAAATAATTTGGTGAGTGTACAGAAATTATTCATCAACCATTTATAAAGCCCGCGCTGTTGTAAAGGGCACAGAGCCGATGCCGGGTGCAGATGAGTGGTGCCGGGTGCAGATGAGTGGTGCCGGGTGCAGATGAGTGGTGCCGGGTGCAGATTCCATCCCCATGGAACATCCCTAACATCTTTCCAGAATCATCTGTCCCAAAACATAAACCATCTCATTTCCTGGGCGGGCACACTGTCAGGACAGAAAAAGGAAGGACTAAATTTTCCTCTAAAAGCACATTGCAAAATCCACACGAAGGAAATACATTTTTCAAGCACTGATATGAAATGAGAGATAATGACACTAGCTGACATTGGAGTCATTAGTACATGCCAATCACTGTTCTATCTATTTTACATCTATTAACTCATTCAATCTTCACAAGAACCCTAGGAGTGAGATATCGCTTTTATCCCCATTTTACAGACAAAGGAACTGAGGGACAAAGATGAAGGAGTTTGTCCAAAGTCACGCTCAGAGGCAAAGTGGAGACCCAAAGCCAGGCGGCAGACCTCAGAGGCTGTGTCCTTAACCACTGCTTTCTACCTTTCTGAGCACACTGCTCTTAAGTGAAAACACCCAACCCAATGGCTGTGTCTTTGCTTCCCAAATAAATCCACAGGTTTCATGAGGTTACGGTAATGCTCATGGCCACATTATCGACTTTGACAAAGCAAACTGAAACTCATCTAGAGCCACAGCCAATTACATACATCACAGAACTTCAAAATAATGATGGTCGTTTCACCGTATCAAGATTTTCAAACACATTACCTGACAGCTATCATCTAACCCCTGTGCTAACTGGGTTCAAAACAGAAACCTGACTGGTGGTTTCAGGATAGAAATTCTAGAAAAGGATTCAATTTCTCCAAAGTTTTTAGTTTCTCCCAGAAGTTACTGGAAGATGCCATGCAGAGGTCTGGGCTTTCTCAGCTAAACCCATCTATGTGGACTCCATCTACATGGACGCTATATCCATGCGGACATCCTGGTGGCGGGTGGGGGGCTCTTCTTGCTCCAGAACCTACAGCCCTTTCTCTGCTCAAGAGCCAGTCTCCACTAATAGGTAGTTCCACCACAGAGGCTGTCAGGGTCCCTCCAAGAAACCCAAACTTGGCCAGATGCAGACAAGCTCACTGGTCCCCAAGGGGCAGCCCCTGGCCCAGAAGACGTGAGCTCCATCCAGTGGGCTCCCAGGATGCTACAGCTCTCACCACCAGGAAGAGGGTCTCAGAGGCTGCCCAGCAGCCTTGCTTCCACGCAGACCTTACCTCTTGTTCCCTCTCCACGTCTGCTGGGTTCTCTTATTCCAGTCTGTACATCTCACGAGCTGCCAGGATCCCCAGGAGAAGGAGTAAGGACATTCGTGGATCATTTTACTTTACATTCTTCCAGCTGAACACTCGGTTCCTGAAAGGAAATCTTAATTCCCACCCCAGGAACTCCTGGCAGGAGAGTCCAGGGCCCATCAAGGGTAGCTGCCCAGCCTCTGAGGGAGACATTCAGAGGGCCCTGAGCCCAAGTGGCTACGGGGAACATTGAGTCCCTTAGGACCCGCTTCCCCCCACGCCCTGGAGGGGCTTCCCACTGGGCATCTGGGTCAGAAGCTAGGAAGCCAGAGGGGTGGCTGCTGGGCTTTTGAAATGACTCTTCCTTGGGAGCTTGTCTGCAGCTATGGGTGTGTTGGGCCTCTCTCCTCCCCCAAGTCCACAGGCGTTTGGCACTGCTGTGGGGACAGAGCACCTCCTTCACTACCTGGTAATAAGCATCATTGGTCATCACTCCCCAGCTAGGGCTCATTTTCACAAAAGAAGTGTCCCCCAGGCTGACGACGAGCACCCTCTCCCCATTCTTCCTTGGCAGTGGGTCTCCTTGGAAGCGCCCTCTCCCCTCCATCCTCCCCCAACACCGCAATAACCAACCCAGCCAGATCCTGGTGTCCTTTCAGCATGTTCTCCCCAATTTCATCCGTACACACTTCCCTGCAAATGCTCTTTCCAAATCTCAAGTCATCCCTTAGGGAACACTGGATATAGGTCAGTACACCGTGCTAAAGACTTCCTCTCAGGAGCAGGAACACTCACGCATTGTGACCCCAAGTCTCCAGGGTCCCAGCCACAGGGCTCAGGCTCTGGCTGCAGGGGAGACACCGGGCTTCGCCTCTCACCACGCGCCCCTGGGCATCGCTCACCAGTTGCTGGGGATGGAGAGGAACTCTGTAGTACTACACTGAGGCGACTCCCCCAGGTGGGACTCAGGCACATGCTGCGGCCCTAGGTGACTCCGCAGAGTCACAGCAGCTCCCCCAGTTTCCTTCCTTGGTCAGGCCAGTGGTCTCTCCTCAATGCCTCATCTTCCTCTCAAGACTGGAATCCTCTCAGAGTTCTGAGGAATTCACTGTCCAAGCCAGGTCCTTCCTGGACCCTTGAGTCCTTGGCCAGAGGCCAGGCACGCATTGGCATGTGGTTGTGCATACAGTCGTGAGCGTGAAGGGCCAGGTGCTGTGTGAAATATGGAGGGATATGGATGGAGGGACCCCCTCCCTTGGCCTCCCCCAGATCTTGGCTTGTTCTTTCCAAGCAAAGTCTCATGCAGGGTCCTCTCCTCTGACCCTGAATTTGAGAGGAGGAGACCCGCTATTGTGCCTACTTGATCCCCTACTGCCCTCAACTTGGGCTCTGATACTGGAATCACCAGCATCTCCTCAGAGGACACCTGGGAGCTGAAACCTTCTTTTGCCAGAAGCCAGCCCTGGCCCAATAGAGTTTCCAGACTGAGAAACCCACACAGCTTCCCGGGCCACAGTGTCACTGTCGTTTGTGAGCCAGCTGGTTGGGGCTCATGCCCTAGCTCCCCTTGGCCAACGTGCTAGGGGAGAAATTCCAGGATTCCAACATCCAGGGGTCACCAGCCAGTGGGCTCCATGGCATCAACTGTCCTACACTTACAGAGAGCTCATGCTTCTGCCAAAACAATAAGGCTCTCACATACACATCCATTCTCTGACTCCACACAGTGGCCACCCTCCATTCAGTCTAGCTGAGGGGGAGGTGTGCCCCATGTGCCCCCAACCCCAACACCCCACTCCCCACCCCACCCCTGCCCCCGAGTGGGGCAGGAAAGCCTTGAGGCACAGGTGTAGAAGGAAGAACTAGAGGAAGAGGAAGCCAACGGCCTTCTACTAAGTCTTGCTTAGGGCTCTGGGGTCCAGCCTCAAAGGGAATTTACCCTCCTGTGGGGAAAAAAGAGTTGAATTCACAGAAACTCTCTGAGCCCAAGTTTCCTCAAGTGTAGAATGAGGACACCAGATGACAGTCCCCAAGTGCCCTTTGGCAGTGGACACAATGTTGCTTACACTGCAAAGATATCCCTGTCCTGTTCCCAGAACCTGTGAACACCTTATGTTACATAGCAAGGGGGGTTAAAGTTGCAGGTGGAACATCAGCTGCTATTCAGGTAACCTCGAGATGGAGAGGTTATCCTGCATTATCCAGGTGAGCCCAGTATAATCTCAAGGGCCCTTGGAAGTGAAAGAGGGAGGCAGGAAGGTCAGAGAGAGATTTGATGATGCTAGCTTTGAAAACGGAGGAAGGGACCAGGAGCCAAAGGATACAGGTTACCTCTAGAAATGGGAAAAGGTAAGTAAGAGGTTCTCTCCTAGAGCCTCTTAAAGGAACATAGCCTTACCTACACTTTGATTTTAGCCCAGTGAGGCCCCTTTTGAACATGCTGACTTGCACAAGAGTAAGATAATAAATCTGTGTTGTTTTAACCCACTCATCTTCTTGTAATTTGTAATGGTAGTGATAAGAAACTAATTCACTCTCCATCCCCAGCATCCGCACCCACATGCTATGAATCAGAACCCCAGTCCTGGTGCAACCTTATATAAAATATTTACATGCTCTGTCGACTTGGAGAAGAGACTTGTGGCTGCCTGATGGGAGGGGGAGGGAGTGGGAGGGATCGGGAGCTTGGGCTTATCAGACACCACCTAGAATAGATTTACAAGGAGATCCTGCTGAATAGCATTGAGAACTATGTCTAGATACTCATGTTGCAACAGAACAAAGGGTGGGGGAAAAAATGTAATTGTAATGTATACATGTAAGGATAACCTGACCCCCTTGCTGTACAGTGGGAAAATAATAATAAAAAAAATTTACATGCTCTGAAGGAAAACATGAGTATAATGTCCTACACTTACAGAGAGTCCTGCTGTTTTTAAACTACTGTCATTTTAAAAAAAAAGTATACATCTTCTTATGAGCTAAATCCTGCCGATGTAAAGTCAACTGGATATCATCCTTTCCCTCAAGTAATTCACTGTCTAGTTGGAAAAAGAAACACAGGAGCAACTACCCAGAAACCTCGATGTTTCAGAAGTTAAGAGTTGGACAAAACCCAGTCTCCTTCAATGGAAATGGCAAGTGGCAAGAAGAATCACAGTAACCAGCCACCTCTGCTCCAGACTCAGCTGTGAAGCCTACCTGGGCATGGGTGGTTTTTTTTAATCTAATGAGTAATTCCAAGTCACAACCAGGACACTGAACCATTGCAAGATCTTTTCATGTTTTACTTGGTATCAAATCTTCTTTGTACTTCTTTTTTGTCAGAGGTGGATGGAAAATTCTAGTAATAGGGAGCAGTGGAGAAAAAAATCACTGCTTAAGAGCAGAATTATGAACAATGCATCCTTTTCCTCCTATCTCCTCTCCCCTTCCTGAATCTCAAAACCTTTCAAACCCATGCATATTCTTTGTGTAGATGGATAGGACCAGCTCAGCTGGAATCATTCTTATCTGTGTGGTCGACTTTTGCTTTGTTTGAACCTGAGCGGAATTGCTGTTAAGACCTGCAAACAAGTACTTTGCATGGGAGACTGATCTACTAAGGAAATTCTGCTAAATCCTTCCTCTTGTGTTGATTACTGACTGCTGAAATATCCAAGCTGGCAATTTATCAGGAGGAAAACTGGCAAACCTTTGAGATGAAATGTCTAAGAAACTATAACTTTTTTAATGGAGTCAAGGGTTGCCTATTTTTACAATAAGACAGATATTTTCTGCACCCAGCTAGGTAAGACCATACTGATGGACTTATGAGTCAACAGGGCAAGGTTCAGAACTACTACTGCAAGCTGCCCATCAACAGTTCGAGATGCAAACATTCTTCCCCAGCTATTTCTTTAAGCTTGGGTTTCTAAACCTACCCCATAAGGGAGCATTGTCAAACCTATCCCATCAAGAAGAAGCCCTGCTAGCTTCAAAGATTTTGATGTTGGAAACTTGTCTTGGTATGTCTGAAAAGCAGAATATCACATGTCAGTGGGCTCAGCCCAGAGCCCATACTGTGAGCATCTGCCCAGAATTCTCATCCCAATTCTTTATACCTCCTCTCCTCTCTCTTGGGTGGACTACTTCTTGATTCCCAAGGGCAATGCCTGCAGGGCTTTGATGCAACCGAAGCATAATCAGACAGGAAGAACAGAGTGCAAGAGACAAGGAAGTTTAGAGGAGATCTGCTTCTGGATGAACCAAGTTCTTCATGTGTACCCATGAAGATGCAAAGCTTTGAGAGAGAATTTGAAGAGCCAGTGGCCAATCACATCCATTTGGGGGTGGGAGGGGTGGAATGCCTAGCAAAAGACACTGATAATATTTGGAATGAAACCACCTAGTTACTTCCAACTTTTCAGAGTATCAATTAAAGCTAATAGTGAAAGGCGTTGGGATCTAACCCATTCATTGCATGATATGGCTCCAATTATACCTCCCTCCCAGTCCCTACCCCCACCAGCATCTCTTTCACCAACTTTCTATTCAGGAGAGTGGGGGCAGGGCATTCCCCAGGGATCATTACAACTCCCTCACACCAGCCCAATGCCCCTTGGCATCCAGCCTTGAGGATTCACTTCTCCTGCAGCAGTTCTGTCATTTCACCCTTCCTTTGAAAGACTAGTGCCCTTAACTCATGAGGTAACAACTATTCTCTCCTTTCCCCTCATTTCATCTCAGCACAGGGCTCTCTGTTTGCTCCAGACATCATAGGGCTGTAGGCATGAGGTGCTCTGGTTACTGCATTGAACGTAACAGCCTTAATCACCAAGCCCCTGGCAAGCTCACCCAGCAACAGGATCCACCACCATTTACCACAAAGCCACATGATTCAACACACCACTTTCAAATCTAAGGACCCAAAGAAGTATAAGACCCAGGCTCATCCTTGAGTTAAAAAAAATATATAGATAGATATGTATAGAGATATATATATGTTCATTCCAGCAGCAGAGGCTAGCTTCACTAGAGACCAAGAAGTGGTGAAGAGTGGGGAGTCAAGTCAGTCTGTGAGCAGAACTGAGCCCTTTGATCTTGACTGACTGCAAATGTCCTCACAAGAGAAAAAAAGTGTGATGTGACATGGGTGTTTGAGAAGGACAGAATCTAGGCTAGGGACAGAGGACCAGGCAGGAGACAAGAGCACTTACAGTATGTTCAACAAAGTGGAAAACCTTTCAAATAAAATCGGAGGGTGTGAACAGGAGAACTGGAGAAATGGAATCCGAAAAATAGCATTGCGACCAGACTGTTCTGAGTTTTCTAAAGCTGAGCTAAAGAGATAGGACTTTATTCTGTTGGCAGTGGGAAGTCAGCGAAGGGTTTTAGAGGGAGGGTGAAATGCTCCTGCTAAATGTGGTTCAAGAAATATAGCTCTGACAAGGTCTATGTAATGGATTGGTGGATGGAAGTGTCTGAAGGCAGAGTGACTACATTGGGTTGAAGGGTGACTCCCCCAAATGCATGTCCCCCACAACCTCAAGGTGTGACCTTATTTGGAAATAGGGTCTTTGCAAATGTAATTAGTTAAGATGAGGTCATATGAGATGAGGGTGGGCCAATGAGTGGTGTTCTCATAAGAGGAGAGGATAGACATAGACACATAGAGAGGAGAAGGCCATGTGAAGATGGAGGTAGAGATGAAAGAGATGCATCTACAAGTCAAGGAATGCCAGGCGTTCCCAGCCACCACCAGAAGCCAGGAGAGAAGCAAGCGACTGATTCTCCTTCAGAGCCTCCAGCAGGAACCAGCCCTGCTGACACTTTGATTTCTGACTTCTGAGGGTCCAGAACCACAAGACAGTACATCTGTGCTGTTTTAAGCCACTCAGTTTGTGATAATTTGTTACAGCAGCCCAAGGAAGCTACTGAGAGACCAGTAAAGAATCTGGCTGGAGTGCAGGCTCTGGAAATGATGCCTGCAACAAAAGCAAGGCCTTGGGAATTTGAAAAGAATCATCAGTGAGAATTAATAATTGGGAACAAGCAAGCTGTAACAGAGAGGTATGGGGACTCTTCTTGGTTCCAGCACTCTGGGATGTGAATTTCAGTCCTTGAAGGTGCTCCTGGAGGGGAGGGGTTAAATTTGGGCTCCTGAACTTGGAGTCAGATTGGAAGCAATGCAGGGTGATCTCTAGCAACCCTAACCCAAAAGCGAGTAACTACTACATATTGTAAACCAAATTACCTTGTTTGTCTTTTTTGGTGTTTGTGTGTGTGTGTGGTTTTTTTTTTTTTTTTAAGGAAAAACTGTAAATAGCTTACTGTGCAAAAAAAAAAAAAAGAGGAGCAGGCTCCTTTGGGGGTGGCATGGTGAAAGCAGAAAATGTTGACAGTGTCCCAAAGGTAGTGTGGATGCTGAGGGAATCTTGCCTATCCCAACATCTAAGTTTACCTCCAGGTCCATCTTTGCTTGAAAGACCCAGGATTTATGAGTGAGGGAGTGGCAGGCTTCCTCAGCATTCCTCTGACTCCTCTTTCATTTGGGTGTGTGTTGTAAGCAGCCCATAGCCTTCTTTCCCCAGTCGGGTATCCAGGAGCCCTACCTCGCAGTGCACCTGACCTGAGCTCTCACCCGAGACCTTGTGCCTGGGACAAAATCTAGGGAGAGGAGGGCTTTGCTTACCTAATGGCATTCACTGACTCCAACAGACTGCTCCTGGAACCCCTCCCAGCACATCAGAAGCTGTCAGTGAAGAAATCACAGGATTGCCTCTTAAGAGGGGAAAAGCAAACAAAAATCCAGCATGGGTACCAGCTGTCCCTGGACTTGCCTCTGGTTCCTATTCTTTGAGGCCCTTATGCCCACCATGGCCTGGGGCCCTCCCTTCTGCCTGGGGATTTCTGGAAATGAAGAGCCTGTCCTTGGCTTAGCATCCACCAACAACATAGCCACCAGGACCTCCCATGGCTCCATCTTCTCTGCTCCTCTGCCGAGTCAGCCCTTCCCAGGCACTCAGGACTGCTCTCTCAACCCCTTGTCCCCTACTGTCCCTCAAGGTGCCATTAGTCTCTCCTATAGTGCAACCCACAGTGAGGGTTGGAGGCTTCCATGAGCATCCCTACCCACTAAGTTGGCACAGCTGGTGGGGATAGGCACTCACATGTTTTGGGGTGTGTCAATTGACATCAGCTTCCTTGGAGGTAAAATCTGTTTTTGAAAGGCTTTGTTTTGTTTTGTTTTGTTTAATTAGTTCTTCCTTCTAACCCCAAAATTCCACTTCTAGAAACTTACTCTGAAAAAAAAAAATAAGATATGTGTTCAAAGATGTTACTGGAAGGATTTCCATCATGGACTTACATATAATAGTGAAATAAAATTAAATAGCACCTAACTCTCCATGACAGAAAGCTATTTCAATAAATTTTGGAATATACCTGCATGGGAATATTATCTCACCACCAAAATGGATGTTGCGAGGTAATATCATTTTCCTCCAGAAAGAAGAGCAGAGTGGCTGGGAGGCAGGCAAGAAAAGGCAACTTTCCTTGAAAACTCTTTTATACCTGTTGCATTTTTGAAGCATGCAAATCATAGATAGTAGATAGGTAGATAGTATTGTCAAGGGTGTTCTGAATAAGAGTAGCTTAGAAAGGTATTCAAGAAGTATTAAGTGAGGGAGTTCCCGTCGTGGCGCAGTGGTTAGCGAATCCGACTAGGAACCATGAGGTTGCGGGTTCGGTCCCTGCCCTTGCTCAGTGGGTTAACGATCTGGCATTGCTGTGAGCTGTGGTGTAGGTTGCAGACACGGCTCGGATCCCACGTTGCTGTGGTTCTGGTGTAGGCCGGTGGCTACAGCTCCGATTAGACCCCTAGCCTGGGAACCTCCATATGCCGCAGGAGCGGCCCAAGAAATAGCAAAAAAAAAAAAAAAAGTATTAAGTGAAAAATATATGTTGCAAAATAAGACCGTTCTGCAAAATACCATTTCTACTATCAAAAACAAAAAGTCTAGAAGGAGATGACTCCAAGACTTAACACTATACATTTGTTTGTTTAAAAAAAAAATTTATTGAAGTACAGTTGATTCACAATGTTGTATTAGTTTTGGGTGTACAGCAAAATGATTCAATTTCATATATGTTTTCAGATTCTTTTTTCTTCTTTTTTTTTCTCTCTTTCTCTTATTGGCCACTCCATGGCATATGGAAGTTCCCTGGCTAGAGGTCAAATTGGAACTATAGCTGTCAGCTTACACCACAGCCAGAGCAATGCCGGATCCAGGTTGCATCTGCAAACTACACCACAGCTCATGGCAACACCAGATCCTTAACCCACTGTGCAAGGCCAGGGATTGAACCTGTGTCCTCATGGATACTAGTCAGCTTTGCTACTGTTGAGCCACAATTGGAACTCCCTCATTTGCATTTTTAGATTCCACATATAAGCGATATCATCTGGTATTTGCCCTTCCTCTGTCTGACTTATTTCACTCAGTATGATAATCTCTAAGTTCATCCATGTTGCTGCAAATGACATCATTTCATTCATTTTCGTGGATGAGTAATATTCCATTGTCTATCTGTATACTACAGCTTCTTCATTCATCTGTCGAACATTCAGGTTGCTTCCATGCCCTGACTATTATAAATAGTGCTGCTATGAACATTTAGGTGCATGTATCTTTTCAAATTAGAGTTTTCTCTGAATATACGCCCAGGAGTGAGGTTGCTGGATCATATAGCAACTCTAGTTTTTTCAGGAATCTCCGTTAACAGTACGTATTTCTAATGGATGGAATTATAGGTGATTTTCATTTTCTTCTTACATATGTTTATTTCCTACTTTTTCTACAAGGAACATGCATTGGGGAAGGGGGTTTGGTGGGGGCAGGGAGGAACAATAAAAGTTATTTTTAATTTTTCATAAATGTTCCAATGCTTCCCGTCTTGGTCAAACTTCTAGAAAGAACAGGGAGACTCATTGTCTCTACTTGGTCACCCCCCCACCTTACCCAACTCCACCTGCATCCACTCCTCCATCCTTCTACCAGTTCCCATCTCTTCCCAGAAAGGGTCTGGCAAATGCCTCTCCCCTGTTGCCAAACACACTGGATGATATTTTCAGGCCCCCCTTTTTTCTGGCCTTCGTGCTGTATTTGTGCTCAATGTATTTAACAAACACCAACGTTGTGATTATTGTGTGTCAGGCACCATAAGGGTTAACAACCCTGAAAAGCCAGATCGCTGCCCTCAAAGAACCACTTGCAGGCTGGTGGGAGAGGAGGAGGAGTGGCCACACAGGGACAGCCCCCTACGGCACTCTCTGGATTCTCCACCAAGCTCTTCTCCCCACCTACACCCCAGCCGCCTCTGCCTGCCCCTCACACATCTGTCCCCAGGAATCTGTGCTCACCCCACACCCTCTTCCCCTCCTCACCTCCCTGGACTACCTCTCTCTCATCTGCTCTTATTCAAGAGGCCCGGGCCGGGGCAAGAGCAACAGACACCTTCCCTTCTGTTTCCCCTGAGGCCACAATAGACCTTGTCATCATCACCCCCACCTCCCAACTCTGTTCCTTTCTTACTTGATGGCATCTCCCGGGGGCCGCTCCTACACACACCATCACTCACCTCTCCTCCACTCAGGTCCTCGACCCCGTTCCCCCCTCACTTGGACTTCATCTCCCGCCCCATCCATTGCAGTGGCTTCTCAGCCCCTCTTAGGTTTGTTCTCTGCGGATTGGAGCCAAATTTCCATCGGAAAAAACTTGCCCTACCCGTCTAGGCCCTGCTGCTCACCAGTCTCTATGTGATAACAGCCCTCCCTCTCCACGCCCACCTCCCACCACTTCCCTTCACGTCTCCACTGTCACCCCTCTGTGCCTTTGCCCACGCTGGAGGCCCATCCCTTGATTCTCTCCCAAGCACTCTGAGTCCTTTCTTCATCAGGATTCAGCCCAGGCGCCTCTGTTCCAGGAACTGCTCAGGAATGAGGGCCCTGAGTGGGCGGCCCTCCTCAGTGACTGGGTCACGACTAGACCAGAGGGTTCGCCTCATTACATGGATGTGACCAGCACACCTGTGCTGACCTCCTCCCAAGTCATCCGTTGGGGACAATTACTTATCTCCAGGTCTGAGCACAATGCCTGGCCATTGCTGGCACTTCCTGAAGTGAACCCAGAGCTGCTACCATCACAGAAGGAAGCCAGCAGAAACTTGGGCCCAGCAGTGAAGCTTTGGCTTAGGTTCAAAACCATCTCAGGCCCGAGTGGAAGCCATCTGTTAAGGTGCCTTTGCCCATGTTGGAAACTACAGCTCAGTTCTCCCTGTGATGGGCCCCCACCTGGAGGAGGGGTCCCTCTCCCAGGCACCAGCCTGGCTGTGTCCCTTTGCTGCTCACCCCAGCCCAAAAAGGAAACCCTCCCAGCCACAGGGCTCCAATCCCCTGCCCAGGGGCACAGAGTTGATCTCTAGGCCTTGGTGATGGAGCGAGCCAGCCCTGAGCCCTCCAGCAGGAGACCCCCCTCCTCCCCCAGTGTGCCTGAACCTCCCACGGTGAGTGAAGGGGAGCAGAGTGCACTGGAGGGTCACATGTGCTAAACCTCATTCACCAGGAGCCTCAAACCACTGGCCATGAACCTTCTCTCCAAATGAAGGTCTATCCAGCCATTCTATTTGTATGATGTTAAAAGATGTTTGGAGTTCCCATTGTGGCTCAGCAGTTAACAAATCTGACGAGCATCCATGAGGATGCAGGTTTGATCCCTGGCCTCGATCCGTGGGTTAAGGATCTGGCGTTGCCATGAGCCGTGGTGTATGTTGCAGATATGGCTTGGATTCTACGTTGCTGTGGCTGTGGCGTAGGCTGGCAACTACACCTCGGATTTGACCTCTAGCCTGGGAACCTCCCTATGCCGCGAGTGTGGCTCTAAAAAAGCAAAAAAAAAAAAACAAAATTATTTATTAAGCATTTACATGGAATATACCATCTACAATTTTTGTTCCAATTTTTTGCCATTTCTCTTTTTAATATTCAACACTCAAAAAAAGTGGAAAAGACCAGGGCTTCTTTTCACCTCCAAAATAGTCTTCTGGTGTTGACACAGGGTAGGTGGCAACCCTTCTCCAGGCCTCTCTCAGCTCCCCACCACAACCCCCCAGCCCCTGCACACACTTGGTGACAAAAGAATGCAGTAACCTGGGGAGGCAGGGTCCCCAGAACGAGGTAGATGAGGAGTGGACACCTCCACCTTGGAGACAGGCAGTCTCCTGTCCCCGTAGTGGTGAGAAGGGGGAAAGAGGACAAAATCCAGCACACAGATCTCCCTGCAGCCCTGCTCACCTCTGTGGGCACCCATCACCCCCTCAAAAGACACAAGAGCCAGGGCAAGACACAGGCACAGCCCGGGGGGCATGAAGGAGCAGGACGAGGAGGCCGAAGTCCCCCAGCCCACAAACCTCTGCTGACTCTGCCAAGGCTCCCACATCAAGTTTTTCTTCAGCTAAGGCAGGGAGAGCACCTGGGAAATGATCAGGCAGTGAGCAGAGGGCTCTCACATGCAGCCGTGACTGGCCTAGAACCCGTGCAGGGAATAAGTTCCTAAGTGGATTCATCACACGTCCCCTGGGCATTTCCAGTGTGCTCACTGCCAGGTCCCCTCCCAGAGGTCTGGATGGCCCACCTCCCTGAGGCCTGATAATCCACCCAGCTGCAGAACCAGGCCACCAACCGCTGAGAATTCTAGCGAGAGAAAATTCCAACGGCAGTTGAAGGCAATGGTCAAGGGAAGCCAGGGGGACGGCAGGACCCACAGTCTCGGGGAGGGGCACAAAGGGGGACAGGATACTTCAGGGCCTGCAGCGGAAAGCTGATGGGAGAAGGGAGGTCATCAGAGACCATGCTGGGGGGCCCACGGGGAAAAATGGGAGGACCTTTTCTCCAGGTCCAGAAAGTGGGGGCACAGCCATCTTTATCAGGTGGCCTTAAGGCAGACCTTGCTGACCTTTGTGTGTTCACGTGGGAAGTCTGCCCCGAGGATGAAAACTCATGGCCTTTGCCACAGCCATTGCACTAACTGGCTCCTTCTTAGCTCCAAAGCCAGGAGTCCTGGCTGCCTCTGGGCCGAATTCTAGGTAGGGACCATGAATCAAAATCAAGATCAAGCTCATGCCAAAGATATGACTACTTTATAGAAACAAATGGGCAAGTTCAAATGACCAGGCCAGTGCCAAGTCTCAGCAGAGGAAACGGAGGAGGCATTTGGGAGTGGACCCATTGCCATGGGCCCTGAGATTGTGTACGTGCTGACACCACACCAAACCCACAATGGTGGCCCAATAGTCTCCATTTGAGGGGCACTACCTGCCTTGGGAAGGCTTTCCAGTGCCCCTCGGCTAAGTGCCTGATAGTTCCTTTAATGAGCAGTTAGTTCCAAACAAAAAAAGCTTGGAGCCTGATAGATATCACTGTGTGCACTTGGCAATTGTTTACATATTCAATGGCACTCTTGGGAGTTGGCTGCAGTGCCCCTGGGGCACCTCGGTGCAGAGCTGGGGAACCTCAGGGGCAAACCATTGATTAAGATTCCTGGTTGAGTCCTTTCCGTACTTACTCTCTCCTACCTCAGAGTGAGAGGTGACAGGCATGCTGGCCTCAGATTTTTATAAAATGTGTTTACAGTCAAGGAGGTTTCTGAATGAGTTGTTTTGTTTCCACAGCCATCTAATACCAGTCCTCTTGGGAACCCTTTGCCCCAAAGGAATCGTTTCATGAACTTCACACGGTCAAAGTTGCAGCATCTGGAAGAATGCGTCCAAGGGTCTCAAAGTTTCTCCATTAACATGGAAATAAGTTGAATCTGCAAAACACACCCCGTGTTAAAGCAACGACAACAGCGTGATTCTATTCCTGACGGTCACACTCTCGGTCTCATCCCAGCTGTCGCTGTCCTCTATTCCATGTCTCCGTTTCCATGCTTTCCCCACCAGATTAGAGCCTTGAGGAGGGCAGGGGTTCTGGCTGGCCTCCTCCTCGGATCCCTCCCCAGGCACAGTGAAGCCAACTCCGGAATAATGAAAGTGACAACAACACAGTCAAGGCCTCACAGATGGCCTTTGCTCAGCAAGGAATCCCAGTTGGATCCTTGAGCTTATTGCCAAATGGCAGTAAAAGGAAGGTCTCATCGATTGAGAACCCATCCTGGGAAGTAGCCCAGACTCGACCCAACACCCAAATCCATACTTTCTCTTTGTCCAGTTATTTTTCTACCCTCTTCATGGTGTATTGAAAGCCAGGGAGATGCATAGCCCAGGAAAGGGAGGCAGGGTGCATGAGGGAATGAGGAACAGGGATGGGGTGCAGGAGGAATGAAGGGAAGTAGAGGGGTTTTAAAAGAAGCAAAGAAGAACGCACATTGTTATCAAAGCTTCGAAAGCCAGAGCTTTCATTTAACACTAGAATCCTGATCCCAGCTATTTCTGTGTGCTGCCCACACCCCCTGGGCATGACACCTGTCTTGGTTTTTGCAGTGACTTACAAGCACAAATTCTGAAACCTTTGGTGAAATCATTCTAACTAAATTAAGCGTGTGGTCTATACTTAAGGTCATGTGCAAGATGTACTGTGTCACTTATCACCTTAGTGACGTGCCATGTCTCTGTATAACACTCCCACCACCCTGATTCAAGGATGCTTCACGCAGGGCGTCGCCTTGGCGGAATGCTGTGGCCACTAGATGCCATGCGGGCGTATCATGCGTGCACAGGAGCACACGTGTTTATATTCTTTCTCCTCCCACTCAGCATTCTGGACACTCTTCTCTAATCCTCAGTCATTTGTGAAGCTGTCCTGCCGTGAATGATCAAAGTCTTGCACTCTTTTTCTCTACCGCGGCTTGCAGCTGGCCAAAAGCCTGGCTCTGAGTGAGGAATCCGGCGGGCCTGGCCCCTCCCGAGACCTCTGTGCTTTTGCTAATGGGCTCCCAGTGGGGGCCCTTTGAACCCGATCTGCCAGAAGAAGGCTCCCAACCCTAGCACTGCCAGCTCTTCCAGTGAATCTTGAACTTCATGCTTTTAGCAGAGCCTACTAAAGAATTGAGAGTACTTGTCCCTGCTCAGCCCTTAAGCTCAACTAGCATGTCCTGGAAGGCCGCTGCCATCTCCTGACAAATTCCTGGTTTCCCTTCTGCCTCCCCATCCTCTCATTTCTCCAGGTTCTCCCGGGATCTCTCCTTCCAGTCTGTTCATCTCAGACTCTAACGTGAGCCCCAAAGCCATAAAGAGCTGTGGCATTTCAACAACAAAAGGTACAATTAGCATCCTCCAAAGGAGCTTCCTCCTCGCAATCCTTCCCACACAAAGGGCCCAGCACATCCTCCCACCAAGGAGAGATGGGGTCCCCCAGGGTGGCCACCTAAACCCAGGTTCCAGGTCCATGAGGCCAGAAGAGGCCCCAAACTTTGGGCTTGCTCTCTCTGGACGCTCTTCCAAGTCTGGCTCGTCCCAGCTGTTATGTTCTAGTCTAGACCAGTGGTTTTCAATTTGTTTTGACCCCCCCAAATCACCCTAAGAAATAAATGTGCCTTTTCATCACCTCCCAGTAAAGATATTTAGGTATAATAGAGCTATATGTATAGGTATGGTACATATATTAAAAAAAAAAAATCACCCTTTCTATATGCAATACACGGAGGCTTTTGTTTCTAATCTGTTGTTTTAAAGTGCTGGCTGTAAACCACTAAATTGATTTCACAACCCACTAATGGTTTGCGACCGGCAGTGTGAAAAACGCTGCCATGTGAGCAGTGTCTAATTCAGCCTTGCACCCTGGCAAGCAGTCTTTTATTCTCAAGGGATGCCGAGGAAATTTCCAAATCTGAACAGATCCCAGGGCCCCCCTCTGCACTGGCCACATCCCCCTGGGGAGCCTGTAGGAGGCTGGCCTCTGCTCTGCCTCTTAAGGGGGCTCCACTCCTGCAAAGTATCTAGATATCTATCTATCTGGGCATGGACTGGGCTTGGCCACATCCCTCTTCATGGCCGTCTTCCCCCAAACCTCCCCACCCTCCTCTCCTCTCTCCCCACTGTTTACAAGATTGTGGGGTGAACTACACCTGTTCCCCGGGTGCCCGCAGCTCTGGCAGGAGAGAAAGGAACAGGGAGAGGTGGGCGGAGATGGAGGAAGAGAAGATCAGATCCCACGGGGTGCTGGGGGGAGGGGGGGTCTCTGTCCCATCCCCGGGACAATGGCCCCTTGGCACCGCAGCCCACTCAGGGCTGGGCTCCAGCCTGTCCACCTGCCCCCCGGCCGCGTAGAGGACCCCATCTTTCAGATTTCAACCCTGTTTCTCCCCCCGGAAAACCCTTTGCATAACAGAGACCATCCCTGACCCTGAGAACCCAAAGGAGGATGGGATGTCACCCACTGCCTGTTTGGCCAGTGTTTGGAGACACCTGTGATGACGCTCCATTCCAGTTTAAAGAGGGTGAGACCCTGGGAATCACTTGACAGAGCCTTTTAGTTTTGGTCAAAGGAAGGCATAGTCTTCTGGCCCCTCCCCCATGGTGAACCCCCTCTGGGTGGGCAGAGTGCGGGCAGGCAAGGGGCCTTTGCCCAAGCCCGAAACTCCTCTGCTGAGAGTCCATGTTTTTTCTCACATTCTTTTCTCCTCCCCTCACTGGGTGGTAAAAGGTCTGTTTCAGACATTCACTTCCCTTAAATGGGTGGCCTTTGTTGTGTTTGTGACATGACCTCCAGCCCCAGCAGCTTCTCCACTGACCCGCAGCCAGGTTTTCCAGCCACTTGGCCTTTCTGTTGGGGGAGCATGCAGGAAACACTAGGCACAGTGACAGTAGTTTCCACTCAGGCGACTCTGGGGTGGGGGCAGCGTTGGCATTCCCTGTTGATGGGTACAGAGAGTTTGCCCCTTTCCCTCAAGAACACAAGGAGCCATCCCTAGGCTCTCTTCCTCTCGCCCTTTCTCCCTGCTCATTTCATTTCAGCCCAGGCTGCTTCCACGCCAGGCTGGAAGACACTGTTGTTAAGCTGACGGTTGCATCTCTTCAACTGAAGGTTGTGCTTCCCTTGACCTGGCCCTGGGAGTTAAACCCACCAGCCAGCAGAGTGAGCAAGCTGAGGCTTCCGAGAACCCCCCCGAAACACAATCCATGCCCTCAAGGAATTTACAGTGTCTTTGGAGAGAAAGATGGACAAACATAGGCAACCATAGGAGGCAGCTAGGGGAAACGATAATCCCCTTTGGAAGATTCCTAAAGAGTGCTGGGCAACTGCAGAGGGGGGATCCAAGCTGGATTCCGAGTGAGATTCGAGGCTCCTAATGGGGAGAGGCGATGGGGGTTGCAGGCCACGTGCTTGGGAACAATTGAAGAAATGTTTGTGCAGGGAGGGAAGGTGGCTGCCGACGAGGGGCAAACATGGCAGCAGGCCACGGAGGCTCTGGGCCCTCCCTGAGTAAGAGTTTGGACGCTCACTTACGGGAAGTGGGAAGCTGTTGAAGGTTTTGTGAGCCAGTTACAGGGGAGATTAGCAGTTTCAGGGGAGAATCGCTTGTCAGTGGTGCATGGAAAGGACAGGAAGGGTGGAGCCTGGAGACTGGGATGCCAGTAGGGAACCAGAGATAAAGGTCAGTGACTGGCAGCTGCCAGGCTCTGGAGTCAGCTGGCGACGGTGTGCCTGAGCAGACGAGCTTGCTGTGGAAGGGCTGGGGAGTGGCAAGAGACACCATCTGTTAACGGATTGTGTTGGGGTGAAAGGTGACTTACTGGTGCCCAGTTTGGAAGAACTCGATGCCATTACACAACAGGGAAATTGGCCATAATTTAAGAGCAGAGTCCAAAGAGTTCCTTTGCAGGAGTGCTGGGCGGTGGGGTATATGGAAATGCTATATCCTTGACGCAAAATTACACCGGGAGACGAGGCAGAATTGTGGACTCATTTTCTCCCTCTCAGCTCCTCCCCACCCCCAACCCGATCTCTTCAGGCACTAAAGAACATTTTCCTTGGACACAGATGTCATTCCACCTTGAGCAAGACTGGACTTCCCCAGTCGATAGAGTTGCAACCAACTGCCCCACCTACTAGGGGGCCCAGGAGAGGTAGGGCCCCGCCTCCCTCACCGAAGGGCCTGGCAAGTCACAGAGGACAGCGGGCATGCTGCCTGGAGCGCCCCTGGGCTTGTCCTTGGGGAAGAGTAGTGCCACTTCCGTTTCTATTGGTCTAGTGGCATGAGCAAAAGCCCCAACAGCTCCGCTTCCTGTGGTTGGGGCCTCCCTTCTTGACCAGTAAGTTGCTGGGAGTGGCAGAGATTTCTGCAGGAAAGTGGAACAAAGCCCATCCTGTTTTCCCATGTCTTGTCATCTATTCACTCTTGTTCCTCACAACGTACAAAGTCAAGTCCGCTTAGGCCAGACCTCAGACCTCTGCTCTCAATGCACACATTTGGCTACTTCGCCAGTGGGAGTTCCCTGCCCCCCTCCCCTTTGTGATATTGCCCCAGCATCCCAGGGCCCTTGGCCTCTGCCTCTGGAAAGGACTCTATATTCAGGACCCAGGATGCTTCTCCGAGCATTCTGGTCCCTGGTACCACCTAGATGGCAGAGCAGACTGCGTGGCAGTCAGCCGGGCTGGGAGCAGGTAGCAGGGGATGAGAGGGGAGGAGTCCAGCCCGATCTCTGGGGGCTCTTCCCCAGTCCAGAGCTTGTTCTTTGGAGGGTCTGGTGTTGTGGCGTGAGCGCTGCTGTGTCTCTCCCCCTGTACTTTGGTCTTGATTGCAGCCCTCATGCCACCAAAGACACCTGCCCCTGCCCCCACAACTCAAACCCTCTTTGGCCCCACTGCAGGCAAGGCAGTGGCCCAAGCCAGAGAAGCCATGGTAGGCTGTGAGAGCTAGGTGTTGGTGTGGATACACACAGGACCCAGCCTCAGAAAAAAATCTGGCCCCAAGCAAAACGCATGCAAAGTGTCCTCCAGCCACAGTGGCCTCAGGTATAAAATGAGGTCTTTGGACTCATGAGGGAGCTGGAAATGACCCTCCAGCACCAGTAACACATCATTTTCTGAAAACCCATCACTCTTTCTTCTCCAACCCAACTCAATTTTCCTGACTCCTACATGTCGAGAACACAAGTAGGAGTCAACATGGCCTCCCAGGGACTATATCGTGATCATTGGCCCAGCACTTGCCTGAATAGAAACCAGGCAGCAACATCAAAAATCTCCCAGTTTGAAAGCCTTTTCCTTCCCTAAGCATTGATTCTATGCTTCTTAGGGGGTAGAGGGTACCTGCCCAGAGAATGAGCGAAAGGCAAACACTATTTCCACATACTCAAGACTCAGGAGGAGAAACAGACAAACAAGCAACAGTGTTAACGATGCTGTCTTTACTAGTGGATGCGAGCCCTGTCTCCTCCCCAGTTAGCCTGGGATGATGGACTTTTGGATCCAGCAATGGGAAGAAGGCAGTGATGCCCCAGTTCAACTCAATAGCGCCAAGACCCATGTAACTTTTACCTTAGACTTTGGCACTTTCTTTGTTTTTTGGTTGACAGGTGATTGGGATCTTTTGAGATTGGGACACTTTTATAAATTTGGCAGATGTACACGGATTCTTCCTTCCTGGACCTGAGCTCAGGGGATTAGTACCCCAGGCTTATTTCCTGATGGGTAGAGGGCCCTGGAGCCCCGGTGCCAGACAAAGGGGCAACCTTGTCTGAAAGAGTCTTCCCCAGGTATATTAATGACAGGGCTCTAGGCATGGGGAAAGCTGGGAGGATTCCTGAGAATTGGTGGCTGAAACTGTCCACCTGTTGGTGCCAGCCCTCACCCCAGGACCCCCAAGGGAGGGTCAGTTTCTCCTTTTGTCTGTGCCCTTCTCCTCCTGAGCCAGATGCCACCCCCATCTGTTTGAGCAATGTTTTTAAGCCATGGCACCTGTTCCCTCTACCTGCCCTATCTCTCCTGAGGCAAGGAAACCCCACCTTCCTTCCTCTCTGTCTGCCTGCCCCCATCAATCTTGACAAGAAAATCCTAGAAGTAATACAGTCTAAAACTAGCATAGATGTGTGTTGGCTGGGGCTGGGGTTCCCCACCACAGATAGTTTTGATGCTGATGTTGAGCGCATGCCCCTAAATGAGCCGCACCCCTGACCTGAAGCAAAATGGCCTCCAACAGCTTCCAGACTACACCTCCTCCCTGCACCTGGAGGTCGACCTCCTCCAGATTTTATGGAACACTTCAGCCTTCCTGAGGATAAAGTTATGAGCAGACAGTCAGGATCTCTGCCCAAAGGAAACCAGTAGTCTAGAGGGATGAGACAGGCATTAATCAAATAATCACGCAAGTTCACACTGACAGTTATTGGTGCTGGGAGGAAAATGTCCAGGGTGATCTGAGACTATTGAAGGTTAAAGTGGAGAAAAGGACTCTAGGCAACGCTGAATCCCCCTTTTCTCGGCTGAATTCAACCACTCAACAAATTTACTCGTCATATGATAATGGCTTCTTACTTCACTTCAAAACATGAGACAAAAGGGCTCCACTCCAGGTAATTTTTATGCTGACTCCAGGAGCCTCTAGGGCTTGACTGGTTCCTGGGGCTTCCCAAGGCCCAAACAAGACCTCCTCATCCACCTACTTCCCCAGGCTCCAGGCTAAGCACGCAAAAACACAGCAACCACATAAGACAACCAACAACTTTGCACATGCAGGAAGGTTGGGTTCCTAGATTGCTATTTTTGTTTATTTTTTAACCTTTCTCTTTTCTACATTTCTATCGCTTGTTTTCAATAAAGGCCCAAGTGATTTTGAGCCTGGTTTCAGAAATGGAAACTGAATGCACTGTGTTCTGCCCTGGAGAGGCCCACTGGCTTGGGCTGCTTCCAGTTCCTCCTGGCCTCGGAGGGGGGATGCTCAGAAATCCCTCCAGAGAGTACGGTTCCATCACTGTGTCCAATGTGCTGCCTATACCATTTACCTGTGGCTTCATGGTCCAAAGCAGACCTGCCTCTTTGTTTCTCATCATAGGTTAATTTCTAGCAGAAAGGTGATACTCCCTGACGGGGATCCAAATGGTCACTTGCCCCCAGATAACCCTTAGCTGAATCTATTGTGAAGCCTGTGTGGACCCCAGTCAGCTCACCTCTCAGGAAGCAGAGAGCTAATATTCGTCTGAAGACTGTCCCTCATTTCTTGCTCAACACACTTTCTCTAGCGCAAGTCCTTGAAAAGCGTCTCGGTTGACCAGAAAGGAGTAAACCAGAAAGCTTGGCTTCCAGGAATTGATTCAACAAGTGCCACTTTGGCCTGCCCTTTTCTGACTGATGAGATCCTATGGGAAGGCTGTGCTGTCTCTTGCAAATAACACCCAGACAAATGGAGCCTGACTAGTTCTCTCATGCTGATGGGCCTCACTGCCACATGGTGTCGCTGTTAAACATAGACCTTGCTCAGCTCCCCAGACTTGGGCTGCTAGTCCAGCAGTGCTTGATGCCCTGCCTGATCCGTTGGTCGCAGAGCAGGTTGCAGGCTTTTTAGAGGGAGAATGGCCCTATTTCCTAGATATTAAGCTCGCTCTAGAGTGTTCTGCCTTCAAGTGCAACACACACACTCAAACTCAGTCACTATTTTCCAAAGAACATCCAGTGTGCCTGACTGTCTGGGTCAAGGGTTGCTTCCTACCACACACTGTTCTAGAATTCCACCCCTTCCCCAGGTCAGGCTCTCTTTGCACCTTGCTTGTATTGACCCTGGGTCAGCAGTCTTCTCTCAAGGTCATATTTTATGTCTTGAGTTTGGCCCATCCTCACCTCCCCCAAAAGAGTGTAGGATTTTCAATATCAGGAATTAGGGGGTTGGAGTCTTCCCCAGACGACCCTAGCTCAGATGCAAATAATCCACCTCCACACCTAATTACCTTTGTATCCAGGAGATTCAAGGCAAGTTACAGAAGCTTCCTTAACAGCCAAAATTCATTAAAAATTAGTTCTTGCATTCACTGTTTCATATAACTGAGAAGGCTGAATAGTGGGGTTTTTTGAGGAGAGAGAGAAAAAATTTTAATCAAAAAAAATTGAAGCAGCTAAATTTACAGTACTTCCATATGTGTGGTCCATTCTGTCTACTTGGGGAATAAGGTCCCCCTTTTGTGATCTTTTATTTATTCTGTATATTCCACTAAAGAGTTAACTATCAAAGCCTAAATTCTAAGGTTTTTTTTAGCATCGGCAATGGACCTTCTGTGTTTAGAGCTAGAAAAGAAAATACTTCCCCATGGGCTGTTCTTCTAGAAAGAGATGGTTAATCTAAACAGAAATTCCCTTGACCCTCTTACTCAGAAATAGTGACAGTGTTCAATGTGGTACCTAGTATAAGTCTGAAAAAAGAACAATCTCATTTTTACTCTGGGGCCACATCATAAATTGTATCACATTTGGCTGCGTTTATCACTCTTCTTTAAACTTTTGAGATATTTAATTGGAATGATTAGAAACCTGAATACGCCAGACTGTTCGGCCACATGTTACTTTGTACCAGACTCTCATGAGCTCTCTCCAGGAAGCACCTCTAGAAGGGAATTCCTACTCGCTGCCTCTCAAATGATTATTTCTTTTGACTAATATCTTGTGACTGGTTTTATAACAACTGCTGAAGACCAGCCCTTAGCAGCATCCCCCCGCCCAAAAAAATCTTTCTGGCCAAAAGCCACAACCAAACTTAACAAATTATTATTATAAATGTCTTTGTCATAAGAAAAAAACTCAGCTGAAATAAATCCTTGATGGAGAAACCAGAATTTGTCCATCAGATCCAGAGAAGGGAGTTGTCTTGGGAAGAAGGAAGGATGGGGAACAGGTAAATTAGAGCATTCACTTTTTATTACATATAATTTGATATTATTTGATGCTTTTACAGGAAGCAATTACTTTCATGCTTTACTTTTATAATACTTAATTTCTTAAGTTTTAGTAAATGTCACTTCATTCTTAGTTAAACCCAGGTAATGCTGTCTTCCACTAATGTTGTACAAAAGAAATAAGGATTTAAGCAAAATGGTCTAGGGCCAAATTAGCTTACTGTTTAGCATCCCAAGAAAAAAACCTTTTAGGACTAAGATAAGACTGTAGCTTATATGGAGTTTAGACTTCACGGATAAGAAAGGTTTTTGAAGTGTGCCATATGAGACCAATTCAGATTTCTGTTCTGATGCATGTAAAGAATCTGTACTTTAGTATCAGAACAAGGCGTATATAGAAAATGTCATCTATCAGATAAGAATTTCTAATATGGGCACAAAAGAATGTAGTCTTATAACCATTCACATTTGTTAAGCGACTCAAAACCACTTTTAGGTGAACCACTACAAACCCACCACTGTATAAGGGTATCTCCTCCATGCAGATGACACGATTTCATTGCCATTGGTAGACAACCAGCCAAATATCTAATCAGCTATTACAAATTGGCCCCCATAACTTGGCTATATCCCCATACTTTTACTTACTGGATGACATTTTGAAAGCATGTAGTTCTTGAAGGATACAGGAAACTACTTTGCTTAGAGTTAGTTGAGCATTTTATAGTGATTTCAGAAATGTGTCTATAGGCTAAGGGGTCTTTTGGTTACACCTGTTCGGAATGATTCAGGCCAGAAGGAAAAGCACAGTCAACAAATGGGTTTAAACATGTATTTTATTTGGTTTTCTGGAATCAAAAATGAAAATATAGGTTGAAATTTAACTACAGCTTCCAAATAGATCAAAGCTTTAGAAAGAGAACGAGTTTTTAATTGTGTGAATTTTTTGTACTCGAAATACTGACATAGGTTCATGATTTTATGTTTTGTTTCTAAACGGTAAGTGAGAATGACCATGTGCCTTCCACATTTCCCCATATAACACACTACAGAAAAAGAAGGCTTTTATTTCCACCTCTCTGAAATGTATGTCCTTTTGAGCACTGATTTTTGAGGTATCAGAGACCTCTGGATATGAGTACTTCAAAACATTCTTCAATCTAAAGATTTTGATGAGATGAAGGCAACCTAGAGATCTGGCAAGGGTTACCCTGGTGCACATCTGTAGAATCATTTTTAAAGCTTAGGCTCTGCACTGGCTTGTAATTCAACATCAAGTTTCTCTTTGCTTCTTATTTTAAAATAACAAGTCCATTGTGGTTCTAATGCAAACAGCAAAGGACTAAGGAAAAGAGTTTAAACTCTTTGGTGGTCAGAAAGCATCTTGGCAGCTGGCAGCGATCAAGTGAAAGCTCAGTCCCTCAACCACTAGAGACCTGAAGATGCTCAGGGAATTCCCCTGAACTCCCTTCATATGCAGCTGGCACCTGCATGGAGCACCCACATTTTGCCTCAAAGGGGAATTGCTTAAAAGAAACTTCACCAATTAGCCATTTACCTCCTCTAATTCCTCCGCATGCCTCTTGTGACCCAACCATTGGGAAACTAGGACACCTGATGGAAAGGCACGATGACTAGGACTCTGAGAAGTTTCAAGTGTGTGTTTAGGGGGGTGTTTTTGTCAACTGGCTGATTTGGAGGGTGCCATTGTTCCTGTTGGCCTGTGTGTGCTTTCTCAGTCCCACGCTCTTCAATCCCAAGGACTTATTAGGATTCTCAGCTTTCCCAGAAGATCCCAATCCCACTCTGTACTGTCTGTTAACTAGCATCATGAAGTAAGCACACCCCTGGGATTCACCAGGAATGACATACTATCCAGCTGAGACAGGATGGGGATTATCTTGAAACACGGGTCTGTTCAGTTAGCTCTCCAAAGTGGCCTTGTTCAAACCCTGTCCTCAGGTCGATGGACCCCAAATCACACGCTGTCCTTTAAAGTTATCTGAAATTTCAAAATAAATTTGACCCTATAACTTGAAAATTCAACCCTCAAGGCAACAAGACAGTAGGCCAATTTGTTTGCAAACTGGAAGAAATAAAATGTCTAACATCTGTAGACTGTGATATGCACCAAGATAAAAGAAGAGCATCACTTGGAAAATTCTTAGTATTAATAAGATATTAAGGAAGTGTTAAGGTACAAGATAAATATACCAAAATCTCCCAAATGAATACGTTCCCTGTACTCCAACAACTAGCAGACTACATATGGGGAAAATTGCATTTAAAAGAGAATTGAAAAAATTATAAATGCTAATGAGAAATGTCTGAGACTTAAAAACAAACATTTGGAGTTCCCATTGTGGCTCAGCAGAAACAAACCTGACTCATATCCTTGAGGATGTGGGTTCTATCCCTGGCCCCACTCAGTGGGTTAAGGATCCAGTGTAGCTGCAAGCTGCAGCATAGGTTGCAGACACAGCTCAGATCTGTCTTTATTGTAGCTGTGGTGCAGACCAGTAGCTGCAGCTCTGATTCAACCCCTAGCCTGGGAACTTCCATATGTCACACACACACACACACACACACACACACACACACACACACACAAAACCGCAAACTTTTTACACAAATTAATAAAAAAGAAAAGTTAATGGAAAGACATAAACTTGGATTGAAATACTGGGTATATTAATGCTGTTCATTCTTGCCAAAGTAACTTTTTGGTGAAATGCAATCCTAATTAAATTCTAGTGGAATTTTTTTTTTAATTTGGTGAATGATTCTAAAGCTCATCTGACAACCAAATCGAAAAACGGGCAGAAGATCTAAGGAGACATTTCTCCAAAAACATACAGGTGATCAATAGGCACATGAAAAGATGCTCATCATTGGTAATTACTAGAGACATGCAAATCAAGACTGCAATGAGATACCACCTCACACCAGTTGTTAAAGAGTAGTCTACATATAATGAATGCTGGAGAGCGTGTGGAGAAAAGGGAATTCTCCTACACTGTTGGTGGGAATGTAAATTAGTGCAGCCATTAGGGAAAACAGTATGGAGGTTCCTCAAAAAATTAACAACAGGCCATATGATCCAGAAATCCCACTCCTGGGCATATAGCCAGAGAAAACTATAATTCAAAAAGATACACGCACCCCTATATTCACAGCAGCACTATTTACAATAGCCAAGACATGCACACAACCTAAAGGTCCATCAGCAGATGAATGGATAAAGAAGATGTACATATATACAATGAATTATCACTCTGCCATTAAAAATGCCATTTGCAGCAACATGGATGGACCCAGAGATTCTCATACTAAGCAAAGTAAGAATGAGAAAGACAAACACCATATGACAGCACTTGTATGAGGAATCTGAAATATGACACAAATCAACATGTCTACAAAAAAAAACAGACACACAGAGAACAGACTTGTGCTTGCCAAGGGGGAAGAAGGGTGGGGAAGGATTGAGATTAGCAGATGCAAACTATTATATATAGGATGGATAAACAACAAGGTCCTACTGTATAGCACAGGGAACTATGTTCAATATACTCTGATAAACCATAATTGGAAAGAATAGGAAAAAGAATATGTATAACTGAGTCATTTTCTGTACAGTAGAAATTAGCCCAATATTGTAATTAACTATACTCCAATAAAATTTTTTAAAAATAGATTTTAAAAAGCCTATCTGGAAGAAAAAAAAAGATGAGAATAGTAAGAATTCTTTAAAGAATATCAGGAGATCAAGGAAGTACTTTCCCTAAGAGATAGATTTAACTATATTATTATTGACAAGGTAAATAAAAAAGTGTAGTGCTGGTGTGAGACTATGCAGACCAATCAATGAAGGAGAGTCAGACAGTCCTTTTGTTTTTTGGCAGCACCTGCAACATGTGGAAGTTCCCAGGCGAGGGATTGAATCCACAACACAGCAGCGACCTAAGCTGCTGCAGTGACAACACCAGATCCCTAATCTACTGCACCACAAGAGAACTCTGAACCTGACTGTCCTGAAGTCTATTACATACTGTTTAAAAATTTAAACCTGAGAAAGAAATCACCAAAAAATCCATAGTTGGGGCGGGAGTAGGGGGAATAAATTGGGAGTCTGGGATTAACAGATACACATGGCTATATATAAAATAGATAAGCAAGGACCGACCTATAGCACAGCGAACTATATTCATTATCTTGTTTTTTTGTTTACCCAGGGGAGGGTGGTCTTCTTATGGCCACACCTGCAGCATATGGAAGTTCCCAGGCTAGGGGTCAAATCAGAGCTATGCCTGCCAGCCACAGCCACAGCCACAGCAACACCTGATCCAAGTCACATCTGTGACCTACACCGCAGCTTGTGGCAGTGTCAGATCCTTAACCCAATGAGCGAGACCAGGGATTGAACCTGCATCCTCACAGAGACAACATGGATCCTTAACCCACTGAGCCACAATGGAAACCCCTTGTTTTCAACATCTATAATAACCTATAACGTAAAGAATCTGAAAAAGTGTGTGTGTGTATGTGTGTGTGTAACTGCATCACTTGGCTGTACACCTGAAGATAACATTTTAAATCAACTACACTTCAGTTTTTTAAGTGATATTTACTGGTTAAATTATCTAAAATCAAAGTTGGAAAATGTGGCTGTCTGGGGGGAAAAATCAAATTTCCCTCCCTCATATCATACCCCAAAATAAAATCTCAGCATATTAGTTAAAAAACAAAATTCAAAAATATCTAGAAGAAAATATTGGAATATATTTAACTAAAGCCAGGATGAGTGAGAGCTTTCTGAACACTAAGCAAATGAAAGTGATGACCATCACAGAAGAGTTACTTAAAAGCAATATCAAGAACATCCTACATAAAACATAAAGAGAAATGATAAGGTGGTTTAAAATGTTTGTGGGAAATAAATAACAGGCTTCATCCAGCAAATACTTCTATATATGTTAACAGGGAAAACAATCATGGGCAAACTGAGAAGCCAGGCATATGATTTTTAGAAGAAATACAAATGTGTAATTAAATTCATGATAAATGTTGGATCTCAAGGTTAATCAGGGAAAGGCAAATCAGCAAAAATGAGACCATTTTTTGCAGCTAATAACTATGTATTTTAATTATATTCACAGTTGATCAGGTGCAACGGGGCGCCCATGGGTAGAAGAAGATACTGCTCGGTCTCCTCCAAGAGAACTTGCCCCCGGGAAGCAGATGGACTGACAGCCCCAGCTGCCTGCCCCTTGGGGTCCATAGAGGTCCCCAACCAAAGCTGGAGAGTGAGTGAGGAGCGTCCTTGGACCAGCCCCTTCCTGTCTGACTCGCAGAAATCCGCCTGCTAGAGACTTGGGTGCGGGATTTCCCATCCCTTCCCCCACAACATACTTCCTTAAAATCTTAAACATCTTAAGAATTTGGAGCAGTCCAAGACCCTTCTATTCAGTCCTGTCCTCTCTTCCCTTCACCGACATCAGGCCTAAAGATTCCCCCTACCTGTCCTGGTCCCTCTACCCTTTCCCTTCTCTGGTCATCCCCTTCCCAAATCCAGCTCAGTGTATGCTTCTCAGACCCCAAACTGGCCAATGGAGTGATGCAGGCCTTTCATATGCCACTGGTGCAAGCATAAATGAGTACTTTTTGGAAACATACAAGTAATTGAATTATGATCTTCCCTCACTTGTTGGAATATTGCGTGGTCAGCAAATACCAGGTTTGGGAAGACCCCTGACTGGGAAAATAACTTGCGTATAATCTTAGCTGGGTCAAGTGTGAAACTACATGGACAGCATGAGATCAGTTTTACAAACCATCCGGTATAATGGACACATACACGGAAAAGAGACAGTCAGCAAGTCCACCCAGGTGTACACGATGACCATCTCCAAGGATGGAATTGTGAATAATTTTCCCCCTTTATACTTTTCTGCCTTTTTCATATTTTCTGCCAAAAGTAGAAATTCTTTCATGATCAGAAGACGTTGCTTTAAAAAACCAGATTTAGGGAGTTCCCATTGTGGTTCAGCAGGTTATGAACGCAACTAGTATCCATGAGGATGCAGGCTCAATCCCTGGCCTCAATCAGTGGGTTAAGGATCCAGCGTTGCCATGACTGTGGCATTGGCTAGCAGCTACAGCTCTGATTAGACCCCTAGGCTGGGAACTTCCACATGCCAACAGGTGCAGCCCTAAAAAGAAAAAAAGAAAAAGATTCAAACGTTAAGGAGGGTTCAGTAGATCCAGAGGCTGGTGTGATGTTGGGAAACTGCTGTGAAAGGCAAGAGGACCCCTGCCTGGGATGGATGGAAGGAGTGACACTGAGACATGTGGAGTGGCCATGGCCACTGGGAGGAAACGATTGGAATCACCCATGGGAACAAGAGCTTTGAAAAAAGTAAGAGGAACTAGTGAAAGACAGGTCCAAGTCAGACTAGTGAAGCATCTTCACTAGTAGCCAAGTAACCAACGGAAACAATGGAAAGTTGTTGGCAAGGCCAGTTGACTAATGCTGCTTTCTGTCTAATTTTCCTCTAATTGCCCCACCTCAACCATTCACCCAGAGAAAGCACTGACACCCCTCAGCTGCCAGAAGTAGCTCAAGCCTTAATGGTCACATGTACTCCCCCCGACTCAATGGCACCCATCTGGAAGACAGCCTGGGCAGCCGTGAGCCCCCGGGGGCAAAAGGAAACCAGGTGACAGCACTGTCCCCACCTTCCAGTCCAGGGGAGTCTGGGCTTCCTTTGAAAAAGCTATTTTCCTGGAATTGGTTTTTCTTCTCCTTTGCTTAATCTGTGTTTCAGTTTTGAAAGCAGAGGTTTGGGAAAGATTTTGCCAGTGTAGATCCCACACTCACAGTGTGGCAGTCAAACGCTCTGAGAACACGACTCTGAACATCCTCAGGTTCAAGGACGCAGACCTGTTGTTAGATTCTGGGATGTGTGCTGACCCTAAGAAATATTCTGAAGGTGGAAGATCAATGCTCAACAGAGCTGGGATAGAGCCCTGGCTGCTCATCTCTCAGAGGGCTCTGCTCATCTCGCTGTCCTTCCCATGGACCAGTTGGGCAGAGACCCATCCCCCAAGGTCAGGTCTGCTGGCCGAGACCTAAGAGGACAGCTGAGAGGAAAGGGGCCGAGGACATCTCCATTCTCCCCATCTTCCTGTAAACACCGGCTCTGCAGAGACCTCTTCCAGCTCATAAGGCACAAACGAGAAAGAGAAAATGGAAACAGAAAATAAATTCCCAGCCCGGAACTTGAAGACTTGGAGGAAGAACAGATTTGTGGAAGTGACCCCAGGCTGTGTTGCTTAGCCACGGTTTAGCTTGTAGCACTTGGGCAAACTAGAATCACTGATCTTCTAAAGACCCTGCAATTTAGAAAAATCAGAGCAAAGCCCTCATATCTGCTGGAAGGCCTATGCTGAGGAACCACCCCCACCCCCCTACTGGTTTGGCCACTCTCATTTTCCTTTTTGACTCTTGGGACCCTTGAGGGCCCTCCTCTGTCACCTCTTTTTTTTTTTTTTTTTTTTTTTCCATTTCTAAGGCCGCTCTTGTGGCATATGCAGGTTCCCACGCTAGGGGTCTAATCAGAGCTTTAGCCGCCCTCCTACGCCAGAGCCACAGCAACGCGGGATCCGAGCTGCATCCGTAACCTACACCACAGCTAACGGCAACGGCAGATCCTTAACCCACTGAGCAAGGCCAGGGATCGAACCCGCAACCTCATGGTTCCTAGTCAGATTCATTAGCCACTGAGCCACAACAGGAACTGTCATCTCTTCTTTGCTTTGTTCGTTTTTGTTGTTGTTGCTTTTTACTCCAGTAGCTTATCACCCCTATCACTCTTAAACCATGAGCTCCAGTTCTAGAAGGCTCCTCCCTCCCCCAGTGCTGTTCCAGCTGTTCAATGCTGCTCATTCATGAGGTCTTCCCGTGCCACTGTGGATCTGACCTGCCAAGAAAAACATCCCATATACCCCCAAAGACCGTCTTTTCCAATCTCCCACTCTCCATAGGAGGCGAAGGACGTTGCTTCAAGGGGGAGGGAGAGGAGGGAGCAAGGCAGTGAGAGGGGGGCAGCCCAACCCTGTCTCTCTCCTTCCTTCCAAGCCTCAGCCGGTCTCTCTTCTTCCAGTCTGTGCATCTCAGAAATTCACAGGGATTCCGGACATGAAGGAAAGCCCCGGGCATGTCATTCATACTTTCACAGCTAACTGCCGAATCCCCATTAAATCCCCAAAGGGTAGCCCCTCCCGCCCAGGCACTCTTGACAAGGCTCTGCTCTAAGAAGTGATGGAGGCCCAAGGCTCATGGTAGTCCCCCAGGCCCAGAAAGGGCCTTAGACCCTCTAGCGGTGGTGCAGGTGTTCCACATCCAGCCCAGGAAGCAGATGAAAAGGCTCACCCCCTTCTTTGGAACCTTTCCCCCTCCGAGTTCTGGCCTTCACTCTCACTGTGCACAACTCCAGGATTAAGCAGGACCAATGAAGACCCTCTGAGAGCGTCATTCAGACATTTTTTTTAACCAGGACTACAGTAAGAAAGACATCTTACATGGGAACCCATCACAGTGCTGATGCGCTTTAAGATGAAACATTGTTTCACAAAACAGAACTTACCCTGCCACGTGCAGTGCACTCCGATGTTTCTACTGTTACTTCATCACTGCCCAAGACCTACTAAATGATTTCACAACTCACCATTGGGTGGCAGCTGGCAGTTTTAAGAAGCACTGCCCTAAGCGACGGGTGTTATCCCTTGGGTAGCCACGCATCCTAGCAGCCTCATCCTAGGTGCTAGAAATGACCAGAATTAGCGGGGATGGGTGATGGGCCTCCCCTCCTTCCCTGTTGCATCAGAGGGAACATCTGGGGCCCTGGCAGAGCTGCCAGGGAAGGGTGACAAGACATTAGAAATTCCACTACTGGAATCTAGACCATAGAAAAGGCACATGATGAGTTGTCGCAGCAGAGAGTCTGTCTAATGGATGTCACTCCAAAATCTAGTGTTTCTCCAACACTCACCCCAGCATACTTTCTGTCACTTTTTAGGTTGAGGACGCAAGCTCTCATGCCCCCCACCCCGAGGTGGGGATCGGGGGGAGACATGGAGGGCCAGGGCCTGTGGGAAGGACCCTGGGAGGAGAGGGAATTTCCCATTTCCCAGGGAGGTAGGGCTCTCATCCAGGCCACAGGCCAGTTTACACATAGAATTTTGTCTTCCTGGCTGAAGAAACACTATTCACCCCACGAGGCAATTGCTCAGGGAATCCTTGGCTTCCGGATCCCGGGTCTCAAATAGAGCTGAGCTTGTTCCCACTTCCTAAATGACTGGAATTTGGGGCCACCTTGGACTCTATTATATTCCAGCTTGAAGAGTGCAAGACTGAACTCATCTGACACCCTTCCAGTTTACAGACACAAAAAAATAAATGATTACCCACCTTTTGCTCTCTCTGGGCAAGAAGTACTATCTGAAAAGTCCCTGGAGCAATGAAGCAGGAAAGGTGGGTGAAGCCCCCTCTCCACAAGCCCAGATTTTCTGGCTCCAGCCCATTCTCATCACCCTTGCTTTTGTCTCATCTCCCCATTTCTGGGAAGCTGTTGTCTTATCCATTGAGCTGAGTGTTTTCAGTAATATCCCTCAGACTGCTAGCAGAGCCCTGAGCCCCAGGGTGCTGCACACTAGGGTCTGACCCTGCCAGAGCTGAGTCCGCCTAGTGAAGTGGGGGCCCTTCCTTTTTGTCCTCTCTCTTGCTGACCCTCCTTTTTGGCTCCTGGCCACCAGGAGCCAGCCCCATAGAAGGATTTTATCAATCTCTGCCATCCAAGAACTGAGCTCATTTAAGTCTCCAACTCAAGTCACCACAGACTCTCCCAAGTGCTTGCAGACCACCATCAACGATAAGGGTTTACAGAATGCTCACTACACCATGCTCAAGCCCAAGGAAGCCACAAAAGACAAACTCCAAACAATCAAGGATCTTACGGTATCACTTGGAAGACACGATTGACATTGAAAAACAGTCCAAGCAACGTATAACTGCCAACAAGCAGCCAAGATAGGAGTCTAGGGTGTGAAAGTTGAGCAGGACGACCAGGATGTTCTGCACAGGGAGCTGCAACGTGAGCTCAAGGACAGCGGTAGGAAAGTGCAAGTTCAAGAACGATCAAAGACATACCAAGGCCAGAACTGGAGGATTTGTATAAGAAAGTTAATGGGATGACAGGAGTAGAGGGTGTGGAGAGAACGAACATGAGGAAGTGAGGGCAGCCATGCTAAAAAAAAAAAAAAAAAAAAAAAAAAAAAAAGGGCTATTCATGAAGTAGGAAATCAGGATGCAAGAAAGCTTTCTAAAGTCATCTAGGGTTGATGTGGCCTTTCCACCAAAATGACACACACACACAAAAAGTTATCCTTCTAAAAGTGGCAATCACAGCCATCCAGAAGCAGCAATTACAATACAAGTCACTACAGTTTCCAGTGATCCTGTGACATCATCATGGAGTCCTGAGATAACTAAAGCCTGTGGTCTCAGTCTCCTGGGACCACAAAAAATGGGCTCTGCCATACAAGTGGCTTCTGTGGATTTATTTTCTCCCTCATCCATGTCATTATGTTTGCGAAGTGACAAAGAATGTGTTTGAAAGAAGAGAACCCTTCTGTTTTCTTACCATGGTCTGATGCTTGTGGTCTACAGAGCCCAAGATCAGATTAGGCAAGATGAAGGAACAGAGCACTCCCAGTACTGGGCTGGCCTTTGGACAGGGAGCCACCTAAGATCTCTTCCAAATCCAAAATCTGTATGTGTCTCTACTTCCACCCAAATTCACCCCATTTCCAAGGTTACTACCTATATGGCTGCCCAGCTCTTATACCCCATTTCCCAGTCATGATGTACGGTAGGGCCAGGTGGCTCTGTTCTCTCCAAAGTGAGCAGAAGGGGTGTGTGTCCCTTGTGTGCAGCCCGTGAAACTTCCCAGGTGTCATCATCCATGTTTTCCCACATCACATACCTGGAATGATGCTGACAGTGATGGCAACTTCGGAAGCCACTTATCAAGAATGGCAGAGCCACTATATACCTGGGTCCCACGGGGAAACTATACAGCAGAACTCCCCCCTGCCAATGCCTATAATGTGGAACACCTGCCTTGGACTGTTATGTGAGAAAGAAATAAACCTCTAGAGTGTTTGAGCCATTATATTTTGGGTCTATTTGTTATAGCAGTTTGGCCTACCCTAACACAATCTCCAAGGCCTTGATCATTGACAAGATACCCAATTACTTAAATATACATATGGGTGTTGACACCCTAAGGAAAGAGGCAACTAAGTGGTGATTTAAATAAAACAGTTACACATTCATAAACTTCTTAGCATTTTGGGGGGGTGGGGGTATCAACTTTGGCTTAGCGCATCTCCATTTGAATTTGAAGGCAGGTTTGGAAATTCTGAGGCATAGTACTGGGGATAGTTTTTCAATTCCACGAGCCTATCCTGAGAGCCTCCCAGGTAGATCAGCTCCCAGAAGGGAACTGGACACAGAATGGAGGAAGCAGCCAGTCCTCACCCCAGCGCAGTTGCCATGTAATGGATAAGTATCAACAGTCTATTGTAGGACTCTGCCCTTTCTTCCTGCCTGACCAGCTCAGGGCACACCTTGTTTGATTCTGAATGAAGCCGTTAACAGGAATCTGCTGAGTCTGGGACACAGAGCTAAGGTTCAAGATGCGCAGCCTCATTCTGGTCTTGACTTTGTGGTTACCAGGGAGCCATAGGTGTATTCCAAGTGTCCTCCTAGAAGCAATGTTACCCTTCAGTGGCCTCCAAAAAAGCAACCAGATACAGTTACCCAACTAATTGCTGCCTACCAAACTACTTCTCCAGGCCCTGGAGAATACTGACATGGCACTAATGCACCATATAAAAGAGAAAAACCAAGAAGTTTCTGGAAGGATACCATTGGAAGGAGGGAATGGTGCTTTTCCTCCTCCCTTAGAATTCCCCTTTGGAGAAGAATTGTGTCTTAGGAAGAAAACTACTATTGTCAGCGCAGCACCGTCCATCGCCAGTAGGAACACAAGGGGCCCCTGGGCTGGGGAGAAACACTTTCCCTCGGCCAGCTGCTATGACGCGCCCATGACCCACTAGGATGCTTCTAGAGCTGCCATTTTTAAGACACACACTAAGCATGTGTTAGCATGTTGCTCACTATAGAACCTGAGATATACCCTGTCCCGGGACCCAGGAAAATATCCCCAAATATACCCACACCCGAGGGGGAGGACTCCCTAACTGCTTTATTAATCCTGGTGGCAGATGGAGAAAATGTACCAGCTGCCCTCTTGTCAAGGAAGGCACAAAATCACCCTCTCCTCACCCTAACTCTGGGACACAGGAGCTTCACCAGACCTGAGATGGCACCCCTGCTCCATCCTCCAAGAAGAACCTTCTTCTGAGGGGGGAGAGGATGGAGGCCCAACCCTGCCCCCATCAGAGTCATGTCTCCATGTCTAGTCAGAAGGGCCGCTAGAGGGCTCCCAGCCAGATTTAGCAGGTCAGGCACAGGTGGGTTGCATCCTCCAAAGGATATTCTGGTGTGAACACCCTGGCTGTCTTCTCCCTTCCCACAGCCCAGAGTTATCATCACCTCCGTGACCTCCTGATGGGGCGCAGCTCAGTGAACGGACAGCCCTTTACCTCACTGAGCCCATCAGGGGTTTAAACATGCAAGCTTAGCACTACAGAGAAGGACTTCCCCTCCTCACAGGACAGGACTGGGGGAGGACAAGTAGTAATGGGGCAGGGGGGTCCCTGGTGACCTTTCTGAGGACCATATATAGCTCAGCCCCCCTCCCCACCCCTACCCCACTTGTTGAAGCAGCCAAGTCTACAGAAGAGACCAAGAAATGTCTGGTGGGATTGGTTTGTCTGGGGAAAACAGTGAAGGGGCTGTGCTTCACATTTGCTACCTCAAGCAGAAGCCTGAAGTTAGGGAAAAATGAGAAGCCCCATTCCGCAAAATAGTGGGAAAACACAGGTGTGCTTTGGCCTTCTGTTGACCTACGGCCTGGAGCACTGATGCATGGGATCCCACAGGCTGCAGATGATACAGCCACCCCCTCCCAGGGCCCACCCAGCAGACCACCCTATTCTGCACGGCAGCCCTACTGGTGACAGGCAGGTCTCCACGGAGCTCAGTCACTTTTTGTGCTAAATTGCAATCATGCAAATACATGTTACATCCCATTTCTTAACCCAGGTAATGGAAAGAAAATGCAAATGAATGCGTCCAGAAAAAAATAGTATGACTGGTTCAAGTCTTTTTTTTTTTTTTCCAATCACCGCAGCCTTCTGAAAATAGACATCTAAACCCCAGCAATGTCACAACCCCAGGTCCAAACATTTGGCTGTATGAACTTCTGCTAAAGCTCTTAGCAGACATCTCGACGGCCTGGGCAATATGCCATATGCTGCGTCTTACCGGCCCCCAGCCAACCTCCTCACCCCCCAGTCCCACACTCTTCTTGGATGAAAGGCAGCTGGTGTCAACACTGAGCTCTGGCTTCCCTGCATCTTACCCCACCCAGAGGGTATAAACTTGACAAAGGGATCTGCTCAGCCCCCAAAGGTTAGTAAAACTCCAGGCACCCTAGGCTGCTGGCAAATAGAGGTCCTGGAGGCAACCCCCTCGTTCAGGAGCAAGTAACCTTAGGGAGAGAGGGAAATCCTACTCTGAGGGCTTAAAAGAGTGAAAGATTCCTAACTTCCTCCTCATGCAGGAAAACACTCCTGAGAATGCTTGTCTAGATGGGCAGAGCCTTTTGGGGGGGGGCTCTGTTTTATAGGCTGGTATGTCCCCAGTGCTCAAAATAGAGCTTGACACGTTGTAGGTGATCAGTAAATATTTGTGAAATGAATGAATGTATGAAGATCTGTGCAACTATGAAGATGAGGAGGGTCCCTTGCCAGCCAAGTTGCCGATGGTCGTTACCGGAAAGGCCAACTGGCTCACTACCAAAAGGCATTCTTCTCCCTAGAGGCAGTGGGAAGACCGGAGAAGACATGAGGACCTCCACTCTGGCTTTGCAAGCTCAGAAGACTGGTCTTCCTTGGTATCCTAACCCGATTACCTCCAAGTCCAAAATAATTGGTTAAAAAAAAAAAAAAAAAGAGAGAGAGAGAGAGAAAGACTCTATCCCAGGGACCATCAGCATGAGCTGCAGGCATACCTGCCTGGTTTCTGCACCCTCCTCTCTGATCCTCTGAGGTCTGCAGTCCTCTCCCCATCAACAACCCTGACTCCTCTCTCCTCGTGGGCTGTCTCCAGGACACATCCGAAGCTGACAATAGGGTTAGGAATATGGAATCAGGACAAGGCATGTTAATGGGAGTACATGGGTGAGACTCACATTATCATCTATAGCTTCTTGGATGACAAGCTGATACCAACTCTGCAGAAAAAAAACAAAAGCAATGACTTTAGAAACCAAAAACGTTTGCCCTGAGATCCCATTTGCAGGAGTCTAGCCTTCGAAACAAGTGAAGGCAATCATTAAAAAAATAAATAAATAAAAAGAAGACAATCATAAGATGCTCATAAAAGGATGTTTTTCAAAGCATTAATTATAACAAGGAAAACTTGGAAGCCACATAAAGGTCTCAGGAGAGGAGACTTGTCAGAGATATGATCATAAGTTCCTTGGGAAACCCATCCATGACCTCAGCCATGCGGTAGGACTAAAGGATGAAAGGAACCTCAAATTCAACCCAACGGAGCCTACAAAGGACTTTGTAAATTTGCAGGAGGTGTAGGGTTTTGTGGCAATGACTTAATGTTGCAGAATGTGTAGCATTTGACTCAACCCAGAAAAAAAAAAATGCTGTACTTGGCTTTTGTGCCAATGTCTCCCCGGACTCACATCCAGCCTACTTGGAGTCTAGGTTATCATCTACTCCCCCTGGACTCAGCATCTTACTCCTTGTTAGATATTGACAAAAAGAGGCCTAAATACAAAGGTGTCTGTGCTAAATAAGGGATCCCATGAGACATGTGACAGGTGCCCATGAGACATGGCAGAGGAGTGTCTCAGGTCAAGAGGAAAAGCTGGCCACAGTAACATAGATAGATAGATAGATAGATAGATAGATAGATAGATAGATAGATAGATATGGAAATATGTGAGAAAATAATTGGAGTGCATATGAAAAAATGTAATTTGATTTCTACTTGGGCCTCTCTTTTTATGACTTTGCCCAAGTTCAGGAAAAAAACAAAAAACAAGAATACCTTTCCTAAAGGCTTAGGTGAGAGTCCCCCTAGAAATATGTGGGTTTTTTTATATCTGCAGGCAATCTGATCCCTCCTCTCTGACCCTCTGAGATCCGCAGCCCCCCTCCAGCACTCCTGACTCCTCTTCTTTCCTTCTGGGCTGTTCCCATCCCCAAAGCCCCTGAGAGAAATATGGACTCAACAGCTAATGATGAAAATATCAATTCTGAAGGCCACCTTGGGTAGCCCAGATGCTGGACCCTCCAACCCCCACCCCTGGGAAACTAGGTGGGTCTGACTTGAGGCTGTCTGAGCTCTTCCTGCCCCAAAGGCCCAGCAGTGCCAGCCTCCACACCCCCAACCCCAGGTTCCCAGCCTGCCTCCCTCTGCCCTCACCCGCCCCTGCCCCCAAACTCTGCTGGATGCTGTCTTCCCAGGATGGGCAACTTCAAAGCTGGTAAGAAGCCCCATGGCAAGCAGGTACCAAGAGAAGCAACGGAGATTTCCCCTCCTGCAAATGGCCCACTAGACCATGGAAACCATCCCCTGAAGACAGTTATTATTTTTTTAAGGTAGAATATTATAAATGAAAAAACCTTCTTAAAGTCATCAAAGAGACAACAAGATGGTGTGAAGTTACTGGGGCAGAGTCATAGAGAAGAGAACCCAGAACCGTAAACCTGGCTCTCAAGGCTGCTTTGCCTTGAGGGTACTGGTATCCAGATACAAATCTCCTTAGAAACCCCAAGCTGTGTTTCCAACGGGCCACGGCTCAGGACCCACCAAAGTTGGGAACCCCAGAGAGCCTCCTTCATCCTGACCTTGAAGGGTTATGCTCTCAGAGTAAAGGTGAACCAGAATTGAGCCAGCCCTCCATGGACTTGCAGCTCAGCTTTATGTCATCAGATTGATTTGGGGGACCTCAAGCAGTGAAGCTGCATTACAACGTCCCTGTCTGGAACTGCCAGCAGGCATGTGTCAGAGGCAGAGAAAATCTTCTCGGAGAGAAGAGAACATCATCCTAGACCTCTTAACTATTCTTACAAAGAAAGAGCCATCTTGTCTTTCCTCACCAGGAACTACTGGCGGATCACCTTCCCTAAAAAGATTTCTGGGAATCATCTGGCAAGGATGCCGCAATGCCTGAGCCCAAACCTGACCCCCCCACACACTGCAACGAGCCCTCACTGTGCCCTTTTCTGGGATGAACCTGGATCCAGATGTAGGTTCTCTACAAAACCAATGATGTTATTACTGGAGGCCACTTCTTGCTAAGTGAAATCTAAAACTCCTGCTTAGAATCACTAAAACCCATCACCCTCTTTTTCCCCACACCATTCTTTGCAAGGGGCCATGAGGCTCTCTTCTCTTAGGGATCAGATAGCCCTGCCCCAGAGAGGGTGTCTGATGCTGGGAAATCAGCTCCAGCCTCTTTGAAAGAAAAGTAGCCCCTATAATGGTCTCCGGACACACCCCATATCATAGCCATTTCTCCTGAGCCTCATTCCAGGTCCCCCCTCATCCATCCCCAGTCCCTTCCTGAAGCCCCTTCAGACTGGATTCAGGGCTGATCACCACCAGCTCTATCATCCCTTAGGGCTCCCGGCAGGATGGCAGGGTTTTTATTTGCTTGATGTACTTCTTTTGCTTAGTATAAATTCCATGTGCTTCGGGGCATACACAGCGTCCACAAACAAAAAAAACAAAAAAAAAAAAAAAAGAAAAGAAAAAAAAATTTCCACAGACACCAAAGCTAAGTCTGTTTTGGCCACTAGGGTGTTCCCAGTTCCTAGAACAGCACCTGACACAGAGTAGGGTTCGCTGCCTTTTTTTTTTTTTTTTTTTTTCTGAGTGAACCAATGAAATCACAGCTATCCTATGAAGCCCAGAGGCTCAGCACCGCCAGCTTTGCAGCTTTGGGGATTCACCCCTGTTTTTGCTGTAGTGATGGACTCCTCCTTCCTTTACAAATACTGGGAGCCCCTCCGCTCTTCTCCCCTCATTTTCCTCTTCTCGTGTCTCCTCCTTTTGTACGAGACTTTTCAGGTGTCTGGGTCAGCAGCTGCCTTCAAATCATGCGAAATGGTAAAATCGACTCATTTTCACTCCAAAAACACTTCCAAAGTCACTTACCACCATGTCCTCATACTACCGTCATTGTCACTATCAAAAGTGATCACTGCCCCTCTGCCCAAGTTCAAGACCCCATACCTGGCTTTAGAAGGATGAAGAACCCAGGAAGCTGGAGCATCATGGGGAAGGCTGGACCAGTGAGTGCTCTGATGACCTTGCAGTGACATAAGCAAGGGCCCTTAGATCAACGGCACCTTCTGAGAGAAAGAGTTCTGTTTGGGGGGGGGGGCAGGGCAGGGTAGGAGAGTGATGCTCACGGCAGGAGGTGAGGTGCTCAGAGAAAACGAACTAACTGCAAGCAAGGAGCAGGGGGGTTGGGGGATTTCTCTGGCTGGGGAGAAGGGATGGGAGGGGTACACAGAGGCAAGAGAGGGCAGGCAAAGAGTAGGGGTCAGCAAGATTAAGAGGCTGAACACTGACCTGGGGGCCAAAGGAATGTTCTAGTGGCAAGGGGGTGAAAGAATGTTAAAAGCAGGACCACCCAGAGCCTGCCTGTCAAAGTGTGTGCCACTGTGTCTGTGCACACAGCCCTCCTCAGAACACCCCTGGCTGCTCCAAAGAGTCAAAACCTTCAAACAGGTGATTTTACACGACTGAGTTTGGATCGCATCTTACACTCAGGGTGCCCCGGGAAACAGAGAGCAGAGGTACGGAAGGCAGAAACCAGAGGAAGCCAAAATGACCCCATGGTCCCAGCCCTCAGGCCTCTGAAGGAAGCAGGCAAAGGGGGCTTGCACTTGAGCTCCCTAGATCTTAAATCTCAACGGGGCCCTGGCCACCTCGGAGAACAAACACCTCTGGAGAGCATCACCACGGCCCTGGTGGGCGATGTCCCCACATAAACATGGCACTTGAACTGCATCTGGACTGGAAAGGGAGGGCGTGTGGTGTGTCCAGGAACAATTGAGGAGGCTGGAGGGGCGCAAGGAAAACAGCTGTGCAGGCAACTGGAGGGAAAGGCAGGAGGAGCCAGGAGCAGGCTGCGGAGAGCCTCCTAAGCTAAGTTAAAGAGTTTGGACTTTTAATCTGTTGGCAATGGGAAGCCACTGAAGGTTTATTGACTAAAGGAGCAGCTGTGTCAAACCATGCTTGAGATAACCCCCTCCGCCCCCCAAAGGTGGGCAGAGTAGAGGGTGCCTAGGGACCAAGAGACCGGTTAGGAAACTAGGCCAGAGTTCAGACTCTGGACAGGAGATCAGGGACAGGGGCAGGGGCTGTGGCGGGTGGGAGGAGGGACCAGGACTTGCAATGGCCGGAGGAGAAGTGACAAGGACTGGTGAGTAACTGGTTGGGGGCAAGGAGGGAGGAGGAGGACAGATATTGAATCAAAGATGACTTGGATGATGTGGGTGCCTGGGACGAGAGTGGGGAAGCCCAAGGGACCTGGGCGTGAGATGGGGGTGGGCTTGGGGCAACTGGGAGATGCGGCAGATGAGCTCACTTGCAGGGGGTGGGGCAGGGTGGGAGAGATCCTGAACATTCACGCTGATTTTCTCGTGTGCGAACTTGCTGTCAGCCTCCACCTCTGCCTTCTCAAGTGCACAGAGGCAGTGTGCCACCTTGCCCTTCGCTAAGAGAGCTACCTGTTCTCACTGGATGGAGACCCCAGACACCCCAAAGTGCCCACTCGGTCTCATTCAGCCCCCTGGTTCACAGCACTCACACGGAGCCTGAGCCAGGCAGCTCCCTCCTGCCGCGGCTCCTCCCTGCCCACTTCTCCTGGGAGGCAAGCTAAGGGATCAGCACCCTGCTGTCCGCCTGACCCCGCTCAGAATCTACACAGCCACCATGTACTGTTCATTTTTTTTTTTCTCTTACACCATTTAACCCCCCACATACTATTATTACATCGGGAGTATCCCATGGGCAAATGTCTTAAGTTCTCCAAGGCATTTAAATTGCTCCACCCACGTGCTTACCATCCTCTTGCTCTAGGTTCTTGATTCTTCACCCCTACTTGCAAAGTTTGAACCTGTAGCCTTTTATATATAATGTCACTGAGGGTTCCGGAGCACTTTCTGTTCTCTGTTGTCTATTTCTTCCTTCAGCTAATTGGCATCACTGCTTGGCTAGTTTCCAAATACTTTCCTGTATTCATCCTCTCCGTGGTCATCATTCCCCTGGACAGCCAGTGATCACATTGGGCCTAAATCCCTAGAATTACACCATATCCCATCTTTCTCTCACCCATAGCCGAACTCTCACTGGGAATCCTGGAGACTTGCAACAACTTCTTTTATTTTAACTCTCCGCACCAGCACCCCAAGCTCTGGCCCGTCCATGCTGCACCAATTATTGGCGACCCCACCCGTGATTCCTGATGCCTGGGACCAGCCCTCGTCTTACTTGAAGGGTATTTGGGCTCCTGCTAGGACAGATGCCACTGCAGGATTCCCTCTTCGACAACCTGGCCTGCAGTACCAGGAGGGTCCCGCAGGGGGCGTCGGGTTTCCTCCTGGGCTAGACCCTCCCTTCCTGAATTGCAGGTTGCTGAGAGGGAAAGGGAACTCTGTAGTACTTTTTGCAGTTTTTTCTTTCTGCTCACCAGGAAGAGCCAAATATCCATGTGGGCTGACAACCAACCCTCCTCTCAGGCCAGATGACCCTTCCTCAGACATCAGGGCCATCTTCCCAGTACCCACCATCCTGGAAACCCTCATCCTCCAAACAGGGGGGTTCTCCTGGGCACGAGGAGGAAACGGCCATGGCACCAAATCCCCGCTCTCCTCCAGGGCACAAGCGATGTCCTCATCTGGGCTTTCTGGCCTCCGGTATCTGGGATGCATCAGCACACATGACCCTCAGGCCAGGACATCCAGAGGCATCATGGTAACTGAGGGCTGTTGAAGAAGAGAGGGCAGGTCCGGGCGATGGCAGGCCTGTGGCCTAAACCTCCACAGCCAGGATTCAGAAAGCCACAGGGTGGTGGCAAAGCATGGTGCAGGGGAAAGGCAGGCCAAACTCTTGTTCTTCAGAAGGTGGCCTCTCCTGGGAGCTTGTTAGAAATGCAGAGTCTCAGGCCACCAGCCAGCTGAGTCTTTCTGGGCTCCTGTGGTGAGCTCTCATGCGTGTTCCCATGGTCTTCACCTCTCTGCATCTCACAGTGGGACCTGCCGGGCTGGGCAGCTGCCTCCTGGCATCTCCTCCCGCCCCTGCCTCACGTGCCCTGACAGGGCCTTCAGACTAAGAAACGTGCAACTGAAGCCTTAGCAACAGACGTCGCAGTTGGCCATGGCCAGCCTGTTGGAGTCACCGCTCTCCACGGTGCTCTCTGGTCCCCCCTTGGTGAAGTTCAAGTCTTTCAGATTCCTGGGCACTTCAGTCACTGAGCCTCCTGCTTTGGGAAACATCTGGCAGCCACCACCCTCACTGGCACTGCGTTGTGAATCCAAGGGGTTTTTTAAGTGGGTCCAAATCCACTCCCTGCCCCACATGCAGTCGCCTTGCCCACTGCAGTCTGGAAGCGGGTGGGGGGGTGCCCCAACACACCCTCTCCCCTAGGCGGGCAGGAAAGCCATGAGGCACAGGTACGAAAGGAAGAAGCAGAGGAAGAGGAAGCCCACAGCCTCCAGCTGAGTCTTGCTTAGGGTTCTGAGTACAGATGCTCCAGGCTCAAAAGAAATTTACCCTCCTGTGCAGGACTAGCTGGCGTTCCCGTAAACTCCAGGAGCCTGAACTTCCTCAAGTGTAGAATGACGATGCTGGACTCCATGCTCCCCAAGGCCCCCCCCCCCCCCGCCGCCAGCACCACCACACTACAAATCCCAGCGTGCCCCCTGCTTGGCAGTGCTCAGTCCTGCTTGATACTGCAGAGACGAGACACAGGAGCTCCCAACATAAAACTCTGATACAGAACTTAGTGTGCGTCTGAGACGGCACCCCCCCACACACCCCCACCCCGACCCCTGGCAGTGGTGCTGGACAATTGGATAGACATCTGAGAACAAGTAAACCTGAACCTGCATCTCACATGATGGCCACTTCAGAGCCAGGGCTCAGGGAGCCTGGTGCTTCTGAACGCTCTCCTCATGTGAGGAACACTGGGGGCCCCTGGTGGGGTGACGCACGCAGAGGCTGGGCGAAGGCTGCTGAGGCTCTGACGGGTCTGCCGAGGGTGGGAGGCTGAGCTCGCTCTGCCCACGGAGCCCTCCCTAGATGGGCTCCACGCAGGAAGGAGCTGCCTTTATGAGCTCCACTCAGTGACACGAGGACGGTCACTGAGCCACTTGGCCAGGGTGGGGACAGCTGAGGGTCAGAACTGCACACAGCTGGGTGGTGACAGCCGGGCCTGACCACCTGCAGAGGTGATGGATTGTGGCAAGCCCAGTTCTGCACTCAGGTAGACCTCAGCCTTCATCCTTCCCAGGTTTGTTTTCTGGTGGGTTTCTTTTTTTTTTTTTTTTTCCGCTTTTTTAGGGCCACACCTGAGGCATTTGGAAGTTCCCAGGTTAGGGATCAAATTGGAGCTAAAGCTGCCAGTCTAAACCACAGCCACAGCAATGCAGGATCCAAGCCACATCTGCGACCTACACTACAGCTCACGGCAACGCCAGATCCTTAACCCACTGAGCGAGGCCAGGGATCGAACCCCAAACCTCATGGTTCCTACTCAGATTCGTTTCCGCCGTGCCACAACAGGAACTCCCTTCCCCAGGTTTCAGGCTGAAATAGCAAAAGGGGCAAAGGAGAGCAAAGAGAAGGAGGAAAGAAAACTAGCCATTCTGAGCTCTTCTTGGGGGCCATTCCATGCCTTGCACTTGGCCATGGGGCCCCTCCTGTCCTCCGCTTTGGCCAGCATATGTCAGAGACAAGGCCACTCAGTGGTGCAAGCCTAAAAAGCACAATGCTAAGGCTCTTTTTAAAACCTGTTTTAAATATTCATGGACACAAGGGAATGCTCTAACAGTAAGTGGAAAAAATCAGGTTATATGACCCAAATGTGTAGAGAAGAACGTGGAAAGGCACCCATGCCGAAGTCCGGGGGTCACCTGTTGTGCAGGCAGAGGTGGCCCCTCCTTCATCAGGGTTTCTGAGGCCCCTGCATCCCTGTCTTCACAACCCTCTGTCCTCTGTAATCCCTCTAGGTCATGTGTCTAGTCTTCCCCTAGACTCAACTTCTTGAGCTGTCTAGGTGATACAGAGCCCAGCTTAAGTGGGCATTCCATACAGGTGTGCAAGTGATAGGCAGATAAATGATGGAAAGAAGGGAGGGAGGGAGAAAGGAAGGAAGAGAGGAAGGTAGGGAGTGAGTTTGAGTTAAAGGGAAAACACACCAAAATGCTGTGAAGGGTTATTATCTGGCTGACTTGTTTTATCTTCTTTACAATTATCTGTCTTTCAAAATGTCACCCATGAAAACATTGTTTTGATAATAAACCCACTTTTAATCAAAATTCTACTTCAACCAGTCTGAAATGTTTTCTCCTCACTCTAGTCCTGCCTTTCAGTGGCTCCAGAAGACACAGGACCAGATCATCTCTCTAGAGGTCACAGCTGCTTGAGCCGATACTGGACAGGTGAGCCGACAAGTCCCCAACTGCTCGTAGAAGAGTGGGCCATTTGGAGTCTGGGTGCCCCCAGTTGAGGAACATCTAATCCTCCACTTGGAGAGGAAGGCAGTAACGCTTGGGACGTGGGATCCCCAAAGTTGGCCCCTGAAGTGTCCAGAATACGAACAAAAAGAGGGGGGCATCAGAGGAGGAAGATGTCAACTCAGTTCCATATTCTCTCCAGCCCAGCTTTGCTTCCCCAAGACCCAACCCACTCTGTAAGAAATGGGTCTTCCTGGAGGAAGAACTGGAATATCCAGGTAAGAGGGGGGCCTCTGCAGCCTCCTTTCCCACCCCTCCCCTCTCCTCCCTCTGCCCAGGGCCCCACTCTCCCCAGCACCGGTTACCACAAACGCCTTGCCCCAAGGCAAGAACCACGGCAGGAGACCCCTGTTCTCCCCCCACCTCAGCACTCTCCACACCCTAGAATCCCACAGAACTGCACTCTGGGCTCCTGAGCTTTATCCCAGCCCCAGCACTGGGTGGCAACAGCACCCAGGGCTTCAGACCTGGAGAAGCGCTTGACCAAAGCCTCGGTCTCCTCGCTGGAAGAGCAGAAGAGGTAACAGAAGCTAAAGAACTGCCATCCGCATTCACATGTCAGTGCTGGGTGGTGGTGGCACAAGCACTCAAAGATACTAAGGCATTTAGGATCTCTGTTGCCTTATTGATTTTCTGGCAGGTTGCTGAGGTAGGGAGGGAGAGGTGGACTGGGAGTTCGGGGTTAATAGATGTAAAGTGTTACATTTAGAATGGATAGGCAATGAGGTCCTGCTGTATAGCACGGGGCACTATGTCCAATCACTTGTGATGAAACATGATAGAAGGCAATATGAGAAAGAGAGTCTGTACAGATGTATGACTGGGTCACTTGGCTGCACAGCAGAAGTTGACAGAACAAGGTAAATCAACTCTAATAAAAATTTTTTTAAAAAAGATACTAGCGCATTCACTTCACAATGCCCAGATGGAGGTGGGTGCTATTACAGGTAAGTGGCGGGGGGGGGGGGGGGGGAGCGCCGCGTAGAGGTTAAGGGCCGGATCCAAGGTCCCATGGAGGCAAATAGTAGAAACCAGGACTCCAATCGAGCTTCAGAGCCTGAGCTTGTAAGACGGCACCTGGAACCTATCAAAAGCACAACCACAGCAGCGGATGCTCTGCAGTCACAGACACTGTAGTCAGACAGAGGCCGCCCGAGATGGGGTTCCGCCTGCAAACCTCTGTCCCTCGTACTCGCACAGCCTTAGAAGACAGAAGCGTGCCTGGCCCTTTCACCTCTACAACCCCACAGGCCCCACATCATGCCTTGTGGCTCCCTGAACTCCAGCTGGAAGTGCCATAGAGCACCCACCACGGTCACACACACACACACACACACACACACACACACATATATACACACACACACCTCACCTTGTGGACAGCTAGGAATTTCAGTGTCTCGGCCAAAAGGGCTCAGCCAGGAGGTGGCCCAGCTGGAAGACTCCAGGCTGGCCTGCCAGCCACACCTGGGCCACCTCTCCACCGGCAAGGGGTGAGCAGTGGACAAGGGGGACTGATTGATGAGGCGGTGTGCCGTGCCCCTGGGGGAGCTGGCAAGTGAAAAGCAGATTATTCCATTTCATTACCTTATGTGGTACTTCTACTACTCTGCCATTCTTCACTTGGTCTTCCAGAACACTTTCAGCCCTTATTTTCCATGGAGAGCGACGCCAAGTACACTTGAGAGAGAGAAGAGGGCACTGGTGCCCATCCAATCTCCAGGGAATTGGGAAGGAGCTCGAGAGGGTCGGGAAATGGGGGTGGATGCCAAGCCTGGTGGAATCAACCATGGTCTCACAATCTTATCACGTGAAGGACAGAATCACCACGGAGAAAACTGACGTGCTCTCAGAACAGCAGCAATCTCGAAGCGCGTCCCTACCGTCTCTTGGATAAGAAAAAAAAAGAAACATGGAAAAATCAACTTGGGGAACAGTCTGGGCTAACCTCACAGGCCACCGGACAGGCTCTTCACTGAGGGTATGGGTCTGCTTCAGCCTCCCGCCCCCGGTTCTAACGTTGTACAATGATGCAGATGCCGTCAGAGCTGACACGCAGACCATGTGCCTCCTTTTCCCTGGTGCGCGGCCAGAGCCCAGTCCCCACGGAACCCAGCTGCCCTCAGTGTGTGCTGGGCCCAGGGCAGCATCTCAGCCTACAGCCCGTTCCCCTTCTCCTGTCATTCCTTGTGGCCTCCCCCTCGCCTGTGCACACCCCCGCCCACACATCTCCATCCTGGTCACAGCTGGCCACTCTCTGACTGAGGTGTAGGCGCACAAACGGCCCCAGGCAGGATGGCTTGAAAGCCAGCTCAGGGATCTTCAGGCAGAAAATTCTAGGGCAAGCTCTGGAAAAGGGGGGGGGGGGCGTGGGCCCCAGATGGCATCTCCCCTCCACCAGCTGATTGTTTTCCCCATCAAGAGGCCACAGTCACAGGGGGGCCTTCTAGAGCATGGGGTGCCGGTTGGGACATGGGACCTCAAGGTCCTGGGCCCAGAACTCAGACATCTTATGAGGGAGCTGCTGTGGTCTCAGAAGGGGAGCCCTCCACGGGGCAGGAGACTCATGGTCCATGTCCATGGCAACCAGCTGACCCAACACAGCGACAAGACCTTCCCAGTCCAGTCCCCCACGTACAAAAATGAAGACAGTCACTAGCCTCGCCGCATTGTTGGCTGGATTCGAAGGTGTTGAAGGGCTGGGCCAACGTGAGATATATGGGTCTTATGGGAGTGAGGTTCTCACAGCCTGAGGCCCCTGGAAATGATGGCAGAAAACTCCAGGTCGGTTCCAGAAACGACACCCACCTAAAGGGACTCTCCCAAGGCCTGAATAAGAAAGGGGAGGCAGAAAAGTACCTGTCCCGCAGGAGGGACTCTGACAGTGCTCACAGTGGAAGCAACCATTTCCTAAGTGGCCCAGTGCCAGGCACACGCAGCTGCACTTGGCTGAACTATTCCTGTTAATGATCCTAATAAGGAAAGAAGGAAGCCTGCTCCCATATTACAGATGAGAAAGAAAAGTGAGGCCAAGCTCGCACGGCGCATGAGCAGCCAGACCGGGGACGGGCTGTCTGCATCCAGATTCTCAGCATAGCCAGGCTGGCTTTCCTGCCAAGAGTAATCCACAACATTACCTGCTTGCAGCACCCCACGTGAGTAGGCTAATTCAACGTATAAGCCAGAGACTGTGGGCCTCCTGCTTTGCTGACAGACACACAGAGCTCACCAGGCTCCACATCAATCTGACTCATCACAAACCCATCCCCCAGGGAAACAGAGTTGAGAAGCCAGCCAGCCTGGCGAAGGTCCAGCCTGAAATCACAGCCCAAGGATTTGCAAGGAGGGTCACACCGGGTGCTTCGTGGACCAAAGGCTCAGGTGGCTCAGGTAGCAGTGCAGGTGCGTAGTGACAACCACTAGGACTGTTTGCTTCTATTGGGCTCCCCAAGAGTCATGCAAAATAAACCCTGGTTTCACAAACTGCATGCTGGGCACACTGGGTCCACATCAAGTGTTCTCAAAGCCTCTGATTGATATAAACCACTAGTATTTCCAAACACAAAGCACTGGATCCCACCTGTCTCAGAGGGAGCAGCTTGGGGGTCTTGTGGGGCAGACCCTGTCTGCATGGTGGGCTGGTGGAGACACCTCCCAGCCCCCAGAGATCACTTGCTCCTTGCCCTCAAAGGAAGTCACCGTTTAATTAAGACCTAACCCCAATATCTTCAGAAGTCCCAGGAAGGTGTCAGTGGTGAGAAATGTCAGCAGTATTGGGACCTGCAAATTCATGATGCTGCTCTGGGAAGAGGGGTGAGGGGAAGGGTGAGATGCTGAGGAAGGCGCCCCTCCCCTCCCCTCCCCACTTCCTTCTCCAGGAAATGACAATACAAACACTTCAACCTCTTGAAATGATCTGGTCACCCACCTCCCACTGGCAAGTTTAGGGCACTGGGGCACCCCACCCCCCGATCCTGTTCTTCTAGATCATTTCCCCGATTCCACTGAAATGGTACCCAAACCTAGGAATGCCACTACAGGGGACACAAATACAAGACTTCATAGGGGCCTTTTGGGGATAATGTGCCAAGGTTCACCCAGGCTCTCTCCAACCCCACACAGTATGAGAAGAGCCATATCGTGACTACTTTGTGAAAGAAAACACAGGCAACAGCCATGCCAGCTCCGAGCCGCGTCTGCAACCTACACCACAGCTCGAGGCAACACTGGATCCTTAATCCACTGAGCGAGGCCAGGGATCGAACCCACAACCTCATGGTTCCTAGTCAGATTCATTTCCACTGCGCCACGATGGGAACTCCTAGATTATCTTTAATTACAGGCTTTCTGTAGGTCCTACAGGGCACACTGGGGAAGACTGGTTTTTGTGTGTAGAAGGCCCCATGGTGGGGGTTGATCCCCAACTGAATCCTCAAAAACAAAAGGCAAGAAAAGGCAAGGTGCACCATCAGCCAACGGGGGTAGAGGGGGAGCGTTGACCCCAGACCACACAGGCTCTCCCTCAGGCCAACCCCTCCTCCCATGGGAGCCTTCAAAGGAACCCACCCACCTGACAGGACCAACCCTCACCTGGGGGGTTCGCAGCCTGGCAGCCCCCCCCCCACCCCGGGAGAAAAAGCCACGTGAGACACCTCAGGCTGCAGCTCCGGCTGAAGAGAAGATGGAGCCCAGGAGTAGCCCCTCTGGGAAGAGTCAGGCAGACCATCGACAGCATCTCCATAACTCCCAAGGAGTCCGCATTAGAACGGGAGCAAACAGGAGCTCCCACTGTGGCTCAGTAGGTTATGAACCCAACTAGTATCCATGAGGATGCAGGTTCGATCCCTGGCCTCTCTCAGTGAGTTAAGGATCCAGCATTGCTGTGAGCTGTGGTGTAGGGCACAGACGTGGCTTGAATCCCACATTGTTGTGTCTGTGGCATAGGCTGGCAGCTGCAGCTCCGATTTGCCTCCTAGCCTGGGAACTTCCATATGCTACTGGTACAGCCCTAAAAAGCAAAAAAACAAACAAACGGGAGCAAACAGGCCTTTTTTAACCTGCATTTTCTCACCTGTGCGCTAAGCCAGCCTGGACTTCTCTGCCTGTTCCTTGGCCCCTAAGCCAAGCCAGGGCAGAGGCAAGAGTCAGCAAGCAGCTTCTGACACAGGTGGTTCTCTACTCTTTGGAGATACCCCAAGATTCTCCAAAAGCAATGAGGGTTCAATGTCCTCACCAGAGAGGCAGCCTCCAGGAAATGATGTGCTATACCCACAAGTGCATATGGAAAAACAGGACGGCCCTCTCCCCCCACCCACCCTACACCATTTCATTCCTAAGCTTTCTTTCCAAAGCCCCAGGACCAGGGAATGGCCCAAGGGCCCCACTTCTCCTCCAAGCCTCGGGCCCACAGCCCTGATCACAAAAAGGCACCTCGCTGGCTTCCATCTCAAAAAGCATCCAAAAAAACAACCAAACCGATGCATAGAAGGTTCATGCCAGAAGGGTGCTTTATTGAAGAGTCTGTAGTGCTGAAGCTCTGCCATCTGGAAGGTCATCTCAGAGGCTGCCTCTACCAGGCCAGGTGGTGAGCACATGGCAGATAGAGGCCAGCGCTTACGCATGAGGCAGTAGAATCCAGCTTTTCCACTGATGGTTTGGCCGCAGTTGTCGGAAAGGCAAGTGTGAGCCACAGTTCCAGTTCAAAGGTTCCAAGGGCGCACAGCTGCTAGGTGGCCCATCCTGTTTAGTCACCACCCTGGCCCACGAGGACACGGTGGAGGGAGGAGATAGAGCAGTCCCACCCCTCTGGCAAACAAGGCGGAGAAAAGGAGAAAGTCAACATAAGAGTGAAATCACAGGAGCTGAAGGGCAGCAGGCCACTCTTTTCATGATCGCCCCCAAGCACCCCCTCTTTCCCGCAGAGGCCGACATGCCAGCCTAACCTGCCAGGGCCATAGAGCATGCATGCCCAGCCAGCTTCAGGAACTAGGGGACCCCAAAGTACTAGCAGCCCTGTCTCAGGAAACTGAAAATAGGGACGAATGCGGGAAAGGCCAGAGTTTTCATCCCAAGTAGTGGAACAGACAATCAACCGGGAGATATGCAGACCTGCACCACACCAGAAAAGAAAAGAAACTTAAGGCTACAAAACACCTTCCAGAAGGAACAAAGTCCCCAGGCCCCAAAGGCACTGCTAGGAGACGTTAGCAGAAGCACATTCATTGCAGCGAATACCCCTGGGGAAACAGTGGCCTCACCATCCTGAGAAGTCAGCCAAGGCCCTACTCCCAGAAGCCAAAAAAGGTCAGGCACTTGAGCTCTGAGATAAGCCACTACCTGAAGCCCTGCCCCCCCCCACGGAAGGGGCCTTCCCGGGCCTTCCTGGGTCCAAGTGGGTTCTTAGGCCAACCCAACCCAGACCAACTGCAAACAGCGTCCCTGGCAGTGGGCTTTTTTCAGCCAACCAACCAGACCATCACTCGTTTAAATTACCACAGTGATTTTCTTTAAAAAAAATTCCATTTCTGAGACCAACAACATAGACTCATGACAGGGCAGACATACACACAAGGGATATTACTAACTGAAGGTTGCCAAAGCACTTTCTTCTCTCTTCAGAGAGAGAAAAATTATTTCACCTGTACATACACACACATACACACAATACCCACACATGCACACACATACACAGGTAGAGGTTTTTCCCTGATACTCAGAATTCTTTGTAAGCTAGGCATGCCTAATTCTGCTGAACCCTTTGAAAAAGGAAGGAAAAGGAGCCAGAAGGACGTGTTTGCATCTGCTGGGAGCTGGGGCAGCTCTGAGACCTTTCACTTTGAACTTTCATGCAGCCATCACCAGCGTAAGGGCAGAACTTCACCAAGCCCAGAAAAGACCGTGAAGGAGCAGATACCTAGAAGGTCACAGATCCAGGGCAGCAGACGGTCAGAAACCCTGCTGTAGAGATAGATATCCTTTAGGCTTTTTTTTTAGGTTCTTGATAACTTCTGATCTCTTTTGCTTTTGTTGGCGATCACTTTAAAATGATTATTTTTAAAACCAGCATGTTTCTGTGCCTTGCCCCTTAGCAAGGCAAAAGCCCCGCTGAGGAGGGAACAACGGGTGACATTTTAAAGGGGCATCCGAGGGTGGTGTCTCCTGCAGTGACGTTCAGAGTCGACATTCCACACACACACAACTGTGCCAGAGTTTCATAAAATAATGTTTGTTTTGGTTTCAACACCTCGGATGGGACAGCTTCCAGATTCTTCACGCCCCGGGCTTTGGCTGACCAACCTTCCACAGGATGCCAACCTACTGGAGAACAGGTTTTACCTAAAAGAAAAGGAAGGACAGGGGTCAGTGGCCTCTGCCAGAGCTGTGCACCTATCGTGACCCTTCCTTCACCATGTCCACCCTCCAGGATGCACTGCTGTCCTGTCAGAGCAGCTGACATCCCTCTCCATGCCTCTCCAGAAGTGCCACCCCCCCATCCACTGCTCCCTCACCCCCATCTCTATTCCTGCCATACAAGCCATCTTTTCAGTCCTTGAAAACCCACCCTCCTCAACCTCAGGGCCTTTGAACATGCTGTCTGGAAGGTCTCATTCCTCCAGGGACCCCCTTCCCTTCCCTCCTCTCCCAGCAAGAGACTGTTTCCCAGCTCCTCACACAGATCCCTAGTACACAACCTCCTTCCTCCTTGTGTCCCCCTCCCTAGTACATCTAAGGCTGTTCATGCCAGGGCTCAGCACACTTTCCCTGCAGAAGTACTAAATACTTTTGACTTTGCAGGTCCTATCGTTTTTGTGGCAACCACTCAGCCCTGCTGCTAGAAATGTTTGGCATGGCTGTGTTCCAATAAAACATTATCTGTGGACACTGAGGTTTGAATTGCATTTAATTTTTACAGGTCATGAAATGCTATTCTTCTTTTGATTCTTTCGTCAAACATCAAAAATTGTTTAAAAAAATCATTCTTGGCTCGAGAGCCATATAAAAACATGCAGTGGGTCAAATCTGGCCCACAGGCCGTAGCCTGCTGGCTCCTGGTTTATGTTTTATGACCCCTGGCTTATATTATTATCTGATTCGTGTCTGTGTCTTGCTTAGCCTGGGAGCTCCTTGTAGGCAAGACCGTCGTCCGAGGTTGCTCACCTTTAAACCCCAGTGTCAGACAATGCAAAGGGTGTGAGAAATATTTGTGCAGTGAGTGAAAGAAAGTTGAAAAACTAAATCTACTCAAGACACCATCCAAAGGGACTTAGAAAAGGAGGAAAAATATAAGAGATTAATCATCTATAAACATTTGAACATGAGTATCATAAATCACACGTGGAAAAACAAGGGGAACTTAATAGAATTTACAAAATAATAAACTGCATTTCATGATGTTACACGATCCCAAATATAAATATCGGTCTGTGATGATCTATGTAGGAAAAGAATCAGAGAGCGTGGATAGGTGTATATGTGTGACCGGGTCACTTTGCTGTGCAGCAGAAATTATCACAGCCTTGTCAATTAACTATACTTCAATAAAACTTAAAAAATAAATAAATATCAGGTACCTATTTACTTAAAGATATCGATATCCTATTCTTTAAAAATGTACACTTAAGCAGGAAAGGGACATAAGATATGTAACTTACCCTCAAATCGCTCAGAAAAAAAAAAAAATAAGTACACACTCACAGCCATCAGAAGGCAAATGAGGCAAAATAATAAAAGAGGAAAATCTGGGAGTTCCCATCATGGCGAAGCAGAAACAAATCTGACTAGCATTCATGAGGATGCAGGTTCAATCCCTGGCCTCGTTCACTGTGTTAAGGATCCAGTGCTGCCGTGAGCTGTAGTGTAGGTTGCAGACCCGGCTCAGACCTGGCCTTGCTGTGGCTGTGGTGTAGGCTGGCAGCTGTAGCTCTGATTTGACCCCCTAGCCTAGGAACTTTCATATGCCACAGGTATGGCCCTGAAAAGCAAAATAATAATAATAATAATAAATTTTAAAAATAAAAATAAAGTAGGAAAATCTGGGCAAAAAATATACAAGTGTTCCCTGTACTGTTTTTCCTTTACAACCCTTTTTAAGTTAGAAATAATTTCCAAATTAAAAAAAAAATCAATACGGGTACCCTCGTATTGACCATTAGGGTCCCCTACTCAACAGATCAGAGGGAGAAAAAAAATAAATCCCCATGGCTGTGCCCACACTGGGAAGGCTGGCTTGTGTAGAGCTCTCACATGCCCCCTACTCTCTGCTGGGGTGTGGGGGGCTCACCCACTGACTGACACCCTCAGACCCCACTCCACAGATGCAGCCTGAGGACCCCTCAAACATTAAGACCCCCAGCAGCCTTGACCCCACAGTCGGGCCCCCCACTACATCTTACTACAAGTTCAACCTTGAGAATGAGGTGTAGGTGCCAGGCAAGGCTTCCAAAAACCAAGAATATATTACTCAGCCATAAAAAAGGAATGAAATAATGCCATTTGCAGCAACATGGAGGGACCTAGAAACTGTCATACTAAGCGAAGTTAGTCAGACAGTAAAAGACAAACATCATATGATATCACTTATATGGGGAATCTTTAAAAAAAAAAAAAGGATATAAGTAAACTTATTCGCAGAACAGAACAGACTCTGAAAAACTTACAGTTACCAAAGGGGACAGAGAAGGAGGTGGGAGGGATGGATTGGGGGTTTGGGACTGGCATACGCACACTGAGGTATACGGAATGCTTGGCCAACAGAGACCTGCTGTATAGCACAGGAAACTCTACCCAGTATTCTGTGATAATCTATGTGGGAAAAGGGTCTGAGAGAGAATGGATATGTGTGCACATATGCCTGGGTCACGTTGTTGTACAGAAGAAATGATCACAAGCTTGTAAATTAACTAACTTCAATGAACCAACAACAACCAAAAAACACAAGAATCAGACCAGTGTAGAGACCTGATTCCCCAAAGCTAGCCCAGAGCCGGCATGCATGTGAACAAAAGCAGACCACAGGGGGCCTTCTGGATGTAGAAAGTGTGGATGGTCAGAATGCAGAGACGTGAATTTGACATTCCTCCAACACACTGAGAATTCACTTTCACGGGTGTCCCGGTATTGCCACTCTGCTGAACTGCATCTTCTGGATGCCCCAGGGCACACCCTGGGATGCTCTGCTAGGTTCCCTGCCTGCGCCCCAACCCCCACAGGCAGCTGTTGACATCCTTTGTGCTTAGAGGAATAAACACCCACACGTACACAAACACATGCAGAGAAGCAGAGCCCATCACAAATTATCAAGCACATGGCGATTCCTCAGGCTCCCTCCTCAGCAGCACTAAACCTCGGGGGCTGCTCCTGGAAAAAGGAAACAGATCCCCTTGCACATCCCATGGGGAGCTGGTGACCTCTGCGGTGCTGGCTGCTCTGGGCACAAGCTGGCACCGCAGAGGTCACCAGCTCTGAATCTTAGGTCTGAGCAGTGTGGCTGCCTGCCCTTCAGACTGTGGTGAGACTGTGACTCAGGAAGCTCTTGGGGAAAATCAATCTGGGGACCAGGGTGAGGAGGTTGGCTGTAAAGTCCCGGCTGTCTTCATTTCATCCTGTTGTTTCCCTGAGGCCATGAAGCTTTGGGGTTCACCCTTGAGGAGGGCTGGAGGGCAGGGGGTCGGGGGAGACAGGCTGACAGCTGCAGCTGGCCTGGCTAGCCCAACACTCACTCGAACTTGCACTTGACAGCAGCATGCTATTACTTCTTCCTCGAGTGCCCTCACTGCTCCCTGCCCATCAATCCACTCTTGGCTCTCTTCCTGGTCCTTCCAGACCCACTGTAAGCTTCATCTCCTCCAGGAAGAGATGCCAGGGAGAGGTGCCCATCCCAGCTGCCCACAGCACTCTGCTCGCCTCCCTGGGGTGCTTCCTAGGTCATCTTCTAAGAGTCCACACTCTTGGCTGTCTCCCCATCTCAGCAAGAGCTCCTGGAGGGCAGGCCAGGCTTACCCATCCTGCACTCACAGGGAATGGAATTAGGGGGCTCATGAGCTGGGTTCACATAGCAGGTGACAAGCAGAGATTTCTAGGACTCTCTAGGCCCTTTCCCTCTTCCAGAGCAGCCAAAATGCTACTGACATCCCTGCTTCATCCTTAAGATCAACCAGAAAGGGGGTCCATGCAGAGGCCAGCCTTGCCCTCCCTGGAAACTCCCGGCATAGTGAAGGCACGTTTAAATGCCATGATCCATGCTCATTCCTTTCAGATTTTGAACTGTCCTGTATGAAGACACTGGGTTACAGCCATCCTAGAGAAGGAGAGTGACATGCCCCAGCCCATCCCTGTCCCACGTTTTACAAGAAGCTTGTCGGTGGGCACAAAGAACCCTCCACACAGAGCTCCTGTCTCGGCACCTGTCCAGCACCCTGACCGCTGACCCCTCGGTGCAGCAGACAAGGACGCTTTGGGAAGACAGCCCAGTAGCATGGGGATAAAGGATGGAGAAGTCAAAGGAAGAAGCTGGGCACCGAATGTGAGTGTTTCTGAGCAACGGACAGCTACAAAAACCACACACCATGTGCTGAGGGGCCCTTGGCAGTACTACTGCTTTCATCCCAGGACACAGAACACGGAAAAGAACAACTGAATTATGGTACTAGCTTTTACAAAAGCATTGCTAATCAGGTTTATTTGTGCTGTTTTCCTTTTTTTCCCCCCTTTCTTGGCTTAATCCTTACACAGCACTATAAATGCGTGTGCATATAGGCAGGAAACTAAGTTAGATTCACTTAGCAGTAAATTTTCATTGCCCCACAAATTCCTGTTCGTATAGGCTCCCTCCTCATAGACATAAAACTCAAATAGTTTTAAGGTGCACAATACCTTAGCTGAGAACTACCCCCAGAATGCCAATATTGCTTTTCAAAGAAACCAAAACGCCTCATGAGATGCCCATTTATATGTAACACCTAAGCTCGGCATTCTGCAAGCAAGCAGGCTAGCACAGTGTTATTCAGACTGCTTTGGGGATAGCCTATGATGCTGTTTCAAGTCCAGGTAGAATGCTCCGGCACCCTTGGGGAGGTTGTGTAGGTCGCTAGATCCCCTCTGATTCCCTACAGGCCCCAGAAGCTCAGGGTACCCATTGCCTGTGCAGCTGTCCCCAAGCTAACACTCCTAACAGTTTCACCCCTTGCCCTCAGGAGATGAGGAAGCGTGGGGCAGGCAGAAATGCCTTCCAAGCCCGATGGTTCTAGAAGCCACCACCCTAAGTGTTGCCCTGCAGAGACTTAGCTTTGTCACTGCCGCAGGGTGTCCATGGGGACCCTGACACAAGACTTCAGTCCAGGATAAGCAAGTTGTCTGTTTTCTCCCACTCCCAGTCTAGCCTCCAGGAGCCTCTGGCTGCAAACATCCACCAAATGTCTTTTATTCCAAAGACAAGATGTCAGGCACAGCCCCCAGAGGTGCAGCACCCATTACATCCGTTTCTAATAATATTCCCTTGGAAAGCTCTCCACAAGAGGGTGGGAGGCAGGCATTTCTAGAAGGCACATCTGCCTCATGGGCCACATCTTTTCCAAACCTAAGAAGCAAGAGAACAGAGCCGTCCCTCAGGGTGGGGACCAGGGTTGGCAGGAGCAGCGTGTTCTCCCAGCAATGCGTCTTTGGACTAAGCTGGTCACAGCTTCCGGTGCAACCTACCAGACCAAACTGGGAGAAGCACAGCATCCGCTGCTCAGGAGTGGGGGTGGGGGGAAGGGGGATGCCTAGAGGGGGTCACGAAAGTCTCCAGTAATGAACAGGGGAGGCACAGAGGCCCATAACATCAGGCAAGACCGCATGCTAAGCAAACCAAGCTCAAAACACATGCAACCAGGAAGCAAATGCCTTTTGAAATACGGAATCATTTCAAAACCCCAGGGTTCTCTGCACTCCATTTAGCCATCATTTCTCTCTTCTAATTAGCCCTTTTAAGTACAGAGTTAGAAACTCATTTCCACAGACTCTTCTCTCCCCACATCTGGCCCTAAACATCGGAGGCCTTACCTCCCACTAACATTATAGCACATCCCAGTGGCGTGGGAGCCAGAGAGGAGTGTTGGCCACAGAAGCTTTGTCCTGCCTTCCTTCCCTCCACCCCACTTCACACCTGGCTGATGCACGGGGCTCTAAGTCAGGAAATATTATCAGAGATCTGCCTCTGTAATATGAGACAGGTTATTGTCCAGGCGCCCAAAATGTGATCCTCCCCTTCGCAGTCACTCGTAAAACCACCCAAGGTCATGATTCAGCCACATCCGATTTAAATGTAGTCTATTTCCCTGGGGGAACCAAAAAATTTAGTTGAGCTATGTCTAAACAGGAAAGACAAGGACCTGTGAACAGATTATCATGTGCAGAAAGTCAAGTTCTCAAAAACACTAAACCCAACATAAACTGGCCTTGAAATTCTTGTTCTTTCAAACGTATTGACGTAAAGAGTTGTCCATGATGTGCCATTCCAGTGGGAAAATGTTCCAAAGCAGCATGTATAACGTGGTCCTGTTTCTATAAAAAAGAAAATTCCACGTGTATGTACTCACACACACTCTAGTGGTTATCGTTAAGTAGTGAGATTGAAGGTAACTTTATTTTCCCCTTTTCTTATCTGTAATTTCCATACCATACATCACATCGTAATAAGGAAAGCTATGACTCGGTCTTTCTAAATGGTCCATGGTCCTTGGGCCTGAGGACTGGAGGGTTCTTGTGCCTAGTGACTCCCTCCCAAGTCCACGCACATCCTCCCCAAAAGCACCAACTTCTCACATGAACTATTTGAAGTCTGTGCTTCACAACAAACAGGGAGGCGGGATAGTGCCTGGCAGTGATGAGGAAAGCCTGTGGGAGGCAGCTAAAGTAGATAAGGTTACAGAATAAATGCTTACACCAGAAAAGGCAGCTGAAAATGAACAAGCTAAACTTCCAATGGAAGAAGTTAGAAAAAAAGAACAGAAGGTATCCAAAGAAAGCTTAAGGAAGAGAAGCAGAAATCAGCTGAAATGGGAAATGATAGCATAATGGAGAAGATCAAAGAAACCAGAAGCTGGTTCTCTGCGCCAATGAATAAAATTAAACATCCAGCAAGACTGATCAAGAAAAAGAAGAAAAGGCAAACATAATCAATATGAAGAGTGAAATGGGGAGTTCCCTGGTAGCCTAGTGGTCAAGGATCTGGTGCTGTCACTGCTGTGGCTCCAGTCACTGTTATGGCGCAGGTTGCACATGCCACAACCAAAAAAAAAATAAAAATAAAAATAAAAGAGGACCATGACTAAACATGCAACAAAGATAAAAAAGATGATAATAAGAGAATGTTGTAAACAACTTTAGGACAATACATTCGAAAAACTAGATGAAATGAACAAAATCCCAGAAAAATATAACCCATCAACACTGACCCAAGAAGAAATAGACAACGACTAAACAGTCCTATGACTATTCAAAGAACTGGACATCCATAGTTTTTTCAAATCTTCAAACAAATAAAGTACCAGGGCCCAGCCAGTTTTAGCACACTCTACTAAACATTTAAGAAACAAGTATTTCTAGGAGTTCCCATTGTGGTGCAGCGGAAATGAATCCAACTAGGAACCATCACTCCCTGGCCTCGCTCAGTGGGTTAAGGATCTGGCATTGCCGTGAGCTGCAGTATAGTTTGCAGATGAGGCTGGGATTCTGCATTGCTATGGCTGTGGTGTAGGCCAGCAGCTGTAGCTCCAATTCGACCTCCAGCCTGGGAATCTCCATAAGCCAGCCCTAAAAAGCAAAAAAAAAAAAAAAAAAAAAAAAAAAAAAAAGAGGTTAGGGGAGAAAGACAAGAAACAAATATTTCTAATCTGGTACTAACTATTCCAGAGAAAAGGAAAATAAGAAACATGCCCCCAACTTGTTTTATGAAGCTAGTAAAACTTCTACCAAAGCCTGACACGGATATTACAAAATAGGAAAATGACAAACCAATCTCAATCACTAAAAGAAACAAGAAAGTTCTAAGGAAAATATCAGCAAACCAAATGCAGCAATGCAAATAAAGAGATAACACAACTGAAGTTCCCAGGTGGCGCAGCAGGCTAAGGATCTGGCGTTGTTACTGCTGTGACTCTGGTCACTGCTGTGGCATGGGTTCAATCCCTGGCCTAGGAACTTCCACATGCCATGGGCAAGGCCGAGAAAAAAAATAACATAATCATGACCAGGCTTGCTTTATCTCAGGAATGCAAAGTCGGCCTAATATTAGAAAAAAAATCAATGAATATGATTTCACCACTTTAACAAATTAAAGGAAAAAGTAAAATTCTCAATAGAGCTAGAAAAAAGCATTTAATAAAATTCGACATTAGCAAATTAGGAATAGAGGGAAGCTGCCTCGGGGGAAAAAAAAATCTATGAAACCCTTGTACTTGGAATGGATAAGCAATGAGATTCTACTGTATAGCATAGGAAACTATATCCAATCACTTGTGATGGAACATGATGGAGGATAATGGGGGAAAAAGAATGTATATATGAATGACTGTGTCACTTTGCTGTACAGCAGAAATTGACAGAACATTGTAAATCAACTGTAACAAAAAAAAAATTTTAATCTACAAAACCCTATAGCAAACACTACTCTTTGTATTAATATTAAAAGCACATCCTTTAAGATCAAGAACAAGACGGGATGCCTATTATCATCACTTCTATTTAACAATGACTTTAGACCCAAAAGTGAGTCTAAAAATGCCTTAAAAAGAGAGAGATAAAATGTGAAAAGATCCAGGGGAGTGAGAGGCCCTCTTATTAGTCTCATATGCTACATCTACATGGAAAACCCAAAAGAATCCACATTTACACCCTAGAATTCATAAGAATTTAATGAGGTTGGTGGATTTTTTAATCCATGTTTTTAAAAATCAACTGCATTTCTTGACACCATGAATGAAAAAAGTGAGAAAATGATATTTGACAAAAGGTATTGGATTGAGGTCATGAATTGTGTGGCAGCGGCTTGCAGAGGAGTCTGTCTCTGAAGCTGTCCCTAAAGTGACAGCAGAGAGAAGCCCGCAGCCCCAGAAGCAGAAACCCAAGTGTAGAGACTGATTCAGCGGGACACAGGGGTTCGTTACGGTGGATGATCTGGGATGAAAGACTAATACGAATGGACTCGCTGGGTCCTGAGTTTCTGCCCAGAATGGGGGTGGAGGAAAGGCACAGAGGTGCCTGAGGGACTTTAAGCGATTCCTGTGCTAAAAATCACCATGTGTGAAAGGGCCCCATGCCATTGTTATGTCAGATAGAGACGGAGGGCCCATGACTACAGCAGCCAACGAAAATGTTCTAGAGCATCGTTACCAGGCCAGGGAGCAAACTGGGACTTTCAAAAAGCAAGAAGTATCATCTGTCACCTTAACACCTACAAGGTGGTTCAATGTAATCATTTGCTTTTAGAAACAAAATCACTATGTTGAAGACATAGTTCACAGCAGCATTATTTACAACAGCCAAGACATGGAAACAGCCTAAATGTCCCTTGACAGATGAATAAATAAAGAAAATGTGTTGTGTGTGTGTGTGTGTATACATATTTATACTTATATATATAAACATGGTATGTATACACACACATACACACACACTCACACACATACAAAGGAATGCTACTCAGCATAAAACAGAAAGGAATCCTGCCATATACAACACCATGGCTGGACCTTGAGGGCATGATGATAAGGGAAATTAGTCAGACTGAGAAAGACGAATACTGTATGACTGCACGTATATGTGGAATCAGAAAAATCAAACTCTTAGCAGAAGAGTTCAGATTTGCAGTTATCCAAGGCCAGGGTTGGGGATGGGAGAATGGGGTAAAGTGGTAAAAAGGTACAGACTGCTAATTATGAGATGAAAAGGGTCCCTGGGATGTAAGGGACACGATGATGACTCCAGCTAACACTGCCGTATGGTAGATTTGAAAGTTGCTAAGAGAGTAGATCCTGTAAAGGAAAAAAAAAATGTCTTTGTAACGATGTGAGGTGATAGATATTAACTTATTGTGGTGATCATTTCACAATATATGTATGTTATACTGTATGCCGTAAAGTTATACAGTGCTATGTGTCAATTATATCTCAATAAAACTGAAAAAAAATAATTTTTAAATTGTTTGCCTTTGACAGTGAGTTTCACAGCCAGAATCAAGGCCAACACAGCACTGTCAGGCTAGGAAAAGAATCTGCTCCATTATTTGAAGAACTGAGATACCCTGCAGAAATTTTTTTTTTTTTTTTTTATCTTTTTGCCATTTCTTGGGCTCCTCCTGCAGCATATGGAGGATCCCAGGCCAGGGGTCTAATTGGAGCTACTGCTGCCAGCCTATGCCAGAGCCACAGCAATGCGGGATCCGAGCCGTGTCTGCGACCTACACCACAGCTCACGGCAACGCCGGATCATTAACCCACTGAGCAAGGGTAGGGATCGAACCCACAACCTCATGGTTCCTAGTCGGATTCGTCAACCACTGTGCCACAACGGGAACTCCCAGAAATTTTTTTTTAATTAAAGTAGAATTGATTTACAATGTGGTCTTAGTTTCAAGTATACAACACAGCAATTCACTTATATGTGTGTGTGTGTATCTGTTTATATTCTTATTTATATATATGCCTATTCATATATATATTCTTTTTCAGATTACTTTCCCTTATAGGTTACTACAAAACATTGAGTATAATTCTCTGTGCTATACAGCTGGTCCTTGCTGGTTACTTACTTTATGTATAATAGTGTGTATATACTAATTCCAACCTTCTAATTTATCCCTCCCCTACACCACCCCCCTTTTTCCTTGAGTAATCTTAAATTTGTTTTCTTTGTCTGTGAGTCTCTTTCTATTTTGTAAATAAGTTCATTTGTATCTTTTTTTTTTTTTTTAGATTCCACATATAGGCAATATCATATATTTGTCTTTCACTGTCTGGTCTACTTCACTTAGTATGACAATCTCTAGGTCCATCTCAAGCTTCTTAATCTGACAGAGGTTTCAATACATGCCTCTACATGACACCAGACCCGATATCCACCCAGCAGTCTTCAGACCCCAGTAATGCTTGTATCCAGCTACTCCTGAGGGGGGCTCCTTTTCCACCTTATACTCAAGAAAGAGCCTACAGATAGATGTTCTGAACAGAACAACTGTTATATTTCTTTGCTTAGAGTCTTTTCTGATGCAGTCAGATCTGAGGCCACCACAAAAAATGGCTCCGTCTATCACAGCCCCCATGGAGTTAGCGCAGTCACCAAATATGGATGAGATTCCATTCAGAAGCTTAGAATCAAAACAATGCGTTGATCCACTTAAGCCATCAAGGGCTCCCTATTGTACAATAACCCCAGGCCTGCAGGACAAAGCGAGCCTTTCCACTGTGACTCATAATGAGGACGCTGTTGTCTTCACATTTTGTTTTACTTCTGTGCCTGAATGTGAGACAGATAAAATGGCTTAGCAATAAAAATCAGTATAATCACTTTCTTATGTGTACAGTATTTTGCAGTGTGAATGCACATTACTAATTGTTTTGATTCCTCTCAAAGGGGGCTGCTCTTTATTGAAAATGCAAATTACAGCTAAAGATTTGTCCCTCCACTCTTTCTACACTCAATCCATGTCTTCACACTGTATGTTCATAAAATTTAGGTGTGATTGGTTAACAAACTCTATTTCCAATATCAGTATGCATGTGAACATGATAATTCAGCCATTTTTTCAGACATAGACTAAACAGTATTATAAAAACTTACAATGCATTTATGGAGAAATTTCTGAAAGACATTTTTAAAAATGCCTAAATCAACACAGTCATTCCATGTTCATGGATGGGAACAGTCAACATTAAGGGGCTAATTCGCTGTAAATCAGTCTACAGAATCAATGTCATTCTAATTGGAACCCCAAACACTATTTTCTCCTTTTTTTTTTTTTTTTTTTTTTTTTTCTCCTTTTTACAGCCTCACCTACAGCCTATGGAAGTTCCTAGGCTAGGGGTTGAATGGATGCTACAGCTGCCGGCCTAGGCCACAGCCATAGCAATGCCAGAGGAGAGCTGCATGGGGGCAACACCAGGTCCTTAACCCACTGAGGGAGGCCAGGGATCCAACGGCATCCTCACGGACACTATGTCAGGTTCTTAACCCACTGAGTCACAACAGGAACTCCCAAACATTTTTTCTTGAATCCGACGACTCATTTACAGCCAAGAATGCCCAAGGCCATACTGGAAAAGGACAAATTAGGAGACACATGGCAGACCTGCTTTCTCAGGAAAGGAAAAGCTGCGTGTGATGGTGATCTGACGGTCAACTTGACTGGATGACACTGTGCCCAGATATTTGGTCAAACATCAGTCTGGGTGTGTCAGGGAGGGTGTTGGGGCTGAGATTACCAATGTCTGGGTAAACTGGGTAAAGCAGACTGCCCTCTGCAGAAGGGTGGGCTGCATCCAGTGAGTTCGCTGGGGACCTGAATAGCACAAGAGGCAGGATAAGCAAGGATACACTCTCCCTGCCAGACCATTTTTGAGCTGGGATGTTGGTCTTCTCCAGCATGTGCCCTGGAACTTACACTATCAGCTTTCTCGGTTCTCAGGCCTTCAGAGTTGGACTTTTATAATAAATCTCTTGCTGCATATAGATAACTATTCTATTGGTTCTGCTTCTCTGGAGAACCCTAGTGGGGAAAAATCTGAAGATTGGGTCCTTATGTCTTACCTTTGCTACTAATTAACCAGGATCTTGGGCAATGACCCCAATCTGGGGCTCCAAGCCCTCCTCTCTAAACTACACTCAACCCCTATGTTCACTGCAGCACCATTCACAACAGCCAAAACATGGAAATAGCCTAAATGTCCATCAACAGATGAATGGATTAAGAAGATGTGCTACATATACACAATGGAATACTACTCAGCCATAAAAAAAGAAATAATGCCATTTGCAGCAACGTGGATGGAACTAGAGACTCTCATATTAAGTGACGTAAGTCAGAAAAAGAAAGACAAATACCATATGATAATACTTATATCTGGAATCTAATTTACAGCACAAATGAACCTATCAGAAAAGAAACAGACTCATGGACATGGAGAACAGATTTGTGGTTACCAGGGGGGAGGGGGAAGGAGTGGGATGGACTGGGAGTTTGGGGTTAACAGATGCAAACTGTAACATTCGGAGTAGATAAGCAATAAGATCCTGCTGTATAGCACAGGGAACTACATCTAATCACTTGTGATGGAACATGATGGAGGATAATGTGAGAAAAAGAATGCATATATAACTGGGTCACTTTACTGTACAGCACAAATTGACGAAACACTGTAAATCAACTGTATTTTAAAAAATTAATAACAAAATAAAAAATAAACTACACTCACCCTCAGCTCTTACACTGAGAATCTCACATATGCAAGTCATACGTCCCCAAAGGAGCCAAAAATTAAACTACAATCTTGAACTCACAAAGTCATTCTGACTTTCCTAGAGGCTACCTCACAGAAACACACCTATCTTTGGAGCTCAGTGGTAAATTCCATCCAAGGAGTAATCCCCTGCCCTCAGCTACCAACTAAGCAAGACTACAAGAAGTTTCCATTTGTGGGCACGCTGCTGCTGGGACCAGATTCCCCACAGCCAGGGCATGACCAGCTCGTTGTCTGAAATTCAGCCCTCTTCGTGCTCACATAAAGCTGACTTCTCAAACCTTCAAATCTGGAAAGAGCTGAGAAGAAGCATTTCTCTGCAAGCATTTCCCTGCCAGCTTTCTGGATGCTGTGCCTTCCAGGAAGGGATCAGAGTGGTTCTCCCAATAGCAGAACGCCCCAAGGTCAAAGACTTAGCCAAAGAACAAGAATACATGCCTGGCCACTGGCTGGTTTCAAAGGTGAACTGCCCACCTCCCCAAGCCGGCAAGCCCAGGAAGAAGCCACTGTCCCCACCCCATACCTGTATTTGATGTCAAATACTGTGGAGTCCTCGTCCTCGTCATCCTCTTCGTTCAGTGGGGCCATTTCCACTCGCTCCGCCGGAGTGGTGATGATGTCATATTTGCGGGTCTTCTTCAGCCTCTTCCCCGACCTGGAAGAGGGGAAGCACATTCCTGAGAACTCGGCAATACCCACTGACATAAGCCACACTGCTGCCCCCAGCCCGGCTCCCGGGAGATCTGGCAAATACTCCCGCTCCTCCACCATGGCACGTGGGGCAGGTTCCTGATGTCACCAGCCCTCGTGATCCTCACCCACAAAGCAAAGATGATACTCGGAGTTCCCGTCATGGCTCAGCGGTGACGAATCTGACTAGTATCCATGAGGACATGGGTTCAATCCCTGGCCTCGCTCAGTGGGTTAAGGATCCAGCACTGCCGTGAGCTATGATGTAGGTCGCAGACATGGTTCAGATCCCATGTTGCTGTGGTTGTGGTGTAGGCCGGCAGCTGTGTCGCCAATTCAACCCCTAGCCTGGGAACCTTCATATGCTGTGGGTGCAGCTCTAAATAAACAAAAAAAAAAAAAAAAAAAAAAAAAAAAGCAAAGATGATACACCTGCCCCAAGTACCATAAAACCCAGTAATCAAGATCTACAATACCCAAATGCAACATTGTTAGAAGTCAAAATTAATGCAAAGAAAATCCACGATGAGCAAAAGATCAAAATGTTCAGTGAGAACGGGATGCAGCCCTGCCCCTGTGCAGGTACAATGCACCTCACCCCAGTGCACACTGCCCCGTGGGCCAGGTAGGTGGTTAGAACCCAGGCTTGGCCACTCTCTACCTGTGCAATCATATGCAAGTCCATCTCCCTAGGCCTCAGTTTCCTCCCAAATAAAATGGGATAAGAATAATATTTGTCCTTCACTGGCGAGGGAGGATTCAATGAGATGATGCATTTAACCAGCCTGCACACAGCAGACTCTCGGCAAAAATGATCAACAAGCAGGAGTGCTACAGCCTCTCTTGGATGACAAGAACTCGTAAAAATGAATCCGTATTGTTTCCATCATGAGGATTTAGGAGCACAGAGAGTTAGAACACTATGCCTTTACCTCTGGGATGGTAGACCATCACTGGGGGCCTCAGGAAAAGTGCTGAGAAAGCCTCCAGCCTCCAGAGTCAGACCTCATGCATGAAGGATGCAGTCTTGATCAGGGCATGGCTGAAAGTTTATGATGCGAAGGGGAACAACACTTTTATTGTGACTCCTGATGTTCTGCGCATTTATTTCTCTATGATCTTGAACTTCTGCCCAAATGCCTTGTATTCTCTGATGTGCCTCCTTTTTTTTTTTTTTTTTTTTTTCTGGTCTTTTTTGCCTTTTTCTAGGGCCACTCCTGTGGCACATGGAGGTTCCCAGGCTAGGGGTCTAATTTGAGCTATAGCCTCTGGCCTACACCAGAGCCACAGCAACTCCGGATCTGAGCCGTGTCTGCGACCTACACCACAGCTCACGGCAACGCCGGATCCTTAACCCATGAGCAAGTCCAGGGATCGAACCCTCAACCTCATGGTTCTTGGATTAGTTAACCGCTGAGCCACAACGGGAACTCCCTGATGTGCCTTTTTAAAAATCTTTGAAACTGTCTATAAGAAACCAGCCAATCCCCCACCCCACCCCATCCCCGCTTAAAAAACCTTAAATGGGACATTGAAGAATCATTCTCTAAACATGCTTCCTGTAGCAGTACCCAGATGAAGCCCCCATCAAAGGCATGTGCGGGATTTCTTTGTCCTCGGCACACAAAAACTCCTCAATTAGTTTGCAAAATTAGAAAAACAGAATTTCACCTTCAAGTGTCCTCAGAATTTCCATGAACAGCAACTCACTCTTTTCTTACCTAGTATGATTTACCAAAAAGATGACTTATGAAAGGATCATTTACATAGAAAATACATAATATTTATATCGTTGGCTTAAAGGAAGCTATACAACTTAGGATGCCTGCTCCTCATGGTTCTTTGGGTAAAGATTTTGGAAAACCAGCTCTAAGGAGAGAAACCAGCTATAAAGCCTGATGATCCTCTAGCCTCATTGCAAAGCACTTTGCCCGGCTTTCATCACAGGCACACACAAACACACACACATAGAAATGTAGATGTGAAACTTCATGAATTTCAAACACAACGCAAGAGAGTGCAAACGCCAAGCCAGGTGTCTAAAAAGATATGAGGGGCACAGCTGGTTGCCTCCCCAGGGGCCATGGGACAATGGTACTTTGGAAGCAGGCTTTGTGCAAGAGTGTAAATGCTAACCTCATAAACATCATTGGTCCCAGATTCTCGCCATCAATAGATTCCTATTTTCTCTCCACCTCCCCATGAAGAAGTACAATAGATCTTTGTGTTCTGCCCCAGATGGCTTATAATCCCTGACCATTCAATCTCCAATACTGGATGGGGAAAAGTGAAGCCCAGAAATGGCTCCATATGCTGCAAGCAACCCAAGACCAAGCCACTCGGAAAACTACCCGCTCCCAAGCCTCAGAGACTTGGGTCAAGCTCCAGTCTCCATGGATGCACACACCACACCTCTCTCAGGAAGTCCCCTATCTCTGCCCTGACAGTTCACAGCTGTTTGGAGGAAGCACCTGGCTTTGCAGGGCAGCCTGACTTGCCCTTCTGTCCACTGTGCCCAGTGCCAGGGCTGCCCATCCCCAACACACATGTGAACAAGCAACTGAAATGCTAGCACGGGAGACATCCTGTGAGCCAGAGTCTTGAGAAAGCTCCTGTAGATGCCTGAAGAGACAGGCAGCCAGATGGTTTCTGGTTGAAGAGTCACAGTTGTTTGTAAATGTTTTTCAAATATCATGAGGCTTAAAACATGCAAAATCTGACTTGTCCTGCACTTGGAACTTGAAACCTTGCTTAGTCACTGGCCCTGGAGCAGGGTTGACTGATGATCTTGGGAGAAGGTTCTGGAGACTCTGACTTCAGCTCAGCTTCATGCAAGTGGATTCCAATCACCCAAAGAATCACCTTCTTTCTTCCCAGCGTCTTGTGATGAGAAAAATTAACCTACTAAGCTTAAAATAAGACCCTTGGGCACATACTGAGAGAAGGTGGAACACGACCTGGCATCTAGAACATCATGATCTATTTGCTTTAGTGCCAGCCATTCCAACCATTTCACCTTAGGAACTAATTTTAAACCTCAAGATTACACCAAAGGTGTGATAATTAATTTTATGTGTCTGCTTGACTGGGCCACAGAGTACCCAGACATTTGCTCAAGCATTATTTCTGCATGTGTCTGAGCGGATGTTTCAGGTGGAGATTAACATCTGAATCAGTAGACTGAGTAAAGCAGATTGCCCTCCCCTAAGTGGGTGGGTCTCGCCCAATCAGTTGAAGGTCTGAAAAGAACAGAATGACTGACCTCTCCCAAGTAAAAGAGAATTCCTCCTACCTGTCTGCCTTTGAGCTGGGATATTGTCCTTCCCTTCCCACCCTCCCGCCTTCAGACTCAAACTAAAAATCTTAGCTCTTCTTGGATTTCAAGCCTGTATTTGTGACACACACACACACAGTCACACTCACACATATGCTCTTGGTTCCATTTCTCTGGAGAAACCTGCCTAATCCAAAAGGCCATTAGCAAGACACAATGTTTTGACACAATGAGCTGAAGAAATTACATTTCAAACAATCAACTCTCTGAAACACAACACCCTTCACAAAAGAAGAGTCATTTCTGTTTCACTACTGGGTGTGTTCATATGGGAAAATCAGGACTTGTGAGAAGCCGAAAGAGGCTTAGGCTCATCCATGGCAAAAACTGACTGGCCACACCAATTGGTGCCCGAGGAGTTGGTGGGCAGGATGGAAACCACAAAGTACGATTGAGTCAGGTGGGGTGGGAGGGGGGCATCTCACATGCTTCTCAGATTAAAAGGTGAGCCTTTGCTTTACTAGTTGTGTGCAAGTCAGAAGCATGGAAACGCATGACCAGAGTCAATCACCATTTCCCACAGACCCTCAATTTCCAGCCTCACTGTCCTGGAGTTAGAGAATGGAACCAGTCTGCCTCAGGGAGGGAGATGCCAGATAAGAGGAAATCAGACTCACTCAAAGCCTAAATATCCTATGGTGTCCTGCTGTCTCTTCTGAGTGTAGATGCTCTAACGCATCTTTTCTGATCATAAAATTTGAGCTCCTTCTGGGTGCTCGCTAAGCATTTTACATGTATGGTCACATACAAAATGTATAAATCACCCTATAAGGCAGTACTGCTATCCCTGTACTACAGCCAAGGAAACTGAGGCTCAGAGAGTTCGACATCCCCCACAGCCAAGGACTGGGGCGGGGGGCGCTGCCCCAGCATGAACCTCCCTGGCAGGTTACCTTGAACCATCTCGTGCTGGCCAAGAGGCATGGCACCAGCTCCCCCACTCACTCCCACTGCAAGCCCACTCCATGCCCCCACCAGACTCCACCCCCACTTAAATTTAATGCCAAGACATTCTTTGCCCTCATTATAAGTGTTCTGGAACTGTCACTTTAGCTATACTATACATACTATAGCTCACACCTTACTAGTTCAAACTGATCTGGGCAGACTTCTTAAAACTCTTTCTGGGAGTTCCCGTTGTGGTGCAGTGGAAACGAATCCAACTAGCATCCATGAGGAGTCAGGTTCAGTCCCTGGCCTCACTCAGTGGGTCAGGGATTCAGTGTTGCTATGAGCTGTGGTGTTGGCCAGCGGCTGTAGCTCCAATTCGACCCCTAGCCTGGGAACTTCCATGTGCTGCGGGTGCAGCCCTAAAAAGAAAATAAAAAATTCTAATGGTGACTCTCTTAGTATATGTGTTGGGTTGGGGCAGGCCAACATCCATCTCCTCCCTCATTTGGGCATCTGTATCCTCAGTAAATCCCCCTCCCCCATGGTCCCTGTGGGTAAGGAGGCCTGACCAGTGACCACATCCCCAGCTGCTGGCGTGAACCTGGGATGTCAGCCTGAGTCAATCTGTGAATTGCAACCCCCCAGGCCATGGTGGGGTTACAGAGAGGAGTAAGAGACTAATCAGAGCCAGTGACCTTTGCTAGGACAGCAGGAAGGGGGTGCAGTAAATCACACAGGTGAAAGCCACCTTGCCATCTTCTGGAAATGGAAAATAAAGACAATATGGTTGGTACAGGACAGAGAGGGAGAGAGACCAAATCCTAAATCTACCATGAAGCCAGCTCTCCTTTACACCAGCAACACTACTCTCTGGCACCAAAGCCAGTCTGGGCGGGGCTTCCTGTCCCCAGAACCAAGGAACTGTAACGGTCACAGGATCTCGAAGGAACAGAGGCATCGCTGTAACAATAAACACCATCTTGGGATTTGCCTACATTTTAATAGCAAACCTCCCACGTGTAAGTGTAATTTTCCAATTTTGTCCCTTTGAAGCCCTAGGACTCTTCCCCATTTCTGGTTCTAGAAACAAAGAACCATACAGATGAAGTGCCTCCGTGACAATATCATGAAAGTTTTCGGTCAGGGCTACCTGTGAACAGGTATTCCAAGAACACAAACATCCGTGTCATCGTCCCACAGGGCTGTTTACCAGCACCTGGGCCAGAGGAAAAACAAAGGCTACATGGCCACAGAGAATCTGAAGTCACCCAAGTATCCCCAGGGGACAGTGGGTCAGCCTCAAAGACACAGCTTGAGAAAGAAGCCCGTGGTTCTAGACAGAGCCCTGGTTTAGAGTCAGACTTGGGTTCCTATCCCGGTGTTTCTCCGTACAGACCTGCTCCCTCACCTCCCCACGGGGTGGGGGCTGGGGAGAGCAAGCAGGAGGACAGCTTCCTCAGCATTCCCGGCCCAAGAAGGAGAAGGTTCAGGAACAAGGAAGGGAAAAGATACTGCTGGCCAATCCTCAACAGCATGCCCCCCTCCTGCAACTTTTCTTTTCTGCTACAAGGTCCCTTTAAACCAGGTGGCCTCAACAAAGAGGTGATCAATGGTGGTTTTAAGTAAATGCCTACATTGTGCATCACAGGACCCAGCAAGACCACAGAAGTTCTACAAGAGACAAAGGATCCTTCCACTGGAGCCAAAACACACATTTTTAACAAGACAGAGGAGCGGTTCAAATTCTTGTACTCTGAAATGTAATCCTAAAGCCAGAGGGTTTGTTTACTCAAAGGTCCTCTCAACAGCTGGGCTGAAGTGGGTTTCCCAATTGGCGCACGGCTCAGGCAGACGCAAAGGCTGAGGAGGGGTGTAGGAGCCCAGAGGACCCGCTTGAAGGGGGGCCTGCCCTCCCCTGCAAAGAGACACAAAGCAATGCAACCCCAGATGGGTTAGTTTGCTGTCAAAAGTTCAATCTGGGGGTGCAATGGTCAGATCATAGACTGCGTCCAGAGGTGACACTCCATGTCAGCCCTGCAATGCCCCTGCCTGTGAGCCTCCGGGCAGTCGTTCACCCTCCACTTGAAGGCTGTACCCTCGTCTACTGCTTGCCACTGGGGTGTAGCTGGGGTTCTGGGGGCAGATCTCGTGGTGGGGGGGGTTGGGAGGGAGATGGGGAGTGGTTGATAATGGGCTCACATTTCTTTCCGGAATGATAAAAATCACTGATTGGAGGGTGGTGTACAACTTGGTGAATATACCAAGTTGGTGAAAAACCGTGAGTTGGACATTTTATTACCTGATGATTTTTTTTTTTTTTGGCTTTGTAGGGCTTCACCTTCAGCATATGAAAGTTCCCAGGCTAGTGGTTGAATCAGAGCTACAACTGCCAGCTTAGACCACAGCCACACCAGATCCAAGCCACATCTGCAACTTATACCACAGCTCACGGCAATGCCGGATCCTTAACCCACTGAGCAAGGCCAGGGATCAAACCCACATCCTCGTGGATACTAGTTGGGTTCGTAACCTGCTAAGCCATGACAGAAATTCTGAGTTGGACATTTTAAATGTGTGAATTGCATGGTATGTGAATTATATCTTATAAAGTTATCATTAAAAACAGGGAAAGATAGATATATACATGTATGTGTATATATCACACTCATTCATTTCTATACTTATAAAATCTCTCTGGAAGAGTCACAAGAAATTGACTGCATCCAGAGAAGGAAGTGGGGTGGCCGTGGAACGGGATGAAGAAGAAGATGGTTCACTAAACACGAATTTATTTCAAACCATGGGAATAGATCAGCTATTTTTAAAACAAATAAACCAGTACATAAGTAGATACAATTCCAAGAAGGTAATGGGAGTCCCCATTGTGGTGCTGCAGAAACGAATCCAATTAATATCCCTGAGGATGCAGGTTCAATTCCTGGCTTCACTCAGTGGGGCAGGACTCTGGTGTTGCCATGAGCTATGGTGTAAAAAAATTGTACTTGGCTGTGGCAGCTACAGCTCTGATTCGACCCCTAGTCTGGGAACATCCACGTGCCACGGGTTCACCCCTAAAAAGCCAAAAAAAAAAAAAGTAGGTAATGAAGATAAACATTTGAATGGATGCAGTGTGCATCAGGCCTGCCCCCCTGGGAGGAGACCCTTCTCCTGGCAAGGCCAAGGGCGCACCCCACACTTCCCATCCAGAGGCTGCCCGTCACCTCCTACTCACCTGGCAACTTCAGGAGCCAAACCCAGCACCTCCAGCCCATTCTCCAGCTGAGCTGCCCGCCCTGTAAAGCCCACTAACATAGTGCTGTGGCTCAAGACCAGCCTTCTGCAGAAACCACACTACTCGTCCCAGCAAGCGCGTTGCTCTTGACAATCAGAACATTAGTAAAGAAGATGAAAATGGAAAGTGGAAACAAGAGACCAACCGAATCCAGCAGCTGCTGTGAGTGGCATGCCTGTCTTCAGGCCCCTTGGAAGCTCCCACTGCTCTGAGGACAGAGGCCTTTCCTGTTTTCAACCTCTGATCTCTCCTCAGAACATGAAACAACTGAACCTTCCCTAAAAAATCAAGCAAACTTGGAGAAAGAACATGACCCCCAAACCCACTTTCCATCCCCACTCTGTAGGGAGGCAGGTGCCCAAGAGGCAGTGACAACAGTGCTATGTCCCCCGGGGAAGGGGCGATGACATGGGATTGGCCCAGGGCTGAGCGGCAAATCCAAGAGGGGGCGATCAGAATCCAGTTCCCGAGCACCAGCTTCTGCACTACTGCCCTGGGCTCAGCCCCTGAGCTCCACCCATCACCTTCCTCCAAAAGCCATTTCAACAAGCCCAGCACCAGTGTGATGGGAATTTCATCTGGCTCCACTCCACATGGGCAACCTGAGCACTCTTGGGGACACGAGACAAAAGCCTTTTCCTTTACCTCGTGCAGCACGAGCTTCAAGATCTTAGACAGGAGTTCCCGTTGTGGCTCAGTGGGCTGAAAGCCTGACTAGTATCTGTGAGGACACAGGTTTGATCCCTGACCTTGCTCAGTGGGTTAAGGATCTGGCATTGCCAAAAGCTGCAGCAGAGGTCGTAGAGGTAGCTTGGATCAGGTGTTGCTGTTGCTGGGGCAAGGGTCACAGGTGTAGCTCCAATTTGACCCCTAGCCCAGAAATTTCCATGCCAAGCACAATGACTCAAATGCCCCGGAACCCGCAGGCACAGAAAACCAGTGAGGCGAGCCTGGTGTGATGTAAACATTAGAACAAACATGGTGACAAATAGCAGCCACTGCTCTATCTCAGAGTCAAGGAGACACCAAGACTGGCACTTCCAAATCCAGGCAAGATGGGATGGCAGCTACCCAGCTCCCGCCCCCCCCCCCCCGCCGCAACCCCGCACATTACTCCCACTCATTATAGAGATCCTGTGTTTCCAGTATTCTTATCTGCTGAGAAAATGCAAATCTGAATTGTGATCTGAAGACTCTCAATGTTAAGCCCCCTCAACTATCTCAGCTGTCAAAAACACTGTGCATATATGTGGAATGTAAAAGAATGCTACAAATGAACTCATTTACAAAATAGAATGAGACTCACAGACTCAAATTTATGGCTACCCAAGCATAAAGGGGAGAGGGATAAATTGGAAATTTGGGATTAACAGGTATACACTAATAATAAGGACCTACTGTATAGCACAGAGAATTATATCAATATCTTGTAATAGCCTATAATGGGAAAGAATCTGAAAAAATATATGTGTACAGAAATTGGCACAACACTGTAAATCAACTATACTTTATTTTTTTATTTATTTTTTCCCACTCTACAGCAAGGGGATCAACTTATCCTTACATGTATACATTTTTCCCCCACCCTTTGTTCTGTTGCAATATGAGTATCTAGACATAGTTCTCAATGCTACTCAGCAGAATCTCCTTGTAAATCTATTCTAAATTGTGTCTGATAACCCCAAGCTCCCAATCCCTCCCACTCCCTCCCTCTCCCATCAGGCAGCCACAAGTCTATTTTCCAAGTCCATGATTTTCTTTTCTGTGGAGATGTTCATTTGTGCTGGATATTAGATTCCAGTTATAAGTGATATCATATGGTATTTGTCTTTGTCTTTCTGACTCATTTCACTCAGTATGAGATTCTCTAGTTCCATCCATGTTGCTGCAAATGGCATTATGTCATTCTTTTTATGGCTGAGTAGTATTCCATTGTGTATATATAACACATCTTCCTAATCCAATCATCTGTTGATGGACATTTGGGTTGTTTCCATGTCCAGGCTATTGTGAACAGTGCTGCAATGAACATGCGGGTGCATGTGTCTCTTTTAAGTAGAGTTTTGTCCGGGTACATGCCCAAGAGTGGGATTGTGGGGTCATATGGAAGTTCTATGGATAGATTTCTAAGGTATCTCCAAACTGTTCTCCATAGTGGCTGTACCAGTTTACATTCCCACCAACAGTGCAGGAGGGTTCCCTCGACTATACGTTAAAACTTGTAAAAGGCAAAAAAGAATATATATATACACACACACACATATAACTGAATCACTTTGCTGTGCACATGAAACACTGTAAATCAACTACACTTCAATAAAAACAAAAGCACTACCTAGTTCAAAACAAAACAAAAACATATCCGTGGGCCATTGTCCTGCAACCTCTGACTCAGTTTTCTGGCCATGGTTTATTTGGTTCTGGCTGCCAAGCCTGAGTGACACTGAAGAATCCAGCTAAAATCATGGGCCCAGAGAGATGGCACGACAAGCATGGTCAACCAAGGTCTTCCTTATATCTGCTCACCAGCAGTTCAGTCATGATTAAGGGGTACCAGTTGTTACCTACACAACCTCGCCACTCCCCTACCCTCTTGGGCACCGTACCCTCAGGACTAACAAAGTAACACCGTTGATGGAGCCCAAAGCCCGCATCCAGCACCCAACACACAGTGTGCCCGGGCTTATACTGCACACAGGAGCACACCACATGGGCCAGATAACCCCAAGCAGCTCAGATGACAAGTCTTGGGGTTCTTCCTAACACTACAGGGTTACACCTCCATCTGCTTCTCTTTCCTGCCCTCAGTCCCCAAGGGACAGATCCAACCCTCATTCTTCCAAGAAAAAATAAGCACACCCCATGTCTGACCTGTTGAGGAGCCACGAGAACTATGGCAAGAGCAAATGCACGAGACCTGTTCCTCCAGCTCCCAAGCATGTTTGCAAAGGGCTGGGTCCATTTGGCTCACATGTGAGGTGCCAGGCAGAGGAAGGGAGGCTTAAAGCGAGGAAGGAAGCCTCTAGGGGCCGCCCCACTGGTTCCAGGGCAGCGGCAAGATGACCAAGAGGGACTCTCTGGTGGACCCAGGGGACCCAACCACAGCCTGGAAATTCTGGGGTCATTGTGCTTTGGGACACACGTCATAAGTGACCCTTTCAGCATCCACTTGTCCCTGCCACGTGGTAGGGGAGGCGTGGGAATGTCAGTCCTTGCCACCACTACCCCCACTGCAGGGACAAGCACTTCTCGACAGAACGCCCAACCGCTCCACCTCGAGCCAAGATGTCCAGCTGCATGGCTGGCGTTTCTGAAAGAGCAAGTTTCACCTTCTTTCTCACCCAGCCTTCTCCCCTGCCTCGCATTCCCTCTCCATGCCCACCCCCCAGACCTTTCTGCTCATCCTGACACTTTCCTCTTCCTCCCCCTCTCCATATACTTGAGACTCCAGCCCTACCAGACCTTCCAGCATCTTTCACATGTCTCCCCCAGGCATCCTGCTCCCTCAAGGCAGCCACGTCACTATTCATCCCTTCACTCAGCAAATACTGAGTAAGTACCTGAAACAAACAGGTCAGCATCACTAAAGCAGCTCTTTCAATTACGTGCTCCTCTGACCTACTACAAATCTCAAAATCCTCTGGCTAGGATTTTTGTCATTGGAGATCTGGCTACAACAGGAAAAGGGGGTGGGGGTGGGGACAGGGAATGCTGGTTCAGAAATCAGATTCCTGCCCTTCACCAGCTGCATGGCCTTGAGCAAGACCCTTCATCACGTTGCACCTTGATTTACCCACCTGTAAAATGGGATTCTGACATGCACCTGTCATAGGAATGAGGAAATACATATGAAGTGTTCAGCACAGAGCTTAGCATACAGTAAGGGCTTAATAAACATTAGTTATTATTATTGTTGCCACCATAATTTCCAAGTGATAGCTTTCACAAACCCTACCCACAGCAACACCTGCTTGGCTAGATGGTCCTGGAAGAACCTCTTCTTCTGAAACCCCCCACCCCTATCATGTCCTAATCCTTCTCCTCCCCACGTGCCTTCCCTGACCATTCCACCCCTTCCCCAAAAGTTCCTGGGGCCATCCTTTTGCAGCTCATCAAGTGTTGCTTTTTTTGGGGGGAGGGGGGGCGGTGCATACCTGTGGCATATGGAAGTTCCCAGGTTGAATTGGAGCTGCAGCTGCAGGCCTGTGCCACAGCCACAGCAACAAGAGATCTGAGCCATGTCTGCGTGCGACCTACACCACAGCTCATGGCAACGCCAGATCCTTAACCCACTGAGCAAAGCCTAGGATCAAACCCATGTCCTCATGGACGCTAGTTGGGTTCGTTACCGCTGAGCCACAACATAAGCTCCTCAAGTGTTTCTTTTGATACATGACTTCGCTACAGAATTGGATCGCTTTTTACCTGCCAAGGAGAATCACCTCAAGGCATTATCCTGTCTCCCAGACTGAACTGGAAACTCTCTCACCTCAGCCATGTTCCCCACAGCACCCTCTAGGCTCCCAGTGGGTCTGACTAAATGCACTGGGAAGACCATGCCACCCATTCAGCCATGCCTTCTCCTGGGATCCAGGCTGACATGGGAGACCCAGCTGACCAGGTGAAAACCCAGTCCACCACATCTCAGAGGCCTAGAAAGGGCTAGGCTGAGCATTTGAACATTTGGGCTACAGCCCTGCTTTTCCTACAAACCCACAGTCTGAGACGTCTTTCTGTTTCTGGGCCTCAGTTTCTTCATCTGTACAATGGGTAGAAGGAGGGAGGTCAGTGGAGCTCCGAGTGCAAAGAAACTCCACACTCCACACTCTGTGGCCCTCCCAGGGCTGGAGAGCTCTGCCCATGTTCTTTGCCACAGCCCCCCTGCTCTGCTCCACACCTGCCAAGGGACTGCTCTTCCCTGTACCCCCAGGAAAAGAAATATCAAGTCTGGATTTCTGGCAGATCGCCTTAGATTAAGGAGAGATTTTTAAATTGAAACCATGACAACATGATTCTAAATTCATGGTCCCAGAATTTCTCTTTGCAAATAGCTAGAACCAAAACATCAACCATAAAATTAAAATTAAAGACATAACCCGTGAAGCTTTCTCTGCTTAAATCTGGGAGGGTTTCTCCTCCTGTGACACTCTCTCTACAGGATGCCATGCAGACACTGATACTCCAGACCCCCACCCCACCCTTTGATATGCCCCTATTTCATGAAGGGCCTGTGTTTGCAAAGCCCCCAGACCCAATGAGCATGTGGACATGAGAGTTTACAGGCAAAGCCAGACAAGTCAGAGGGCTCATGTTTAAACTAAAGAGGGGTCTCCCCCTTTCCAACTTGATAGAAGGAATCGGTGGCAGGTCCCAAATCCTTATAGGGCTGTTAATAAGGGCAGTAACGGGTTCACCTCCTTCCTGGGGGGAGGGGGTAGTGCACGAGGATTGAGTAGTGGGAGGGGGGGCCTACATGGGGTGCTACATGTTCAGAGAAGCTCATGCAGGCCAAGAGTCACCAATTTCATTTTTTAAAGGCTCAGAAACAGATGCACCTGCCTGATTATCTCGGCCATATGGCTGTCTCCTCATTTACAAGCAGAAGCAAGACCAAAAGGTTGGGTGTGGATTACATCTGTTTCCAGAATCACTTTTTTATAAGACAATAGGACACTTGGCTGCTTAAAGGGGAGCCAGGGATTTGATGGACCTGAGATCATTCCAAGCATCTCGGTAGCCCGTGGAAGCAGGTACTTTAATTAGTGCTGTGAAGCAGATGCCCCAAAAGGTTCAGTAAACTGCTCACATCAGACAACCAGCAGGCTCCCACCTGCACTACTGACATCCTGGGCTGGATTCTTCGTTGAGGGGTCTGTCCTGGACACTGTAGGATGTCCAGCAGAATCTCCAGCCCCCAGCCACCAGATGCCAGTAGCATTCTCCTCCCCAAGTCATGACAGTCCAAAGCATCTCCAGACATTGTCAAATGACCCCAGAACAGGCATAATCCACCCAGGAAAGGACCACTTTAGGGACCCTATTCCTCCCACAGACTGTGACTTCTTTTTTACCTTGATGGAGAACTGAATCAAAGGCACACTCTTTTTTTTTTTTTTTTTTTTTTTTTTTTTTTTTTTTTTTTTTGCTATTTCTTGGGCCGCTACTGCGGCATATGGAGGTTCCCAGGCTAGAGGTCGAATCGGAGCTGTAGCCACCGGCCTACACCAGAGCCACAGCAACGCGGGAACCGAGCCGCGTCTGCAACCTACACTGCAGCTCACGGCAACGCCGGATCGTTAACCCACTGAGCAAGGGCAGGGACCGAACCCGCAACCTCATGGTTCCTAGTCAGATTCGTTAACCACTGCGCCACGATGGGAACTCCTAAAGGCACACTCTTTACCCCACTCCACCCCCTTTTTTCTTTAATGCCTTCACCTGCGACATATGGAAGTTCCCGGACTAGGGGTGGATCAGAGCTGCAGCTGGGGCCTACACCAAAGCCACAGCCACAGCCATAGCAACGCCAGTCCAAGCCACATCTGTGACCTACACTACATCTTGCAGCAACACAGGATCCTAAATCTACTGATTGAGGCCAGGAATCGAACACACCTTCTCACAGAGACAACGTGGGGTCCTTAACCTGCTGAGCCGCTAGGGAACTGCACTCTTTACCATCTTTTTTTTTTTTTTTAATCTGGATTTTTGCTGGACTCGATTTATTTAACACTCTTTCTTCACTGTGGTACATCAAATTAAACATCCGTGGGAAGTGGATGAAAGTACAGACTTCCAATAAGACCAATAAGTCCTGGGTGTGGAATGGGAACATGGCTTCAGTGAACACTACTGTGTGACGTATAGGAGAGTTGCTGAAAGAGTAGACTCCAAAGGTTCTCATCCCAGGAAAAAAACCATTTTTCCTTTTTTTTGGTATCTATATGAGATGATGTCAACTATACTTATTGTGGTAATCATTTCACAATATACGTAGGTCAAGTTGTTATCCTATCCAGGTTAACTTATACAGTGCTAAATGTCAATTTTATCTCAGTGAAACTGGAAAACAGAGAAAGATGAAAATCCACTTGAAAAGCAAAAATTAAATTAAGATATTTTTCACTTCTATAACTTTTCCCCCAATTCAAAATCTTGGTCAGGAGTTCCTGTCGTGGCTCAGTGGGTTAAGGACCTGAAATAATGTCTGTAAGAATGCAGGTTCAATTGCTGGCTTTGCTCAGTGGGTCAAGGATCTGGTGTTGCCACAAGTTGCAGCGTGGTTGCAAGTGCAGCTCAGATCTGGCATTGCTGTGGCTGTGCCATAGGCTAGCAGCTGCAGCTGTGATTCGACCCTGGGCCCAGGAACTTCCATATACCATAGGTGCAGCCACAAAAAGAAAAACAAAAACAAAAAACCTTATTCAAACAATCAAAAGTGACCTCCTGGTACTAAACAAGTGCCACTCTCTCTCTTAAAGTCAGGAAAAAAAGGGGCTTAACTTTCTAATCAGAACTCGGCCACAAACCCCTATTTATTAAAATAATATTGATATACTATTGAGCAATAACTGAAAGCATTTCAGAATAGTCGCTTTTTCCCCAAATCCTGCAAAATTTTTTTGTCTTTTTTTTTTTGTCTTTTTTTTTTTGTCTTTTCTGAGGCCGCACCCATGGCTTATGGAGGTTCTCAGGCTAGGGGTCAAATTGGAGCTATAGCCACCAGCCTACGCCAGAGCCACAGCAACACGGGATCCGAGCCTCGTCTGCGACCCACACCACAGCTCACGGCAACACCTGATCCTTAACCCACTGAGCGAGGCCAGGGATTGAACCCACAACCTCATGGGGATTCATTAACCATTGAGCCATGATGGGAATTCCTGAAAATATTTTATATATATATATATATATATATTTTATATATATATATATATATTTATATATATTTTATATATATATATTTATTTATATATATATTTTTTTTTTTTTTTTTTGCTTTTTAGGGCCGCAGCTGCAGCATATGGAAGTTCCTAGGCTAGGGGCCACATTGGAGCTACAGCTGCTGACCTATGCCACAGCCACAGCAACGCCAGATCCAAGCCACCTCTGTGACCTACATCACAGCTCACTGAAACACCGGATCCTTAACCCACTGAGCAAGGCCAGAGATCAAACCCACATCCTCATGGATACTAGTCAGATTCGTTTCCACTGTGCCACAACAGGAACTCCCTGAAAATATTAAGCTTCTAGCTTCTATATTTTCTCTTAAATAATATTTATTTTTATTTCAAATGTAAATAAAGACATTTGTAAAGACCATGGGAGATCTAGGAAGTCCAGGAGAAGCAAAAGCATTTTTGTTCCTTTTCAAAGACCAGGCTTAGTAATTAACTAAGCTCCCATGGTGCCAATGTCTTCAGGACATGACAGTGTGCACCTGTGCCACTGATCCAAGTGCAACAGCTGGGCAACGTGAGATCGCCTAGAATTCTTCCTCCTCCTCATCCCCCAGGAAGCACCAAAACAAACCCTCCTTTCAGATAAGAGGATTTTACAAAGCTTTTGAAATAAGTGGTTAGGCATGCAGCCAACAGAGATCTGGGAGAAATGCAGCCTGGGCTGTGGAGCTGGGGGAGGGAGGGCTGTGGCCAGGATGGGGACAGGATCTCCAGGAGGAAGGGAAAGTCATGGTTTCAGGTGGCAGTTTCTGACTTGTCTCCTCCTTGTTCGTAAGACAGCAGAGAGTGAAGTCAGATTCCCCCCAGATCTCTAAGGGTAAAGTCAGAGTGAGCACATGGGGCAAAAGGTCCTGAGAACAGCAGCCACTGGCTTACAGGTATTATCCCTGAATCCATGCAGCCCCATGAGATGCTTCCCAACATCGAAAAGTGGAGGAATCGCAGTTTCCTACTTCCTAAACACAGCTTCTTTGTTAATTTCCTTCCAGATCTCACAAAACACATCAAGTAACAGACCCAGGTGGGCAGACCCTACCGAGAGCTGGACAGAACTTCCATCCAAATAAATGATGAAGGGCCAGTCCTGCTCTTAGGAGCCGTCAGCCTGGTGACCTCAACCACACTCTTGACTCCTAGGTAGAAAGTTCAAAACTTAAGTGTGTTCTGGGAGCACTGAGGGGCTATGACTGGGCAAAGGGTTGTATGGGGGGTGATTCTCAGAGAAGGCGACACAGGCTGGCAAACAGCAAGGAACTGGCCGTATAGTCTTGGTGGTGGAGGGGACTCTGGACAGAGGGTCAGAGTGACATGCAGTGCTAAGGCCACAGGATGCATCTGGAGAATGCCTGGGGGTCGGGCAGGGCTGGAGCAGTGGGCAGAGCTGAGATGGGGGCTGAAGACAGAAGCGGGACCCTGGTCATGAGCATCTGGCATGCCCATGTACTAAGGTGCCTGTGCATTGTGGTGGGGGTGGGGGCAGAAGAAGGATGAGACCAGAAGAGGGAGGATGGAAGGAAGCGGGACCAGGATGGTGGCAGGAATATCAACCTGAAGGATACTGCTCTGACTCTGGAGACAGGGACAGAGGCAAGCCAGGCAGAAGTGCTGGCAGGTGGGGAAGCTCCCGTGGGGGAAGGGGGTGTGGCCTAGATGCGACAGTCTCAGGGAGACTTGGGGGACAGAATAGCCAGGGTGCAGTGACCGCATGCTAAGAAGCTAGGAGTGGAAGCAGGTAAGGAGGACACCCAGCCAGGGCAGCAGGCCTTCCAGAATCCTGCAGAGGACCGAAGAAAGGTCACAGTACAGGGCAGTGAGGTGGGGTGCTGGCCCTTCCTTGGCCACAGGCTTGCATTGTTCTAGAATCTACTGGATGATTTACTCCACTCCCTGGAACTTTCTCCTCTGCAAAGGAGCACATAGGGACTGTGTACCACCATCAAGGCCCTTCACAGCTGTAAAATGTAAGACCCTGGCCACATCAGAAACCAGGGTGGCCGCCGTCCCCCTGTAAAGCCACCCTGGGACGAGAAGGCAGACCACATCCATGACCAGCTTCTCTTATGAAGTCAGAACCTTCCTCCAACACTCATTTCACAGGCCAGCCCTGAGTGCAGGCTCTCCTGCTCAAATCCAAAGCTCAGGGCCCTCACATCTGGCCACATGCTGCTCGCTTTTCTCCCCCACTCCTGGGTAATAAGGAGCAGACTGGCAAAATAGTTCAAATACCTTCTTAAAAAGTACACCGCCTTGTGGGCTTGGCGGCCTATTTTGAGCGAAAAGTTTCAAACCTCCAGGCTCAGAGCTGCTGTACGCATCAACGTTCATTGCAACTGAACAATCAGGAAGTCAGTAAAGGACTACAGCATGTCTGCTGAATGCCAGGCTGTCCTTGGGCATGGGGACTGGACACCCCCACCCTCCGGCACAGGTCTGCTGAGTGCGGGAGCTGAACACTATACCCAGCCACCCAGAATGGAGTGAAAAGGGCTGTATGGTAGATGTAGGAGGCTAAGCCTGGGGGAGACCAGGAAAGGAAGTGACAGCCTGGCTCAGATGTCTAGGAAAACTACCCAGGAGAAGGAGCATGAGAGCTGGTCCTTGCAGATGTGTGCAGTCATGGCAAGTGTGCAGTGGGAAGTGGCCCATCAGAAAAGCACAAGCCAGCAGCCCGAAGTGTAAGGAGGAAAGTGACAGAGAGGAGGCTGGGAAGGGCTGGCTAATGGCCTCAAGGTGCCTGGGGCTAGTTTGTAAGGGTCCCGAATGCCTCACCCAGGGAGCCACTGAAGTTTGTAAGCAGAGGATGGGGGCAGTGGGAAGGATGAGGTGCAGAGAGGGGCAATCCACACATCAGGGGATCAACACAAGGAAGAACAATGGGGCCAGAGCCAAGGCAGGGGATGGGGGGGGCCGGGGGGCAGGGCACATTTCCCCCTTCTCCATTTTCTCAGGACCACTGGCATTTAATCCTGTGGAACCACAAAGAAACACCTTGACTCAAAGTCACACTGCAACCAATAGCAAACCTCAAGGGAGAGCTCCCAACCCTTGGTTTTTCCAGATCTGGTTTCTGCTCCTCCTCTGAAAATGCTCACAAGCCCCTGGCCCCAAACCTCCAACAGCTGATCAAACACCCAAGCACACTGTGTACACTCAGAAGGGGAGGGAACAAGCTGTGAATAACTCTCTCTCTCTCTCTCTCTCTCTCTCTCTCTCTCACACACACACACACACACACACTCACATGCACACACACCAGATTTCCTGGTGACCTGCCTGAGTAACAGGACACATTTGGTTCACTTCCTGCAAAACTATTATTTCCCAGGCATTTAGGGGAAATGTCCTTCATGCATCCCCTGTAGCCCTCTCCAACTCACGACTCCAGGAACCCCAGCCATCCTTCCTAATTTCCCCCTTTCTCCTTGAACTTGAGCAACCTACAAAAGCATCTCCAAGACCCTTCATGCCAGCTGTGAATCTTCCTCCTGGCAATTCATTCGGACAGGGGTGTAGGCAGAAAGTCACTGAGGCCACCAAGGGTCGCCAAACATTCTGGAGCCGGATTCCAACCCCAGGCGCAAAGCACACTCCAGCAGGTATCCTAGGGGCTTCCCCACATGCTAGATATTGCCTCTTCTGGTAGCAGAACCAAGGAAAAGAAAAGAAACAGGTGGTACATGAGGGGCCCTCAGAGGCAACAAAGAGACAGGTAGCAAGGTGGGTAAGGTTAAAGTCAAACGGGTCAGGGTTCAAATCCTACTTCCGCCATTGAATTACTTGGATAAGTCACCTCGCCTCGTGGGAAAAATTTTCCTCATCTGTGAAATGGGTATAAAAATAAATTCCATGTAAGGTTTCAGAATTGGGGGCGCTATTGTTAGTGTTAATCATTAGAGGAGAGTTAAAAGGAATTCAGTATTTATGATACATATATATCGGCCAAAGGGAAGAAAATTCCTAAAGTGTGTAGCAGAGAAAACCAGCCGAGCGCACCCCTGCGGGGCCAGACCAGGAACCCCTGGCTGGCTGGAGAGCACCCAGGCGCGGAGGCCGAAGCATCTGTGCGCGCAGGTGCAGCGGGCGCTGAGGCCGCAGGTTGGCGGTGTACGTTGGCCCGCGGGCGTTGCAAAGGAGCTGCGGACCCACCTGAAGACGCGCAGCAGCAGGCAGGCGATGAGGAGGGCGGTGAAGGCGCACGCCACGATCACAGCCGCCTTCAGGGTGGGCAGGTCGCGGAGAAGGCTGGAGATGCGGGTCACCAGGGCGTCACCGCTGCTGTTATAGCTGCCGCCGCCGCCCGCTGCCTCCCCAGACCCGGTCCGGGTGGCGTTCCCCGGCTCCGGGCCAGGCGGCGGCCGCGGCTGACTCTCGGGTCCCGGCTGCGGTGCGGCGACGGAGTCGGCTCTGCTGGCGCGGACGGCGGGCGCGGCCAGGAGCGCGAGGAGCAGCAGCGGCAGAAGCAGCGCGGCAAGCGGCGCGGTGCGCATGGTGCGGTCGGGCGGCACTGGGCCGGGCCGGCGCGCGCGGCGGAGCCCCGGGTCCCGCACGCGCGCGGAGGCCTGCACCGGGGACTCCCGCGGCGAAGCCAGGCGGCTGCGCGGCGTTTGGCAGGAAGCTGCGGCGCCCGGAAGAGTCCGCGCCGCCCGCCGCTGCCGCCGCCGCCACCGCCACCAACACGTTGCACCGAGTCATTCGATGGGCTGCGGCCCCACGTGGGCGGGGCAGGCTACCAGGCCTGATGCGGGCTTCGCTCTGCTCCCGGGCGGGCCCAATTCCTCCAAGACCTGGGACCCCTTAGAGAAGTAATAAAGAACAGGCGCCGTGCTGCGTATTTCATATTGTATCTATTTCATTTCATCTTACAACATCCTTAGGAGACAGGTATTTCTGTTACTCTTCTTTAAGAGTTGATTTAGGACCCAGAGAGCTAGCTCACAGCAACCCAGATCGTATCAGACTAAGAATCAAAAACCTGGGATAAACCTCCATTTTACAGATGCAGAAACTGAAGCCTCCAGAGTGAATGAAGTACGTTGCCGGATGCCCTGTACAGTGCGTATAGTTCAGTATTGCCCTCATGTCCTTGTTTTCCTCAAAAAGAATGTATTCTATTTGCACCCCTACTTATGAAATGGATTAGGATGTGCAGTCGTACCATTGCTGTGGAACAACAGCTGGGGGGAATAACAGTCTCCCTCTAAGGCTGAAGTTTCACGCCCTGGGGAGTAACTGGCTCGCTCTCTCTGGTTTGTAAGCTAAACATGTTTAAGTGGAGAAAGACAATTATGGAGATTCTAATGTGATGCCCAAAGGTGGGAATTGCTGGAGGGCACACAGGGCTTTCCTGGAGCACTAGGAACTACACTAGGGACCTCAGGTTTCGCCTTTCAATGTGAGGATGGATCCTGGCAGGAGAAGGTGTCCAGTGGCAGGTAAACAAGTAACACATGACAAGTACTCAGGGACCTTAAACAGCTCACTCCTGGTCTTACCAGAGAAAGCAAAAGGTAAATGAAGAGAGTAGTGTATTAGTTAGCTATAAACTATCCCAAAACTTCACAGCTTAAAACATACATATATCACATTGTCAGTGGTTTAGGAATCTGCGCATAGCACAGCAGCCCTCTCTGCTTCAGGGTCTCTCACAAAGGTATGATCAAGGTGTCAGCTGGAGCCGGGGTCTCATCTGAGGGTTCAACTGGGGAAGGATCTGCTGTCAAGCTCTATCAGTGGTTGTTGGCCAGATTCATCTCTTAATAGGCTGTTGGACTGAGAGCCTCAGTTCCCCACTGGCCATTGGCCAGAGGCTGCTCTCCATTCCCCACCACATGGGCCCTTCCAACATAGCAGCTTGCCTCATCAAAATGTCCAATCTTTTTTTTTTTTTTTTGTCTTTTTTTTTGCTATTTCTTTGGGCTGCTCCCACGGCATATGGAGGTTCCCAGGCTAGGGGTCGAATCGGAGCTGTAGCCACCGGCCTACGCCAGAGCCACAGCAACGCAGGATCCGAGCCGCATCTGCAACCTACGCCACAGCTCACGGCAACGCCAGATCGTTAACCCACTGAGCAAGGGCAGGGACCGAACCCGCAACCTCATGGTTCCTAGTCGGATTCGTTAACCACTGCGCCACGATGGGAACTCCAAAATGTCCAATCTTGAAGGCCACAGAGAGACTCTGTTAGCAAGACAGAAGTCACTATCTTAGGAAACCTGATCACAGACGTGACATCCCAACACCTTTGCTGTATTCTGTTGTTCAGAAACACGTCACAGGAGTTCCTGTTGTGGCACAGCAGAACCAAATCCAACGAGTATCCATGAGGATGAGTGTTCCATCCCTGCCCTCACTCAGTGGGTTAAGGATCTGGTGTTGCCGTGAGCTATGGTGCAGGTAACAGATTGGGCTTGGATCCCGAGATGCTGTGGCTGGGGCGTAGGCCCTCAGCTGCAGCTCTGATTCAACCCCTAGCCTGGGAACTTCCATATCCCTTGGGTGCCATCCTAAAAAGAAGGAAAAAAAAAAAAAGAAAAAAAAAAAAAGAAGAAGAAGCAAGTCACAGCTCTCATCCACACAAAAGGGTGTGACTATCAGGAAGCAGGGCTTATTGGGACATCTGAGAAGCTGTCTGCCATATACAGTGTGATACATTTTACAATGTACGGATGAATAGTAATCAGGTTATCAAAAATCACCACCCACCGGGTACTATTTGAAATGCACACTGAATAGCCCAGTTGCTCAGTGGTGAGAAATTTGGATGGATCACATGATTTAGGTCTCTTCCAACTCTAAAATACCACTTTAGGGTATGTCAAAAATGTCGCATTGGTAGAGAGCCAGCATTATCATATCATCATGATAGAATTTAGACAAGAAATTTCTTAAAGAACCACTGCTGACGTCCATGATTTTGCAGCACTGCCCTCTAAGGCATAAACCTCAGACATCACAGGGTTATATTTTTGTCCTTATCAGAAATTGCTGCGTGGTAGAGTGAAGAGGTCCTGGGCTTTGGAGCCTCTCAGCTACAGTGAGAGGTTTGACCCCTGAGAGGCCTTGGCCAAAAACTTAAGTACAGAACACAGGTCTTTCTAATGTCTAAAGTGAGGGCAACAATACTTAGCAAGGTCTCCGGAAGGATACCTAAGAAGGGAGAAAATGTTAATACCCTTATCCTTCTTTTGCCACAACTCATGGACTGAGGTAGACTTGCTTGATTGTTTGACATTGACTTAATGACAAGAATGTACATAAATGTTACATTATTTTAATAAAGTGAAACTTTAGAATCTTTTATTCTTCCTGATTCTTTTCTACAAAAACCATCACAACAGGACTTATAAATTGCTCTGAAGTAGAGTTCCTTAAACATTTCTAATCAACCAACCATAAGCAGTACCACTTTTAACACAGAACATTGGTGACAGGCAACAGAAACCAACTTGAGCTGATATCAGAGAAAGGGAGTTTATTGGAATGTCTTGGGTTGCTTCTAGAATAAACTAAGCTAAAGCAGAAGTTTTAAAACTGTGGTCTGGGGACTCCTGGGACCCATGAGCCCCTTTCAGGGAAACTGCAAAGTCAAAATTAATTCCATACTAATACTAAGTTGTTATTTGACTTTTTCACTGATGCTGCAAAAGCAATGGTGATGAAAACTGATGGTGCCTTGGCATGAATCAAGACAAACTATACTCATAGTAATTGTATTCTTCACAACCATGCATGACAGAAAGAAGGGGGGAAAATGAGCCAGTTTCACTTTATAGTGTCCTTGATAGGGCCATGAAATTATTAAATCTTAACTACTGAGAACAGAACATTTTACTATTAGATGTGATGAAATGAGAAGTAGGCATAAATTACTCCTGCTGCACACAGAGCCATGATGACTGTCTCCAGAAAAATCACGTGTGCTATTCTTAGAGTTGCAAACTGAATGAGCCATTTTTTTCATGGAACACCACTGTTAATCAAAAGAATGCCCAATGAACTTCAGACCTGGTCTTTGGCAGGCATCTTCTCAAAAATGAACAAGAATGAGCCTGTCACTTCAAGGATAGCAAGCGACAGGATTGTAGCCAATGATAAAATTCAGACCTTCAGAAGTTCCCATTGTGGCACAGCCGAAGCAAATCTGACTAGTATCCATGAGGATTCAGGTTCCATCCCTAGCCTCACTCAGTGGGTCGGGGATCTGGCGTTGCCGTGAGCTGTGGTGTAGGTTGCAGACACGGCTTGAATCCCACAAAGCTTGTGGCTGTGGCGTAGGCCAGCAGTTGTAGCTCTGATTTGACCCCTTGCCATATGCCCTGAGTGCAGTCTTAAAAAACAAAAAACAAAAAAAGATTCAAACCTTCAAGCTAAAATCTGGATTTTTAGAAAACTTGTCTATTAGGATGCTCTTTGCTATGAGCTGGATGGCTTCCCTATACTTTTCTGATGAGCTTGGAACTGATACTAAAAAGTGTGGGAATTTCAATATTACATAATGAAATACGTAAAAATTTGGAAGATCAACATAAATCAGCAAACCAGTTTTTCATGGCCAATGCACACTGTTACAAAACCATGTGTAGGTAAAAGAGCCATTCAAAGTACAGGACAGAGCAATGGATTTTGATGAAAAAGAATACAAAAGGTGTCACTGAAATGGTTCCATATTTCACACCGCAACTAATCTTTGAGAAACCACTACTTGCACGTTTGAGTGTGGAATCAAAGAAGCAGATCTATATTATTTAAAAAACTATTAAAATTCTCCTCCCTTTTCCAACTGCATATCTGGATGAGGCTGGATTTTCTTCCCATTTTTCAACCCAAACAACAAATTGCAGCAGATTGAATGCAATAGCAGATATAAAAATCCAGCTATTTTCTACTGAGTTAGACATTGAAGAGGTTTACCAAAAAAGTTCAAATAATGCCACTCTTCTATTTTTTTGAGAAATAACCATGTATTGATGTTAACATGTTCGTGTATTTATTGCTATGTATCTAATTGTTCTAGTAGATATTTTAAGGTTTTTCCATTGTTAATTTCTAATGCAGTAAATATCAATAGGTATAACACACATGACAAAAACTCTGAGTTCCTTTGTCTTTCTTGAGGGTGGAAATCAGAGTTTCCTGGTCACCTAACAGTTAAAAATTCAGCATTGACACTGCCACGGCTCAGGTTTGATCCTTGGCCTTGGGAAATCTGCATGCCATGGGTACAGCCAAAAAATAAGTAAATAAAAAATAAATTGCTTTCTATATTAAAAAAAAAAAAAAAAAGGAGTTCCCGTCGTGGTGCAGTGGTTAACGAATCCGACTAGGAACCATGAGGTTGCGGGTTCGGTCCCTGCCCTTGCTCAGTGGGTTAACGATCTGGCGTTGCCGTGAGCTGTGGTGTAGGTTGCAGACGCGGCTCGGATCCCGCGTTGCTGTGGCTCTGGCGTGGGCCGGTGGCTACAGCTCCGATTCGACCCCTAGCCTGGGAACCTCCATATGCCGTGGGAGCGGCCCAAGAAATAGCAACAACAACAACAACAACAACAATAACAACAAAAAAAAGACTGGAAGACTGGGAGTTCCCATTGTGGCTCAGCAGGTTAAGAACCTGACGTAGTGTCTGTGAGGATGAGGTTTTGGCCTCTGGGCTTACTCAGTGGGTTAAGGATCCGGTGTTGCCACAAGCTGCAGCAGATGCAGCTTGGATCCAGTGTCACTATGGCTATGGCATAGGTCGCCAGTTGCCACTCTGATTCAACTCCTAGCCCTGGACTGGGAACTTCCATATGCTGCAGGTACAACCTTTAAATATTTTTTAATTAAAAATTTAGAAAATTCTAAAAATTTTAAAAAGACTGGAAATCAAAGAGAGATCAAGAGTTCCTGAGATCAAAAGGTCATTTGAGAGATGCTGAGCTTTGAGAATCAGGCTTGGGGAAAAAAGAAGCAAATCAACTAGGATATTTTCTGCTATGAGAAACAGAAAACTGAACTTGAACTGACTTAAACAAAAAGGAAATCTCAGACAAAAAAAAAAAAAAAAGGAGTTCCCATCGTGGCGCAGTGGTTAACGAATACAACTAGGAACCATGAGGTTGCAGGTTTGATCCCTGCCCTTGCTCAGTGGGTTAACGATCCGGCGTTGCCGTGAGCTGTGGTGTAGGTTGCAGACGCGGCTCGGATCCCGCGTTGCTGTGGCTCTGGCGTGGGCCGGTGGCTACAGCTCCGATTCGACCCCTAGCCTGGGAACCTCCATATGCCGTGGGAGCGGCCCAAGAAATAGCAACAACAACAACAACAACAACAATAACAACAAAAAAAAGACTGGAAGACTGGGAGTTCCCATTGTGGCTCAGCAGGTTAAGAACCTGACGTAGTGTCTGTGAGGATGAGGTTTTGGCCTCTGGGCTTACTCAGTGGGTTAAGGATCCGGTGTTGCCACAAGCTGCAGCAGATGCAGCTTGGATCCAGTGTCACTATGGCTATGGCATAGGTCGCCAGTTGCCACTCTGATTCAACTCCTAGCCCTGGACTGGGAACTTCCATATGCTGCAGGTACAACCTTTAAATATTTTTTAATTAAAAATTTAGAAAATTCTAAAAATTTTAAAAAGACTGGAAATCAAAGAGAGATCAAGAGTTCCTGAGATCAAAAGGTCATTTGAGAGATGCTGAGCTTTGAGAATCAGGCTTGGGGAAAAAAGAAGCAAATCAACTAGGATATTTTCTGCTATGAGAAACAGAAAACTGAACTTGAACTGACTTAAACAAAAAGGAAATCTCAGACAAAAAAAAAAAAAAAAAAGGAGTTCCCATCGTGGCGCAGTGGTTAACGAATACAACTAGGAACCATGAGGTTGCAGGTTTGATCCCTGCCCTTGCTCAGTGGGTTAACGATCCGGCGTTGCCGTGAGCTGTGGTGTAGGTTGCAGACGCGGCTCGGATCCCGCGTTGCTGTGGCTCTGGCGTGGGCCGGTGGCTACAGCTCCGATTCGACCCCTAGCCTGGGAACCTCCATATGCCGTGGGAGCGGCCCAAGAAATGGCAAAAAGACAAAAAAAAAAAAAGGAAATCTCTTACATAAAGGGAGCCCCAAGTGGGGAGGCTCCAGGTGTGGCTGATTCAGCAGCTGCCTGACATCTAGGACCCTGGATTTTTCCATCTCTGCTCTGTTGCCCATAGCATCAGCTTCTTCCTTAGGAGGGCTGCAGTGATCACAAGATCCCTGCAGTGGCAACAGAGGTAGCAAAGCTTCTTGTTCACAAACAGCAGATGTGGTAAGAAAGAAACACTCTTCTTCCAATTACAGAATAGAAACCTCTTCTCAGTCTGGTCTGCCTGCCCACGAGGGGCATGGCATGCACTTATTGGACCAGACCTGCCTTAGCACTAGGATTAGGACAGCCTCTCGACAAAATAAAAGGAGAAAGACAGTTGTTAGGAGGAGGAAGGGACGAAACAGATGCAGCATAGTCTACCAATCCCATTCCAACAGGCAAGAAGCAGGGAACTGAGTCTGGCTGGGTTTCTAGAACCAAAGCCAAAATCAGACCCCAGGAAGGATACTGTTAGGAAGCTACCAACCAGCAGCACTGCCCAGCAGACGTTCTGCAGGCTCCAACACCACCACCTCCTCCTTTGCAACTGGACCATAGACACTACTGCCATCACCACTGCTCCAAGAGTGAACTTCTAAGCTGCCCTTGAATTGCATCACTCATTTGAATTTCAAAGTCCTGGCCTGGAATGCCTGACTGGCTGCCCTAAGTCACATATCACTGTCCCAGCTTTTCACAGAGGGAAAGAGGGCATATCTCACTCCCTTCATCTTTGTGTGAGAGATGAGGTCCTCCTCCACCAAGGCTCACACTACTGAGGGAGCCCACCAAAGCAAGAAGGGTATCTGGATGCAGGGTAGCCAAAAATGACAAATGGTCACTTCAAATTCAGATGAAAATTCTTCAGATATGATTCAGATTGAATGAGAATAGATAGATAGATAGATAGATAGATAGATAGATAGATAGATAGATAGACAGACAGACAGATAGCTAAAAGAAAGAGGAAGGAAGGGAGGAAGGAAGGAAGGAGAGTTACTTATATATACACATATATGTGTCTATATATACACAGTAAAGACACAGAAGTAATTTAATCCCAGTACACCATTTACTACCTGTGTGACCTTACTTAAACCTCCGTTTCCTCATCAATAAAATACAGATTATAAGAGAACCTATCTCATGAGAATATTTCCAGGACTAAATGAGTTAAAACTCATAACATGCTTAACACAACATGTAAGAAAGAAATGGTGTGTGCTCAGCAAATGTTAATTATTAAGATAGCAGAGCAATGAAGAAAGAACACTGAGGAGTGCCCATTGTGACGCAGCAGAAACAAATCTGACTAGGAGCCATGAGATTGCAGGTTTGATCCCTGGCCTCGCTCAGTGGTTTAGGGATCCAGCATTGCTGTGAGCTGTGGTGTAGGTCAAAGACATGGCTCGGATCTGACATTGCTGTGGCTCTGGCATAGGCCAGCAGCAATAGGTCTGATTAGACCCCTAGCCTGGGAGAGATATGCTGTGGTTGCAGCCCTAAAAAGACCAAAAAAAAAAAAAAAAAAAAAGAACATTGAAATAGCCAAACATATTTAACTGTAAATTGCTTTTCCAGCCCTCAAGGCTCACCAATACCCAAGGGAGAAGGTTTCCAACATCCTGCTTGGGAAGCCTCCAGGGGAAGTATCTGAGGAGCAAAACTAGTTACCTTAGTAACCTAGACCCCTTTGAATTCAGAGCAGGAACAAACAAGAGCCAGCTCTCACCTATTCTCCAGTTTTACACGTCAGCCCTGTAGAAATGGGTTCTTGGGCCTTTGGAAATTAACATTCCCCATTCTCTGGGACTACCAGCTGACTCAAAATGGAAAGACACCCAAGACAAAAGATTGGAAGGAAACATACCAACATGTTAACAGCCATTACCCCTAAGTGTGGGGTCGTGGGGCATTTGTATTTTCTTCTTTGCCTTACCAGAATTTTCTAGTCTCTACAGTAAACATGTATTAATTTTATACTTTTTTAACCTGAAGTATATATTTTAATCTGAACTATTCTGTTGCCTAAAATGGATAATGACGTGAATTCCCTTCTTCTTAATATAACTTTGGGGAAAAGGTTTACAAAAATGACCAGAGGTCATCAGCCTTCAGAGTGTGTATAAGGAAAATGTGAAGGGTGGGCTTGGGAACTCAGAGCAGAGCCCCTCCCTCCCTGCTCCTCTCCACACACCCTACACTCTACAGTGGAAATAATTTTTGAGGACCGACTTAATGGAGGTAAAGATGTTCTAGACAATAGTAGTCCCTCTTCTCTGAGCTTTACATGCATAATCGCACTTAACTTTCCAACCCAATTTTACAGATGAGGAAACCGAGGCTCACTGTACTCTCTCAAGTTAGGGATCTGAGAAGGACACGCTGCTTGGGCAGTGGGGGAAATGGCCTGCAGAGGGGTCCCTAGAGGCCTTGGGGAGGTATTGCTACTGCAGTTTGGAAAAGCAGGTGACAACCATCTTCCTGAAGGGAACCCATGGCAAAGAAGTGGACACAACTCAGCCAGAAGCCCAGGGGGGCAACCCCACAGTGACTCGGCCAGTCCTTCCTTTTTCCCTATTGTGTCAGCAGAGCACATGTCCTCTGGAGGGCATCCTACCACAGCAGCAGATATTTTATGAGCTGGGCACCGTAGGGAGTGAAGAAGCATGTGACATGTGGCCCCTGGTCTTAACGAAAGCCACTGCGATTTGCCAACAAGACCTATTGGCCAGTAATCTAATCACTAGAAATAGAGTTTCCAGACTCAAGAGAAAAGCGTCAGGGAGAGTAGGTAATAGGTTTTGAGTGTACTCCACAATCATAACTGGAGAAGTTTGGACAGGGAACTAGTATTTCTTGAGTGCCTGCCGCGTCCCAGTCTCTACCTCACTTGTGGCTTTCTTTAGTCCTCATAGCAACCCTCTGTCATCTGTTTCCCTTCTTCCACTTCCAGGGAAACTTTATAGTCATTCTGTCACAATACTCTATGACCAAGTGGCCAGGCAGGGCAGGAGGAGCCACACAGAATAGTTTCCAAGCAGGTAAGATGGCTCTCTCCTCCCCCTTCTGTGTGCCAGGTAAACTAGTGTCTCATAATCCAGAGGACTGGTAACCACACACCTGCTGGAGCTCTGGCCCTGTAACAGTTTCTGGCCAACAAGAGAAGTAGAATAAAAGAGGGCAAATTCAACCCAGCCTGACTCAGGACGGTGACCAACCTGGGGCATGGCTGGTCTGAGGCTTCTCAGGATGCAGGACTTTCCATTTTAAAACCAGGCAACTGGAGTTCCCCTTATAGCTCAGTGGTAATGAACCCGCCTAGTATCCATGAGGATGAAGATTTGATCCCTGGCCTTGCTCAGAGGGTTAAGGATCCAGCATTGCCGTGAGCCGTGGGGTAGGTCACAGACACAGCTCAGATCCCACATTGCTGTGGCTGTGGTGTAGCCCAGCAGCTATAGCTATTATTTGACCCCTAGCCTGGGAACCTCCATATGCCGTGGGTGTGGCCCTAAAAAGACAAAAAAAATCATGGACTTGGAGAAGAGACTTGTGGCTGCCTGATGGGAGGGGGAGGGAGTGGGAGGGATCGGGAGCTTGGACTTATCAGACACAACCTAGAATAGATTTACAAGGAGATCCTGCTGAGTAGCATTGAGAACTTTGTCTAGATACTCATGTTGCAACAGAAGAAAGGGTAGGGGAAAAAATGTAATTGTAATGTATACACGTAAGGATAAGCTGACCCCCTTGCTGTACAGTGGGAAAATTTTTAAAAATATTAAAAAAAACAACAACAACAAAAAAATAACTTGTATACAAATAGCTCCATAAAACCAGATTCTGCCCACACCTGAGTTTAGAAAGGGTCTTTGTACTCTGCTTTCTGAAGTTTGCCAGAGGGGGATGGGAGGAGGGAAGGAAGGAAAGAAGAGAAGGAGGGAGGGAGGATGGAGGGAAGGAAGGAAGGAGAGAGGGAGGGAAGGAAAGAGAGCGAGCACAAGTGAGAGGGGGATTTCTTGACCATCGTCCCTGGAGAAGGTGCTGCATCTCAGCCATCAGCCCCTTTCGAAGGCTGCAGCCCCCTCCTCAACTTGCTTCGGCTCAGCTCTCCTGGGGAGCAGAAAGAGCACCAGCTGCAGCTCATTTTACTCCCTGCTAGAAATGAAGGTATTATCATATGATATTCATGCCTATTTTTATAAATAATTCATTCTTTTTTTTTTGCACGAATGTAAAATAGCCTAAAGCTAGAGCATTTAAAAGGAACGTTGGTGCCTTATTCATAAAATAATAATGTGCTGGTTTGCCAGACAGTTTGTAAAAATCCTGAAGCTAAAATATACCAAGTTCTAGGTCTATTTTTAGCCTGGAAAAGGCCTCTCCATGTCTTTCTCAGTTCACACTTGATAAGGGCAGTGTTATGCTTTCTCTGAAACTGGGCTTTCCCAAATCAGTTGCATTCGCACAGGGAAATCGAAAAAAATAACTTGGCAAATAAGCATATTTATGAAATCCAAACCTCAAGTACACAAATGCTTTTTTTAACCGCACAAAAATAAATTATAAACAAAAGGATAATGGAGTCTCTGGTCAACGCCAGCTATGGGAAATGAGGCCACAGACTGTTACCGTTTGCATAATTCTTTTCCAAGCCTGACAGGGAGGTTTCTTTTGCAGAGGAAGAGCAGTTCCAAAGATGGAAATACTTAAAAACAATTCTTAGACAATAAGATTTGCGCCTTCGCGTTATTATGGTTTCCTCCTTCACCACTAGTCTATTACAACATCTTTATTTCGTCACCTGGAATAGGATTTTTTTTTTTTTTTGAGAGGGGGTGCTTTTTAGGGCTGCACCCACAGCATATGAAGGTTTCCACACGAAAAATCAAATCACAGCTGTAGCCACTGGCCTATACCACAGCCACAGCAACACCAGATCTCAGCTACATCACAGCTCACAGCAATGCTGGATCCTTAACTCACTGGGCGAGGCCAGGGATTGAACCCACATGTTCATGGATACTAGTCAGATTCGTTACTGCTGAGCCATTATAGGAAATCATGGGATAATTTTTTAAATACTAAGATTGCTCTTGTTAAATTACCTCCAGAAGGACACACAACAGATTCAGATTGTTGGTGCTATGATGTTGAGTAACCAACCAGTTTGCTAAGGATTTTCAGTCCCAGACAAACCAGGACCAGTGGGTCACCCTATCTTTACAGAGGGAATCTGAGTCACTGAGACAGGGAGGGGGAGAAAATAGTAACTATGTACCCTTTGATATATTTGGAATATTAAACCCTGTGAGTTTATAATCTGTTTTTAAAAGTTAGGTGAAAAATATTGTCAGGTGAATGGATAAAGATGTGGTATACAATAGCCAAGACATGGAAGCAAACTAAATGTCCATCAGGGACATGAATTAAGAGGAATGGATTAAGAAGATGTGGTACATATATACAATAGAATACTACTCAGCCATAAAAGAGAATGAAATAATGCCATTTGCAGCAATGTAGATGCAACTAGAGATTCTCATACTGAGTGAAGTAAGTCAGGAGAAAGACAAATACTATATCACTCATATGTGAAATCTAAAATACGGCACAAATGAACCTGTCTACAAAACAGAAACAGACTCATAGACATAGAGAACAGACTTGTGGTTGCCAAGGGGGAAGGGGAGGGAGTGGGATGGACTGGGAGTTGGAGGTTAGTAGATGCAAACTATTACATTTAGAATGGATAAGCAATGAGGTCCTATTGTACAGCACAGGGAACTATATCCAATCTCTTGGGATAGAACATGATGGAAGACAATATAAGAAAGGGAATGTGTATATATACGGAAGATAACATAAAAAAGGGAATATATATATACATATATGACTGGGTCACTTTGCTGTATAGCAGAAATTAGCACAACATTGTAAATCAACTATACTTTAATAAAAATTTTTTTAATTTTTAAGTATTTTTAGAAGTACACAAAACCACAATAAACTTCTCTATAATTAAAAAAGATGTGATACATACACACACACACACACACACACACACACAATGGAATATTACTCGGCCATTAAAAATAATGAAATTATGCCATTTGCAGCAACACGGATGGACCTAGGAATCATCATACTAAGTGAACTTAAATCAGACAGAGAAAGACAAATATAGGACAAATCACTTACATGTGGGCTCTAAAAAATTATGCAGATGAACTTATTTAAAAAACAAGAACAGGAGTTCCCATCATGGCTCAGTGGTTAACAAACCCAACTAGTAACCATGAGGTTGTGGGTTCAATCCCTGGCCTTGCTCAGTGGGTTAAGGATCCAGCGTCGCTGTGAGCTGTGGTACGGGTCACAGACATGGCTCGGATCCCACGTTGCTGTGGCTATGGTATAGGCAGGTAGCTACGGCTCTGATTCGACCCCCAGCCTGGGAACCTCCATATGCCGTGGGTGTGGCCCTAAAAAGACAAAAAAAAAAAAACAAAACAGGAACAGACTCACAGGCATAGAATCTTAGGGTTACTGAAGGGCGGCGGGGGTGGGGGGGGAGGGATAAATTAGGAGTTGGGGGTAAACAGATACATACTACTACATATAAAATAGATAAGCAGCAAGGTCCTACTGTATAGCCTAAGGAACTATATTCAATATCTTATAATAACCTAAAATAGAAAAGAATTTGAAAAAGAATATATGTATATATTATATGAATCACTTTGCTGTACACCTGAAACTCATGAAACATCATAAATTAACTATATTTCAATTAGAAAAATATTCTGTCACTATCAGATGAGAGGACTATTTACTTAAATTGGTAGATCTCTAAGACTGGCAAACAATAGTTTACTAGACCCATATGAAATTAACACTACATTTTTTTTTAAGTTTTTATTGTTATTCCCCCAACACATTTTTTTTTCTACTGTATGGCATGGTGACCCAGTTACACATACATGTACACATTCTTTTTTCTCACATTATCATGCTCCATCATAAGTGACCAGACATAGTTGCCAGTGCTACACAGCAGGATCTCATTGCTAATCCATTCCAAAGGCAACAGTCTGCATCTATTAACCCCAAGCACCCCATCCATCCCACTCCCTCCGCCTCCCCCTTGGCAACCACAAGTCTATTCTCCAAGTCCATGATTTTCTTTTCTGTAACACTACATTTAAATTCTTTGTTTCTTATTTCATGTGTTTCTAAAATATACCCTCCAAAGGACTTTACAATTATTCTCTTTAAAAGAGCTCAAAATTTTACAAGGTTAACAATTGTACGCACAGCACAAGGTCACCAGGGCTCCTGTTGTTGCTCCATTTCAAAGATGAGGAAAAGAAGGGCTAAGGAAGTTATCTAACTTGCCAGGGCTGGACGAGAGTGTGTGAGGGCCTTCTGTTCCCCAGGGCAGGCCTCTCCCTGGCTGGCCTGCTTTACATCCGGTTAGCATGGTCAAACCGTGGAAACAGCGGGCAGTTGCCAAAGAGAAATATTTCTATCAAAGTTTCTCAAGTGTCCCCTAGGAGAGCCTGCCAGCAGCCAGTGATGACATAACATTGGCTGATGTAGGCCGTCCAGCCAATCACGCTACGGCAAAAAGTGCCACCCACAGAGAAACTTTTATGGGGTTTTGATAGGACACAAAGCCTTGATGTGCACGTGTGGGGAGAGCCCTAGTCTCTGAGCTGAGAGCAGACCGTCCATCCACAGCCCTGTCTGCAGTTGAGTTAATTGTCTTGTACGCATCAAAGTCACGTTCGCTCCTTTTCTTCTCAAAGTGAAGGTCTTGAGAGGTGAGGACCAGCTGGGCAGAACTAAACAGGCTGCAGACATTTTCCCCCCATAAAAGTTGAGGGGAATGGGGAGGAGGGGTGGTTCACACACACACACCCCCATGGCTGTTTGTAAGCCCCGTGCAAGCCCCAGCCCACAGGCAGTCCTTAATGATAGTCAGGGTGGCCAACTGTCCCACTTCACCCAAGACTGAAGAGTTACCCAGATTGCAGAAATTTAGTATTAAATCCAAAGAATCCAGGCAAAGGGGGCATTTGGTCACCCTAATAGCATTGATCACATTGTTTTGGAATTCCCTGTCTTTCTGAAAAGATTGGGGAGTGTAAACTTTGCATTGCTAATCTTAATATCTACCCTAGTGCTGGGCACATATATAGTCCATAGTCACTAAGTATCTGTTAGGAGTTCCCTGGTGGTCTAGTGGTTAGGATTTGGCACTTTCACCACTGCAGCCCAGGTTCAATCCCTGATCTGGGAACTGAAATCCCACATCAAGCTACTGCATGCCCCACAATAAGTAAATAAATAAATGTTAGATGTGTTCATTATGATAGAAATTAATTGAGGCAGCAGAAGAGCTAAAGGCAGGAGTTCAAATCTTGTCCCTCTTCCTGTATGACCTTAGCACATTATTACTTTCATTTATATATTTACATGTCCGTCCTTGAATCACTTAAGGCAAATTCTCACTGAGCCTGGGTCTCCATTTCAGAGAAAAATTGTGAAGGTTAAATGGATATAAAGTGGTTAACATAACACCTGGCATGTAACAAACTTTCAATAAATACTAGCTGCTATTACTATTCATTAGTATTTAAATAGTGAGCACATAACATTCAATAAGAGTTGGTTCCCTTCTCCCCATTAAAGAAATTAATATAGGGAGTTCCCACTGTGCTGCAGTAGGTTAAGAATCCTACTGCAGAAGTTCCCGCTATGGCTCAGCCCAGCAACGAACCTGACCAGTATCCATGAGGATGCAGGTTCAATCCCAGGCCTAACTCAGTGGGTTAAGGATCCAGCATTGGTGTGAGCTGTGGTGTAGGTCACAGACGTGGCTCAGAACCCACATTGCTGTGGCTGTGGTGCAGGTCAGCAGCTGCAGCTCCAACTCAGCACCTAGCCTGGGAACTTCCATATATTGCAGGTGTAGCTCTATAAAGCAAAAAGGCCAAAAAAAGGGGGGGGGGGATTAGAAGAATCCTACTGCTGCAGCTCAGGTCACTTTGGAGGTGCAGGTTGGGTCCCCGGCCCAATCTGGCATTGCCGCAGCTGTGGTATAGGTCAAAAATCTGGCTCCAGAGAATTTCCTTTGCTGTTTTTTTAATAATGATTTTTATTTTTTCCATTATAGCTGACAAAGTGTTCTGTCAATTTTCTACAGCACAGCAAAGTGACCAATCACACATACATGTATACATTCTTTTTTCTCACATTATCATGCTCCATCATAAGTGACAAGACATAGTTCTCAGTGCTATACAGCAGGATCCCATTGCTTATCCATTCCAAAGCTTACAGTTTGCATCTACTACCCCAAATTCCCAGTCCCTCACACTCTCTCCCCCTCCCTCTTGGCAACCACAAATCTGTTCTCCATGTCCATGATTTTCTTTTCTGTAGAAAGGTTCATTTGTGCCATATATTAGATTCCAGATATAAGTGAAATCACCATGTTGCTGCAAATGGCATTATTTTGTTCTTTTTTATGGCTGAGTAGTATTCCATTGTGTATACATACCACTTCTTCCTAATCCTATCATCTGTCGAAGGACATTTAGGTTGTTTCCAGGTCTTGGCTATTGTGAATAGTGCTGCAATGAACACGCAGGTGCACGGGTCTTTTTTAAGGAAAGTTTTGTCTGGATATATGCCCAAGAGTGGCATTGCTGTGTCATATGGTAGTTCTACGTATAGTTTTCTAAGGTACCTCCACACTGCTTTCCATAGTTGTTATACCAATTTACATTCTCACCAACAGCGCAGGAGGATTCCCTTTTCTCCACACCCCCTCCAGCATTTGTTATTTGTGGACTTACTAATGATGGCCATTCTGACTGGTGTGAGGTGGTACCTCATAGTAATTTTGATTTGCATTTCTCTAATAATCAGGGATGTTGAGCATTTTTCATGTGCTTATTGGCCATCTGTATATCTTCTATGGAGAAAAGTCTATTCAGGTCTTTTGCCCATTTTTCAATTGGATTGTTGGTTTTTTTGCTGTTGAGTTGTATAAGTTGTACGTATATTTTAGAGATTAAGCCCTTGTCAGTTGCATCGTTTGAAACTATTTTCTCCCATTCTGTAAGTTGTCTTTTTGTTTTTTGGGTTTTTTTTTTTAATGGTTTCCTTTGCTGTGCAAAAGCTTGTCCGTTTGATTAGGTTCCATTGGTTTATTTTTGCTTTTATTTCTGTTGCTTTGGGAGACTGACCTGAGAAAACACTCCTGAGAATTTCCATATGCAGTGGGTGTGGCCACAAAAAAAAAAAAAAGGAAGAAAAGAAAAGGGAAGGGAAGGAGAGAAATTAATATAGGTGGCCTTAAATGTAATTATACCACAGAGAAAGTTTCCCTTAAAATAGTGGCTGGCTGGAGTTCCCATTGTGGTGCAGTGGTTAACGAATCCGACTAGGAACCATGAGGTTGCGGCTTCAATCCCTGGCCTTGCTCAGTGGGTTAAGGATCCAGCGTTGCCATGAGCTGTGGTGTAGGTCGCAGACGCGGCTCGGATCCTGTGTTGCTGTGGCCCTGGTGTAGGCTGGTGGCTACAGCTACGATTGGACCCCTAGCCTGGGAACCTCCATATGCCGTGGGAGTGGCCGTAGAAAAAGCAAAAAGACAAAAAAAAAAAAAAAAAATAGTGGCTGGCCACCTTGGCTACACATTAGAACCCCCAGGGAACTTTTACAAAGACTGATGCTCAGTCCCAACCAGTTAATTCAAATCTCCAGTGATGGATCCATGCATCAGCTCCTTTAAAGTGCTCCCCTGGTGATTCCAACAGGCAACCTGGTTGAGAACCTCTGCCTTAGAGCACCGGTTTAGCTGCTCTTCAACTCTTGAAGAGTAATTGCTGCGCTGGGTCTTTCCAAACAGTTACCCCTAATCTACCTCTTGTCAACAGCAAGCACTCCATTCCCTTTGCCCCCTCCTTCGTCTTTAGGACAAGAACATGAGAATTCTCAGCTCACCCAAGGGGAGCTAACGGCTCATCTTTTAACCATCCCAGGCTGGTACCCTTGTTCCTAAAGCTTTTACCCAGGCCCCTGCCATGCCCTTTCCTTTCCGCATCTTCACAGCTTTACATTCTCTCAGGAATTTGTAGAAGTGAAAAAAATAGGTCAATTCATGTGTCTTCCCTAAGGGAGCAAGATGGTTTCATTTTCTGGCCAGTTTTTCTTAAGCTGGGGTCTGCAGACATCTCAGGGATCCACCAGTTCTGCAGGACAATTTTTTGTTTGCATTTTCAGCTTGGTAACAAATGACATATGTTATCTAGTCACCCCTTTATAAGTCACCTGCAAGATCTGAGTGCTCGTGTTTGTGTTCTGTAGCATAAAGGCAGTGCACATATGCAGATTCCACAATAGTCCAAACAAAGGTACCAAGGCAGGAAACCACAGGGCAGTAAAAGCGGATTTGAAATGATCAGCAAGTAGCCATTAGTGTCAAATTAGCTGCAGAAACAGGTGCAGTTTGTGTGTCCTGCTGACACAGAACAGTTTGCAGTAAGTAGTAAATACACATTTAAGACATTTTACTTTCCCATTCCAATGACAACAGAAAGAGCAATTCAATTTAAAGCTGATTTTCAGAATTCCCATCATGGCACAGCAGAAACAAATCCGATAGGAACCATAAGGTTTCAGGTTCAATCCCTGGCCTCGCTCAGTGGGTTAAGAATCCAGCGTTGTCATGAGCTGTGGTGTAGGTCAAAGATGCAGCTCGGATCTGGCGTTGCTGTGGCTCTGGCATAGGCCGGCGGCTACAGCTCTGATTCGACCCCTAGCCTGGGAACCTCAATATGCCACAGGTGTGGCCCCAAAAAGACAAAAATAAATAAATAAATAAATAAATAAGTAATTTTTTAAAAAAAACTTAAAGCTGATCTTAATAAAGATATTTCATAAATATATTTTAGTGGATGTGAGTCATCTATAGATTTACCAAGTGACCATCTCATTAAAATTAGCAATTTGGAACTGCTCACTGGCCAAATTTTGATCATCAGTGCCTAATGGTCCAGCATTAGCAAATATAACTTTGATATTATCAAAACCACTTGTGCTTCATTCTTATGAGACAGTTCTTTCTTTTTCTTTTTCTTTTTCCTTTTTAAGACCACACTTGTGGCACATGGAAGTTTCCAGGCTAGGAGTTGAATCAAAGCTACAGCTGCTGGCTTACACCACAGCCACAGCAACTCAGCATCCGAGCCACGTCTGTGACCTACACCACAGCTCATGTCAACACCCACTGAGCAGGCTAGGGATCAAACTCACATCCTCATGATACTAGTGGGGTTCATTACCCACTGAGCCACAATGGGAACACCTTATGAAAGTTTTTACGTTAGTGTTATTAGTTTAAAAAAATACAGAAGGATATTATACAAAAAGACCCAAGACAACATTATTTCATCATTAAGCTGGTAATAGCGATTCATTTTTAGTAGAGCCTCACCATAAATCCCATCAAAATAATGTCATTTACCTGTACCCATAACTCTCTTTGGCTTTTTTCTAAATTTGGTTTTGGTTTTTGGTTTTCTTCATTTTCCGGCTGCACCTGAGGGATATGGAAGTTCCTAGGCTAGGAATCAAATCAGAGTCACAGCTGCCAGCCTACACCACGGTCACAGCCACACCAGATTCGAGCCACATCTGCCACCTACATTGTAGCTTGTAGCAATGCCAGATCCTTAGCCCACTGAGAGGGCCAGGGATAGAACATGCATCCTCATGGACACTATGTCAAGTTCTTGACCCACTGCGTCACAATGGCAACTCCAGTTTTTGGCTTTATCGGTATATAAGAGAGGTAGGAATTCCCGTCATGGCTTTGCGGAAACAATCTGAATAGCATCCATGAGGACGCAGGTTTGATCCCTGGCCTCACTCAGTGGGTTAAGGATCCGGTGAGCTGTGGTGTAGGTCACAGACTCGGCTTGGATACCTTGTTGCTGTGGCTGTGGCGTAGACCCCTAGCCTGGGAACCTCCATATGCTGTGGGTGTGGCCCTAAAAATATAAAACAAAAAAGAGAGGTAAGCATTTACTGTAAAACAATGTATGTCTAGTTTTATTGTATCCCTAATTAACACATGATAAAATAATTCTCGTTATGTTGTCAGTCGTAAATTATCTTTTCCCTCTGTTTTAGAAGGCTTGTCCTGACTGTAGGTCAAAGTCAGCTGGGGCATGGTCTGAAATTCAGGCTCCCAGGTCCTTCTCGGGGCAACGAGAGGTTAGAGTCAGGCGTTTGAAGTAGATGACACTTTCCTGGGCTCTAGGGAAATTTAGTTTCATTTCCTCTGGGCAGTCCCTCTGGATCTTTTAAATTCTAAATGCCCTTCAATTGATTGATTACTTTTGTAGGAACTTCCTAGTGTCAGAAATTAAACTGATAGACTTCTCCTTTCCAGGGTTGTTGATTTCATACTTGTCTGGGTCTCAGCCCTTCTCACCTCCATCTAGCATCTACGAATGAGCCTGGAAATAGAGAAATGTTGCTGCGTTCTCATGCTACTTCTTTTCAAGGTGGACCTCGGTGTCAGGGTTGCATTAATCACCCTCCCCAGTTACGACATACTGTCATCCTGGGTCAGTGTAAAGCCCTTTCTTGTTTTGTTTTTCCCTTTTTTATCCCTTTCCCTACTTACACACCCTGGCACACACACACCTGCCATGCTTATCATTCTAATGCCTTTTATGCAAATGTTTATAAGTATTTTTTCCTGTAAACTTAGTACTGCCAGATAAAATACAGAACATCCAGTTCAGTTTGAGGTTCAGATCCACAGTAAATAACTTTAAGTATAACAAGTAATTTTTAGCATAATTACTCGTTATCTGAAAGTCAAATGTAACTGGACATTCTGTTAAGAGTTTCTGTTGTTGTTTTATTTGGGCTAAATCTGGAAGCCTTAAGTAAAATGTAAGTCCTCACTTACATAAATATTATGCTACAGCGTTCAATTAATTTTTTATTTCATTCAGATCTAACTTGACCCATCTGTGTGGCTGTTTTTACATCTAGTCAGATTCTTCTGGCTGCTCCATCAAATGCCAAGATGCGTGTGCCACTCTGTATTATCTGTGGCTCCATGGGGACACCAAAGTTTCCTCCAACACCCCCCTAACAAGAGCAACGCCACAGTGAACACCTTTGTCCATGTCTCCCAGTGGACCTGTGTGATCATTTTTTTTGGACATATTAAATATGGTATACACATCCTTAATTTGATTAAGACTGTCAGTTTGATCAGAGCAGCTGCCCAGGTCAACACAGCCATGGGTCCCTGTGTTTCCACATTCCTGCTAACAGGCGGCATAATCCACCTGCCTAAATTACCTCTAATTAAGTATAAACTGCCAGCTCTTTCTTGCTCTTGGGTTTCTCTTATGATTTGAAGCATCTTTTCACAGTAAACTTTTGGTTTCCACTTTTACTAACTGCTTGATGCCTTTGCCCATTTATCTATGGAAATTCCTATTTTTTCTTCTTTTTTTTAGGAATTCCTGGAATTTTTTAGATATTAGTCCCTTGTTAGATGTTAAACATTGCAAATATCTCCCTCCATTTTCCTTCCCAGTAAGTTTATAATGATGTCCTTTATTTTGATATGATCAACTATGTCTTGTGCTGGGAAGTTTTGTCCAGAAGGTCTTTCTCTATCCTTGAATCACAGAGATAGCCTCCAACATCAACTTCTATTAACTTTGTCATTTACCTTTAAATTTTATGTATTTAATTCATCTGGAGTCTACCTTTGCATGCGATGTGTTATGTGGCATCCAGTTTTATTTTTCTCTGTGTAATAATCCAGTTTTCCCAACACTTCCATTAAACAACACATCTTTTTCCCATTGATTTTTTTTGGGGGGGACTAAGTTTCCACATATACTTAGACCTCTCCAAGAGCTTTCCTCTCAGAGTTCCCGTTGTGGCTCAGTGGTTAATGAATCCGACTAGGAACCATGAGGTTGCGGGTTCAATCCCTGGCCTTGCTCAGTGGGTTAAGGATCCATCGTTGCCGTGACTGTGGTGTAGGTTGCAGAGGCAGCTCGGATCCTGCGTTGCTGTGGCTCTGGCATAGGCCAGTGGCTACAGCTCCGATTCAACCCCTAGCCTGGGAACCTCCATATGCCACAGGAGCGGCCCAAAAAATCACAAAAAAAAAGACCAAAAAAAAAAAAAAAAAAAAGAGCTTTCCTCTCTGTTCTATCGGTCTAACCATTTTTCCATAAGTCCATTCTACATTGCCTTTATTATTAAGGCTTTGAAATTGTCCTAATATCCAGTGGGCATATCCCTCCCATTCTTTGCTCTTTTTTAGAGCTTGCTTACTTTTTTGTGGACCCTTGTTTCTTCCCTATATTTTGAAGCTTTATATCAGTTTAAATTGTTTATATGTATAGATTACTGAATTCATCAAAATATCCAACTAGAATTTTTATTGGTGTTGCCCTGAGTTTACAAATTAATTAAGAGAGGAGTTCCCGTCGTGGCGCAGTGGTTAACGAATCCAACTAGGACCCATGAGGTTGCAGGTTCGGTCCTTGCCCTTGCTCAGTGGGTTAACGATCCTGAGTTGCCGTGAGCTGTGGTGTAGGTTGCAGATGTGGCTCGGATCCCGCGTTGCTGTGGCTCTGGCGTAGGCCGGTGGCTAGAGCTCCGATTCGACCTCTAGCCTGGGAACCTCCATATGCCGCGGGAGCGGCCCAAGAAATAGCAAAAAGACAAAAAAAAATTAATTAAGAGAAATGTAATGATATTAAATTCTCCCATCTGAGCACAGACAACATCTCCATAGATTATCCTCTGATTCTCAGAGTTTACTTTTATCCAGAAAAAAAATTTAGATATGTCAATATCTAGATACTTGTTCATATTGTCAATATCTTTTTGTGCTGAAATGTCTAATGGACTACGACTGATGTAGGAAATACTGATGGTTTTTTTTTAAGTGATCTCATATCCAGCAAAATCCTGTCAAGCCTTCTGATTACTCTTAATGGTTGAGCCTGTTACATTATCTACGTAGATACTCATATCATGGGTAAGCAGTTTAGTTTCTTCCTTTCCAACCCTTTCTCCTCTTACTTATTTCCTGGTCACCTTAACCAGCAGCTCCACTGTGTTAAACAGCAGCAGCAGCACAGGGATAAGTTACAGTAATGTCTCTGGCCCCTCGTAGGGATGAGACCTTGGGTGAGTTTCTTTACCGCCTTGACTCCATTTTCCTAACTGATAAACCTTCCTCATAGAGTTGTGGTGATCACAGTATAAACCCAACGTTCCTGGCACACGGTGGGCACTCGAAGCAAAAGTGTAGTTTTACTGATTCCCCTAATAAAGACACAAGTCATCCATTTCCTCGGTGTCCCATTCCCACTGTTACAGAAAGTTGTACCGTTTAGAATATGCGAGATAGCCCAGGGAACTATATCCAATCACTTGTGATGGAACACGATGGAGGACGATGTGGGAAAAAGAGTATACATATATGACTGTCACATATATGTATGACAGCAGATTGACAGAACATTGTAATCAACTATAATAGAAAAATAGGAGTTCCCATCGTGGTGCAGTGGTTAACGAATCCGACTAGGAACCATGAGGTTGCGGGTTCGGTCCCTGCCCTTGCTCAGTGGGTTAACGATCCGGCGTTGCCGTAAGCTGTGGTGTAGGTTGCAGACACGGCTCGGATCCCGTGTTGCTGTGGCTCTGGTGTAGGCCGGTGGCTACAGCTCCAATTGGACCCCTAGCCTGGGAACCTCCATATGCCGCGGGAGTGGCCCAAAGAAATAGCAAAAAGACAAAAAAAAAAAAAGAAAGAAAGAAAAAGAAAAAGAAAAAATCTTATTTAAAAAAGAATATGTAAGATATCTAAAGTAGAGAGGTTGTCATTATTATTTGAATCCAAAATAAATGGCTTACAAGACTAGTGGAAAGAATTGCCACCCCTACCAACTCTAGAGCATTGCTCACAGATAAACTAGTCAAGAATAACCAGAATAAATTAGCAATAGCAGCAGCAGATTCACAGACCACTCCCAACTTTTCACTGTAACTTCATAACGTATGTGTCAGCAGACTCATTATGGACATATTCTTTTTCTTTTTTTCTTTTTAGAAAAAAACACACAGCCATGGCAACACCAGATTCGAGCTGCATCTGCGACCTATGCCATAGGTTATGGCAACACTGGATCCTTAACCCACTGAGTGAGGCCAGGGATTAAACCCATATCCTCACATCCTGCATCCTCACAGAGACAATGTTGCATCCTTAACCTGCTGAGCCACATGGGGAACTCCATGTTTTTAAAATAAGTTTTCATGATCAAGATGAAACTCATGGACTTGGAGAACAGACTTGTGGTTGCCAAGGGGTAGAGGGATGTAGAGGGAGTGGGAGACTGGGGTTAATAGATCCAACTATTGCATTTCAAATGGATAAGCAATGAGATCCTGCTGTATAGCACAGGGAACTGTATCCAGTCACTTGTGATGGAACATGATGGAGGATAATGTGAGAAAAAGAATATATGTGTATATACATATGACTAGGTCGCTTTGTTATACAGTAGAAATTGACAGAACACTGTAAATCAACTATAATGGAAAAAATAAAAATCAAAAAAATTTAATTAAAAAAATGATGGTGATAGAGAATCTGAAATTGAATGCCATATGTTTGAAATTGATGGGCAATGATTGAAAAAGAGGAGGAAAAAAGCAGTGTAAATATCAGTTTTTAATTTAACCTAAATATTTTGGTGAGGGAAAATACAATTACTTGTTATCTATCATGCAAAGTTTTAATTTGTATATAGTAGACCAATGCCTAAAGTGATGTAAATGCATTAATAAATTCTAAATTTTATTCAATCCTTTTTTAAAAAAGGTATAAGCCAGACAAATGAAACTTTCCACAGAAAAGAAAATCATGGACTTGGAGAATAGACTTGTGGTTGCCAAGGGGGAGGCGGAGGGAGGGGGATGGATGGGGTGCTTGGGGTTAACAGATGCAGACTATTGCCTTTGGAATGGATTAGCAATGAGATCCTGCTGTGTAGCACTGGCAACTATGTCTGGTCACTTATGATGGAGCATGATAATGTGAGAAAAAAGAATGTATACATGTATGTGTAACTGGGTCACCATGCCATACAGTAGAAAATTGACAGAACACTGTGAACCAGCTATAATGGAAAAAAATGAAACTCATTATATTTTTTAAAAAAAAGTATAATCCAGGAGTTCCTGCTGTGGTGTAGTGGGTTAAGAATCTGAATGCAGCATCTCAGATCACTGCAGAAGCAGGAGTTCAATCCCCGGCCCAGTTCAGTGGGTTAAAGGATCCAGTGTTGCCACAGCTGTGGCACGGGTCACAGCTGGGGTTCAGATTCAATCCCTGGCCCAGGAACTTTCATATGCTGCAGGCGCAGCCATAAAAAAAATAATAAACATTTAACAGTACAAGCCATTAGGCAATTTTCTTTATTAAATTAGATTTTAATAGCATTAAGAAAGGGTAGAGGGGAAGGATGGACTGAGAGGTTTGGGATTGGCCTGTGCACACCAAGGTGTATGAATGACTGGCCAACAGGGACCTGCTGTATAGCACAGGGAACTCCACCCAATATTCCATAATAATTTATACGGGAAAGAATGGTATATGTATATGATATCACTTATATGTAAAATCTAAAATACGGCACAAATGAACTTATCTGCAAAACAGAAACAGACTCACAGACATGGAGAACAGACTTGTAACCACAGGTTTCCAAGGATGGTGGGGAGAGTGGGAGGGATGGGGAGTTTGGGGTTATTAGATGCAGTCTCCAACTGATAGACTAAACCCAAAACTATGTTCCTGTCCTGGCGTAGCAGAAACAGATCCGACTAGGAACCATGAGGTTAACGAATCTGATAAGCATCCCTGAGGACACAGATTCGATCCCTGGCCTCGCTCAGTGGTTGCTGTCAGCTGTTGTGTAGGTCACAGATGTGACTCGGATCTGGTGTTGCTGTGGCTGTGGTGTAGGCCGGTGGCAACAGCTCTGCTTTGACCCCTAGGCTGGGAACCTCTATGTGCCGCAGGTGCAGCCCTAAAATTAAAGACAACAAAAAAAAGAATATATATATATATATATATATATATATATATATATATATATGACTGAGTCACTTTACAGCAGAAATTGGAACAACATTATATAAATCAACTATAATTTTAAAAAGAATGGATGTGTACATATGCATAACTGAATCACTCTGATGTACAGCAGAAATTACCACAATACCGTAAGTCAATTATACTTCAATAAAACCATTTAAAAAATGGGGAAAAAAAAGAAAGGGTAATGCCTCCTCTAATTGTTGATGCATGCTCGTGCTGGCAAGCCGGTCCTCCCTTTCAAGATTTACGTCAAAATGCTGATAAGTGGATCACCAACAACAATTATAAATATTCTGGGGATGTGATTTCACAGCTCTGATTTTCAGGACATTGTATATTTTTTACCCTATTTGGGTGGAAGCATGTTTGCAGTAACAACTTAGTCATAAAACCATCTATGAAAACTATTCTATGCTTTGATGTGCCTGCAGGGACTTTTCTCAGAGCTGATGGCTGGGGTTTTAAATAACATTTGCACAACTTGGACAGATTTTCTCTTCTGCTTGGAACAGGGTGATTTTGCAATCCCCCTAGTGACATCACGCTGAACAGAAGAGCGATAAAGATGATTCACTCCCCGGGTACACATTCCTCACTGTGGCTGACGGATGGTTACAGCTGTGGAAACAGAGCTTGAGCCCCCTACCCGGACTGTTCTGACTCTCTGATCTCAGCACTTTTTCTCCTGTGATCCTAAGCTGCAAGATTGTTTCATGTATGAACTACAGCACGGTGCATTTAACATGGAACTACAGAATTATAGTTTTAGAAATTACCCTCGGAGTTCCCATCGTGGCTCGGTGGTTAACGAACCTGACTAGCATCCATGAGGACACAGGTTCCATCCCTGGCCTCACTCACTGGGCTAAGGATCCGGCATTGCTGTGAGTTGTGGTGTAGTTCACAGACTCCGCTCAGATCCCGAATTGCTCTGGCTCTGGTTAGGCCAGTGGCTATAGCTCCAATTAGACCCCTAGCCTGGGAACCTCCATATGCCGTGGGCATGGCCCTAAAAAGACAAAAAAAAAAAAAAAAAAGAAAGAAAGAAATAAAAAAAGAAAGAAAAGAAATTACCTTCCATGTCAACTACCGCTAGCCCTACCTCCTACACCATCTCCACGAACATGTAACAGATGAGGCACACGAAGAATTGTTAGGTATTTAAAAGATTGTATTAAATGCCTACTGTATGCCTACCCCTGTGAAAGGGGATTTGGTGTTATCGTATCATTAATTTTCTTGTGAGATAATAAAATAAACATGTATTGGCCTCTGCCCCCAGTTCCTAGCATAGAGCTCCTAAAACCCTTGTCATTTTCTGGATGATAGGAGTGTCTTTTGTTTCAGTGAGGTGACTCTGGGTGGGCTCCTGGAGAAGGGCTGGACACTGGAAAGACAAAGCCATGATTAGAAGTTTGGAATTCTCAGGAGTTCCCATCATGGCTCAGTGGTTAACGAATCCGACTAGGAACCATGAGGTTGCTGGTTCAATCCCTGGCCTTGCTCAGTGGGTTAAGGATCCAGCGTTGCCATGAGCTGTGGTGTAGGTTGCAGACACGGCTCAGATCTGGCGTTGCTATGGCTCTGGTGTAGGCCAGCGGCTACAGCTCTGATTAGACTCCTAGTCTGGGAACCTCTTACATGCTGCAGGTGCGGCCCTGGGGAAAAAAAAAAAAAAAAAAAAAAAGACAAAAAAAATAACAATAATAATAATAGTTTTAAAAAGCCTGGAATTCTCAGTCCCACCCCCACCTGCAGTATCTTGAGAAGGAAGGAGGATTGCAAAGTGAAGTTCATAATTAATCATCCCTCCATAAAAATCCCACAAGTGTAGGGTTTGAAGAGCTTCTGGGTGGATGAACACACCCACACCAGGAGAGTGATGCATGCCATCTCTGTGGAGAGAGAAGCTCCTGGGCTCAGACCCTCCCAGACCTGGCCCTGAATATCTCTAAATCTGGCTGTTCATCTGCATGACTTATCACATCCTTTAATAAGCTGGTAACACATTTTTTCCCCAAGATCTGTGAGCCACTCTAGCATATTAATGGAACACAAGGAGGGAGTCATGGGAACCTCCAATTTAAAGGCAAGTCAGGCAGAATTGTGGGTAACCTGAGGACCTACACCTTGTGACTGGCATCTGAAGTGATGGGCAGTCTTGGGAGACTGAGCCCTTACCCTGTGGGATCTGAGGCTGCCTCCTGAAAGATAGTGTAGGAACTGAGTTACATGGTAGAACACCCAGCTGGTGTTGGGGTGCTATGTGGTGGGGGGAAACCTACACATCTGGTGTCAGAAGTGCTGTGAGGGTGACAGTGGTGTGGAAGCAAAGGAGACACACACAGAAGGATGGGGCTGTCCTCGGTGTATCTCCCAATGACCTTTGAGATAAACAGCAATGATAACAAAACTGATAATAACAGCTACTGGGAAAACATATCGCAGCAGTAAGGACCTGGTCTTGAGTCAGAAATTCTATCTTTATATCTCAGCTCCGCCACTTAGTTGTACCACCCTCATTTCTTAACCTCTCTGTGCTTTGGTCTCCTTGTCTGTAAAACAGGAACATCAAAAGCACTACCTCAAAAGGCTATGGTGGGGATTAAATGAGGTCATGCAGGTGACATGCAATAGCAGTGACAAATTCTCTTCAGCTTCAAATAACACAGTTTTATTTTTTCTCATGCGCTGAAATACCTGGAGGTGGGTGAGAGAGCCGGAGCTGGTTCAGCAGCTTAAAGTGCTAGGACGGAGGCCTCTAGGCTTCCTCGTCCTCCTGTGGTCCTAGGACTGCTGTTGTCTGGTCATCACATCCAGATTCCTGACAGGAAGGATGGGAGTGGGGCTAAACAGGGAGAAAGACATGCCCCACAGTGGAGTCACCCCAAACAGCACCTTCCCAGAAACGCCCCCCCATACCCCTCCAACTTCCCACTCTCCCCTCAACCTCAGCAAGCTCAGACACACCTTCTCATTGAAGCCACGCTCTCTGAACTTACTCATGACTCCTCATGGCTAAATTTAGCAGATATTTTTCATTCTTCTTCTTTCCTGTCCTCTCTCACACAGCAGAAGGAGATGGCCTTCTTGAAATCCATTCTTCCTGTGGCCTCTGTGAGGGACACTGCGTTCTCTGCTTCTCCCCTGCCTCAGGTGGCTCCCTCTGTCTCCTTTGCACATTCATTCTCCTCCACATAACCACTAAACACCGGTATCCTCAAGGCTGGGCCCAGACCCTCTTCTCTGCTCATCTGAATCTTTTGTTGGACCATCTCAGCCACACAGCAGCCTAATTTCCACCTACACACTAATGATGCCCAACTTCTTCAGTCCAGGTGCCTCTTCTGAGCTCCAGACCAGTGCAGCCACCCACCCCCCTCACACTCAAATCTTCACTGGCTGGTTCCAAACCTTCTCCTACTCAAAATATCCAAGACAATGTTTGCGATCCCCATTCACCCATGAACATTCCACTCCATCGCCACCCACCTTCCAGCCTGGCCCTCTTCGCATGGTCCCCTGCCCAGGGAATGGCCCTACCTGCTGCCCAGTCAGGCAAGCTACAAACCTGGGACTCACCCTTGACTGCCTCCTCTCTTTTTCCTTCCATTTCCAAACCAGCAGCAGGTGCTGAAGATCTCATGCCTAAAGATCCCCCAAAGCTTCCAATCTGTCTCTTCCCTGCTCCAAGCCACCTGACTTCTCACCCAATCCTAGCAAAAGCCTCCTCATCAGTTATCCTGTGTCTATTCTTTTCTGGTCCATTCTCTCCACGGTACCCATGGAGATCTTTTCAATATGCAAATCTGATCACACCACCTTCACCAACACATGCCACACTCTCTGCCGCATTTAAAAACCTTTCAGAGAGTTCCCCTCGTGGCGCAGTGGTTAACGAATCCGACTAGGAACCATGAGGTTGCAGGTTCGATCCCTGCCCTTGCTCAGTGGGTTAATGATCTGGCGTTGCCGTGAGCTGTGATGTAGGTCGCAGACGCGTCTTGGATCCTGCGTTGCTGTGGCTCTGGCATAGGTTGACAGCTACAGCTATGATTAGACCCCTAGCCTGGGAACCTCCATATGCCGCGGGAGCAGCCCAAGAAATGGCAAAAAGACAAAAAATAAATAAATAAATAAATAAACCTTTCGGTACCAGAGTTTCCGTCATGGTGCAGCGGAAACGAATCTGACTAGGAACCATGAGGTTGTAGGTTCAATCCCTGGCCTCGCTCAGTGGGTTAAGGATCTGGCGTTGCCATGAGCTGTGGTGTAGGTGGCAGATGCAGCTCGGATCTGGCATCGCTATGCCTGTGGCATTGGCCGGCGGCTATAGCTCTGATTAGACCCCTAGCCTGGGAACCTCCATATGCCACAAGTGTGGCCCTAAAAAGAAAAAACAAACAAAAACCTTTCAGTACCTTTAATTTCTCTTAGAATAGAGGCCAAAATCTCTAATATGACCTACAAAGCTCTGAGTGAGGGGCCCTGATTAACTCTGGGAACGTATCTTGCACTTTGGGCACTACACCCTGGGCTGTAGCCAAAACAGCCTTCTCTCTAGCCAACAAGGCTTGGCTCTTGCTGGACTCTTTCATGGTGTGGCCTTGGGAACAGATCTCTGAGGTGGAAAAGAGTGAAGAGTGTTGCTATAAAGGAAACCAAGCTGTTGAGAGGCTCTCATACAGAATAGGTCATCCACATGAAAGACAAATTTGACCAGGATGGTGACTAGTGGTGACATGGAGAAGACTCAGAGTCACCTTCCAAAGCCCTCAGTGTATGTGCAGAAGAAACCACAGTGTAGACAACAAGTGCAGCCGCAGAGCTTGAGCTGTTCCCACGGCATGTGCTGTAGTATCCTGGGAGTTCTTGGTTCATGAAGAAAGGTGGGGAAGCCCTGAGGTGCTAGGAGGATGCTGACCCACCCCCTGCCAACCTTCCTCCAGGACCTACAACAATAGAACCCCAGCAGAATGAGCAGCCTCTGCTGGAGACACACAGGGGAAACCTAGTCTCTAGCGCCCCCACTCTGCCTCTGTCCTGTATCCCATCTCTCCTTTCTGCACCCTCCTTTTTCCCTCCTTCCCCATCTTCTTCCCCATTCCTAGCTGCCTGGTGGCCTTCCCAATAAAATAGGGTTAATAACACTGACCTTAAAAAAGATTCTCACACAGATCGGTAAGAGGACATGTTCAAGGAAGCTCCTCGTTGTGCTGTTTGTGGAAGCAGGAGAAGGTAGCCAGCTTGGGCTCCATCACTGGAGAAATGGGTTTGCACCACGTAGAAAATACACACTGTGGAGTGCAGCACAGCACTTAGAGAAGGCAGACTGGAAAAAATTGCCCACTGCAACATGGATAAAGTGTGAAAACACAGTGCTCCAGTACTCAGGATGTCACATCCAAATACAGACTCCCATTGATCAGAACAAGGGCTGCTTGAAGAAATAGCTAACTCTGGGTCTGAAGCGATAGAAGTCTAATATAAGCCAGGACCATCTAATTCTACCAGTAGCAGGGACACTATCGAAGACCAATGCAGGAGTTCCCACTGTGGCTCAGCGGTAACGAACCCAACTAGTATCCACGAGGATGCAAGCTCAATCCTTGGCCTTGTTTGGGTTAGGGTTAAGCATACAGTGTTGCCATGAGCTGTGGTGTAGGTCAGACATGGCTTGGATCCTGAATTGCTGTGACGGTGGTGTAGGCCGGCAGGCAGCTGCAGCTCCAATTCAACCCTTAGCTAGGAACCTCCATATACCACAGATGCAGCCCTCAAAAGCCAAAAAAAAAAAAAAAAAAAAAAGCAATGGTATCAAAAACGACTAAAAGAAGAGTTTTTGATGTGGTACAATGGGATTGGTAGAGTCTCTGCAGTGCTGGGACACAGATTTCATCCCCAGGCCTGGTACAGTGTGTTAAGGATCCCATGTTGATGCTATGGCATAGGTCGAAGCTGCAGCTTGGATCTGACCCCTGGCCCAGGAACTCCATATACAGAGGCTCCCATTTACCAAAAATGGGACCATTTGAGCACCAAAATGAATAACTGCAAATAATAGAAATAATCAATTAAACCCATGAGTTTAAAATCTTATTTTTAAAACCTTATTGATTTATCTTTAGAGAAATTAGCTCACTATTTTGAAAATAAAAGGAAAAAATAACCCCGATAAATAAAAGGAAAAAATCAAGCATTTACCTTGCTTTTCCCATACAAACTCTATCTCAAGGTAGTTAAGTTTCTCTGTATAGAAATATTCCAGCTAAGAAATGAAGAAGGAACGACAGAACTAGATTATTGAGATTTGAAAAGCCCTGATGAACTCACTGATTTTCGTCACTGCTAATATCACAGAGACTACCAGATACTAGGAGCCTCTTAATAGAAGGCCAGAACTTCACCTATGAAGTGTTTCTTGCAAAGAAATTAACCTGAATCTGGGCAAGTTTCTAGATCTTACTACCAGTTTATAGGAAATATACAGGGCAGAGAAACATATTAAACACCACCACAGGGATACAGTTAGCTGAATCCAGAGTATGGAAAACTCCATGAGTTTATTTATTGATCTAATCGTCAGTAAATACCTTCTTAGGAGTGAAGGGCAAACCAATGAATTAAAAGAGACAACCAATCACAATGTATAAATCTTTTTTGAATCTTGATTCAAAGAACTGAAAAAACTATGAGACAATACAGAAAATTTGAACATTGAATAGTTGATGCCCTAATTATTTCTAATTTTTAAATGTAATGATTATTTATTATAACTATTATGTTTTGATTTTTTGGGGCCACACCCGTGACATATGGGGGTTCCCAAGCTAGGAGTCAAATCAGAGCTGCAGCCACAGGCCTACACCACAGCCACATGGAATTTGAGCCGCTCATCTGCTTACACGACAGCTCAGAGTAACTCTGGATCCTTAACCCACTGAGTGAGGTCATGGATCGAACCTACATCCTCATGGGTACTAATTAGATTCGTTTCTGCTGAGCCATGACGGGAACTCCTATATTATAACTATTATATTTTAGGGGTTCATATAAAATCTTTGTTGGTGAAACAGTATGATGCTGGAACTTTAGAATAATCTGTGAAGTATTGGGAATGGGTGGGGTTGTGGATGAAATAAAATTGGCCTCAAGTTTACATTTTTGACTTTGAGTAATGGGTACCTTGGAGTTTATATTACCATTCTACTCTTGAAAATGCTTGAAATCTTTGCATAATAAAATTTTTTTAAATAGGAGTGAGTGAAAAAAAATGAAAGAGGACATCTACCACATCATTTATGTAAGTTTAAAATACAAACACAGGAGTTACCACCGTGGCTCAGCAGAAATGAATCTGACTAGCATCCATGAGAATGCAGGTTCGATCCCTAGCCTCCATCAGTGGGTTAAGGATCCAGCGTTGCTGTGCACTGTGGTTTAGTTAGCAAACGCAGATTGGATATGGCATTGCTGCGGCTGTGGCGTAAGCCAGCAGCTACAGCTCAAATTAGATCCCTAGCCTGGGAACCTCCATGTGCCACGACTGTGGCCCTAAAAAGACAAAAAAAAAAAAAAAAAAAAAAAAAGGAATTTCCATTGTGGCTCAGTGGTAACAAACACAACTAGTATCTGTGAAGATTCGGGTTGTATCCCTGACCTTACCCAGGAGGTTAAGGATCCAGCATTGCCGTGAGCTGTGGTGTAGATCACAGACAAGGCTCAGATCTGCCATTGCTATGGCTGTGGCATAGGTCAGCAGCTATAGCTCCAATTCAGCCCTTAGCCTGGAAACTTCCATATGCTACAGTTGTGTCCCTAAAAAGAGAAGACAAAAAATAAAAAATAAAATACAAACATATATACACACACACACAAAATACAAATAAAAGGACATACACCAAACACATTAGACTGCCTGCTATTAGAAAAGTTGGGGAATGGATATAGAAAATAAGGATAGAGGAGTTCCCGTCGTGGCGCAGTGGTTAACGAATCCGACTAGGAACCATGAGGTTGCGGGTTCGGTCCCTGCCCTTGCTCAGTGGGTTAACCATCCGGCATTGCCGTGAGCTGTGGTGTAGGTTGCAGACGCGGCTCGGATCCCGAGTTGCTGTGGCTCTGGCGTAGGCCGGTGGCTACAGCTCCGGTGGACCCCTAGCCTGGGAACCTCCATATGCTGCGGAAGCAGCCCTAGAAAAGGCAAAAAGACAAAAAAAAAAAAAAAGAAAGAAAGAAAGAAAGAAAATAAGGATAGAAATGCATAAAAATAAGTGAAACAAGAAAGGGACTTGCATTGACCAGCAACGAGATGTCATTAATTCAACCCTCTGCTTCTGAGGTCAATAAAATTCTTTCACACAGATTTGAGGATTCAAGGAGAAATGTGAGTCTTAGTCCTGGCACATCTTAGGTCCTTAATAAATGCTCATTCCCCTCTGTTCCCTCTACCTCCCACCATCTCTCTGCCCTGATAAGGGATAAAAGTGATCCGATTATTCACTTTAAGGTTCTAGGCACTAGTAACAGCTCCATCCTCCCACCTCTTCAGCAAAGGCTTTCCAGAAAGAACAATACTTAAGAAATGATTCTCAGAGTTCCCGTCGTGGCGCAGTGGTTAACGAATCCGACTAGGAACCATGAGGTTGCGGGTTCGATCCCTGCCCTTGCTCAGAGGGTTAACGATCCGGCGTTGCCGTGAGCTGTGGTGTAGGTTGCAGACGCGGCTCGGATCCCGTGTTGCTGTGGCGTAGGCCGGTGGCTACAGCTATGATTAGACCCCTAGCCTGGGAACCTCCATATGCCGCGGGAGCGGCCCAAGAAATAGCAACAATAGCAACAACAACAACAACAACAACAAAGACAAAAAAAAAAAAAAAAAGAAGAAAAAGAAATGATTCTCTAGGAGTTCCCACCATGTCTCAGCAGAAACAAATCTGACTAGCATCCATGAGGAAGCAGGTTCAATCCCTGGCCTCGGTCAGTGGGTTAAGGATCCAGCATTGTGATGAGCTGTGGTGTAGGCCAAAGATGTAGCTCAGATCCCACATGGCTGTGGCTGTGTCGTAGGCCAGTGGCTACAGCTCTGATTAGATCCCCCCCGCCCAAGCCCACAAAAAAGAAAAAAAAAATGATTCTCTAATTAGTGAACTTCCTGCACTGCAGCAGAAATTCCCATTTCCTTAGTGCAAGCCCTAAAACAAGAGGGCCAACAGTGTCCATTTCGAGGGTGACTGCAGGAAGACTCAGATCCACCCACCAACCCACAGCTCTTCAGAGTAGCAGTCTGGCTTTGTTTCCATCTCCCTTCTAAATCAAACCTATCAACACTAAAACGCCCACCTTCTGCTGTCTCATCCCAGGAATCCGAGAGCTCCAGGTTGTACCTTGGTCTTAGATGAGCATCAAAGTGAAATATTTATGTGCTGAGCTCTGCTCCTCTATCTAGCTGGAAAAAGTTCCCAGTCATGCCCCACCCAACTACTGCCAGAAGCCAACCTCTACCATTTCCTCCTCTCTGCCTCTATCACCATGACTGCCACGTTCCTTCCAAGCAATGTTTGAACTTTTAATTCAAAACCACGTTTTGGGTGACTGGTTCACTGGGAATCACTCAGAGGTTACCAATGACTCATCCAGTAAATTGGAAGCCCAGCAATTACCTTGGAGTCAGTGGTGCCTGACAGCTGCTCGCCAGTCTAAGGAGAAAAGGAGCAGAATTTTACATGGGTTTAAAACAAATAGACCTTTCTGGTTCATCTTATAGGAGTGAAAAGCAATCAATTAGTCATGTTCCTGGCTGCAGCTTGGCTCCGGCAGGTCAAAGTTAAGGTGAGCTATAAGCAGAAAGAAGGACATTTCACCATCTGAATAAAGCCCAGACCATGCACATAGCTTTATCTAGCATATTCTACATGTCTAGCATCATGCTGGAAGACACTGAGAAAAGTCACTCCAGGAAGGCCCCTTGTGGCTCAGCAGTTTAAGGATGTGGCATTGCTGTAGCTGTGGTGCAGGTCACAGCTGCAGCTCGGGTTCAATCCCTGGACCCGGAACTTCTACATGCCATGGGCACAGCCAAAACTAAATAAATAAAGTCACTCTAAGACCTCCACTTTCAAAATTTTAATAACCTCGTGAGGGATATAGAAAATTACATAGAACAATGTGAGACAGTACAACCAAGTAACCACATAACCAGCTGGCATTCGTCTCTGTTTAGAATAACTTTTCCCAGTTTAATTAGTAGATCTGAATTCTACATGTGTCCAAATGCCAGGACCTACACCGAATCCTTCTCTGGTGACTTTTCTTGGCACTCCATTTTATCTCTGACCCCTCCAAGGATGCAGCCTGGGACCCCTAGGACACACAGGGACCCCTTGCCCTCTGGAGCCCAGCCCTTCCCTTTGCTGGTCCCTTATGTGTCAGAGAGGAAAAGGAACGAGGCATCAAGGTGGATTCTGATGGCATCTCTACACTGGGGTGGAATGTGGGCGAAATTCCCTCTCCAGCTCTGTACCCATAGCATGCAGAAGTTCCCTGGGCAGGGATCGAACCCAAGCCACAGAATGACCCCAGCTACAGCAGTGACAACACTGGATCCTTAACCCACTGAGACACCAGGGAACTCCTCCAGCTCTTTGCTTCTTGAATCCAATGTTATTTTGAGCAGATGCCCCTGTGCACATTATCAGGAGTACTGACAGTAACAAGTAACAGACAAAACCATCCAAAATCACAGGCAAGGAGTTTTGAGGTACACCGCCAGAACCATACTACATTCTGAGTCATTAATCCCCCCGCTGCCAGGTTAGTCTTGGACTCTGCTGAGTATGGACCATTCAGCCACATTTGTATTGCTGGGAACAATGTTGAAATTGCCGTAGCTCAGAGGTCTAATATCTGTCACAAACTGTTCCCGGGCTCATTCTTTTCTCTCCTGGTTCCAAGCCTTCTGAGCAAGCAAATGAGGGCTTTCAGCTATAAGTGATTGAGTCACCTAACCAAACTGACCAGAAAAAGGTGGACCCAAACCAAATAAAAGCTAAAATTTAAATGTAGCCAAAGGAATCATACAGTGGAGAATTGGCTTTTCAATCTGAGAAAGCTGAGGGTAGATGTTCAGAAAATTAACTTAGGCATTTTTCATGCATCAGGGGCTCCATGTTAACTAAAAGAGCTTAGAATTTTGGATGGGGCAGTGTCTTCAGAGATGGTGAAGGCTGAGAGAATTCAGGACAACCTAGCATGAATGCATGACACGTACCATGCATCTGGCTGTCTCATGCTCAGCCATCTTGTCTATAATGCTGTGATGAAAGACAACCCCAAAACAACAATTTCACTTCTAAAAGTCCATCACTTATGATAACTACTCAACCTGTTAAGAGTATCTGATGCAAGCAAGCAAAACCACTTCTCTTAAACAAAATGGGAATCTGTTGGGACAATACAAGATGGTTTGTAGGATGGAATATAAAGCTGATTTCTTGGTCCCAGAAAGGTCGAAACCAGACACTGTCTAAGGGCTGGGGAGCTAGGGCTGATGGACAGCTCATGGGGAGTAAATATGGAACTCAAACATTTTCCTCCACATGTGTCACTCCTACTCGGGATTCAGGGATCCCAAAGAGAGCCTGACTGCCCAGCCTGGATCACCTTGTGCAGGATTGGATGAGGCATTTTGATCACCAGGCCCAAAACCCCCAAGTAAATCCAGGCACATTGCCACAAGAAAGGGGAAAGAAGTTGGGCAGGCAAACACAAGCCTCTTATCCATCTCTTACCAAATGCTATGCAATGGATACTACTGAGGTCCCAGAGTGCATTTTCACATAACTTCATGTATTATTACAGAAGACTGTCCTCCCTAAATGACTGTGTTTCTGAAAGAAAGACATTTACCCTCCTTGAGAACCAGAAATGGGAAGGTGAGCCAGATAAGAACTTTCAAACTAGAAGTACCTCAGGCAAGAACAAACCCCTGATTAATTACAAAGGACTCTGAGAGTCAGCGTCAGTGGCTGAGGACACGAGCCTGGTGACCGAAGTTGACTGAAGACCGTGCTCTGTGCATCAGCACCATTGTGTGAAGAGAACAGGTTGGAACAACACCATTGCCCAGATTATGGCAAAAATTCAGGGGGATGGACAACACTAGTGATATGGGGGTGCATGTCCCAAAGACTAGAGTAGGAAAGAGAAGAGCAGAGAAAGAGAACTTGGAGGCAGAACTTTTTGTAAAATGAGGCTCTGCGGTGGCCATAATCCTCTCCTCAAACTGGCTGTGGGATTTGTGCACCCCTAATCTGGGTACTAAGGATGCCCCTGAAAATAGATGGCTGGCTGACTCAGCTGACAACAAGGAGCGGATGGGGAGTGGGGTTCCTTATTCATATGCACCCCAAGTCTCCATCAACCCACTCTCACCACCACGTCTCTGATATGGGCAATTGAGGCTTTCTCAGTCATAGCCAAACCTCTATGAATACAGATTCGAAACAATCCCTTTCAAACTGACTGCTGCCCCCAAAGCCCCTGACCCCAGATAAAAATCTTGACATCATCACTGAATGTTCTCCAAGGAAATTCTGGCAAACTTGGGCACTTCTGGCCACACTACTATGCAATTTGTATCCCAGAAGCCAATGCTACAGAAATCCAGACACACACCACTAAAATGTGGCCAGCGGTTATTACAGAATTTGGTTAACTAGGTCCTTGACTTAATTACCATGTGTACCAGTGGCCGCTGGCCTAGAGTGCCTTGGGTCAGCAGATAAGACCAGCAAATTCTGGCTCCTCAGGACCTCTAGTTTTGGGAAGGACAGTCTCATGTGCTGCTTTGTCTCTTAGGAATGTTCCTTCCCCCTCAGCAGCTGACGGGACAGAGGTTGGAGGTGGATTTGACCCACCAGGTGGAACAATAGTTACCTTTTATCTCTCCTGTTGCTTATCAATAAAGGTACATTTATTTCAGTTTTGTGATTACTGGGGCAACATGGAGGCAAAGGCAGAAAAGCCTTTACGGAGATATTTCACTCCTTGGCTGATCTCCTGACAAACACACACCAGCTGTCAAGGGGAGCATCTTTCAGAGGCTCCCATGCCTCCGTGTCCATCCATGGCATCTCCTAATCTAAGGAAGAATGAGAGGGTGTGGTTGTGGGCTGCCAATGTCTAACGCACCTTTAAACCAGTGCAGCAGATGGGCTAGTGTTCCTGCTCCTCTCTGGAGCTCCCATCACAAAGCAGCCCTTGTTTTTTGCTTGCCATTGCTTTAGTCTCAATACTCCCATCCCCACCATTCCCAACCCTCTCCTCTGTCCAGCTATGACCATGGCCTGTCCCTGGTCAGCTCCACCATCATCTTCTTAGGGTCTCAGTATGGCCTCAGGAAGAGAAACCAGCCAGAGGGTCAACGAGGGGAGGAAAATACAACTGAAAGCAGAGGAGGTGGGTGTCACAGGGTATATGTGCCTATGTGGCCAACACCACTTCTGCCCTTTCAGGTTGGTTTGAGGTCTATAAAGTGTGTGTGTGTATATATGTATCTTTTTATATTTATAATTATTTACATATTTACTCATACATCAAAATATATCCTTATGTATATTTTAGTAATATGTATGTGAATCAAAGTTTAATAAGTCAGATTGGATGAAAAGGAATCAAATTTCCTGGGTGACATGGGGTTTCCATTACAGGACTTCAATGCTGGAGGGAGAAAAGTTACCAAGAGGATTGAAGAAGGTCAAGGTTGCTAGGAAATCATGCTCTTTCTCTGGTCTGCAGGAGTGTCTCTCTATCTTTCTCTCTTTCTTTCTCTCTCCCTCCCTTCCTCTCTCTCTCTCTCTATCTTTGCCCTTCCTGCCTGCTCCTGTGCTCACAATTCCAGGCCCTACTTCTCTATAGGTCCAAAGTCATCTTACATCTCCTATTCTACTCTTGCTTTTTCTTCATATAAACAAGTAATCTATCATCATTTCACCATTGTCATGACTTTATAGGCACTATTTTTCAGGATTGCCAATTGAAAATTGTTTCTGTAAAAAATGTTTATAAATCATCTCATTTTCCATTGATTTCCATTACCATTTCGAAGCAACAAGCCAACAGAGGAAACAACTTTGGTTTATGTCATAAAAACCACAGATGGAACTACAATATCCTTAAAAGAATAATCACTCTTTGAGTGTGATTCGTATGTGATTCTCCCCCAAATATCTACAAGAAAAGTTAGTCAAACAGGCAATCAATTACAAAGAGTGTTCCGTATTAACAGTATATTTATTATTTATAAACCACCTTCATAGATCGATTGGCTTCTGTTTTATTGGTTTTTCTCAATGACCAATGTAAACTGACTACTTAATCATTCACACTTGTAATCATTTGTCCAGATACCCAGTGGATACCTCCTGAGAGCCTCCAGGGCAGCGCTTATTAGGAACAGCCCATCAACACCCTCCCCCTCTTTGTGGTCACTGTGTCCCAATTTGTCCTATACTCCTCCACCCCTTAACCACTCTCCTGGTCATGAGACAGCCCTCTCAGCTCTAAGTCACATATTCTCCTTGCTGAGATTTTTTTTTTTTTTTTTGGTTATATATATTTTTTCCTTTTCAGCCACTGGAAATTCCCAGCCCAGGGATTGAACCTGAGCTGCTTCTGAGGCCTATACAACAGCTGCAGCAACACGAGATCCTAAACCCACAGTGCTAGGCCGGGGATCAAACCCACAATGCCACAGAGACAAGTGGGAATATTAACCTACCGCACCACAGTGGGAACTCCCTCCTTGCATTATATTTCCTTCTGCTTCCTCCCATCCCAATTTTTGCCTGGCTCAGGCTGTTCCACCTACTTGCCCTGAGATCCATGCATTTGTCTGTCAAAGGCTCAGAGCAGAGTATTAAATGTCACTCTTTTCAACAGAGACAAATATCACATGATATTGCTTACATGTGGAGTCTTTAAAAAATGATACAAATGATCTTATTCACAAAACAGAAATGGACTCACAGACATAGAAAACAAATTTATGGTTACCAAAGGGAGAGGGATAAACTACAAGATCCTACTGTACAGCGCAGGAACTCTACTTGATATTTTATAATAACCTGTATTGGAAAAGAATCTGAAAAAAGAATAGATTCAGGAGTTCCCATCATAGCATAGCAGAATCAAATCCAACTAGGAACCATGAGGTTGCGAGCTCAATCCCTGGCCTCGCTCAGTGGGTTAAGGAACAGACACTGCCATGAGCTGTGGCATAGGTCACAGATGTGGCTCAGAATCCTCGTTGCTGTGGCTGTGGCATAGGCTGGCAGCGGTAGCTCTGATTCGACCTCTAGCCTGGGAACCTCCATATGCCATGGGTGTGGCCCTAAAAAGAAAAATAAATAAATAAATAGTAATAATAATAGATTTATAATTATATATGTATGTATAACGGAATCACTTTGCTGTATACTTGAAACTAACACATTATAAATCACATCATATTTCAATTCAAATTTTTAATAAAAATAAAATGTTACTCTTTCTTTAAAATCATGTTAGCATTGTGCTAGTAGCTGGTAGGTTATGTTCTGTTTAGTTCTAGCCTTTCTAGGCAGGGATACCCAGTCTTCCTCGTTTTGTTTTTCTATTGTGTTTTTTTGGTCCAATATTACAGGCACATTGGAGGTCCTACCCCTGTGAAGTACAGTCCGGCCCTGGGTTATCAGATGTGCAAAAGCAACACATCCCAACCATCTGCCCCTGAAATCTAACCTCCTTGAAACTCAGGAGGAAGCACCTGATGAGGCTTCACAGCACCCAGAATTCATGTCTAAAAGGATGTAAATCTGTTCCCGCCCAAGCAACAGCCAGAGCCTGGGAAACCAAAACAGCAGCAGACTTACAGCAAAAAGTTGACTAAACAATACCTATCTTTAGGCAGAGGCTCCTTGCCTGCCTGCTTGCACCTCTCACAAGTATCCTATCTTAATAAATCTATTTCTTGCCAAAAAAAAAATAATTATCTTTGTAGGTGATGTACTTTGATATTATCTACGCTATTCTATTTCATTTGCAGAAACTGGTTGCACACATTAAATTGATTTTACCATTGTGTTGCATCCCATGGTTTGTATAAATATTGATTCCATCAGTCCTAGGTGAAAAATTAAAGCTAGATAACATCCCCCCTTGACAGGGTGGGAGCTGAGTAAGAAAACACAGAAGACCTGAGGCCAAACCTCTACCCTTGTGCTGCCTTGCTGATCAGTGAAGGACAAATCACTTAACCTTGCTGTGACTCACTTTCCATCTTAAATCAAGGTTCTGCCTGCTCTGCCCTACTCATGTGTCTCTCAGAGGGATCTACTGAGAGGAGAGATGTGACAGCATTTTGAAAATATTGAAGTGCCATTCAACTTCAAGGGGGTAGTTTCTTCTTTCATTGAGAAGAAAGAAGCAACAGAATAATCTGCTGGTTTGCACATGCTGTTCCTCTTCAGCTCACCTTGGTTGCTTACAGATCAGGCAAAGTGGTCTAGCGATTGAAGAGGAAGGAAATGAAGGAAACCAATGAAAAAAAAACACAAAACATGCTACAATAAGCATCACGTTATTGGCCAGTGATTTATACATAGCACCAGCAACTAGGAACCAGTAGCTCAGCATCTTACACTCTAAGAAAATCTCAAAATTCATACATTATATTACATATATATTATATATAGTATTGCATATTTGTATATACAATAAAATATAGCATACTCTATATACTAGTTATATAGTATATAATACTATGTATAATAGATACATATACACATATATAATACTATATATAATATATGCAGTATATGCAGTGTGCATACAGTATATGTAATATACTAGTATATACTACATAATATATAGCATAACATTATATTTTTGGCAGTATATAATGAATAAACATGTTACAATGCACACATACACACCATATGTGTGTGTGTGTGTGTATATATGTGTGTGTATATATATATATATATATATATATATATATCTTTTTTTTTTTTTTTTGGCCATGCCTACAGCATGTTGAAGTTTCCAGCCAGGGATCCAACCCATGCCACATCAGTGGCCTGAGCCACAGAAGTGACAATGCTGGATCCTCAAGCTACAGCGAACTCCAATATATATTTATATTCTTTTTTTTTTTATTTTTTTTTTTGTTTTTGTCTTTTTGCTATTTCTTGGGCCACTCCCGCGGCATATGGAGGTTCCCAGGCTAGAGGTCGAATCGGAGCTGTAGCCACCGGCCTACGCCAGAGCCACAGCAACGCGGGATCCGAGCCACATCTGCAACCTACACCACAGCTCACGGCAACGCCGGATCATTAACCCACTGAGCAAGGGCAAGGACCGAACCTGCAACCTCATGGTTCCTAGTCGGATTCGTTAACCACTGCGCCACGATGGGAACTCCTCTCTTAATTAATTTGTAAACTCAGGGCAACACCAATAAAAATTCTAGTTGGATATTTTGATGAATTCAGTAATCTATACATATAAACAATTTAAACTGATATAAAGCTTCAAAATATAGGGAAGAAACAAGGGTCCACAAAAAAGTAAGCAAGCTCTAAAAAAGAGCAAAGAATGGGAGCGATATGCCCACTGGATATTAGGACAATTTCAAAGCCTTAATAATAAAGGCAATGTAGAATGGACTTATGGAAAAATGGTTAGACCAATAGAACAGAGAGGAAAGCTCTTTTTGTGTGTGTGTGTGTGTGTGTGTGTGTGTGTGTGTGTGTGTGTGTGTGATTTTTTGGGCCGCTCCTGTGGCATATGGAGGTTCCCAGGCTAGGGGTTGAATCAGAGCTGTAGCCACCGGCCTACGCCAGAGCCACAGCAACGCAGGATCCGAGCTGCCTCTGCAACCTACACCACAGTCACGGCAACACTGGATCCTTAACCCACTGAGCAAGGCCAGGGATTGAACCCGCAACCTCATGGTTCCTAGTCGGATTCGTTAACCACTGCGCCACAACAGGAACTCCTATATTTATATTATAATTCTCAGAGGCTTTTGTTGCCAAATTTCCTCATAGGTGTACTAGCACTAAGCTGATTGTTCCCTCTGTCATGATTCAGGACATCTCAAGAACAGTGTCGGTTTCATACAGATGGCCAACAGGTACATGAAAAGATGCTCAACATTGCTAATTATTAGAGAAATGCAAATCAAAACTACAATGAGGTAACACTTCACGTCAATCAGAATGGCCATCATTAAAAAGTCTACAAATAACAAATGCTCGTGAGGGTGTGGAGAAAAGGGAACCCTTCTACACTGTTGGTGGGAAGGTGAGAGAAAACACCATGGAGGTTCCTCAAAAAACTAACAACTGTCATAGGATCTAGCAGTGCCACTCCTGGGCATATATCCAGACAAAACCATAATTCAAAAAGATATGTTCATCCCTACATTCATAGAAGCACTATTTACAATAGCCAAGACATGGAAACAACTTAAATGTCAACTGACAGATGAATGGATAGAGAAAATGTGGTACAAATATATAATGGAATATTAGCCAGAAAAAAGAATGAAATAATGCCTTTGCAGCAACATGAATGGATCTAGAGATTCTCAAATTAAGTGAAGTCAGTCAGAAAGAGAAAGACAAATACCATGTGACATCACTTATATGTGGAATCTAAAATATGACACAGATGAACCTATCTACAAAGCAGAAACAGACTCACAGACATAGAGGACAGACTTGTGGTTGCCAAAGGGAAGGGGGCTGGGGAGGGAGGGATTAGGCGTTTGGTATTAGCAGGTGCAAACTATTATACACAGGATGGCTAAAAAACAATCTCCTACTGTATAACACAGGGAACTAAAGAAAAAGAATATTTAAAGGAATTTTTATATATTCAGATATATATATAAATATATATCTGAATCACTGCTATGCAGCAGAAATTAACACAACATTGTAAATCAACTACACTTCAATAAAAATCTAAAAATTTTTGAAAAAGGACAGTAACATTTTGTTAGGGACAGTCTTCATAGCATATACAGTAGAGATCTTGGCACGTGTTCTATATTATTCAATCTGACTCCCACTGTCAAATCAACAAACACTTCTAACTGGACCAAGTGATGCAGCGATCTATAAGCCATTAGCCACAGTTTATATAAGCTTTCTGAGAAGCAGTTCCTAGAACAAGACTTCAAATTGAAATTCCCTTTACCCTGGAGACTTTAAACCCTAGTACCTATGAGGAGCCAGGCATATTCCACAAATGCAGAGAAAGGGGCCATATGTAGGAGCATATTTGTCACCGTGCACGTCCACTTCATCTAAAGAGGGCCACAAATGCCTAGCTCTAGCCAAGTGTTGGTCTATGTTGCCGGATCTTTCAGTGTCTCAAAAGAAGTAGAAAAATCTGGATATTTATGTGAAATTGGCTGGTTCTTAAATGGTCATTCAATTTTTAAACAACAGTCACATAACAGAAAACAGTAAATTCAGCCTGTGAACATCCAATTAATGGCCTCTATTTTTTCTCAAAAAATCAGAATTGTTATTTTTTCCAATGACACTATTTCATTAAAAGATGAAAATCAAATTAAAGTCAAATTCACCTAGTGTTTTGTCCTAAGACTTTCATGCCATGTTAGCCCATATCCTCTAAGAAACAGAGCCTGAGGCAAGGATTAAGAGGCTTTCACTTCTTGGGGAGGGATACCATCCTGGGCTTTAAGGGTAAGGGAAAAGGAAGGAATGGAGGAAGGTAGGGAAGCGTTAGAGTGTAGCCTCTGTTTCAACACAAGCCACAAAGAGACACAACAGGTCATCAGACAGGTGGTTCCCTCCATCCATGGAGATGCAGATGGGCTACAAGGAGAAACTGACCCTCAGAGAGCAATGTGTGGGAGAAGGAAGGAGGGAGTTTAATCTGAAAATTCCAGGTCAGAAAAAAAGGAGAGGCAAGTAAAACACCAGGGGTGAAGATGCAACCCTGAGAGCATGTGCCTCCTTACTTTAGGCCTTCAATATCTCACCCCAGTCCTGGCCCTGGCCAGCTCACACCTGTCTCCTGTTTCCCATTAAGTCAATGTTCACCCCAGCAGGTGACCCTCCCCAACACTTGAAGATGCTAGATCCCAAAACTACCCTGGTGCTTCTGTTTGCTCAAGTCCAGAAATTCCAGGCACATGGCTGGTTGGCTAGCTGCTCGGCAGAGGGAAAGGGGAGGCCCCAGCACTCTCAGGTCAGGTGACTGGTTGACCGAAGTGGTGGCTGTAATATAACCCAGGAGGTGCCTTCAGAAAAAAAGGAGGCAACTGGGAGAATCTAAGTGGTACATATAGATATAAGATACATGAATATAGTCAATGAATAGCTCTATCAAGAACCATTAAGTTAGTCACCAGAAGTGAGAGAAGGGACATCACTACAGACCCTCAGATAACAAAAGGATAATAAGGAAATGTTAGAACAATGTTATGCCAATAAATACAACTTAGATGAAATAGACAAATTCCCCGAAAAAAAATGACTGAGTTGACATGGCCCAAGCCTATAAAACAAATCTGAAACTTCAATTACAAACTGAGGGAAACTGCTGTCATTTATACATCTACATACATTTTCCCACTCTCTCAAAAGCATTTGATTCAGAATATTCATAAATTAAGCAAGGCTCATAACTCTAAAATCAAATAGCAAAGATCTTTAAGCCAGGGTCTTAGTAGAGAGGCATATATAGAAGCCTACCTTCTATGCTTAATATGAATACAAAAAGAGGGTTGATAAAACCTGTTGAGGGAGCTGAGTGGGTGGAACAAATCTGGAGAATCTGAGAAAACTAGAACTGGACCCCTATGGCTCCAGAAAGCTTAATCCAGAAAAAAACTGCAACAACAGCTGGTTACCAGGTCTTTTACATCAGAGATGGCCAACTCGGATGCCGAAGGGGTCAGACGCCAGCTGGGATGACAGGCAGTGGGATGGTAAGATGCTGACACACTCCTTTCAGCCTCATGGCTCCATCTGGTTTTGCAGTTAACTACGAGTGTGGTCAGGGACTCCAGATTTTCCGGATTGTTATTTGAAATCCCCCAGTGTTTAAATGTTGGCTCAAATTGGGAAAAAAAAAAAATATATTGTGTGGGCCAAAGAAACACATCAGCAGAGCAGACACAGCTGCACTCTACCGCTCTGTGGTCTTTACTTCGTGTTTTGCTTTTAGGGGGTAGAGTGTGTAGCAAGAGGACTGGGGGAGTGTGTTTGCTTATTTGTTTGTTCGGACTTTTTCTTATTTAAAAAAAGCTAAAAAAAATCAAGCTCTGGAAATTTTTTTTTTCTGTTTCATGACCCCTGGGGCATAGGGGTTTCACAGCAAAGGGAAACAGTCACCATCACACATCCCTTTCTCCATCCTGCCACCCCCCCCCGCCCCCCAACTCCAGCAGATAGGAAGCTAAATTCTAAGATTTGAAGAGGCGGGGTTTCTTCTCTCTCCTTCAGGCTGCCACCAACTCACAGTCCTGTCTTTAGTTTTTGAAACACAAAGGTAGTTTGTTTACTGCTGTTTCCATATGGCTGAGCAACACGGGGTGGGGTGGGGGAGTGGCAAACCCTGAGATTTCATTTTACTCTGATAACAAGTTATCCTGTGTCAGGAAAGGAGATGAAAAGCAAATGTCCCTGAGATTTCTGAAAAGAAAGCAGACTACTCTGGGCCTCGGATCCAGGCACTGGTAGACAGAGCTCGCATCATCCCCCGAGTTTAGCTGTCACGGCCACCTGTTCAAGCTCCTGTGAGCCAACCTAAGGTAGCCGGCGTTAGCTCTAGGAGACTCTTCAAAGGGACAGAGACAGCTCTGTGGAGAATGCCTGGTACTAATGAGCCATCTCCCACCAGCACCTGGCCTCCTGGTGGGAAGAGAACTTTCCAGCATCATCATGCAGCACAACGGCTGCAAGGCAAGCATGAGATGAAAGGGCTCAGGAGGGCAGGGCGGGAGTCTCAGCATCCCCCACCCTGTCAGAGAGGAGGCTGAATACTCAGAAACTCAAGGGGCTAAGAGCACTGGGGGGAGCCCATCAGAATGCAAAGGGATGCTGAAGAAATGCCACTCTCCCAATGCACTTTGATGATGAGCTCAGCTGAGCTTCCCATGGATCTACCCACCCCCCACTCCCCACACAGTAGCCCTGAGCAGTTCAGGCCCCAACTGTCCTTTGTAAATCTCCATCAAGACCACTCAAGCCACAATTTTCAGCAATAATAATCAGTAAGCTTGCAGCAAAAGTGTTTCTTTTCACACCAGCTCAAGCAGAAAGCAGAGGGTTTCCAAGATGTCCTGCTGCTCCTTGTCCTCCTGGGATGACTTCAATTCTCTCAGATCCACATAGGAAAGGCTGAACCTGCCTGGGACTTTAACAAATTACACTCAGACTGCACCTGGAGGAAACAGGGAGGGCAAGGTTTCACAGGGAACCAAGGGAGTCCTTCAGGGGAATTTGGGATTGTCTAAAGACTCGAGGTGTTGAGGAAGAGCCCCACACACACACAACCCCTGCCCAGTCACCTGGAGGCCAACTATCCCCCTAAATGAGGGAGTCTGTTTATGGGATGGTCTTCTCTGGAAAAATAAGAGAGCCCATTCAGAGAACGAGTCACCTTAAGGTTCCCAGAAAGAAAGAATAGAAAGGGGAACAAGGGAGTTCCCGTCGTGGCGCAGCAGAAACGAATCCAACTAGGAACCATGAGTTTGCAGGTTCAATGCCTGGCCTCGCTCAGTGGGTTAAGGACACGGCGTTGCCGTGAGCTGTGGTGTAGGTCGCAGAAGCGGCTCAGATCTGGCACTGCTGTGGCTGTGGTGTTGGCCGGCACCTACAGCTCTGATTTGACCTCTGTATGCCCACTTCCATATGCCTGGGAACCTCCATATGCCGCCGGTGCGGCCCTAAAAGACAAAAGACAAAAAAAAAAAAAAAAAAAAAGGAAACAAGCAGAGACGTATTCCTGCTCATGTAAAGGTCTTTCCAAATCCTGTAAAATTGGATTGTTATGATCATTATATAACTACAGATGTGATAAATTCATTTGAGTAATAAAAAATAAAAATAAAAAAATAAAGGTATTTCCAAAAGTCTTTGGACAGCCCTCAACCCATGTAGGACAGGAGCTGAAGATGGAGAATCCAGCTTCTCTGCTCCTGGGGGCAGGAGTGCAATAGTGCTTTTGGCACAATCTCCCAGAGGCCCTCGGGGAGACCAGAGCACCCACAGCAATAAGGGCTCATCAGCACACTCTCTCTCTATCTTTTTATGGCTGCACCCACAGCATATGGAAGTTCTTGGGCCAGGGATCAAATCTGAGCCAGAGCTTCAGCAACCCCCCGATACTTAACCCACTGCACAGGGCCAGGGATTGAACCTACATCTCCACAGAGACAATGCCAGATCTTTAACACACTTGCCACAGCGGGAACTCTTCAACACACTCTCTTGACTCACTTCCCTTCCCTGTCTTACCTGTGACCCCCCCCCATGCTTCCTGAGACACCCCCTAAATTAACCATTTGCGCTCAAATTCTATCTCAGGCTCTGCTTCTGAGAGCCCAATCTAAGACAATTGTTATCACTGAGCAAAAGAGAGACAGACAAAGGAGGAAGAAGCAGTGGCCAGACACGGAGGCGTGTAGATGAGGCAGCCACCCCCTAGGGCAGACCTAGTGGCTCTCAGGCTCCAGAACAGCATCTTCTTACCTGTTGGTCCTAAGAAGAGCCTGCTCAGAAGAAGCCACTAGAAGAAACTGTTCTCCCCTGAGCCACCCCCAACCCTGGAGGGGCAGGACCATCATTTCTTGACTCTCCAAGTAGAATCCCACTAAGCTACTGAAGGCTTCTTTGGGGTAGGCAGCAAGCCCCAGGGTGTTTTCCAGAAGGTTCTATAACTGGCTTAGGACCCTGGAAGTTTGAAGAATGCCCAGCTGTGTGGTTCAGCCTTCTCTTCTGGGTCACTGAAGCAGTTGGGGGACTGTGGAGATCTTCAGGGTGCCGGGCAACCCCCAAAAGACTGGTTTTTAAAGTATCAGCATAGGTGTTCCCATTGTGGCTCAGTGGTAACGAACCCTACTAGTATCCTTGAGGATGCAGGTTCAATTCCTGGCCTCGCTCAGTGGGTTAAGGATCCAGCGTTGCTGTGAGCTGTGGTGTAGGTCTCAGATGAGGTTTGGATCTGGCATTGCTGTGGCTGTGCTGTAGGCTGGCAGCGGTAGCTCCGATTTAACCCCTGGCCTGGGAACTTCCATTTGCCGTGAGTATGGCCCTAAAAAGACAAAAAATAAATAAATCAATAAAGTATCAGTGTAATCTCTCCTGGTGGGCAGAGGGAATGGGTAAGATCCACAGCAAACCACTTCTGCATTCTGGCTCATTCCCACAAGAAATGTAAAGGAAACCAAACGTCAGCGCCAGGGAGGGGCAATGCCCCACACAAATGAAAGGAAGATACAGAGCTTAGAGCAGATTCTCCGCTGAAGGCCAGTGACTGGAAACGGGCGGAAATTTGTAGAGCAAACGTTAACACAAGATAGAAAATAAGAGAGAAGTGAGAGGAAAAGAATATCATAATGATGAAAGAGCTACTAACTGAGGCCTGCCCACACCCCGTGAGCCAGTGCTCTGGCTGACAGCCACTGCCAATGTCACCTCTTTGCTGGAGGCTCTCTCAAAGCAGCAGAAGATCAGCAGCCCTTCGAGGAATCAACACCCCCAGCTCTCAACCAACCACTGACAAGCTAGAGTATAAATACCCCAGCTCCCTTGCCCCTCAGATGGGATAATCCTCTACTACCTCCTACGAATCCTGCAGGATGGAGCTGCAGCTGCTCATGGTGGGAGCTGGCTTCATAGCACCCCTTTGTTGGCTGCCTGCCCTCCCTTGTCTCACTTCCCCCAACTCCTTACTGCGTGTCTCAGGTTGGCTTCCAGAGAATCCCAAACCAAAGCAATTAGGCAATTGCTGACTGCCAGGTACCAAGCTAGAGGCTTTATACATATCATGCAGCTCTGGTACAGCTTCTATCAAGAAAGGAAAACATCCAATACTGCCCATGCATAAAGGGAAAGTCCAGGCCCTTGTTTCAAAACAAGCATCCAAGATGACGCAGGGAGAGCAATCCAGTTCGACGCCAAGCCAGGTGAACAGAATGTGACTGAACAGATCCTTTTCGGGTCATGAAAGCTTGACAGAAGAAAAACAAGGTCAGCGGAGGGAGAACCAGCATATCAAATGCTCTCCTGCTGTCAGGGGTTGTGTGTCCTGACTGGGTACATGCTCCTTGGAGAAATCATTTCACCAAAGTAGCTGGGATCCAGCCTGCCCAGCTTTTGCGAATCTGTTCCTTGCTCCGGGACTGGCCTGAATTCACCACAACAGGTAGGAGGAAAGGAAAACAAAAAACAAATAAACAAACCAGGTCTCTGTGCCTCTTCTAGGAAAGGCAGAGTGAACTCAAGTTAAGTTTGGGAGCTGGATCATTAGCATCTCATTAATGACTCTAATCTCTCACAAGCACAGAGAAGGCACGGAAAATCATTGCCTAAGCCGCAAGCTGTAATTGCTGCTGTCCTTCTAAGCAAGGGGGGAAACAGGCCATGCTTTGTGGCTTCTTCAGAACAAAAGCCCCATTCCTTAATGAGATTTCTTAATTTAGGGCAGGAGAAAATTTTTGGGTTATTATTAGGCCACAAATGAAGGCTTGTTTCATTTAACTGCCCCACTTAGCAAAAGAAACTTTGCTTTGGTAATTAAAGAATTATTTTTAAGTGTTAGAGGTTGCTGGATAACCTTGAGTGAAACCTCACATGTGATCAGGCTTTGGTGCCCCCATCTGTAAGTTTAACAAACTGGGGCAAATGTTCCCCAAGGCTTTGTCCAGCTCAAACAGTCTATGGTTTTGTTCATTCCCTTCATAGAGTTCTCTTCAAAATCCACATCTTAATCCTGTCTGTTCTCTCTAACCCTCAAGGTCTTTGGATACTATTGGGGACCACGGTACCTCCTGCTTGCAAAGTATCTCCAACCTGGTTCCCCAGAGGATCCCATCTTTGCACTAAGACAGCAACATCTCCCCTCTGCCACCGTGGGAAAAAAAGATAATCATCTTTCAGCCCCATATGTGGAGTCATCATGAGGTCTTCTCCTGGCTGAGTTAACCACACAAATCATCACCCCAGGAGGAAGTTCATGGGCACTAGAGAGGGGCAGCCCTGCATTAGGAAGGCTTTAAAACCCATACTCATAAAATGTGGTAGGAAAATTCATCTTTGAGGTTTACGACCAACAAAATCTGCGATGTCTCTTTTATGGGTACTTTTAATGTTCTCTGCAGAGCAGTGAGCGGCTGACCCTGGAGGAAGTGCCGATTATCTTCCTGAGTGGAAACAAGAGATGGTAACTGTGTGTCCCCAGTCGGTGACCCTGCCCAGGCTGGTAAACCAAACTCCAGGCTCCAAAGGGTAGCTCGTCCTGGAGGCTTCTCAAGACTCCTGGCTTCACACAAAATGAGAAAAATTCAGTTCCACCACTTAGAGTTTGGGGACTTTCCCTGGGACAATTGTCCTGGAAGGGGTGCTAGTGACCCCATTCCAACTGGCTACCCCCATGTGTTCTCTGTCGGCAGTCACCATGGAGACAACATAGGATGCCCTTTGAGGGCTCTTGTACGGCGTTTATTCTCCTGGCTACTGGCTCTTGACCCTAATCAACCCACCCTTCCCAACAATAACCTAAGCACCTCAAGGAGCCTGGATCATGCCTTGGGGAGTCTCATGAGAGATCCCTATGTGCCCTGGGCCAGCCCTTCCTTTGGCCTCTCTGCTTCTGCCCAGCAGCCTGGCCCTCCCCAGCTTGAGCCTCCTCGGAGAGCTGGTCTCTTTCTGCTGATCCCTAATTGCCCTGTGCAGATACTATCTCTTCCTGTAAGGATTGTTTCTGCACAGTAAACAGAAACCTCCTGGCGGAGATCCAAAAACCAATCATCCTGAAAACTTATCACTGGCTCCTTGGAAGTAAAAGGTCCCGTGTCCTGCCCCAGCCTGTCTCCTCCCAAGCTTCCTGACTTCTCGGTGAACTTGCTGCACTCTCTTTCAAAATACTTCTCGCTCTGTTCAAACTGCAAAGGGCAAAAAGACTTAATGAAGTTCAAGATGACCCACTTCCTCCAAGCATCACTCCATGTTTTCAGTAGTGATAACACTTTGTCTCCCTGTGAAGCCCGCCCGCTCATATTCCCAGAGTCAGCAGACCCTTCCTGCTCCAGGGAGGAATCTTTTGCCGTGGAAGCTAAGCTGGGCTGATGGAAGCCCCAGGTGTCATTGGTCTGTTTCTAACTGAGCCTTTAGGATGGGAACCCTGGCCCATGTGTCATCAAAGGGCTCCCAGGATCCTAGGGAGGTGCTGGTGACACTGGGCTCTGCCAACTGAGACTCAGAACCCAACTGAGACTCAGAAACCAGCTCAGTGACCTCTAGTGACACTATTGGACCCCAGAACTGAGAAGGACCCTAGAAACCACTTAGTGCAGGGGTCAGGGTCGGCTCCTCTTTGCTAAAGATGCCTCACATGGGGACAGGATTTGGGAAGAAGCAAAAATAGGAAAGGAGTTGGAAGGCAGGCTCTCTGAGGCCACATCAACCTAAGCACCTCCCTGGTTAACTGCTGTATGCATTTTAGGCATTCTATATACAGGGCTACCATTTCTGAGCATTTACTGCATGCCGGGAACTCTGCTAAGAGCTCATTATGCCTTATCTCATAATGCCATTTATTCCTACAACCAACCTACGTGGAAGGAATTATTATGAACCCTATCTGTCAGGTGAAGACATTGAGGCTCAGAGCAGCTGTGACTCACCAACATCACAGAGCCTGTACAGAAGGGCACCGGGAATCTCAAGCTGTCATACACTGGACCCCTGCACTTAACCACCAGGCCACAATGCACAAGCTCTTGATTGAAGAAAGACTGTGACTTTGGTAAATAAAAATCAATTTCTCCAGAAAATGTAAATCAAAACCACAGTGAGAGGCCACTTTGTGCCCACTAGGATGGCTATTATCAAAAAATAAGAGTTGTGGAGTTCCCACTGAGGCACAGCGGAAATGAATCCAACTAGTAACCATGAGGTGGCAGGTTTGATCCCTGGGCTCGCTCGGTGGGTTAGGGATCAGGCGCTGCTGTGAGCTGTGGTATAGGTCTCATATGCAGCTCAGATCCTGCATAGGTCAGCAGCTGTTGCTCTGATTAGGTCCCTAGACTGGGAACTTCCATATGCTGTGGGTGCGGCCCTAAAAGCAAAAAAAGTGTTGTGAGAATGTGGAGAATTTGAAACCCTTGTGTTACTGGTAAAAACGTCAAATAGTGGTCACGGTGGAAAACAGAATGGCTGTTCCTCGAAAAAATTATACATGTAGCATGACCTTTTAATCCAGCAGTTCCACTTCTGGGAATAGACCCAAAAGAAAGGAAAGAAGGGATTCAAAGACATATTTGTACACACATACTCAGAGCAGCATTATTCACAACAGTCAAAAGCTAGAAGCAACCTAAATGTCCATTGACAGATAAATGGATAAACAAAGTGTGGTCTGTACATACCACTGAATATTTGGAAATTCTGACACATGCTAGAACACATTGCAACATGGATAAGCCTCGAAGACACTGCACTCAGTGAAATAAGCCAGATACAAAAAAGATAAATACTTTTTGATTCCACTTACATGAGGCCCCTAGAGTCCTCAAATTCATAGCGACAGAAAGTAGAATTGTGCACTGCCAGGGGCTGGGGAAGAGGGGATGCCAGTGGCTGGGGAGCTGCTGTTTAACAGGTACAGAGTTTTAATGGCTACAGATGAAAAGAACACTGAGGATGTTGGCGATGGTTGCACAATGATGTGAATGTGCTTAATGCCACCGAACCATATACTTTAAAATAGTGAAAATGGTAAATTTCAGGTTATATATTTTACCATAATGAAAAAGTTAGTTTTGTTTTGTTTTTTTTTTCATTAAATTAAAATGTTGGCGTTCCCACTGTGGTGCAACGGGATTGACCGTGTCTCTGCAGCTACAGGGACATGGGTTCGATCTCCAGCCCAGCATAATGAGTTAAGGATCCAGGTTTGCAGCAGCTGTGGTGTAGGCTGCAGCTCCAGCTCAGATCTGATCCCTGGCCCAGAAATTCCATATGCCACAGAACAGCCAAAAAAGGGAAAAAATTAAAATGTTAAGTTTCATGTCAAGTATATTTTGCCACAATTTCCCAAAAACCAAGTTCTCCATTCTTTCTTTGAAAAACATGGGCCCACAGGGGAGAAGATACCTGTGTGGAGGGCCTCCTCTCCACCCCACCTGTCTGTCCCCCTTTTTTAGCCTAGGGCTACCTGGAAGCAAAGACCTTCTCCCCATCCATTCATGACAGGCACTGCTGGGCAAATGCTCACTCAGAAGCAGCTCCACTTCTCTGCCTTTTTCTGCCTCTTTCTCCAAATGCCTTTTCCACAGATTTTGAGGTTCTAAGGATGGGCACTAGGGCTGCAAAATCTGTAGCTGGCTTGTGAAAGAACTTAATGAAAAGAGATGAGGCTATGAGGGTGGGCAAAGGCGTGTGCTAGCTACCCTAGCTTCACAGCTTCCAGAAATGCCAACTCTCAGAAATGGCTTTTGTCCCCGCCCCCCTCTCATCCCCACCCCCACCCCAAGTCTGCCCCTTTTCATTCAGGTCTTTCAGGTCCATGGAAGCAAATCCCTCTCCACTTCAGCTCTCTGGTGCCATCTTGTGTTAGTTTAGCCACAAAGTGGGGCTTGTTTTTTTTTTTTTAATCTAACATTTTTAAAAAACAATTTTTAAAGTTTTATTGTAGAATTTCTCCAATATTCTATAATAACATAACAATATTGCATTAACAATACCAACAATATTCTAGAAGAAACTCAGCTTCACCCATTGTTTTAGCAGCAAGTAGTCAAAGCCTTTTTTCCCCTGAACATATCCATAAATATTTCAAAGATAACCTTAAAGTGTAGAAGCTGGTTTTATTCATCTTGCCTTTAGCATTGCTTTTGACAGAGAAACTACGTATGAAATAAAAAGGAAGGTACGTTTTGTGTTTAAAGTTTTATCAGAGCCAGAAGAGGAACGGTTTAAGTAAAAGATATTATAATCCCCGTCTTTACCTGGTGTCTCAACTCAGCACACTGCACATGGGTATGACCTAAACAGAAGCTAGTAGAACTGTCTTGTTCATATAAAATAAATGTAGCCCAGGGACACTCCCTAAAGACTGGACCTATGTGGTAGATTATGCTGCAAAAACCAAAATTGATATCTCGAAAGGGAGGAAGAGGAAGCAAATGACATGTAATTGTGAAAAGAAATAAAACCATTAGTTAATCTAGTAAAACTGATTAATCTAGAAAAACCTAACAGCAAGATTGTAAGCAGGAGTTCCCGTGGCTCAGTGGTTAATGAATCCAACTAGGAACCATGAGGTTGTGGGTTCGAACCCTGGCCTCATCCAGCGGGTCAAGGATCCAGCGTTGCTGTGGCTGTGGTATAGGCCAGTGGCTACAGCTCCGATTAGACCCCTAGCCTGGGGACCTCTACATGCCACAGAAGCGGCCCTAGAAAAGGCAAAAAGACAAAAAAAAAATTAAGATTGTAAGCACCTGCACTTCAGAAGTTTCCTGCGCTTTTCTTATTCTTGCAGAATGGCAAATAAATCTTCCCTTTCTTCACAAAGAAGTAAAGGAACGAAAGGTGCTTCCAGCGAGTTGCACAGAAAGAAAGGAAAAAACAAAAACAAAAAAAAAAACACCACTTTGATGTTATAATCCCCCCTTAAGTTACCTGTCATTGAGAGGCTTTAAAATATCTGCTCCACTCACAGAGGCCCAAACTGAAGGGAGACTCAGGACTGAATCACAGGCTTTGTTCTGGAGATGTGGCCTTTCTCCACTGACCCACTCCACTAAGCCTGCAGAGTTCAAATGCAAGAGCGGCCACAGGATCTGGGAGAGGGAAGGGCACTGGGGCCTTCCAGGTTGGCAGCCACACAGCAAGCCCATTTATATTTAATTGATAAAAGTAAATCCTTATGGCTTGAAGTAGAGAAAGCCTCCAAAAGAAAACACACCTCTTCCTAGCAAGAAGGAAAGCAGACAGAGGCCTCATTTTTTTCCTTCAGGTACCTGTTCCATTCGTTATCCCTGCAGTGAGAGGAGTCAGGCTTGGAGGTGCCAAGAGCTCTGACTTTAAGGCCTGCCTGTGTTGCTGTCTGTGTGATTTAGGATGGCTTCTGCAGCCTCTCTGAGCCCCGGTGACCTCATCTGACATTGAAGTTAACACCTGTCCCAGTGACCTGAAATGGATACAAACGAAGCACCCCTGGGACAGAGCCCAGCTCAAGCAGGGGCTCAGTAAATGGTGGGTGTCATCTTGATGATGGTGATAACAGTTCTTATGTTCTGCTCCTCCTGGACCAACATCCTCCCAGACATAAACCTGCCTCCTTTTCTTACTGGCAGTCATATTCCACTTATAGCAAAGGCTAACATCCATTGAGCATTTACCATGTGACAGGAGCTGTGCCTTCAATTATTTCAGTTAATTCTTAGGGTATCCAAACATAGCTATATACCCACCTTTATAGGTAAGGAAACATATCTAACACCCACCTTTACAGGCAAGGAAACAGGTTCAGAGAGTTTGGGCAATGTATTAGGGTAGGCTAACTGCTGTCACAAATAACTCCAAAATTTCAGTGGCTTAACATGGTGAAGGCCTACATCTCTTCCGTGTCACTGTGGGCAGAGGGCACGGGAGGAAGGATTCAATCTAGCAGTCATTCAGGGACCCAAGTTCCTTACATACTGTGACTCCATCACCTCTTGCACCCAAATCCACCACTGAATCCTCTGCCCTCCTAATGAGGAGGAAAGAATGAGAAAGCCCATGGCTCTTACCTCCATAAACCCAAGGTGATACATGGCACTTCTGCTTACTCTCAACTAGCTAAACTAATCTCCTTACACTAATGAAAGATCAGAAAGAGGAATTAAGAAAACAATCCCATTCACCATCACATCAGAAAGAATAAAATATCTAGGAATAAACCTAAGGAAGCAAAAGACCTATACTCCAAAGACTATAAGACACTGATGAAAGAAATCAAAAATGACACAAACAGATGGAAAAATATACCATATTCTTGGATTAGAAGAATCAATATTGTCAAAATGACTATACTACCCAAGGGAATCCACAGATTCAATGTAATCCCTATCAAATTAACAATGGTATTTTTCACAGAACTAGAACAAAAAAGTTTTAAATTTGTATGGAAACACAATAGACACTGAATAGCCAAAGCAATTCTGAGAAAGAAAAATGGAGCTGGAAGAATCAGGCTCCCTGGCTTCAGACTATACTACAAAGCTACAATCATCAAAACAGTGCAGTACTGGCACAAAAACAGAAATACAGATCAGTGGAATAGGATAGAAAGCCCATAAATAAACCCACAAACCTATGGTCAACTAATCTACAACAAAGTAGGCTAGAATATACAATGAAGAAAAGACGGTCTCTTCAATAAGCAGTGCTGGGAAAACCAGACAGCTACATGCAAAAGAATGAAATTAGAACACTCTAACCATACACAAAAACAAACTCAAAATGGATTTATGACATAAATGTAAGGACAGATACTATAAAACTCCTAGAGGAAAACAGAATGCTCTTTGATATAAATCTCAGCAATATCTTTTTTGGATCCATCTCCTAGCGTAATGAAAGTAAAAACAAAATTAAACAAATGGGACCTAATTAAACTTAAAAGGCTTTGCACAGCAAAGGAAACTATAAACAAAATGAAAAGACAACCTACTGAATTGGAGAAAATATTTGCAAATGACACTACTGACAAGGGATTAATCTCCAAAATATACAAACAGCTCATACAGCCCAATATCAAAAAAAAAAAAAAACCCAATCAAAATATGGTCAGAAGATTTAAACAGACATTTCTCCAAAGACATACAGATGGCCAAAAGCCACATTTAAAATGCTCAATATAACTAATTATTACAGAAATGCAAATTAATGTTGAGTCTGGGCTATGTTAGTCCTTGGCCAATAGAATATAGCAGAAATGACACTATGACCAGAATTCTCTTGTGGCACAGCAGGTTAAGGAGCCATCATTGTCACTGTTGTGGCTTGGGTTCTATCCCTGGACCGGGAAATTTCACATGCCATAGGTGTGACCAAAAAAAAGGAATAAGAAATGACATTATGACCATGTCCAGCCCCTCAAGACACTGGGAGCATCTCCTTCCACCACAGCCATCAAGTCATCCCCAGCTTTTAGTCTTCCCAGATGGAGCCCCAGACATAAAGGAGCAGAGACAATCAATCACAGCAGTGCCAGTCTGAATTCCTGACCCAGGTAATCTTCAAGCATAAGAAAACTGATTTATGGCACTAAGTATTGGGTTCGACCCCTAGCCCCACATGTTGGGTTAAAGATTTTAAATGATGTATCTTCCCTAATCACCAAACTGCAGTGATCTCTGTGTGCCCTTGTCACCTGACTTTGCCAAGAAAATGAGACTCCTTGGTCTGCATGGGAAAGCTGGGTGGCTCTGCAGATCCCAGAAGTCCTTGTCCTTGTTTCAGTAGGATCTCATTGTTTATCTATTTTATATACAGTAGTGCATATCTGTTAATCCCATACTCCTAATTTATCCCTCCCCCTAACCCTTTCCCCTTCGGTAACCATAAATTTGTTTTCTATATCTATGAGTCTGTTTCTGCTTTGTAAATAAGTGCATTTTTCATTTTTTAAGATTCTACATGTAAGTGATATCGAATATTTGTCTTTGCCTGACTTACTTCACTTAGTATGTTAGCCTGTGTTGCTCATTGCATTTTTTTTTTAATGAAAATACAAAGATGTTCAATTCCAGGTTAATTGTTTGGTGATAGTTCCTGCATTTATATGTTTTATATGAGTAAATACTGCTTAAGTCCTAAAATCCTCTGATCTAAATGAATACGTATATATAGTACAATCGCTTCTTGGGTTTCAAATGCTTATACTCTAGTCCTATTGTTTCTAAATGTTTTATTTTTGAAGCACCAAAACAACAATTTTTTTTTTTTTTTTTTTTTGTCTCTTGTCTTTTTAAGACCTCACCAGCAGCATATGGAGTTTACCAGGCAAGAGGTCGAATTGGAGCTGCAGCTGCCGGCCTACACCACAGCAACCACCAGATCCTTAATCTACCGAGCAAGGGCAGGGATTGAACCTGTGTCCTCATGGATGCTAGTCAGATTTATTTCTGCTGAGTCACAACAGAAACTCCCAAAAAAACAATTTTATCATGTAAGAGCTAAGCAGTGTCCCAAAATGAAGAAAATATATAAAACTGGAGCTTCCGTAGCTGAAGGGGATGAGGCCAGAGTCCAGCCTGTTCAGCCTCCTTGTCCCTCCCTTTAGATTTCCTGGCATCTGCTGGGGACCTTGGGAATCCCTGGGATACAATGTCCTGTTCAAAAACGAATCTGCCATTTCACCATCCAACACTAGAGGGCCCGAGGCTGAGCCTCAGCTTAGCTCAAGATTTATTATTCAATTTGCGCCCAGGATGATAAAGATTCCTGCTGCAAACTACGTTTTTTTTTTTTTTTTTTCAGCCACATCTGTGGCATGTGGAAGTTCCCAGGCCCGCCAGGGATTGAACCTGAGCTGGGGCAGACACCCGAGCCACCATTGTGTCAATGCCAGATCCTTAACCTGCTACACCACAAGGAAACTCCACACATTACATTTTTAAAGAATCCACTTTCCATTCCAAAGTTTAACTCTTTTGGAAATATAAGTCTCTATTAAAGCAAAAGCTGTTGTAGAGTGCCCTAGAAAATCAAACAATTTATTAACATCATACTTCAACAGATCAGACTTCGGCAAACCTCAAACCAGAAAACAGATAAAATATATATTCAATAAGAAGATGATACACTTGGGCCTTGATAGGAGACAAAGCACAAACAAGCTTAGAAAATAATTTTTTAAAAACATAATAAAATAATTATATTGTCTTCAAACATAATGAAACCATCTCATTAAGCCTGAGTTAATTTAAAGGTCAATAATGCATAATTTATGTAAGCTCTTAAAATGCATTATGTAAATGATGATTAAACCAATATCTCCTTTTTCTTATCTCTAACTTATTAACTCTAAAAACACTAGAACAGGAGTTCCTGCTGTGGCACTATGGGTTAATGATCCAGCATTGCCACAGCTGCAGCACAGATCACAGCTGTGGCTGAGATTTAATCCCTGACTGGGGAACTTCCATATGACACTGGTGCAGCCAGAAAAAACAAACAAACAAGAGTTCTCACTGTGGCTTAGTGTGTTAAGAACCTGACATAGTGTCCATGAGGATGCAGGTTTGATCCCTGGCCTCAATCAGTGGTTTAAGGATCCAGCATTGCCACAAGCTGCGGTGCAGTTCACAGATGTGGCTCAGATCCAGTGTTGCTGTGGCACAGGCCTCCAGCTGCAGCTCTGATTTGATTCCTAGCTGAGGAATTTCCATATACCGCAGGTGAAGCCCAAAAAAGACCTAAATAAATAAAATAAAGTTTTAAGTGGAAGAAACAAACTTTAAAACCATCTAAATTAAATGGGCTGCCTCTGATGGTACTGAGTGTTCCCATGACTTTAGGGGTTCAAGAAGAGACCAATCGATCTCTTGATGGAGACATTGTAGATAGACTGAAGCCCTGACTAGGAGACTGAACTAGATGGCTCCTGAGGTCCTTTCCAGATCCAGTAAGTCTAACACATGTAGAGCAACTGCTTGTGCAAAATACTATAAAAAGCACTTCACATAACAAATCTATATAATGAGTACTCTTATTGTCTTCATTTGCACAGGAAGGCACTAATATGGAGAAATTCTCCTCAACTTGCATGAGGTTTCATAGCTGGAGATCAAGCCCGATATGCTCTACCACAGAGCCCGTGAGTCTAATACCTATTGTGCCCCAACTGCTATGACAGATGCCATATAACACACGAATGCACATAAGAACAGGTTCCCATGCATAATCCATAATCATACGGTAAGCTAGAAAAAGCAAAGACTGGGAATCATGGATGCTCCCCCAAGGTCTGTCAGTAACTCACAGCATGACCTTGAACTTCTTTTTTTTTTTTTTTTTTTGCTTTTTAGGGCCGTGCCTGCAGCATATGGAATTCCCAGGCCAGGGGTCAAATAGGTTCTACAGCTGCCAGCCTACACCACAGATACAGCAATGCAGGATCCAAGACTTGTCTGCAACCTATACTACAGCTCACAGCAACACTGGATCCTTAACCCACTGAGTGAGGCCGGGGATGGAACCCACATTTTCATGGATCCTAGTCAGGTTTGTTAACCTCTGAGCCACAAAGGGGAACTCCATGAACCTTCTCTCTGAGCTGCAGGTTTCCTTTTTGTAAAATTCAGGGAAGTCAGATTTAGCTGTAAGAATTCACTCTCCTCCAGCCATCACAATGGACCCTTTCTGATTATCACAGCTGCTACATTTGGATTCCTGACAAACTACTTCTCCAGGGGAAAACTAACATGATTTCTTACCAGAACCAAAATGCTATAACCCTTAAGTACCATTTATTATCTCAGAGAATAAATTTCTCCAGTGAAACTTTGGTTTTCGAAAACCGTGAATTTCTTTCTCATTACAATTAAAAGCACAAAAAAGAAAAGAGAATGAACTGGAAACGTCCAATAAATGAGTGATTTCGGCAAGATTCACACAGAGTAGATGAAGATGTTCCAAAAAGTAAAATGGAAGAAGTCATGATCTTTAGTATTTTCAGAGATGACTTCAAAGAAGAAAAAGAAGAGCAGACAGCAAAGCCAGAGAGACCTCTGAGACAGCAGATATTCCTACCTCAACACCTTTTCATTACAGGCAAAAAGGTGTAAGCTCACTGCCGGGCAAAATATCAGGGAGCTCTGCTAAGGAGATGGAACAAAATGCCAGGGAAGAATAAAGGAGTTAGTTGTGTGTGTCAGCCCAATGATAAGCCCCACTCATGAATAAAAGCTCTAATTCTGCCTGCCTGGTCTACCATTCTTCATCTGTTGATATAATCATGTGGCTTTTATCCTTTATCCTAATATGATGTATGGGACTGATTGATTTTTTTATATAACCTTTATTAAATTTTTATTTTTAATCAAAATAGAGTTGATATATAATGTTCCAGAGAAAAAAAAAGAATACAGGGGGAAAAAGAAACACAAATAAAAAACAAAAAAAAAAGAGATGGAGTTCCCGTCATGGCGTAGGGGTTAACAAATCTGACTAGGAACCATGAGGTTGCGGGTTTGATCCCTGGCCTTGCTCAGTGGGTTAAGGATCCGGCGTTGCCACGAGCGGTGGTGTAGGTTGCAGACAAGGCTCGGATCCTGCGCTGTTGTGGTTCTGGTGTAGACTGGCAGCTGCAGCTCCGATTCGACCCCTAGCCTGGGAACCTCCATATGCCGCAGGAGCGGCCCTAGAAAAGGCAAAAAGACAAAAAAAAAAAAAAAAAGGCAAAAAAAAAAAAAAAAAAGAGAGAGAGAGAGAAACAAAAGGAAAAAAGTAAAACAATGTTTCAGGTGTACAGCAAAGTGATTAGTTATATATATGTGTGTGTATATATATATATACACTCAGTATTTTATAATTTATAATGAAAAAGAATTTGAAGAGGAATTCTAGATATATATTCTTTTTCATTATGTTATTATAAAATATTGAATATAGCTCCCTGTGCTATACAGTAGGTCTCTGTTGTGTATCCATCTGTATTATATATAATAATGTATATGTGTTAACCCCAAACTCCTCTTATTTCTCCACCTGGCTATCCCCTTGGCTATCCCTTTCATTCCTGATTCTAGTAATCTGAGCCCGCTCTCTTTTGATCAGTCTAGCTATAGGTCTGTGAATTTTATAATTATGTTAATGAGATTAGAAACCAAAATTTTCATTGTAAAGGAAAACAGATACAAGGATAAAATCTAACAAGGTTATATAAAAGCCTTGGAATGATAAATTTGAATTCTAAGTATCAGCAGAAATACAATTTTTTTTTTCTTTTTGCCACTGGATATGCCTAGAAACAATGAAAAAGACTGAACAGTAATACAGCACATTGTACCACTCAGATTGTGGCCTCCAAAACCATTCCTCAGAGAGGTAACCAGAGACAGTGCAAACATGCCTGGTTCCAGGTCTGATGAAGGAAATGTCTGGCACAGCTGTGCAAAAAGCAAGGAAGCCATCTAAGAATAATAGGGTCATTTCAAAAGGCCACAAAACCAGCTTAAAAGGATCCTTATTGGTTAAAGATGGTGCAATGTGAAAATCAAAGGTATCAAGAGCTTTTCATTAATAAACTCAGGTAATCCTCATGTCAGCCTGTGAGAGGTCTCCAGACTACAGACGGGGAAACTGGGACACAGAAGATGGTTAAGAGTCACTTGGAAAAAAAAAAAAAAAAAAAAAAAAAAAGGAGTTCCCGTCGTGGCGCAGTGGTTAACGAATCCGACTAGGAACCATGAGGTCGCGGGTTCGGTCCCTGCCCTTGCTCAGTGGGTTAACGATCCGGCGTTGCCGTGAGCTGTGGTGTAGGTCGCAGACGCGGCTCGGATCCCGCGTTGCTGTGGCTCTGGCGTAGGCCGGTGGCTACAGCTCCGATTCAACCCCTAGCCTGGGAACCTCCATATGCCGCGGGAGCGGCCCAAGAAATAGCAACAACAACAACAAAAAGACAAAAGACAAAAGACAAAAAAAAAAAAGAAAACTCTTATCAATCCATGAGGACTCAGGTTCGATCCCTGACCTTGCTCAGTGGGTTAAGGATTTGGCATTGCCATGAGCTATGGTGTAGGTCATGGATAAGGCTTGGATCCTGAGTTGCTGTGGTGTACGCTGGCACAGTCACAGTTCCGATTCGACCCCTAGTCTGGGAACTTCCATGTGCCACAGATGCAGCCCTAAAAAGACAATAATAATAAAAATGCTTATCATTACTAAGTTTCCTAAAGTTGAAATTAAGAAACTGGTTCTGGGGGCTGCTGAGGCACGGGTTTGGTCTCCAGCCTGACACAGTGGGTTAAGGATCTGGCATTGTTGCAGCTGTGGCATAGGTCAAGGCTGCAGCTCGGATTAGATTCCTGGCCTGGGAAATTCCATATGCCACAGGTATGGCCAGAAAAGAAAAGAATTTGGTGCTGATATTTTAGCATTTGAACTTGGCTCTTTGGGTGAAATGCCTGAGCCTAGTTGTAGAAGCAGAGCATTATTGAAGACCATGGCTTTCATATTCCTTGGCTTGGTAGGCAGAGCTAGGTTCCAACTGCAAGGTGCTCTCTGGAGGTTGCCCAGTTCTGTGTTGGAGGCTTATGAATAGATACATCAAGTGCCAGATATTCAATCCATGGCAGCTCTTATTAATATGAAAATCCCATTTGCAAAGGGCTTTTTCTACCCAATTAAATTGGCCCATTAAAGTAATCCTGTTGAAAACAAAAACCTGTCTCCAGAGGCTCAGGAGGAGTTGCATATTATTTGCATAGATCTGCATATCAATTTATAGCCACTAAAATTCCTCATTAGGAAGTGGATTTCTCTAGGCTACTGAAATCCAAGGGGGGAAATATTTTGAGCTAATCAGTTTGATAGATTAGAACTAGCCTCTCCCTCTCACCTTAAAAAAAATAAGTCTTCACCTCAAATCCAGGCTTTCCCTAGAAATTCTAATGTGAGGTTGGGAACTGGGTTAACCTGCGTGTCCACTGGTTGGGGATTCTGAAGGAAGGAGGCAAGAAACACACTTCCAGATCTTTTTTTTTTTTTTGTCTTTTTGCTATTTCTTTGGGCCGCTCCCACGGCATATGGAGATTCCCAGGCTAGGGGTCGAATCGGAGCTGTAGCCACCAGCCTACGCCAGAACCACAGCAACACGGGATCCGAGCCGCGTCTGCGACCTACACCACAGCTCACGGCAACGCCGGATCGTTAACCCACTGAGCAAGGGCCGGGACCGAACCCGCAACTTCATGGTTCCTAGTCGGATTCGTTAACCACTACGCCACAATGGGAACTCCACACTTTCAGATCTTACAGAGCAAGCCCAGACCAAGGGCAAGAGCCCCTGGATTCTCCACAGTCTTTTCTCTGATGTTCCCTCTCAGTTGCCTTATCTGATTCCCTTCTGCCTGTATCTGAAATTTCTTTAGTTCCACCTCTCCTTTCCCTGACCATTCTTCCCCTCATCTGCGTGTCCCCTTCTGTAAAATGAAGATAATAACAGCATGACCTCAAGGATTAAGGAGGGGAGGCCTAGCTCTACAATTTTTTTTAAGTTCTATTGAAAGGTAACATACGGCTAATTTAGGATACACCTTTGGATTCTTTTTGGCTAATATTTTACTTGGCATATACATATAGAGAGAGAAAATTTTGATTCAGTGATTATTTACAAATAAAAAGTTAAGAGGATAATAGACAATACTTCCAGGAAAACAGCTAATGCTAATCATGAATATTAAAATCTAAGTGGCTGGGATTACACTGAATCTGCCACCCAAATCATGCATAACTGACATCTTAACACTATCACCTAACACTATACTTGACATGCACTGAATAGCCAAGAAATGTTAGCCGTTTGTCTGGGTTGTCTACTGCTGCATAACCAACTACCCTATGACTTAGTGGCTTAAAACAACCATTTTGCTTGCTCAAAATTCTGTTAGTCAAGAACTCAGAGAGGGCTCAGCTGGTGGCTTTTCTGTTCCACAGGGCATCAACTGGGGTCATTCACTCAGCAGTATTCAGCTAAAGCTGAGCTGGAGAGGAATTTTCAAGAAGGCTTCACTCTTCTGTGCTTTTTCATGTGGCTCTTTTCATATGGCTAGCTTGGGCTTCCTCACAGCATGGTGGTCTCAAAGTAGTCAGACTTTTTAAAGTCCAATTCCAAAGGAAGCATTTTGAATGATGCTTCAAAAGAAAGCCTTCCAAAGAGGAAGGCAGAAGCTGCCAATCTCTTAAGGCCTAGCCTCAGAAGTTACACAATGTCACTTCCATTGCTTTCAGCTGGTCAAAATGAGTTCCAAAGCTAGCATAGATTCAAAGAGTAGGGAAATAGGCTCAACCTGCTGATGGGAGAATGACAGAGAATGAGCATCCATCTTTAATCCGTCTCCCTGTTGTTCAGCGCTGTTGTCTACTTCTATGCCCTATATTGCAAACTTCTAATCAACAGCCCTGAGAGTTCTCCCAAACTTGAGATCACAGATCTTTCCAAAACAATGACCTGGACATGTTATCCTTGCTCTTATATTATTAAAGTCTGAAGTCTGATCGCTGGGTTCATTTCTGACTCTGACCTTGAGCAAATTGCTCTACCTCCATTTTTTCCTCTGGGAACTACCATATGCCACAGGTGCAGCCATAAGAAAAAAGGAGAGAGAGACAAAAATAACAGTTACCAAATACATGTTCACTTACCAAATTTTCTATGTTCTATGGAGAACATTGTTATGAACACTTTAAATATATTAAGCATTTAGGAGTTCCATGGTGGCTCAGCAGATTAAGGACCTGGCATTATCACTGCTGTGGCTTAGGCCGCTGCTGTGGCACAGGTTCGAGCCCTGGCCTAGGAAATTCTGCATGTTATGGGTGTAGCCAAAGTAAGAAAAAAATATATATATGTGCATACATATATATATATATATTTATGTTCAGCATTTAATCTTTGAAATAGCCATATGAGTTTGGCACTATAATCCCCATTTTATAGATGAGGCAAACGAAGCACAGTAAAGCAAATTTCTGAAATCAAAACACTCTATTGGCAGAGCTGGAATTTGAACCTAGAGAGTCTGGCTCCAGAACTGGTGCTCTAATCCATTATGCTATACTGTCAAAGTTGAAGGTAAATGACAAGTGGGAAAAAAAAAAAATGTTGAAACTTGCTTCACGAAGGGCTAATCTCCCTAATGTATTAAGAGCGCCCCCCTAAGAAAGAGGCCAATAACCCAAAAGAAAAACAGGCAAAGCATATGACTAGATAGCTCGCTAAAATTAAATACATACAAGAAAAATGCAGATTTTTAACCCTACTAAAATACCATTTCTCAGGGACCAGATTGGCAAAACCCCAAAAATTTGACAAAACACTCTGTGAGGCTCTGGGAAATGGTCTCACATACCTTATAGGGAAGAATGCAAATCAATACAATAAATATGGATGGCACTTTAAAATGACAAATCCATGCACCCAGCAATTCTACATATAGAAATTATTCTACAGGAGTTCCAGTCGTGGCTCAGCAGAAACAAATCTGACTAGCATCTGTGAGGACACAGGTTTGATCCCTGGCTTCTCTCAGTGAGTTAAGGATCTGGCGTTGCCGTGAGCTGTGGCATAGGTCATAGATTCGGCTCGGATCTGGTATTGCTGTGGCTGTGGTGTAGGCTGGCAGCTACAACTCCAATTCGACCCCTAGCCTGGGAACCTCTATATGTTGCAGGTGTGGCCCTAAAAAGACAAAAAAAAAGAAAAAAAAGAAAAAGAAAAAGAAAAAAATTATTCTACAGATAACTCACACATACAAAATGGTATTAATGTTAGGCTCATTTTGCAACTTTCTTTGTGCTAGCAAAGTCCTGAATGCCCATCAACAGACACTGCTGATGAATATACTTGGCACACCCATATAATGGAATACTCTGTGCTTTAAAAAGATTGAGGAAGCACTTTATGGATTGCTGTGAGACGATTTCAAGATACATGAAGGGAAAAAGCAAGGCAAAGAACAGTGTGTATGATGTATTACTCTTTTGTGTATATTATATATTCTTTTGCATAAAAAGAAAAAGAATATTTCTTTTATTGACTTATACAGACATAATACCACCTTTGGGGCAAGAGGAAAGGGCAGAGGGAGGGCAAGGATAGGAAGGAAAGCTTCAAAAGATTGTGTACCTTTTGCATTTTTTTGAGGCTTGAACCACATATTCATATTTATATTTTTAAAATTTAACAAAGAATTTTTAAAAGAAAAAAGAAAGGCCTTTCAGAGGAGGGGTCGTTTTAGGATTCTCTCGCTCCAAGAGGACAACTCAATGGTCCTGTAATGAGATAGTCTCTTCATGAACACATCAAGGCTGAAAAAAAGGGGGAGATATTAGAGATCTCCATGGGTGCAGGGAGATTCCTTTTAAACCACTCAGGCAGCTCCTATCGCCTTTCCCCATTATGCTCCTGAGGCTCATTCAAAGCTAAGACTCAGGCGCCTGACATCTGGTAACAGAGGTAACCATGGGCAACTAGGCTTCTCTCCTGGTTGTCATGGCAACGGTAATGTTGCTCCAGTTGGGTTTCATTGAGGTAATTATCAAGCCTTGTGGTGGGCTCCTCCACACTTGCCATCATTTACATCAATGACAGTTATGAATGAGCTTAAATTAGATGCAATTTCAATTGAACTGTTAAGAGAGGCTGTGAATTGAGTCAGATTTACATATCCTTCCATCAGGGCCGCCAAACCTATTGAATTGTGTGTCTGGAGCAATTCAGGGCTGGGGTGTCACTTGCACAGCAGCCATCAAGCTGCTGGCTGACCAGAGACCTACCATGTTCCAACCAAGCTTATCTATAGCCACTTTCCTCCCCATCCACCACAAGCTTTAGGAGCAGATCCAGCAGGCTCTTGGTTTCAAACCAATATGTAGAACAGAATTTCTGATTTATCAGAACTTTGTAAAAAATTGTAGCTCTACACAATTAGCCCCACTGTGCACAGGAGAAATCTCAAGTTTCTGCTGCACAGGGTATTTCCCGTGGAAAGTGATGGACCCAGGATTCATTTCCACAGCTCATAACTCCTTCCACTTTTGCTATCTCACTCGGGCCAGTGATGGACATTTTCTTTGTGTTTGCAAAGTGACACCAAGTTTCACAAAGTTCATGTGTCTTAGTGAAAAGAACAGCTGCTTCTGCATCTATCAGCCAAAAGATCAGTAGGAAGTAGCTTGGTCCTGGCAGCCAAAGATCCTATCCTGCTTGTCAATGACAAGCTCCCAGTGACTCATACAGATCCTTAATCCCCGACTTGAGTGGTTACATTATGCTCGATGTTCACTGAAAAAAAAAAAAACTGCATAATCTAAAAGTTGAGAATTACGTTTTATCTATCAGACTTACTAAGGACTTAAGCTTGGGATACAGTCTCTCAGATAGCTCTGAGGGACTGTTTCAAAGGGTCAAGGAAGGAGCCAGGATATATAGGAGTTTTTAGGGAAAAAAAAAAATTGCTAGTCAAACATCAGTACAAGTTAAGGATCCGGTACTATCACTGCAGCAGCCTGGGTCACTGCTGAGACATGGGTCTGTTCCTGGCTCGGGAACTCCCGTGCCATGTGTGCAGCCAAAAGAAAATCAAATCAAAGATTTGTTTAATTATTTAATTAATTACTGCTAGATGCAAATACTGAGAAACCTTGCTCATACAAATAAGTATTTGGAAACAGAAGAATATCTGGTTTTCTTCTTTTTTTTTTTTTTTTTTGTCTTTTTAGGGCCACACCCAGGTCATATGGAAGTTCTAGGGGATCTAATAGGAGCTGTAGCTGCTGACCTACATACACCACAGCCACAGCAATGCAGGATCCAAGCCACGACTGCGACCTAAGCCACAGTTCATGGTAACACAGGATCCTTAACCCACTGAGCAAGGTCAGGGATCAAACCCACATCCTCATGGATGCTAGTCTGTTTCCTTACGGCTAAGCCACAACGGGAACTCCCTGAAGAATGTCTGTTAATGTCATTCAATTCTTAACTTCTGAATTATATGCCATTTGTGACTTTGTTAAAATTAGCGTTTTGGGGTTTTTTTATTGTCGTTTTTTTGTTTTTGTTTTGCCATTTCTTGGGCCACTCTCGAAGCCAAACAAAATGGATATAAGGCAGTAAACAAAATGGCCAAAGTGGATATAAGGTAATAAAATATTACAAAGTAATTTAGCTAAACTCTTTCAACAATGTGACCTAGCATCAAAATTATTTGAATGAAAGCCTATTAACTTACAAATGCTTTTGTTACCCAACCATTAAGGTCATTCACCAACTCAAACCGAACACCAGTACCTTTGAATCAACCCTTTGTTGACAGCTTAGTTTGTACACCCAGGGCAACGTGCCAGAATTAGATTCAGGATGGGCAAGGAGTAGGAAAATGGGGACTATGAAAGAAGACATGGGAAAGGAACCCCTCTGCTTGCATCTCAAAAAAGTTCACAGGGAGTTCCTGTCTTGGCTCAGTGGTTACGAACCCGATTAGGAAACTTGAGGTTGTGAGTTTGATCCCTGGCCTCACTCAGTGGGTTAAGGATCCCGTGTTGCCGTGAGCTGTGGTGTAGGTCGCAGACTCGGCTTGGATCCCGAGTTGCTGTGGCTGTGGCATAGGCCGGCAGCTGTAGCTCCGATTAGACCCCTAGCCTGAGAACCTCCATGTGCCGTGGGTACAGCCCTAGAAAAAGACCAAAAAAAAAAAAAAAAAAGTTCACAAAAGGAAAATCAATTTTTTTTTCTTTTTAGATCCAAGTCGCATCTGCAACCTACACCACAGCTCACAGCAACACCAGATCCTTAACCAACTGAGCAAGGCCAGGGATGGAACCCACATCCTCATGGATCCTAGCTGAGTTTGTTAACCAATGAGCCACGATGGGAACTCCAGGAAGATCAATTTTTAGAAAAGAGTACAAATGAAAATAGAGGATCCGAAAATTGATTCCCTTAAAACAATTCCCATATACTTTGTGGAATGTATATGCATAAGTATTCCAATCTGAAGATACCAATCTAAAGCATTCTAAGATCTCTGTATCTGAAGGAAGATAAGAAATTGATTAACTCAATATTGTTTACTATGTACATTGGAGTATCTAGGGTAACCATTAAAAGAACAGATATCCTTGGAGTTCCCATTGTGGCACATTGGAAACAAATCCTGCTACTATTCATGAGGATGCAGGTTCAATCCCTAGCCTCACTTAGTGGGTTAAGGATCTGGTGTTGCCATGAGCTGTGATGTAGGTTGAAGATGCAGCTCAGATCCATTGTTACTGTAGCCTGCAGCTGCAGCTCAATTCGACCCCTAGCCCAGGAATGTCCGTTTGCCATAGGTGCAGTCCTTAAAAAAAAAAAAAAAAAAAAAAAAAAAAACAGTGAGGAGTAAAGGAGAGGTCGAGGGAGCCATAGAAGTGTTAGCCATCATTGATGATAGTGCGTCATCACAATCACAGATTCAGTGATCATAAAGCACAACTTCCAAGCAGTTTTTCAGAAACCAAAAACATTTTCCATTTTTATTAAATTGGAATATTTGAAACAGAAAAATTATTTGTCACTGATAATCAATGTCCACAGCTAATGGGCAGCATGATTTTAGTTATTGGAAAGAGAGGCAGGACCTGACAATCTCCCAGCTTTTCATGATGTGAAACCCAGCTGAAAAGCTGGCAGATGGGCCTGCATTGTTCAGGCACTGATGAGACCATGATACAGGTGATGGCGATTACCGCAGATACTTCCGGTAATCAACAAAACCCACACTCTCTGGGAAGGCCTGTACATTACCCCTGATCCGGATACATCAAGACCAAAGCATCTATTCAGATGAGCCTATCAAATTCATCTCAGGGGAGTTTTCCTTCCTACTTTAGGCTGCTTTAAAAGGACCATCATTCAGAAGCCTGCACTTAGCCACTGAGAGGAATAGTGTAGAAAGTCAAGGCTCTGTTCTTAAATTCATTTAGGAGTTCCTGTTGTAGCTCAGCAGGTTAAGAACCCAATTAGTGTCCACAAGGATGTGGATTTGATCCCTGGCCTCGCTCAGTGTGTTAAGGATCAGGCATTGCCATGAGCTGTGGTGCAGGTTACAAACACAGCTCAGATTCTGCGTTACTGTGTCTGTGGTGAAGGCCGGCAGCGGCAGCTCTGATTTGACCTGGGAACGTCCATATGCCACAGGTGTGGCCCTAAAACAAATAAACAAAATTCATTCCGATGGATCTTTTTCAGGTCAATTGCTAAGTATCACAGAGTTAATCAATATACCATTGATAAGATTCCATTATAAAAAAAGTCCCTGCTGAATAGCATTGAGAACTACGTCTAGATACTCATGTTGCAACAGAAGAAAGGGTGGGGGAAAAAATGTAATTGTAATGTATACATGTAAGGATAACCTGACCCCCTTGCTGTACAGTGGGAAAAAAAAAAAGAGAAAGATGGACAAATCGAAGAACTAAGCACATATTTCTATAAGATGGAAAAAGATATAAAGAAATGGAAATTTAAAAAAATAAAATAAAAAAGGAATTATACCAAGAAAAATAAATAAATAAATAAATAAATAAATAAATAAAAGTCCCTGGAGTGGTCAAAGAAGCAGATCCAAGGTTAATCTTCACTGAGAGTCAAGAGAATTAACCAACCAAGTTTAATTTGATTCGAGTCTTTCTCACTGAATTAGTTTAATAATTTTTTGTAAAGAATTAAGCATCCCTCTCTTGCGTGAGATCTACAGGGAACTAATCACTTCTCCTTCTGGACAGGTTTTTTGCTTTCTTTTCAACATTTTTACTTAATAAAATATAACGCCTGATACAAAACACAAAAGATATAGAGAAGCATGAAAAGTACATCATCAATTTCCCTCCCTAGTAAACAAACAGCTCATACGACTCAACAACAAAAACAAACAACTCAATTGAAAAATGGACGGAAGGAGTTTCCGCTGTGGCTCAGCTATTATGAACCTGACTAGTATCCATGAGTATGCAGGTTCAATCCCTGGCCTTGCTCAGTGGGTTAAGGATCCAGCATTGCTGTGGCTGCAGCGTAGACTCCAATTCGACCCCTAGCCTGGGAGATTCCATGTGCTGAGGGTGCAGCCCTAAAAAAAAAAAAAAAAAAAAAAAAAAAAGGAAGAAAAATGGGCAGAGGACTTAAATAGACATTTCTCCAAAGAAGATACACAGATGGCCAACAAGCACATGAAAAGATGCTCAGCATCACTAATTAGTAGAGAAATGCAAATCAAAACTACGAGGTACCACCTCATACCAATCAGAGTGGCCATCATTATTAATAAGTCTACAAATAACAAATGCTGGAGAGAGTGTGGAGAAAAGGGTACCATCCCTCACTGTTGGTGGGAATGTAAATTGGTACAACTACTACGGAAAACAGTACGGAGGGTCCTCAGAAAACTAAATATAGAACTACCATATGATCCAGCAATCCCACTCCTGCGCATATATCCAGGCAAAACTATAATTTAAAAAGATACATGCACCCACATGTTCACAGCAGCACTATTCCCAATAGCCAAGACATGGAAACACCTAAATGCCTATCGGCAGATGAATGAATTAAGAAGATATGGTACATATATACAACGGAATACTAAACTACTCAGCCATAAAAAAGAACAAAATACCATTTGCAACAATGTGGATACAACTAGAGATTCTCCTACTAAGTGAAGTCAGAAAGTCAGAAATACCATATGATATCACTTAGATGTGGAATCTAAAATATGGCACAAATGAACCTGTCTACAAAACAGAAACACTCAGACATAGAGAAGAGACTTGTGGTTGCCAAGGGCGAGTGGGATGGACAAGGAGTTTGGGGTTAGTAGATGAAAACTACTACATTTAGAATGGATAAGCAATGATGTCTTACTGTGTAGGATAGGGAACAATAGATCTCTTGGGATAGAACATGATGGAATATGAGGAAAAAAGTGTGTGTATATATATATTATCTATATATGCATATGTATGTACAACTGCATCCCTTTGCTTTACAACGGAAATTGGCACATCATAAATCAATCATACTTTAATAAAAAAAAAATTTCCTCTCCCAGAGGCAGCCTTGGCAACTATGAGAAGCAGTATATCTGTACACATACCCTGATTTGTTTGGTTTTGTTTTGGTCACATACCAAAAGTAAAACAGTCTACAGTTTTTATTACCTTAACATTTTATTGCAGTGACTGTTTTATTATAGATGGGAGTGGCCTCAATTCTTTTTTTTTTTTTTTGGCCTTTTTAGGGCCACACCCGAGGCATATGGAAGTTCCCAGGCTACGGAGGTGCAGGTGCCAGCCTATGCCACAGCAACGCCAGATCCAAGCCGTGTCTGCGACCTACACCACAGCTCACCACAACAATGGATCCTTTAACACACTAAGCAAGGCAAGGCCAGGAATGGAACCTGCATCCTCATGGATATGAGTCAGATTTCTTTCCACTGAGCCACGATGGGAAGCCCCATTCTTTATCACTGCTACACAGTTTTCTACTGTAAGGTTATTTTACATCACTAATCCCCTACACATGGATATTTATTTATTTTTATTTACTTACTTTTATGGCCACACCTGCAGTCTATGGAAGTTCCTGGGCCAGAGATTGAATCCAAGCCACAGCTGTGACCTCCACCACAGCTGCAGCAACGCCAGATCCTTTAACTCACTGCACCAGGCCGGGCATTGAACTTGTGCCTCTGCAGTGATCCAAGCTGCTACTGATGGTTTCTTAACCCACTGTGCCCAGCAGAAATGCTCACATGACTTTTAGATGGCTTACAACCTTTCACTATTTCAAACAATGCTACAAATTACATCTTTGTACAAACAATACATGAAAGCATAAACAAAATAATGGTCTATACGTGCAACGGAATATCATTCGACCTTAAATAGCAAGGAAATTCTGACATACTCAACAATGTGAATGGGTGAAATTTGAGGACATTATGCTAAGTGAAACAAGCCTGTCACAAAAGGGCAAATACTGTATAATTCCACTCATATGAAGAATCTGGAGTAGTCAAACTTGTAGAAACAAAGTAGAATGGTAGCTGCCAGGGTTTAGGGGGAGGGGGAAATGAAGAGTTAGCATTTAATGGGTACTAAGTTTCAGTTTCCACAAGAAAAAAACATTCTGGAGATGGATGGTGGTGATGGTTATAGAAAAATGTGAATGTACTTAATGTCACTGAACTCTACACTAAAAAATAGTTAAGATGGTAAATTTTGTGTTACATGTATTTTACCACAATTTTTAGAAATCCATTTTCTTTATACTTATTTATTCATTTATTCATTCCCACGTTTGTCCAAACATTCCATAAACTTATACATGCCAGAATTACACAGTTACATAAAGACTTATCCTTATGCTAAAAAAGATGAAAAGGAATTAGGCAAAGAAGTGACACAAGGACACTCCAGGCAGAAAGTTCAGGATGTCAAAAATCAAAAAACCGCACTGGAGAGAAGAGGATGGAGAGGTAAGCAGGGGCCAGAAACAAAAAACTCAGGCACCTTGCTAAAGAAGGAGTTTTATTCCATGAGAATAAATATTGTGAAATATTTATACTGCACATCACCTAACCTGTGTGTCAGGAGGGCTCTGGCTTCTATGAGGAGGCTGGACCAGGAAGAGACAGGTGCACATACCCAGCAAGAAATGACAGCAGGAGTTCCAGTCGTGGCGCAGTGGTTAACGAATCCGACTAGGAACCATGAGGTTGCGGGTTCGGTCCCTGGCCTTGCTCAGTGGGTTAACAATCCGGCGTTGCTGCGAGCTGTGGTGTAGGTTGCAGATGCGGCTCAGATCCCGCGTTGCTGTGGCTCTGGCGTAGGCTGGCAGCTACAGCTCCAATTCGACCCCTAGCCTGGGAACCTCCATATGCCGCAGGAGCAGCCCAAGAAATAGCAAAAAAAAAAAAAAAAAAGAAATGACAGCAGCCTCCACCAAGGGTGTCAGATGCACACAACGACGCAGGCCAGGCACAGACATTTCCAAAAAGGCCATGTGAGCCAACACTGTAAGACCACAGGACCTAAAGCGGCCAGCAGCCTAAGACCTCTCACCTGGCCACCGAAGATGTTGATTAATGAAATCCTCCAGCGTGTCAGGGGAGCCAGGCCCAGGGTCACTGACCTCTGCCAGACTAGCTGGAAGAGACAGGAGCCATAGAGACTGAAGCTGAAAAGGAATTCCCTCTGTACTGCTTTCCTCCTAAGTGGGGAGAGTAACAGTGAAGTTTGGGGAATCTTGACTTGTCCAGAAAAAGACAGAAAGCAGGGAACAGACTGCAGTAAATTAGGGTATATTTCACTGCTTTGGTAGTTTTCCAAGTGTGGTCTCTGGACTAGTCACATCAACTTCACCTGAGAGCTGGTTAGAAATGCAAATTCTCGGAGTTCCCTTGGGGCACAGAAGGTTAAAGATCCATCATAGTCACTGTAGTGGCTTGGATCGCTGCAGAGGCTGGGGTCACTGCTGTAGCACAGGTTTGATTCCTGGCCCAGGAATTTTCATATGCCATGGTGCAGCTGGAAAAAAATAAAATAAAGAAAAGAAAAAGAAAAAAAAAAAAAAGAGGCAAATTCTCAGGCCCTCCTGAAACAGAAGCTGCGGGGGCAGGACCCTAGTGATTTACACTTTAACAAGCATAGGTGATTCGGAAGCAAGTTCAAGTTTAAAACCATTTCCCTATAACATAATTCACCACAGATGTCATTTAAACAACATATTTCTTACTCCTCCACACAACTTGATGGTAAAAATGAACACTCTGGGACTTTCGTGGTGGCTCAGCAGGTTAAATATCTGGCATTGTCACTGCTGTGATGTGGTTCAATCCCTGGCCTGGGAACTTTTGCATGCCGTGGGTGCCACACCAAAAAAATTAATTAATTTTAAAAAGTTAATACTTTGGCTCTTTTAATTTATTCAATAGAAAATTATCAAATTATCAGATTTACCCCTCCCCATTTATTTGCATAAACTTGTCAGGAACATAAAGCAAAGAACAACTGTTTCATACATTGTATGAATAAAACTTTGTTTCCAAAAAACACTGGAAGTGGCTGGTGATGAATGTAATTACTGTTTACCAGAGATCTCAAATGTGCTATATGAAGACTGTTAAAAAATTTACTCAAGTTCTCTTGTGGCTCAGCAGTTTAAGGATCTGGCATTGTCACTGCAGTAGCAGGTTGCTGCTGTGATGTGGGTTCAATTCTTGGCCCTGGAACTTCTGCATGCCTTAGGTGTAGCCAAAAAAAAAAAGGAATTACTTCATAAATGACCTAAAACCTTGCAGAGATTTGAAGACCAGCACTTCCTGGGCCAGAAAATCAAAAAGCCTAGGAAAAATATGCTGAGATCTGTGAGCCATCCAGCAATACTGCATATAGAATTGTCCTGGGGCCTTCAAATGAGAACATTCACCGGTCTTCGGTTGCGGCATAACCAGTGAGCACTCGTCTGGGAATTCTCATGTGTTGATGAAATTCCAAGAGCCCCATAGTACCTTCTCTAGCTACAAAATATATTTTCTTCCATTAAAGCGAGTTTTGTTCAGGCCCTCTGCAACCACTACAATGATTCTAGTTTTCTTATGGGTACATTCCATGTAACAAATGGCAGAAAACACAGAAGTAGTGGGGCTAGGCTCTCTAACCTGGTGCTGAATTACAAGTCTCCCCCTTAGCTCGTGACTCTGGGGAAGGCAGCTTACATGCCCTTTGCTCAGACATCAAGTAGGCAATGTTGAGAAGTGCCTGCTATAATACCGCACCAAGAATCTATTATTCATGTATTGATTCCCTTCTGGGCCAGGAGTACAACAGATGTCTATAAAGGGCAATCGACTGAGAATGGGCCCAGCGGTATCATAACATCAGTCTCCACTAGGTGGCAATAACGGTGCTAGGTAATTGGTTATTAACGTTGATCTTCAGAACTCAGCACTGTTTCTTACTAGTGATTTATTCATTCATTCAACAAATATTTATTCGATGGCTGCTATGGGCCTGCCACCATAGTTAAGATACAAAGACCAGTGAAGAAAGACAGAGTCCCTATCTATGGACCTTAGGTCTAGGTAAGGAAATGGACAGAGAATCACAGCAATAAAATAGCACACCATAGTAAGTGCTGTGAGTGCACAAGGGGAGAACTGCCCATTGGGGGGGTGGGGGGGAAAGCATCCCTGATAAAGGGATGACGAAGAGATGGAGGTGTCCCAGGAAGGTGAGGGGTGGGAAGTCAATGCTCAGGCAGAAGGGAGGGCCTGTCAGTGGCTCCTGGAAAGTGGGACGACTGCAAGGCCACATGGCTGGAGCCCAAAGAGCAGGGGAGCAGGATGGGAGCTGCCCACCCTGGAGGGAGGAGCAAAAGGCAGGCAGCCTTGTAAGCCTAGTTCTTGGTGGGGCTTTGGATCTAGATCCACAGAGCAGCAGGAGCCCACTGATGGGTTTTTAAACCCAGGAGGGGAGAGGGCTGGGTAACTAGATTGGATTTGCATTTAACAAGGTCAGATTTGCATTTTAACAGGGTGACTGAGGTCTTCTCTGCTGGGGGTTCAGCTGAAGTGGGGGGACTGAAGGGGGGCAGGTCCTCCCAGGTGCAGGAGACCAGTTAAAGAACTACCACTGGAGTCTAAGAGGAAGGATTTGTCTTGGGTCAGGATAGGGACCTGGAGACGGAAACGACTGAGAGATGGGGAAAGTACCAGAACTCAGTGGCTAGGGGGTGCGCAGGAAAGGGAGGTGCCAGAGATGGCTCCCCAGTGTCTGGCTCGGACAAGCCGACAGATAGAAAGAAAATCGAAGGGGGCAAGGGCTCTCAAATAGTGGCTGGGTAGCAGAGAAAGAAAGTCATGAGCACTTTTATTTATCATTTATTTATTTTTGTCTTTTAGGGCCACGCCCATGCTAGGGGTTCAATCGGAGCTATGGCTACTGGCCTACACCACAGCCACAGCCACGCCAGATCCTAACCCACTGATCGAGGCCAGGGATCGAAACTGCAGCCTCATGGATACTAGTCAGTTTCATTTCCTCTGAGCCACGTGGGAACTCCACAAGTTCACTTTTAGACATGCTGACTTTGAGAGGTTTTTTTTTTTTTTTTTTTTTGGTTTTTGTTTTTTGTGTTTTTTGTTTGTTTTTGTCCTTTTGCCTTTTCTAGGGCCGCTCCCTCGGCATATGGAGGTTCCCAGGCTAGGGGTCCAATCGGAGCTGTAGCCACCGGCCTATGCCAGAGCCACAGCAAGGCGGGATCGAGGCCACGTCTGCAACCTACACCACAGCTCACGGCAACACCGGATCCTTAACCCACTGAGCAAGGCCAGGGATTGAACCCGCAACCTCATAGTTCTTAGTCAGATTTGTTAATCACTGCACCACGACGGGAACTCCTGAGAGGGTTTTGAGATATCTAAGGGGAAATCCCAGAAGGCAAAGGAAGCTCTGAGTCCAGAGTTCAAAGCTAGAATCGAGTGAATCAGCTCGCTTGGGGTGAGACCGCCAGCACACAAAGACAAGAAAGAAGCATGGCTACCTGGATGAAGGCCAGAAGCCTGGGCACTGGAATCCCACAACTCACTACCGAAAGGAGTATATTGCTGAAGGCAACACTGGAAATCCAACAGAAGAGTTCCCATTGTGGCTCAGTGGTAATGAGCCTAACTAGTATCGATGAGGATGTGGGTTTTGACTTGTTCAGTGGGTTAAGGATCCAGCATTGCTGTGAGCTGTGGTGTAGGTCCCAGATGCAGCTTGGTATTGCTGTGGTTTTGGCCTGCAGCTGTATCTCTGATTTGACTTCTGAGCCCTAGCCAGGGAACTTCCATATGCCCCAGGTGCAGAAGAGGAGGAGAAGGGAAGGGAGGAAAGGGAGAGAAAGGAAGGAAGGAAGGAAAGAAGGGAGGAAGGAAGGAAGGAAAGGAGAAATCTAACAGAGACTGATTGGAGAAAAGAAAAGAGAAGGGGTTTCAAGGGAGGGAAAGCATGAAAAGAGCAAAGATTGAGAGATAATAGGATTATAAGAAGCATGTGACTTAGGGCGTTCCCTTCATGGCTCAGTGGTTCACAACCCAACTAGTATCCTTGAGGACTCGGGTTCAGGTTGGATCCCTGGCCTCGCTCAGTGAGTTAAGGATCTGTCATTGCTGTGAGCTGTGGTGTAGGTCGGGAGACGTGGCTCGGATCCAGCATTGCTGTGGCTGTGGCAAAGGCCGGCAGCTGCAGCTCCAATTTGACCCCTAGCCTGGAGATCTCCATATGCTGTGGGTGTGGCCCTAAAAAGATAAAAGACAAAAAAAAAAAAAAAAAACAGAGAAAGAAGCATGTGACTTAGATCTCTTGCCAGCAAATTGCTCTCACTTCCCCCAAACTCACTCTCAGAGATGGGGGATGACTCCTTTCCAAGGTCCCCAATCACTTGCAGGGGCTACATTCCAGACCTTATTTCACAGATAATCTTCAGCTTACATGCTGCAGGAGGAGAGGTACCTGGTCTGACAGAAGGTCAGCTGCTCTGAAGGAAGGTTCTTAGAAATTAGACATTTCCCTTGTCCATTCCTATTTCAAATAGTTAAAGCATAACCAACTTGACCATCAAATCAACATCTTGTACACCTTAAACTTACCCTATGCTATGTGTCAAGTATATCTCACTAAAGCTGGAGAAAAACCCAATTGATGAATTTAGGGGATATGGATGTTTACAATACTAGTATAATTTTTCAGTAGCCTCAAAATTTATAAAAAAAAAGTTTCTTTAGAAATTTTTTTCTAAAGGAAAAGTGTTGGGGTATTTCTCCTGTGGTGCAGCAGGTTAAGAATCCGGCATTGTCACTACAGTGGCTTGGGCCACTGCTATGGCACAGGTTCACTCCCTGGCCTGAGAACTTCCAAGTCTCAGATGCACCCAAAAGAAAAAAAAATGTTGGGGGAAATAAAAATATCTGGCAGGGAGAGCAGGTATGGGTATAGATGAAACAAGTCTGACCATTAGTAGGGCTCAGCGGAAACAAATCTGATTAATAACATGAGGACGCAGGTTCCATCCCTGGCCTCGCTCAGTGGGTTAAGGATCCGGCGTTGCTGTGAGCTGTGGTGTAGGTAGCAGACGTGGCTCAGATCTGGCTTTGCTGTGGCTGTGGCGCAGGCCAGCAGCTACAGCTCCAATTAGACCCCTAGCCTGGGAACTTCCATGTGCCACAGGTGAGGCCCTAAAAAGACAAAAAAAAAACAGACCATTAGTTGAAAAGTGTTAAAGGTGGTCATGCATTAGCGTAGGGGTACATTCCATTATTTTCTACTTCTGTATTTTTAATTTTTTCATAAGCTTTTTTAAAAAATAGGGTTGCCCTGTGGAGTAAAAGATACACAAAGTAGCAGCACATAGTTCTGCTGTTAGTTTAGTGGAATTTTGTCCTTAATCCCTTCCCACTTACTTTTCATTTGCCCTTCTTCCCTAGGGGGCAAAGGTTGCCCTACAGTGCAATTTTCTTCTCAGATTTGCTGTAAGACATAATTTGTTGCATTTATCATCTTGAAAAAGGTGAAAATCAGTGATGACTAATCGGAAGCTTTACACAATTCCTAGACTTAAGGTCGTGACAACTGAAAGGCTTCCCTTGCTGCAGGCATACCAAAAGTCACAGAAAGCCACAAGAATGCTGGAGAGGGGGTAAATGCCGGAAGACAAAAGGTTCCACTGAATGGCACATTCACCCTGCCCTGCTCTGGGCAAGCTCTGAGGTTCCTGGCATCCTTCCTCCAGGCTGCTGAGGGGGACCCTGGCGCCTCAGCTGAGAAGCATCCGCCCCAGTTTGGAACACTGCTCTTTCCCACCTCATCTCTCGCCCCTTCATCATCCCATTTTTCAGCCACACTACAGGCAGTTGCCAACTGGACCCGACTCTCTCACACAGACATGTTTTTGATCATGCAGTAACTCACACCTGGAATGTGCCTCCCAGTACCTCCCTCGTAAACCTGCTTTTCTACTCCCAGCTGCATTAAACTAACAAGCTGCTTAACCTTCTAAGACTGTTTTCTAAGGGGGTATTAAATACCTTCCTCCTAGAACTGTTTGGAGAATTGGAGAATCAAGCTGTGAAACACTGGCCTCAAGGCCCCTAAGAGACCCCTAAGTCCAGACACATTGTAACACTGGACAAGCTGAGAGGAGCTAGGTGCCTTATCTGGGTTTCTCCCAGCAGGGCTTCTGGGGGACAAGCCATGGGGTTGCAGATACATGGTTTTTGCTGTTGCTTTTTAGGGCTGAACCCATTGCATATGGAAGTTCCCAGGCTAGGGGTCGAATCTGAGCTACAGCTGCTGGCTTACACCACAGCCACAGCAATGTGAGATCTGAGCGGCATCTGCCATCTACACCACAGCTCATGGCAACACTATATCCTTAACCCACAGAGCCAGGCCAGGGATCCAACCCCTATCCTCATGGATACTAGTGAGGTTCATAAGCAGCTGAGCCACAACAGGAACTCCCGCAGATACATGTTAATGAACAACCAGCTCTACAGGGCAAAAGCCTTGGATTTGTAGTGTCTATTTAACCCTGAAGTGTAAACAATCCCATTGTGACCAATTTCAAGCTGCCAACAAGGTGTCTCTGAAAGTGCAGTTGGGAAGAGCCTGCACCACATTCCCACCAGCCAACTCCAGCATGTCACTGCAGCTCCCAGCCTCAGACCTGTGGGCAACTTTGGCCTCCTCTCAGCAAAAACATGCAGGCCCTGGGAGTTCCTGTCGCAGCTCAGTGGTTAACAAAACTGACTAGGAACCATGAGGTTGCAGGTTCGATCCCTGGCTTTGCTCAGTGGGGTAAGGATCCATGTTGCTGTGAGCTGTGGTGTAGGTCACAGACTCGACTCAGATCTGGTGTGCTGTGGCTGTGGTGTAAGCCGGTGGCTACAGCTCCGATTCGACCCCTAGCTTGGGAACCTCCATATGCCACAGGAGCGGCCCTAGAAAAGGCAAAAAGACAAAAAAAGAAAAAAAGACAAATGTGCAAGCCCAGAAGCCAGACAGTGTAGCTCTTAGAGGATCACCACAGAGCGTCAATTTCCTAAATTCAGAAACTAAATACTGCTGCTAGGAACATGTGTCTAAAATAGTCACACATCTTTACAATTCCTCTGTGCCAAGAACTGTTGGAAGTGCAGTACGTACCTTGACTCAATTTATCCTCATAAGCCTCTAAGGCAAGTACTTTCAGATTTCTCTCAACAGATGAGCAAACTGAAGCATTGAAAGGGTAAGTAACATGCCCAAAGCCACATAGCCCTGAATTGTCTTTGCCCATAAAGAGTGGCAAAATAAATGTTCAGTCTCCCCAACCCAAGAAGCTCTTCATAAATTTTAAATAGATTCAAGTAAAAAAAAAAAAATTATTGGGAGTTCTCATCGTGGCTCAGTAGTTAATGAACCCATCTAGGAACCATGAGATTGTGAGTTTGATCCCTGGCCTTGCTCAGTGGGTTCAGGATCCGGCATTGCCGTGAGCTGTGCTGTAGGTCGCAGACACAGCTCAGATCTGGCGTTGCTGTGGCTCTGGTGTAGGCCAGCGGCTACAGCTCTGATTAGACCCCTAGCCTGGGAGCCTCCGTATGCCGTGGGAGCAGCCCTAGAAAAGGCAAAAAAATAAAACCAAAAACATTATTTATACATAATTATAAATTGAACCTAACAGATACACAAATACACCAATAAAATTCTTCACAATGATTAGTCTTGGGAGTAACAGGACTTTGCCATCTCCACTGAAAGAGCACAAATCTTTCTGCAATTATCCTTTTAAAAAGAAATTATGTTTTTATTTATTGTTCCAGCCACACCTGCAGCATATGCAAGTTCCCAGGCTAGGGGTCAAATTGGAGCTGTGGCTGCAGGGGGCCTATGCTACAGCCACAGCAACACCAGATCCACACTGAATCTCAGATCTACACTTGCTTGTGGCAATGAAGATCCTTAACCCACTGAATAAGGATGGGAACAAGGAAATTTCTTCATGGATACCATGTTGGGTTCTTAACCTGCTGAGCCACAATGGGAACTCCACAATTATCAATTAATATACATTAATATTCCTCAGAAGGTAGGCATTACATTTATGGTCTGTTTTATGGTTCTTATAGTTATTACTAGTACGGAAATATGCACCACACAATGTGTTATGTAGTTACTAGAATTAGGATCATTGTTCAAAGGTTTAAAACAGAAACAAAATTTCTAACTAATAAGTATTTCATGATTAATTACATAACAATACCTCAAACTTACAAAGTAGTTTATGTTTAAAAGTCTGTCATGTGTTAGTCAATAGAACACATGGAATCTGCTGTCAGTCAAACCTGACTTCAAATTCTGGTTTCTGCTTTCATACCGTTCTGAATACAATTCTTACCTATTTAATTCTATTGAGAATAAGATATAAATTCCTACTGATGAGATAAAATTCATATCATACAGCAAGACAAGGAAATTTAAAGGTAAGTTTTTTTTCTCTCCCCATTTTGGCTGCCTCCCTCCCCAACAACAATGAAGTGTGTGTTGTGCTTGGTTAAACAGCCCTCCTTAGGAGCCAACATTCCTTCTTAATCTCATAAAGGGTTACAACTCCTGAGGAGATAACCATGCTTCTTAACCTGGAAATAGGCCATGATGACCCATGACTCATTTTGTATACATAGGTCTAGGTTCTGCAAACTGCCAATAATACATCACTTGATGAACAGCGCATGTGTCTCAACAACTTGTATAACTGTGCTTTCACCTCTAACAAGTAGAACAGTCCTCAGAGGTTTCTCAAAGAGTGTCCCCTGGGTTATAAACCTTAGGTTGGCAAAAATAAAATTTTTCTTACATCAACTATAAATTTTTCATTGACCATGTGGCTGAAATTCAAAATTTACAAAGACCTACTAAGAAAAAAAAAACAACTTCCCAACTCAGTCCTGGCAACCTGCTTCCTTTCCTTGGATGAAAAAGCACTATTAACAACTTCTTGATATCCTTCCAGGGATATTTTATGCATATAAGGTACAAGCAACTAACAAGTATAAGCTCGTGTCATTTTACGCATTACACTCAACGGGAAGTTTGAGCTACAGTTTCCTCACCTGTAAAAGGGCATTGTTAGGATTACATCACATATTCATGAAAATGCCTTAACCCTAGTGCCTGGCATGGAGTTTGGACTCAAAAACACATCCGCCCTTTCCCTACCTTTAAAAAGGCTAAGAGATAAGCGTTTTTTGGGTGCCTCAGAATCACACAGTGCTAGTTAATCACAGATTGTCTCCCAATCCCTCAGTTTCCAACCCAGCAGGGCCCGAATAGATCCAAGTATGTGCATTTCCAAGAAGCTCTCAGGTGCTGCAGATGCTGATCAGAGGGTCATCTGACCACCTGAAAGCACAGTGGGAACTTAGACGCCCCAGATTCCATCCCAGGTTCTGCATCTGGAGCAAACTACTCTGGGCTTCAGTTTTCTGTTTAATAAACAAAACTCCCATCTCGGAGGCTGTTGCGCAGGTTAAATAAGATACTGCACATGCAGGGGCATTTGTCACGACAAATGCTCAAGGACGACAACGCGAAAGGAACGTGGAGCTGCTGGGAAGGCGAGGGATGGCCCGCAAAACAGGAACCGTGGTCCTTGGCTACGTCCCAACTCGCACATCGTCGTTTCCCACCCCCACCCCAGAAACCTGCGGGGCCAGGCAAGTGCTGGGGGCCAGGGACTGAGGTCAGAATCCACACCTTAAAGGCGAGGCGGGGGCTTCTGTAAGGAAGTCCTGAAACACCGAGCACCGAGTACCTCCACGCTTCTCTACGGGGCTTACTGTTTAAACTGCGTGTAAAGATGCAGGTGACACTCGTTGAACCTCACTGTAAACGTCCACGCCCAGGGGAGGGTGCGCTGAGTGCCCCGCCCGTGGCGCGTGCGCTGCGGCGCTCGGGCCGGGGACTGACTGCAGGGCGCGGACGTGCGGCCAGCCGGGAAGGAAATGGCGAGGTCCGGACGGGCCGGGGCACGGCCGGGTCTCGGCTGCCAGCCGCTAGGGGGCAGCCGGGCGTCTGCGGGCCGCGGCCGGCTGGAACCAGTCCGGCCGGAAGTTGGGGCGGTGCCTTGACTTCCGCAGCGACGCGCCACGTGGTCTGCCGGGGGTCCTGGAGAAAATAACAAGATGGCGGCGAAGGGGCGGGGCCGGTCGGTGTCCTTGAGGCTGCAGGTCCCTTAAAGGGCGGCGTTGGCTGGGCAGGGTAAGATGGGCTGATGGGTTGCCCGGCCGAACCTGGACCCAATAGCAAGGAGCTGCGCGAGATCGGAGTCCTGTTCCTGCGGAGCTCTCTGGCCCGGCCCGCTATGACCGCACCAGCGGCAGGATCAGCACGGCGCATTCCTGTGCAGCCGCCAGTCGGCTTCTCATTCCCGACCCCTTTTGCTTAGTTCCTGCGTTTGCTGTTCTGTGCCAACAAGGACAGCAGAGACGTCTTCCTCGGGCGTTTTCTTTCTGCGGGAGAGATTAGGTGTTGCACTTCGAGTGGGCGAGTCCTACTTCGATCAAAAGGCACTCTCCCCCTTGCAGCAGTTTCCATTACCATTTCCTGTCTTTGTTCAAAGGCCTGGAACTGCTCCCTTTCTGATGGGAAAAAACAACTCGCAAAGATCTGGGCTTTAAGTGGCTTCCCTGCCTTGTCCAAAGTGTTGGAGCTTGTTTGACTTGTACCCAGAAGCTGCTCTGGGACCTCCAAAGTGTTGCAGAGTCTGAGATTGTATTACTTTATATCAACCACCTTAGATGTTTTTTTCAGAAAGATAAATGTAGTTGTGGGTTGTTGCATATTATAAAATGCAGGAAATAAGAGCAAAGTCGAATAGTGTTCCTGGCCTTTCAATAAAGACCTGCAGTTTCGGAGTTCCCCCGTCATGGCTCGATGCTTAATGAATCCGACTAGGAACCATGAGGTTGTGGGTTCAATCCCTGGCCTCGTTCAGTGGGTTAAGGATCCAGTGTTACCATGAGCTGTGGTGTAGGTCACAGACACGGCTGGGATCTGGCGTTGCTGTGGCTACAGCTCTGGTTCAACCCCTAGCCTGGGAACCTCCATATGCTGCGGGTGCGGCCCTAAAAAGACAAAAAAAAAAAAAGACCTGCAGTTTCTCTTTTGGATAGGGAAGACCAAGCCCGTGAATCTCTGCTTGGCCAATTGCCCAGGCTTGGTTTTCATTCCTCATCCTGTTTCATTTTACATAAGTTGGACACAGAAGGGCCAGTGTGGGTAAAAATAGTTAACACAGCCATTGGGCTTCTAGAGTATATTTAGAGTAAAGGAGACGTTTGTCCTTGATTTTATTTATAAATGTGTCGTTTTAGGATTCAGATTCTCTCATTCTAATTTGTGAGACTTGGCAAGTCTGAAACGATACGACTGTTTTGTTTCTAAATAGTGGAACTTGACTCTCAAAGGTATGGGAGGTTAAATAAAATTTTCTGAATGTAGCAGGTCCCCACTACAGTGACAAAGCTTGAGAAGGACATTACTTTATGAAGGAGCCCTTCTGGTTTTGTCCGTCTGGTAGGGATTTTAACACTTGTGCTGTGATCAAAACTGCATTGCTGTTAAGTGCAGACTAGGAACAGTATAATTTGATTGGGAGGGGAGGAAGTGACAAGGCCGCTCAAGATTTTCGTTCTAGGGCTTAAATTCGGATTTTTTTTTTTTTTTTTTTAACCCAGCGATTTGAGAGAATTTTCCTTCAGCCACTCCTTTTTGTAACCAAGCCTTCAGAGGTTTGTCCAATGTCTGGCTAAAAAAAAAAAAGGAATGAATGGAGTTTGCAAAGAATCCTTTTACCTGGAGGGGTTAGAACCTTCCCTTCCTTGAACGGGAAAGAATGCAGCTACCTTCAGAACATTTTCTCAGAAAGAGCCTGCCTCATTGTGTCCTTATGTTTTGCAGTGATTACCCCCTTCTTTGTCTCCTTTTGTACATATAATTCAGATGGAAACTTGGGCAGCTTTTTCTGCAAATGCCCATCATACAGGAGCACAAGAATTAGCATCCTCAGGCCTTCAACTGTTTGCCTCCAAAATTTCCTTAACACTACCTTACTATTAAAAGGAGAAAATGCTTCATAAATATTTAAATAGTTAATTTCAGCAAATTTGACTTTTTTAAAAAACCAGAGAAGTAGTAAAAAAAAAAAAATTTAAAAGAACCAGCACTCTAGTAATTCTGAGATACTTGTCCTTGTAGGCAGAGATTTAAGTTTTGTTTTGTGGGTTGTTTTTTTTTTTTTTGATGGCCACACCCTCAGGTGGAATGGGAGTTGCAGCTGCCGCCGTAGGCCACAGCCACAACTCCAGATCTGACCCTAATCTTCAAGCTATACTACAGCTTGAGGCAACACCAGATCCTTAACCCACTGAGCGAGACCAGGAATCGAACCCACATCCTTGTAGATGCTAGTCAGATTCTTAACCTGATGAACCGCAATGGGAATTCCCATAAGTCTGTTTTGAGGAGATTATGTTTGTACAGTTTGGTACCTTTTTTTTTTTTTTTTTTTTTTAGTTTGGTACCTTTTTCACTTGACTTTAAAAAATGTATTGTTTTCTTTCATATTGCTTAAATTATGCTCAACACCAAACAAAAGGTATTGATGAGGAGTTGCCGTTGTGGCTCAGCAGTAACAAACCTGACTAGTATCCATGAGGACATGGGTTTGCTCCCTGGCTTTGCTCAGTCGGTTAAGGATCCGACGTTACTATGAGCTGTGGTGCAGGTCACAGAGGCTTGGATCTGGCATTGCTGTGGCTGTGGCGTGGGCCGGAAGCTGTAGCTCTGATTAGACCCCTAGCCTGCGAACTTCCATATGCCGTGGGGGCAGCCCTAAAAAGATAGACACACACAAAAATTATAGAAGAATACAAAGGAAAAAAAAAACAGAATGCCTCAGTCATGGAATAACCACTGTTAAACAAGGTGTGTCGTTGTCTTAGAGAGAAGTGCTCCTGTGGTGCTTCGGGTTAAGGTTCCGGTTGTCACTTCAGCAGCTCAGGTCACTGGTGTGTCGAGGGTTTGATCACTGGCCTGGGAATTTCCATACACCATGGGTGCAGCCAAATAAATAAATAAATAAATAAATAAAACTACCTAGTTTTGTAACCTACATTTTGCATTTAGCCCCATATAATATACATTTTCCCAGGTCAAATAAGAATCTTCATGGGAGTGTTCATCGTGGCTCAGTGGTTAATGAATCCAACTAAGAACCATGAGGTTGTGGGTTCGATCCCTGGCCTGCTCACTGGGTTAAGGATCTGGTGTTGCCATGAGCAGTGGTGTAGGCCGCAGACATGGCTCAGATCTGGCGTGGCTGTGGCTGTGGCGTAGGCTGGCAGCTGTAGCTCTGATTAGACCCCTAGTCTGGGAACTCCATATGCCCAGGGAGCAGCCCTAGAAAAGGCGAAAAGACAAAAAAAAAAAAAAAAAAAAAGAATATGATGTTTAACCTTAAGTTAAATATTTAAAAGGAATCCTTTCACTGACAGCCTGTTAATAATACAGAAACCTCTTTTCCCTTTAACAAGTTCATTTCTACATATAGATATGGTATAAAAGGAACTTATTGCTGGAACTTTCTTTCCAATATGCAGCAAGTATAAAAACTTTGTTGTTCTTCAAAATTATCTACTATAAATGAACTTTGAGGATAGGGGGTTTTTTTAGGGTAAAGTCCTCTAAACCTCACCTATAGTCACTTTATTAGCTATTTTCAATTGTGATATTGTGGACATGCTGCTAAAACTTTATCCATAGGAACAAGAAAGACGGTTCTATTCAAAGCAAAATGACTGATTAAGATTCCTCCTCTATGTTTAGTATAATGATGTCTGGATACGCCTTACCAGAAACTGTTCCATAGCCTGTTCTTCCAAAATTACCTCTATTTGCCACAATCCTTCCTTCACTCTCTAAAAGTGATTTAGAAAACATGGAGAAGGAGTTCCCTTCGTGGCACTGTGGTTAATGAATCTGACTAGGAACCGTGAGGTTGCAGGTTTGATCCCTGGCCTTGCTCAGTGGGTTAAGGATCCACCGCTGCCGTGAGCTATGGTGTAGGTCGCAGACACGGCTCTGATCCCACGTTGCTGTGGCTCTGGCATAGGCTAGCAGCTATGGCTCCGATTCAGCCCCTAGCCTGGGAACCTCCATATGCCTCAGGAGCAGCCCTAGAAAAGACAAAAAAAAAAACAACCTGGAGAAGTAAAGATGAATAAAACAAACACATAAATAATGAGGAAAAAAATCAATCAGCAGCCGTTGTGATCGTCTTAAAATTACTTCAGGGAATGCGATCCTCCTTCCTGGGGGTAATACCAGTTCTTATCACCCACTATACTTTATTTTTTTATTTTTATTTTTTTTGCCATTTCTTGGGCCGCTCCTGCGGCATATGGAGGTTCCCAGGCTAGGGGTCTAATCGGAGCTGTAGCCACCAGCCTACGCCAGAGCCACAGCCACGCGGGCCGAGCCGCGTCTGCAACTTACACCACAGCTCATGGCAACGCCGGATCGTTAACCCACTGAGCAAGGGCAGGGATCGAATCTGCAACCTCATGGTTCCTAGTCGGATTCGTTAACCACTGCGCCACAACGGGAACTCCCAACCCACTATACTTTAAACAACACTAGTGCCTTTGCAAATGAAGCCCCTTCCAATGACTAAACATAGATTAAGATATGTTCCACTAAAAGGAATATGTCATTTAATAATATTTATTCAAATAAGAATAAATATTATATTATTCTTATAGTAGCTTTAAGAGCTACTATATATGGCAATCATGATTAGTTTCTAATAGTCTTCCTTTTGGTGACAATACCCTGGTGCAGAGACTTATCTCTGGAGATAGAGCATTTGAGGCCAGTTACAAAATTGTCTAATTCTACAGATGCCCAGTAATAAAAATGGGAAGTTTTTTTTTTAGCTCCATCAGCACTGTGCATCTGAGATTAAAATCTATTATCAGAGATTCATTCACTGTGATCCTTTCAAAACAACTCTAGATTTGTTTGTTTTATCATTCAGATTTCATAGCTGATAGCCAAGGCAGTAAATGGATGAGTATTTTTCATTTTAATTCTTTTAAGGGACATTGTCTTTGAACAGCTTTTGGAAGCTATAACTCTTAGAAATCTGTCTCCTAGGAGCTGAAGTTTAAAAATCTACTGATATTGGACTTCCCTGGTGGCCTAGCAGTTAAGGATCTGGTGTGGTCACTGCTGTGACATGGGTTCCATCCCTGGCCCGGGAACTTATGCATGCCACAAGTGGGACCAAAAAATAAATAAAAGAATTTAAACCAAATAAATAGGGAGTTCCCAACGTGGCTCAGCAGTAATGAGCACAACTAGTATCCATGAAGACGTGGGTTCAATCCCTGGTCCTGCTCATTGGGTTATGGATCCAACATTGCTGTAAGCCACAGTGTAGGTCACAGATGCAGCTTGGATCCAGTATTGCTGTGGCTGTGGTGTAAGCCACAGCTCCAATTCAACCCCTACCCTGGGAATTTCCATATGCCGAGGGTTCAGCCCTAAAAAGACCAAAAAGAAAGAAAAAAGTAAATACATAAAAGCTACTGACACAAACGAAGTGCGGGAAGAAAAATATATATATATTTTTTTATCTCCAGAGCCTTTGAAAACAGGGATTCCACTCTCTTCAAAGGAAAGAAAAGTGCTTGTAAATTTGCCCCTTAACTCAGGCCTGCCGGAATCAAAAAGGGAATCTAGGTTGTCTCCTGTCCTGGACTCAAGGCGCAGTCTTGGCTGCTATGTTGGCAAGTTGTAGGCACATTCCAACAGGGTGAGGGCCTATGCCTCAAAACTTTCTAGTCTCCCTAAATCTTCCTCTCTTCCTCATATCAAATAGCCCTAAAGCCCTGCGCTTCATTCTTTCTAGGCCCTCAGAATAGCAATTAAGAACTGGGGCTTGAGAGTCAGGAAGTCAGTTGCCTTCTGGATCTGTCATTTACAAACTGTGTGATTTGGGGCAGGTTAACTTCTCTGGGCCTCAGTTTCCTTCCCTCAAATTCAGAGTGTTTCTTTCTTGTGAGGATGTGCTTAACACAAGGCCTGGTACAAATGAGCTTTTGACAGATGGCAGTGATTGTTAACCCTTCTACCTCCCTAATCCACCTTCTGCCTGCACTCAGTCCTCATTCTCCTTTGACCAGTTGCTTCATAATGGATCTCCAGCCCTCCAGCCTAGACCTCTGAGCTGCTTGCTATTCCTGGTACCACCTTCCCTTTAAATATGCTTTTTCTGTATCATCTGCCTAGTAAATCCCTCCTCATTCATCAAAACTCAAACAAGGAGTTCCCGTCATGGTGCAGCAAAAACGAATCCGACTAGGAACCATGAAGTTTCGGATTCCATCCCTGGCCCTGCTCGGTGAGTTAAGGATCCAGCATTGCCATGAGCTGTGGTGTGGGTCACAGACATGGCTTGGATCTGGCATTGTTGTGGCTCTGACATAGGCCGGCAGCAACAGGTCCGATTAGACCCCTAGCCTGGGAACATCCCTGTGCCTTGGGTGCAGCCCTAAAATGCAAAAAAAAATATATATATATATATATATTAATTTATAATTTCATCATCAGGATAGTGAGGTTTGAGGTTTTTTGGTTTGGTTTGGTCTTTTGCTTTTTTAAGGCCACACCTGTAGCATATTAGGCTAGGGGTCTAATTGGAGCTGTAGCCACCGGCCTACGCCAAAGCCGCAGCAAAGCAGGATCCGAGCTGAGTCTGCGACCTACACCACAGCTCGCGTGGCAACGCCGGATCAGATCCTTAACCCACTGAGCAAGGCCGGGGATCGAACCCGAAACCTCGTGTTTCCTCGTCAGATACGTTAATCACTGGGCTACGACGGGAACTCCTAAAGACTGCTAGATTTAACAAAAATACAAGGTGCCCAGCAGATAAACAACAGACAAGATTTTAGTGTAATTTTGTCCCAAATATTACTTACACTAAAAAAAAAAAAAAAAAAAAGATTCATTGTTTATCAGAAATTCACGGTTGACTGAGTGGCCTCCAGTATTTTATCCCACAGCCCTACCTGAAAGGCTGAACTCCCAAACCCTGTCTTCCTGCATTCAAACCGGCTAATTCTTAGAAAATGTTATGAACTGTGCCATTTTACCTTTATTAAATAAATAAGCAAGCACAATCTACCAACTCTGCTTGCTAAAATTTTCTACATGTTTAAACACTTTGCTTTCTTCTGAAACTCCATGATTATATTTACCTAAAGTTAGATTCTAATTTCTACGAATTTAGTCTCTAAGCCACTTAACAGTAGAATTAGATCTGAGAGGGAAAATCCAGGTGACTCTACATCTGAAGTCTCTGTTCTGCAGTAAATTCTAACAGAGATAGGGACACTGTGGGCCATTAGAAACCCCACAGAGCTGTTTGGGCTGTAAAATACCACTTCCCTGCAGAGGAAAGAGGAAGCCCCACTATTCAGCTCTGGCACCTACACTGGCCAGCTCAGCAGCCATTAAGTATTATTACAGACGAGGCTTTCCACGACAAAACTATTTTAAAAATTAGAAAAATCATCCTATCTGAAATGGGGCATTTCCTGATTTCAGTTTTTTGGCACAGGTTCACATCCTGTAGGAAAAAAAAAAAATTCAAGCGGCACATATTTTTGTTTCATAACCACAGCTCCCTTTACATTAAATCACATTCCCCTGAAGCTTCAAAGTGGTTGACAACTCTACACGACGTATCTTTTTGTTACATGTAATTAGTTTTCCCTGCGGTTCTGAAAAGTAAGATGATGTCACAAGTGCATCCCTTCCTTAACACCCAAACTTGAAAAACCAAACGCTGTCCTGGGTGTCTAAACTCATGCAAAACATTTGCTTAGTGCTCAAATATCACAACTATGCGTTCTGGAAAACAAGAAGATCCGTCAAAAATTACTAAGAAGTGGCGCATGGAATGCGAGAGAATTCACATTAGGGATAAAAAGAGACGTGTTAAAAGGGGATTGGGGTGAAGGTGGTTTAATACAGCCGAGAAGCATGAGGGAAACAGCTCAGCCGGGAGCGGAAAATCAATTTGCCAGGGCCATAGTAAGACTGGAACATCATGTCTACACTTGTCAGAATCCATCCTGGCTCCCCCTGTAATGTCTGCAGTCGGAGCATGAGCACAGGAGATATGCCTCATACCAGTTTAACCACGGAAAAGACTACTACCACCGAGCAAATCTTCAGAGGAGGAACAGACCGAAGGACGATCTTTTATCTTTTGAAACGAACTAAAGAGATTTAGTACGTCAAAAGCTTTACTCCAGGAAAAACCAAAATTTCTTTGTCATCCACTTGTTTTCTGGATGGCTTCTAGTGAATATTGCTTGGTAGGGAGAATCATTTCAGAGTCACGGAGAATATATCTTGGATGTTTATGCTACAAAAACTAGGAGAATTATGTTATCTGTTCCTTCGGAAAAGTGAAGCAGCAATAAACCACCGCTTAACTAGTAAATCATAAAAGCTTACATGGAGGAAAGCCCAACGACTAAGAAGCTGGAAAAAAAATCTCAAAAAACTGTAAAAACTGATCTACAAAGAGAGGAAAATTTTTCTGATGCATGCTAAACCCATCCTGTTGCTTCTTACAAACTTTGTTTTTTGGAAATTTCCAGTATGTTATAAGTCGTCATTCTGTCAAAAAATGTTTGCTTCGGAGCCCCATCATTCTTAAACCTGTTGCATAGTCAGTGTGACTTTACTCATGAAGTTCTTTTCTGCCTTTCCTGTATGTTCAGTAGCTCTTCCTGCAACAGAGTCGTATTTATTTTTCGGTTTCTTTCTTTCTTTTTTTTTTTTTTCCCTTAACTTGGTCATGAGGAAGCCTATTCATTCCGACATCAGTTGCCTAAGTATAGACTAGTCCTGCCCTGGAAATTGCGAACTGAATTTGATTTCCTCTAAGAAGATAAAATGGAGAAGCTGCTTTACATTTTCACTCAAAGGGCAACTGGCGCCGAGGTTTGGGGCCGGAAATGCGCGGGTGCCTTTAAGAAGAACCGGGGTAATTTTCCATCGCCCCCCCCAGCCCCGCCCACGCGGCGGGCGCCAGGGCTCGTCGGAGCGCGGCTGCGCGGTGGGGCGCAGCGCGGGCCTCCCGTTGCCTGGATACCAGCTCCCACCCCTGGGCGACTGAAGCCCTATTGTTTCCAAGATGGCGCCGAGTCCTGTCTTAATGTGCCAGAAACAAAGCCAGCTAAATACCCTTGAGCTTAGCGGAAAGCAAGGGTCTTAGGGCCGGCTTTAAGAGTGTTCTATGTCAATATTTATTTACTATTATAATGTTACAAAAATCCTCTTAGGTTGTCTAAATGGGGAGAAAATCAGGGATCGCCTCGGGGTGTGTAAGCCCTGGCCTTTTTCCATAGCAGGGCTTGTGGCTTCAAAGTTGGTGATACATTCTTTTCTTTTGGTAAGAATTCTGGTTTTTCCTGTTTAACTAGCTCAGAAAGACGTCTCTTTTTAAGTGTAAACTGGACCATGCCGCTTAACCTTAGAGACCGTATAATTATGTGGAGCTCAACTGGGGTACTAGCTCTTGACTGTGTCCCCTCCCCTTTAAAAATACCTGTTGGGCTGCAAACTATTATATGTAGAATGGATAAACAATAAGGTCTTACCTCATAGCATAGGGAACTATATTTAATATTCTGTAATTAAACCATAATGGAAAATAATGTCTTTTAAAAAGAACATATGTGTATGTATAACTGAGTCACTTCTCAGTATAGCAGAAGTTAACATTGTAAGTCAGCTATATTTCAATTAAAAAATTGTTTAAAAACCTGTTCGTTTTTCTCTTTATCTTGAATAGTTGCTTTATGTTCAAATTAATGGTACCATTATAATTATTATAAGATTGTAAATTTTTTTGGGGAGAAGTATGTTTTAACCATCTTTGTATCCCAGAAGTGTTTCTGCCCATAATAAACCTCCAAAGAATGTTAAGTAAGTCTCATTAACTACCGAGGCTTTAAACTGTGGAAAGCACTGTACTATGAAGTAGGTACCCCCATTTTTTTCTCCCATGTACACAGAAACTAAGGCACCAGGAGGTTAAGTGCCTGAAGCACCACAGCTAGTAAACACTGGAATGAAGATTCAAACCCGGACAGCCTGAGAGCTTGTGCTAGCCTGCCATTGTACTATACTGCTGTCTGTAAATAGTGCAGAGAGTCCATGATGTCTTCTAACTGCAGTACTTTCAGGGAGGAGTGTGCAAGTCTCTTTCTCTTGACTTGCATTCTTTGTCGTGAATAAACTTTTCACATTTGTTTCAGTCAGGGCATTTAGATGCTAACCATACCCTGAGCTTAAAGACCCAAACCCAGGCAGTATTGGTGGCAGGTGTTGAGGAAATATAATTTAAAAACAAAATCGCCTATGCTGAAACTTTTTCCACGGAAGTAGAAGAGAAAGAAAAAACATTTTATATTGAATAAGCTTTAAACCAAAATATGCTATGCATCACAGGCAATCCACTGAGAGACTGCAAAGATAGGAGGAATTTCTTGTTTACATAGCTTAGCAGATACACCCTGCTACTACTACCTGTTCTCTGTTTATCTCCAGATAAACAATAACTGGGAGGACTTGACAGCACCATTTGTCACATATAGTTCATCCTAAATTCACCTTGGTAATTGGTACCTTCTATCTGTGTCAGCGAGTTAGCTTATCCAAAGGAAAAGTGAACTTATATTTTTACGAGTGGAGGTAGGTTTGCAACTTGGCAACCTACTGAAGTTAGACTCCTACTTTCCCCAGGGAGAGTAATCTTTCCACAGAAAGAAAATAGGGATGTTATCTTCCTTGGTGATTACATTTCAAAGAGATGGCTCCCAGGTCTTTAAGAAAGACATTCTTGTATTGTAAAACTGGCAAGAGGCTTAGTTAGCTTTTAAAAAGGTTTGCATAAGTCTCGAAGGGGCAGGGAAAGAATTTACAATCAGAAATTTCTAGTGTAAATGTTGGAAGAAACAGAAATGGGATGCGAGGAGATTTCTTTCTTTCTTTTTCCACAATGATTTTCTCCTTTATTTCCTTCAATAAGTTTTATAGTTTTTTTTATTAAGTTTACAATCTATTTGATTTATTTATTTAGACTTGTATTTGCCCGACACGGGATCCAGAGACAAAACAGGCCAGTTCTTCCAATCAAAGGGTCAGGTTGTGTTCAAATTTTCACCTTACTGGCCCATGCTTTCCACAGATGAAGAGTAATCCAAATAGTTGGAAGCCAGGAGAAGTGTATTACCAAATGTTGAGGATTGAATTTTCTATTCTGATTCAAATACCTACTTCCTTGTTTCTTTGAAATGACAGCTAATTCCTAGCAGATGCTGAGTGAATTTGCATGCTGCACCAGCCATGAGAACACGTCCAAGATCTGACAAACGGACAGCTGGCTTTGATGTTCTTTTGAGTTCAGTCTTCAGTCCTCCTGGAGATGCCTGGCTGGGAGGACCTCTTACCTCCACTGTTCTCCTGAGTCTCAAATGCCTACCTGTCTTAGCTCCTTTAACAAAAGGCTCTGGCTGCTTGTAGCCTCCGTGCCTCAGCATGTGCTGTTGTCTCATCTTGGACCACCTTCCTCCACATTTTCTGCTTGCTTGGCTCCACTAGCAAGACAACTCAGTTAATCCATCCTTCTGGAATTCTCCTCTGAACCTCCTCTTTCCTACCCACCCATCTGCATCTGGTTTGGTCTTCCCTGGGCTCCCGGACTACTTGGAGATTTCCCATGTTAGATATAGATATCTATGTGTAGTCATGCATGAGGTACTAGTGTGAACTTCATGAGAGTAAAAATTTTTTTTTAATCTTTGTATTCCCAGCATCTCACAGCAGGGTACCTAGATGAGTAAGTCTGAGATCTCAAACTGGTGATCTACAGGCCTAATCCAGCCTACCAAACTAATTCGTTTGACTCTTTCTCAAAATTGTATTTTTAAATTTCAAGTCACATTTTTTAAAATCTGGATTTACATACAAATCAGTGTCTTTGACTTTTTTTTTTTTTTTTGCTATTTCTTGGGCCTATGGAGGTTCCCAGGTTAGGGGTCGAATCGGAGCTGTAGCCACAGGCCTACACCAGAGCCACAGCAACGCGGGATCGATAACCCACTAAGCAAGGGCAGGGACTGAACCCGCAACCTCATGGTTCCTAGTCGGATTCGTTAACCACTGCGCCACGACGGGAACTCCTCAATTGTATTTTTAAATCTCAAGTCACATTTTTTAAATCTGGATTTACATACAAATCAGTGTCTTTGACTTATCTTGAAGAATAAGATATGGCGCCTCTGGACCTGTTTCTGTGGCAGCAGGTGCCTGGTGCAGAGGTGGGCCCTTTGGCCTGGGCTCCTCACTTTACTGCAGTCTTTGTCACTCCCTGTTGCTTCCTCACTGAGGCTCAGTATGAGCTATCATTCATATTGAGTGTGCACTGCTATTTTTCTTGTAGTAAACTATCTCTCAGTACCAAAAGAGAGAACAAGACTAAAGTATTTCTCAAGAATAATGGAAGAGGGTGTTCCCATTGTGGCCCAGTGGTTAATGAACCAACTAGTATCCATGAGAACTCAGTGGGTTAAGGATCTAGCATTACTATGAGCTATGATACAGGTCACAGACTTGGCTCGGATCTGTTGTGGCTGTGGCTGTGGAATAGGCCAGCGGCTACAGCTCTGATTCGACCCCTACCTAGCCTGGGAACCTCCATGTGCCACGGGTGCGGCCCTAAAAAAAAAATAAATAAATAACGGAAGAGACAAATATCAAATGATATCACTCATGTGGAATCTAATTTTTAAAATGATACAAAAGAACTTATTTACATAACAGAAACAGACTCACAGATTTAGAAATCAAACTTATAGTTACCAAAGGGGAAGCACAGGGGTGAGAGGCATATTAGGAGTTTGGGATTAACATATACACACTGATATACAGAAAATGATAACTAACAAGGACTATTGTATAGCACAGGGAAATGTACTTAATATTCTGTAATAACCTATATGGGAAAGGATCTGAAAAAGAATGGGTATGTGTATAACTGATTCACTTTGTTGTACACCTGAAAGTAACACAACATTGTAAGTCAACTACAATAAAATTTTTTTTTTTTAAAAATAATGAGAGCTTGTTTCTTGGTGGGAATGAAGAGTCAGCCCTGTGTTTATTAGACACATGAATTGACCTATCTCCATTTTTCTTCAATCCACCTGCTTTGATTTTTTTTTTTGTCTTTTTTTTTTTTTTTTTTTTTTTTTTTTGTCTTTTTGCTATTTCTTTGGGCCGTTCTCGCAGCATATGGAGATTCCCAGGCTAGGGGTCGAATCGGAGCTGTAGCCACTGGCCTACAACAGAGCCACAGCAACGCGAGATCTGAGCTGCGTCTGCAACCTACACCACAGCTCAGAGCAACGCCGGATCGTTAACCCACTGAGCAAGGGCAGGGACCGAACCCGCAACCTCATGGTTCCTAGTCGGATTCGTTAACCAATGCGCCACGACAGGAACTCCTTGCTTTGATTTTTTTATGTTATCTTTTTTTTTTTTTTTTTTTTTTTGGCCCTGGCATGCCAAAGTTCTTGGGCTAGGTAGGGACCAAACCAGAGCCACAGTAGTAATCTGAGCCACGACAGTGACAACACGGGATCCTTAACGAGGGAACTCCTGCTTTTTTACATTATGTTCTTAGCCCCTTTAGATATTTGAATATTTAACCCTTAGAATAGACACTCAAGATCTGTTTGAGGAGAGGAGGAAAGAAAGAAGGAAAGAAAAGCAAGTTCGGCAAATTGTTAGGATTCCAAACTTTTATCTATTATTTTTTTTGACTGCGCCCATGCCATTCCTGGGCCAGGGATTGTATCTGTGCCACAACAGTGACCAGAGCCACAGCAGTCAGAATGCCCAATCTTTAACCCGCTGCACCACCAAGGAACTCCAAGATTCCAGACTTTTAAATCCAGCTACCTAAACAGAATTCCCAAATTACTGACTTTAGCCAATCCTTCAGTTTCACCCTGAACATCTTTTTAGCATTTGGTTGTTATCTTGGTTGGGTGTACTCATATTCCTATAGCAACTACCTTATCAAAAACCATTAAGTTAAGTTGAGCTATGTGCCATTTGATTTCAATGACTCAACAGCCATAGAATGCACACAACAAAAAAAAGCTCACTTTACGCAGTTAATTAATTTTCCAGAGGATTATCCACTGCACCTTATACTTGGTAGACAACATTTGATGGATAAAACTGAGGACTATTTTGTAAAACTTAAAAACAAGAGGAGGAGTTCCTGTCATGGCTCAGTGGTTAATGAATCTGACTAGGAACCATGAGGTTTCGGATTCAATCCCTGGCCTTCCTCAGTGGGTTAAGGATCTGGTGTTGCCATGAGCTGTGGTGTAGGCTGCAGATACGTCTCAGATCCCGAGTTGCTGTGGCTCTGGCGTGGGCCGGTGGCTACAGCTCCAATTAGACCCCTAGCCTGGGAACCTCCATATGCCATGGGAGCAGCCCTAGAAAAGGTAAAAAGACAAAAAACAAAAAAAACAAAAAAAAAACAAACAAAGAGGAAATATTTAGTCCCATTTCTATCAATGCTTACATATCAAAATGAATTCCTAAATAAATACTATCTTTGAATAAATACATGCACCCAATGTCCATAGAAGCATTATTTACAATAGCCAAGATATGAAAGCAACATAATTGTCCATCAACAGACAAGGGGATAAAGATGTGGTGTATATATACAATGAAATATTAGCCATTAGAAATAATGAAAATTTGCCATTTGCAAGAATATGGATGGACTCGGAGGGTACTTTGCTAAGTGAGATAAGTCAGACAAAGACAAATACTGTATGATATCACTTATATGTGGAATCTAAAAGAAACTAGTGAATATAACAAAAAAGAAACACAGATACAGAAAATAAACTAGTGGTTACTAGTGGGGAGAAGGGAAGAGGGGAGGGGCAAGACAGGTAGGGGGTCTAAGAGTTACAAACTACTACATTAAAATAAATAAGCTGCAAGGATATATTGTACAGCACAGGAAATGTAGCCAATATTTTATAATAATTGTAAATGTATAGTCTTTAAAAAGTGTGAATCATTTTGTTGTACAGCTAAAATGTGTATAATATTATAAAATGAAATAAAATACAATAAATACCGCCTTTTTTCACCAAGGAGAGGAGAAGTACTGTTGTGTGTTCAAAGTGGAAGGATGTTGTTGTTCTGTCTTGCATGAAACCTACCAAGGTATGAAATCCAAATTTAAGAAGTTATAAATGCTGGGGTTTTTTTGTTTCTGTTTTTTTTAGGGCAGCACCCGAAGCATGTGGAAGTTCCCAGGCTAGGGGTCGAACTGGAGCTGTAGCTGCCTGCCTACACCACAGCCACAGCAACGCAGAATCCGAGCCATGTCTGCAAACTGCACCACAGCTCACAGCAATGTCAGATCCTTAACCCACTGAGCAAGGCCTCAAGGATTGAACCTGTGTCCTCGTGGATGCTAGTCAGATTTGTTAACCTCTGAGCCATGACAGGAACTCCATAAATGCTGTTTTTAATTCCAGAGATTTGTTCAATAGAGTTTTTGTTTTCAAGGAAATATTTTAAATTATTATTCCCTTCTAAATTCTCATAGCTTAGCGTTAAGAATCCTATCTGGCTTAGTGGAATAGAGGATCTTTTGGAATGCAATAACTGCTGTCCTATTATGGTATTATGGAGTATGGAATGATAATATGGAGTCAGGCAAAGTGTTCCTTTCTGATCCACACCTGCAGTGACATCAACATCATGATATGTAATTCAATTCATCTGTCTCCTTATTCCTGCTTAGAACTTTTCTTTTTTTGGTCATTCCTGTGTCATGCAGAAATTCTGGGGCCAGGGCTCGAAGCGTTCCACAGCAGTAACGAGAGCCATAGCAGTGACAACACTGGATCCTTAACCCACTGAGCCACCGGGAACTCCTCTTGCCTAGAATTTTAAAGTCAGTATATTATTGTCTTGGATGGCCATATTAGTCCTTTCCAAATATGTAGAATTAATAGGATAGTGGCTGGGGTGGGATCAGTTAGGAAAAACTTACAGTCGATTCCAACATACCCTGCCCTTAAAAACCCCCAGTTTTCCTTTTAGACCAAACAAGTCAAGGGTATATAATGGGGTTCTCAGTGGAAAGTGTGCGTCAGATAATTTTACACCTATTAAACTCATGATGAAAGAGTTCTAAGCACGGAGAGAAAAAGCAATCAGCTATGCAAATTGTATTTACTTTGGACCTGAGAAAAACAGAATCAACCAGCTACTCACTTTTCTAAAGGACCTAAAGCAGAATTGGAGTCCTGAGACCTATGTTTTATGAAAAGACTCAGAGGGACAGGAGTGGCTGTATCAGTGAGAAAATGGAACTATATCTCCTCTCTCAGAGCTTAGAAGCTGCTCAAAATTTAAATTCCAGTGTGGTAGAAGACCCAAACCACGTAGCACATAGTAGGGTTGTGTTTTTCTGCTTGTATTGGGTCACCGTCCTCCAGATAGTTCAATAGCTGCACTTGATTATGGTGTTAGTTCAAGAACCAGCAAACCTTTAGCGTCTCCGAAGCTCATTGATAAATAGGTTAATTGCATGTGATATAAAATAGGCTCATTCAGAGAACTACACAATTACTTGCTGTTAGATGTGAGAAACTAAAGCCTTGACTATTGCCATTTCTCTGAGCACGCTGCAGTAGTTGTGTCCTGTCTACAAAAACAGAGAATTACTTAATCTTTTTGGGTTCTCAGTAGCTTCAAAAGACTAATGCAAGTATTTTGATCCCTGACTTTTTTAAGGATGCTGACAATCAAAGAAAGGTGCTCACTGTGCTAAATTATAGCAGAAGTTTGAAAGAAAGCAAAATATCTTTTGTTATTCAGATTCTTTTATTTATTTTCCACAGTACAGCATGGTGAGCAAGTTACACATACATGTTTGCATGATTTTTCCTCCTGTTGTCGCGTTGCGATGTAAGTATCTAGACATAGTTCTCAGTGCTACACAGCAGGATCTCATTGTAAATCCATTCCAAGAGCAATAGTTTGCATCCGTTCACCCCAAGATTTTGATTCTTTCTTTCTTTTTTTTTTTTTTTTTTTTTTGTCTTTTTGCTATTTCTTTGGGCTGCTCTCGCAGCTTATGGAGATTCCCAGGCTAGGGGTCGAATCGGAGCTGTAGCCACTGGCCTACAACAGAGCCACAGCAACTCGAGATCTGAGCTGCGTCTGCAACCTACACCACAGCTCACAGCAACGCCGGATCGTTAACCCACTGAGCAAGGGCAGGGACCGAACCCGCAACCTCATGGTTCCTAGTCGGATTTGTTAACCACTGCGCCACGACGGGAACTCCAAGATTTTGATTCTTTCTAATTCAGAATCTACATCAGTTTCCATCTGTGGGATAGAGTGGCCCCATATATCACAGGAAACCAGCCAAAGCCAAACAAGTTCCCTATTACTGCAGAAATTTAAAGGGCACAAGAAATGATATCAATTCACATAAAGGGATTTCCTGCTGTTTTATTGAGCACCGTCTTTAATTTCCAAATCCCATCCATAATCTTTTTTTTTTTTTTCTTGCTTTTTAGGGTTAATACCTGAGGCATATAGAAGTTCCCAGATTATGGGTCGGATCGGAGCTACAGCTGCTGGCTTAAACAATGGCCGAAGCAACACCAGATCAGAGCCGTGTCTTCGACCTACACCACAGCTCACAGCAACGCTGGATCCCCAACCCACTGAGTGAGGCCAGGGATGTAACCTGCATCCTCATGGATACTAGTCGGATTCCTTTCCACTGTGCCACAATGGGAACTCCCCATAATCTTTTTTTCTTCAATATCAACTGTCATCATCCTTATTCCAAGTCAGAATAACTTGAAATCTTTAAACACGTAGACATGTAGGTGAGTAAAAGAGGCCAAAGCAACAAGAGTTCAAAAATCTGTTATCTCTGGCACACTTGCAGAAACATGGTCAAATGTGAGGCCTGCCTCTCTAGTTTTTGGACTGAGATGTCCCATGAAAGGCAAGAGATGTAGTTCCTTTGTGGTGCGGTAGGTTTAAGGACCCAGCATTGTCACTGCTGTGGCTTAGGTCATTGCTGTGGCCTGGGTTTGATCCATGGCCTGGGAACATCCACTTGCTGCAGGCACAGCCGGAAAAAAAAAAAAAGGTGAAAGATCCCACAGTCTAGGAGTGCCCGTAGTGGCGCAGTGGAAACGAATCCAACGAGGAACCATGAGGTTGCAGGTTCGATCCCTGGCCTTGCTCAGTGCATTAAGGATCTGGTGTTGCTGTGGCTGTGGTGTAGGCTGGCAGCTGTAGCTCCAGTTCAACCCCTTGCCTGGGAACCTCCATACGCTGCAAGTGCGGCCCTAAAACCAAAAAATAAAAATTTAAAAAAATTTAAAAAAATAAAAACTACAGTCTAGGACAATCTCCCATGGAGGGTTAAACTAGCTAACATGAAGGAAGGGCTCTGTACATGAAAATATGAGGGGGGACATGATGATTAATACATTGCTTTAGAACTAAGGATGGAAGCCTATGAGCCTTAAATTTAGCCATGGGAAATAACCAGTCAAAATTACCATTTATACAAATCACGGGTAAGGTAAAATCTAGTATTGTATACAGCCAGGCCACAGGTTAAGACAGACTAGAGGTTTAAACTAAGTTTGCTTCGTTTTATAGGCCCTCGCACAGGCTGTAAATAGAAGGCCCCCTGGTTTTAGGCCTCTTCTGTTTGTGGACAGTACATTTAAATCCCTTGTCCCCAGAGACCAACTCAAAGCAGTAACCTTGGCTACCGTTGCCGCAGATTTCCAGTTCCATATTCAGTTTTAGAAAATTGGTTATGGCGAAAGGGAAAAAACAGTTTTCCTCTGCCTCAGTTATTGACACAGAGGAGCACTCCTCAGACTGTTCTGAGGGGAAACAATGAGTCATTCATGCTGTCAGCCCAGGTGGTGCATGAATTCCAGACAGGCTGCCGCCGCCGCAGAGTTAACCCCTTCAGGCCTCCTCTCTGGCCCGCCACCCCCCGCCCCACCCCCCCCAGCCCCCCAGCCCCCCAGCCTCTGGGGAAGCAGGGCACAGGGCCTGAGCTGGGAAGGAAGGCCAAGCCCGGTAACCAAGGCACTACCTCTGCAGTGTCAGTCCCAGGAGGGCCTCTGAGCTGTTTGTCACCATGTGATTGGCTCCAGGAGAGGGGTGGAGAAATGAAAACACTCTGCTTAGGATATATTTAGTTGAAGTGCAGCTGGGGAAGCCTTTAAACAAGGGAGCTTTTGTCCTCAGGCTGAAGTGATTTTCTTAACTCCCCAAGGGTGAAAACCTTAAGCTGTGAACTGATTTTTCTCCTCACTCTATTTTCTCTTCTTTGGGGCGTGTTCTTACTCTGAAAGTTTAGTATTATCTGGGGTTTGTTATCTAAGAGGAAACTGAGCGACTCTGGTGCAGAGCTGACACAAAAATTTTAAGCAGACACCCTTGTGGAAGACATTCTTTAGAGATGAAATAAAACGCAGATAATTTCTGAACATATTCTACATGTTTACATTCTGGCCATTAATTTTCTGTCGATTCAAACTGGAAGTTAGGTATTTTTCAATCGTCTTTACTGAGACAAATTTATGGAGTTAAAAACATAATTGAGTTTTATAGGCTGACAGAACCCTGTTTCACTTGAGTTGATTCACATTTTCCAGTAATGAAAGGTTTACTTCTGCGCTGATGAGCACAGCTTCTTTGCAACAGATTACTGACGAGCCATGTAATGGCTCCTGTTCACGTCCTCCTCAGAAAACCACTGAAAACTGTCACCTTGCTACGAGGTTTTTCAGCCACTATGAAAATGCTGTGTATCAGGGGCACACTGTCTACTAGTAAGAAGTAGCATGGGAAATAGTTTAACTGAAAATCCCATTTGCAGTTATGAACCAAGGGCAAAAACTTCTGGACAAGAAGCTCATAGGTTTGGTGATGCTAAGAAGCCAGGTTGTATTAGTTACAATTCTCCAGAGAAATAGAGCCAATAGGAGAGAAAGAGAGAGAGGTTGATTTTCAGGAACTGGCGCCTGTGACAATGGAAGTGGTCAAGTTCAAAATCTGCTGGGTGAACTGACAGGCTGGAGACCCAGGAAGAGCCAGTGTTGCAGTGCAAGTCTAAGAGAAGTCAGCAGGCAGAATTCCCTCTTGCTCAGAGGAGGTCAGTCTTTGTTCTAGTCAAGCCTTCAACTGATTGGGTGAGGCCCACCCACTTTATGGAGGGGATTTGCTTTATTCAAAGTTCACCAATTTAAATGTTAATCTCATCCAAAAATATCCTCACAGGAGTTCCTGTTGTGGCTCAGTGGTTGATGAATCCGACTAGGAGCCATGAGGTTGCAGGTTCGATCCCTGGCCTCGCTCAGTGGGTTACGGATCCGGCATTGCCATGAGCTGTGGTGTAGGTTGCAGATGTGGCTCAGATCCCGCGTTGCTGTGGCTCTGGCGTAGACCATCAGCTATAGCTCCAATTAGACCCCTAGCCTGGGATCCTTCATATGCCACGGGTGCAGCCCTAGAAAAGACCAAAAAAAAAAAAAAAAAAAAATCCTCAAGGAATAATATTTGACCACATAAGGGGGCACTGTAGCCAAGCTGACACATAAAATCAACCATCCCCTAGGCTAACACTCATTTTGAAATAATCACTTGTTAAGTTACAACGTGGTTTATCAGGTTGAAGCTGTCAGTGAAGATATAAAAATTGGGTTAGCTATGATCTCTGGTTTCAGGAATCTCTTTCTCCCCTTCCCTTTTTCCTTCTGCTCTCTCAGGAGGCTTGCCCTAACCCAGGAATAATGTAGTGGGGAAGCCCAGGCCACATGGAGTAGACTTGTGGAGGTGTTCCAGAAAACAGCCCCCAGCCAACACCAACATCATGTACCAAATGTGAGAGTGAACCAGCTCACAGGTGCTCCTGCCCCAACCTTCAGTCCAGCTGTGCCCAGACATGGTGGAGCCAAGCCAACCGCACCATGTCTCAATTTCTGACCCATCGAAACCATGAGAGATTTTAAAAAGAGTTAATGCTCTTTTAAGCCACTAAATTTCAGGGTGATTTGTTACACAGTAATAGGTAACTAACATATAAGATTATGGTGAACTTTGTAAGAAAATACCAAACAATTTTCCAGTCATTTTAGCAGCATTCAGTACTCCTGCCAGCAGTGCATGAGGACTCCGTCTTTAGTAACACCTGATATCTGTTGTCGAAGTCTTCCGGTGGGTGTGAGGTTGTTTCTCCTTGTGACATTATTTGCATTTCCTGGCAATGCCACACCTACTTTCTATCAGAAATATTATTACCCAGCTTAGAAACCATGATATTTCATAGTCACATGTCATAAAACCAACTCGTCGCTGTCCCTCATATTGGACAGCTTATACTATGTTCCAGTTTGTTTTCAAAATAATTGCTACCAAAATGAACCTCTATTGTTAATAATTACCCACATGGGACATTTGTCTAGGTAGTTTGCAAGTCCCTGAAAGAGTGAGGAATGAAAGTGGTCTAGCCACAGATGTGATACTCCCGGGCCTAACAACATCATCAGTATATTTTTAGAGAAATGCTCTGTGCGGGAGTTACCATGGTGGCTCAGGGATAATGAACCCCACTAGTATCCATGAGGATGTGGGTTCGATCCCTGGGCTTGCTCTGTGGGTTAAGGATCTGGCATTGCCATGAGCTGTGGTGTCGATCCCAGACACAGCACAGAGCCTGCATTGCTGTGGCTGTGGCGGAGGCCAGAAGTTACAGCTCTTATTCAACCCCTAGCCTGAGAGCCTCCATACGTCGCAGAGGCGGCCCTAAAAAAAAAAAAAAAAAAAAAGAGAGAGAGAGAGAAATGCTCTGTGCCTGCATTTTACATGTAGAGGCTCACTTACCACAACAGCACTACAAGGTACAGGTTATTATCCTCATCTTATTCCTAAGGAAGAGCTCAGGAAATCTGGCTATGGCCACACACTGAATGTGAACCCAGTATCTTTTTTTTGGATCCAGAACGGATTTCTCCTCATTTCTTTCAAATTTTATACCAGGTTGTAAGAAAACATCCTGTCCTAAACAGTGGAAAATGTTCTAGGTTGGGAGTTGGGAGATGGAGTTTTATTCCTGGCTCTGTTGTTAATCAATAGTCCCCTCTTGGGCCAGTCACCCCCTGGAGTTCCACATTATTCAAAACAAAAAATTGGGTTAAGACCTTATCCAGCTCAAAAATCATTATATACGAGGCACTATTATCAGCATTTTACAAGTGTTAACTTATTTACATCTCAGAAGCCCTATGATATAGTTGCAATTATTCTGTCCATTTTATAGATGAGTAAACTTAGGCACAGAGATTAAATAACTTTCCCAAAGTCTCAAAACTAAAAAGTGGTATAGCTATGATTTAAATCCAGGGACTCTGGCTCCAGAGGCCATGATCTTACTCAGCTAGGCAACATTTATGGAAAGTTTACTTTTTTTTTAAGGACAAAATTTTAACAACAAATTTATGACATCTTTAGTAGCATTTTTGTTTTCCCAGCTCCACCCTCCCTCTTCATTCTTGAACAAAAACGCTGAGGCTTAGAGAATTTATCACCAAAAAATAATTTAAAAAGTAGGAGTTCCCCTATGGTGCAATGGGTTAAGGTCTGGCCTTGTCACTGCAGCAGCTTGGGTTTCTGCTGTGGTGTGGGTTTGATCCCTGGCCTGGGAAGTTCCACATGCTGCTGGTGTGGCAGAAAATAAATTAAATAAAAATAAAAATAAATTAAAAAAAATAAAAATTGTCATGTCCCAAGTCCCACAGCCAGTCAGTGGCAGAGCCAGGATGGGAAGCCCAGGTGGTTTGTTATCAAAGTCCGGGATCCAGTGTCCCCAGGAGTCAGAGTCCTAGGGAGTGTGAGAGACCCCGCCTCAACTAACCACTGAGAACTTTGCCAAAGGCCCTGGAAATACCGACGGGGACCTGACATAGCCACATCTTCCACTCCAAACCAGCCTTGCTTGTTTGCCCCTCCTTCTTTTCTTCCCTTCTTACCAAACCAGTTGCCTGTAAATCAGAAATTAGAGCTGCAGATGCTCAAGAGAATCTGTCCTGGGGCACAACTGGTATGTGCGGGGGGTGCTTCCCAGAGTGGATCCTGCTGCAAGCTCCTGGGGTCCTCCCAGCAGGTCCTCACTGTGATGTGACCTGGTCTCCCACCCTCCAGGCCCAGTGTGGAATTCATTGCCTGGGACTCACTTGAGCAACTTGAATACTATGGTTCTGATGCCTTGAGAGTCTGTGTTTTGGTTTGTTTATTTGTTTTGTCTTTTTAGGGCCACATCCGCAGTATATAGAAGTTCCCAGGCTAGGGGTCAAATCAGAGCCGTAGCCTCCAGCCTACGCCAGAGCCACAGCAAGGCGGGATCTGAGCCGAATCTGCAACCTACACCACAGCTCACGGCAATGCTGGATCCTCAACCCACTGAGCGAGGCCAGGGATCGAACCAGCAACCTCATGGTTCCTAGTCAGATTCGTTAACCACTGAGCCACGACAGGAACTCCTCTTCCTTTTTATTTCTAATGCTCAACATAGCTTGGAAATCACTCCTTATCAATATCTAAAGCACTCTCTAGCTTTTTTAAAGAGACTGCACAGATCCCTGTTGTAGGGCTGAGTAATAATTCATCCAGCTAGAGGGTTTAGGTTGCTTCTAATCTGAAGCTCTGCCAAGCCAGCACGATGAATCTGCTTGTGTTTTTGTTGCAATATGCGTAGGCCCCTGTGAGATCTTTAATGTTATCTACACAGAGGAGGAGGGGCTGGAGGGGAGTTGGTGGCACGCCCTCCCCCAGCCAGCAGAGTATACTTGACTGCTAGAGTTTCCTCTATAGGGCGGTAGTCAGAAGAGAATTAATTCATGCGGCTAGGTGAAGGGATAGCTCAGAAAAAGCATCTAGACAGCTTGACTCAACTAATCACTGAAATCTGGCAGCAGCAGCAGCAGTGAAAACACACCACAACTTTTCCCAAAGATGCCTGGCTAGTATGCCACTGTCATCTTTTCCAGCAGGACCTGCAGTGGGCTGATTCTGTGACTCATGCAGCTGGAGGCACCGCTTACGATCCAGGGCAGCTGGGATCAACAGACACATAACGAACAGGATGGGGTTCTCTGGAGGTTTCCTACCTCTGGCGGTTCTTCTTTTGAAAAGACCTGGGCGCCTTGTTTCAGCCCAGTTCCCATATTCTCTTCACTGACATCAGAGCTTTTGGTGAGCCTCATGGTTCCTTCTAGAAAAGCCAGTAGCTGAATGTCTGCTCCTGCCAGGCTTTATCTGAAGATGCCTCGCTTGACTGCCAGCCCTGGGCGAGCCCCTCAATGGTGTTCCTCCCAAAGGAGATGCCAACACTGAGAAATCTCACCCACACCCCAAAATGTCTTCTGCCAGGACACAGGAGAAATCTTTGCAATATCCAGACTACTGTCCCAGTCCTCTTCACAACAAAAATCAGTTGCAAGTGACAAATATAAAGTCATTGATTCCCACGACCACCACCACCACCATTTCACTGTGACAGTTTCCAAACATCAAGAGACATTGAAAGAATTGTGCAGTGATCACCCATCTATCTACTGCTTAGATTCGGCAATTAACATTTTGCTGGATTTGCTTTCCTTATTATATATTCTTCCATCTCTCCAAGCCACTGATGTTGGAGACTTTTTAAAAACGTGGCTTAAATATTCAATTCATTTGTTTTTAAAACTTCAGAACAGGCAACTTAACGCCTTGTTTAATGAACACAGAATAATTTAGTTCCATTCTAAATTAGTCTAGTAGGGAGGGAAGAGGAAAAGGCTAGAGGAAAATGGAGAGGGGGGTATGTGGCGGCGGGAAGGCAGAGAGGGTGAGAGAGTAGAGAGGGCAAGGAGGGAGGGGTCTGAAGACACAGGAAAAGAGTCTCTGGGTTTGCAAATGAGCGTGGATCAGGTCAGAGGGGGGGTGTAGAAGCTGTGTACCCAGACGGCAGCTGCTACACAGTGAGGATGCTGCAGGGGCTCAGACCAGCTGCCAACATGGAGCACACATGTTGATCTCCCCACACTGGGGTCAGGACAGCCACAGGCAGCCGCCCCAGGACTCCTCATGGAACATGTGTGGCACTGTGGACTTCCTGGCCAGAGGAGTCAGCTCTACAGACAGCTGGCAAGCGGAAGAGACCTGGAACTTGGACTCTACCCCTGTTATTTACTCCTGACACACAAGATCTCGGACAATTATTTAAGCTCTCTGAGCTGCTGTGTTCCCATTTATAAAACAGGCAATATTTAAGAATACATACCTTTTGGGAGTTCCTGTTATGGCGCAGTAGAAATGAACCCGACCAGTGTCCATGAGGACTCAGGTTCGATCCCTGGCCTCACTCAGTGGGTTAAGGAGTTGGCGTTGCCATGAGCTGTGGTGTAGGTCGCAGATGCAGCTCGGATCCCACGTTGCTGTGGCTGTGGTGTAGGCCAGCAGCTAGAGCTCCAATTTGACCCCTAGCCTGGGAACTTCCATGTACTGGCAATGTGGTCCTAAAAAGCAAAAAAAAAAAAAAAAAAAAAAAAAAAAAATCAGTTCAACACCCCAAAATGGAAGCAATCTAATCATCCATCGATGGATGAGTGGATAAACAAAACGTGGTCTACACATTTTTGGTCTTAAAAATGAAAGGTAGTTTGACACATGCCGCAACATAGATGGACCTTGAGGACATTATGCTAAGTGAAATATTCCCCAAAAGGACAAATACTGTATAATTCCACTTACATGAAGTATTTAGTCAGATTCATAAAGTCAGAAAGTAAAATGGTGGTTGCCTGCGGCTGGAGGGAAAAGGGAATGAGGAGTTATTGGTAATAAGTGCAGAGTTTCATTTTTGCAAGATGTTCTGGAGCTCGATGGTAGTGATGGCTGCACTAAATGGTACATTTTAGTAGACTTAAGATGGTAAATTTTATGTCATGTATATTTTACCAAAAGTAAAAATAATTATTAAACAATAATCAATTCATTTGCCTTATGATGGTAGTTTTGCCTCATTTCTACCTTAGCCAGTATATTCCCCCCACTTTTTTTTTTTTTTTGGCCATGCCCAAGGAATGTAGACATTCCCAGACCAGGGTTAGAACTCACACCACAATAGCAACCAGAGCCACTACAGTACCAATGCTGGGTCCTTAACCCGCAGTGCCACAAGGGAACTTCTATTTTTCACTTTTAATAAAATGCAGGGACATGAGCTAGTAAAGAGGCCAAAAAACAAGGACTAAGTAAAGGACTTGAAGCTGGAAGTTCAAGCAGCCATTAGACACAGCTGTGGTCCAAAGCTGATGGCAACTGCGTCCTGGACTGCCCTTCCCTGGAGCCAGAGGACACAGTAGTTTTTAGGAATCCCAGGACTGAAGGGGCTTTGGAATGTCAGTAGGAACCTGGGAGGGTTTGGGGTTGTAGTACTATCCTCTGTGAAACCAGGGGCTTGGCCCTGCCTTGGAGCCTGTCTTGGCTCTTTCTACTCTGATGTAGCATTGGCATCAACAAAGAAAGCACTCAATCCATAAACCTCTGCTTTTAGACAAGTCCACATTAAGCAAATTCATCAGTTTTCAGGGATGTGTGATGTTTTGAGAGAGAGCAGAAAATTCCAAGTTATCTGTTTTCAAGTTGCTTCTGTAGTTGTAAACACTCACGGTGCGTTGCCATTCCTCCTTTTTGAGGGAAGAGGGTGATGATGTAATAGATCAGCAAGTCTCTACGTCTAATTTTTGTAGCATACGTCTCTTTTCGGATTTTTTTCTTTGTACAGCCACACCTGAAGCATATGGAAGTTCCTAGGCCAGGGATCAAAATGGAGCGGCAGCTGCCGGCCTCCACCACAGCCACAGCCACGCCAGATCTGAGCCACATCTGCGACCTACACCACAGCTCACGGCAATGCCGGATCCTTAACTCACTGAGTGAGGCCAGGGATTAAACTCGTGTCCTCATGGATATTGGCTGGGTTTGTTACTGCTGAGCCACAATGGGAACTCCAGCATCTCAATATTCATTCTCTAGTTTAATAAAAAATTCTGATTTCCCACCATCTAGCCTCAGTGCATTCCAGTGAATCTGTGGGTTTCCTTTCATTGAGGAATTTTGCAGCGAAGTTCCCTTCATTAGCTGGGAGAACTTGGCTCACGAGTCTTTTTCACTGAGTTTGGTACTCCTCATTCTCTTGTTAATATACCTTATACGCAGGCAGCCTCCCATTCGGAGTTTTGTACTTCACTCAACATCAAACTAAGTCCTTCTGTGAATTTCAGAAACAAAAACAGACCCTTAGCGCAAGTTCCTTCATTCTCTTCCTCCATCCCATCCCCACCCCCGGACCCCAGTCCCTGCTTTGTACTTTTTATAGATTATTGGCTGTATCTTCTGGAATAGCCCTGAACTGTCTATGCTATGCAATGCAGAGAATGCATTTCTCATAATCTGGAGTTGCTGGCAGAGCAAAGAGAAACAAGAAAACAAAAGCTGCATTTCAGGAACTTCACTTAGTGAAATACACTTCCTTTTGGTGATTGGCCAGCGAATTTCCTCAGCTGCGAATATATTGAAAGTAAATGGCATAATAAATAAATAAAAATAAATTTTATAAAATAAAAAAAGAAAGCAAATGGCTATTGGGGAGCTGGGGGGAGGAGACTGTTAGGCAATGAAGGGAATCAATATACTAAATCAGGTGCCGGTTTCAACTGAGGTCATTATTCATGAATGAAATTGTAGAAAAGAGATAAATTTACTGGTGAATGCAACTTATTACCATAACTACTTTGTTCCCTGTCTCTCATATAGAGGAGAATTAATTTTAAAAAAACTGATGTAAAGTGATTGCTGAAGATTATAAACCTTACAAAGAATATTAAAATAAACATAATCTCTTACAAATGCTCAAAATAGGCCCTATGTTAAACTTTGTTTTTCATAATAATTAAAACCTTGAGATTATCTATATGTTTTCCTATTTGATATTCGGGGGGGGTCTTTTTTTTTTTTTTTTTTTTTGGTCTTTTTTTTGCTATTTCTTGGGCCGCTCCCGCGGCATATGGAGGTTCCCAGGCTAGGGGTCCAATCAGAGCTGTAGCCACCGGCCTACGCCAGAGCCACAGCAACTCGGGATCCGAGCCGTGTCTGCAACCTACACCACAGCTCACAGCAACGCCGGATCGTTAACCCACTGAGCAAGGCCAGGGACCGAACCCGCAACCTCATGGTTCCTAGTCGGATTCGTTAACCACTGCGCCAAGACGGGAACTCCCGGGAGGGGGGTCTTTAAATTAATTCAGCTATTAAGATTACAGGTGGTCATATAGGACTTAAAAAGGCATTTTGCATTTTTCTACAAAGAGTTTCATCAAAGAATTTTATCAATTATCTTGTTTTTCCCATTGGCAGATTAGCAAACTATTGTATAAAAGATAAATGATACAACTTTTTTGTTTGTTTGGCCACAATATAGAGCGACTTGATGTAGGATCTCAGTTCCCCAACCAGGGATTGAACCCAGGCCATAGTTATGAAAGCATCAGGTCCTAACCACTAGACCACCAGGGAACTCCCTAGAAGATCACTGATACATCTTAAAATGCACAAGTCAACATTAAAGCAATACGCATGTGGGATTTCCTGCTGTGGCTCGGGGGTTAAGAACCCAGCTAGAATCCATGAAGATGTGGGTTCGATCCCTGGCCTCATTCAGTGGGTTAAGGACTTGCTGTTGCCATGAGCTGTGGTGTAGGTCAGCAGCTGCAGCTCTGATTAGACTCCTAGCCTGTGAACTTTCATATGCTATATGTGCAGTCATAAAAAGAAGAAAAAAAAAATAAAGCAATATTCATGTGATTGATTTTAACTTCTATTTCCCAGGTATTTGAGCACCAAATCACATTATTTTCTGTTTAATAAGTATTTTTGAGCACCCATTATGGTCCCCAATTGTTCTTTGCACTGTGGGAGAATACAAAGAAGTACAAAACAGTCGGTTTCCTGAAGAGCTTTCCACATACAGAAAGATGAGACAGGAAAATCCCCTGAAATCCCTTGAAAACAACTCAAAATGTCTGTAAGAAAAATAACATTAGGTATATACTATTCATTTTCAAAATGTTGACAAAATCCATGGACATATTTTAAAATTCAAAAAAGTAAAATATTCAAATGGTACAACAGAGTACAGTAAAAAGTAATTCTGCCTCCTACCCCTCAATTCCTTTTCCAAAGGCAATCTCTGTTATGAGTTCCTTGTGTAGCTTTCCAGTGACAGTATAAACATATTCAAGCATTATAAGCTTATTTATAGTCATATACATCTATCTAGTTCCACAAATTCTACCCACTTTTTAAAAGATTATTTAAAACAACTAGCCACTATTTAGCAATCTCAGGAAATGATTGCATAGTAGGCATTCAATAAATTTTTCAATGACTGAATGAACCATTCCTCTTTGGTAGGACGCTTTGATTTCTTGCTATTTTATTTTTTAAGTAAACAATTTTTTTTTTTTTTTTTGGTCTTTTTGTCTTTTTAGGACTGCTCCTGTGGCATATGGAAGTTCCCAGGCTAGGGGTTGAATCCGGGCTGTAGCGGCTGGCCTACACACAGCCACAGCAACTTGGGATCTGAGCTGCGTCTGTGAACTGCACCAGGGCTCAGGGCAACACTGGATCCTTAACCCACTGATCAAGACCAGGGATCGAATCCGCGTCCTCATGGACACAAGTCAGGCTCGTTAACCACTGAACCACGATGGGAAACCTTTATTTCTTGCTATTTTAAATTATGCTGTGTCAAACTTTTTTGTTATTCAAGGCTTCCTTAGGTTGATATCCCTAGAAGAGGAATTACTAGGTGAAAGCTTTTAGGTATTTGCCAAATTGCTTTCCAGTAGGCTATTTACTCCCATCAGCACCCTCATGGGTAGTTTGATTTTTTTCCTCATGTTGCTAATCTGATAGAAGGTAATCATGATTTCATTGTTGCTTCTGTTTGCATTTCTTTGAATTAATGGAGTTGGGCATCTCTTCAGATGTTTGCTAGCCATTTATATAACGTGTTATTGGGGGTTTTTTGGCCGACCCCATGGCACATGAATATTCCCGGGCCAGGGCAATTCCCAGGCAGCTGGGGCAATACTGAATCCTTAACCCACTATGCCACAGTGGAAACTCCTATATAATCTGTTTTTGAAAAATGTGTGGTAGTAGCCTTCTTTGCATATTTAGTTATTGGGGTTTTTCTTACTGATGACATCTTTAAATACTATTATTAATCCTGTTCCATATTATTAATAAATAGGTCCCTCATCTAGTATTTGCCTTTTGAATTTTGATTAAATTAGCTTATTTTTGGCCCAGAAGATGTACATTTTTATTTGTTCAGTCCTCCCCATCGAGTCATCCATAATTCATTTCATTGCCTTTGAGGCTAGAATAACCTACTTATTGCTTCTTTTCAAGAACTGTGGAGAGGTGGAGAAAGCCTATATTAGGCTTATAGCCTGTCAATAGGGAATTTTATAAACATTTATTTGTAGAGGTAAGTTTAGAATTCAGTCCATCTTTGGATCTCGGGTATGTGGACCCATGAAAACATCTTAGACATTCTTCTTTGTTTCTTTCTTTCTGGGGGGGGGGGCGGGTGTCCACACCTGAGGCATATGGAGATCCCCAGGCTAAGGGTCTAATTGGAGTTTTGACAGCTGGCATAACGCACAGCCACGGCCACAGCAGCTTGGGATCCGGGCTGCGTCTGCCACCTACACACAGCTCACAACAACGCCAGAACCTTAACCCACAGAGCGAGGCCAGGGATCGAACCTGCATCCTCATGGTTACTAGTTGAATTCATTTCTGCTGAGCCACGACGGGAACTCCCTAGACAGTCTTCTTTGAAGGACTTTGCCTTATTGGTGCAATCTCCAAGTGGGAAGCAAATAATTTGGAGTTGTCAAATGCTATTATCTTTCTCCTCTCTTTCCCTACTAACCAAAGTGGAAAACTACTAAAGATTTGGTTTCTAGACTCTCAACTGGTTCATCTCAAATCTTTCTCCCTTCCTTCCTTTCTTTCTTTCTTGTGGCACCCGCGGCATGCAGAAGTTCTCAGGCTAGAGATCAAACCCACATCACAGAGGCTACAATTTCCAATCCTTAACCTGCTGAGCCACACAGGAGCTCCTCTTTCAAACTTATCCTGTTTTCTTGGCTACAACTAAGACTGAATGTGATTGGACTTCCCGTTGTGGCTCAGGGGAAACAGATGTGACTAGTATCCATGAGGACACAGGTTCAATCCCTGGCCTCAATCAGTGGGTTAAGGATCCAGCATTGCCATGACCTGTGGTTAGGTTGCAGATGAGGCTTGGATCTGGCATTGCTGTGGCTGTGACGAAGGCCAGCAGCTACAGCTCTGATTTAACTCCGAGCCTGGGAACTTCCATACACTGCAGGTGCAGCCCTAAAAAGACCAAAAGAAAAAAAAAAAATCTGATCATATCAATCAGAGTTCTTGAGAAATAGAATAAGAAAAACACACAATCTCTCTCTCCCTCCCTCTCTGTGTAGCATTAAAGCAATACCTAGAGTGAAGCGGAGAGAGAGAGAGTAAGAGAGATTTATTTTAAGAAACTGGCTCACATGATTGTGGGGGTTGGCAAGTCTGAAGTCCAAAGGGCAGGCTGGAAACTCAGGCAGGATTTTCACGGTACAGTCTTAAGGCAGAATTCCTTCTTTTCCAGGAAACCTCAGTTTTTGTTTTTAAGAAATTCAACTGATTTGATAAAGCATTATGGAGAGTAAGTATCTTTACCTAAAGTCAACTAATTGTAAATGTTACATCTACAAAATATCTTCACAGCAACACCTAAATAAACGAGTGTTTGACAGAATAACTGGGCACCATAAGCTAGCTAAACCGACACATGAAATTAACCCTCACACTGATCTTCCCACTGGATTGACTTTCCTTATGTTACACACCTGGGCTTCTTTTCCTTTAAAGGTCCCTCTCTGCCCATGCTTTCATGACCCTGAAAGCTTGTCTGTGAGTATGCAGTCCACTAAATTTTATTAAATATATTGTAATATTTTGATAGTACCCACTCGTGGGCACGATCATTGCCAGAATGTTTCCATGGTTAGTTCACTGGCTGTACAAATGTACTGCTCTAAAATTAGGATTCCAGTGAATTCCATCCGATGAATTAGGAATACATCCTGGAGTTCCCATTGTGGCTCAGTGGTTAATGAACCTGACTAGGAACCATGAGGTTGCGGGTTCGATCCCTGCCCTTGCTCAGTGGGTTAAGCATCTGGCGTTGCCGTGAGCTGTGGTGTGGTTCGCAGACGGGGCTCAGATCCCGCGTTGCTGTTGCTGTGGCTCTGGCGTAGGCTTGGCAGCTACAGCTCTGATTCAACCCCTAGCCTGGGAACCTCTGTATGCCAAGGGAGCAGCCCTAGAAAAGGCAAAAAGACAAAAAAGACAAAAAAAAAAAAAAAAAAAAAAAAAAAAAGGAATACATCCTGCATAGCTTTGACAATATGGTTGTGGGAGAGTTTCAGATCTAACCAGACATGTGGTAAGAGGAATTGCTGAGTTGCAGTTAAGCACCCGTTGTCTGGGGGCGGTGTGGAGGGTGAGAGCATCAGCTCTGTCCTTCGTTAGTCTTGGTAGAAAAAGGCAAGGCCTGGGAAAGGGAGGCTGGAAGCAATAGATGGCCAGGGTGCCACAAAACAGATGGAGGATATGGAGGCAGATGTGAAAACCTGCAATGGCCACTGCTCAGGTAGTGGGAGGGCGAGTGGTGGGAGCAATGCCATCCTAGCTGTGAGGATGGGGCTATGTGGACAGTGCTGCTAAGCTACTGATGAAGCAGAGCTTATGGACAAAGATTGGAATTGAAATGATAAAAAGGATTTTCCACCACCTGGACTAATGGTGGGGTGAGGAGACAGTCTTGCTTCCCATTCTCATCCAAACAGAAGAGGTAAAGTTGAATCTGCTTCCCTCTCAGCCGATTTAATAAGACAGATCAGTCCTTGGTTTCCTGGAGATTCACAATCTTGGAAATGACAACTATTCATCCTGAGAAATGAATCTGAGGTCCAGAGAGGGTAAATCTCTTACCCAAGGTCATGTAGTTATCAGTGACAACTACTGTTCAGGTGTGTTATGGGTTGAGTTGTGTCCCCACCATATTCATAGGTTGAAATCCTAACCTCCGTACCTCAGAATGTGACCTTGTTTGTAAATAGAGAAATTGCAGATGTAATTAGCTAAGATGAGGTCATACTAAAGTAGGTTGGGACACTAAACCAGTATGACTGGTGTCCTTAAAAAAAGGGCGAAACTTGGACACAGAATGGCACTGGGAGAACACCAGTGAAGGTGAAAGTAGAGCTGAGCAGCAATCACAAAAAGCTAGAGGAAAGGCATGGAACAGCTGCTTCCTTATTGTCCCCAGAAGGAACCAACTGTGCTGACATCTTGTTCTTGAGATTCTAACCTCCAGAACTGTGAGAGAATAAATTTCCTTTGTGAAGCCACTCAGTTTGTGGTACTTTGTTACAGCAGCCCTAGGAAATGAACACAATATGGAAGCATATGTTATTATTATTATTTTTAAATTTTGTGGCCAAACCATGGCATATAGAAGTTCCTGGGCCAGGGATTGAATCTGAGCCACAGCTGCAACAACACTGGATCCCTTTACCCACTGTGCTGGGCTGAGGATTGAACCTGCACCTCTGCATTGACCCAAGCTGCTGCAGCAAAACCACAGTAGGAACTCCATTTTTTTTTTTTTTTTTTTGTCTTTTCGCCATTTCTTGGGCCGCTCCCACGGCATATGGAGGTTCCCAGACTAGGGGTCAAATCGGAGCTGTAGCCACTGGCCTACGCCAAAGCCACAGCAACGTGGGATTCAAGCCGTATCTGCCACCTACACCACAGCTCATGGCAACACCGGATCCTTAACCCACTGAGCAAGGCCAGGGACCCGCAACCTCGTCCTTCCTTGTCGGATTCGTTAGTCACTGCGCCACGACGGGAACGCCTGTTTTTTTTGTTTTTTTTTTTTTTTAATGAAGAAAAAGGTCTAGGAGATTGATTCTATTTCTCATTTTAAGTGAGAACATTTTTTGCTTAGCAGATAGAAACAGAAGTTTTCAACAAAGTAAATCAACAAAGATAATGGCATGAAAACTCAAACACTAAGTATATATTTATTTTATAAAGGAAATAACAGGTTCTCAATGAGATAATCTGAAGGTGTACTTTCTTTTTTATTTATCCATTCATCAAGTGAAGGTGTTTAGAATGCCCACAGAACTTTGAGAATCACTGACTTAGAATCATAATCTTGCAGAATTCCTGCTGTGGTGCAACGTGATTGGTTGTCTTGGGAGCTCTGGGAAGCAGGTTTGATCCGTGGCCAGCAGAGGGGTTGGGCTTAGGTTGCAGTTGTGGCTTAGGTCACAACTGCAGCTTATATCTGATCCCTGGCTGGGGAACTCCATATGCTGCAGGACTGCCAAAGGAAAAAAATAAATAGATTTATTAAAAAAAAGAATCATAATTTCTGATTGCTCAGAAATTTCCAAGAACTACTCTATAAGGGAAGCAGGAACCAACATTCAACTTTCTCCACAATCCATCCTCAAACTAAATTTTTTTTTGCTGCACCCACAGCACTTGGAAGTTCCCAGGCCAGGGATTGAACCCCGAGCCACTGCAATGACAATGCCAGATTAACCAGTTGAGCCACATGGGAATTCTTTTTTTTTTTTTTGTCTTTTTTTTGTCTTTTCTAGGGCTGCTCCTGCAGCTTATGGAGGTTCCCAGGCTAGGGGTCTAATCGGAGTTACAGCTGCTGGTCTACACCATAGCCACAGCGATGCTAGATCCAAGCCATGTCTGCGACCTACACCACAGCTCACAGCAACTCCAGATCCTTAACCCACTGAGCAAGGCCAGGGATCGAACTTGCAACCTCATGGTTCCTAGCCAGATTTGTTAACCACTGAGCCACGACGGGAACGCCCACACGGGAATTCTTAAACTACATTTTTTGGTCTTTATTTTCATGAGCATTTTCTCAGTAAGAGCAATTTTGAAAGTCGCATTGCAATTTCATTTGAATGAGCTGGAGAGTTTCATTTAAATTAAGTTTTTTTTGTTGTTTTAAAGTGGTTTTTTTTTTTTTTTTTTTTTTGATCTGCTGGAGTTTAACAGATTGAAAGAATAATTGTCTTCCCATATGAAAAGTAGCAGCAGCAGTTGCTCAATAAGACCTCTGAATACAGACATTTTTTAAAAATTTGTCACTCCACAGAATAATATGAAAGACTGTTAATTAAAGGGAAGAGTCTCCTGGTGAAATCTAATAAAAAAAAGTTTAAAGTATCAAAGTAAAGACTGAAGTCCAGTTTGGGAGCTTTTTTGGCTTTTGAAACAGCAAATGGTCAATCATCTGCAGTCCATCACAAGCGTAAAAATGCTAAAACCCAAGGTAATTTGAACCATTCAAGGCTACCTTGGAAATTTTACCCTACTCTGCGGTCTTTTAAAATCCAAGAAAGGAATTTTGTTGACTAGTATTTCACTTTGCTTACTTAATTTTTTATTTTCAAGTGGAATAATAATATTGATGATGTTACAGAAAGAGAATGAGGAAAAATATTTGTAGAGCATTTCAAAGCTAATGCATACCTTTTAAAATTATTATCCAATTAAGGTACATGCTGCTTTTAGTGCATTTTTCACAAAAATAAATTCCATTACAACTCTTTCTGTCATATAATAACTGCATTTTAATCTCAAGATCATTTTCCTTGTTACCAGTAAAGACGATTGCTAACATTAAAATATTTAGACGATTAAAAAAAAAATCACTAAATTTATTTACATTATATTCCTGAAAGGGAATGGCCATCAAATAACATGTTTGGGGCTTCAAATTATCCAAAGTTCTCCAGAAAATTATGAAGCTGAAAAAATATAGGGAAATTATGGTAGCAGGCAATACAGACAGAGGACTCACCAGGTTTCTCACCATCCATCCTAATACTGCACCCAAACAGGAGTCAGCCTACAAAATGACCAAATCGGGAGTTCCCGTCGTGGCGCAGTGGTTAATGAATCCAACTAGTAACCATGAGGTTGCGGGTTTGATCCCTGGCCTTGCTCAGTGGGTTAAGGATCCGGTGATGCCGTGAGCTGTGGTGTAGATTGAAGATGCTGCTCGGACCTGGCATTGCTGTGGCTCTGGTGTAGACTGGTGGCAACAGCTCTGATTAGACCCCTAGCCTTGGAACCTCCATATGCTGCAGGTGCGTCCCTATAAAGACAAAAAACAAAAACAAAAACAAAACAAAACAAACCAAAAAAAAAAAAAAAACAAAAAAAACCAAAAACCCACCGAGTGACCACAGCAGTGATGTCTTAAGATTTCCCTGTGTTGGAAGTTCTCAAGACCATCCCTGGCTTCAACAATTTGCTAGGAGGACTCCTAGACCTCAGCATATGGTCGTGTTCATGGCTATGATTTATTACAGCAAAAGGGTACAAAACAAAGTCAGCAAAGGGAAAGGCTCTCAACTTGGCTCAGGCCCAGCATCACAAATAGCTCCTCTGTCATAGATAGAGATCAGTTTTACCCTGGTTTCGATTCGTTTTGTTTTGACTTCATCCTCTTGTATTGACTTGGCTCCATCTCTCTCAAGACTCACTTGCAGAAACATCCTCCTCTGTTCTATCTTCTACCTCTCATTTTTTCTCCCTTCCCTCCTGTGATAATACTAGCCAAGTCTCATGACACTGAAGGTGCACCAGGCACTGTTCTAAGGGTTTTGTATATTTACTCACGTAATCCTCACAGCAGTCCATTAAGGTAGGTGTTATTACCTCCATTTTCAACAAGAGAAAATGGAAGCACAGGAGGAAAAGCAGCTTGTCCAAGTATTACGGCTAGTAAGTGGCACAACTTCTATTCAAAGCCCTGCAGTCTGGCTCCAGACTCATGCTCTTAACTCTCTAAGACTGTTTCTCAGAGGAATACATTCAGAGCTGCATGTAAGCAAGCTCCCAACTCTGGGTGGCTAACAGACTTTCCAGACCCAGTGAAAAACAGAAACACTAAGAGAATCAAAGCCAGTCCTGTGCTAACAAATACTCTCCACTTGCAGGTATTTCCAAGTCTCCGGAAGGGCCATAATTAATGTTCTCATTGATGACCATGAACCACAAAATCCTGAGTGCTTCATGACCTCTTAAAAAAAAAAAGACAGGTGCACAATAGCAGAAGAGTGTCAATGTCCTTAATGTCACTGAACTGTATTTTTAAAACTGATTAAATTGTAGACTTTACTTAATGTGCATTTTATCACAATTTTTTTTTTTGGTCTTTTTTGCCTTTTCTAGGGCCACTCCCACGGCATTATGGAGGTTCCCAGGCTAGGGGTCGAATCAGAGCTGTAGCCGCCGGCCTACACCAGAGCCACAGCAACATGGGATCTGAGCCGCGTCTACAACCTACACCACAGCTCACGGCAATGCCAGATCCTTAACCCGCTGAGCAAGGCCAGGGATCGAACCTGCATCCTCATGGATCCTAGTCAGATTCGCTACTGCTGAGCCACAACAAGAACTCCTACACTTCAGGAGTTCCCATCTGATTCGACCCCTAGCCTGGGAACCTCCATATGCTGCGGGAGCGGCCCAAGAAATGGCAAAAAAGACAAAACAAAAAACAAAGCAAAAAAAACTACACTTCAATTTTCAAAAAAAGATTTTTTTTTCTTAATATCCAAGGCTGCTGATTCTCAGCACCACAGTTTCATTCTTTTTTTTTTAATAGACATTTTTTTTGTCTTTTTGCTATTTCTTTGGGCCACTCCCGCAGCATATGGAGGTTCCCAGGCTAGGGGTTGAATCGGAGCTGTAGCCACTGGCCTGCGCCAGAGCCACAGCAACGAGAGATCCGAGCCGTGTCTGCAACCTACACCACAGCTCACAGCAACGCCAATGGATTGTTAACCCACTGAGCAAGGGCAGGGACCGAACCCGCAACCTCATGGTTCCTAGTCGGATTCGTTAACCACTGCACCACGACGGGAACTCCCACAGTTTCATTCTTATAGGGGAGTTGCTCAGTCCCCATCACTACTTCTTCTGGGTTATTTCCTCCTCAGCCATTAAAAACCTGTACCTCTGCTCTCAGAAACCAAGACCAAACAGGCCTTTATCGTCTCCAGGGCTCTCTTCTGCTTCTTCCTTCGAGTCCTGGATTTTGTACATTAAGCCTATATGTACAACTCATGGCCTGTATCTGTAATATTTACAATGAAATATTTGAACAAATAGACATTTCCTCAGTTTTTCTATAAAGAGACTGAGGGGAAAAAAGGGTTAAAGTCTCCTTTAAGTAGCTTTCCTTCCCAAGCTTTATTTGACATAATAATTGTAAAAAGGTACCGGTGCTAAAGCAGTCCTTTCCCCAGCTTTCTTCATTTATATACATAGACTGAGCTGGAGACTTCTGGTAAAGAAGGGGTTAAGACTGCAGCCCTGTGTCTTTTCAGGAAAGCAGTAAAACCTTGCCTGCTGCTTGCCCAGAGCCATCATTCTTATCCAACCTGGTAGTTTTTCCTTCTAAAACTTCAGGCTCTTCCGTGCCTCTCTGTGTCTCCTCACTGAGCAGCACCCTTCCCTGCAGCCCTGCCCACATTTCTTGAACTTTACATATTTTCTCACTTTTTTTTTCCTTTTTCTTTTTTAGGCCTGCACTCGAGGCATATGGAAGTTCCCAGGCTAGGAGTCGAATCAGAGCTGTAGCTGCCTGCCTACCCATAACCACAGCAACAAGGGATCCAAGCCACATCTGCAACCTACACCACAGCTCAGGCAATGCTGGACCCTTAACCCAATGAGCAGGGCCAGGGATTGAACCCACATCCTCATGGGTACAAGTCAGGTTTGTTACCAATGAGCCCAACGGGAAATCCTATTTTCCCACTTCTGAGTACGCTGGAAAATAATAGCTCCTAAAATTCTGCCCTTTTCTTCTTTTTCATAGTTTTAAACCATATCTGTCAAACTGGTTAATGCCTTCAACTTCACCCTTAAATGTAGTCGTGTCACACATAACGTTTTCTGACCTCCAGGTCTGAGGTGATGTAAACTGATTTTTCTTGTTTTATCAGCTGTGTTAATTCTTTTTTTTTTTTTTTTTTTTTTTTTGTCTGTCTTGTCTTTTTGCCATTTTCTTGGGCCGCTCCCACAGCATATGGAGGTTCTCAGGCTAGGGGTCCAATCAGAGGTGTAGCCGCGGAGTTCCTGTCATGGTTAACGAATCCGACTAGGAACCATGAGGTTGCAGGTTCGATCCCTGCCCTTGCTCAGTGGGTTAACGATCCGGCGTTGCCATGAGCTGTTGTTGTAGGTTGCAGACAAGGCTCAGATCCAACATTGCTGTGGCTCTGGCGTAGGCTGGTGGCTACAGCTCCGATTAGACAGACCCCTAGCCTGGGAACCTCCATATGCCACGAGAGCGGCCCAAGAAAATGGCAAAAAGACAGAAAAAAATAAAAATAAAAAAAAAAATAAAAAGAGCTGTAGCCACCAGCCTACACTAGAGCCACAGCAATGCCGGATCCTTAACCCACTGAGTGAGGCCAGGGATTGAACCTGCAACCTCATGGTTCCTAGTCGGATTCGTTAACCCTGAGCCACAACGGGAACTCCATCAGCTGTGTTAATTTGTTAATTCTTAAATGCTATGTACTGCACTCAGTATGAAATATAGCTTGGTTATAAAGCTTTTGAGCAAAGCTAGTTTTCTATTACATAGTTTGCTAAGTTTTTTTTTTTTTCAATTTAGTCATTTAGTAGCTAATTTGAGGATTATACAGTGTACCTATATTCTTCTTTCTTTATGCTTTGGGCATTTTCCTTTACTGGTGAGTGATACTGGTCTTTATGCAATGGAAACAAACCATCATTGATGAGGATTGAAGATGAAGCAATTAACGGGAATTTCTGGTGGAGTTTAGGAACATGAAAGGCAACAGAGAACCACACGAGTTAGATTTTGGTGGCGGATGGGCAGGAAATTTTGGAACCTGGGACTAGAAAACAACGTCAGGTGAGAGGTGTGCTTCTACCTAGCCAGCATTGTGGCCAGGTCCTGACATGAAGGATGGAACCGGGGTGAAGGTTGTGTCCCTGATCCCTGGGGATCAGCAAGGCAATGCATTTCTAACCTCGACTCTGGTCCTCATAACCCTGCTATCAGTGGGGGAGGATGATGTGATGCAGAGAGACAGGAAAAGTGAATGTTGTGTACCCAGACCCATGCAGTGTGGGAGGTCAACCTCACTTTCGCCTTACAGTGAGTGTATTAATTGCCCCATATTTTCCCACTTGTTTCTCATTGTGTGTTTTAACTTGATCTTTATCAACTATGTGACTCAAACATTTTATTTTAATCCACGAGCCTTTCTGTTGTGTGACCTTTGGATAGTTTGCAGGTTTACTTGGAGTCTACCATTGCATCACGTTCATGTCCAGCAAGACAGTACTTCTCAAGAAAAGGACAAACACATCACAATGATAAGTCAATTTATCAGGAAGCTGTAACATTCACAAATGTGTGTTCCTAACAACACATCCTCAAAATACATGACATAGGAAAAAATCGTCAATCCGTAATTATAATTGGAGATTTTTTTTAACAGTCTCAGTAATCGACCAATAAAGACATAGATGATCTGAATAACATTATCAATCTCCTTGACCTAAATGGCATTTATAGAACACCATACCAGACAACTGCACAATATATATTCTTTTCAGGTTCATATGAAACATTCACCAAGTTATACATCTATTAGGCAATAAAACAGTCCCAATGACTTTAAAATAATTAAAATAATATAAAATACGTTTTGGAGTTCCCATCATGGTTCAGCAGGTTAAGAATGCAATGATATCCATGAGGATGTGGGTTCCATCCCTGGCCTTGCTCAATGGGTTAAAGCATCCGGTGTTGCTGTGAGCTGTGGTGTAGGTTGCAGATGAGATTCAGATCCAGAGTTTCTGTGGCTGTGGTGTAGACTGGCAGCTGCAGCTCTGATTTGACTCCTAGCCTGGGAACTTCCATATACCACAGCTGTAGTTCTAAAAAGAAAATAAATAAATAAAAAAACAAATAAAATACATTCTGTTTTCACATGGAATTAAATTAGATATCAATAACAATAATATACATAGGAAAATTGTAGATGTTTGGAGATGAAACAACACACTTCTAAATAATCCTTGGGTTATAGAAGAAATAAGAACTGAGTAATAATACAGCATATAAAAAATTAGAGAATGCTTTTAAAATAATGATTAGAGAGAAGTTTATAAAACTGTTTATAGCTTTAAGTGACTATGATGGTTATTTATTTATTTATTTGCTGCAACATGCAGCAGCTTAATGTAGGATCTCAGTTTCTAGGCCAGGGATTGAGCCCAGGCCATAGCAGTGAAAGCACCAAATCCTAACCACCAGACCACCAGGGAACTCCTTGTTATGGTTAAGTTTATGCATCAATTTGACTGGGCCAAATGGTGGTCAGATTATTTATGGATGTGTCTGTGAGGGTATTTCTGGATGAGATTAGCATTTAAATCTGTAGATTTGGTAAAGTAGATTGCCCTCCTCAATGTGAGTGGGCACAATCCAAATCAATTTATTTTATTAATTTATTAATTTATTTTCTTTTTACGGCCACACCTGTGACATATAGAAGTTGACAGGCTAGGGGTTGAATCAGAGCTACAGCTGGGGAGTACACTATAGGCGTGGCCACACCACATCTGAGCCAAGCCGTGTGTTCCGCATGTGCCGCGTGTGCAGCCTACACTACAGTTTGTGGCAATGTCAGATCCTTAACCCACTGAATGAGACCAGGGATTGAATTCTCATACTCACAGACACTAGGTTGGGTTCTTAACCTACCGAGCCACAAAGGTAACTCCCATCCAATCAATTTAGGACCCGAATGGAACAAAGGGAAGGGAAGGAAGAATTTTGCCCCTTTAGCTTCCTGCCTGCTTGTTTGAGCTGGAAAATACAGACATCAATCTTCTCCTGCCACTGGCCTGGGATTTACGCCATTGGCTACCCTAGTCCTCAGGCCTTCAGACTCAGACTGGAATTGTGCCACTGGCTTACCTGGTTCCAGTTTGCAGACAGCAGATTGTGGGATTTTTCAACCTCCATAATCACAAGAGCTAATGCCTCATAATAAATTCCCCCCCCCCCACTGCTGCTGTTTCTTTGGAGAAAACTGACTTATACAGTGATTATATTTAAAAGAAGAAAAAGAAGAAATGCCTAAAATTAATGACTGAAGTTTCCACCTTAAGAGCAATGTAAACCTAATATAACCAGAAAGAAGAAAATAAAAAGGATGAGAGTTGTAATCAGTGAACTAGAAAACAAACAACAGAAAAAATTAACAAAATCAAACTTGGATCCTTTAGAAGATCAACACAGTTGATAAAGCCCTTGCTAGACTACTCTATAAAAAAATGTAAAAATGTAAATTAAAGTGGTGTCATCAGTACAGAGCCTACAGACATTAAAAGCATAATATTCAACTGAGCAAAGGAGAGAGCAGAGGAGAAGTGAATATGTGGCTATGTTTGATTTGTGTGCTGGTAGAGGGTGAAGAACACTGATGATTTATCTAGAAAGTCTCCAAGGTGTCAGGAAAGTTTCCCCAAAGCAAAATCAAGTGAAGGGAGGCTTAAATGGCCAAAAGGGGGGTATTTTGGAACCCTGGTTCACAAACTTTGAAAAAACCTTGGGCATTTTAAGTAAGGCAGAGAAGCAACAATGAGACCTCCTCCAAAAGTAAACTCTCTGATCTTAACTGCTTCTGCAAAAGAAAATATATAAAATAAGCAGCGAGAAGAATGGTCTTTAAATTTTGAGAAGCTGGGGGCTAAGAAGAACCTCAAAAATTACAAAATTCGGGAGTTCCCGTCATGGCTCAGTGGTTAACAAATCTGACTAGGAACCATGAGATTGCAGGTTCGATCCCTGGCCTTGATCAGTGGGTTAAGGATCCAGTATTGCCATGTGCTGTGGTGGAGGCCACAGATGTGGCTCGGATCCCGCGTTGCTGTGGCTCTGGTGTAGGCCGGTGGCTACAGCTCCGATTCGACCTCTAGCCTGGGAACCTCCATATGCCGCAGGAGCAGCCCAAGAAATGGCAAAAAGACAAAAAAAAAAAAAGAATTTGGTAAATTTTTTTTTTTTTTTTTGCACTTTTCTAGGGCCACACTTGCGGCATATGGAGGTTCCTAGGCTAGGGATCCAATCGGAGCTGTAGCCACCGGCCTACACCAGAGCCACAGCAACACGGGATCCGAGCTGCATTTGCGACCCACACCACAGCTCACGGTAACGCCAGATCCTTAACCCACTGAGCAAGGCCAGGGATCGAACCCGCAACCTCATGGTTCCTAGTCGGATTCGTTAACCACTGAGCCATGACGGGAACTCCCCAAATTCATTTCTTAAGCAGATAGTTATAAAACATTAATGATAAAGACGACTGAACCTTCTTCACTTGACTAAGTGGTCACTGAAAAGCCAGGATTATTAGGTATCTAATTATCTTGATGGATCAGAGGAAGACCTCACCCTTAATGGTTAAAAGTTCTTCTGCTGGCTTTAGACAACTTCTAATTTCCCTTCCTATTTAGGGCTATATATGGAAAGCGAAATGATCCTATCACATTATTTCTCAGTAAAAGAAGCCATGTTTTCCTTAAGTGGGAAAAGGGTCTACTAAAGAGAAAAAAAACAAAACAAACAAAACAAGATGGAACGTCCCTGGATGTAAAGGTTTACATAACGAAAGCACAAATACTGTATGACACTACTTATATGTTACTGAAAATAGGCATATTCATAGAGACGGAAAGCAGAATAGAGATTACCATGGGCTGGGGGAGGGAAGAATGGGGAATTGTCGTTTAGTAGGTACAGAGTTTCAGCTTGAGATGAAAAAGGTCTGTAGATAAATAGTGGCGATAATCACACAACATTGTGAATGTACTTAATGCCACTGAATTGTATATTTTATTTTATTTTATTTTATATTTTTTTCCACATAGGCAGTATGTGGAAGTTCCTGGGCCAGGAGTGGAACCTAAACCACACAGCAGCAACCAGAGCCTCAACCCACTAGGCCATCAGAGAACTCCCTGAATTGTAGCTTTTAAAATGGTACATTTCATGTTATGTATATCTTACCACACAAAAAAAAAAACCCTTAAAAAAAATAAGTAGCAGGAATAACATTTTTTTGATGAGACACTAATGAGAAGTCACAAATAAATTACCTAATTGCACAGGAAACAAAAAAATTAATGCTACAAAAATGTTTATGAAGGATCCTTAATTACTATTCCACAATCCATACTTTAGGAACTTAATGTAGATAGGAAGTATAATTATTACACAAAAAATAATGACATTGGAAAAAACAAGTAGAGAAGGGGTTAGCTTATTCACAGTTATGACTATTTCCTGTGTACAAGCCTACAGTTTAGAAATAGATCAGGCCTGAATTATGTCAGCTGAGTTCACTAATCATAAAACCTTTGTAAAGGATATGGATTGAGAATGAGGATTACATCCTATTTCTGGGTCTGGAAGAGGCAAGGCAGTGGTCAGGATCACTCTGCTCACACAGACCTGTTCCAAGGCCAGTACCTAGAAGCCAGAGAGCCCTCGGTGCGTGTTAGCTGCCATGAGGTTTCTGAAGGTCACCGGCCCATTCAATCTAGAAGCTCACAGATCAAGCTGGATCTGCTAATCCCTGCTCAAAGAGCAAGCCTAAAGATAAACTACTGCTAATTATTGTTCCATTTTGTGTATGTAGCTGTTTAAAAGTGTTTTTTTCCCCTACATTTCATCATCTGACCATCATAGTTAATTGCCCTGCAAAGAAAATGGGGCAGATATAATCATCTACATTTTATGACCGAGGAAGTCACAAGGGTGAGGTCCAGAAAGTCCATGTCTTGAAGCTTTTAATGGCAGAGCTGAGGTCAAAACCAAAGCCTTTTGGTTACCAGAATCCCTTTTCTCAAATTCTGCAGTCCTGGCAGGACTGGGATGAAGGTAAGCAACTTGTCTCAGGCACAAAATCTAAGAGGCACCAGAGAGAGACAAATAATATTTTAATGGAACATTTTAAAAAGTTAAAAATTAATGCTAAAATATCTCTGATGAACAAAATATCAAACCTTTAAATAAAGACCGGCTCTTTGCTTGTTCTCTGACCCCGAGCTATTGTGTAATGGGAATAGTTGTTTTCTATCAGCTTGAGGCTTCCAGGTCCCCTAGGCTGTCTTATTCCCCTCTCCAGGGTTTATGAGGGTTGATGGTGGTGTGCAAACAGAAGGGGTATGTGGGGCTTTCTACAGAGTCATGATTTTTTGATTACAGAGGCATAGCAGAATTGGCTGGGGTCAGAGAGCCAGGGAATGGCCACATCCCGGTTGGCTTTCAGAACTGAAGACAGCAAGGTCCTCATGGTTTGTCGCTCTGTACTGCCTCTGTCCATTCTCTCTCTTCCTAGCGCCTACATCCAGTAAAGAGAAAACATATTGTCAAGGACTCACTCTACTGTGCCCTGAAAATGGGAGGAGCCCAGGTGAAGTCCTAAGAAGTTCTCAGGACAGAGATACTTCTGGTTGGCTGGTCAGGGGCTATTGCATAACAAGTCGGTTTTGCAGAGATTCTATCAGAGTGCCAGGGGCAAGATCTATTTTTGGCCACCGACATACAGGGCGTGTCCTACTTTTAAGGAGCTCTAATAAGTGGGAAACTGTATTTACATAAGACGTACATTAAATTGTGATGATTTGCGTTGACTAAATGACATGGCATCCCATTCAATAGCAAGTTCCCCTAATCTATTTAATGGAATTAGATTTACAGTTGGTGAGTATTTTACTATAGCAAATCTTCCATCGGCTGTTATTTGAGCATCTACAACTGTGCCGTGGTAAACAAATAAAGTCTAAGTCAAGGTCTCTGCCCCCAGTCAAACCACGTGGAGCCTACTCAGGGAGATATGATCCATGTACCCAAATAGGCAAATATTAACTTAAGATAAGAGCCCATTGGGTACTGAATTACATAGCCATTAGCTCATAGGAATTCCAAGGAGGGAAAGCAATCACTTTGGAAGACAGAAAACAGAACAGTTTGCATGAACTTGTTCTGTGTAACAAGAGCCTCACTGGCAATGCGAGTGGCACACATGGGAGGGTTATGGGGAAGGGTGTGCAAAAGAGAAGGGCAGGCAGGTGCCAGACAGGATCACAGGAGTGACACATCCAGTCTGGCTGAGTAGCTGCCTCATTGAGCTGGCAAAGCACCAGTCTTAGAATTGAAACTGGCAATGGGAAGACGACTGAGAAAGAAATGGTTGAAACTATCTGAAGAAAGCTGCATCAGTGTAATGTCAGGAAGGTCCATGTATGAAGAGCCACAAGAGATGACTGGTTAGTGTGTGATGTAGGAGAAAGGTCAAGGAGAGACACCTGAGACTGATGGTCATGCTTGGAGGGGAGGGAGTATCAGAATGACTTCACAGGGACTACACTGGTCTGTTTGTCTAATACTGAACATGCCCTTGATCCCGCAGTCTTTGAGCCAACAGACAAAATACGACCTCACTCTAATTCTTCTCAGTAGTGTGATCTTTATAATAAAATCTAGACTATCTTTGGAAGGACACTGGGGAAACTAGTTACATTAATTGCTCTAAGAGAGGAGTGCTGGGTGAATGGGAACAGAGGTGAGACTTTTCACTGTATATCTTTTGTAGCCTTTGAATTTGAACCAGGTGTTAACTTATTTTTAAAAATTTTTTATTTTTTTGTCTTTTTAGGGGCCCACCCATAGCATATGGAAGTTCCCGGGCTAGGGTTGAATCAGAGCTGTAGCCAGAGGCCTACACCACAGCTACAGCAACTCGGGATCCAAGCCTCTCCTGCGACCTACACCATGGCTCACAGCAATGCTGGATCCTTAACCCACTGAGTGAGGCCAGGGATTGAACCTGAGTCCTCATGGATAACTTCAGATGTTAACTATTTAAGACATTTTTTAAAAAATCAAAAGATAAAATACATGTGTGCTAAAAAAAAAAAATGGATGAAATACACAAAAATATTTCAAGAGTACAATCTTGGGAGTTCCCACTGTGGTGCAGTGGAAACAAATCCAACTAGAATCTATGAGGAAGCAGGTTCTATCCCCATGTTGCTGTGGCTGTGTGGTAGGCAGGCAGCCATAGCTCCAATTCGACCCCTGGCCTGGGAAATTCCATATGCCACAGGTGTGGCCCTAAAAAGCAGGAAAAAAAAAAAAAAAAAAAAAAAAAGAGTACAATCTTAACAGGATCTGCCATCAAAAAAACAAATAAAGAAACTCCTTCCCAATTGTTAAAGAAACAGCCTTATTAAGGTCTGATGGACATACGAAAATCTGCCCATTTGTAAAGTGGACAGTTTGCTAAGTACGCCTTGAGTGCATTTACATCTGCAAAGCCATAAGCATAATAAAGATAACAAACCTATTCATTACCTTTGAGGGTTTCCTCATGCCCTTTAAAGTCCGTGTCTCACATCTATCCCCGTCCATTCTCCCATCCCCAGGTAACCAAGGCACTGTCCTGCTTTCTATTTGTTTGCATTTCCTAGAATTTTATATAAATGGAATCATATGGTATACATCCTTTGGTCTGGCTTCTTTCACTCAGAAAAAATATTATTGAGATTATCCTTGCTCAGTCACTAATTTTTTTTTTTTTTTTTTTTTTTGTCGTCTTTTTGCCTTTTCTAGGGCCACTCCCGAGGCATATGGAGCTTCCTAGGCTAGGGGTCTAATCGGAGCTGTTGCTGCCGGCCTACGCCAGAACCACAGCAACGTGGGATCTTAGCCATATCTGTGACCTACACCACAGCTCGTGGCAACGCTGGATCCTTAACCCACTGAACAAGGGCAGGGATCGAACCCAAAACCTCATGGTTCCTGGTTGGATTCGTTAACCACTGTGCCACGACGGGAACTCCTATATATTGTTAAATATTATTCTATTTTATAGATAGCCACTTGGGTAAATACTGAGGAGCAGGGTCATAAACTAAGTACAAGAAATTGCCAAATTTTTCAAAGTGATTGTACCATTTTGCATTTTCACCAGCAGAGTATGAGAGCTTTAGTTGCTCTATGTCCCCACCACTTTGCATAGTTGTACCTTTTTTTTTTTTTTTTTTGTCTTTTTAGGGCCACCCTCGAAGCATATGGAGGTTCCCAGGCTAGGGCTCGAATGGGAGTGGTAGCAGCCGGCCTACACCACAGCCACAGCAACATGGGATCTGAGCCGCATCTGTGACCTACACCACAGCTCACAGCAACACGGATCCTTAACCCACTGAGCAAGGCCACAGATAGAACATGCATCCTCATGAGTGCTAGTCAGATTCATTTCCGCTGAGCTGCGATGGGAACTCCTGCATAGTTTTTAATTTTTATTTTTATTCTTGTTTTATTGAGATATAATTGACATACAACACTGTATAAGTTTAGGATATACAGCCTAATTTGACTTACATACATTGTGAAGTGATTATCACGATAATTTTAGTAAACATCCTTTACATCACATAGGTACAAAATTAAAGATACAGAAAAAAAATTTTTTTTCTTGGGGGAGAACTCAGGATTTACTCTTAACGACTTTCATATGTAACATATGGCAGTGTTAATTATATCTCTCATGTTGTACCTTATAACCCTCTGGCACAGTCTTTTTAACTCACCACTTTTTTATCATCATCATAGTCATCATCATTATTGCTATTGCTGTTTTGTTATTTAGTGGCATCTTAGCGTGGTTTCAATTTGGGTTTCCCCAATGACTAATGATATTGAGCATCTTTTCATGTAATTATTTGCCATCTGCATATCTCCTTGGGGAACTCTATATATTTTGCCCACTTAAAAATTACATTGCTGGAGTTCCCCTTGTGGCTCAGTGGTAATGGACCTGACTAGTATCCAGGAGGATGCAGGTTCCATCCTTGGCCTTGCTCAGTGGATCAAGGATCCGGCGTTGCCGTGACCTGTGGTGTAAGTCAAAAAAGTGGCTTGGATCCTGTGTTGCTGTGGCTGTGGTGTATGCCAGCAGCTGCAGCTCTAATTTGACCCCTAACCTGGGAACCTCCATGTGCCAAGGGTGTGGCCCTAAAAAGGAAAAAGAATGTGGAAACTAACCTTGGACAGGTTAGCTGGTATTCAGAGCAATAAAAATACCTGAACTCTTCCCTACCTCCCTCACCCCCCCAAAAAAACCCATGACCTAGATTCTTACAATGGGGATCTGTTTCCTATCATTTTGGCCAGACAAACTTGAAGAGGAAGACAGTGTATGTGCAGTGCTTTTTATAATGACATCTCTTGGTCTGTTGCTCAGAATCCATTCCTCCTCGGTTTGGTGATAGCAACTTGATTTTATTTCCCCCTCACAAGTTTGGGGTGCTCATCTGAGAACTCCCGAGCAATGACAGGCCTGGCCAGCCAGCCACTGCTTCAGAGATGGGCATGGAATACAGGCTGAGCCAGTCATCAAAAATGCTAAGGATGTTTTGTGTGAAGGTGGGTAGAGGGTTTAGGAACAAAGCTCAAATTCCAGGTGGTCATCTTGCCACCACGTGGGGAGGGCCTTCCTGAAAGAAGCCGACAGAGGGGAGGGAGGGCAGGGCTGAGAGATGGGGTCCTGACTTTGTATCTCTGCCCTCCACCGCAGGAAGTTACCCATTCTCCTAATTTCAGACTTTATTCAAATTAATCGCACTCTTCCTTTTAAACATAAAGTTTTTTTTAAAAAATCAACTATGTAGGTCTCCCTGAACGGTTGTCATTTAATTTTGAAAAACTGAGTTCTAAGCACACACCTAGCTATCGCAGGATATGACAAGAGTTAGATGGAGGCTCTCAGGAGAAGACAAAGAGAACCATCTCTAGCCTGTAGTCTGACTGCAGCTTCCCTGGGAATTTGCCAGAACCTCTCCTAGGCAATGTCATGAGAGAATCCTGGGGAAAACACGGTGCAGCAGAGCGAGGGGATTGGTAGGATAAAAGTGGGAGGCAGGTGTTAGACATGTGACAGTTATGTGGTTGGGGAGCATGCTGCTGTTTTTATCTGCTTCTCAGCTCACCTCAGCCTAGGAGTAGATCAAAGCAGCCCACACCTCTGGGGAAGAGACGAGTCCTTAGCTGATCTGGGTAGAAGGTTTAGGGGGGAGGGAGGAACTTTATCAATACATGGTCCAAAATAGCTCATGTCCAAATTAGAATCTGGGCCAGGTTCAGCTGGGTATTTAGTCCTCAGGTAAAAAAGGAAGGGACCACAGGAGGCAGCGCCTGGTTGAAGCCCTCCTCATGTCTGTCTCTTGGGTTACTCTGTTCCACTCCTGACTGGTGGCCATCTGAAGCACCATCAACATCCTGGAACCTCCCTGTACCATCCCTCCAAGGATTCTGTTTGCCTGCCTCCTGCAATAGATCTTCTTTCCTCTATCCTACAACTTCCTCTTGATTTACTCCCTTGTGGAATCTGTTATGCAATAACTCTTTGAGAAAGCAAGCATGGGAAATAAAAATGTTATGAGATTTTGCATGAAAACTGTCCTCATCCTATTCTCATATTTACTAGATGATTTGGTAAGGTATAGAATTTCAAGTTGAAAATCATTTTCCCTTAGATTATTATTATTATTTTTTGGGCTGCACCCATAGCATGTAGACGTTCCTAGGCCAAGGATTGAACCCATGCCACAGCAGCAACCCAAGCCTATTCAGTGACAACAGCAGATCCTGAACCACTGCACCACAAGGGAACTCCTGTAGAATCTTTTCTTTGCCCTCTTTTTAAATTTTTAAAATTTTCTTTGTCCTTTTAGGGCTGCACCCAGGGCATATGGAGGTTCGCAGGCTAGGGGGTGAACCAGAGATGTAGCTGCTGGCCTATGCCACAGCCACAGCAACACAAGATCCTTAAACAATTGGGCAAGGCCAGGGATCTTACCCGAATCCTCATGGATACTAGTCAGATTTGTTTCTGTTGAGCCACAAAGGTAACTCCTGAATTCATTCATTCTTTCTTTCTTTCTTTCTTTCTTTCTTTCTTTCTTTCTTTCTTTCTTTCTTTCTTTCTTTCTTTCTTTCTTTCTTTCTCTCTCTCTCCTTCCTTCCTTCCTTCCTTCTTTTGTCTTTTTGTCTTTCCTAGGGCCCCACCTGCGACATATGGAGATTCCCAGGTTAGGGGTCCAATCGGAACTGTAGCCGCCTGCCTACACCAGAGCCATAATAACACGGGATCTGAGCTGAGTCTGTGACCTACACCACAGCTCACAGCAATGCCAGATCCTTAACTCACTGAGCAAGGCCAGGGATCATACCTGTGTTCTCATGGATACTAGTCAGTTTTGTTTCTGCTGAACCACGATGGGAACTCCGAGTTACCTTTTTTCCTTGTTGGTTTTGGCACTTTCAAGTGAAAAGCTTTCTTTAGTTGTTTGGCATTAACTAACTGTTTGTTCCTGATTAAAAGTAGGGTCTAAAAGGCTGTTTGGAAGCTCTGAGTATGGGATTGGGCCTTGCTGTGTCTTAGCCAAGATTTCCCCAAGTCTTCCCCCCAAGCCCAAGACTTACACAGAGGTAGAAAGTAATCCAAAGAAGCAGGAATGAGGGATGGTGAGAGGAAAAAAGGCAGAGCAAAAGCCAATACCAGTGTTAGACATTCCACCTAGGTGACAGTAGTAGCTGCAGTGACTGGTGCTCCAGTCAAATGGGATATTTTGAGTCTTGCCGAATGTGTCTCAGAACTCTCCACTCATGGGATGAAAGAGAGACATCTTTGTCTTCATGAGTAGCCTGACAGATATTATCGTCCCTGAATTTCGGGGTTCATACCCTGAATGCTGCTACTGAGTGGTTCTTCAGACCCACATGGATATCAAAGCAGTTTTGGGATAGAAAACAAGATTCAGAGAGGAGATAGTTATAAATATAGATACTATAAAGAACTGGCTTACTCTGATTATGCTGAGAAGTCCCATGATCGGCTATCTGCAAACTGGAGACCAGAAAAGCCAATGGTATAGTTCTAGTCCAAGTCCAAAGGCCTAGGAACCAGGAGAGCCAGTGCTATAAGGTCTAGTCTGAGTACAAGAGAAGACCAATGACTCAGCTCAAAAACAGTAAGGCAGAGAATGAATTCTCTCTTCTTCTGTCTTTTTGTTCTATTCAGGCTCTCAACAGATTGAATGAGGCCGCTCTATTCAGTCTACCAAGTCAAATGCTAATCTCATCCAGAAACACCCTCACAGACACACCTAGAAATAATAGTTAAAATCTGGGCATCCTGTGGCCAAATTGACACAGAAAATTAATCACTGAACTTGATGGTAGATGCTGCAACTTTTGGTGGAATAAGAGGTGAGGCCAAGATGATTAGAGGTGGTGTACAAAAGGTGTCTGGTACATTGATCCTGAGCTTCACTGAAGGTGACCTGGTTGCACCATTGTTAGGAGTTAGGAGGTCCCTCAGTCTCAGGTCCCATGGGTCTTTCCTCCTAGACTGATTAAATTCCTCAAGAAGAGTCTTCCAATCTCTTACCTAGCAGGTGAATGTCACGTTGCCAGGATTCTCAGGGCCAAATGGGGTAAGACAATTGAGTCTCCACATTTGCTGTGCACCTGGCCCCTGGATCCCCCCATTTCCAGTGTGGTACCTATGTCCTCCATGTGCCTGGCATCCTCCAGACCAGATAATCTTCCTGCAGGATAAGCCTCCAATCTCTTGCTGGGATCAGGGATGGGACATAGGATCCAACAGCTTCTCAAATTGCTTTCACTCAGCTCTCTGTATTTTAGCCTTCCCCTCCAGTCCCAGTGGTCCCCAGTTCTGGCAGTTTCTGAACTTTCTGAGTATAAGTCAGGTTGCATCTCAGCTTTCTCAAGTCGAGTGAATTTTAAGTTACTACTCATCCATCTATTTTCCAGCTTCCGAAATTGCGTTGCTTTTTTCTCTTCTCCTGTTTTCCATTTCTTAGGTGTTTATGACAGGAAAGGAAGAAAGGGTGGAAGGGAGGGAGGGAGGAAGGAAGGGAAAGAAAGGAAAGGAAAGAAAAGGAAAAGAATGTTTAGTGCAGTTTTGGCATAGAGCAAAATTAGATGCATGCCTAACATCTGACATCTTAGCCTAGAACTGGCATGCAGTTATACACATAGCTGCCTCCTTTGTGTCCTTCCTGCTCTAACTTAAGTGTCGCCTACTCAGAGAAGACTTCCCTGACCATTAACCCTGAAATTAGGCCTCCATCATCAAAGCACTTACCACTACCTGGTATTTTCTTATGTATAGACTTCTGCCCCAATAGAATGTAAGCCCCAGGAGGCCAGGTACTGAGTCCATGTAGCATCTTCAGCTTCTAAAGCAGTACTTGGTACATGGAAGAAACTCAGTAACTGTGTTTGGAAATAATATTTTGAGTATCCTGTGAGTTTCAACCTTGTGTGTGATGTAACCTGGGAAAAAGAAAAAAAGATGGCTATGTGTGAAGAAGAAGTAGGGTGTATCCAGAAATAAGATAGAGTCCGCTTGTAAGTCATGTGAGTATAAGCAGCCAGACAAACTGCAAAGAGCAGGAGCTGAGCTATGGAAATCCAGAAAGGCCTGTGTTTGAAAACTGTCTCTGACTTGAGTCAAGATCATCCTGGTATTTGGCTAAGCCTCTGAGATGAGTTGGGCTGACCATCCAAGGGAGACACCTCAGGCAGAGGAGGACCCATAGGACACGAAACAGGGAGGAAAGCATATCCTGCTGGCTTTTCTTTACTTGCTATGAAAAGAAGATTGAAATAGGAAACCCACCTGGGGAGCTGCAGGGAAGCAGGAAGGATGGCTGGAAGCTCCTTGCTGCTATGTGTAGGGCTATAGTACTTGGGGAACAGGCACTGCTGCCCTTTTTATGTACCAGGCATCCTTATCATAGACCAGAGACATTTCAGGGGCTGTTCACATCCCTGGAGGTACTGATTGTTGGTTGTGTGACTTTTATTGCATGAAAAACAAAACTTACAGGAATTTATTGTAGCAAATGCAGAGGACACAATTTAAAAAATCTTTTTTTTTTTTTTGCTTTTTTAGGACTGCACCCGCAGCATATGGAGGTTCCCAGGCTAGGGGTCGAATCAGAGCTGTAGCCTCCAGCCTATGCTACAGCCACAGCAATGCCAGATCCAAGCCTCTACTGCAACCTACACCACAGCTCACGGCAATGCCAGATCCTTAACCCACTGAGAAAGGCCAGGGATCGAACTCACATCCTCATGGATACTAGTTGGGTTCTTAACCCCCTGAGCCACGAAATGAACTCCAAAAAAGAAAAAATCTTTTTAAAGTTACCTTTTTTTTCCAATAGTGTCAGCTTTTAGCTTGGGAGATTGCATTTATATTTTTTCTTCTTTCTTTTTTTTAATTAAATTTTTTTTTTTTTTTTCTGTCTTTGCTATTTCTTTGGGCTGCTCCCGCGGCATATGGAGGTTCCCAGGCTAGGGGTCGAATCGGAGCTGGAGCCACCGGCCTACGCCAGAGCCACAGCAACATGGGATCTGAGCCGCGTCTGCAACCTACACCACAGCTCACGGCAACGCCGGATCGTTAACCCACTGAGCAAGGGCAGGGACTGAACCCGCAACCTCATGGTTCCTAGTCGGATTTGTTAACCACTGCACCATGACGGGAACTCCTAAAAATTTTTTTTCATTTTTCGGCTGTATTGGTGGCGTATGGAAATTCCCGGGCCAGGGATCAAATTTGAGCCACATCTGGGGCTTAAGCCAGAACTGTGGCAATGCCGGATCATTAACCCACTGCACCACAGCAGGAGCTCCTCTTTTCTTTCATTAAAAAAAGTAATACAGGCCAAAAATAAGAAATAAAAAAAGTAATACACTCACATGGTTCAAAATTCAAAAGTCACAAAGTGCCCTTCCGACCCTTATCCTCCAGCTTTCCTCTGAGGTCTCTTCAGAGGTGACCAGTGGAAACAGATATTTGTATGCTTCCAGAAAAATTCTCTGCCCATCCAGGTTTTCTTCTGGACATAAACAGGATCAGAACTACTCAGAGCACATGCAGAGGCCTTTCCTCTAAGTAAGTCAAGGCTAAGAGCTGGGCTCTTCATTTCAATGGTAAAAAGGCAGTGGTAATAGGAGCCAGAGGGAGTAGGGGAGGGAGAGATATCCTCTTGGTTCATTGGCAGATCACTTGGGATGAAAAGGAACCTTGGAGGGGAATGTGGTCTGCCAGGTGTCAGGTGCTTTTCATTTAGGACAGAACTAGTCTAGTTTTAAGGAGGAATGGCGAAAGACATGGTGTAAATATGGCTAAAGAAATCATGACTGTTGTATCGTGGTGCAGTGGAAACGAATCTGACTAGGAACCATGACGGTGAGGGTTTGACCCCTGGCCTCGCTCAGCGGGTCAAGGATCCAGCATTGCCATGAGCTGTGGTATAGCTTGCAGTAGAGGCTTGGATCTGGCATTGCTATGGCTGTAGCATAGGCTGGAGGCTACAGCTCTGATTTGACCCCTAGCCTGGGAACCTCCATATGCCGGTGGGTGTGGCCCTAAAAAGCAAAGCAAAACAAACAAACAGACAAGAAATCATGACTGTCATGGGGGGTAGGGAAAAAAGTTTCAATGTGGTAGCTAAGGGCCTTCTTTGAAGAAGACATTGTATGGGGTAAACTTGGGAGAAGAAAGCTGTTTTCTATGAACCACTCAAGATGTATCATATAGGGAGTTACTCCACGGTTGAACTGTGGGGGTCCACAATCAAAGGAAGAATACAACAAAAGAGTTATGAGGTTCCCAGGTGGCTTGCAGGAGGCTGACAGCAAAAAGGGTGGGGCCCAGCTCTGGGAATCAAGTCGCAATGGATCTGACATTTCCCAATCCGTGGTTCTCGTCTGAAGGTGGAACACTTCCATGAAGTAGGGGAGGGAGCAGCTGGCAAATCAGCTCCACACAATAGGAGATCCATCTGAACCTATTTGACAAGGGGGCAGTCTTCAAAAAGAACCTGGGGAGGTATCAAAGAATAGGTCTGGATTCAGACGACCTGGTCTCAATTCTGGTTCTAATACTTTCTAGCAGTGTGAACCTGGGCAAGTTAAACTCCTTGTGCCTCCATTTCCTAATAGAGACAATATGCAAAGATAATAATAGTCTCTCATAGGGATGTTGTGTGATCACCTGAATTAACCTACAATGAGGGCTTAGAACAAGGCCTGGCACATAGCAACCTCTATTTTTCAGCCATACCTATTTTTAATAAAGGCTTGTTCAGACCAGTTTTGCTGGCACGGAAGTACTTGGTGATGAATCTGGACAAGTAGAATCATAGATGTATTTCAAGTATTGGTAGGAGGGGATGAACAATAGTATAGCAAGAACATACCAGGAAGAATGAGGAAAAAGGGTTTAGGGTGGGGCTGTTTCAGAGAAAACATCCTGTTGCCTGTCTACAACATTCAAAGCTAGATGGTGTAAGGGAATGTCTCTTGGAAATTAAATGGCGAAAGTTGAATTTCAGTTAAAGCAGCACTCTTTTTTGGTGTCCACTTAGAGCTCAGATTATACTGTAAAGGAGGATGGCCAGTTTGCATAGAAGGAACCCAAGATCCGTAAATTAGGAGATTTGGGTTTTAGTCTTAGCTCTGCCCTAAATAGCTGATGCAATATTGAATCAAGTCAATTAACACCTGTGCCATTTTGAAAAGAAGGGGCCAGACCTAGTTCCTAGGCCCCAGGAGAATTTAACATTTTTTGATTCTAATACAAGAACAAGGTCTCAAGGGAATTTAAGAGTGGCACATAAACAGGATGCCCCAAGACCACTTCCCCCAAATAAATCTGTTAAGATTGTTTGGTGTTCCTTTCTTTCTCCTCAGGTCCCTTGCCAAAAAGAGCAAGATTTCTAAAATGCTTTTATTGGGAGAGAGGCACAACCTTTTCTTTTCCCATCCATTTCAAGTCAGTTTATGTTTTCAGTTATTCGTTTGTCTGCCAAGAGTTGATTCCAGATTGAAGTAGGAAGAAGTAATGAAAAAAAGGTGAGATTTGCTTAAAAGAAGTGAAGCTTGCTTTGCCTGATTCTCTGGTAGAGGGTGGTTGGCAGGTAGACTATGATTGCTCAGGTTCAAACTATCCCTTCAATAAACACTCCCTAAAGGGTGGAATCTGGCCCAACCAGGATAGTGAGATACTGATTCATAAGGCCAAGGTGCACTGGACATACTAATAGGCTGCCTCTCATAAAAGAGAAAACGCATACAAACCCTCAAATGGCACCTCAAATCAGATACTGGGCTAGGAAGATGCGGTGGTTGTAGTATCACTGGCCCTATCTCTGTGGACCTTAAGGAAGGACCCGTTGTTTAGAAGAAAAATTTTTAGTTCTAGAGCTGTGGAGCTATGGCTGCTTGCCCAGGGGCTGTGAACCTGCATCTTGTTTGCTCGTCATCCTGTCAATCATTTTCCTTTTTTTAAGAAGACAAAAATGTGAAGTCAGGAACACCAAATCTAAACTCTTTCCAGAGGCAAAGCCTTTATCCCTAGGGCACTGTACTGATAATGCTGGCCTGGCCTACCAGGCGCCAGCAACCCACCCCTAGACTGCCCAGAGGGGTCCGCACTGCGGGGCGCAAAGCGACAGCCCAGGTCCAAACCCAAAGGTTCCATCACCAGCCAATCGCCGGCTGGGACCCCTCAAGAAAACCAAAAACACCTACGGAAGATGAATGGCACTAAGGCCAGCCTATCCTCGAGGAGACAGCTGAAGGGGTGGGGTCAGAATTAGCCAATAGTATCGAAGGGTTTGTTGTTAGGCGGGAGGAACATGCCCGCGAGCGTGCGTGAGGCCGCTACTGGGAAGGGGTGGCAGGAAGCTTGTTGAGCCAATCGCCTTGGCGGGCGGGCAGTGGTGCGCATGCACGCTGGAACCTGGGGCTGCGGGCGGGAGGCGGGGAAGAATGGGGGAGGGGAGCGGGCAGGAGCGCGGCGGAGCTGCCGCCGCCGCTGCCGCCGTCGCCGCAGCCGCCGCCGCCGCAGCGAAGAGGCCATGTTGTGTGGTGTGTGGGGAGGGGGAGGAGGAGGAGGGAGTAAAGCCGAGAGAGGAGACGGGAGAGAGACACCACACACACGGCACAAGATGGCCGGAGAGGCAGCAGCACTGCGAGCTGTCAGGCGTTCCTCCGCGGCCGCGGTGCCCGCCGGTCGGCGGGGAGCTGCGCCCGGGAGGCCCGCAGGCTCGCGGGAACCCAGCGGCTGCGGATGGGGCGAGGCGGGCCGCGGGTCGGGCTGGGAGCCCCCGGCAGAGACGCCCGGGGCAGCCGGGCCCACGACGGGGAAAGCGCCGCTGCGGCAGCGGCTGCGGAGGCTCCTCGGGGCCCCGGCGGCTCGACCTGGTACGGGCGGGAGGCTCGGGCAGGCGGCCCGGCGCGGGACTCGGGCGTGAGTGACCAAGGGGTGCTGACCGCGGCGCTCGGACCCGGTGAGTGACTCCCCGGCTCCTTTTATTGTCCTTTGTCCTTGGGAGGAAAAGCAAAATGTCCTTGAGCGCGCGAGCAGGAGGGGGAGGCGGGACGGGCCTCGAGGGCCAGCTCTCCCCAGGCGGCCCCACTGGCGCTGGCTCTGCGGGCGGGAAGTGCCGCGGGGCCCGGGTTTGGGGGGCGCGGGGGCCCCGCTGCAGACCCCACGGCGGGCGGGGGGCGGTCTCGCAGCCGGGACCGGCCCCGCAGGGAAAGGGGCGGCGGCGATGACCGCAGGCGGGAGCTTGAAGGGGACCGCGCGAGGAGAGCCCCTTTCTGTCCTGGTGAGTTATTTTGATATTTAGGGTAAAAAGAAAATCCCTTCCAGGTTCTCCAACTGCGGAGCTTTTTAATCTCTTTCCGGTGAGGTGGAAACTCATCTTCGTGGTTGAATTTAAAAGAACAATGGAACCCTGACTGCGTTTAAACAAAAATAAAACTTGTTTTTTTTTTTTTTTCTTTTGGGTGTTGGCTTTTAACTCTTTCAAAGCCGATTTTGAAATCGGCTGCAGTGTTAGAGATGCGAAGGTACTTGCTGCTTGTTAAAAACCTTTATGACGTTAAGATTGTCTTTTAAAAAATGCAAGATTGTCTTTTAAAAAATGGGGCAGTGCTTCTGGTGTCTCAAAAATTACGGAGACAAGTTTACTGTGTCGTCAAGGCTGTTAAATGGAAATAGATTTTAATTATGGTGCTAAGACGATGACGTTTAACGTAGTTTATTTTACTGAGTATTTACGGCAAAATTATTTGACATTCTGGTGTTTGAATAATGATTAAATGCACTGTTTGGTACTTTTTAAAAGGTCATAGGAGCCGTTATCTGTAACTTATCACCTGAATGTTAGAACGTACTTGGGTCAGTTCCTAGACTTTTAAAAGTTTAAATACATTTTATTATTAAAAAAAATGTATATTATCACAAGCCATGGCCGACAAAACTTTTACAAAAGGATATTTTGACAACAAATTTCTTTGTGAAGTTACTTTCTCCTAGTGTAAATATTAAAGTAGGACTGCTCGGTAATGGGCGATGAAGAGGAGCCATATTTGTTGCATTTGTTGCATGCATAAAAATCTAGATATGCTTAAAACGGAACAGTATTTTAATGTTGTATTTTGGTTTTTAAAAATTTTACAGAGTGCTCTATGTAATCTATTAATCTAAAAAATTGAGAGGGAATTTAAATTTAGTGTTTGAACACAGGCCACAAATGCATAAACCTTTGTGTATTTTAGAATATATTTGTCTTTATTCTGCGGTAGCTCTTGTTTTGTAGAGGTGCAGATCTACGTAAAAATTGTGTTGGGCAGATTTTCGTAGTATTTATAAAATTGAAGCTACTGGTGTAATGGACTAGGTTTCTGAGGGTATTTTTGTCAGTGAAATTGTTTTATTTTCGAATAGCATTCATATAGTGTTACATGTTAAATCAGTTGCGCATATCTTGATTTTACAGGCTCTGTTGTTTTAAGTAATAATTTGTGGTTTTGCAAGTCAACATTTTTGAAATTTTTAAATGCTTCAAGTAGTTTTAAATTAATATTCTGAATCTAGTTTTTCAGAATCCTCTTGAATAGCAAAATGCAAAATAATTACTGGCAGTTTAACCTCATAAATTTTTTTTTACGTGAGAAAAGGGGGAAGGGAGAGACTGAATGTGGTCTAGACCCTAGTTTGAAATTGAATAAAGGTCATAGATACTACATGTTTTAGATTTGCGTTAAAGACAAAGCTAATATCTCACTTGGTGAGATCAAATAACTGTGGTTTAAAAATTTAAAGTAACCAGTGGCCATTTTAACTTCACTAAATTCTCCTGGAGGAGTTAATTTTTAATCACTCATAATTGTAAAATGTATTTCTAGATGGTAAAGGAAATTTTAGGATGATTAAGATGATTTCAGTCTTTAAAAATGGTAAACTTTTCCTTTGTTTTTGAGCATTGCTTGTCATCAAAAGAAAAATAAAAATGAAAACAAGGTCATAATCTTAAATCTGTCCAAAGATAGGAATTTTTTTCTCTTTTTAATCTTAGTACCTTAATCTCTAGTGATTGTCCATGCAACCAAAAGATGGGGAAAACAGAGACTGATAGATACAAAGATAAGAAATAACTGCTATCTTAAATGTACAGGTAGTGTGTTAATGAGCTATCTCTTGAATTTGTCCATTGATCGTGTCTCAGAAATATTTTCTCATTGTTTCATCACACTGAAACTTTGGCCAAGAAATGTTTAAAATTCAAAGCATTGATATCAATTTCCCCCCCCTTTTTTTTTAAAGGCAACTTACAAGATTAAAATTAAATTTGGTTGATGATGGTTCTGGACAAATACAGCTCTTTTATTTGAGGTAAGACTGGGTGAATTTTTATTACTTTGTCATAAAAGTAAGCTTATCATGTTTTTACTTTTTCTTTGGTAATTTATATTTTTAGTAAGTAGTGACTGAGTACATTAAATATCTGAAATAATTTTACAAAATCTTTAAACCGTTTCATTGAATGAAAAGCGTTATATGCATAGCCATTGTAACTTAAAGTGCCTTTTGAATAGTTTGAAATAATGAAGGTCCTTTAAGCCTTTGTTTAATTTTGGGAACAAGAAAAGACTGATTATATATACTTTGATTAAAATTGTAAGCCAAAGATACGCTTTTTTTTTTTTTTTTTGCTATCTAATATATTGTGTAAACAATTTTAATCTCTAAAGTGTTTAAAGAAGTAAATTTATTGGAAAATTTAAGCTAGTTATTCATACTAATAGATTTTAGAGAAAAAGGTTTTAAAAATCAGGTTTTCTGAGCATAGATTTGATTTTGTTTCTTTTATATAATAAAAAGTTTTAAAACACTTATTCCTGCTTGCTTTTGGTTGTTCCAACAATAAGTCGTTCAGAATATTGTTTTTTTTTTCCTCCAAAAGGTATGCCATTTTGAAGACAGACCCGTGGAATTTTATCCTTGAGGATAGGGGAAATCTTTGTGAAAGTCTGTATTTTATAAAGCAAGTAAGTAAATATTTTTACCCAATGTCTGAAATTTAATAGTTACCAACATTTGAGAAAGAATATATCACTAAAGGTTGTCAGTGCAACATAAATTGTATACTCATTATCTTGAGAAAGGGATGAGAAAAAGCCCATCAAATTCTTTACCTTACATCAAAGCAGTTTTGTGTTAAAACATTAAAACAGTTGATACATGTAATTTGTAACAGAGCGATGAGACATTTGATGTTTTTCAATCAAATGGTGCTTTAGGGTTATGGTTAAATCAATAGTTGAGTCATCAGAATTATGTATCTTTACAATCTGAAATGTACATTCTGTAGACATTTTTTTGTGATGCAGATTACAAATGACCTAGAATTTTGTAGTTGCAGCTCTTATGATTCTAAGGAACTATATTTCAAAAGCTAAATACACTTTCATATTCTAGTTATTATGTAGTGAATTTAAAATTCTGATTTTTTTTCTGTTTTTATGAGTTCGCTTTCAAATAGGCACAAAAATAAGTAAGTTATCTGATAGGAAACTAGAATAATACGGCTGAGGAGACCTTGAAAAATGTAGCTTAGTCTTTTTAAAGCATAAGAAGGAAGAAATAATTTCAACATATGTGTGATGTTTTGACATCTTAAAGCTAGACATATGAATGAAAAAATATGTACAATGAAAATTTTCAGGAATTATTTCCTACTCTTAAGTTAACACTAAATGTGGAAATAAATGCCAAGCCAATATTAGCAAGGGATTTACCAGAGGAAATATGTAATATAATGAGATATCTTGGGAAATTTTAAGAATAGCCAAATAACCAACTAGTTAACATGAGGGCAGGTTTACCTTTGTGCTTGTAATTTTTGTGGAATATCTTTTATCTGTTGTTGTTGACTTATTCTGTTGATACAAATAGGTGATAAAAAGTATTATTTTTTTTACCTTTGCTTTAGCTTAATTTTTGCCTTTCAATCCTTTTGCAATTTGACCAAATTTGTGTTTATTATAGTGTGCAAAAGGAAACCAAATGTTAGACCTTTATACTTTTAAAAGATGTAGCATATATAGAAAAGTCAGTATCTTTCATCCTAAGTTTCTTTAATACAAATGTCAAGTTTAGGGTTTTCTCTGTGTAAATGATTGGATATTGGATTGGCATTCAGATGTGGTTAGGCATTGCTATAAAAATTGAGAATTGAGCCTCTTAAGACACAAATATATTTGAAGTTTAATGTAAATTTAAGCATAAATTGACAGTAAATTTATAATCGCCTACCAGAGGTATAATTTGACCCATAAAAAAAGAATAAAGAAGATTAGAAACATTAAATGAAGATTATCCTTTTTAGTCTAGTATTAGTAATTATAAAAATAACAAATGATACGGTAAGTTCTACATTAATGTAATAGAATACAGCTTTCTTTTTATTATCAACAAGGCAAAAGTAATAAATTACATTTTAAAAAGATCTGCATGGACTTCTGAGCCAAGCTTGTAAAATTTGCAATGTTTTTGATGTATAAAAATAGTGGATTCATGAGAATAAAATGAAGATACTACTTTAAATTACTATATTTCATAAATAATTTACTTTGCTACCATTTTCTGCTTAAGAGCCAGAGTGATAAATGCTTAAATATTTGTTTTTATTTTAGCATTTTGAATCTTGAACCATAAAAATCACCTGATCAAGTTGGTGATTGGGTTGCATTGCATTTGTTAGTTATAGTAATAACTGTTTAAAAAATTACCCGAAGTTCCACAGAAATGAAAGAAACCATGCCTGTAGTTAATACAAGGTTGTTATGAACTATACATGTCACTAAGAGGCTAGATTATATGAAATTAATCTTGGAAGGCCGTTAGGCTTACCATTATACCATCAATGTACACTGAAATAGGTAATTTTGAATACAAATTTTCTTTTAAGTTTAGTTTACTATTACCCGAAGTTTCTTATTTAAAAATTTGGACTGTGGACAGCCAATTAATTTACCTTTTCTATGAGATTTATACTTTTTTGAGAGGCTTAGGGGGAAAAAGATAATTTGAGGACCTCTCCATCTCTTGCATTGATGAGAGGTGTGTGATAGAGCAGAAAGTATAACTCTGATGCAGCAGTCAGGAGAGCTGGCTTCTAACCTAAATTACCCTTGTGATTTTGACGTTTTATTCATTGTGGCCCTTCTCTTAATTTGTTTAAAGTATTTGAAATATTCAATTTCTTATGATACCTTTTTGGTCTCAAATTGTGTGGTAAAAATAATAGAATGTCTTGATTCTCTTAAACTGCCTAATTATTTTTGTAGTTTTTGAATTGCAAATCATGGTTGTTATTTCTGTGGTGAAGTTAATTTGAATAACAAGACCTGGGTGATAATGTACCCAGCTTTCCTAATTTTAGGCATTCCATAATATTAATAAATAGTATAAAGCAGACATAATGGAAAGTTAATCTTAAAAAGCAGTTAAGGTGTGAAATTGTCTTTAAAAAACAAAGATTTAGAAGGCTACAATAAAAACATTGTTTGAATTTTTGCCTAGTTATTTTATTAAATAATTTAAAGATTAGTGTATTTAAGGTAATTTCCACCTGACCATCTGATTATAAATGGTGATTTATAATTTACATGCTTGACATAATCTTTTTAAGAAGTTTCTATTCTTCAATGATAAATATACCTCATTTACCTTTTCCCTTACAGATCGAGTGGCTCAAAACAGACAGTTTTCATATTGGCTGTTAGTGCTGAATATAGATAATTTTTAAAATTTAAATTCAAGGATACTCTCAACTTTCTAAAGCAAAAACTGACTTGATTTACGTAACATTCAAGTAGCATGTTTCTTACCGTTTGATAAAGTTTTATACATTGTATAAAGCTAGATCCCTGTTTTAAAAGATAGTTCTTTGTTTTTTGAAACTATTCCATTTATTTGAAATTGAATATTTCCTAAGCAAGCAATTATATCCTTAATGTGATAGAGTCATTTCAATTTAGGTTATTAAGCTAGATATTTTGCTTAACATTAATGGTTTGTGAGTTGTGATGTTTTCTTATATCTGTTAATGAATTTATCACTACCTTATTTTTGTGGAAGATTTCTTATATTTCACAGTACTCTCAGGTTTAATTCTTAATTTAAATGTAAAAATTGTTTTAGGGACTTTAAAAGGTGACAAAATCAGGAGTTCCCATCGTGGTGCAGCAGAAACAATCCAGCTAGGAACCAAGAGGTTTTGGGTTCGGATCCCTGCTCTGTGGGTTAAGGATCTGGCATTACCATGAGCTGTGGTGTAGGTTGCAGATGTTCAGACTTGGCGTTGCTGTGGCTGCTGTGGCATAGGCTGGCAGCTTGGATTGGATCCCTAGCCTGGGAACCTCCATATGCTGTGGGTGCAGCCCCCCCCCCCAAAAAAAAGGTGACAAAATAAAATATTCTTAGATGCACAAATGGGCTAGTAATGGTAGGACTTGATTCAGGCCATCTTGTCTTTTATTATGACAAGCAATCAAAATTGTTATTTGCATTATAGCTATAATTTCATACTAAATGAGGATCTTTGATACTGCAAAATATTAAAAATAGGTAGGCATGTGAGCAAAATTATCAACTTTGATAGTTTGCTTAATGTGAACTTGGTTTACCTCCCCCTTAAAAGGAGGGCTGAGTGGGCCGAGTACTGCTTTGTCAGTGTTTAGAAAGGAAATTGTATGGCAGGTTAAATGGGTGTCAGTAATCTTTGTGGTGGTACAAGATGTGACCCAGGTCATCTTCTGTTTTTGGTGGACTGAGCACCTTGAGCCCTAATACTTGTACTGGTAGGTAGCCTTTTTTTCCTTTTTTTCTTTTTTTTAAATTAGAGTACAGTTGATTTACAAGTAGGTAGCTTTTTTGTAAGCAGGTTCTCAGACTGATGTGATAGATTTCCCTCAGACTTTGCTTTCACCCAACATTCCTTAGGTCATTTCCACTCTTCTCTTGGGGTTTATATCAATTTATTTTACTTGGCTGATTTAGAATTTGTCTTTGTTCACAAACTTTTCTTTATAAAGTCAGATTAAATTTGGAAGTTTAAGAATAAATAATGCTGTGTTTCTTGTAAATTGCTTCATTTATTAACTTCTTGGGAGGATATTTTAGCATGTTGCTCTTAAAAGTAATTTTGAAGCAGATCTTTGCAATATTTCTTGGTTGTGATTAGTCAAAATGATTAAAGGGATTTAGATTTGGTAAGATAATCAGGAAGTTGGCTTTAAAGTTTGAAAATTGGAAACCTTAGTCATGGAAAAGCATTTGGGTAAGCATAGTTTTAGATTAAGTCCTAAACTTTGGCTTTCTAAAAATCCTTACATTGCTACACTTAAATAGTGAACTTTTAAACAAAGCTTTTTGGGTAGTTCTAGCTATTGTGATTATTATGATCAACTTAGGAGCAGGAGAGACTGAAAAAAGTGTATACCTATGTTCTCAAAAATGTATTTGAGATGTAGGAAACATCTTTCACATGAGGTATTTCAGTCTAACTAGTGAACTAACTAGTGAAGACTATGGATGTATCCTGATCAAGCAAATATTTTTGGGAAGGGTTAGTATTGAGTAGGTCATTGTAAGTAGTAGTACAAAAAGCTTGACATTTTAAGATTTCGATCCTAGAACAGTGTTGATTAGAGTACATGATAATGTGAAATAATATGGTAATATTAAGGAGTGAGTAATACGGCCTTGCCAGGTTGGTAATGGAAGTTTTCCTTTAGAAGTCTTAAAAGTAGATTAGATGAAAGACTAGAAAATAAAGTAATTCTGTGCTGTTAAGGAGTGATATTGGCTTTTATATTAATCAGCTACCTCTCAGCTGCCCATTAGATCTACCTAAAGAGCCCAGACTTTACTAGGGAGTTCTTGGAGCATGAGAAATGTTTTTACTCTACAGGTGAGCCTTCTGAACAGTCAAATTTAAGATCCTCTGGATTAGAACTTTGTTGTTTTGTTTTGTTTTGTTTTGTTTTGGATTAGAACTTTTGGCTACATTTATAAATGCACATATGTCTTGGTCTTTTGGAGAGTGATCCTGATAAGGTGTTGAAATTTCCAAATCTATTTTTGTCTTTTTTGTATGTGTACAATTATATTCTTTTTGTTTTCTGCAGCAATATGAATCCTGAGGCTGAATTGTCTAAGGGGCCTGTACAGCGAAATAGATGTAAGTTTTACTCAATTTACATGTTTAATTTGTTTTTTACTTTTACATGTGACTTTGGAAATTCTGAGTAATTGAGTCAGAGTCTCTAAAAATGTAGAAGAATTTAGTGAAGTTCCAAGCAGTACAGATATAAATCAACATAGATGTATGTGGCTTATTATTAAAATTTTGGTTATTATTCCAACCTCTTTTCCTTTCTTTACTTAAAGAGAGGTATAAATGGATGGAAGGAAACTCACATTTGAACATTCTTCTAATACTGCACCCTAGCTGTTGGTAAGCTCCCCATTTTTATAAATAAAGTTTTATTGGAACACAGCTAAGCTCTTTCATTTACGTATTAGCTGTGTCTGCTTTCTGACTACAGCTGCAGAGAGTAGATTTAGCTAATGGCCACAAACCCTAACATATTTAGTTATTTAGTATTTTAACCTGTAAGGAAATCTTGCCTATCCTTTCCCTAGATTCATCCTTTTTGTCAACTTTATGTAGAACTCAAAAGCACTTGGATTCTCTTAATAATGGGGGTGTACCTTTTACTTTGTTAGTATTTCATTGTTAGAATTCAAATAACATAAGTAATCATGAGCTTGGCTTAAACTCCAAAGCCCAACAAAGGTTCTTTCACACCAGCATTATGCTTTAATATTAGAAGATTTGGGGAGTTCCCGGTGTGGCACAGTGGAAATGAATCAACTAGTATAGTATCCATGAGGATTTGGGTTCTATCCCCGGCCTCACTCAGTGGATTAAGGATTTGGAGTTGCTGTGAGCTGTGGTGTAGGCCAGCAGCTGCAGCTCTGATTCGACCCCTAGTCTAGGAACTTCCTTATGACACAGGTATGGCCCCAAAAAGCAAAAAAAAAAAAAAAAGAAGAAGAAGATTTGGTTACTACTGCTATGGAATTTCTAATTCGCAACCTGAGAAATAGTGGGAAAAAAGTTAGGGTTAAGAATGTGTAAATGAATTTGGTTGAACTCTCAAAAGGATTTATTTATTATTGACAGAACTTTTTAGGTATGATAATTATTTAGTAGCTTTTTCATAAAAATAATTTTCGATTCACATTTGGGAATCTAGATTCTAAGTGATAATCTTTGCTTCTAATTACTGCAACTTCTATTATGTAAAAATGGCTACTAGGGCTTGTAAAATAGTGAAGTTTGTTTCTGTTTTCCAATTTAGGGTGTGAGGACAGATGAAAACTTTGCTAATGTAATACAATTTATTAACTTAATGTCTTTTAAAGCAATTAATTGGCACATTAGTGGATGCTCAACATACTTGTTGATTTATTTTAATGGTTTCTATTGAACATTTATTAACTAGTATTTTGAGTCTAGTCTAAAAACAATTCATTATTAAAATGTGTTTGTAATGGGTTAAATACTAATTTTTATGTATGCTTGAAAGCTAAAACTTTGACTCGGTAAAGACCTTAAAAGTGGCAAGAAACCACAACTTTCAATCTTTTATGCACATGTAGTCAAGTTTTAAAAACTAATAGGGATAATGGGGAAGACTTGATTTGATTGTAAAACCTTAAGTAAGACTCTTCTTACTTAACATAGTTGATCTTATTCTTTTAGTAAACAACAGTTGGATGGACTTTTTGTAGTTAGTTTTTATGCCCACCTTATTTAATTTTATACCCAAGACTTGTTAATATATTGCAATCCTATTGAGCATTCAAGCTATTTTTGGTAATAAGACAGTATGTGAATTCATTAAATGTTTTCAAATTTAAAGACAGTACAAAGAAGATTGAAATCATAAGTACCAAGAAGCTTATTTACATAAGCCGATGAGAATGATCAATTTCTGCTTCTCATTGTAATTTTGTATCCATTTGTCTTGCATTAAATATTTGAGTTTTAAAATAATAAAAGTTACATAAGTTAACAAACTAGCATTTATTATAGAGCCTCTCACTTTATTTTTTCATCTTTTTAGTTTTATTTGAAGTATAGTTGATTTACAATGTTGTGATAATTTCTGATGTACAACAAAGTGATTTAGTTACACATGTACACACATCCCTTTTCAGGTTTTTTTCCCATATAGATTATTATAGAATATTGGGTAGAGTTCCCTGTGCTATACAGCAGGTACCCATTTAGAGCTACTCATTTTAAAAATTAAGAATCATTAATCTTTTTTCCTTGTATTCCTCCCTGTCTGCCATATTTTTTGTTGCCATTAAAATGTGGGTTTGCTGGGAAGTAGAGGTAAGGAAATTGCTTATTTTAGGGGAACCCTTCTTAAACCCATCCAGTAATGAATCACTTGTTTGCATTTCAGCTAATGACATATAGGTTTTTTTGAAAAAATTTACTGAATTAGAATTTAAGAGAAGACTTTGCTCAATTCTGCGTTTTTAATTTCCAGATGTACAAAATATTTGGGAATTTTAAGAGGTAGTAAGTACTTATTACGTTTTTACTATAGGAAGCTTTTGCTTTTGTTTTTGGGTATTAGAGTAAGAAATTTTCCTTTAAAAAGGAAATATGAAGTACTGAACATCATCGTGGAGAAATTCTCCTAGCTTTTCGTAATATGAGCTTGGAACTTGTATGTTTGATGATGGAATTCTTGAGCAAACCATCATCTCTTCAGTATATTTGCAGTAATTCACTAATTACTAGAGAGAGATGGAGTATTAGGGCTTTGATACTAAACCCTACTCAGTTTTCTGTACTGGTCTTATTTTAATGTCAGATTAAATTCTCTTTAAAGCAGAAAGTGTTTTGTCTTTAAATAGTTGACCCCATGATTCTATAGATTTTTCAGGGATATCATAGCCACTGGAATATAAATTACTTTGATTCATTAAGGGTAGTTTGTAGGTCCTCAGGTACTTTGGTTACTATGGTATATTGGAACAATAGCTGGCATTTATTGAAGTCTTCCATTATGCCAGGTAATGTAAAAGCTATAAATGTACTAACTCCTTTAATCCTCACTACTGCTGCCACATGAGGTAGGTACTGTTACTTCTGTTTTACAGATGAAGAACTGGATTTTGTTACCAAGAAAATTTCCAGTCCCACAGAACTCATGCTTGTTTTCCCTTTTTTCTTAACATAACTTTGCTGATTTGCAAGTTTAATTTTTGTAGAGAAATTGGAATTCCATGAGAATGACTTATTTCTAAATCATTTACTGTTCATTTAAGTGCTTTGATACTTAAAGTATTACTGAGCACTTTTGCTTATTAACAGAACTGACTTCTGGCTTTTGAGTTGGCTTTATAGAAGTGAAGGTTGATCATGGGTTTTCTTGGGTAGCATTCCTTTTTTTCTTTTTTTCTTCTCTCCTCTGCTCTGCCTTTTATACTGTTTAAAATGGCAGTATATGTATTAGCTTGACCAATATGCTAGTATTTTTAATCTCTGTTTTTATCCCATAAACTGGTGCATTTTATTAATTTTGTTCTGATTTTAATAAATAAGGCTTTGTGAAATTTTTTGAAAAACAAGGTTTTAAAAGGAAATGTCTTATCGTGTCCAAGGTAAATTTTACCTCTTGGCCTATGGCAGAAGAATATAAAGCACAAAGTTTATCATTTAATGTACTAGATTGAATAAATTGCACCTGTAGCCATTGAGATGATTATAACTTGATATCGATGCATTAATGTCATTGTTCATCATAATAATATTTATGTTCTCAACTTCATTTAGAGCTTGATCCTGCATTGTAAGAGCAGGGTTTGGGGAGAAATTGGTTTATAATTAACTCTGCAAGAGACTGATCGTATTTTTATTTTTATACTTTTATATAGAAATGTATGTCCCTTAATTTTATGAATGAAACGCTCAATTACAAGATAATTTACTGACATGGAGAATGAATAATTATTTCCAGTTCTCCTTTTAGGCTGGAGAGAAATCAGCAAAAAATATTAAGGAGAAATGTCTTTTGTTTGATGTTTAATAAGTGGTGGTGTCTTCTTGGTTAATCAAATAACTAAGTAGATTTTTGTATTTTATATATAAAATACTTACTGTAGACTAGAAATCCAAATTACAGTTTGAGTCAAGGTATTAATTACCTCATGAGCTCAAGATGCCCCCCTTTTTTGGCTGCACCTGTGGCATATGGAGGTTCCTGGGCTAGGGACTGAATATGAGCTGCAGCTGTGGCAATGCCAGATCCTTAACACACTTCACCAGGTCAGGGATCGAACCCATGCAGCCATAGAGACAACTGCCAAATCCTTAACTCCAAAATGACTCCAAAATGCCCTTATATTTAATACCCTTCTAATCAGTCACCCAGACCAGCCATACAAATTTAGTTTGAGAGCTGCAGAATTTATAGAGAAGACTAGAGTTAATACTTACTTTTATGTTTTATCATGATGAATCAGAACTATTTATTTAATAGTAAAATCTCCTGGCTTCCCTTAATCCCTTTATTTCAAATTATTTAAGTAGTGGGTTTTTTTGTTTTTTTTTTTTCAATGGGGGAACATTTGATGTTTTCTCAATGGAAGTATTTTTTTATTTAATTTGCAATTTGATAGCATTTCATGGCAAATACCAAATAAGCCGGGCAGATATTTTGCATTTTTGATGGTTTCGTATTCTAGTAGCTACATGTCTCCTGCATTCTCATATATAGCTAAAGATGATGGTATCTATGTTGGTCATTTGTGTTACCTATGCAAAATTATTATCCGTTGCATTGGAAAACCACTGTGATCCACTGCTTTAGTTTTTTTCTTTTTTCTTTTTTTTAATCCTAAGATTCTTTTCCATAATTAGTTTTATTTGAAGAAGCTTGGGAAGTTTTTTGCACTGAGATTTAGCATCCATAGTGTTGGTGTAATTTAGCTTTCTAGGATTTTTGAATTTGAATTTTTGTTTTTATTTCTCATATAGTCTAGCAATATTACATTTAACTATTAAAAATTTGACTCTTCACTGCCACATTTTTATGGTTACATATGTATCTGTGACAGTAGAAGGACTTTGTTACTAGTGTGCAGTTTTCCCATGTCTCTCATTGATAAGTTTGTACAGCACATACAACTTTATACAGTTTTATAATTTAAAGCTGTTACAAAATTGTTAAAGCTTTGTATGGTTAGAGTATCTTCAAGGTGGGTGGATGTTCTCTGTTTAAAGGAATAAGATTATTGCTATTCCAACAGCATTTTTTCTTTTAATGTTTTCATCAAGCACCCAGTCAGCTTGAAGAGTCTCAAATGGACCCTACAACTGAGAAATCAAGATGGCAGTCCACTATGGGAAATGAGAAAAATGGACTAATGCAAGAGTGCTGTGATAATAACAACCAAGACAGGGTTCTTTTAACATGGATTTCATGAATGAAGATATAGGTTTCTTAACCAACACAATGGACAGTGGATTTGACTTTGGAAAGACTTTTTGTATCATAAAAACAAGAACATTTTTGACATTTGGAGAAGAAAGATGACACATTAACAGATGATAGTTTGTATGTCTGGAATTTTTTGGTTTGATTTGTATGAGAATGACCTTGTGGAATGTTAACTTTAATAAAATTTCTAACAGTTTAAAATTTCTCAGTTTGGGCTTTTTTTTTTTAAAGCGGAAATTTCATTAAATTCTCAGTGTCGCCTTAAATAACATTTTGACCTTTATAGTTGCCCAGCAGTAAAGCATACTGAATAAAGCTGGTAAAATGGAAATGGTGTGCTGGAAAATGTTTTGTTTGGTTGATTTAGATTTGTCTTTTGACAAAGTTGTGCAAATTTATTTGTGCCTTAAGAGATGGTTGAGTGTTGAGTTAAAATACTGTTACATGCTTTCTTGAAATATCTTGCAAAATAAGTTAACCAATGAGTAATAATAGAATACTTAATTTGCTGTGAGATTACAATGAACTTTTAAAACAAACTGCCTTTTGCTTCAAAATTCATGATACAGTCTTTTTCTGAGTTTTGATGGGAAAAGTACCTTTTCTATGTTTTTTAAATGTTATAAATAAGAACATCTGAGCATTAAAACAAAATCCTCTTGTCTTAATAGTTAATATTACGTGAAGAGGTGTTGGATTTATAGAGAGGTTTCCTTAGGGTATTCATAAAAGGATTTAAAATTTTGGTGGCAGTAATGTATACAATATATTTTATAAAATAGAATCATTATATTTTTCTTATTCTATACATTTAGGAATTTAGATTAAATGAATCACACCATGCCATAGATAACTTATGTTTGAGTTCTAGGTGAACACTGCAGTTTCATTTATTGATAATCAACTAAAATCAGTTTCAATTACTGTTATGAGATGTGGTAGGCTTTATTTTGACAAACCAAATTAATTGTTGATTATATTTTCCCATTATAGACAGAACAAGTGATAATGTTGGGGTTTTTTTTGATGAGGAAGTGTTCGTCATACTGCGTTTGTGATTAATGTAAAATACCAGGATATGCATGTTGATGATATATAGTACATGTACAGTATTTGTTCTCATTGGCTGATTTGAGGTGTTTGTATAAATCAAAAGTGGAAATTTGGATTTTGATACAAAATTATCTTTTGTAGAAAGTATGGAATTGAAGCTAGGTTTTGGTTATAGATTTTATAATCACCCAGGTGCAAAATTGTTGCTTTTGTTGGGTGTAAATCTAAATTGATTTCTCAATGAGGAGAAGGACATTGTTCTGGCAGATTGTAATGTTGAGTATGGAAAGATGATTTGTTTTTTGAATGTGAGTGTTTTTTTGGGGTGCTTGTTGAGAAAGTGTTGAATAATTTGGTTTTGTCATTTGTAATTTTGTTTCTTCAGATGTTATGGTTTTATTTAGGAGAATTTGCCCTGTGACATTATTTTGATTACTTTCCATCAAAATGACTGGTTATTAATTTATTGTTGTTGAAATGGGTAAATACTTAGAATTTGATTTGAAATACAAGAGAATGGTTGAGATACATGTGTTGGTTTTGGAGGTGGAGTTTTTTGGGTTTGTTTTTTCGTAGTAGTTCCATACTCTTGAATTGTTTTTCCTGAATCATTGTTGTTATGAGAATTTTGGGGGTAAAGTTTATCAGGGTTATATAATGGGTTAAAAGAATTTTGTGAAAGTACAAATGAAAATTGAGATTCTTGAATAAAATCTTGTTGCATTAATTTTTGCCCTAATGCAATTGAACACTAGGGAGGCGCTCTTGAGTTGTACCCCTTCCTTCTTCTTGGGATGGAAAATTCCCTATTAAACTTTGTCCCTAGATCATTTTTAGGCTTCATAAAGAAGGGAGATTTGAATTTAATATATCAAGTTGAGGTTTTGCTTTTGTCCAGGAACCATTTTTACCCTTGGTGGGGTTAGTTTTTAAAAAGATTAGTACTTGAGCTGAGCTTTATTTTCTCTGAGAATTATCCCTCTTTCAAAATGGCTTGATAAAACACCACTTCCTGTCCAGAGAGGAAGTTATTTTAGCTCAAGGACTGAAATATTTAGCAGATCTTTAGACAAAAGGAACAAATTACATTTCTCTCTGGCTTAAAAAGGGTGCTTGAGCCAGAGGGGGTTAAGAAACCCTCCCCTCTCCCTCTGATGGGGTGGTCTGGAGGGGCAGGGAGGGGTGGGGGTAGGGGTCCTTAGGCTCCCTGGGATGGAGGATCTTTCTTTCTTTTTTTTTTTTTTTTTTTTGGTGGAGATGAAGGGGTGGGTCTATGGTACATCACCTGAGTTGTGGGGTAAATGTAGAGAGTGTCAATCAAAGGCAGAGCTCTCAGAGCTGGGAAGGAGGCTCTAGATGGCGGCTGTGCCTTAGAGAGAGCGCGCTCTGCTCCCTGCCTTCGCTTCACTTTACGCAACTTTCCCTAACTTTCGGGCAGCCTCAGGGGGCCCCCGCAGCCCCCTGCCTCTTCTAGTGACTTACTGGGGTCGATTCGAACCTTTTTTAGGGAGAAAAGCAGCTTTTGGGAGCTTTCTTTTCGTGCCTTGTTGGAAAGAAGCAGCCGTACTGAGAGCCCAGGTCGTTGTTTTTTCCAGCTTAGAAGCCATGGCGCACCTCCATTTTTGTGCGCTCTCCTAATGAGGTTTTTTTTTCTTCCGGACCCGTTTTAATATTAATTGTTCTTTATTTTTCTGAACAGTTAACATATTTGAGGGTTATTTTATTTATTTTTCGTTTTTTAACGGGGAATTTTGTTTTTATTTTTAATTTGGGATCTGATATTTTTCTACTACTAGATAGGACTCTTGCTTTGGACCTACTACATGGATCAGGTAAGTTCATGATCATTAGTGATAATTTTGAAGATTTCTATGTTTAAGTTTGCTTTATATTCTGTAAATATGAGAAATTCCTGGATGACGCAATAAGATACAGAGATTGTTATTTGTATCTAGTGTGTTACTTTGAGAAACTTTCCTTATTGATAGTGATGATTCCCCCTGTTCGGTTTATCCTGTTTTTTTTTTTTTTAAAAAGGAAAAAGCAGAAATGTTTTGTTTTTTGGTGCTTACCGCTGTTGTGTTATAACAATATCGTTACATCGTCAGGACTTTGTTCCTGATAATAAAAACCATCGATAGAAGCTGGGACCTTACCTTTCTTTCAACTTTTGACAGTAAATACCTGGGCACAGGACTTCAAAGCAAACACAGATTTCCCCTCCCCCTTAATATTTAAGAATTAAAAGATGATGAGAAATAAGGACAAAAGCCAAGAGGAGGACAGTTCGCTACACAGCAATGCATCGAGGTATGAGCTATCAACTTTCTTCCTTTTTTTCTTTTTTTTTGGGGGAAACCTCAGCTTACATTGTTTACCTTGACAGACAGGGATAGCTGTCTGTTTTATTTTAAGTATTTTACTAATTTGGATTCGTTTTTTAAAGCGTGACCTTGAGATTGCTAATATGCCACACCCTAATTTTTTGGTAACAATTTATGAAAGTTAAGTTGTGACTTAAGGCCTCTTACAGCAGTCAAAAGGTAAGGTACCTTTATTCAAGGGGGCCTTTCCTGTAAACTACAGTTTTTTTGTCAATAAATTTCAGTTTTTAGGTTTTTGTGCTGTAGGAAAATGACCTTGTCGGTTTAGCCATTGCTGCATTGCACCATTTTACATACAAGGCAAATTTTTTCTTTGAAGAATCTAGGATACCCAAACTTGTAACTGAAGGCCATAGAGGAGCCTTGTGGTAGTAAATTATAGTAAATAGACATTTGAGAAAGTTATATGAATGAAAAAATGTACATTTTAAAATGAAATTGCAAAAAGTACCCTTTGACTGATGCCTCTCAGTTTACATTTTTATTTGACTCTATATTTCTTTTGATACTCTTGACATTTTAGGAAATTTTGATAAGATTTATCAAAACCTTTACTCTCTCTCGATGGTTACAGTTTCTGCATTTATGAAATCATACCTGTGATCACAGAGATCCTGGAATACTCTTAATATATTTAGGTTTTGTGTTTGTTACTGTGATTATAACTGTATATTTTATATTTAAAATACTTTAAGGTTTTCATTTGTATGCTTATATTCAGACAATGCTCTGGTTGATAGATGTATTTTATCCTCACATTTTAGTTGTAGCTGCTTTAAATTTATTGATTTATTTCGACAGAGTCGCCTGGAATGTTTTATCTTCTGAAGCTTACAAATGTACTGTTTGTTCAGATCATGATTTGTTTCACATTTGTTGGAATTCACCTTATTAGTGACTAAGTAATAAAATCTCTAAGATATTTTGTTGTATGAAAGGCCTAAAAGATATTTTGTTGTATGATATGTATATTAATTTTTAAAGTATATATGAATTCATGAAGTGTGTTCTGTGAATTGTCATGTTGCAAATTTTAAATCATGCACTGATGAATTTAATTATGATTTATTTTTTCCCCAATTTTGCTTTTATTTTTATAATTTTATATAAATAATATACCTTATTCCTAGCTTAGTTAATCTGAAAGTTTTGAACATGGTTTATTACAAATGTTGAATTTTTGTTTTATATGACTTTAAATATTTTGACCCTTGCTTTTGAAAATACCTTTCCAAATTCTTTTGCAAATTGAGTTGTCACTTGTTTGGATTGCTGTCTCTGGAATTGAATTGCCCTTGTAATTACCTAGGTTTTTTAGGACTTCTCCACTAATTCCAAAATGATTTTTCAGAGAAGTAATGGTGATTTGAAGAAATAGGAACCCCCAGGTATATTTGACAAATTATTAAAAATTCAGTACCTAAAATTGGTACTCCCTTGAGTGTATGATTTGCATATCTCACATGGGTTTTGGCTTTCTCATGCAAGGTTTGTGGTTAACATCATTGAACAGATCGCTTTCTATTTAAAAAGAATAAGCAGTGTTGCTATTCCTTTTAATAATTTGCTCTGACCTGGAAAACTACCTGGAAGTTGCCATGCATTTGTCTACTGGAAATGGGGTTGCAGCTTAACAAAAAGCATGCATTATACTTTTAAATGTGTTAAGTATATTTTGATTCATATACCTGGTGAGTGTCAGAAAAATATTTTGAGCGACTGACTACTTGAAGGTGGGGTTTTAAATTACTTTTATCTCAAATTGCATACCTTAATACATGTACATAATTATGACATCACTTCCTTTTAAAATTGTAAAGCTATAGAATGTTAGTGGTGTTTTATTGTAGGAGACTGTTATTTTTAGTGAGCTAAAATTAAGGTAACTATTATGGTAACTAGTAAGTACTTGGTTCCTTAATCCATTCGAATTTCTCTTAAGGACCTAGTTTCTGTGGCATAAAGTCTAGTGTTTAGGTAGTACTACAAAAATCACTTTTGCAGCAGCCTGAGCCACAGGAGAGGAAGGGTGGAGTTTTTCAGGTCGAGTAAACTTTTCGGTCTGTGAATTACTTTAGGATCTGAAAGGATTGAATTTAAGTTTAGATAAATCTGTTATCTTCCTGTTTTTAGAAATAATGGCAGTGCTTAATAGTCATTATGTAAGTTTGTTATTCTTTTGAAATCATTGCTTAAGCAGAATGTTATACTTTGTATATCATGGTTTTTGAAGATTAGTAAGTTCACTTTCAAAAACATGATTTTAGAGATATTTTATGTCTGTAAAGTTACTAAATATCTTATACAAAGTTACAGTGATGGACACATACAGAAATGTATACCATACACTTATCTAGTTAAAAGTTTGGGGTAATTTAAGTAATATCAAAGAATGGAAAGAGAATGAGAATGGAACTGTGCAAAGAGCTCTGCGTTCTAGAACGCTGCGTTTTCAATTTATCCTAAGAACTGAGACTGTTTAAATTTCTCCAAGCCCTTCTGTCTGTGAACCAGGTTTATTTTGCTAGCCTGAGGTGCTGGCAAAATCTTTTTAATCACCCCTTTATCTTTTACTCTAAAAGGCTGGGAATAGTTAGAAATGGCATAATGCAGTTGCTTGTGTACTGGAGCAGGCAGTTTTTTAAGTGGCAGCCATTTTATGAAGCTGGTAATTCTTAAGAATCGGGATTTTTTGAGGAGACTGAAAATAAAGTGAATTGAAACCTCAAATACCAAAACATCTCACGCCCTCCCCCTTTTTGGCTCTTTGGTACTGAAATAAAGGGCAGCTCGGTAGTTAGCGCTGGTTGCAGCTCCGTCAACCCCTGGCATCTTGGTGCAGGTCCAGCTCAGTCACAAAATGGCTGTTCCTTTGTGCCGCAGCGCTGACAGACATACTGCATTGCACTGTGTACTCGCCAAACAGCAGGAAGTTGCCGAGCCGAGTTCAAAGGCCGGCCGGCGCCGGCGCCGAGTGCTGATTGGCTGTGCGCGCGCCTGGTAACAGTGGGTCAACAGCAGCGGCCCTCGGGTAGGTCCCGCCCAGTGACGTCAAGCGTCTCGTCGTAGCGGGGAGCGTGCGCAGCGGCGTCAGGCTGCGTGCGCAGCGTAGGTCGTTCCTTTTCTCCGCCTAGCTAGCCGCCGGCCTGGGGGTGGGGTGGCGGGGAAGGGAACTCCGGTAGGGACTTGGGACTTTCCGGCGGGCGGCCTTTTTTCTGTGCAATTTCGCTCCTGCAGCGCCCTCTGTCCCGCCTTGTGGCGGTCTCCACCCTGCAGCGTGTATTCCTTTCCCATCCCTAGGAGTGGTTTTCCTCGTTTAGAAGCAGCTTCTACCTTTGGAGAAAGTAAAAGGCACTAATCGGAAACCTTCAAATCGAAAACCTGCCAGTTTTTACATTTTTCGCTTTCTTTCTCATATACTAGCGGGTCCTTTTTTTTTTTTCCCCCTTTTGTGTTCACTAAGAAGATTAGTGAGTTTGTTACCATTGACTGAAAGCGTTTCTCTGTTAAGAGATATTTTTATTTAAATTGAAACGTAAGGGGTGTTAATTGTTGGTTAGTACATGGCTCATAAACACAGGGAAGATTACTTGAACTTGTCCCCGTGCATTTTTACTTGGTACCAAACATTTTCTCAGTTGTCATTTGATGGAGAAAAACTCAGGTCAGTATGTGCTAAGTGACTTATTTTTAAGATTAACAATGGGATAGTTAAGTAGAAAGTGGTTAGGGATTTTCACCTGCTTAGTAACGGTAAATGTTAGGTTAACTTAAACGACAGGATACTGCAATAGGTGTCCATTACTATACAAAAAGGTGTTGGAAAACAACTCTTTAGGTGTCAACAGCACTTGCTAAAGAACAGTGACTCCCTAAACTTGGGCTGATAGTGGAATTACTTGGCAAAATCTTGCGAAACTCCTGAGATTTCCCCATTCTGGAAATTTTCATTTAGTCCTAGTAAACTTGTTAAAATGCTGTGGTGAAGCTTATGTCCTGCTTTGTTGGGAAATCCTTGCAAAGATTTCTGGTTTAAAAAAAAAAAAAAACAACCAAAAACGTAGCTTACTAACTGACTTTATAGTTTGGTCACGAGATACGAATTTAAGCAAGATGGAAAGCCTCTCGGTGTTTTCTCAGTAGCACTCTGGTGGAAAGTTTTGCTTTTTTTTTTTTTTTTTTTTAACTCTTTTGGAGTGTTTTTAACAGACTGAAATGAGCTGATATAATTGGCAATAGTTTAGAAATTTTTTATTGAGCAAAATATGGTATGAGAGAGATGGAACTCCCGAATGTAGGTAGAGCTGTTTACCTGGGCATATTGTAAGTTTTTGGATAAAGTTTACAGAGGATATAATCTACAACGCTTTCAATTGGTTTTGAGGCTTCGAATAGTTTTGGTTCCTTATGAAGAATTCTTTGGATAGTTTATTGAAACTAGGTGAAATTGGGCTTTCAGTTTTTTTAGTAGACTTGTTTATCAAAGATTCTGTAAGTGGTTTTTAAATTATATGCTCAAATACATGATGAAATATTTAACAGCTTTAGGGACAAATATTTATAGAACTTGATCATTAACATGTTAACAGCAATTTTCTTTTAAAGAGCAACTTCCTAAAGTGTATCTAAAGCAAGAGCAAAAGTTCTTTCTGTGTATTCACATTGAATTCTGATTGGCTGTATTACAATTTTATTTTATTTGGTAAATGCACTAAATGAAAAGTGGGATAGAACTAAGTAACATTGTAGTTTGTGTTTCAATTAAGTAACATCCTGGTCCTGTTCCAGAATGTAAACTGCTCTGTTATAGAGGAATCATTAAGGTGTGAGTTAAAATGAATGTTATTATATAGCAATTTATCCATGAATTGTTTGCATGCCACTTGGAGCCAGTTAACTTTTTAAAGACCCAGAGTATTAGTCTGTTCATTGAGCCTTCTATGGGTTTTTTCCTTCTGTGTGCGGAATGGCATGAAATGACAAGAAAAGTGCTAATTAATATTCTCTTTTATTCGGATTCTTGTTTTGAAAACCTGCTGTTTCCAATTGGTATTTGGCTCTTTGGAGAGTAACGTCTTTTGTAAAAGTTAAGTAATTGCAGAAAGGTGGGCAAACTATATCATAAGGAAGTTGAGCTATAAAAGTTTCTAGCAAGTATTGCTTTGAAAGATGAATCTGGAAGTTCAGTTGAGTTTTACCTGACAGTAGCTGAAATTCACAGATTTTATAATTGGTTGGTTTCCTTTCCTCCTCCCATGTACTGCTAATCCCTGACAATTCTGAAAGAGATCCTTAAACCACCTTTGTCCAGTCTTCTGTCATTTCTCCCATAAAATGTGTACAGTAACCTTGTTCTTGATGTAAAAGTGACTGCTCTAACATCTGGTAAATTTTTTTAAACGACTTTTACTTTTTCCATTGTAGTTGGTTTACAGTGCTGTGCCAATTTTCTACTGTATAGCAAAATGACCCTGTCACACATGCGTATATACATTCTTTTTCTACATTATTCTCCATCTTGCACCATCATAAGTGACTAGATACAGTTCCCAGTCATATACAGCAGGCATGGTAAATTTATTCTGCATGTGAGTATCATTTTTTAAGGTCTTTCGGCTTTTTTTTTTTTTTTTTTTAAACCGTAGAACTCAATTGGCTTTCTTGAAGAAGATCACTTTAGGGAAGAAGCAGTGTTCTTTTTAATCACTCAAGAGTTATTTTGTATACAAGTAAAAACAACTAAGCTTAGGCCATGTTTGTTATTTTAGCTGGATAATTGCCTTCTGCATTTCAGTCTGACTGGGCATTGAATTCAAATTCATACTTCACCAAAGTTGCTGAGTGCGTTGGAACTTTAGTGTTGTGAATATAAGGCCAGAATAACAAAATATGACAAAATTCATCCAATGCCCATAGAGCCTGTGGTATGTTTATTTTGTTATCAGTAATTTAGCGCTGTGTCGGAGCACATTAACCTTGCCCTGATCTGTCTAAACTTGATAGGGCAAGTCTGGAGGCAGAGACCCTTCTAAAAAGTTCCTATACTATACTGGGTATGTTGGAGGTGGAGGAGAAGGCTTTGCTCAGTGAAATAAGTTATGGAGAATGTGGATGCATGAAAGGCCTTCATGCTGCATTTCTTAACGGTTCCATTTTAGCGTTTTATCATTTACATGTTTGGTTAAGGGGCACCTTTTTTTTCCTCTTCCAGTTTTACTGAGATATAATTGACATACAGCCCTTCATAAGTTTAAGGTGGACAGCATGATGGTTTGATACATCATGAAATGATTACCACAGTAAATTTAGTGAGCATACATAATCTCATAGATGCAAAATTAAAAAAGATTTGCGATGAGAATTCTTAAGACTTACTCTTTTTAACAACTTTCCTATATAACACACAGCAGGGTTTATTATGTTTAGCATGTTGTACCCCAGTACAACATTGGTAGTACTTATTTTATAACTGGAATATTTGTACCTTTTAACTTCCTTCATTCAATTTCTCCTCCCCCCACACCCATCACTCCTCCTCATTCCCCAACCCTACCTCTGGTCTACAAATCTGATCCCTTTTTCTGTTAGTTTTGAAGTATGATTGACTTACAGTATTATGTTAATATTCTTGGTTAAGAGTCACCATTTTTGTTATTTTAGTGATAGCTTCTGGAGGGTCCCCATGGTTTGGGAGAAAATGGGATTACTCTCATCTTTATGAGATTGTTGAACAAAAGCAGCTGCTAAGGCATTCTAAAGATAGTGTTGATTTTATATTAGGATTCAGTTCTAGCAAGTTACTTTGTAATTTATGCAGCCTTTACCTGTTCCTTCCATCCCTGGCAAGAGCTGTGTACAGTGATAGGCACTGGTGCAGCATTTACTTTAGTATTGAAATTTTTTTCCCCCAGTTTAGGCCAGTGAAGTACATTGTTGAATGTGGAATTTTCTCATTTTTAAAATGTGGATAACGACAATCTTCATTGGGTTATGAAGATTGTATTATATAATGCCTGTAAAGTGCTTAGTGAAGAGACTGCAGTGAAAGTACTCAATAGATGTCAGGCTTCTAGTAGTACTACTTTATTCCTAATGCTTCATCTTTCTTTTTCTGCTGTAACTCCCTCTTTAAGAGCCTGGTTGCTCCTGAGGTTCCAAGGCTGGTGGCCTGTCCTCCCAAAGTGGCCTTTTTTTTTTTTGGCCAGTTAGGAGAGACATTTGTTAAAATGATTTTGGAAAGCAAGCCCTCTTTTTTTTTGGTCTTTTTGCCATTTCTTGGGCCGCTCCTGCGGCATATGGAGTTTCCCAGGCTAGGGGTCGAGTCGGAGCTGTAGCTGCCAGCCTACGCCAGAGCCACAGCAACGCGGGATCCGAGCTGCGTCTTCGACCTACACCACAGCTCACGGCAATGCCGGATCCTTAACCCACTGAGCAAGGGCAGGGATCGAACCCGCAACCTCATGGTTCCTAGTCAGATTTGTTAACTGCTACGATGGGAACTCCCCAAGCCCTCTTTTAGATAGTTAAAACTTTGGGTGTATTTTGTAGTTAATCCTAGATTTTTTTTTTTTTTTGAGAAACCCAGCCTTTTGAAGGGAGCACATGATTCTTTCTGGACTAGAACAGCTGCTTGTGTGAGTCATAGCCTTCCTCTTGGCAGTCATTCTGAGTAGATGCCTTTTTTCCTCCTCCTGGAGCTGGTAACTATTGCCCTGGTTTACCCTCTGCCCCATTTCCCTCAAGCTGTATAGGAGTGGATAAGTAATACCAAGGTGCCGTGCTCTTTAGATGTAACTGCAGTAATATTTACAACAAATAATTAATTGGCTGTAGCTTGCTTTTGCTAATCACTCTTCACCACAGCACTATATATTTGATAGGACATAATGCCTACTGTCCAGTTTATTCTTTTAGAACTATAGTATCAAAACTTGTGTTTTTGGTTTCCTCTGCTTCCATCATTTCCTTTGCTCTTGGTTTATGAGTTCTATTGAGTTCTATTTTTTGTTTCTACTCAGACTTTGGAGAGCTTCTAAAAATACCCACGTCCAGCCCAACCCCTATGATTGATTTTTAAAAGCTCTCCATGTGTTTCAAATCTGCATGTGTTTCCATATGTTTGCATGCGTCCCCATGTGTTTCAAATATTCTGATGGAGCAGTTGTAATAATCTTTTTTAACCGTTCATCTCTCCATTGCCTGTCTCATTTTCTCAGTGACCCTTTAAGGGCAGCTTGAGTTTGGAGCTCTGGAAGCAAGGGGGGTGGGGGTGGGGGATGTTGATAAGGGGGAGGGATAAATTGTATGCTTGATGGAAGAAGAAGAGTTAAAGTATTAAATGATATGCCAGATCCCACTGTAGCATAGCTTTAAAATGTGTATTCTAGTGTATTTTTTTCATCCCCAGTTGCTTTAAATTCTAGTGCTCTCTCTTCTGTATTGTAATTACCTATTTAAATTCTTTTTAGAGACCTCCAAAAGTTTGGATTCCAGAATTAACTTTGAACGCAGTTACATTCCATTCATAATTCCTTTTCTCTCTAGCTGATAAAGGTAACTGTCTAAAACCTAGGGTTAGAGCAGTGGCCCTTGGCTGTGCTGTGAAGCAGTTATTTAGAGTGCTTTTTGTCACCTGTTGGTGGGTTGTGAGTTGCAACCAGTTAAAAAAACAAAATAGGAGACTAGAATATAAAAATAAGCCTCGGGATAATTGCATTTTTTCTTTTTTTTAATTAAAGTATAATTGATTTACAGTGTTTCGTCAAGTTCTGTTGTACAACAAAGTGACCCAATCACACACATTTCCCTGTGCTCTACGGGATATTGCATTTTGTATGCGTTATTTCTAAGTCCAGCAGTGGCTGGTAATCTTTCATTTGGGATTTAATTGTGAAGGAAGATAACATGTGAACATTTTATAGAAAAATACCAGAGTAGATTTACATTTTATTGAGTGTTTACTCTGTCAGGCACTGTTTTAATGGGTTTTGAGTGTATATTTTTTTTGAGTGTGAGGGTTAGTGTAGCAAGAAATGCTTAGTGGCCTCTTTACATTAACCACCTTCCCAAGTTAAGTGTCAAAGAGCTTTCTTCCTTTGAACTTCTGTGGTGGTCCTGTGTCCTGCTGAGCTGCTTCATAGCCTTGTCTTTCCATTCCTTTAGTTGAATTGTATGCCCAGCAAGGATTTATAGTTACTTCTTGCAACTGGCTATGGTGGTTTTGCTTATAGTTTTATATTTCAATTAAATATCAAACCCATAGATGAAATGATTGAGAGATGTTTTGGTGAAAACTGAGGTGACTTGATTTGGAAAGATTCAATAATAGCTAACATTTATAGTGCCTGCTTCGAGCCTGTAACTTGTTCTAAGTCTTTGGTATGTGCTAATTTGAGTCATCCTCACATCAAGTCTGTGAAATAGGTATTATTATCACCCCTCTTTTGTAGATGAGAAAACTGAGCCACAAGGGGGAATAAAGGGTAGAATTGGGTTCACACGTTGTTGGGCCCCAGGATTAGATGGGTAGGAGGAAACTATATAGGTGATCGGGGACAGTAGTAAAAATGTAGAGTAATTCTGTACTCTATCTAAAAATTGCTGCATTTTAGAGAAACCAACCACTGAAAATCACTGGTGTGATTGATACCAGAGACACATTGCTTTTCAAAAGGCCATAATTTTACATCAAACAATTCAAGTTAAAAAAAAATTCAAGTTAAATTGTATCCACAAAGTGATTCCTCTGGTGGTCGGGGAAACAGCATGGAACGGTGTGAGGAAAGGTGGGTGGTGGTGGATGGGTGCTGGAGACGGGAGAGCCTTTTCCATGTCCAGTTGGACTGACCCCAGCGCCACACATGCCTTTTGGATTTGGGGACAATTTGTAGAGACTGGGCTTTGCTTCTAATTTTTGTTTTTTGTTGTTGTAAACTTAGTTCCCAAATAGGCTTTGCATCAGAATCACTTGTGAATTAAAAAAATTCAGGCCCATATTGGTTGGATCTTAGTCGGAGGGGAGGGGAGATAGTTAGCATTGCCAGAAATCCTCCAGGTGCAGTCTCTTGCAAAGCCTGCATTGGGAATGGTTCTATAGACATGCCCCCTCTAGGGAAGTAGTTCTTGAGTGTGGTGAGTGTTGAAAATCTTAAAAAATTAGAAGGTGTCTTCAGTTCCAACGTAGATTATTTGACATTCAGATGGAGGCAGTGTATGGCTGATGGGTCGTCATTTTGAGGGAAGGGATGGGTCACATTCTTGTAGTTTTCCATTTCCCTTACTTGATTAAAAAGTCTGTTCCCTTTGAATTTAGCTTTTTATATGCATCTAAGACCCCAAATTTACTTGCTCAGAGTCAGCTGGGGTGCTTGTTAAACTTATTTCCAGGCTTTTTGCCCTAAAGTTTGAGTTCAGTCGTTGTAGGGTGGTTGGTGCCCAGGAATCTGTATGTTGAACAACCATTTCCCTTGATTCTTACCTGAGGTAGATGTGGGAAGTAAGGGATTTGGGTCTCTTTTTCTATTTCTTTTTAGCTGTAGAATCTTGGGCAAGAAGCTCAGCTTGTTTATGCAAGATAGATATTTAATTTGTCCCTTATCCAGTCTTCTTTTCCTTAGTGATATGTATGCCTGAGTTCCATTTCTTTGGTGCTTCATAAGCTGTTGAGGACTGAAATGTTTATTGGTTATTGGGGAGCAGAAGTAGCGTGATAAAGATAAAGGTGACTCAGGGAGTTCTCGTGTGGAGCAGCAGGATAAGGATCCGGCCTTGTCACTGCAGCTGCTTGGGTCACTGCTGTGGTACAGGATCCATCCCTGGCCTAAGAATTTCTGAGTGCTGCGGCTGCGGCCAAAAAAAAGGGTTAAGATTTCTTCTGCCTGGGACCAATGGAGAATTTTAGAAACATGCTTATTAAAGATAGATTGTTTTTGCCCTCCTTTGTCACCGGATCTCTTAATCTTGGGGGTACTGTTGGGACTTAACCCTTTATATAATGAAAGTGTAAGTAGCTTTTTTTTTTTTTTTTTTTTTTTTTTTTTGTCTTTTTAGGGCTGCTCACGTGGCATATGGAGAGTCCCAGGCTAGGGGCTGAATCAGAGCTGCAGCTTCGGCCTACACCACAGCCACAACAATGCCAGATCCAAGCTTCGTCTGCGATCTACACCACAGCTCATGGCAACAGTGGACCCTTAACCCCCTGAGCTAGACCAGGGATCGAACCTGGCACCTCACGGATACTAGTCAGATTTGTTTCCGCTGAGTTACGATAGGAACCCCTGTAAGCAGCATTTTTGTGTGCGTTGTGTTGTAGGCATGTCCTTTTTCTGAAGGGGGATCTTTAGGGCTTCTGGTATTACAGTAATTTCCAAAAGAATTGCTGAATCCTAGGAAGGTCTGCTCCAGAGTACTGATCAATTCTGCCATGAAATTGTTTTAAACAAGTCAGAGTTAAAACCCTATTTAGTCCTTTTCCCTAGTCATGTTTGTAAGCTTGGCATTTAAAAACCTTGACATTTTAAAAACGTGCATGGTTCATGCAATGTATTTTGTGTTTTAAAAATATGAAAGCATATTTTTTGAAATTGTCGTATTGATATTTATAGATCTAATTTGTCCCTAGTTTTAACTGTTGTAGTTAATTTAATAGTATGAATATTTCACATTTATTTTTGCATTTTCATACATGAACATTTAGGTTATTTCCCTTTTTTATCTTATGAGCTGAGCTCTGCACATTTTGATACTCCCATCTCCTGCCCAGGTTTGATAATTTGTTTAGGTTATATACCCACTGATTGAATCACGTGATTCATATGCATATTTTTAGGTATACTGGATAGTGCCTAAGTACTTCCAAAATTTCTACCAATTATTTCTTCTTCTTCTTCTTTTTTTTTTTTTTTGGATTACTTTTTTTTTGGCTGTGCCTGTGGCACATGGAAGCTCCCAGGCCAGGGATTGAACCTGTGCTGCTGTAGTGACAATGCCAGATCCTAACTTGCTGTGCCATAGGAGAATTCTTGATTACTTTTTCAATAATGGTATATGAGTACTATTTTCTGTACTTTCTCACCATCCTTTAATGTTACCAGCCTTTTTAGTTTCTGCAAAGCACACAAGTGTAAAATAATCTCTTATAAATACACTTACAAATTACCAGTGAGATTTACTTACCTTTTCACATGTTTATTGGCTATTGCAGGTTTTTGTAATTGCATATCCATTTTCTTTCTTTCTTTTTTTTTCTTTTTAGGGCTGCACGTGCGGCATATGGAAGTTCCCAGGCTAGGGGTTGAATCAGATCTATAGTTGCTGACCTACACCACAGCTACAGCAGCTGGGATCCGAGCCGCATCTGAGACCTACGCCACAGCTCATGGCACGGCAATGGTGGATCCTTAACCCACTGAGTGAGGTCAGGGATCAAACCTGCATCCTCATGGATCCTGGTCCCTTTCCTTACTGCTGAGTCACGGTGCAACTCCATCTTTTGCATAGTTTTTAAATTGGATTTTTCTTTGATGTAATTCTTCATATGTTGTTGTATGAGCCCTTCATTGTGCATACATTGAAATTTCTCTTCTCAGTCTCTTGTCTTTGAAACTTGATTAAAATGTAGCTTATTCTTCAGAATCATGAGACTTGAACTAGAGGTGGAGGATTTAAAGATGCAGTTTGATTTATCCAAGGAACTACATTAGTATTTTTTAAATCAATAAATAGCTTGTGACTTAATCATCTTTGCCTTTCTATCCTCTTAAGACATTTAGAAGTGATTGAAAAGGGCTTGTCCTGCACCACTCTTTGAAAGATTCAGTCCAGTCTGGCCTTAATCTCTTGTTGGGTGGTTTAATAATCTGTTTAACTGATTAGTATGACAGGGACAGCAATATCACTTAGAGGTTGATAGGGTGGATTTCATAATTCAGGCTGTGGGGTGGGGGATGATATACAGCACTTGGGCCAAGTCTCTTCTGTAAAATGAGGATAATTTGTCTTAAAGGATTGTTTTAAGGATTAGAGGAGAATGATTGTATATGTCTCAGAAGTGCTCCATAAATATTAGCTATTTTATTATTGATAGAACATAGTTTGGAAATAAATTTTATGAAATTCCAGTGTAGAATGCTTTGCCTCTTTACCAGATATTGTTTTAGCCCACCACCACTTAAAAACAAACAAAAAACAAGGTTGATCAAGTAGTTCGGCCATTTTGTAAATTTAGAAAAATAAACACTACCCAGTCAGTGCTGAAATGGCAGCTCTTGGGCAGAGAACCCAGAGGCTTGCTTTTTAGTGAAGTGTTGCTCTGCTGCCCTCTTGTGGTTATATGGGAAATGGCGATTAAAAATGAACCAGCTCTTAATGCTGCTTGCTTGCTCAGAGTCCAATTGTAAGAGCTACTTAGCCACTCCATTTTTGCCAATTTCAAAAAGGATTTTGAAGAGATACTGAAATTTTTATCAGAAAATGAAAAGAAGTGTTAAGCTTTTAAGGCTTTTTTAGCATAAGCATTTATTTTTCTATTGGAATCTAAAAAAAAAAAAATTGAAAAAAATTTTTTTTTTTTTTTTTTCTTTTTGTGGCATCACCAGGGGCACATAGAAGTTCCCAGGCTAGGGGTCGAATTAGAGCTGTAGCTGTAGGCCTATGCCACAACCACAGCAATGCCGGATCTGAGCTGCATCTGTGACATGTCGCAGTTAGCAGTAACGCTGGATACTTAACCCACTGTGCCGCAGGGGGAGCTCCCTTAAATAGTCTTTTTCCATTTCAACATTTAGGAATAGTTACAGGAAAAGTGTGCAAATTAATTGAGTTATGCCTTTATTAAAGCTTTTTTATTGTTTAAATTTAATTTTTAGCCACACTCACAGCATGTAGAAGTTCCTGGGCCAGTGATTGAACCTGCACCACAGCATAACCAGAGCCACAGTAGTGAAAGGCTTTTTTTAAAAACATTTTTCTCTCCTGAGTATTATTTTAAGTGTATTAAATCTGACTTGTTAGTTTCAGAAATAATTAAAAAGCACCTAGTCTCACTCTCATTCATATCTTTAGCTGAGTTTGTGTAGGAAAGGGGTACTTAACATCCCTTGCCTTCAGCTTGACACTTGCGGTTGGGTTTATAATGAACCATTTGAAATATTGAAAAGATTAATAGTTGCATGATGAACAACAGTGAACTCAACCACTCACCTTTGTCCTAAAACGTTTCCAGAGGAGAATACAATTGTAAATTTGGTGTTTATATTTTATTGGGTTTCATAGTTAATAATTTTTATTTTTTATTTTGTCCTTTTAGGGCCGCACCCGTGGCATATGGAGGTTCCCAGCCTAGGGGATGCATTGGAGCTCTAGCTGCCGGCCTAACCACAGGCGCAGCAATGTAGATCTGAGCCAAGTCTGCGACCTACACCACAGCTCACGGCAACACTGGATCTTTAACACACTGAGCGAGGCCAGGGATGGAACCCGCTTCCTCATGGATACTAGTTGGGTTTGTTAACTGCTGAGCCATGAAGGGAACTCCTCATAGTTAGTAGTTTTTTGGGAAATGAATAATTCGTGAAATCCAGTAGTATACTTCAGACATCTAACAGAGTAAACCGCTGTTAGCAATTTGTTGATTAAAATGGATTTATTAGAGTTCCTTTTGTGGCTCAGTGGTTAATGAATCCGACTAGGAACCATGAGGTTGCGGGTTTGATCCCTGCCCTTGCTCAGTGGGTTGAGGATCCGGTGTTGCTATGAGCTGTGGTATAGGTTGCAGATGCGGCTCGGATCCCGCGTTGCTGTGGCTCTGGCGCAGGCCAGGGGCTACAGCTCCGATTTGACCCCTAGCCTGGGAATCTCCATATGTCATGGGAGCGGCCTAAGAAATGGCAAAAAGACAAAAAAAAAGAAGTTAAAAAAAATTAAAATGGATTTATTATCAAGTATAATAAAAAAAATTTAAAAAAGCAGCTGCATTTGTTTAACATCCATTGTCAGTAAAGCATAGAATTAGTATCCTGTTTCACACACATCATGTCTAGATCCATACATACAAAAATATAGGAGCAAAATGAATTGTTTAATGTTGAGAAATGTTTCTTAGACACCCTGTGTAATTATAAATACCATGGTAGTTTGTGAATACCTCTGAGACCACATGTGTAATGAAAGCAATAAAATGGATGTTCTATCAAAAAAATGCATTTATGCAAGTAGATATGTATGGATAGAAACATGGATGCATTTTTCACCTAAAAGGTATTGTTAAACTTTCTTACACAAACACAAGTTCAGAGCTACACTTGAAGGTATATTCAAAGATTTATAGTTTTATTGGTTATAGAGAACATTTTGGAAATCTGAATTTTCTACTGAAATATAGAGATAGGAAGTGTATTAAGGATATTTGTAGTTTATTGGTTAAGGGAAAAGCTTAAAAATAACCTAAATGTCCTATTACTAATAGGGGACAGTTTAAATACAATGTAATTTATTCATACTGTGAGGCAATTCAAAGAGAGTGAGATTCATGTATGTACATGTACCATGATGTGGGTATTGGCCCTGGATGTTTCCATTGCAATGGTTACTGTTTTTTTAGGACAAAACGCTCAAAAGAATTTCTAGCCAACTAGACTGTTTAAGTTATCTTCAGTGACCTAATGCTACCTTTTGTGGCTTTCTTTTCTGTCTCTTTAAGTCGTGGTTGGAGATTTTCCATTTGTTTGTTGTTGGAATGTTTTATATTTCCCGGGTGGATATAGACCGTATTGTGGTTCTGTAACAGTTTTGAGTTGGTGGTGATTGCCGAAGCAGCCAGATGGGATTCCAGCCTTAACCTCTTGTCTGGAGTTACACATTATAATAGTCAAAACCTTCATAAGGATTTCAAAAAGATTGCATATTCTGGCAAAGTCATTAAGTCTCCCTGTCCATTGCTTTCTCCAGCTCAGGGAACATAGATGAAGCTATGTTAAGCTTAGCTGTCAAGGCCTAGGGAGATTGACAAGTGACTGAATTACACAATGGGACACAGAGGCAAAGTAATATAGATGTGAACAGCTAGAGCTTTGGAGTCTCTTCCAGGCCAAGATATGTGTCATTGATAAAAGTGAGGAGAGGCAGCAGAACATGATGGTTGAAGCTTAGATGGAGATGAATTGGCCTGTTTCCCATTCCTAGCTTTAGTAATTGCTACGGCAGAGAAGCTGTGCAGTCTCTGTGTCTTATGCAAATATTAATCAGCACCAAGTTTAGGGTTGGAATGCAAGATGTTTTCCTAGAGAAGGTGTGGTATCTGAGGCTTTGGGTATTTAGCTTGATGCATAAGCAGAGGTTAGAGCTGAGCAGTGCTGGGACTTACTCTGTGGTGGTGAAGTAGGGCTGGAGCATTGGGGATGAGGGAAAGGAGTGGTTAAGGCATGAGTCTTGAGAAGTCGAGGGGGCCAGGTTTCATGGGGTATGCCAAGGTTGGGTGGTGGTAGGGTAGCTGGGAGGTGGTGGCCAGCTCTAGCTTCCTGCTCTTTCAGGCTTCTTTAAGCACTGAGCCGCCTTGGCTATGCAAATGCTTTTTCTAGGTATACCCCGCAACACCCCTTTCTAGCTGAGTGTCCTTTCTAAATCCCTTACTAACAAGGGCAGTCTGGAATTGCCTCTGTGCCTTTCCGTCTGTGAGCAAGTGGTGGAGGCCAGGTGATTAATACATTCCTGCTGGTGCCATGAATTGCGTGGTACTGACTCCAGTGGGTGCTAGCTGGAAAGAGCTCTGTGTTAGAAGAGGAATCTGGGCTTGGGTGTAAAATTCTAAAATTTCTAACGTTTGGGTAAGGCTTTGGCATTTATAGGGTGCTGCTTTCAAAGCTTTGATGCCCTCATGACCCTATGTACAGGTAATGTCACAGAGGATGGCACAGGTTGAAAGGTGGCACAGGCCTGAGATGATCTGACAGCCTGCACTTTAACTGCTGTCCACCCTTCCTCTTTTCCCTCTTGCCTGGTAACCACCAAGGTGGGTAAGTGACTGAAGATGCCTTAGTCAGCTGGACTAGTCTGCTTCAGTGTGCAAAGGGCCCAGGGAGTGTAATGATGCCTTGACGGTGCCGAGTCACTGTTACACGGGTGCCTGACTGGTTTTGGACTCTGTGTAATGGGGATAAGATTTATTTTCTGAATCTCTAAGGCTTTGAACTCCTACAGTAAAATAGGACATGAGCTTTGCAGAGCCACACCTGAGGTGGAGACCCTACGCTCTCCCCCCAACAGCACTTTCTGGTTTTGTCATTAACTAGGTTATGTAAGACTTCTCAATTTTTTTGTTCTTCACGAGGGGATAATAATGCCTCAAAGGGTTGTTCTGGGGAGTAAGCAAAATAAACATATACAAGGCACTCAGCATATTGCTATTAGATGATCAGGCAATTCAAAATGGACTTCCCCTTCTGCTCCCCTCCCAAGGTAGACAACCTCCTCCTCCGTTTATTGTCATTGCTTCTTCACCTTACCTAAGGGTTCCTCTACTGTATTGTGCTTGCTGCGGATCATATGGGGTATTTGGGTCAATCCCAGTTCCCAGTGTATAGTTCTGTTCATTCTGTGGATACATTTGTCAAGTGATTGACCTCGTTTCTAGTTTAGAAGGGAGAGTGGTGGTGAATATAAAGCCTTCTCTCTCTCTCTCTTTTTTTTTTTTTTAAACTGGTTCATGCCGTATGTCTTTTATCTTCTGGTTGCTAAACTCAAGGACTTTTCTGTTGTTCTGGGTTGCTTCTTGCCACCTCTGCTCTGCCTCTCCTAAATGAAAAGATATTTTTTATTTTTTTATTTTTGTCTTTTTTGCTATTTCTTTGGGCCGCTCCCGTGGCATATGGAGGTTCCCAGGCTAGGGGTCGAATAGGAGCTGTAGCCACTGGCCTACACCATAGCCACAGCAACGCAGGATCTGAGCCATGTCTGTGACCTACACCACAGCTCACGGCAACGCCGGATGGTTAACCTGCTGAGCAAGGGCAGGGACCGAACCCGAAACCTCATGGTTCCTAGTCGGATTCGTTAACCACTGTGCCACGACGGGAACTCCTGAAAAGATATTTTTTAATTAGAAGAGTTGAATGAGCTACCTGCTTCCCTTCTTTTTTGTTTGCTTTTTTAGGGCTGCATGTGTGGCATATGGAAATTCTGAGGCTAAGGGGTCAAATTGGAGCTCCAGCTGCAAGCCTACACCACAGCCCCAGCAACACGGGGTCTGAGCTGGATCCTTAACTCATTGAGTGAGGCCAGGGATTGAACCCACATTCTCATGGATACTAATCAGGCTAGTTGCCTCTGAGCCACAATGGGAACTCCCTGCCTCACTTCTTATAGTCTGTCAGCTCTAGGTCTTTTCAGAGGCTCCTCATTCCTTTTACCTGCATGGCTGTGAATTACTATTTAACTGTTCTAGAACAGGGGGGTGGTATATATTGCCTTCTGCCTTCCCTTGACATCTGTTTTGTGGCTTCTGCTTTCATATGCTGTACCTAGGTTGCTCTCCTGAGGGGGGTTTGGAATGAGGAAGGGGTGGGAATATTGTTGAGAACCTTTGATTGGCTAATTGTAACCAGATTGCATTCTTACTCCTGGGATGATTGTGTTTTTGTTTTGTTTGTTTTGTTTTTGACTTTGTCTTAAGGAGGGAGGGAGGGATTGATACTGAATAAGAGTTAGTGGATTCACATAGATGGACATGGCATGAAGTCTTGTGTCATCTTGGGAGTTACTCAGCCATTTCTGAGCTTCAGTTTTTCCACGTCTGAATGGAGGGAAAAATAATATTCTCCTTGTAATTTTTTTTAAAGAGCTAATCTATATAAATTAGGTGGTATATGGCATCATGTAACGTCTCAGGAAATGGTAGTTTTGAGAATGATAGTAATGACATTATTTGCAAATAAGAATATAAAAGTGAACTTGAAAATTTTGATCTTGTGTTATCAAATTACTATCTGCTGTTGTATTAATGTTAGGATTTCAAAAAACGTTTATGTAGCAGTTCTTAAATCTTTTTAAATTTTTTTTTTTTTTTTTTTTTGAATTAAGTCATTCAGCATCTGAAGAAGCTTCGGGTTCAGACTCAGGCAGCCAGTCGGAGAGTGAGCAGGGCAGCGATCCAGGAAGTGGACATGGCAGCGAGTCAAATAGTAGTTCTGAATCTTCGGAGAGTCAGTCGGAATCTGAAAGTGAATCAGCAGGTTCCAAATCCCAGCCAGTTCTTCCAGAAGCCAAAGAGAAGCCAGCCTCTAAGAAGGAACGGATAGCTGATGTGAAGAAGGTATCAGCTTTGCTGTGCCATGTAAATGTGCTGCCAGCTAGGACCAGCCAGCAGACCTTTGTTTCCCATGGAAAACTCATCGGTGTATCTTTTTTTTTTCTTCTTTTGTCTTTTGAGGGCCACACTCTCGGCATATAGAGGTTCCCAGGCTAGGGGTCTAATCGGAGCTGTTGCCACCGGCCTACACCACAGCAACACCAGATCCGAGCCGCATGTGCAACCTACACCACAGCTCATGACAATGCCAGATCCTTAACCCACTGAGTGAGGCCAGGAATCGAACCCACAACCTCATGGTTCCTAGTTGGATTCCTTTCTGCTGCACCATGATGGGAACTCCTCATTGTGTATCTTGATTATGAAACTTCAGCTATAGCCAGCTTTTCTAAATAATATACTTTCTATGGATATACAAGAGAACTACTTTCTACTCTACTAGTAGACAGGGCTATAAGGGAAATAATTACATGAACCATCATAGGATAAAAAGACAAATTTTTGTAGTTTTGGTTTTTAACATTTAAAGTAGTTAAAACTATTTTTCAATACAATACTGAATAACACCAGAGAGAAATCATTCACAGGTGATTGTGCAATGCAGTTGTAAAGCTTAGTGATGGATAATTCCAATCTAACAATAAGGGCAGTTTTTGTGGTATTGAAAAATCGAAGAAGGAATACTTCTTACAGAAAAAGAAATTATATCTGGGCAGTATAGGTATTCTGTGCTTAACAGGAGAGTTTTCCAGTGAAGAATGCAAAGGGGCAAAAATTGAGTTGCATACCATTTTCTCAGTTATGCCCAAACTTTGAGATGCATTCCTTTTGGGGAAATATTAATGACTTGGTCTAGTTAATCATAAGAATGCAGCTGATTTTTTAAATTTCATTTTGAGAGAATTATGTTTGAATCACTGAAGACACACAAAGTATTGCTTTTAGAAATTTAAAAATAAAATGTCTTGGAGTTCCCATCATGACTCAGTGGTAATGAACCCGACTAGTATCCATGAGGATGTAGGTTGGATCCCTGGCCTCACTCAGTGGGTTAAGGATCAGGCGTTGCTGTTAGCTGTGGTGCAGGTCGCCAGACACTGGTCGAATCTGGTGTTGGCTGTGGTTCTGGCGTAGGCCAGCAGCTACAGCTCCAATTAGACCCCTAGCCTGGGAACTGCCATATGCCACAGTTGTGGCCCTAAAGAGACAAAAAAAAAGAAAAATGCTTCATCTGGATCTGCTGTGGTGGCAGCATTTGAAGCCCAGGATGGACAGAAATAAGTTCAGATATAATGGTCTTCGGTACAGTGGAAAGTTCTTTACTAGCAGAGTAGTGGAAGCTATGGAAACCATGACTTGCATAGTATGCTTAAAATTTGACTGAAAAAACTTCAAGTGTCTAGGATTCACAACTGTTAGTGAGACCTTATAAATATAAAGCTTCATTATCTATAACTTCATTTAAATAGATAAAGGGAGAGCTTCCTTGTGGTGCACGGGTTATGTATCCAGCACTGTCTCTGTGGTAGCTCAGGTTACTGCTGTGGCGTGAGTTCGATCCCTGTCTTGGGACTTCTGCGTGCCTCAGGTGTAGGAAAGAAAACAAAACTACTCTCCCTCCACAAAAAAAGCCCAAACAATCAAACAAAAAGTACCAAGAAAATACAAAGAGATAGAGGAGGATAAGAAAGAAGGGAAATCATTACAAAGTCTGAATTTCCACATAAGAGATACAGCTTTAAGCAGAAATATTCAAGTTAAGATGATCAATTCCAAAAATTAATAAAGTTAATACATGGATGAATATACTAGCCATTTAGGATGATTTGATTGGGACTTTAATGATTATTATTCTAAAGTGAGCTTCTAAAGAAAGCTCTTTGTTTTATGTACATGCTTTTCTTTCACATGGTACCTTTTTTATTAAAGAATTGAATTAAGTATCATTAGCCCTCAAAAGGACAAATACGAACACAAGATAATTTTAGGATTACACATTACAGTATATATTGTAATAATGTCCTAACAGGTGAACCTGAGTGCCTGTCTAATATTTTAAAATGGTAAAACTCGGAGTTCCCGTCATGGCGCAGTGGTTAACGAATCCGACTAGGAACCATGAGGTTGCGGGTTCGGTCCCTGCCCTTGCTCAGTGGGTTAACGATCCGGCGGCGTTTCCGTGAGCTGTGGTGTAGGTTGCAGACGCGGCTCGGATCCCGAGTTGCTGCGGCTCTGGCGTAGGCCGGAGACTACAGCTCCGATTCGACCCCTAGCCTGGGAACCTCCATATACCACGAGAGTGGCCCAAGAAATAGCAAAAAGCCAAAAAAAAAAAAAAAAAAAAAAGTGGTAAAACTAATTGATGTAGTGTCATTTAAATAATTGAGTCCCATAGTTAATAAAAGCTCCATATATAACCTGTGTTGAGTCATTTCATAGCTTTAGCAGAAGTCCAGGAAGGGGTGGGGTAGGGGTTGGCAGGCAGGCAGGGTTGGAGCAAAGCTCCTTGTCGCTTTCTGTCTCTGCCACATTTGTTCAGAGTGTGCTGCATTTGCTGTCTTTTTTAGCCTAGATTTCCTCCCTCCTCTTATTCCTAACTCTTGGTTGGAGCTTTTGTCCTCTGACTCAGATTATGGATTTTTGACTTTTATAAACTGAGGATGCTAGATTTACTACTTCAAAAATGCCCTATTCCTGGAACATTTTGCCTGTCCTCTTTGGAGGCCTTGCTTTCCTTCAGCTTACTTGGCTTTTTTTTTTTTTTTTTTTTTTTTTTTTTAAGGCACTATTGATAATGTCCTCCCTTGGCTTAGTGACATTGTTTGTTTCTGGATTGTTTGTCATCACTTTTGTCTTTTTGGGGGGGGGGGTCTACTTTCCACACATCTCATGATGAGTCTCAGCTGGTGGCTTCTCCTTTTGCCTCATTCCAAGTATTTTTATAACATTAGCTGTCATCCATACTTTGATGAAAGTACATTTCAAAGAAATCCACATTTCTAATCTTGGCTTTCAGGCATCTCTTCTCTTCTCTATGTTTAACTCCTGTTAAACATCTTCACTTCAGTGATCCACAATCCTTTTAAATTCATTTTGCCTGTAGGTGATTGATTTCATTAAAGGAACACACAGTATACTTAACAGTAGTTATCTGTAGGAAGGAGAGCAAGCCTGGAGACTGTTAGATAACAGTTCCAGATGGGCGCCTTGTTACATTTTTTTCTCTTGATTTGTTGCTTTGAGTCTTTTAATGAAAGTGTGTTTATATATTGTGAGAAAAATGTTCTCTTCAACTAATCCCTCTTTAAACTTGGATCACTGGTGAAGATTATTACTAAAAGTCAGGTTTTAAAGGCAAAGGAGAATATTCTGCTACTAGAGAATAACATTAAATGTCCTGGAGAAACGGTGGTAGTGGATCTCATTCTGAGAACTTCCAGCTTTTAGATGTTAGAAATAGCAGATTTTCCTTTATCTGGCATATTACCTATCCTGAAGAATTTAGAGAGAGATGTATATGCACTGATTCTTATTTAATGAGACTAGGTGGTGGCCCTGCTGATTTTTTGAGTTTCTCAAATGGGTCTTATGCAGTCAAAGCATTAGGGACTTAAAATTCATCAGTCAGTATTTTGTCTTCAGTGGAAGTGATTGTTCTCTTATCTTGCCATATTATTCAACTGTAAGTTTTTATTTAGTGATGGGTAGGCAGTGTACCATACAGTTTAATAGTTGTTTAGTGAGGAGAGGCATTGTTAAAATTTTAAGGAGCTAGAACTTCTCGAATAATACGCCTTATTCTTTTTAAAGATGGTCCTTTACTGTCTCGTAAACAAAACTAAACAAGACAACCTTTTTGATGTTTAGTTATTTGAATTCTCTTAAATTGAAATATATGTTCTAGTTATGTAAATAGTAAATGGGTCAAAAAAAAAGATTCATGTGTGGTCTATTAATTTTACAGATGTGGGAAGAATATCCTGATGTTTATGGGGTTAGGCGGTCAAACCGAAGCAGACAAGAACCATCACGATTTAATATTAAGGAGGAGGTAAGGAAAAAAAAAACGCTTTAAAGGGATATGTTGAAACTTCTCTTATTTCCTCATCCTTTCTGACTCTGGTATGCATTACCATTAATGAGACTGAACTTCAGGCCTGGGACATAAGTGACTCTATAGTGAGTTTTCTCAACCTAAAACAGTAAGAAAAGCCTTGTGTGACTTAAAAAAAAACTACCAGAAAGTTAATGTTATAGTGACTGCTTTCGTAGAGTGTTAGAGTATTATATAGAACTGGTCTCAGATCGTGTGTGTGTGTGTGTGTGTGTGTCTCTTCTAGTGCAGTTGGTTATAGCAAGAAGTTAGCTTTTTATAATATCTAGTTTCTAAATCTCCCAAACTTTGTGACCCGGGGAACTAAGCAAATGTAACAAATGGAAGTAGTTTTGGATTTAATTCTGAGAAAAGAAGTAGAGTTTGCTTAAGTAATGTATTTTATCTTATTTTACCTAAATTCTTTAAATTTGGTTTCCTAACCAAATTTAATGTGCAGTGTAAAATGTTTAACACATGTTACCTCTCTGGTCAAATTGTGAGAGATTGGCTAAATTGATGATTTTTAAAATTAGTGTTCTGTACTGGGTTCTGTTGTTTCTGTAGAGTCAGAACTCTCTCAGTTTGTGTGATATTTTTGGGGGTTCTTACCTCTGTATTGGGTTTATATATAGACTGTATCCTAAGGAGGTGTTCTTTGGTCATGCAGTGAAATGTTCCCCTCTCTGCATTTCTAGGAGGAACTTTGCTATTCCTAACTATATAATATCCTTATGGATGAAAGTTAAATATTAATAGCCAGAAGTTAGTGAGTTTGGGGTAGTAAATATACTTTAAAAGTGTAATTGACTGTAACACCTGCACTGCCTTTATGGTGTTTTATTTTGAGTGACCTCTGAGCTGCTTTATACCTTTATTTAGCTTTCTTTTTCCATGTTTGTTATGACCGACCACATAGTTGTGTAAATCCTTTCCTTTTTATATATAAATTCCTTCTGTATAGGGCACAAGACTAACAGCAATGGTTGTAGAATGCTTAAGCCAGGTTGCTAAATTTGGGGGAAAAAGAGCTGTTGTTCAAATGTCTTGACTGTAAACTTCCTTGGCTTTAGCGCTGTTAACAAGCACTGTCATTAGCAAAGCCCTGCTGGCTTGTTGATTGTCCATGCACTTCAGTAAGTCTGGAATGAAACAGATCAGTAGTCACCACTCTGAACGGCACACTAAATGTCGTGTGGCATTTTCATGTGATACTCTAGATCTGTAGCACTCGGTATGAGTGCCACTAGACACGCATATTTTTTAAATGTGAGTCTTAAAATTAGGTAAAGTGAAAAATTACATTCCTTAGTCACGCATGTTTTTAAATGTGTGTATTAATTAAAATCAGGTAAAGTGAAAAGTCGCATTCCTTAGTCACACCAGCCACACTCAGGGACTCAGTCCCATGTGGCTGCTGGCTACTCTATTGGACACTGCAGATAAGAACATTTCCATCATCACAGAAAATTTTACTGTACTGTGCTCTTTCAGAAGTTGAGCTGAAGTATTTCCTGGTGTTGGAGATAACTCAGAAGTAAGAGAAATTAGTTTTCAAAGCAAAAGAAGAGTGAGCCCCACCAAACAAATGTCTAGTTACTTCCTGTCTGAAAGCTCATATCGAATAATGTTATATTGGGTAGATTGTTGAACCGGGGCTAGTTTACCCTACGAATTGTGAATTAAAGTCTGTAATTGTTTTCCCCCCCTTACACACTGAAGGCAAGTAGCGGGTCTGAGAGTGGGAGCCCAAAAAGAAGAGGCCAGAGGCAGCTGAAAAAACAGTAAGTCTTTCATGGGGGAAATGACTTAATATGGTAGTTTCAAATATGTGAGCATTGCCAGACTGCCTTTCTTGTGTCTGTGGTGCCCTGCAGAGTCGCCTTCTCTCTCTTGCCATCTTGGGTTCCAGTCCACCTGGATCTGCCGCGATAGCAGCGTTTGAAGCCCAGGATTCTTAGTTTCTCATGTGTAAATGTTGGGCTACTTTTTGGGGGCCAACTCCAGCTATTCCATCTGAAATACCCCATTATCCCGATGACTTTTTTCTTGAAAATATGCGCAAATACCAAACATATAGGGATTTGGTGTTCTATTCTGATTATTAAGCAAGAAACAAATTTAGATTGGGCCATTTTTCCTTTTCATTTGTTCTTTGTGTTGGCATGGCAGAATTATGTTGGCTGGACACTCACTTTAGTATAAACTTTCACATTGTTGGTTCTGTGTAATTTTACTATGTCAAGAGAGATTTTTATTTAAATTGAAACTTGTTAAGGGTGTTACAACTGTTGTTTAATACATGGCTCATAAACAAAGGGAAGATTACTTGAACTTATCCCCATGCATTTTTACTTGATACCAAATATTTTCTCAGTTGGTGTTTGTTTATAAGCCAGAGAATTTTAATTTATGGATTTCATTGTGAAGTCCCTTTATAATATAGATTATATACTTGCTATTTTAAAATTTACTTCAAAAATTCTGCTTATGGTCAAAAAAAAATTGATTTTTTTTTTTTTTCTTGAGAAATAATTTAAAAAATCTTTTTTGGGGGTTGTGTGGGTCCCCTTGACAATCTGAATTGTATACCCCATCTTCTCAGAAAAATACTCAAAGTTTTGTATGTAGGAGTTCCTGTCGTGGCTCAGCGTTTAGCGAACCCGACTAGCATCTGTGAGGAATGCGGATTCGATCCCTGGCTTTGCTCAGTGGGTTAAGGATCCGGCATTGCTGTGAGCTGTGGTGTAGGTCACAGATACATCTTGGATCCCTCGTTGCTGTGGCTGTGGTGTAGGCTGGCAGCTACAGCTCTGTTTGGACCCCTAGCCTGGGAACTACCATATGCCGAGGGTGCAGCCCTAAAATAGCAAAAAGAAAAAAAAAAACTTTGCATGTAAATTCAGGGGATTCTGATGGTAAACAATTGTTCTTCTAATGAGAGTTCCAGTTATATAGTCTCTGTTTTAAAGTATTAGTAATCCTTAATTTAAGTATTTGGCCTAAGACAAAGTAATGTGAGTTTTTAAGATCCATTTCCTCATCTCCAAAGTGAAGAGTAATACTTAACTCTGCTGACCTAACAGAGTTATTGGAAACTATGCTAAGAAAAGTCAAGTAGTATTTAATATTGCCCTGCCCAGCACACATACAGCTTTCATTTGTGTTTTAAATATTTAGTTAGAAAAGTAACTGTAGGCAAGCCTGTACTTCTTGGCAGCTCAGAAGGGTTTTGTTGTACTGCAGTCCCAGGGTCTGCTTGGGAGACTGTTCTCAGCTCCCTGGGCTAATGGTCTTTTGGGAAGTCCAGGCATGTGCTCTTTTCTCCACTGTCTGGCCACATTCTGCTGGTCTCTTGGCTGGGATCTAAATGGTGCTATACTTGAAAACCTGAAATTGTCATTTTAATGGCTTTATCTGGGTGTGCAGAAGCCCTGCATTTTTTCGGTCATCGTGGAACACATCAGCCTTACTTTTTTGTCTTATTTTCTCCCTCCTGTCAATCCTGGGAGCTCTCCAAAGGGGACAGCTCTCAGAGGCCTTTGTGGACCTTTCTTTCCCCGAAGTGGAACCTCCTCTTTCCTTGTGTGTGTGTGTGGGGTGTGTCTTCCCTCATGCTGCTTTCCTAATGCACCTCCTCCCAGCTCTTCCTTGGGGACTTAGTGCCAGCTGAGATGTTCCCTCTTGTTTGTTTGGGCCCTGGGCCAGCCTCTCTTCTTGCCATCCCCTGAGCAGCTGGAGGGTACTAGGGCTTACGGGGAAACCCTTCTCCTGAGTCAGTTTAATTAGAGAAGGTCCTGCTAAGACTCAGGTTGGAAGGCACAGCACTACAGGGGCCTCTGATCTGAGCAGGATGACAGAACCTAGTGTGTGGGCACATGACTTTGAGAATTGAGAGAGACTCTAAGAGGGAGTGGAATTTGGAGATAGTAACATAGGGAGGTGCTTTTCTGAAACCTTGCAGATTGTATCATAGATTTTAACGTTTTTAAAAGGAGCTATTTTTTTAAACCTTTTTTTTGGGGGGGTTAATTCCAAACTTTAGAAAAACTGTAAGAATAAGAATAGTATGAAGAATGCCTGTGTACTTTCCAAGATTTATCATTGGTTACCATTTTTGCCCCATTTGCTTTATCGTTTTTTGAGTACTTCGTTTCTATATATGTATGTATTGCACACAGGTAATATTTTTTCTGAACCATTTGAGACTAAGAGTCATTCATGGTTTTTTACCCTAAGTATTAAGTGTCTATTGCCTAAGAGTAAGGATGTTCTCTTTCAAAAGCACAGTACAGTTTTAATGTAAGTGAATTTAACTTTGCTGAAATACCTTTGATTCATATTTCCATTTTGTCAGTGGACCCCATGTCTTTTATAACGTTTTTCTACCCCCAGTGCCTTTATGACATTGACACTTTTGAAGAATGATGTCTTAGAAGGGGCTAACTCCCCTTGAAGTCATGTGAATTAGCACTTTAAAAGCTTAGAAGAGGTTACACAGCATAATGTTCCTGCACAATATTGAAAAGCTGTTTCGAATTAGTTGGCAATGTTGAAAATTGAGAGATGGTATATAAAAATCTAGATTTCTAGCTTTTGAGAAACTCTGTCAGTGCTGCCCCTTATAACTTGGTCTTTATAACCTTTGGACAGGCCATGAGTTCTCCAGTTGACCCAAATACATCTTTACCGGCCCCAGTGGGTATTGGAGACTAACTCCTGATTTAGTCATACAGTTTCACTTAATCCACTTGTGCTGTTTTGATCACTGAACCCTTTTCTATGCAGTCCCTATTATGCTCTTTAAACTTGTGAAACGTTGTATAGGATTTCTGCTGACTCATGGTCCTCATAGTGCTTAATCCCACTGTATGGTGGTTTTAGAACTCTCTCTCCCAACTGGCACTAAAAATGTATTTTCACCATGGTCATTTAAAGTTTTCCTCCTGGGATCATAGTTCTTTCTTCCTCTCCAGGGCTTTGAATTGGACATCTGTCACAGACCCTGTGACACAGCCTAAGAGAATCCCTCTTAGCCCTACATTCCCCTCTTCACTGGAACCTGTTCCTGAAGGGCATGCTCTTTCGGAAAACCTACTGAAAATCAGTGCGTTTAAGCGGTTATTTCCCTCTTTTCCTTACTTGTCTTATAAAGTAGAGGAGAAAGGAGTTCCCTTTGAGTTTTTAGAGACTGTTAACAGGAAGCCTCAGTGACCTTTGGTCAGCGTTTAGGCCCATTTTATTTAAAAATGGCATTTGTTCATTCTCCCCTTCACCATTTTTCAGGTTTGATTTGTGTCCTTCCAGCCACCTTTTTCCCAGTAAAGCATGAAAACTATACCCAGTTAACTCGTATTCTTTTTCCTGTTGTTCATATTTTCTTGAGGCCTCAGTGGCCAAACCTTGTTGTTTTTCTCCCCAATTTTTTTTTGGCAAAAAATCCCATTATTCCGTCTTAAGGAATCTTAGGGAATCCCATCAATGCCCTCTTGGAGCTGAATCTGGTAGTTCATGTTTCCTTTGCCTCATGAAAAATATTTTAGTTTCTCTTATTGCAGACTTCTCTTCATTGTAACCCAGCTTATAATGTATGACTTAGGGAGTCTTTGCATAAAATTTGCTTTATATAAGAAGCTAGCAAACCAGTGGAACTAGTGGAACAGCACTTGGACCTGTCAGAGAGCCCTCTCCATACTCTGCAAGGTTGGGCAGTAATCTTTTTGTAATTGATTGCCCTTTTCACCCCTTATACAAGATGACTTAGTTTTGCTGAACCTAACTTACACTTTTTTCCCTAGTCTTGAAAATTAAAATGAAATTCGAAAGAATCCAGCCAATTTTGAATTCACACACATACAAACTCATTTAGGCCTTTTAAGCCTCCGATTGTTCAGATCCTTCCAGAATGTGTGAGTGTGGCTTTAATGTTTCCAGATCCTTTGGTCTTCAGTGGGCTATGGTTGAGAGTAGCAGAGCTGAGGGTTTGAATGTACCAAATAGCTTGTTCTCCCTGGCCTTGAGTTTGCCTCTGTCTAGGAAGGGCCCTTTGGACTAGGTGATTTGCTAAGTTTTTTACTTTCTCATATTGGAAGATCCGAAGTGCTCCTGGTTGTCTGTAAGTCTACAGATCTGCAGTTTTAACTGGAAAACTCTGGCCTCAACATCCCTTCTTTCTGTGTTTACTGCCATTTTAGTCTCTTAAAATTGAAGAAGTGAACCTCATTAGCTACTCTGACATAGATCTCAACTTCTGGCAGTTATGTAGATTACAAATAATAGTTGACTGTGGAGCTTTCTCATCTCATCTGCTCCCCTTTAGGTCTTAAGTGTAGGTTCTTTCAAGCTTGTTTCCTGTGAAACCTCTTCTCTCTGGTTTGACTGTGTAGCTCCTTCTGAGGGGTAAACTGTGCTGGACTTGGCCCAAGGGAGTGGTAGCCTTAGATGTCAGTCTCCCAGTTGCTGCAGACCTCTTCTGTGTTTCCTTTCTGGTTACCACCATCCACTATTCCTTGGATTCTTTAGCAGACATTTATTGTGCTAGGTTCTAGGAAAGGAGAATAAGGCCGGTGCCTAGAGTGTAGTTTGTTTTAAAGAGAGACCTAAGGATATTGGACAATACTAGTAGGCTTTACTATCTTAATAGTTTGCTTCCAGAAGCACCCTGACTGACTGATAGAGCTCATTCTTTAGTTATTTATTTAAAAAAGGAGTATCTCCATTTACCTGCCTTTGTGCTAAGCTCTGGCACAAAGATGCTCTGCCTATAAGGAGTGACCTACTGTTTGGCGAATGAATGTGAAATAGTAGTGCGTTTCTGTTGAGTAGTGTACGTGGAAGTGCTCCACTGCCTTTTCATGAAAGGCTTGGAAATTTTTCTTTCCTAAAATTTCCACTAATTGAAGGATAGGATGGGTCCTGGACCTTTTGGGAAGGTTCTTCCACTATTACTTTATCTCTTCTCCCATGAAGAATATTGATTTGACTTTGCAATTCTACAATGGTTGTCTTTAGCATAACCTCATTTTCTATATGCCGACCCAGAGGCACAATGGTAATTGTTTTGTGTAGAGAGAAACCTCAGGTTCTTGCCTGTTAAGTTTCTTCCCCCTAGGTATTTCATGCCAAGTAGCTGCTGTATGTACCTTTCTTCTTGCAGGTGAGAAATGAGCTAAGTCCCTGGATGATTTATTTAGTTTTCAAGTAAACTTCAAACACCGTTTGGAGGTGTAGGCACCAATAGGATATGGCTCTTCCAAGTCTTCTAAGATCTCTCGGAGCAAAAGAACACATACTATACTTAATGATTGTTAAAAACTTCCTCCTCTTGCTGTGGTGCAATAGGATCGGCAGTGTCTTGGAAATGCTGGGACACAGGTTCAATCCCCAGCCTGGCTCAGTGAATTAAGGATCCAGTGTTGATGCAGCTGCAGCTTAGGTCACGACTGCCTCATGACTACGGCTTGGATCTGATCCCTGGCCGCGGAACTCCATATGCCCCAGGGCAGCCAAAAAAAGAGAAACAAATACAAACCACCTCATTAGATGAACGGATTATTTAGTAGGTGGTGGTGGCTTTATCATTGAAAGATAGTTTGAGGAACTGTTTTCTCAAACATACATTAAAGATATTAAAACCTCTGTCACAGCAGTTCTCAAAGAAGCCTCACAGTATCAACATCATCTGTGAATTTGTTAAAATTCAAATTTTAGGGCTCATGTTAGAGCTACTGAATCAGAAATTGGCTGGGGCCCAGAAATTTCTTTTAATAAGCCCTTTAGGTGGTTCTAATCCATGCTAAAATTTGAGAATTACTCATCTAGTATATATTATGGCTTTAATCTGGTCAATGATAGTAGTAAATAAAAAACCAGAATATTAGAGATTTAATAACATTTTCCCCCCCAGAATACAGCCTTAGTTTCTATTTTCATTTAATTTTGATATCAGAGATAAAATAGGAATACATATTACACAGCCCAGGAAGGAACACAACTAAAACTTAAATGGAGCCAAAAAATCTCTTTTCACATGATATCTAAAATATATATGTTCTGCCTTTTTTGGCTAATCAGATTGAAATTGATGTTGACAGATTCTTCAAGCTAAACAATCTTGAAGAATTCTTTTAGGAAAAAAAGAAACATTTTGCTTTGCTTTTGATCACAGAGAAAAATGGAAACGGGAGCCCTCAGAAGATGAACAGGAACAAGGCACCAGTGCAGAAAGTGAACCAGAGCAAAAAAAAGTGAAAGCCAGAAGACCTGTCCCCAGAAGGTGCAGTGTTTGCTTGAATATCTCTGCTTCTGGTCTAGCTTAGTTTGTGTTAGAATGAGAAGGATAATGTAGTGCTAGCATGAGAGCCTGAACCACTGGGGTACAGTGTGCTCTGGTTCTGGATTTTGAATGTCTGGTTAACCTCTTGCCAGCCTGCATTGTTAGCAAGCGGTGAGGTGACTGAGCTACTTGTATTGATTTTGTGATTTGCATGGTATGTAGCTCAGAGTGAATCTTAACTGTTGCATACTCCAGGTGGGCTATTTACGAGGGGTAAACTCACATTCTGCTCTTAAAAAAGGCTCCCGGTGAGGGAGTTCCCTTGTGGTGCAGAGAGTTAAGGATCTGGTGTTGTCACTGCAGTTCAGTCCCTTGCTGGGGAACTTGTGCATGCCCCAAGTACAGCCAAAAAAAAAAAAAAAAAGCTCCCTATGCATTTGATGAGAGTACAGTTTCTTTTGGGGAAGACTAATTCTTAAATTTAATTGGCTGGTTGAAAGCATACTTAACTGTTTATTACCCTGTCCATATACTCTGTATAACATTAAGCAGTGAATCTGTGCAAATAAGGAGGTAGACAGAGATGGTAGGCAACTTTGGTAATATTTGATCAGATAGATGGCAGCATAAGGTACTGGTGATGGGGAAAGGAAGGTAGGAGGCAGAGAGGCCCCAGAAAAACTTACCTCCTTGCGGTATTGCTTAGGATGGGGTTGGCATTCAATACTGCATTTGGGCCAAATCCCACTCACCTTTTTTTGTATGGCCTGCTAGCTAAGTATAGCTTTTAGAGGTGGACATTTGTCATTTGATGATAGGGAACACTAAATTTGAACCCCAATTAAGTGAAATGTTATCCCTTCAAAAAGAATTCTCATTAGTATAGAAAAAAAAAAAAAAAAAAAAGGAATTCTCTTTGTGGCTCAGTGGTTAACAAACCCAGCTAGGATCCATGAGGATGTGGGTTCGATCCCTGCCCTCTCTCAGTGGGTTAAGAATCTGGCTTTGTTGTGAGCTGTAGGTTGAAGATGCACCTTGCATCCCTAGCGGCTGTGGCTGTGGCGTAGGCCAGTGGCTACAGCTCTGATTTGACCCCTAGCCTGGGAACCTCCATATGCCACAAGTGCAGCCCTAAAATAGCCAAAAAAAAAAAAAAAAAGCTTCTCATTAGTAGATGTTATATCACAAAAAATGTACTCAATCATTATTATTAGTTTGAATTTTGTCAATAAAATATTTGTTAAAATTTATTTTCACTTGTTAGAAGTACTATGTAGTGGCATTAGTTTTGTTTCTTGTCTGAGATATTTGTATTCTGGCCATTTACAGCAAACATTTGTCTGTCACTAGCTTAGGATGTTAAACCTACCCCCTCACCCTCTACCCTAACAGGGCATTTCATCAACTGAGTTTTATCTCCTTTCATCTCAGTTTCAGCTCCGAGGACTGGAATGCCACTCCAGTTCTCTCTTGTAGATTTTATTTGAATCTCTGATCGTCTCTGTGTAGTGTTCATTATGGTACGTATGAGAGAAACAGATAGATATGGTTGTGAGTTCGAGTCTCCCTCATTCTCCTTCCACTTTCTACCACTAAGAGAGTACTTGGGGATTCCTTAGGAGAGCTCCTGGTCTGTGGCTCTCAGTTCTGACTGCAGGGAGTCACCAGAGGTTCTGCCACCTCCTTGGTCTGTTCCATTGGTCTATGGCAGGGCACAATCTCTCAGGTGATCTTCCAGGCATAGTCTGTGTACAGACAGGAAAAATTATGTGCAGTTATTTCTTGTCCTTCCTTTATAAGATGATAGCATTCCATGCATCTTCCGCATTTTTCTTTCATTGTCTTAGGAATCTTTCTCAATATGCTGAAAACTCCTTCTTTTTTATAGCTGCACAGTATTCTCTTTATTAAACTAGTTCCCAGTTGATGGACATTTAGTTTTTCTAGTCTTTTGTTATTACTGATAACACCTCAGTGTTATGCCTTATTGTGCCTGTATCATTTTATATCTGTAAAGTCAATTCCCAGACTTAAAACTGTCATATTTATAGCTTTGATAGATACTTCCAAATTGCCCATCACCATCAGCTGCATGTGTATTTTTATGTTAGGTGATTCTGAGACACCAGTTGAGAGCTGTTGCCTCAGAACCCTCAGTATAGTCGTCTCTTTGTAGCCTCTGGGGATTAGTCCTAGGATCCCCGGGGATACCAGATGTTCAAGTCCCTTTATATAAAGTGCTGTAGTATTTGCATATAACCTACTTATATCCTCCTTTACTTTAAATCACTTGTTAATTACTTATAATACCTAATACAGTGTCATAGTTGCTAATATATAGCAAATTCCAATTTTACATTTTGGAACTTTGTGTAATTTTTTTTCTTACAAATATATTTTTGATCCATGATTGGTTAAATCTGTGGATGTGGAACCTGCAGATACAGAGGGCTGACTATATCTCCTATGAATGAATGAAGGGTATCAGCAATAGAATCACTTTCATGTTGAAAATGCATATTTCTAGTGAATTAGAATATTAGGGAATGGGACCTAGGAATACACACGTCTAACATTCTCCTTGTTGATCCCATATATGAACCCTTCTCTGGGAAAGACAATTACATACATTTGAAGTAGACATGAAATGATAAAGTAAGGACTTTGGCATTTTTTTCCTTTTCTCATTTTAGAACAGTGCCCAAACCTCGTGTGAAAAAGCAACCTAAGACTCAACGTGGAAAGAGGAAAAAACAAGATTCTTCTGATGATGATGATGAAGATGATGAAGCTCCCAAAAGGCAGACTCGCCGCAGAGCGGCTAAAAATGTTAGGTAGGTGAAGCCACAGAAGGTTTTCATTTGTATGAGGGATGATGATAGTGAAGTTGGCTGGAACTTTGTTCTAAGAAGTCCAGGATTAGGCATTTGATAGGCAGAAATAACGACCCATGTCTTGAGGTCGTATTCAGAAATCTGGCTACAGTTCTTGCAAAAAGAATGGCGTTGGCCAATAGGAATAGTGATACCTTATTTCAAACCTTCAACTACTTCAAGTTCATGTTTTGTTCAGGTGGTGGTGGTGGTATTGTCACTGTGGTTTTTTTTTTTTTTTTTGGCCACACTGGGGTCATGTGGAAGTTCCCAGGTCAGGGATTGAACTGAGCCACAGCAGCAACCTCAGCTGTTGCGGTGACAAAGCTTGATCCTTAACCTGCTGTGACACACGGGAACTCCCTGTCTTCACTATTTTATAACATTCTTTTTTTTTTTTTAAGGGCCACACTCCCAGCATATGGAAGTTCCTGGGCTAGGGGTCTTGTCGGAGCTACAGCTGCCGGCCTACACCACAGCCATAGCCACTTGGGATCTGAGCCGTGTCTGCAGCCTACACCATAGCTCATGGCAATGCTGGATCCTTAACCCACTGAGTGAGGCCAGGGATTGAACCTGCAACCTCATGGATCCTTGTCGGATTTGTTTCTGCTCCGCCACGATGGGACCTCCATAACATTCTTTTTTAGGAAAGACATTTGGATTGTGTTTTTAATTCTGCGTTTCTCTGAATGTGCTCAGACACATTGTTCTAAGTTTCAGCTTATGTATTGTCATTTGGATATAGTAATTTTATCAAGCTTTCTGATAGGATATGAAACATTAATAGCAAATGAAATAAAGGAGTAGATATATGCAAACAAATATTTAACTTTATATGAATCAAAACATTTAATTTCCTTTTAGAGGAGGATATGCAGGTTTCTTTTGGTCTACTTAGAGATGGTGAAACTGAGTGTTGGAGTTATTAATAATCTGTCCAGTGCATTCAGTTAATAATTTGAAAGCTATGGCTGGGTTTTATGTATGTTAGTGTGTAGCTTAGGAGGAAAATCCTACACCTGCACTGAATCCAGAATTGTGTTTTTTTCTTTTTTTCTTTTTTTTTTATTTTTTTTATTTTCCCACTGTACAGCAAGGGGGTCAGGTTATCCTTACATGTATACATTGCAGTTACAGTTTTTTCCCCCACCCTTTCTTCTGTTGCAACATGAGTATCTAGACATAGTTCTCAATGCTATTCAGCAGGATCTCCTTGTAAATCTATTCTAGGTTGTGCAGAATTGTGTTTTTTTCTTGAGTAACTTCCATACCATTTGTTGTTTATACATGGTGGAAGGTTATGTTTTAATATCTTGTAACCAAAAATTATGCTCATAATGTTCTCAGTGAAAGTTGAGATTACTTAAATTTCATATTCTTACTATTAAGAGACAAAATGCAGGGTTTTAATCTAATGAAATAGTAACAGTTTCTTCCATTTATCATGCATTTTCTTTCTTTGAAATTGTTTCCTTATTATACATAGTAATGATCTCATTAAGGAATGAAAACATAGGAGTGTCTTTGTGGTTTTTTATGTCTTACTTACAAAAAATCACCATCTTCTGTTTTTATTTTGAAATATGAGGTAGCCTTCCTGCAGCTGTCTATGAGCAGGTATTAATTCTTTAGGAAAAAGATGAACTTTGTGCCCACTTTATCTGTGGCTGATCTGTAAACCAGCATATTGGAGCTAAAAGGGAATATGGTTCCTTATTCTAAGGATATTATCACATATGGCGTTTGAAAAAATAGTTTTTCATTTATTCGGCATTATTCCTCACGCAGTTACAAAGAAGACGATGACTTTGAGACTGACTCAGATGACCTCATTGAAATGACCGGAGAAGGAGTTGATGAACAACAGGATAATAGTGAAACTATTGAAAAGGTCTTAGATTCAAGGCTGGGAAAGAAAGGAGGTATGTGTCTTTGGGGAGCAAATTACTTTTTTTTTTTTTTAAATAAAAGTTGATTCTTAAATCACGACAGGCTCTAAGTCCTTCATAGGAGCTGTAGGTGGCAACAGATGTTGTGGCAGGGAATCCAGATGTTTAAACAGGAGTGGAGTTAAGATCATCATTGCCTCAGACACAGGAAACAACTTACTTTTTTTTTTTTTTCCTTTTAAGGGCTGCTCCCACAGCATATGGAAATTCCACGGCTAGGGGTTGAATCGGAGATAACAGCTGCCAGCCTGTGCCACAGCCGCAGCCACGCCAGATCTGAGCTGCGTCTGTGACCTACACCACAGCTCACGACAATGCTGGATCCTTAACTCACTGAGCAAGGCCAGGGATCGAACCTCCATCTTCATGGATACTAGTTGGATTCACTTCTACTGTGCCAATGAGAACTCCTAAAATAGCTTACTTTTTATCAGATTTCTTAATCCTGCCTGTGATCAGGGGCCCTTCACCATAGCCTCTGCTTTTAGCTTCTTGAATTACTTTTGTTCCTCTTTCTGTTTCTGCTTGAATGCCTTATCTTCCTTGTCCCATCTCCTTGGCCTGCTTCTTGGGTTGCTTCAGGGGCTTCTTGCCACCTTTGTGGCCAGATATGTCACCTGTTGCCCCTTCCCCAGACACTACCATTGAAAGCCAGCAAGTTACTTTTTATATCTGCTCAGTAAGAAAGGCCCAGATTTTATGTATTCAGCTCCTAAAGGATGAATTTCAGTCCATGCTCATATTTGTTGTGAAATGCGGAAGTTTTTCTGACTCAATTTTGATGTCTCAGAGCTGAGACTGTAGGGCAGTGTTCTGTTATGTCTTTGAGATTTTTAAATTAAGGTAGTTAAAAATATGTTAATATCTTTAAAAGCAGTGATGTAGCAGAGATTCCTCCTTATTAAGATTAAGTGAATCTACCTTTAGGTTAAGTATCAGACTGGTTAAAATACTTATTTGGGCAATAGTGAAGAATTTTTTATATCCAAATTGAGATATTTCATAACTCAGTTTTTGAAAGTTACCTTTCCATATAGGAAATATCAAAATAATACCTAATTCCATTTTCATTGTCTTTTTTCATCCAGCCTCGCTTCAGATTAACAGGGTTGATAGAGAACTTCGAGTGGATGGGTGATTGGGGAGATTTAAAATTTTTTTACTTTGTTCTTAGTATTCCTAGAGAGAGAGATTTGTTTTTTAAGTTAGTACGGACCAAAACAAAAGAACGTTGCTGTTTGATTTTTATCGTGCTAAGACACAAAGATTTCTTGAATTTCACCAGTAAATTTTGGAATGTTTTTTATTTATTTCATTTTTTTTTCTTCAAGGCTGTGCCCGCAGCATGTGAAAGTTCCTAGGCCAGGGATTGAATCTGAGCTGCATCTTCAACCTGAGCAGCAACTGCTGGCCTTGAACCCACTGTGCCTGGCTGGGGATCCAACCCGCACCTCCACTAGTGACCTGAGCCACTGCAGTTAGATTCTTAAACCATTGCACCACAGTGGGAACTCCTGTTTATTTCATATTTTAAAATTTTATTGAAAAACGGTTGGTTTATAATGTTGCAGTAATGTTTGGGGTACAATGAAGTGATTCAGTACATAGTCATTCTTTTTCAGATTCTTTTCACATGTAAATTATCATAGAACATTGGGTAGAGTTCCCTGTGCTGTACAGCAGGACCCTGTTGGAAGAATCATTCCATATGCAACAGGTGCATACGCCAATCCCAAACCCCCAATCCATTCCTACCCCCCACCTGTCTGGAATGTTTTTTATTGTAAAAATTGGGTTTGCATTTTGAAAATAGTTGAAGTTTGTTGCTCATGTTCATCCTTGAATTGTTTGTGAATATCTGCTTATTTCAAGTTAAAGGATTTTAGTGCTTCATCCAGAAAGAGATCCTATAGATGATTACGTACCTGGAAGGCTTTACAGTGCCTGGTTTAATATACTTTCTAAAATTTCATTGAATCCTTTTGCAGCCACTGGAGCTTCTACTACTGTATATGCAATTGAAGCTAATGGAGACCCTAGTGGCGACTTTGACTCTGAAAAGGATGAAGGTGAAGTTCAGTACCTCATCAAGTGGAAAGGCTGGTCATATATCCACAGCACGTGGGAGAGTGAAGAGTCCTTACAGCAACAGAAAGTGAAGGGTCTAAAAAAACTAGAGAACTTCAAGAAGAAAGAGGACGAAATCAAGCAGTGGTACGTTATCTGTCCTGGACCAAAGAAATATATTTGCCTCCTGAGGGAAGGGAAGGTTTTTAAATGGTGCATAGAGAAACAAGGCTGTCTAGGATATCAAATTTTGCCTAAATCATCTGAATGAACATAGAGCCATCCATAGTTAACGTTTTATGAAATTGTGACCTTAAGAGACTATATATTTTTGTGTATAGCCATCAAATTTGTAGAGTTTAATATTAATAACAAGCATATGGAGCATTTTTCAGACATCATCTCTCTAATCCTCGCAATAACCCTATGAGATTTGTACTGTTGAACAAGATGTTGTAGATGGGGAGATTCAGGTAGAGAGCAACCCTGTGAGTGGGCCCAGGATTGGAGTTCCAAAGCTAATGTTCTTAAGCACCTTGCTTCTTTTCTGTGGTTGTGCTTGGGTGAGTGAGATGTCAGGAATTAATATTCTAGAGTTCTCTGGGTAATGGTACACTTAAAGCTGATCTTGGTTCTACACAATTTACAGAAATGATGTGCCAGAAATATTCTGAAACTATGATAGCCCATGGTTTTTAGTTTACTTACAGCTTTGAATGTGATAGGTCGTGTATGAGAAATTTGTGGGGCTATAGCACACACAAACCTAGCAGAGTAATAAGAAGTATTAAGTTGCCCCTGAAGACATCCCTGTCAGTGTCATGTGATCAGATTATTTTATGTTAGAAATAGGGACAAAATGGGTTCTGATTCCCATTTTATTACTATGCAAAATGTGCTATTTCAGTAAATCACATATTTTTCCTTTGAGTCAAAAGCAGAGGTATGTATCCCTAAGATAGGAGTTAGGTTATAAAACATTTAGAAATTTAAAATCCTCAAAAGTATGGTATTACTTAATTCCAAGTGTTGTCCTCATAACTAAGAATAACTAGTTTTCCAAAAAAAGGCGCATTTAATCACTCCTAAAGCCCATACATATATGGAAAAATGGCATGTTTTCTTTTAAATCTGGAACAGTTTTCTTGTCCTCATCTGTTAAGATAAATGAATTTATCACATGAGATCACATGAATTTATTATACAAAAAAGTAATTTTAGGTTTCTTTATAAATAGGCCACATCAGAGAGAACTAGTATAAGTCTAAGGTTTTTAGTATTTTCTACAAGTCATGTTTTTTTGTAAAAATCTCTGGCCTAATTACTAGTAAAAGATTATTAAAGGGATAGATGGAAGTAAAGACTAAGTTTCCTTTCCTTTCCTGCCTTGACTTTGTTTTGGTAAATATGTATGGATTCTCCCAAATCTGATAAGTATGTACTTTTTCTGTCTTTCTCTGTCTAGGTTAGGGAAAGTTTCTCCTGAAGATGTGGAATATTTCAACTGCCAACAAGAGCTGGCCTCGGAGCTGAATAAACAGTATCAGATAGTGGAAAGAGTAATAGGTAAGTACATGGAAACTCATTTAAATAGTGTTTGAGCTCTAGGAATAATGGCGCTTTTTCTTTTGCCAGTAATATATATTTAAAAATGAATTTTTGTAGGTGAACTTCTTGAGAACACATAGGTACCTAGATTAACTTGAAGGGAAAACTAACAAGATTTGCTGGTAGATTTGGAGGTGGAGGATGAGAGAAAGAGATGGCAAGGATGAGGCCAAGATTTTTGACTTGTGACCAGAGATACCATTTACTGAAATAGGAAGATTATTAATAGAAGGGCTGATTTTTGGAGTGAAAATCAAGAGCTTAGTTTGATATTTATCTGTTTGATAATACTTCTCAGTCATCTGAGTGGATAGTATTGTGAAGGCTGTGGTGTATGTGAGCCTGGAGTTTAGAACTCTTAGTCTGGGTTGGAGAGTTCAATTAGAGGATTTCTCAATATTTTTTTTTTCTTTCTTTCTTTCTTTTTTTTTTTTTAAAGTGCCGCACCACGGCATATGGAAGTTCCTAGGCTAGGCGTCAGATTGCAGCTGTAGCTGCCGACCTACGCCACAGCCACAGCAACATGGAATCTGAGCCACGTTTGTGATCTATGCCACAGCTCATGGCAATGCCGGGTCATTAACCCACTGGATCGAACCTGCAACCTCATAGTTACTAGTCAGGTTCATTAACCACTGAGCCACGATGGGAACTCCGGATTTCTCAGTATTAGAGATAGTATATAAAGCCTATGATTTAATGGGATCATCAGAACTGTATACATGGTGAGCTTAGATGTCAGAGCATTCCAGCCTTCGGAAGTCAGGAAGAAGGCAGCAAAGGATAGTGAGAAAGAACAGCCAGTGAGGTAGGAGGGGAACCAGGAGAGGGAGGTGTGCTGGAAGCCAGGTGATTCACATGACTCGGGGAGTGGGAGACGCTGCTGTCGAAGGCAGTGAGGACTGAGACTTGATCCTTCAGCTTGGCAATAGGCCTGGCACTGGTGAGGTGGATCCATGAGGTGGCGGGGATGCAGACCCGATGGGGTGGCTTCAGAGAGGGTGAGGGGCAGTAAATGAAAACAACTCCCTTGGGAGCTTTGTTGTGAAGGAGGGACATATAAATGGGGTGATAGCTAGACCAGGACCATGAGGATAAGACTGATTTTCTTTTTTTTTAAGATGTGAGATAGTAGAGTATATCTCTGCTCTTACACGTAGGACCACAAATGTCACTCTCTTCTTGGTTATGATAATAACTTACTTAATTTTCCATTTATTTAGCTGTGAAGACAAGCAAATCTACATTGGGTCAGACAGATTTTCCAGGTGAGCAAGAGATCTTGTTTATAAATGTTGTTTAGCACTTAAGAGCAGTTCATGTTTTGCAGAGTATTTACAGTTTTGCCATATGGTGTTTCTTTCATTGGTTACACATAAAACAGAATGTCACTCCTCTCCTTTGATTGACAGTTGCTGATCTATAAATTTTTATATGTGAAATAGCTCACAGTCGGAAGCCGGCACCATCAAATGAACCTGAGTATCTATGCAAATGGATGGGACTGCCCTATTCAGAGTGCAGCTGGGAAGATGAAGCCTTGATTGGAAAGAAATTCCAGAGCTGCATTGACAGCTTCCATAGTCGGAATAATTCAAAAACCATCCCAACAAGAGAATGCAAGGTGTGGTGATTGCTGGCTTTTGAATTTTCAGGGGAAAGGTATATTGCTACAAAGCGTTGGCCACATAGATGTTGGGAAGATAAAACACTGCAAAAGTAAATGCTAACTCCCATTTTGAAGTGAAAGAAGCTGACTTAACCTTGACATCAAAGGAAAATAATTAAAACAGGGAGTTCCCCTCATGGCTCAGCGGTAATGAACCTGACTAGTATCCCTGAGAATGCAGGTTCGCTCCCTGGCCCCACTCAGTGGGTTAAAGATCTGGTGTTGCCATGAGCTGTGGTGTAGGTCACAGATGTGGCTCGGGTCCCAAGTTGCTATGGGTGTGGTGTAGGCTGACGGCTACAGCTCTGATTTGACCCCTAGCTGGGAACTTCCATATGCTGCAAGTGTGGCCTAAAAAATAAAAGAATAATTAAAACAAAAGGAGAGGATGAATTATATAATGGCTTTTCTGACTTCTTTAATCTTACTGTTTACAGAGTTAGGTATGTCTAACTAGAGGTAACTATGGAGAATACTTGAAAGAGTTTAAGCACTTTGAAGAGAGGTGACAGGAAAGGAGAGTGTCTCTGAATTCCAGGTTAGAAACTATATAGGCAGATCTCTTTCTTTTGTTGTAATTCATTCCCTGTACAGTTCCTTTTCTTTCGTTGGAATTCATTCCCTGTGTAAAGGTATGCTTGGGTCCTTGGCAGTAAAAGTATGTGTGAGATACAGGGTCTGTTTCTGAAAAGTCGCCATTCAAATCCACGGCTCCAAGCCGTTCTGTGAAAAGCAGTGTGTAGTTGGAGGTCAGTGAGTGTGATAAAGAGTATGTACAGAGGTAGAAGTCACTGAGCTCCAGGAATCATTGAAGGTTTTTTTTTGTTTGTTTGTTTTTTGTCTTTTTAAAAGGCTGCACACGTGGCATATGGAAGTTCCCAGGCTAAGGGTCTAATCGGAGCTACAGCTTCTGACCTATATACCACAGCTACAACAATGCCAGGTTCGAGCCGTGTCTGCAACCTGCACCACAGCTCGTGGCAGTGCCGGATCCTTAAGCCACTGATCGAGGCCAGGGATTGAACCCCAAAACCTCATGGTTCCTAGTTGGATTCGTTTCTGTTGCACCATGACCTGAACTCCTGAAGGGGTTGTAAAACAAGAGGAAATCATGGCATTTAAAGTGCCATGATCCTTGAAGAATAGATTGGAGCTGGATAGACAGCAAAAGGGGTCTGAGGTTACTGCCCTTCCATGAAAGATATCAAGAGAAAGATATTTTTGGAGTTCCTGTTGTGGCTCAGCGGATTAAAGAAGCTCAGATAAGTGTCTGTGAGGATGTTGGTTGGATCCCTTGCCTCGCTCAGTGGGTTAAGGATCTGGCAATTCCTCAGGCTGCTGCGTAGGTCGAAGATGCAGCTGGATCTGGCATTGCTATGGTTGTGGTGAAGGCCAGCAGCTGCAGCTCCAAATCCATCCCTAGCCTGGGAATTCCCATATGTTGCAGGTGTGGCCCCAAAAAGCCAAAAAAAGAGAGATATTCTTATAGCAGTAGGAGGACTTCCAGACTTCGGGGTTGGAAGAGAGGGAGGTGATATTGGCAGTTCAGAGTGTGTGTATCTTGAATATCTTGAAGGGTACTTTGACTTTATCCTATGGATATTAATAATAAGCTCACCCTCCTGAGTAGAGCAGCAGGCAGGAAATAGTATTTCATTTAGAAAGTTTCATTTGGAGTTCCCTTGGTGGCTTAGTGGTTAACAAACCCAACCAACTAGGATCCATGAAGATGCGGATTTTATCCTTGGCCTCGCTCAGTGGGTTAAGGATCTGGTGGTGCCCGAGCTGTGGTATAGGTCGCAGACGCAGCCAGGATCTGACATTGCTGTGGCTGTGGTATAGGCCGGCAGCTGCAGCTCCAATTCAACCCCTAGCCTGGGAACTTCCATATGCCTCTGGTGCGGCTCCTAAGGAAAAAAAAAAAAAAAAGAAGAAGAAGGAAAAAGAAAAAGCTTCATCTAATGCATTGTATAGGAGACATCACACAATCGTCTTCAAAGCCAGAAGGTCCCACCAGGAAGATGCCCATGAAGGAAGAAGTAGTGTGAGGACCAGGGGAGTAGCAGTGGGTGGAAGGACCGGATGGGAGGAGCATCATGGGGAGACTTGGTGAAAGTGGACAACCAGTTTTTGGTGGGGAGAGTGAGGCATCTGATTTCATTTACTGCCAGGTGCTCACAGAGGAGAGCTGAAACTATCCATAATTACCTTATCAAATACATTATTAGGATGATACTTCTCATAATAAGGCACTAATTCTATAGAATGCTAATCTTCAGAGAAATGCTCCCTGAGAAAAGACTATTGTGGCCAAATAACTTTGGGAAGCATTCCTGAATGAATTTCTCCTGTAAGTTCACTGCATATACAAGCATGTTAGACTTTGGAAAGTCGTGAGTAATGAAATTTATATAACTTTTTAATCCATTGTTTCCCAAACTGATTTGGCCACAGAATCCACATTTTGTGCAAACCATAGAGGCATGGCTTTACTAGACTGCCAATTCTTCACACCTCTGGAGGTGAAAGCAGCATCCTTTCCTTCAGAAAACCAAACTCACACAGTTGGGGGTTCAAGGTAGGTGGGCTGCATTTCAGAATTTACAAATGCTGTATGGTAAAGTTCTGCTGCATTTAGCATATACAGACTTTCCCAGAGGCATTGTTTTGTGCTGTTTAGAATAAGGTAACATAGAGGTGAAAATAGGAGACTTACTGCTGTACAGTGGAGCTAATGTAAAGTAAGTGCTATTTAATGATGTTCACAAACTTATTTCTGGAAAAGAGCAATAACTAAAAAATATTTCCGATGCAATCTGGCCATGGGACGTAGCAGCTCATGGTTGGTTGGGTGGGGTTGGTGATTCAGCTGTAAAATTTGAATTCTTATGCTTTTGTGTAGAGCACAGGAATCATGGCTAGCATTTAACATAGAAAGAGGGAAGAAGGTTTTCTTCAGACCTGGGCTTTGTCATATTTTGTTTTTCAGGCTCTGAAGCAGAGACCACGATTTGTGGCTTTAAAGAAACAGCCAGCATATTTAGGAGGAGAGAATCTGGAGCTCCGAGATTATCAGCTAGAAGGTCTCAACTGGCTTGCTCACTCCTGGTGCAAGTAGGTGGAAAAATATGTTTGAAATTTTCTTTACTATTTTTGACTTTTTTCTTTTCTTGTTGGATGCAAAGAATAACTTCTTCCTATTGTATATTATAGAATTAAATTATGTGATTGAGAGAAGTCACTTCTGGAACTCTTTATGTATGTGTAATACCACTTTAGCCTGAAGTAAAGAATACTTTGTTATTTAGTTATTTAGGGGGTAATTTGTCATAGCCGGAGACCTATGTCATACTGTGTTATTCATGAGTATAAGTAGCAGGATAATTTGCCCAAATCTTTGGTGTGGAAGGAGTTATTCTCAGAAAAAAAAAAAGAAAATGTCTTTTTTCCCGTTTATTTTTCTTTCTAGACCAGGGAAACTGGAAATTGCATGTGGTAGTGCTGAGAAGTGTGATCCCTTGTCCTGCAGTTGCTGTATAGGTCATCCTAGGTAGAGAAAGTTCTCTGTTGAACTTGTGAAAGTATCCTTTACTTTTTGTGACAAGTTCACCTTAGTCTTATGGGGGGGGGCACGATAATAGCACTTGAGGTTTAACGGTTCTTTGAGGATGTACTTATAAATTTTATTCATCAAATTCAATTGCAAATTTAAATCCCCCCTAATTACTGTGCATCAGGGACTCATACAGGCCTTGAGAATTTAAGCAAGAAAAGAAAGGATTTCCCTGTCCTCATGGAGCATCCTGTGTGCAAAGTACCTTTATTGTGTGTCTACAAATTCCTTCCCCATATGCAGACTCTTAATTTCTTCAGTGTTTCATGGTAAAGCAAGATTTCTTATTTCAGAAATAGACTACAGCCTGAAAATAAAAACGTGAACTTCTTTCTCAGTGCTGAAAAGATATTTTTTAGTCATGGAGACACTTTTACAATGACTTTCTCGATTGAACTATTACTCTTTATCTTGTAAAAACTCATGTAGTTTTTAACATTGAATGTGCGAATCCGAGATCTTGAGGGGATTCAGTTTCTATGACTGAGAATGGAGGTCTGATGTAAATGTTCTAAATTGCTTGAAAACTGTTTTTCTTTCAGAGATCAGTGAGACCGGATCTTCTAAAGGCTGGTTAGAAAGCTAGGTGGAGCCATGAGAAGTTGCAAAGCTAACGTTCTTATTTTACAGTTGAGGGCTCTTAGGAGCTCTTGTCCAGAGTCATGCTATGTTTCATATAGGAGTTCTGAGCCAGCATTTTCTACTTTAAACTAATTCAGCATCAGCTGAAAAGGGCCCAGACAGCTGCTAGGCCAGGGGAACCTTAGATTAAGTAATGTGCTGTTTTGGTCTAGTCTCAGAAAAACAGGCAGATTAATCCTAATTTACTTTCATGTGTACAAACAGATGGTGGTAGTTTACTAGGGAGAGGAAATGTTGAGAAAATTAACCCCGTTTCCTACCCAGTGTTGTGAAAAGGTGAGAGAAATAGGAAGGAGGAGTTCCCATCGTGGCTCAGTGGAAACTAATCTGCCTAGGAGCCATGAGGTTGAGGGTTTGATCCCTGGCCTTGCTCAGAGGGTTAGAGATCTGGCATTGCTCTGAGCCTGTGGTATAGGTTGGAGATGAGGCTCAGATCTGATGTTGCTACGGATGTGGTGTAGGCCTGCAGCTACAGCTCCGATTGGACCCCTAGCCTGGGAACTTCCATGTGCTGTGGGTGTAGCCCTAAAAAGCAAAAAAAGAAAGAAAGAAATAGGAAGAAAATTACTCAAAGCAATCAGTCTCTTCTTGGTGAATTAAATGTCTAGTTTTTCTAATCAATTAAGTTGTCTTTAACTTGACTATTACGTTTGTTCTCTCTGGTCCATTGATAAAGCTCGTGTTGTATGTATGTAAACCTTATATGGCCTGGTTTTCAGGGACCTTTTTAACGTTTGTAACTTTATGTCACATATGCATTCCTGATTTCCTGCCAAATGGGCTATTTTCTATTTTGTGAATATACTTGCCCAATTCTGGCTATTTCTTTTTAAGTGTTAATTAAATTAATTTTTTTTTCTTGTATTTGGGCAGTCCTTTCCTATTAGTATACTGCTGAAATTCAGCCTGTCTCCCAGAGCAGTATTTCTCAAAGTATGGTTCAAAGAATATACCTCTAACACAATAACTAGAAGTATGTTTTAAAAATATAGATTCCTGGAGTTTCCTTGTCGCTCAGAATCTGGTGGTGTCATTGCTGTGGCTCGGGTTCATTCCCTGGCCCAGGAATTTAGGCATGCTGACGATGCAGCCACCCCCCCAACCCAGCCAAAACCCAGAGATACAGCTTCCTGAGCCCTTTCTCAGATATTCGGCTTCAGTAGTTTTAGGGTGGGATTCAGAGATCTGATTGGCAGCCTACTTCTGCTGTAGACTACTAGTATGTTTCAAATAAGCTCTGTGCACCTGCAGCACGTAGGTCTAGGGAGTAGTATAGGTAACATTAAACAGCCCAGGGGCATGCAGTGGAATGTGTGGGCAGTTTGAACAAGGGCTCGTGACTGTCAGGCTGTAGGGTTCACTAGCAGTGGGGATAACTCGTCTGCCCTTGCTTTCTGTATTGATGGAACCCAAGGTCACATGCTTGTATACACCAGTATAACAGAACGTGCCTTCTCTGTATTTACACTGCATAGATGTAAAAGACCAAAATGCAAGATAAAAAATGTAGTCTGAATAGGCTCTTGTAGTAATCCAAATTTTTTTTTTCTTTTTACAGCTGCACCTGGGGCATATGGACATTCCAGGCCAGGGGTCAAATTGGAGCTGCAGCTGAGGCCTACACCACAGCCACGGCAATGCCAGATCTGAGCTGTATCTGTGATCTACACTGTAGCTTGTGGCAACACTGGATCCTTAACTCAGTGAAACTGGGGATAGAACCCACATCCTCATAGAGACAGTGTCAGATCCTTAACCTGCTGATTCTCAGCAGGAACTCTGTAATCCAAATTTTGATTATACTTAGATACTTGTTATTCTGCTCTTTAAGCTTCTATTAGCATCTTATGTAGGAGACTTAATTGCAGATGAGAGGAAGACATTTGAGGCTCACACCCAGGGTCTTGCTCAGTGACATCATGAGGCACTGATGCCACTGCTGTTTGTGCTCATATGTTTTTTTTGAGAACTAATGATTTGTTTGTTTGTTTGTTTTTTCTTTCTGCAGAAGTAACAGTGTAATCCTTGCTGATGAAATGGGCCTAGGAAAGACCATCCAGACCATATCATTCCTCTCCTACCTGTTCCACCAACACCAGCTGTATGGCCCCTTTCTTATAGTCGTCCCTTTATCCACCCTCACCTCATGGCAGAGGGAGTTTGAAATCTGGGCACCAGAGATTAACGTAGTGGTTTACATAGGTGACCTGATGAGCAGAAATACGGTGTGTAAACAAAAAGAATTGGGATAGAATCTATGTTATAAATGTATTTTGGAAATTGACCTAAAGCCGTTATAGTGTTTAGTAAAATTATGATTCTGACACTGTGCTATGCACCTGCTATTGGAAGATTTGTGTATCACAGAAATACATTTCAGATAGTCTTTAAAACATATGCTTACTATGTAAAGAAAAGAAACAGCATACATGAATGGGAATCTCTCTTGAGTTGGATTGCAGTATTAAGTTTTTCTTCTCTCTGTCCTCTGTACTTTCAAATCTGCTTTGTTTATGAAAGATTATAAGATAGAGTTAATACCTTGTGGAATGTGAATGTTGTTTTTGCTATATGAGCAGAGATATTACCGAAAATAATTGAGTTCTTAGAGTTTGTTTTCTAACCTTTTAAGATGATGAGGATGTGTAACTTTTAAGAAAGGAATAAGAAGTTCCCATTGTGGCTCAGGGGTAACGAACCTGACTAGTTATGCATGAGGATGTGGGTTCAATCCCTGGCCTCATCATTGAGTTAAGGATCTGGCGTTGCTGTGGCTGTGGTGTAGGCCAGCAGCTGCAGTTCTGATTCAGTCCCTGGCCTAGGAAGTCCAAAATGCCGTGAGTGCAGCCCTAAAAAAGATAAAAAAAAACCAAAACCAAAAAACAAACCCCCAAAAAACAAAGAGTAAAAAGACAATGAGCCATTTCAGAGCTGCAGAAATGAGAATTATTTGTCTGATATCAATGTTCACTTGATCATCAGGAGCTTAGAACACATGACCTTAAGTTTATCTTTGTTTTACAGATCTTTTCTTGATAATGACTTACTTTTTAAAAAGTGCTGTATGCTAGGTGTTTTGTATCTATTACCTGTAGTCTTCTCGATAGTCTTCAAAGTAGATGATATACTTTCCAACTTACTGATGAAGAAATTAACTCAGAGTTTAACACTTATCCCCAGGCCAGCTGGAAGGTGGCAGAGCTGGGGTTGGGACAAAGCCGTGTCCAGTCCCAGACCTTTGCCTTTTCACCACTGTATGTATGTTGAGTAAACTGTTTCTAGGGGATTGCTTATAATAAGCGCAAGTCATCAGGAATCCTTAAACCTTTGAGAGAGGTGTTATGTCATATATTATCGTGCCAATTAAAATTTTTATTAAATATTTTCTTTAAAATTGTCTAACCTAAATTCTGGCAGATTTCATTGCTGTAATTTTGAGTTTCTAGGTATTAGAGTAGTTCTTAAGCTTCTTAATCCCCTTGTTAACCATTGAAAAAAAAGATTTGTAGGTAATGCAAAATGGCTTTAAGCACTGCATTTAAAGGTGAAGACAAAGAAAATAAACTCTGAAAAATTGTGGCATCAGGGACATTTTCTTTTCTTTCCTGTACTCCTTTTCTTTGTTCTTTTTTTCCTATTTGATGGTGATCACGTACAGCACTCCTTGACCTGCTCTCCAGTTCCTAACTTGACAGCCAAACTGCAGGAGCGTTGTCATGGGCCATTGTGCTTGCTGGGCATCCAGTTATATACGCTATTCTTCAGTATGAGTGTCAGTCTTCGTATTCCTTTACTTTATTCTCTTTCAAATAAATTATATTTTCATCCTATAAGGCTCCCTTTCTTTTCTTGGGGGCCACGTCTTTCTGATGTATGATTAACGAAATTTCTGACCAAGCTAGAAGTCAGAAATAAATTTATTTATTAATAAAAATATGCCTTACTTAAAGAGTAATCAAATTATATTTCCTTCTAAAAATTCTCATTCTTTGAGAACCCTGGAAAAATTCAAGTTGGCATGGTTTATTTGCTGCTGAATTACATTTTTTTTGTCAAATGTATTGGGGGGGCAAGGGGAGACAACACTTTGAATTCTGGCAATAAAGTTTTTGCTGCTCAGTGATAGATCTTTTAATTCTAACACTTATTGCTTTATGCTTTGGTTGCTTAGGTCAATTTAGAGTGTATACAGTATTCATTAAATTCTAATCAGCTTTATTTTTATTTGGTGTATTTCTGTTGTATCTATCATAAAACTTTGGTGATAAAGGTAAAAGTAGATATTGTATCTTAATTACCATTTTTTTTTTTCTTATAGATACGAGAATATGAATGGATTCACTCTCAGACCAAACGGCTGAAGTTCAATGCACTTATAACAACATATGAGATTCTCTTAAAAGATAAGGTATGTAATTGGTAACTAAAAGGCTAAATTTTGGAGTATGACGTATCCAAATGGTAGGATCTTTGCTTCCTACTTGCCATGTTATTTTTCTTTCTTTATAAAAGCAAACAAATGAACAACAAAATAAATCCATGAAGAATATTAAGGTTATGAAAAAATGAACAGAACCTTATAGTTGAAGGGGACCTTGGGTCACCTAAGCCACTTGAATTAAAGAGGGTGAAAGGGCATTGAGGCCAGTAACTTACCAGAGATTCCAGTCAGTCATTGGAAACTGGTCTTGAGTGTTAATCTCAAAGATTTCCCATCATATTGTTAAGGATTTCTCCAGAACACATGTTGTGAATGGTTTCTGTGAGGAGGACAGAAAAATGAACCTCTTTAAATTATCTCCTTTCTACCATCTAGTAAGAAATGTATGTGGAGGGTAAGCCTGTTGGTGGTAATAAGTGTACAGAAGTTCAGTTTGGTGGCTCTTGGTGTTTCTGTGCTTCAGGGGTGGGGTGGAGAATAGACAGAGGAGAATCTTAATTAAGGAGAGGCTGCAAAATCATTTGTTGTTTTGTGGTGTTTTTGCCCAGCATACCATTTTTGTGTTTTTGCTTTGAGGCATGCAGCAATACCTGGCATAAGAGACCTCCCTCTTGCCACCGCCCCCCCATTCCTTTTAGATGATGACCTGCTCTTTTGAGTAGACACCAATTTGGCAACTAATAGAATAAACAGAAGAGTCCTGATATACTTTAAGTCAGTGAAGAGTAAATGTGTCTATGTATGCCTTTGTGATGGTATTTGTACAGAGATAATTAACACTTGCAAGTACTTTTGGGTTCCCTTCTGACCTGGTGGCTCGTTCTGTTTTGTTTTTGCTTTAGACTGTGCTGGGCAGTATTAACTGGGCCTTTCTGGGAGTGGATGAAGCCCATCGGTTGAAGAATGATGACTCTTTATTGTATAAAACTCTGATTGATTTCAAGTCCAACCATAGGCTCCTGATTACGGGGACCCCTCTTCAGAATTCCCTCAAAGAGCTCTGGTCCTTGCTGCACTTTATTATGCCGGAGAAGTAAGCTCCTTCCTATGTATTTCAAAAGATGCTAGACTGTCTGAAATGCCAATGCTTTTTAACTTTTTTTAGGAGACCTTAGGGAAAACGGATGGCATGGTTTGGGGAAAGCAAAGCATTGAACTTGAGGCAGCAACAAATGTAGTGAAATGTTTCATAACAAATGATAGAAATAGAAAGCTCAGAAACCATTCTGTTAGGGAGGAAAGCATATTGTCTGCCAAACATTTGAATCATTTAATGCTTTGGTGGAAATAATTGGTAAATAGGAAACGTCATACCTCCTCACTGTTGCCATAAGATGTTTGATATAATTGAAGTATACAAGGTACACAGTCTGACAGCATTAAAAAATATTTTAAATTATAATTTTTGATAAGAAAAGCATCAGCTTTAGATCTTCTTAGACAATTGTGGAGTGTCTTTACTGAAAAGATTTTTATGGGAGAGATGGTTTGCACATTTCATGAAACTTAAAATTATCCAGTGATGTTCGATGGAGTACCCTACCTAGTTTGACTCCCATCCCATACCCCTTTCTCCTCGTTCATTGTGCTTTGACCATTCTGGCCATCTTTCTGTTCCTTTGACATGCCAAGCCATTGCTATTCTTTTTGTCTGGAACGTTTTTTTCCTCCTCCTTATCTTTATATGGCTGGTTACTTCTTAGCCTCAGCTTATATGACCACTTCCTTTTAGAGGTATTCTCGGACCACTGAACCTAAAGTTTTTTATGCTTATCATCTGTACCCTGTTTTATTTTCTAAATGGCATCACTTATTTCCTTGTTCATCCCATCTCATTAAATTATGCATTCAAAAGTAGCAAGGCTTCGGTGTTCCCGTTGTGGCACAGTGGTTAACAAATCCAACCAGGAACTGTGAGGTTGCAGGTTTGATCCCTGGCCTTGCTCAGTGGGTTAAGGATCCGGCGTGGCCATGAGCTGTGGTGTAGGTCGCAGACGAGGCTCCGATCTCATGTTGCTGTGGCTCTGGCGTAGGCCAGCAGCAACAGCTCCAATTAGACCCCTAGCCTGGGGACCTCCATATGCCACGGGAGTGACCCTAGAAAAGGCAAAAAGACAAAAAAAACCAAAAAAGCAAAAGTAGTAAGGCTCTTGTTTACTTTATCAATGGCGCATGTTGCCATTACAGTAAACAGTTCAATTAAGAGTTGTCAACTTGAAAGGTAAATATGCCACATTTTTTTTTTTTTTAATTTAGAAAAGACTTGAGTGCCTACTACATGCCATAAACTGAGCAAGGCATTTTGGGTGCCATGAGCAACATAGAGGAATGGTCCCTTTCTCCACATGCTGTTAATTATTTTTTAAACACCCTGTTGGGATATAATTTACATACCAAAAAATGCACCGTTGTAAGTTCACAAATCAATACGTTTTTAGTAAGTTTATAGAATTGTGCGACCATCACCATAATGTACTTTCTAATTTATTTTATTTTATTTTTTGTCTTTTTAGGACTGTACTCTTGGTGTATGGAAGTTCCCAGGTTAGGTGTGGAATTGGAGCTGTACCTGCCAGCCTACACCACAGCCACAGCAACGCCAGATCCAAGCTGTGTCTGTGACTTATACCACAGCTCCCGGCAACACCAAGTCAGTCCTTAGGCCACTGAGCGAGGCCAGGGATCAAGCCCATGTCTTCACGGATGCTAGTCAGGCTTATTACCCCTGAGCCACAATGGGAACTCTACCATAATGTACTTTTAGAATATTTTCCTCTTTCCTGTTTGTAGTTAACCTCTGCTTCAACTTCTAGCTTTTTGGCATTCACTAATTAGCTTTCATCTCTAGGGATTTACCTTTTCTAGAATTCTAGAAATTTCTTCTGTATGGAATCCTGTTAAGTAGTGTTTCTATTTTTGGGTTCTTTTACTTCGCATAATATTTTTGATATTTGCTCATGTTACAGAGTTTATCAGGAGTTACCTCTTATAATGGAGTGGTATACCATTGTATACGTAGCCAGTTACCAGTTGATGGATGTTTGGACTGCTTCAGTTTAGGGCTAGTTTGTCTTTGTGTGGACATGCTATTAGATATTTAGGAGTGGAATTGCCAGGTTGTTTGGAAAGCATGTATATTTAACTTCTTAAGAAATAACTTTTCAAAGAGAAATAATTTTCCAAAGAGACTGTACCATTTTGCATTCACATCAGAAATGTTTGGATTTTCTAGTTTCTCTATATTGTCATCAAAACTTGGTGTATTGTTTAGAATCCAAAAGATTCTGGTGGGTATAGAGTGGCATCTCATTTTTGTTTTGACTTAAATTTCTATAATGACTAATAATGTTGGACATCTTTTCATGTGTTCATTAGCCAGTTGTATGTCTTTGATGAAATGTCTGTTCAAATCTTTTGCCAAATTTGAAATTTGAAAAATGTTCAAATTGAAATTTTTAAATTCAGTTATCTTATGAGTGGAAGAGGTTTTTAATTTTTTTTAAAGTAATCTAGATTATATAGTGCTTTATTAGAATCACATCTTTATTTTATTTTTGTCTGTTGTCTTTTTGGGGCCATACCTGTGGCATATGGAGGTTCCCAGGCTAGGGGTCTAATTGGAGCTGTAGCTGACGGGCTATGGCACAGCCACAGAAACATGGAATCTGAACTGCATCTGCGACCTACACCACAGCTCACGGCAATGCCAGATCCTTAGCCCACTGAGCAAGGCCAGGGATCGAACCCGAAACCTCATGGTTCCTAGTCGGATTTGTTTCCTCTGCCCCACGACGGGAACTCCTAGAATCACATCTTTAAATGAAGACTGTAATTCTTCATTTCTCCAATGTAGGTGGATGCCTTTTATTTCTTGCCTCATTGTACTGGTTAGAGCCTTCACATTGAATTAGAATTTGTGGGAGTAGAATGTTAGAGAATTTTTGTAGATACCCTTTATCAATTTGAAGAAGTTTTCTTGTACTCCTAGGTTTTGAGAGTTTTTTAAATAATAAATGGGTGTTGGATTTTGTCACTTGCTGTTTTTCTGTACCTGTTGAACAGATCATGTGGTTTTTGTTTTTTATTCTACTGTTATGGTATATTATATTAGTTACTTTTTAGATATTAAGCCAATTTTTCATTCCTGGGGTAAATCTGACTTGGTCATGATGTTGAATCCTTTTTATGTGTTGCTAGATTCAGTTTGTTAATATCTTGTTAAAGATTTTTTTCCATCTTTGTTTCTTTTCTTTTCTTTTCTTTTTGTCTTTTGTCCTTTTAGGGCTGCACCCTCAGCATATGGAGGTTCCCAGGCTAGGGGTCTAATGCCAGAGCCACAGCAACGCCAGATCCAAGCCGGGCCTGCGACCTACACCACAGCTCACGGCAATGCTGGGATCCTTAACCCATTAAGCAAGGCCAGGGGTTGAACCCACAACCTCATGGTTCCTAGTCGGATTTGTTTCTGCTGCGCCACAACAGGAACTCCATCCATCTATGTTTCTGAGGTATGGTAGTCTCTAGTTTTTTTTGGTTTTATGTTTTAGTGATATTTTCCTGGCTTTAATATTGGAATCATAGAATGAATTGCAGAGTATTCGCTCCATTTTCTGAAACAATTTAAGATTTGTGTAATTTCTGTTTTAAAATATTTGATAGGATTCAGTAGTGTTGCCTTGTGAGCCATAGCTAATCTTTGTGGGGAATTAGTTTCATCCATGGCATAAGGATGTTTGCAGGCCAGAAACTGAATCTGAGACACAGCTGCAGTCTATGTCCCAACTGCAGCAAAGCCAGATCCTTTTAACCCACTGCTCTAGGCTGGGGCTTGAACCCACACCTCTGTAGCAACCTGAGCTGCTGTAGTCAGATACTTAACCCATACACCACAGCAGAACTCCTGTGGGAGAATTTTCAATGATGAATTCTGATTCTAGTTATCTATTTCGTATTAACTTAGTTTAGTTAGTTTTGTAAGAATGTCTATTTAATCTAAATTTCACCTATTTGAATTTCTCTTGTGATTTCCTCATGTATTTTTTTAAGTGCGTTTAATTTCCAATAATTTGGGTATTTCCCAAATAATTTGTAATTTACTTTTTTTTGTCTTGGAGAATATGCTTTAAATGAATTGTTACTTGTTATATGGTCTGTTATGTTTTCTATATTGGAGAATGTTCATGTGTACTTAGAAGAATAACGTTTATCCTGGTTTTGTTGGGTAGAGTTCAGTAAGTGTCCATTAAGTCTGTTTGGTTAGTAGTCTTGTTCCAGCCTTCTGTGTCTTTGCTGACTTCAGATTTATAAGTAATTGAGAATGAAGTATTTTGATATTTAACTATACTCGTTGAATATGATCTACTTCTTCCACTTCTGTCAGTTTTGGGGTTCTGTTAGTAGGTGTGTGCACACTTGTTTTTGTTAAACATTCTTGTGTATCGACCTTTTGTCGTTATGAAATGTCCCTCTCAATAATATTTCTTGTTCCTTAGGTCTATTTTGGTATTACTATAGCTCCTGCAGAGTATACTATTTTCCATTGTTTTACTTTCAATCTATTTCTTTCTTAGAGTCTAAAATATGTTTCTTATAGATAACATATAGCTGGCTCTTTTTTCTCTAGTCAGAAAATCTGTCTTTTGATTGGAGTATTTATTAATTCATTTACATTTAATATAAGTAGTGATATGGTTGGATTTATGTCTGCTATTTTGCCTTTGTCTTATTTATTTAAAAAAAATTATTGAAATATGTTTTTTGTTCCTTTTTTTCCCTTCTTTACTGCCTTCTTTTGCTTCAACAAATATTTGTTAGTGTGCCATTTAGATTTTCCTGTTACTTGATTTTTTTTAAGTTTATTTTTTTAGTGGTTGCTCTAAGGTTTTTTAGTATATGCTTCTTATCACAATATTAAGATTAATACTGATTTAATTCTGGTAAAATACTGCAACTTTTCTGCATAGCTCCATTTTTACTTCCTTTGTGTTATAATCTAAGTATACTATTTTATAATTATCGCTTTATTCAAGCTGTGTTTTTAAGGAAATTAAAAAAAGAGAAAAATATATTTATAGAGTCTTTTGTATTTGTCCATTTTATTATCCAATGCTTCCTTTCTTCATGTGGATTCAGGTTGCCATCATGTGTCACTTCTTTTAGCCAGAGGGCTTCCTTTAGTATTTTTATAAGACAGGCCTTCTAACAACAAATCCTGTCTTCATTTGTCTATGGCTGTTTTTTTTTTTTTTTTTCTTATTTATTTATTTGCCTTTTTAGGGCCGCACATGCAGCATATGTAAGTTCCCAGGCTAGGGGTTTGATCAGCTGCAGCTACTGACCTATACCACAGCCATAGCAATGTAGGATCCAAGCTGTATCTGCGACCTACACCACAGCTCACAGCAACACCGGTTCCTGAGCAAGGCCAGGGATCAAACCCTCATCCTCATGGTTACTAGTCAGATTCTTAACCTTCTAAGCCACAATGGGAATTCCCACTTTTATTTATTTATTTATTTATTTATTTATTTATTTTTATTTTTTTTTGCTATTTCTTGGGCCACTCCCACGGCATATGGAGGTTCCTCCCACTTTTATTTTTGAAGAATAGTTTAAGGCTTACTAGTCAGATTCTTAACCGTCTAAGCCACAATGGGAATTCCCACTTTTATTTTTGAAGAATAGTTTAAGGCTCTTCAGAAGACGATAGAGAAACTTGACCACTCTGACTGTGCTGTTCTCACGACAGCTGCTAGTAGAGCAAGCTTACACTATTTCCTTTTCTGCAGGCATCCTCACTGCAGTGCTTCAGAGAGAGGAGGCCCTTCTGTACCCCTCCTTCCTCTGCCTTAGAGCAGAGTTTCTCAGCCTTAGCACTGTGGACATTTTTGGCTGGATAGTTATTTTTTGTAAGGGGGCTCTCCTTTGCATTATATGATACTTAGCAGTGTACCTGGCTGCTATCCAGCACCTGCCAGGAGTGACTCCCTTCCTCAGGTGCGACAACCAAAAGCTTCTCCAAATATTGCCTAATGTCCTCCAGGGATGCAGAAGCACCACCAGCTGAGAAGCACTGCATTAGAGGGTTCTTCATGTCTCCCCACATTGCTCATTCTTTCATACTCCACCCTTCCCACCCTGTCTCATTGCTTTCTTTTCTCTATCCTATTTTCTGGGTCCTCTGTTCCTTCTGTAGAGCCTTGTAAGTCAGTAGTAGTCACCTTCCTGATGATGGGGGCAGTCGTCCGTTTTCTTTTTAAACATTCTACTCTACATTCTGTAATGAATACCCTGTCTGTCATGTATTAGCAGAAGCCCATGTGTTTATAAAATGTGCTTTTCAGAGTACTGCTATAAAACAGATAATGTATAAAAGTTTAGAAACACGGGTATCAATTATTATTTTTGTTTTCTGGAATAGGTAAGAGAATTTTCATGTATATTACTTTTTAATTTTCCTATTATTTTCCTATATATAATCTTTTTGATACACTGGATATGTTCAGCCTTAGATTGTGTTAAGAATATGCTGTCTTAAGAGAGAAGATGAAAATGTGTCCCTTATCCCATGGTTAACAAGTGAATGGACTGAGATCAATTTCTGGTCTTCTGTGACCAAGGCCACTGTCCTTTGAACTTCAAATTCTAAGAGAAACAGTATATCCTTCATAGCACCATTGAGATTAGGTAGAAGCATCCTATATAGTAGGAATCTTGAGGCAATATGGGAACATATGTGTTCGTTATCTAGAAAAATGATATGGTGCATAGTTTCCATCAGTGAATGGTTACCTAGGATTTGCCCTTTGTACTTGGCTACTGAAGTGGACAGTAGGAATTTGGACTCCTAAATGGTAGTAATTGATTTTTTGTTGCTGTAAGCAACTGTGTCATTCTACCCAGCATGGGCTACATTTTGGAAAAAAAAAGTTTTAGATATCTTGCTTTCATAGTTGAAGAGAGGCACTTTGAATTAATTTTTCCATTAGAAATGATCAATCAAATAGTGTCTTCCAAAGTTTTCCATGTGGCCATTTGGATTACTTATTGAAGGGTGGATTGGAGTTAAAGATGCAGTGTGTATGTGTGTTTGTGTGTGTGTGTAAGAGAGCTTTTTCTCTTGGCAAACTTTGTTTTTAAAACGTTTTCAAACATTTTTTAAAAAATTATTTTTTACGAAGATGCATATGTAAAAAGGGAACCCATTAGTTAAGGAGTCAAGATTTACCTTCCTTTCTGTCTGAGCTTGCTGTGTGGATGACAAATTCAGTGAAGTATTTTCCCTACCCTTAGTGTAGTTCCTGAGGTTCATTACAGCTCTACAGAACCATTTGTTCCTTTCAAGGAAATGATCCACTAAAGAAATGTTGTTGTACAGAAGAGAATTTGGTTTGCTCAGGTAACTTTTGAACTTTGCCTTCCTCACCTGTGGTAGGCCATTGTTTTCAGCATCTAAAAGTTAGTCTTCTATTTAACCAACTGAAATGCCATTTCCTTTGTGCAGAGTCTATCTGAGCAACTTGCCTGCATGGTGGCTTTGACCAGGAGCCTACCTTGACTATGTATATGATTACTACACTTATTATGGATATACATCACTGAGCCACTTTGTAGGTACTATTTTGCAAAGCATGGGATTTGTTGTTAAGATAGAAAAAGTTATGACTAGATCAAAGAATTTAGCTTATAAAGATTATCATGTGCAAATGTGTACCTCATATCCACCTCACAAAATAACTCAGTTTGGTAGAGTATATTCAGAGAGCTTACCTCTTAGTATTGGAATTTTTTTACCTTTGCTTCTGCTGTCTAGGCTGGTCTGTGACTTTTTTTGCACTTTTCCCATCACATATTTATCACGTGACTTCTAGTAGACCACCTTCACTGCTTTGATTTAATTTTCTTCTTTGTTATTGCTCAGTAGAGTGAGCTTCTGTTTTTCTAAAATCCCAAGATCTGGAAAATTTAATCAAAATTGTTTCTACTTTGTTGAGAGACAAAATTGTTTCTACTTTGTTGAGAGACATCTGTTAAGTATAGAAGGTTATTAACAGGGAAATAATCTGAAATAATAAATCTAGGCTGAGGTGTGGCATTAATACAAGTTCACCACTATGCCCCTATACCTTTTGTATATGTAGTGTTATAAATTGACAGTTATCTATTGCAGAAGCAGCAAACTTTTTCTTAAAGGACCTTATAGTAAACATTTTCAACTTTATGGTCTCTGTCATAGATCCTTATTTGCTGTATAGACAGAAAGCAGCCATAGGCAATTCATAAACAATTCAGTGTGTATATACAGAAATAATCTTATTAATTCCTCTAACATAGTGAAAGGACATTAGATGGCTGAAAATATTTGTTGCTTAAAACAGTGGGGAACTAAATCTTATTAAAACAGTCTATATTTAAATTTTTAGACTAGTATAGTTTTCATTAATTATACTGTACGTTAAGTAAATTAAACTATTCTCTTGAAATTATCTCCCAGCTCTTCAGAAGATAGCCTGATAGATAGTGCTGAACCCTCATTTCCATTTGCTTTGTACATTTTGTGTGATGTGAGATGCCATTGAGATAACTCAGTTTACATTGTTCCTTTCAATCCTTTTATCTGTTTAAACTCATTTTATTTTGTATTCTTAGAGTTAATTTCATAGCACTGTGGCAAAATACAGTTTACCTTAGGTTTGCCAAGCTGAAGCTTTTAATGATGTTTTTAGATTTCCACCCTGAAAGATCATTTTGTCTAGTTCTCTGAACATACAGTTGTTTCAGACATTACCAGGTGTCACTAAGGATGATGCCGAGACCCCTAGATGATGAAATGCTTGGCCATTCATGAGTTCAGAAATGGCAGCAGGCTCTGTTGACATCCTTGTGCCCAGTGGCAGTGCTGGTATTTGCTGTCCTTGACTTTTGGTCTTATCAGAGACCTTATTACATAGGTCTGGGTAATGTTGAATCACTGAGTTTATTATTCTGGGCCTTGACTGGCCTCAGCAGATCAGGGCTGCCTGGTGTCAGACCCATGGGGCAGTGGGTCACCAACTGAGCTTTAGTCTCCACATAAACTCAGCAAGTTCTTCCAAGTGCTTTGTTGGCTTTCTACTGGCAAGACAAAGCATATTTTTCTAAGCTTCATGAAATAAATTTCTTTTTTTATTTTATTTTTTTATTTTTGAAAGAAATTTGATGATAATGTCCCATTCTGGTGTTCTGTCGCAAAATCATTTAGTGAAACAAAAATGGTTGAATTAAGATTTAAACACAAGGGACATTCCCTTGTGATGCAGTGGATTAAGAGTCTGCCGTTGCCACAGCTTTGGGGCAGGTTGAAACGGTGGTATGGGTTTGATTTCCACATGCCTCAGGTGAAGCCAAAAAAAAAAAAAAAAAAGATTTAAAAATGAGAATTCAGGCAGAATTATTATGGGTGATAAATCGATAAACGTTTTTTAAATTAATAAATTTTGAGTTCCCCCCCACCCCAAGTTCTGTTAGTATTATATTTGTATCACTTACATTGCTCTTCCTGTCTGGGGGCTATCATCTTGTTTATTCTCATAATCCATTAACTATTAAATCAGTGGAAATCATGTAACTTTTACTTTTGAGCAGTGATAGCAGTAATATCATCCCTCATTATTTTTTTACCTCTGAAATTAATTTTCCCAATAAATTTCAGCTTCTCAAAATGTAGCTTATGATTAATTTTTCTGCAAAACATTTTATCACAATAACTTACTATGTTTACTTATATTCTGATCGCATGGTATACTGAAATGTTTTGTGAACTCTGGATCCAGGCTTAGAATTGGAAACTTGCTCTTACCCAGTGTGGACTGATGGAATTGATTTAGTTGGTTTTCCCTTGCCATTTTGTTTTCCCCTTTCCTGTATTCAAGAGCTGGTGACTGATAAAATTTATTTTTCCTTAGAGGGAAGGTTCATTTTTTTTTAACAATTTTTTTTCTATGTAATTCCTTTAAGAAGAAATTTTGGTTGGAAAAATGCTTTTTTTCTTTTATGTAGTTAAGTAACACTGTGCTATTTCATCTCTAGGTTTGAGTTCTGGGAAGATTTTGAAGAAGACCATGGGAAAGGGCGCGAGAATGGCTATCAGAGTCTTCATAAGGTGCTAGAACCTTTCCTTCTCCGAAGAGTGAAAAAAGATGTGGAGAAATCCCTTCCTGCCAAAGTCGAACAGATTCTCAGGGTGGAGATGTCGGCCCTTCAGAAGCAGTATTACAAGTAAGTCATTGGCTGGGTTAAGGCCTGAATGGGATTAAGATCAGCACCAGGAAGCCATGAGATAGTTGATTGACAAACTGCCTTTTTTAGCGAAACCTCAACAGAGATTTAAGTAGCAATTTATTTATGATCAGAAAGAGGAAGATTTATTATTCTCTCTCTCTCTCCTTTTTTTTTTTTTTTTTTTTTTTTTAAGCTTTTTAGGACCACACCCTTAGCATATGGAGATTCCCAGGCTAGCAGTTGAATCAGAGCTGTAGTTGCTGGTTTACACCGCAGCTACAGCAATGCGGGATCCTTAACCCACTGAGTGAGGCCAGGGATCGAACCTGAAACCTCATGGTTCCTAGTCAGATTCGTTTCTGCTGTGCCACGACAGGAACTCCAAGATTTATTATTCTTGCTTTTTTATTTAGATGAGAATTTGCACAGTACTTTTCATTATGTAAATGGTCTGAAATACATGTTCTTAGTGCTTATCCCCCTGCCAATAAACAGGCATGTTTCACTCATTCATGCAATTCTTCTCTGTCATTCACTCACTTACTTTGTTAAAGTTTTGCAGTGTGCCAGGCATTCTGCTAGATACTGAGAAGATGAAAATGAATGGAATGTGTTCCTGCTAGAGAAGCTTGTTGCTTAGTAGAGAAGACAGGCTAGAGACAAATAATTAAAAGATAAAAGATTCTTGGTTAAGCTCATAGAACAGATTGGTGGTTACCATAGACAGGGGTGAGGATGGTGAGAGAAATGGATGACGGGAGTCAAAAGGTACAGACTTCATTTATGAAATATGTAAGTCATGGGGATGAAATGTACAGCATGGTGACTATGATAATTCTGAATTGCAGATTTGAAATTTGCTAAGAAGTAGATCTTAGAAGTCCTAATCACAAAGGGAAAAAAAACCGTAACCCAGAACAACTGGTTGTAACCATTAATGGTGATGGACGCTAACTAGCTTTATTTATTTATTTAATCAATTTTAATTTAATTTTAATTTATTTAATTTATTATTAAATAAATTTTATTTAAATTTATTTAAATTAAAGCACAGCTGATTTACAATGTTGTGCCCATTTCTGCCATACAGCCAAGTGACTCAGTCATAAATGTATATACATTCTTTTTTTAAAAAATTATTTTCCATCATCTATCTCAGGAGATTGGATATAGTTCTCTGTGGTTAGTTTACTTCTTAAGTTTATTTTATTTCATTTTCCCCCCTTGTAAATCTTTGAGTGAAGAAACTGAGTCTATGTTCTGTAGATTTTTCTCACTGCCCGGATTTTGCTAGTTCCAACTCCATGGCATCATTTAACATTTTTCTCAGAACAACTTTGTTTTCTAATCATTCAGAGTTAAATGTAGAAGGTTGGTTAGACTCAGATTCAGTGTGACTGTTTCATAGAATGCAAAGAGATGTTCTATCACAGTAGTTTTTTCTGTGGTATTAGCAAGTATTGATGAGCATTGACTGATCTCTAATTCATTATCCATTACAAAGAGGTAATTCAGTATATGTTACTCCTTTGTTTATTAGATGGAATGACTTTGTAAAAAGAAACTTCCATACATCAAGTGAGGAACAACAGTTCACATGGGAAAGACAGTAAATTCATAGTTCTTTTTGATTTTTGAATTAAAAACATGTATTTATTTACTTTTTGTTTCGTTTTTTTTTTTTTTGTTTGTTTTTCTTTTTCATTGAAATACAGTTGTCCCTTGGTAACCACAGGGGATCAGATACCAAAATCCTTGGATCCTCAAGTCCTTTATTTAAAATGACAAAATACAGTTGGCTCTTCATATCCGGAGATGCAGAACCTGCTGATATGGAGGGCTGACTGTGCATTTGAAATATAACATTGTGCAAATATAAGGTGTGGCAAATGTCAGCTTGATACATTTATGTGTTATAGTCTGATTGCCCTTGTACTGGTGATTAGTACCTCTACCATGTCACTTGCTGATCATTTCTTTCTGGTGGTTGGGATCATTAAGTCTGGTCTCTTAGCAAGGTTGATGATTGTATTTTGTCTGTATTTGCTATACTGTGTTTTAGATCTCTAGGCTTTATTTACTACTCATTCCAAGTTTGTACCCTCAAACATGTGTCATATTTCCCCTCCCACACCCCGTGGAACCACTATTTTACTTTTCGTTTTTACAAGTTTGGCTTTTTTAGATTCCACTTATACATGATAGCATATACATTACTTGTCTATCTCTGACTTATCTTACTCAACATAATATGTTCAAAGTCCATCCGTGTTGAATTTTTGACATTTTCGAAAGAAAAAAATGGATTATGCAGCTAATGAGACTTATTTCAGTATGATTATAAGTTTATCAGTAAACATGCTTGTGTTTCATTCTGTTGCGGTTACTATCTGTATTCATGATCTAATGGTCCAATTTTAGCCAGTGAGAGCTTGTTTAAGTTGATGTGGAGTTTTTTTGACGTAATCCTAGTAGTAGTTGATAGCTTCTTTGCTCTCCAGAATGGGAAAATGTCGAGGTTCATCTTGATCATTTCCAGTCCCAGAGCTAGAGTCAGAGTCAGCCAACAAGCTCTGTATACTGTTTTATTGGGAAATGGTATTTGGAGACCACAAACAGCACTGGGGTGTTTTTGCAATTGCGGTGGGCATTACTGACAGATCTTTTTGGTGGATGGAATTAGCAGATGTCTTTTTTTTAAAGATAAAAATATGTCATGAATTTTTTACAGTTAAATAGTACTACGGAAATTTTATTTGACCTTAATAAACTTATAGCCACACCAAAAAATTTGACTTCTGGGAGTTCCCGTCGTGGCGCAGTGGTTAACGAATCCAACTAGGAACCATGAGGTTGCGGGTTCGATCCCTGCACTTGCTCAGTGGGTTAACGATCCGGCGTTGCCGTGAGCTGTGGTGTAGGTTGCAGACGCGGCTTGGATCCCGAGTTGCTGTGGCTCTGTTGTAGGCCAGTGGCTACAGCTCCGATTCGACCCCTAGCCTGGGAACCTCCATATGCCATAGGAGCGGCCCAAGAAATGGCAAAAAGACCAAAAAATAAATGAATAAATAAAAATAAAGGCATTAGTTTAAAAAAAAAAATTGACTTTTCAGCGACACCAATTTAATCATCCTACACACAGAATCTTAGAATAATAGTGCCGGGATTACCACTAGCAAGATGATTAACAAAAATAGGTTAAAGTTTTTAAAGTAGCAGGTTTTTTTTTTAAAATTATTTATTTTTAATTGTTATTTCCCCAATGTAATTTTTTTCTACTGTACAGCATGGTGACCTGGTTACACATACATGTACACATTCTATTTTCACACATTATCATGCTCCATCATAAGTGACTAGACATAGTTTCCAGTGCTACACAGCAGGATCTCATTGCTTATCCATTCCAAAGGCAATAGTTTGCAACTGTTAACCCCAAGATCCCAGTCCACCACGCTCCCTCCCCCTCTATGTTTTTGTTTTTGTTTTTATTTTATTTATTTGTTTTTGCTCTTTAGACCGCAAGTGCGGCATATGGAAGTTTCCAGGCTAGGGGTCGAAATAGAGCTACAGCTGCTGGCCTGTGCCACAGCCATAGCAATGCAAGATTTGAGCCACATTTGCAACCTACACCACAGCTCATGGCAACGCCAGATCCTTAACCCACTGAGTAAGGCGGCGGTGGATTGAACCTGCATCCTCATGGATACTAGCCAAGTTCTCTTACCGCTAAGCCACCACAGGAACTCCTGGTTTGTTTTTAGAGGTATGTCCCTCTATAAATGGATTAGAATCTTAAAACACTTGAGGTAGGTTTTCTTCTCTGTGGTTAGGTTACTGTTTGGATATGATGGTTAACTTCATTTTAGTTTTATTTTTTAGGGATTGCTTTGTTTAATATTGTCATCATTATTTATAATATTTATAGTTTCAAAGGTGAAGCTACCAAGCCTGGCATGTTCGCACATATCTGACTTCTCTCCCATCTCCTCCATTTTAGTCCCTCTTTTCCTTAGATAATAATTACTATTGTAGTTTAAAATCTTAATGTTTATCTTTTTTTTTTTCCAATTTTTAGAATATAAACAAATACATGTTAACTTTCTTATTGCTTCCCTCTTCCTATTACAAATGGTGGCATACATACTCTGTGCATTTTTCTGTACTTTTTTCACTTAGCGATGGGTAACAGCTGTGCTGGAGATTACTCCATACTAGTTTATAGAGACAGTCCTTTTTACAGCTGCATTGCGGAGCCGAAGCATAGTTTATTCAACTAGTCCTCTAGTGATGTACATTTGGAATGTTTCAAATGCTTTCCTTTTATAAATAGTGCTACAATGAAACTCCTTGAGCATTCTTCTTTGGGATAGATTCCTAAAAGTGTGATTGTTAAAAGTACAAAGAAGTTTCATTACTCAGAAAAAAAGTACTTCTAATATTTTGGAGTTTGTCGTTAAAGCTTATCTATATGGATATGCATGAATATTTACATACTTCTCTCTTCTTTCCAAACCGAGATATAAAACATACTTATCCTGAGCACTGTATTCTGTAAAGTACCCTTTTACAACAGTTCCAATGGGTGTATAGCATATCTAATATATTTAACTGATTTTCTAATTTTAGACAGCTTAACTCCGATTTTATACTGCAGTAAAGACTGCCTCAGTGACAGTCATTGTTTTACATATATGAGTTCTTTGTATATATATTTGTTGTTATGTCCTTTTAATATTTCTATTCAGCCATGTTGAAATGCTCAATAGAATGAATTAATGGTCTGAATCTGACTGGAGATGTATGAGGGTTCCTGGTTAGGTGGCTTGAGAAGCAAAATAAAGCATCCTAGGAGTTCTTATTGTGGCTTAATGGGTTAAGAACCTGACTAGTATCCATGAGGATGTGGGTTTGATCTCTGGTCTCACTCAGTGGGTTAAGAATCTGGCATTGCCACAAGCTGCAGTGTAGGTTGCAGATGCGGCCTGGAATTGGATATGGTGTTGCTGTGGCTGTGGTGTAGGCCAGCAGCTGCAGCTCTGAAAAAAAGAAAAAAAAAACAAAACCAAAAACCCAAAACACAAAATAAAACATCTTTCTCTGCATGTTTTTTTTTTTTTTTTTTTTTTTTTTTTTTTTTTTTTTTTGCTTTTTAGGGCCGCACTCTAGACCTATGGAATTTCCCAGGCTAGAGGTCGAGTCGGAGCTACAGCTGCCAGCCTATGCCACTCCCATAGCATCTCTGGATCTGAGCTGCATCTGTGGCCTATAGCACAGCTCACAGCAGCGTGGGATCCTTGACCCATTGAGTGAGGCCAGGGATTGAACCCGCATCCTCATGGATCCTAATCAGGTTCTTTAACCTCTGAGCCACAAAGAGAACTCCTCTCTCTGCATTTTTAACATTGTCCTCATCCCATCTCCAGTCAGTAAAACTGCTTTCTTTTATAATCTTCTGATACCCCCAATTGTTTCTTTCTTCAACTCTAGTAATATCATTGTTATCTTAATTTGCAGATGGATTCTAACCAGAAATTACAAGGCTCTTGCCAAAGGAACAAGAGGCAGTACATCTGGTTTTCTTAATATTGTGATGGAATTGAAAAAATGTTGCAACCACTGTTATCTGATTAAACCCCCTGAAGAAAATGAAAGGGAAAATGGACAGGAGATTCTTCTGGTGCGTGGCTACCTTGTTTGTAATTACTTTCATAAAAGACAGTTTAGTTTCTGTAGATGCTTTTTATCAAAATGCTCCTTTTTCTCCTTGCTGATTTTTTTAAGGAGCATCAAGAGAAGCTTTAAAAACAGGTGCGAGGGAGCTCCTTTTGTGGCTCAGTGGGTTAAGGATCTGGCATTGCCTTGAGCTATGGTGTAGGTTGCAGTTGTGGCTCGGATCCCGCGTTGCTGTGGGTATGGTGTAGGCTGGCAGCTGCAGCTCTGATTGGACCCCTAGCCTGGGAACCTCTATATGCCCGAAAAAGATTAAAAAAATTAAAAAAAAAAAAAAAAAAGGTGAGTAAAGTCAAATAGCTAGGAAAAATCTGGGAAGTAAAGAGCATTTTAGAAATTGTTTGTCAGCCAGATTGCAGAAGGTTTCAAAAAGCTTTAAGGTGATTTTAGAAATATGAACTCTTAGAAGTGAAGGGCAGATTGAAGTATGGTTTTGAAGATGATGATTAGAATGTCTTTTCAATCTTCAGTCCCTGATCAGGAGCAGCGGGAAGCTGATTCTATTAGATAAACTGTTGACAAGACTTCGAGAAAGGGGAAACAGAGTCCTTATCTTCTCTCAGATGGTGAGAATGTTGGATATCCTGGCTGAGTACCTGACTATTAAGCACTATCCTTTCCAGGTGAGGATGCTTTGGTACTTAGGGTCTCTCCTTCCTTTCCTCCCTCCATCCCTCCCTCCCCCTAGATTGTATACTTTGCTTGCTGAATTGTCCTGAAGTAGAAAACAAGAGATTCCTTGCTTGAAACAAATTGAGCTTAAGGTTCCAGGAGGGTCTTAGTTCTTACTTCCATGCCTTTAGGCTACCCTGTAATGAACAGGTCATGGAGAGAGCATTCTTCTTTTTTTGGTGGGTGAGGGGTAGGGATTAGAGAAGGGAAAACTGGGGAAGAGAAAAGTATGTTGGATGGTGTCTTACATCTCCAAGTCTGTGGTAAAAGTAGAGGGGAAGGAAGTGTGAATCTGATGGCAGAGCCAAATTCTAAGAAAGAACAAGGGAGGTAACAGTGTGATATATTTTACCCCAAAGGAAGTTGACCCTGACTGTGAGGCTGGGAATTCAGGAGAACAGTATACTTAAAACTTAGCTTATCTCTGAATATACTCTGCAGAATTATAATTTCTGATTTTCATCTTCATTCGTTAATCTCCTTTAGGATAAAGGAGAAAAATACCGGGAAAAAAGAGTTTCTTCAGCATAGTAATATTTTTCTATGTGTCAGACAGTGGGAAACTTATCTGATATATTTATAAATGTGTGCAATTTACCTTGATTTTTGGCCTAATATTTTTAGAGTGCTTTGATTTTTAAGATGTAGTGAAGAAATTAAAAAAAAAAAAATTGAATGGACTCATGCAGTTATGCTGGTGTTGTAGAAACTAGAAGTCACTTATTCTCCCCTAAGAAGGCCAAGCTTTAAAACTCAGTAACAGATTGTCTTTCAGATACTCAGAAAGCCATTGTTAGATGCATAATACTCTGAGTGGCCTTTCAGCAGCTGTCAGAATATAGTTAAATACTGTGGTTATTATCAGAAATAGCATTCTCTGGAGAGTCAGTGCTTTCTCAGTGCATCTCATCCCTAGGAGCTGTCAGGTCTTCCTCATCATTTGATATCAATTCAAATAAGAATCCATTACTTTTCTCTTTAGGGAATATGTAATCTGGAGTCCACTCAAGGTTTATCACACTCGCTGTCTTCTTTTAGAGTATTACAAAGAGGAGGGCATTTGAGTTTTCTGATTTCAAGTATGGGCTGTGAACCTTCCGTTTAAACTTATCTTTGGGTCAAGGCTCTCAGTAAAGTTGGTAGTCAGAGAGAAGAAGGGGGGTTTCCTCCCATGTTTGATTCTACTTGTGTTCAGTGGCTCTGGGTTTGGTGAGCAGAGCTCTGAGCAGGGGCAAAGTAGGTCTCTCCAATCCCATCACCGATTGCTGGCCAACCCACATCTGTTGGGTCAGTTTTGCCTTCTGTAAAATGAAGTATTTTCTTAGTTATGACTAAGGAGAAGCAATTTGAAAATGATTTTAAAGAGTGAGAAATGCTTTATATGTATGGCATACAGGTAGTTAATTCTAAAGTATTTATTTTACATATTATGTAGTTTCTCTGTGGTGACATTGTTTTATACCTCGAGTTGACATGCACTCTAATGTAAGAATTGTAAGTGTTAGTAAATGCCAGAGGCTCTCTTAAAGATACATTTTGGCTGTTTGAACACGTTGCTCTGATTTAGAGTGTAATTTTTGGAAAGGCTGGGATATATGACCCACTTTAATGTTTTCAGTGTTATGAGAGAATGTTTTCCAAACAAAATTATGTAAATAATTTTTTGGTTTATGTAGCACTTAATAACAGGTCAACTTATAGCTACATTAGCTAAGGAGCCTCATTTTCTGTGGGAGCTAATTCTGAGGTGACCACTGGTAGGTAGTATTTCCTGATCTCTTTAGAACCCACAGATGTAGAAGCAGACAAGGCCTTTGAGCACAGCTTGGGTTGCCATCTTTCTCTTTACAGGTTCCGTCAGTCATTCTCATCCTTAGATAAACCTGGATGGACCTTTGAAGCCGAAGCTTCTGACCTTGAGTTTGTAACCAGAGAGCTTGGGGCAAGCATAGCCCCTTGACAGCACTTTGCCAGTGTGTTCTGGTTATTTTTACTCAGTGGGTGTTGGAGTGATGAAGGTTACAAGTCTGGTGTTCTATTTTGAGTGTAGCTGATCTTCCTGCCTTATGATTTTCTTGTGGTTTATTTTTATAGCGTCTGGATGGTTCCATCAAGGGAGAAATCCGAAAACAGGCATTGGACCACTTCAATGCAGATGGGTCTGAGGTACTTCATGCATGGCTTTGTTATTTGGGCAGCTTGGGCTCTGTATCAAGGGGAAAGCCTTTCTAGCTCAGTGTATTCTGTTTCAGAAACAATTCACAGTGCAACTTGCATACCTGATAAAGGAATAAGAAATCACTAATATAACAGATGCTTCTTAATTTTGTTGTTTGTCACTTCAGAAAAGCATATGCATGTTTTTTTTATCTCCCCTGGACTGGATTAATGACAAAGTAGTCTTGACATCAACTGAGTGTTCTCTGGTGGCTCTTGCAGATTATAAATTTCTGGGCCTAGAAGAACAACAAGGCAAGGGTTGGGGAGGACCAGCCAGTAGGATTAATTTTGACATATACGTTACATCCGAAGGTTCTAATCTATACTTTTTTGGTGACCTTGAGAATATGTTTTCCAGTTCTCAGATTTGTTGGGCCCTGGTAGCATGTGACTTAATTTCCTTGCTTTGGCAAATAGCAACATTTGTTAATCATTTAAGTCTCTAGCTTGAATTTGGCGTTATAAAGTATTTTGTTTTTAAGGCACATATGGAAGAACATTTCGGACAAATTAGGAACCCTGGTAACATTGTAATTTGTGCATATCAAGCTATTAAATCCAATGGGATTTGAGAGAGGTGGGGAGAAGAGATTTAGTGTAGGTAAGGCTATAGCAGTGTGTGGAGGTAAGGAGGCTGTGGAGAGAACGTTAGAGCTTCTGGAATCTGGGTCACTGTTTTGTATAGATAGACCAGACTTACCTCTCTGCTTTTGAAGAGCTTTAAAGACTCATTGTCTACCTGCCTGTCACTGCAGAATGGCATGACTCCTCCCTCTGGAATTGCACTTAGGCCTAGTTAGACTACAGTATTCTGGCTGCTTCTCTAACCTAAACCTTTAGTTCTCCTTGAGAAGTTTTGGGCACTAATCTTCAGGACTAGGGCTTTGAATAGTCAAGAAGAGGAATTGAGGAGTTCCTATCATGGCTTAGCGGTTAACGAACCTGACTAGCATCCATGAGGACTTGGGTTTGATCCCTGGCCTTGCTCAGTGGGTTAAGGATCTGGCGTTGGTTGCCATGAGCTGTGGTGTAGGTTGCAGACATGGCTCGGATCTGGCGTGGCTGTGGCTGTGGCTGTGGCATAGGCCAAGACTACAGCTCTGATTGGGCCCCTAGCCTGGGAACCTCCGTATCCTGTGAGTGCAGCCCTAAAAGCCAAAAAAAAAAAAAAAAAAAAGAATCGAATTACTAAAAACATTGATAACCACCTAATTCCATTCCTCCTTTCTCTCCTCCCTGTTTCCTCAACTATAAGATCATGGTACTTCCAAACCCTCCTTCATAACTCTGCTCTGAGGATTATGTGCCCACAGCACTGAGCACATGGCCTGTCGCATAGCAAGAGCCCCATCAGTGTTAGCTGTTTTTATTATTTAATATTTGTTGAGATTGGTTTTGATGTTCCCTACTCTCAGTTTAAAAACAGTATGAGGAAAATGTTTCATGCTACCCTTTTTCAGAAGAGGACCTAAGTGGCTTTCTTTGAGTTCTTAATTGATCCCCCTGCCAATGGGGGACATGTAGAATATAGATTCTCTACAATTTTCTGCAAATCTGAGTCTTTTTAAAATTAATTTAAAAAATTTAAGTGCTTTATCACTGGAGGAAAGTATTATATACACATTTAGAAATTTTGGAAGATGAAGAGTACAAAGAAGAAAAATGGTACAAAAGTCCCATCCCAGAGACAGTTTGCTGTTCACATCATTTGGGTGCGTTTCCATTCGTACTAGAGGAGACTGTTTGTTTCTTTATATATGTCTGCCCAATTGGGATCATGCTGTGTATAGTTTTTTTGTCACCTTTCAGTAAAAATTCTACTTTAAGCATTTTCCCATGTCGTTCAAGTTTTAAAAATTATAATTTGTAATATTTCCTCATGCCTGTTCCATCATTTATTTAACCATCTTATCATTATCAGATCTTCAGTTGAGAGGATATAAGAATGTAAAAAAGGAGTTCCTGTCGTGGCTCATTGGTTAACGAATCCGACTAGGAACCATGAGGTTGCGGGTTCGATCCCTGTCCCTGCTCATTGGGTTAAGGATCCGGTGTTGCCGTGAGCTGTGGTGTAGGTTGCAGACGTGGCTTGGATCCTGTGTTGCTATCTGTGGCTCTGGCGTAGGCCGGTGGCTACAGCTCCGATTCGACCCCTAGCCTGGGAACCTCCATATGCCATGGGAGCGGCCCAAGAAATGGCAAAAAGACAAAAAAAATGTAAAAAAGATTTTTGATACATTTTGCTAAATCTGTTTTTCCAAACAATTTATATTCCTAATGTTTATGTATGAATATTTTCATTTACCTCACCCTTAGTTTTGTAATTTTTAACCTTTGTTAATTTGACAATAGCAGATATCATCTTAATATATTTTACCTTATCCATGATAAAGAGTGACAGTGAAACTATTTCTTATGATCATTCAGACCCTAGGTTTTATTTCAGTGTTAGGTGTCCCATTCTCAGGTGTTTCTCTTCAGGATTCTCTGTAGGGTGAGGTGTTACTTGGTATCTCTGCCGGGGAATCACAGAGTATGTGCTTCAACACCCCTCTGATCAGTTCTTTATTGGAATTATTTAAAGTTCTTGTGAGATAGCTCTTTCCATTTTTATTTCTGTGGCAAAATGTGACGGATTTTAGGATGAGGTGACCTTGTATTGCACCTGTGTAGATATATTAAATATACCCATTTATCAAAATGTAACTCAGAACCATCAGTTTTGAGTTACACTTCCATGCCAGCAAGGTGTCAAGCCTTTGAATGTACACAGCCAAGTTCTCTGAAAATAGAAGTCTGTTTGGCTTTCTTTTCTCTGGCTCATAGAGTTTATTTTCTGCCTTCTGCTTTTTTTTTTTTTTTTTTTTTTTTTTTTTGAGCGCTCAGATGCAAGGAGGTGTACTGCTGTTATCATTACTGTGGAAACTGGACTATGCCAGTGCCTGGGTCTTTCCCACACATAGCTCTTCAGCCATGCCTGCTCTGTTTTTCTTTGTGCATATTCTGTGGTGATTGAAGATCCTTTGATATGCAGTGGTTCCATCATGTGCTCTGTTGGCACAGTGCTTCTGTATTCCTCACCAGCCTAACAAATAATGCACATTTATGCAATAACGTTTGCTTGCTTATACTGACTGCCTTATATGGCATAACCCACTTTTACCCAGAAAATAAGTGTCTAGGCAACTTGCTGAAACAATCCCCTGGGTAACTAAGTTTGTCTGGTTTCTGTTAACAGCTGTGTACTAGTTTTAGCCAGGAGAAGACACTAACTCTTTGGCTTCTTATTCTTTGGTTGCCTTATCAGATTCGACTTTATTCCGTAATTCATTGCACTGACTCTTATCTCTTAATCAAATGAAAGTTCACTCTGCCATCAAGTCCCTGACATTCTTGTAGCCTCCATAAAGTTTGTCCATCATATCTCACTTTTCTTCACACCTGCAGGGGTTTCCAGGTATAAGGGCTTATTGGACTGTGAAACTGTTTCTGAGAAGGCCACTGCATAAAGTAGTATATTGCATTGTGTACAGGACTTCTGTTTCCTGCTCTCGACAAGGGCTGGTGGCCTGGGAATCAATTTGGCTTCAGCGGACACAGTCGTCATCTTTGACTCTGACTGGAACCCCCAGAACGACTTGCAGGCACAAGCCCGAGCCCATAGAATTGGTCAGAAGAAGCAGGTCAGTAGAGAGGGGCCTCTGGACATGGCTTGGAGGGGAGGAGGCGGGGGTGGAGGGGTGGGGGGGTGGTATTCTGGCCTTTTAGGATATTTGTAAAATGCCCCCCCACCATTTTCCTTTCATTTCCCCAAGGGTAGATGTCTGTTTATTAACTAGTGCAGAGAAGCTGTCTTTGGGGCTGAGACAAACCTATTATGGAGCTGTTCTCTTTTGCTGTTTGAAAAGTACATCACCAGTAAATTTCAGACTTACCCTTAGAAAGATAATATGATGAATAGATTTAAAATTGAAAATTTCCCTCTATTTTTAATATGGAAAAGTTGTTAAATATTCTAACACTGTTCAAAATGGTCTGTTTTTATTATACATGACCAATGTTAACTCTGTGGTATGTTGGAAAAGTACACACTTAACTTCCTGCATAGATGAATTTCCAAGTCTTCTCTAGTGTTGGGCACTTCGTAAGATTTATACATGGCCAAAGATTCAGTTTCAGTGAAACAGATTTTCTTTTTATTTAATTGAGTGAAAAATACTTTCAATTTTGTAGTCTTTACACTTTTCAGAATTTTAATTCACATGATTTCATATAATCCCATAATAACCCTCTTTTTAAAAAAATCTCCCACCCTTTCCCCTTCTCTCTCCCTGCCGGTAACTGCTAGTTTGTTTTCTATATGTTAGTGAAACGCATTGTCTTCAGCAATATTTTTATCATGAGAACAAGGCTATAATAATAGTTCCTTAGAGGCAGTTTTATTTAAGAATGTCATGTGCACAGATAGTAAAAATATTTCATGTACTTGAGTTATCTCTTCCAGTGATTTATGGTAGCACAGAACAGATTTTTATTTCCTGTCCTGGCTTTCCACAGAGGTAACTTTTTTTGTGTGATCAGGCATAAGCATAACATTTCCTTTTCCTCCAGGTAAATATTTACCGCCTCGTTACAAAGGGGACTGTGGAAGAAGAGATCATAGAACGGGCCAAAAAGAAGATGGTATTGGACCATCTGGTGATTCAGCGCATGGATACCACTGGCCGGACAGTTCTGGAAAACAACTCAGGAAGGTCCAAGTAAGTGCCAGAAAGATGGGAAAGATTAGCAGCCTCGATTTTTACATCAGTGTTTGGCATAATTCATTCTTCTGATAGAATGCTCTGCAGTAGACCTTAGTCCATTAATTACCTGGAAAAGACCAAGCCAAAATACAAGATGACGTTTTCAATTTATTTTGGTTTCCTTGTTTCTTCTTATTCTTTTTGCCTGTAAACCCTCTTCTTACCTATCAGCCCTCTTCTTGCATGCCTTCTCTCTCTTTCGTGCCCCTTTCTCTTGCCTTTTGCTCTTGGCTCTGCCAATGACATATGACACAGCAGCAGCAGAGGCAGCCATGTGCTCCCCTTTAGGCTTTCATGCCTGCAATGTTGCCTTGGACTTCTCAGCAGGGAGAATGCACCAGATTGAATTGGCATTTGTTTTCTTACTATTAGTAAAAATGTTTGTGTGTAGATTATTTTTCCTATTGAAAACAGAGGGTATAAAAAGAAGGGTAGTTAAGTTTCAATTTGCTTTATTTTTTATTTATTTTTAAATATTAACTTTATTTTTTAATAATGATTTTTGCTTTGTCCATTATAGCTGATTTACAGTGTTCTGTCAATTTTCTGTTGCACAGCAAGGTGATCCAGTCACACATACATGTATACATTCTTTTTCTCACATTATTTTGCTCTGTCACAAGTGACCAGACATAGTTCCCAGTGCTATACAGCAGGATCCCATTGCTTATGCATTCCAAAGGCTATAGTTTGCACCTGTTAACCCCAAATTCCCAGTCCCTCCTGCTCCCTCCCCCTCGGCAACCACAAATATGTTCTCCATGTCCATGAATTTCTTTTCTGTGGAAAGGTTCATTTGTGCCATGTATTAGATTCCAGATATAAGTGATATCATATGGTATTTGTCTTTCTCTTTCTGACTTACTTCACTCAGGATGAGAGTCTCTACTTCCATCCATGTTGCTGCAAATAGCATTATTTTGTTCTTTTTTATGGCTGAGTAGTATTCCATTGCGTATATATACACAACACATCTTCTTTTTTTTTTTTTGGTCTTTTTGCCTTTTCTAGGGCTGCTTCTACGGCATATGGAGATTCCCAGGCTAGGGGTTGAATCGGAGCTGTAGCCACTGGCCTACGCCAGAGCCACAGCAACGCAGGATGCGAGCTGTGTCTGCAACCTACACCACAGCTCATGGCAATGCCGGATCCTTAACCCACTGAGTGAGGCCAGGGATTGAACCTGCAACCTCATGGTTCCTAGTCAGATTCATTAACCACTGAGCCACGACGGGAATTCCCTGTATTCCTTTTCTAATACTTCATTGTTAGTATACACAAATTCGACTGATTTCTGAATGTTAATCTTATATCCTGCTACTTTGCTGAATTTGTTGATCAGTTCGAGTAGTTTTTGGGTTGAGTCTTTAGGGTTTTCTATATGTAGTATCATGTCATCTGCATACAGTGACAGTTTTACCTCTTCTCTTGCAATTTGGATACCTTTTTTTTGTTTGTTTGTTTGATTGCTGTGGCTAGGACTTCCAATACTGTGTTGAATAAAAGTGGTGAGAGCGGGCATCCTTGTCTTGTTCCTGATTCAATTGGCTTTATTTGGGAGCATAATTATTTCTCTTAGAGAATTTATGTTTTGACCAAATTGCTGAGTCTCCTTTGTGGCAATCATACAACTTGTGTCACAGGTGGAATCAACTGAGCCCTTCCTAAATAGAACATTTTTAGATAACGATTTTCCATTAAAGAGGAACCTAGATGGAAAAAGCTTATTCTTTTATCTTGGACCAGGGATGAGTTTAAAAATTCTTGTAAATGATAACTTTGAGTCAAAAGATGAAGAGAGGACCTCCCTTCTCTCATGTTGCTAATTATCTTTCTTGCTTAGCTGTGTCATAGATGAACAGGAAAGTAATTGATTTCCTGATCTTAAGTTGGGTTTACCACCACAGACTCATCCTGTGAATTTAAAAAAAAAAAAATTGTGAGATCTTTTTTATTGTGTCAGAATTTATATTTTCACCAGTAATTTGACCTCTTTACAAAGAATAGATGTTTAGAACTCCAAAGAGGTTACTTGACATTCCTGAGAGTTTACAACCGCATTTTCCTTCTACAGTTCAAATCCTTTTAATAAAGAAGAGCTGACAGCTATTTTGAAATTTGGAGCAGAAGATCTCTTCAAAGAACTTGAAGGGGAGGAATCAGAGCCTCAGGTAATTAACAGTAAGGAAAAAATTTCTCGATAAGTATCCTCTATAGATTTTTTTTTTTTTCTGAAAGCAGATTCCGAGTCTGAGGCTTTTATAAAGAAATAGTAATTATTTAAAGGATGTAGTTTCTCTTTTTTTCTTATGGAGCTTAAAGCTCTTCCTAAAGTGAATAGGAAAGAATGAGAAAAGCACTTGAGGATTTTGTCTTTGGTCTCTTTTATTTTTTGTAAGCTCTAAAATTTCAGCTTATCATTTGTATAAATAATAGTTTGGTACATTAGATATAAATGATATAAAACTGAGAGCATAAAAAAAAACGGGTATATTTCCATTGTGGCTCAGTGGTAACGATCCTGACTAGTATCCATGAGGATTCAGGTTCAGTCCCTGGCCTTACTCAGTGAGTTAAGGATCAGGCATTGGTGTGAGCCGTGGTGTAGGTCACCAACGCGGCTTGGATCCCACATTGCTGTGGATGTGGTGTATGCTGGCAGCTGTAGCTCTAATTTGACCCCTAGATTTCGCTAAATCTTAACCACTGTTTCCTTTTTACCATGGTTGTGTTGCTTTTGTTTTAGGAAATGGATATAGACGAAATTTTGCGCTTGGCTGAAACCAGAGAGAATGAAGTCTCAACAAGTGCAACAGATGAGCTTCTGTCACAATTTAAGGTTTGAAAATCATTGTCAGAGAAAGTCCTTAGCATTGATTCATTAACCAGTAATAACTACTGCTTTCGGTACTTTCTAGGTTTCAGGCACTCTGCTTTTCCTTTTACCTAAGTTTGTCTCATATCCTTAATGTTATTCTCTAGAGTTCCAAGTATGTTGTGAGTATAGCTTCTACAGGCCTCTCCATGAGGGTAACCACTGAAGTGATCCATCCTGCCCAGAGTCGGTGGGTAGAGGAAATGACGTCAGTGATAAGAGCCAGTGGGATAGGTGAGGAACTAGGTGGTGTGGAGGGGTTGTGGAAGAGACATTAATAGAATCATAGCAAAAAGAAGTCAAAGGTATGAAAATAGAAGGTGGCAATGGGGAAGCTTTTGATGACTTGGTGGGATTTTTTAAAGGGAAACTACAGGGTCATTAGTGGTGTTTGATAGAAGCGAAAATTAAATGAGATCAGGACTAAATGCAGAAGCTAGGCACCAGATGATTTAGGAGGTGGCAGCATTGAGTATAGATATTATTAAAGAGCTTAGTGAGGAGTATGGTGAAAGTAATTTATGAGGATAGAAGGGTCAAGCAAGGTAAGATTTTTTTTTTTTTTTTTGGAGGGTGTTTCTGTGTTTCTAGGTTGAGGGAAAGAACCTGAGAATAGGGACAATTTAAAGGCTCTAAGGAGAGAAGGAAAATTTGATGGCACTTTGCCCATGAGAAGACTGAAAGGGATATAATCAAAAGCACAGATAGAAGAGCTGGCCTTTGAAAGAAAAAGGCAAGTATGCTTTAGGGAACAGTAGGGGAGAGAAGATGTAGCATTTCCAGTTGATGACCTTAATTGCCTGTAAAATAAATGAGGTGTTTGCTGAGAAGTGGAAAAGATTGGGGATAGCCCTGTGCAGGGGTGAGGAGTTGCCTGAAGGAACTCAATAGGGAGTAGAGCTGAATTTAGAAGACAGGGCTTTGCATTGGAGCCAGTCAGGAGAATCATATGACTTTCTCCAGCCATTCTTGAGGTCAGAGAAATTGGATCCGTTGGTGATCCCAAGGTGGGAGATATGAGAGTCACAGTGGCAGAGGTTTCCCAGATTCAGGTGAGAACGTGGTTGAATGGATTTGGCATGAATTGGTTCCATGTACATTAGGGAAGCAGGGGAGATCTGGATGTGTGGTAGACCCACCAGGATTGAAGAAGTGGTGTATAGAAGGAAGCAGTATTTTGTGATGAAGCCCAGGGTTGGCTGAAGGGAGTTGTCGTCTCAGTGGAAGGAAAAGGAAAGAGTTGAGTAGATCACAGAGCTTTGAGATCAGAGTTAATGTGTCTGAGGATGCAGAAGATGTAGGTAAATTAATAGTGTTTCAACTGGATTTTACTTTTATGACTGTTGCTCCCTGCTTAAACAGGGGTAATCTTCATGGTGGTATCCTTGTCAGAATATTATATGATTATTTAGTTCTAAAAATTTCTGCATGGTATATAGGTTGGTCAAAAGTCTTAGTACTGGAGACACTTACCTTTCTAAAGGCCTTTTGGCCATGGTCTTTCAGCCTGGTCAGGTCACTTAAGTAGGAATCTTTTACCTTAGGGCCTGTCTCTTTTTGGAGTGCTTAATGCTGAATTAAATTGACTGATTTTTCCTGATAATTCTTTTTTGGGGTTATGCTAATTTAACATGTTGGAAACACAGCAAACATTTTTTGAGTTATTTACAGTTACCATTTTTTAAAGTAATAATAACCAATCCTTGTATAACTCTTACTATACTTGAAGCACTATTTTAAGTGCTTTATATATATTAACTCTCAGTTTTTTACAATAATCTTATGTTGAAGTAAATATTATCTTCATTTATAGATGAGGAAACCAAGGTGTAAAGAGGCTGAGTAGATTTCCTCAAGTCACACACATGTGGAGTTAAGATTACTTCCTAGGCAGGGGGTCTGGCCTGCAGAGTCTGGCCTTTAACCACTACACCACTCTTGGAAAAGTTAAATTTCAACTGCATTAACCACTAACATATATGTAATATTGGTATTTGTATCAATTTATATCATTTAAAAAGTCAGCTTTAAAGTAATTGCAGGAATTCCCTGGTGGCTTAGTAGGTTAAGGATCTGGCATTGTCACTTCAGTGGCTCAGGTTGCTGTTGTGGCCCGGGTTTGATCCCTGTCCTGGAACTTCTTTCTGCGTGCTGTGGGTATGGCCAAAAAAAATAAATTAATTAAGCAGTTACAAACAGTGCTTAACTTGAGAGGCTGGTCAGATGATTCATTTTATAAAATAGAAAAATGTTAAATTTTAAATCTCAAATTATACCTCTTGTGGAATTTAAAAAATCTTGATTGTCAAGATCAGAATATTCATGTTGGAAGTTAATTTTGGCTGAAAGTTATAAAAATCTGACCTCACTGTCATCACTAAGTGATTCTGAGTGCTGGAACCTCCTAAAGCTCTTGGTAGCTTCATTATAGTCATAAAGGCTAGCTGGGAAAAAAGAAAAAGAAGGTGGCCCAAGCCGGGGCCTGCCCACCACTGCTCAGAGCTGGTCAGAGCTGGTCAGAGCTGGTAGTTTCTCTGTAGCCATAGTCTAAGGCTTTGAAATGGGTGCATCTAGATGGTTTTCTTTCTGGGATACATATTATTGCAATATAAGTAGACATTAGATATTAAATATTTGATAGGAAGTAATGGAATATTCTTCCAAGTTTTTTTGTTTGTTTGTTTTTGTTGCATTTTATGTTCTTGTTCCCATTCCTAAGACTAAAGTGCAGTTTTGAGCATGTGAAATGATTACCTTTAGCCTCTATACTTGTATAAAAACGAATAAGGTAGCCAGTTGGTAGGCAATAGCTACTGGTTTGAGTTATGCATTGTTTCACATGAGTTCTATTCAGTAGCAATTTATAATTTATACAACTGTAAGTTCATATGGATTTTTATTGATAGCATTTTATAATTTGAATATATATAAAGCATATTAGAAAATGTATATGATTTAACAAATCTTTCAATAAAACTTATAAGCCAATTGGTATCTTTTATATCTTTCCTCATTTTTCAGTAAAATTTCTGATGAACTTTAGGATTTGGCAAGTAGATTTGGGGGGGAATAAGGGAGAAATGAATATAAAATTGATTATTTGATTATGCAGTGTCATAGGAGTCCTGTTATCATTCATAGCATCTTAAATGAGGAACACTGCATGAGCTGGTGTTTGAGAAATGGAGAGATGTCTGTCAGACAGTGGATTGTCCTTTTGTTTCAAGGTTGCCAACTTTGCCACGATGGAGGACGAGGAGGAGCTAGAAGAGCGTCCTCACAAGGACTGGGATGAGATCATTCCAGAGGAGCAAAGGAAAAAAGTAGAGGAGGAAGAGCGGCAGAAGGAGCTGGAGGAAATTTATATGTTGCCTCGAATTCGGAGTTCCACTAAAAAGGTGATGAAGTGAGATGAAAGATATGAAAGTGCTTCTTATTTTCTCTGCCTTATCTTGTTGTCCTGATGTCGAGGGTTTCAGGGCAGAGTTTGAGGAAACTGAGCAGAGGGAAATGGAAAAACGCATGGGGCTCATGGGCATACTTGTGAGATGTTTGATCTTTGCATATTGCCTTTTCTGTGAGATGGGCGAACAGGATTTAAGTTTGACTGAAGTTTACATTTTGCCTTTGCAATTAGAAACTAGGAATTCTAACACTTTGGTTCTAACTGGCAAGGCCTTTGACCTTCAGAGAGTCAAGCCTCTTTTTGCCTTTAAGTGTGTTCATAGCACTTGGTATAAATACTTAGTAAGAGATTATGTAACAGTGCTTCAGGTTTACAAAGCACCATCGTAGGCAGTATCTCATTTGATTTTTGCAACAATACTAAAGTAGACTAACTTTTAATACCCAGTTTGTTGGAGGTAACAAACTTAGGTTTGTCCAAGATTGTAGTAAATCAGTGTAAGCTAAAATAGCTTTCCTTGAGCACTACCTCAATGTGTGTCAGTGCTTTTACACTTGCTGACTCATTTAATTTGTATGAAAGCCCTGTATTGTAGGTGCTATTATCCCCATTTTACAAATCGAAAAGGCACAGGGTAAAGCAGTTTGCCCAGGAAGTAGACATGAACCTGCAATCCAAATATGTTTTTTCCCGATTTACTTAAATTACATTAGGGTATATCTCTGGCAGTGTGAATATCCCAAATAGGTCTTCTTTCATCACATACCATTTGCCTCCTTCTTTCTTAAAGGAAAATTGACTTGCTTTTACATTGAGTGTTGTGAAGTTAAGTTGGGCTGGTCTTAGTCCTTAGACCTCTTAGACCTGGCACTTTGCTGCAATGTGATTCTGCATTTTCAGGCTCAGACAAATGACAGTGATTCTGATACTGAGTCTAAGAGGCAGGCCCAGAGATCCTCTGCCTCTGAGAGTGAGACGGATGAGTCTGATGATGACAAGAAGCCCAAGCGCAGAGGGCGCCCCCGAAGTGTGCGGAAGGACCTCGTGGAGGGATTCACAGACGCTGAGATCCGGAGGTTAGTAGGACCTCTGCTCTCCCTCTACCTCATTTGGAAGGACAAGCTCTAAGCCTCAGGTTGATTGGATACCTGACATTTGATGACCAGAAGGGCAAGGAAGGCAGGAGAGTCTGAGTCATGCCTTAAGGCTCAAGGATGAGTCCCTCTTCTCCATGATTTTCTTCAGTTGAGCTTTCTTTTTGTTGCTCATTTCGTTTTACTTATTGTTTTCTGATTGTTCTGAACATTTCACAAAGAAAGTCCAGCCAAGAGGAAAGAGACTTTTGGAGGTAAACTTGGACTGAAACTTTTTTTTTTCTATTGAAGAATATGAACAAATATATACATAAATACAGATATGTATGTATTTATGTATATAAAAGAAATAGTATAAATATAAAAAAATAAATCCCAGTCCACTTTCCATCAATGTTAGTGGTGATGTCTGTTTGGTGGTTTATTGTCCTGAAACTTGCTTTTCACTTACAATCAGTTTTAGATATCTTTCTATGTCAGTACTTATTACACATTTGTTGCTGTCTGATTCACACTCCTCTGCCCTCTAGAAAAATCTAAAATTGTTGGTTCCAAACCACTTTTTTTCCTAGTTGCCATGTTATTTTTTATTTTTATTTAGTTATTTATTTTTGCTTTTATGGCTGCACCTGTGGCATATGGAAGTTTCTGGGCTAGGGGCTGAATCAGAACTTTAGCTGCTGGCCTATGCCACAGCCAGAGTGACACAGGATCTGAGCCACGTCTGTGACCTGCACCACAGCTCATGGCAATGCCGGATCCTTAACCCACTGAGCAAGGCCAGGGATTGAACCTGCAACCTTATGGTTCCTAGTCAGATTCGTTAACCACTAAGTCATGAAGGGAACTCCTTTTCCCTTCTTCTTTTTTTTTTGCATTTTCTAGAGCCGCACCCATGGCATATGGAGGTTCCCAGGCTAGGGGTCTAATCGGAGTTACAGCTGCTGGCCTATGCCACGGCCAGAGCAACTTGGGATCCAAGCTGCGTCTGCAACCTATACCATAGCTCACGGCAACGCCGGATCCTTAACCCACTGAGCAAGGCCAGGGATCGAACCTTCAACCTCATGGTTCCCAGTCAGATTCATTAACCACTGCGCCACGACGGGAACTCCTTCCCTCCTTTTTTATTTCAATCTATTTGCCTATGAATCTAGCTTGCAACTCTTAGATATAGTGTATAGTTATATGATTTTTAAAAATCCATTCTATCAAGCTTCCTTTTGATTGATGTCTTTAATCCATTAACATTTAATGCAGTTACTGATGAGATAGAATTTATGTTTGCAGTTTACTGTTTTTATATGTCTTCTGTCCTTTTTGTTCCTTTATTCCCTATTACTGCTTTCTTTTGGGTTATAGATATTTTCAAGTTTACCGTTTTAATTCTCTTGCTACTCCTTTTACTTTTTTTTTTTTTTTTTTTTGAGGGGGGGGTCTTTTCTAGGGCCGCACCCTCGGCATATGGAGGTTCCCAGGCTAGGGGTCTAATAGCTGGAGCTGCTGGCCTATGCCACAGCCACAGCCACGCCAGATCTGAGCCGCATCTGCAGCCTACACCACAGCTCACAGCAAGGCTGGATCCTTAACCCACTGAGCAAGGCCAGGGATTGAACCTGCCACCTTATGGTTCCTAGTTGGATTTGTTAACCACTGAGCCATGATGGGAACTCCTCCTTTTACTATGTTTTAAAGAGTTACTTTCTTGGTGGTTGCCCTGGAGGTTAAAATTAATATTTTAACTTAAAACAATTTAGTTTGGATAAATATCAACTAAATTTCAATGGTATTCTAAAACTTAACTCCAGTATGGGTACATTACTCCCCCTCCTTTGTGGTGTTATTGTCACACGGATTGCATCTTTACACTTTGTAAGTCCATCAACAGTTTTATAATTATGGCTTTATGTGGTTGATATTTAAAATCATACAGGAGAAGAAAAAAATTACTGACAGATATACACATATACTGTCTTTTTATCTACTTACTTAGGTATCCTTCCTGAGGCTCTTGACTTCTTCATGTGGATTTGAATTATTGTTTATTGTCTTTTCATTTCTCCCCAAAGTACTCTCTTTAATATTTCTTTTAGGGCAGGTTTGCCAGCAACAAATTCTGTATTTTTATTTATCTGGGAATGTCTTAATTTCTCCTTTGTTATTGAAGAATAGTCTTTATTGTTTTTCTTTTTCTCGTATTGTATTATCTCAGTTGACCTATCTTTTCACTAATTTTTTCTTCTGTCAGTTCACATCTACTCCTGAGCCTCTCTAGTAATGTTTTATCTTAGTTATTGCACTTTTCAACTCTAGAATTTATATATTTGGCTCCTTTATATCAATTTCTGTCTGTTAATATTCTCCATTTGGTAATATATCATTCTCAAATTTTCTTTTAATTCCTCAGACATGGATTTCTTTAGTTCTTGAATGTTTATAATAGCTGATTAAAATCTTTGTCTAATAAGTCTAGCTTCTGGACTAACTCAGGGACTGTTTCTGTTGAAAACTGCTATCATTCTCTGTATATAGGCCATACTTTCTCATTTCTTTATGGGTCCTGTAATTTTTTGTTGAAAACTGGACATTTTAAGTAAAATAATGCAGCAAGTCAAGAAATCAGGTTCCCTCTACCAGCCAGAGTTTTTGTTGTTTGTTATTGTGGCTGTTTGCTTATTCAGTAGCTTTACTGGACTAGTTCTGTGAAATCTGTCTTCTCTGTTATTTGAAGTCTCTGCTCACTTAGCTTAGTGGTCAGCCAGTGATTGGACAGTCTTCTTTAAATGCCTTAAATCTACCAACCAGTAAGTCTACCAGCCTTTGCTGAAGTGCTCCTTGTGTGTGTTGGGGCATATTTTCAATGCTCTGATAGGCAGTTTACAACTCTGCCTTATCCTTCAGTTCCTCTTTGTGTAGACAGAGCCTCAAGGCCAGCCAAAGGTGAGAAATAACAGCTCTTTGAGTCTTCTCTGTGCATGCACATAGCCCTGCATATGTGTAGACTTCTGGACCCCCAGAAATATGCCTCAGCTTTTCAAAGACCCCTGTGGACATCTTCTCCCCTCAATTTTCCCGTTTCAATTTTTAGTCAGCCTGTTCATACCCCTGACTTACAATGCTACTTCAGGCAGCTCTGATGTTAAACCTTTGCCTCTAATTGTTTTTTGACCAATAATCTATGGACAGTGTTCTTCATATAGAGTCAGGTCAAATGAAGACAAGCCTGAGAATGGAGTTGGTCAGGCTGATGCTGTTGGTCAGGTTGAATAGCACTGTTCCCTGGGGAAAGAGTTTTAGGGAGCTCAAACCTACTCTGCCCTCTATAGTGGCTGCTGTGTTGCTGCTTTGTACAGCTGCTGTAATTGGGAAGACATAGTTTTCAAGGCAGTCAGGATGCTGTGGAGAGGGCAAGGAAATAGAGCAAGTTAAAATGCCAGAGACTGCTGTATAGCACAGGCAACTATGTCCAGTTACTTGTGATGGAACATGCTGAAAGATAATATGAGAAAGAGAATGTGGATAGATGTAGGACTGTGCCATTTTGCTGTACAGCAGAAATTGACAGAACAGTGTAAATCAACTATAATAATAATAATAAAATGCCAGCTGTTCATACTAAGATTCAGCCGTTTTCTTGAAGAAATGTTCATAAGTTGGCTGCCTTTGGTTAATTTCCAGAGTTCCAACAAAGTTGATTTTGACAGTTTTTGCCAGTGTTCTTGTTGCCTTTATAGAGGAGCAGATTTTCAGAGGTCCTTACCCAACCATTCCAGTAGTGTTTCACTGTCTCAGTATTATTTTGAAATGAATTCCAAATGACATTTCAGATGTAAAATATTTCGGTATATAGCAAGAAGAAGATATGTGGAGTTGAGGAATAATCCTCAGGTTTGATTTCACGTTTAATACTTTCCTAATTCTTGTGTCCATGCTGTTCCTTTAATATTATTTCTTAGCTTTTGTTGTATTCATTCTCATTTTCTTTAATTGCTATGCCCTCTCTTTTTATTTCTTTCCCCCATTGTATCTCTCCTTTCACTGTCACCTAATGAGATTATTTTAGTAATTTGGCATGTTGCAGTGATGCCTTTGATATATTGTGACATCTTGCTTTTTAGTGAGAGTGTTGGTGGTTAGCTATAGGGAGGGGAGAGGATTACACATGGACTGGCATTTAGCATGGTTTAGGCTAGAGACTTGTGGAAGGATAGATTAGATTTTTGGTTGGAGAAAAGGTTGGGCAGGAGTCAGCAGAGTTTCCAAAATAGTTTTGCCTAATAAGTGTAAAATCATGTATTATTTTACTCTGCCTTATTCCAAAAAGTATTTGAGGCAGTTCTAACAATCTTAGAGTTGTATCATTGGCTAGAAAATAATGGAAAATATTGTAGTATGGAGATGAAAGTAATAGTAGTGGACTAAATAGCTTAGTTAACTTATACTGGATTTTATCACAAGAGTTGTGGTTTTTAAATCATTTATTACATATTGAACTCCAAAAACTTGTACCTTCTAAAAATAATAGTTTTTTCCATACTTTTTTTTTTTTTTTTTTGGCTGTGCCCATGGCATGCGGAAATTCCTAGGCCAGGGCTCAAACCCAAGCCACAGCAGTGACAACACTGAATCTTTAACTACTAGGCCACCAGGGACCTCACTAAAACAATGATATTTAAGTCGTCATTCTCAGTTATGTCCCAAAGCAGTTTCATGACCAGTCACTGAGAATAAAGTTGCTCTTTAGTTTGAATAGATTTTTAGCACTCATTATTTTAAGTTGGCCATTTTCAAAGGCATTCATGATTCATTTGTTTAAGGCAGTAGCAGGGATTGAGCCCTTTTGACCATTCATGTGTATTTCATCACAGAATATGTTTTCATTAACATAGCTAAAGTCTGTTTTTTAATGTGACTTATTGATCCTGTTCTTAGGTTCATCAAGGCATATAAGAAGTTTGGTCTCCCTCTTGAACGGTAAGCCCGGTAATGTAATAGCTCCTTATCCACCTCTTTTTCACTTATTATGTAGCAGTTTCTTTTTATGGTTCTGCTTTTCCTTTAAGGTGTGGCACTTTTTGACAGTCTGATTTTTAGACATTAACGTACTCACATGCTCCAGATGACTTGGAGATCAACAAGACATAATGTAGATGAAACTGTACTTTGCTTCTAGGAACATGACAGTGAATGAAAGTAGGCTAGAGAAAGGAAAGTGAGCACAAAGAAGCAAACTAGTGCAGGTAGCTTTCAGGCACTTTATCTGCTAGCATTATGGGACTGCCTTTTAGTAAAGTTAATAACACAAAACCTTTCTTTCTGTTTTTTAAAATGACTGTTTTGTGGACTATTCCAAATCGGATTCTTTAGGATGGAAAGTAAGTTAGTCCTTAGTCACCGTTGGAGGGTTCTTGTTGGAGCCTCGGAATGATCAATTAAGGAATGTAGAGAAAAGTGTCTTTGCTGGAGCAGGCTTATGTGAAACCAAGTGGCAGTTCATGTGACATCAGAAAAGTGGGCGCAGGGCCTTGACATGTCCCCGTGTTTGTCCTTCCTCAGGCTGGAGTGCATAGCACGTGACGCTGAGCTGGTAGATAAGTCTGTGGCAGATCTGAAGCGCCTGGGGGAGTTGATTCACAACAGCTGTGTGTCAGCAATGCAGGAATATGAAGAGCAGCTGAAAGAAAATGCCAGCGAGGGTGAGTCACCCAGTCTCTACTTCTTGATTCTCTAGGACCTGGCACTCGGGGGTTGGGATCTCTGCTGCTAGAGGGCTATTTTTTTTTTTTTTTAGAAGAGCACTTGTACTCCATTGATCTGTACTTATTTTGAGATGTATAGTCTCACCTGACTTTATGTGAGCTCAGTTGTAAGATCCCAGAGATTTACTCATAAAATTGATTTGTAGAAGGTGCAAAGTGATGAACAAGAATGTTTTCTTTTAATGTCACTATAGGAAGTTTAAATTGGTTTGAATGATGTAAAGACCAGAATGGGTAAAGCTGAGTGGACACGTTTGTTTTTTGTAGGGAGGATATTACATACCACAAACATCAGTATTATCTTGGATATACATACCCGTATTGTTTTGCTGTGATAAACTTAAAGGATTTAGAGAATTACAATAAGTAAAATAGTAGATAAGTATTGTGAACGTTTACTTTCTTGGCACTGGAATTTGTTGTAATTGGATTTGACCTACTGTAGTATGTTTTTGCTTATACCCCAGAAGGTGTTTTGCCTGTTCTCTAAAAGCAGGAGCTGACAAGAGAGAGCTGGAGTCCTTATTGTTAAAGGACGTTGTTATAGTTGAACCTCAAACAGAGAGATGAGGGTGTTGTCATTCCAGTTCACTGGGCTGTGATTTATCTGTGCCATTGCCCCATTGTTTTGTCACTCTTTTTTTGGCCACACCCCCAGCATGTAGAAGTTCTGGGTCAGGGATTGAACCTGTGCCAGAGCAATGACCCAAGTGGCTATCGTGTTTTTTGTCACCCTTCACTGAGTTAGAGGTTACTAACAGGAGGCTCTGTCAGCTGTGGCTAAGTATTCAGGACATGGAGGCAGCCATTTCTTAGCTGTAAGGCCTGAGACAAGGGGTAGCCTCTCAAAGGTCTCATTCGCAAATGAAGTAATAGTATCTACCTCAAAGGGCTTGGGTGCTTATTTGAATAACTCCATACACATAAAGTGCTTGTCATCGATTCTGGTTTGCAGAGTTAGCTGTTTCATTAACCAAAGAAGTATCTGTGCTTTGAAATTTTCTTCTTAGGGTTATTACTAAAAAAAAATAGAATTTTACTTGAATATAGTAACCATTTTTAAAAAATTTTTTTTCAATTTTTTTTATTGCGGTAAAAAAAAAAACACATAACATTAAATTTACCATCTTTACCATTAGATACATTTTTTTCATAAAAGAAACTTAAATAACTTGAGTGGTTTGGATAATGATCCAAATATGTGGGTTTTTTTTTTTTTTTTTTTTTTTGGCTTTTTGCTATTTCTTGGGCCGCTCCCGCGGCATATGGAGGTTCCCAGGCTAGGGGTTGAATCGGAGCTGTAGCCGCCAGCCTACGCCAGAGCCACAGCAACGCAGGATCTGAGCCGCGTCTGCAACCTACACCACAGCTCACGGCAACGCCGGATCGTTAACCCACTGGGCAGGGACCGAACCCGCAACCTCATGGTTCCTAGTCAGATTCGTTAACCACTGCGCCACTACGGGAACTCCCAAATATGTGTTTTTATAGCACCAAAAGGATACATCCAAAAATGAACCTTAACTTTATCCCATTTGTTATTGTAATTACTTTGAATAAGTACTGTATTCACATGGCTCAGAAATGAAAAACAAGTACCCCTGTTTCTTATCTTTTTCTGGAGATATAAAAATATGTATGTTCAGAAAATGAACAGATAATATTTTCACATATTGGTGGTGTAGCGTGCACACTGCCCTGTTCCATTCGTAGTCCACCTCGCAGCGTATTTGGAGATGTTGCCTTACAACAGACTCCTCCCTCCCACATGCCTCTTTTCTGTGCATGTTCACATTCTGAATCTGGCGCATTGCTTCCTCCTGGCATTGCTTGACTAGTTCTCATACCCCTGTCTTTCCTATAAACTAGTATTCTGAGTCTGCGTTGACATTTCCAATTCAAATGTAAGATTATTGGTATCTCCTAAGCCGAAAAATTTTTGTTACTGAAAATGTTAACATACTCATGTATTTGTCTTAAACATTTTACGCGTTTCCAAGTGTTAAAAACCAACGTTACTCTTAACAGTAAGACTTCTCAATGCAAAGTTTAATTTCTTTGCAATTCTTTTTGTCCTCAAAATACATCTGATCAGCAGCCTATAGTCAAAATACTGTATTTTAATTCTCTGTGTGGTTATGCCACCAATTTAATACGTAGTTGAGCACCTTTTGTTTTTATGTCTTTTCAGATTTTGTGTATTACTTTTCTCATTTTGATGAAACTTTGTTTTTTAAATTATGTAAAACATTTGCATGGCATAATGTCAGAACAATAAAACAGAGAACACTTGGAGAATCTTTCCTTCATCCGTATCTCCCAGTGCTGTTCTCTTCCTCCCTTTGTAGGTAACCATTTCTACTAGTTTGGGGTTGATTTTTCCATTGTTTTTTTTTTTAAAATTAAAGCATAAGTGTGTGTGTGTGTGTGTGTGTGTGTATTTCCTTACTATACAGAAGATAACATACTGTGTATTCTTTACCTACTTATTCTCTCACATGCCTCCTTCCTTTTATAATTGCACAGTTTTCCACCATGCAGATATTAATCCGTACTTTATTGTTCCCCAGTAATGAATATTTGGGTTATTTTCAGTTATTTGCCCTTATAAATGAAGCCACAATGAATAGTCGATTGAATATGCTGTTTCATATCTTTGCCAGCATATCCTTGGGTTAGATTTCTAGAAGTGAGATTGCTGAGTCCTGGGAGAAATGCGTATGTAATTTGGTTAGATACTACCAAATTCTCCATAAATCTGGTACCATTTACTTTGCCTCCAACAATGGGTATTGCTTATAAGCCTCACAAATAGAATATATTGTCAAACGTTTAGATATTTGCCAAACTGATAGGTGAGAAATGATATCTCATTTTTCTTTTAATAAGCAAGGTTGTATGTCTTTTCTAAGGGCTACTTGTAAACTGTTTATGCATAAATTGTGCCCATTTTCTATTGAGCTGTTGGCCTTAATTTTTCAGATCTTTTTTTCTGATAAAAGTTGCCATTGATCTCCTCTAGTCATTTGTTTTGACTCTGCTTATGATAGTTCATGCAGAAAACTTAAAAAAATCTGTATAGTCAAAATTATCAATCTTTTACGCTGTTTGGATTTTGATCAGTTAAAAACTTTTTTTTATAAATGAGAAACAAACTCACAGACGGGGAAAACTTATAGTTAACAAAAGGGAAGAGTAGGGAGAGGGATAAATTGGATATATGAGAGTAACAGGTGCACACTGCCATATATAAAATAGATAAACAACAGGCTTTTACTGTATAGCTCAGGGAATTGTATTTAGTATCTTGTAGTGGACTAAAAAACATTTTTTTTTCCTACTCTAAGGCTATAAAGGAAGTCATTGTGATCCCCCCCCCCTTTTACCTGTGTGATTTCATTTACTTTTATATCGCTGATCCACTTGGAGTTTTTCCTGGTGTATCCAGGTTTTTTGGATTTGTGGGTTGTTTATTCCATATGGCTAGTATATATCCCAACACCATTCATTAAAGATGGTTGATCTTTTCCCCACTGCCTGATTATTATTTTTTTTTGAAGAGCTGCATAATCTGCTTACAATATTAGTGTCCTGTTAATGGACATTTAGCTTTCCAATCTTTTGCTTTACAATGTTTTGGTAAATAATCTTTTATGTATATGGTGTTTGAGCCATATCCTTCCCCCAGCATTGAATGACAGTGTCTGCTTCCTCCTAATCTCACCAACAGAATATTTTTAAATTTTCCCCACCTGATAAGTTAAAAATGCTGTGTGTATATATTTAATTTGCATTTCTCTTATTATAAATGAGGTTGAGTATTTTTCACCTGTTTAGGAACTGTATATATTTTTCTAGGAATTGTTTCTTTATCTTTTGCCCATTTTTCTATTGCTATCTTTTTATTTTACAGATAAGGAAACTGAGATCCAGAGAGGTTAATAACTAGAAGTGAGGGGGAAAAGGGGCAGGAGGTAGTTTGTGCAGATCTGGGAATAAATCCTAGATTTCTGATCTTCAGAGACGGTGCCATTCCCATTTTACCACATTCAGTTCCAGCTCCCATCAGTATTGCTGGGAATAACATTTGCAAGTGAAATTCTAGTGGATTATATAAGAATACTTAAATAATTACTTATAATTGTGTGCCATTTCATTGACTTGAATATTAAAAAAATAGAAACCTTTTCTTAGGTTTTGAGCCATCTTTTCTCTCCCAGGCAGGTGTCATTATCTCATGGATTTCAACTTGGACTCTTTGGTTAGAGCTGACTGCTTTGTTTTTACTTTTAGGATTATATTAATTTGAAATTAGGGCTAGGATAGTAGCATTTCCATGGCTTTTTCTGTTCATCATTTCAAATGTGTTGGGTATTAACTTGATCTCATACTTTTTTAGTAGAGAAGATCATCTTCTAAACCACTTTAAAAAACTGTTGATGGGATAGAGTAACAAAAGAAAAAATTTAAGCATTAATATTACTCCTTTAAAATCATCTTTCTTTAATTTTATTAATTTTAGAGCAAAAGTATAAAACCAATAGGAAGATTAAAATACAGTTATAAACACTTAGTAGATTAATAATTCTAAATATGAAAAAACTAAATTGTTTAGAGATTATTTTACAAACATTAATTGGGAAAGTTCTTTGCCTTACTGATCTTCAAATTAACAGCCAGAGATGTAGATTGAGGGACTACGAGTTCAGGATTTGTCGACATATGTTTTCTATGAAACCTCAGCAAATTCTCACTTAATGAATGTGTAATTGGTATTCTTTAGGGAAAGGACCAGGGAAAAAGAGAGGCCCAACAATCAAGATATCTGGGGTTCAGGTTAATGTGAAATCTATTATCCAGCATGAAGAGGAGTTTGAGATGCTGCATAAATCTATCCCTGTAGACCCTGAAGAAAAAAAAAAGTGAGTATAATGTGTGCCCATGCATGGGTGGTTGTGTTATTAGAAAAAGCTTTAAAGTTCACTGTTATGTGTAGTCACATAGTATTTTCAAGGTCTTTTCTCCAACATATCAGAATGCTTTGTGTTCATTTGTGTTTGTTTCCAAATGAGAAAGGCCCCTCTTCTGATGTCCTCCTGCTGTTGAACTCTTTTCAGGTACTGCTTAACCTGTCGTGTCAAAGCTGCACATTTCGATGTGGAGTGGGGAGTGGAGGATGATTCTCGCCTGTTGCTGGGAATTTATGAACATGGCTATGGAAACTGGGAGCTAATTAAAACGGATCCAGAGCTGAAGTTAACTGACAAAGTAAGTAATTCTGTGATGTTGGAGATTTATAGAAGATTTATTATGGAATCACTATTTTTATATTGATTACTTATTTTTAACTATTTTCTGTGGGGTGGGGAATCAAATCGGAAATTAGTGCAATAGTGAATTTCTGGGATTTTTTTTATCCTTTGAAAGCTTGTCGTCTTTAGTGGACTGTGACAGTTTTTATTAGAGATGAAGATGATAGCCAGGTGTAATTCTGGGGAGTTTATAAGAGAGATCTAAAAATTCTGATTTTTATTATAGGTCAGATCTCATTGCAACAAATACCAGGGTAAGACTATTAATAATAAAAGCATTCTTCAGCCTTAGTTGTTGGCACTGTCTTTAAAAGTGTATTTGAAACAACCATAAAGCGGTTCTACACATGAAAGAAGAATGAGCCACACCTTGGTATTTTTTGTAATGGAATTAAACACTAGCTGTACTTCTCCCACAAAATCGAGCCTCCCACCCTATCCATTGCACATCAGGCTACCGAGTAGTAAGGCCGTGCTCAGAGCTGTAAGCAGGGAAAGCTGACTGGCTCAAATTTTAGTAGGATGTGCTCCACGTTGTGCTCCTGGCAGGGCTTTTCCTGGCACGTCAAACCATGCTCATCCCAGGTGCGATGTTCTAAGAGGGTGACAGCACCCTGCCATAAGCACTGAGACCAAATCCAGTCTGGCCTGAGAGGTCCAGCTGTGTCCTGGCATAGCTCATTGCTCTCCGGCAATGCTCTAAGAAGCATTTTCAATCTAAAACAAAGCTTTAACCTAGCTCCAGGGATTCCCTGCTCCTGGAAGGAGGAAATCCACGACGGCTGGGATGCTCTAGCAGATGAAGCCAACAAGCCCCTCCTACCTGAGTTGTTCTACCCTGTTAACAGCACAGGTAGGAGCCAGTGGGAGAGCTGGATTTCTCCATCCCATTTTGTAAAACGAGAACGGCTCATAAGGGATTTGCAGTGACTGGGAGCCATGGACATGAGATAGGATCTGAGGCTTTTTGTCTGTATTTCGGGTGGTTGGGGAGGGAAAGGACTGCTCAGTTGTTTGTCATCTCTATTTATCCTGATCCACTAACCGGGACGTGGGCCATGCCGGGTGCTTCTCTTCCTTTCCTGTTGAAGATTCTGCCTGTGGAGACAGACAAAAAGCCCCAGGGAAAGCAGCTGCAGACCCGAGCGGACTATTTGCTGAAGCTTCTCAGGAAGAGTCTGGAGAAGGAGGGGGCCGTGACAGGCGGGGAAGAGGTGAGTGCAGCTGCCAGCCGGGTGTCCTCCAGGGGCCTGAGGCTCCAGCCCTGCAAGGTGAGGTGGGGGGGGAGATGCCCTCGCTGGGTGCCGCACAGTACCTTCTCCTTGCTAGGTGTTGCTAGAAATTAATAGAAATGTTCATTTAATAATTGACCTAAACATCTTGGCAACTTCCTTACAAACCCATTCTCCTCAAATATTGCCTCAGAGTAATTCTCAGCTCTCCCCCTGCCCTTGGTCCAGACACATTGTTGCTGTTTCTTTATGCTGCTTCCTTAATTTTGGAACTTCGTTTTTTGTTACTTACTGTGTGAATATCACTGGGTTTGCCTGCTATTAGAGTTGACACAGCTATTTTGTAATCCTGGGTCCCAGTTAAGGCAGATAGTGGTTTTCAGTTACCATTGCCTTACTTGCTCAGTGAAAAACATGAACCAAGTTGCTAATGGGCTCACTGGAGCTTTAACTTCTTTTATTACTCCACCTTTTCCTTTTAGTTCAGAACTAGAAAAATGAGAATCACAGTTAGGAGACGCTATAAATCACAGCCGGTACTAGCAGCCTTTGTGTGTGAGTGTTCCTTAAGTGCTCTTAGAGCTATGCCATTTGTATTAATTAATTGCTTTGTATCATAAACAAAGCAAATTTGGGGGAAAAAAATCCTAATCCTGTACTTTGGCCTTATTCATGTAGTAGTATCATAAGTAATTATAATTCTCCAAATAATATGTTGAGGATATTCTATAACTTAGGTCCTGGAGAGACAGATTAGATCATGATTATACTTGATTAAGTCATATTTGATTGAGTAGATAAGTACTTTTTCTCTACTTTTAGATATAGCATGCTTCTAGGTTTTTTAAAATTTCTGTTACTGCCTTTTACATATTATCTTTATTTATCTCTTTGTACATAAAGTGTTTTCCCTTCTTTGAATATTATCTTTAAATTGAATTCCAAAAAAAAAATAGACTCAATCAGTCAGTGTTTTTGTGCGGTGCAGGATGTGTATAAAGCTTGTAGCTTCCTTTTCTTTTTTACTCCTTCAGATAAAATTGGTTGCACTTCTTTGAATTTCCTCTGAGTTTTCTTGTTTGAATTATATGGCTGCTACTCTTCCAAAGAATCATAATGTTATTTGGTCAAGTTTTGAGGGACTTGATTTGTAGTTTTATTACCATTTTCTTTCCCTTTCAGGCCAAATTAAAGAAGCGGAAGCCTCGAGTAAAGAAGGAAAACAAAGCACCCAGGCTGAAAGATGAGCATGGGATTGAGTTTTCATCTCCTCGACACTCAGATAATCCATCAGAAGAGGGAGAAGTAAAGGTATGGGCTGGGCGTCAGTGGAGATTTTCTTTTAAACTACTTTACTGTACCAACTGATATAAAGCCATTTGAAATGTATTTGGTTTACATGCCAGAGTAGATAAAATGAAAAGAGAGGAGTTCCCATCGTGGCTCAGTGGTTAACGAACCCGACTAGTATCCATGAGGACGTGGGTTCTATCCCTGGCCTCTATCAGTGGGTTAAGGATCCGACATTGCGTGAGCTGTGATGTAGGTTGCAGACGGCGCTTGGATCCTGCATTGCTGTGGCTGTGGCATAGGCTGCCAGCTGTAGCTCTGATTTGACCCCTAGCCTGGGAACCTCCATATGCCTTGGGTGTGGCCCTAAAAAAAAAAAAGAAAAATAAGGAAAAAGAAAAAATAACGTCCCTGCTTAACCTATGAGAGAGAAAATATAGTTGCTCATTTAAAACAGCAATTAAAAATCTATCGATAATGCAAACAAATGGAGGGAACCATGCAAATTTTAATGATAAAGGGGGAGTTCCCGTCGTGGCGCAGTGGTTAACGAATCCGACTAGGAACCATGAGGTTGCGGGTTCGGTCCCTGCCCCTGCTCAGTGGGTTAACGATCCGGCATTGCCGTGAGCTGTGGTGTAGGTCGCAGACGCGGCTTGGATCCTGTGTTCCTGTGGCTCTGGCGTAGGCCGGTGGCTACAGCTCCGATTCAACCCCTAGCCTGGGAACCTCCATATGCCGCAGGAGCGGCCCAAGAAATAGCAAAAAGAAAAAAAAAAAAAAGATAAAGTGCAGTTGACATCCACGCTCATTGTTGGGAGTTATAGGGAGTGGTGGAGACTGTGGCTCATGCCTAATGTGTAGGAGCAGCTGTTATGCAGTTCATTTCATTGTTGGACCAAACAAAACTCGTATGTGGATCCAGTTTGGCCCAAGGCTTGTCAGTTTGTAAACTGTGGTCTAAGCAAAGTGAAAAGTAAATTGGTAGCATTCAGTGTGTTGTTTCAGTGAGCAACAACTTATTGCTCTTCAAGTGCAGTTGCACTTTGAGATTAGTTCCAGGAGGATCAGCAGTGGGTACATGAACTAGCATGGATTTGAGTCAAGCGTGCATGAATTCATATACTAGCAACCTCACCAATTACTGCCAGGCAAGTATATAATCTCTGTGGTCCTCAGTTTTTTCCATCTGTGAAATGGGAATGGTAATGCCTCTGTTGAAGGGTTGCTATGAGAAGTTAAGAGATTTAAGCGAAGAGCATCTGCCTCTGCAGGCTTCAGTTTAAGTAGGTAGCTTTAAGGCTGTTTGCTTGAAAACAAGATTCTGTGGATGTAGTCATGAACCATTGGGGCAGTGCTTTTTTCTCCAGAAAGCAAATGAGGAAAGTTAAGGGTTGTGGCAAAAACTCATAGCCTTGTTTGTTTTCTAGGATGATGGCTTAGAAAAGAGTCCGATGAAAAAGAAACAGAAGAAGAAAGAGAACAAGGAGAACAAGGAGAAACAGATGAGTTCTAGGAAAGACAAGGAAGGGGACAAGGAAAGGAAGAAGTCAAAAGATAAGAAGGAAAAGGTATGTGTGTCATTCTACTTACTGAGATGCCCACAGCCTTTGAAATTCCCTTCTAGGATTTAGAAATAGAATGGGGTTTGAGAGCTCTGAAATAACTGTCTTTTTATGAGTGTATCCCAGAAGAAAGGATGGGACTGTCGGGCGATGCCTGCACCTCTCCTGCAGAGAGAGGAGAATGTATGGGTTTGGGATGTTTTGTAATACAGAAGCCTTTACTTGCTCTTTTATTACACATTTCAGAGGGGTTGTTTGAATGGCATAGGACAGGTGACTACTTGATGCATGTTTTCTGACTCAGGGTAAAAGAGCACAGTTCACAGATGAATCTGAGTATGTGAAAGGTTTAGGATTCAAATCAAATTCTATGAACAGTTAAGCTTTTGGAGTAGAAATGGGTGAAAAGCCCTACTGTTCTATCATCCGCACATTGGGGTTTTAAGAAGTTCATTCCAAACCATAGAATTCTGGTAGTGTTGCATCTTTCTGACTTTTGGCAAAGTGGGTTTTTGTTTTTGTTTTTGTCTTTTCTAGGGCCGCACCGGTGGCATATGGAGGTTCCCAGGCTAGGGGTCTAATCGGAGCTGTAGCCGCTGGCCTACGCCAGAGCCACAGCAATGCGGCATCCAAGCCACATCTTCGACCTACACCACAGCTCACGGCAACACCAGATCCTTACCTCACTGAGCGAGGCCAGGGATCAAACCTGCAACCTCATGGTTCCTAGTTGGATTCATTAACCACTGAGCCACTACGGGAACTTCTGACAAAGTTGTTTTGCAGTTAATCTTTAATCATAGTTAAAACACACAAACAAATAATTGCTTTAATTCCACCAACCAGTTATGACTCTAACTGATTTTTTTCTTTCTTTCTTTTTTTTGGCCGCGCCCACGACATGTGGAAGTTCCCAGGCCAGGGATCGAACCTGTGCCACAGGAGCAGTGCAAGCTGCTGCAGTGATGATGCCAGATCCTTAACCCACTGTGCCACAAGGGAACTGAACTAACAGTTCACTACACCACAGCCACAGCAATGCCAGATTCGAGCTGCATCTGCAGCCTACTTCACAGCTCAGGAGCAATGCTGGATCCTAACCCACTCATTGAGGCCAGGGATTAAACCTGCGTCCTCATTGACACTAGTCAGATTCATTTCTGCTGAGCCACAACAGGAACTCCAGGAACTAGATTTCTTGATGAGCACCTTTGGAACATTTTTATTATGTGTGTAAGTACAAATGCAAAATAAAAATCAGACCAGATTAGGTAGCCTTTTATCCCCACTTAGCAATATATCATGAACAGCTTCCCAAGTGAATAAATACAAATTTTGGAAATAAATAAACATTTTGGAAGCAATTTAAGTCTCCCATATTGAAATTCTATTCACATTTCTTTCTTTCCTTCTTTCTTTCTTTATTTCAGGCTGCACCTGCGGCATATGGAGGTTCCCAGGCTAGGGGCAGAAGCAGAGCTGTAGCTGCCGGCCTAGGTCATAGCCACAGCAACCCCGGATTCTAGCTGTGTCTGCAATCTACGCCACAGCTCATGGCCACACTGGATCCTTAACCCACCGAGCAAGGCCAGGGATCAAACCTGTGTCCTCATGGATACTAGTCAGATTCATTTCCACTGAGCCATGGCGGGAACTCTTCATTCAAATTTCTAATGTTATAAACTGTACTGTGATAGATACCTTTCTTTGCACTTCCACAGAAAGACACTCTTTTTTTTTAAGGTGAAATATCAAAAAAATCACAAAGAACAATTTTAACGACATCCATGTATACATTGCCTAGATATTATAACTTTTGTTAACATTTTTCATGTTTACTTCATGTGGCTTTCTTTCGGCTGCTGTATTTGGTGCTCCATGCACTCATTACTAAGACTCCCCTTAGTTGAAGCTCCCCTCTGTTACTTCTCCCAATTTCATCACTCTTCTTCCCTCTTTTCTCCTTCATAACACTGAAGTTGGTGTGAAACCTTCCTATCCATGTTTTTAATACCATTGCTACATAGTATGTAATCATAAGCAAAGTGTAGTGCTATTTTATGTTTTTAAATGTTCATACATAGTTATTTTTTATATACCTATCTATATGTATCTGTATCTTCATCCTTCTCTACTCTTACGTGGTTAAATGAACTTTATCCATGGGATTCATGTAAATTTCAATCACTTACAGTTTTTTAGTTAATACAGTTTCCAGAATCAAAGTGTATGTTCATTTATAAGCTGTTAATAAAAGTTGCTACATGCTATTCTGTGAGAGCTCTGCCAGTTTACAATCTTAATCTCTTGATGACATTTTTGTACATTTTATTTATTTAAGCCAAAATAGCATTGAGAAACCTAAAATAAGTCATTATAAGTTTAGAGACGAAAGTAGAAAAGATGTATGATTAAGCTGTTAATTCAATAGTTTTGGCTTCATTGTATCTCAGGAGACTTTATTTTACCTTTAAAAAAAAAAAATAAATAACGGAGGCCATCCTGTGTACCCACTGTAATGATGTGACATAGGTAAGAAGTTCAAATTGTAAGACAGGAATGTCAGTGACTCCTTGTAACTCTTTTTTAAAAGCCTAAAGGTGGTGATGCCAAATCTTCAAGTAAATCAAAGCGATCTCAGGGTCCTGTCCACATCACAGCAGGAAGTGAACCTGTCCCCATTGGAGAGGATGAGGATGATGATCTGGACCAGGAGACATTCAGCATAGTAAGTCCTGAAATTGAGGGACACTGGGGTCTACAGCCACAGTGCTTGCCAGCGCTCCGCCTTTCATAGTTCCTGCCACACAATCTCAGTCGTCTAAGCATTAGAACATTGCTTTGGAAACAGATTGCTTCTAATATCTAAAGACCTCGTGCTCTGGGATGTGCTGGTAGGATGAGATTTTCTCACTCTACCTCTAGTGAGAAAGAATTTTAAGAAAAGTATTTCATGTCTTTTGCTCCTGGTCAGAAAGGCTGCAGGAGCCCTTCGAGGCGTTTGGAAGACATGCGTGTTCACTGGGCTGGATTGATTGAGTACTTGCTCGGTGTCAGCCCCTTGAATTACAGTGCTGAAATAATAGCTCTTTCCAGCATCTTAGACTACGTTTGAGCAGGGGAGGTAGATAATCACACAAACTGTGTTTGTGCTCCTGTGATGGCCAACAGGGGAGAAAGACCAGATGCCAAGAAAGGGATTTGACCAGGCCAGGGGTATCAGGAAGGCTTGTTTAATTAAAGAGAGATCTTCGAGTTGGGTTCTGAAGGAAGTGGGAAAGGCAACAGAAGAGAGGAGGGAAGAACACACCAAGGCAAGGCCCGAGCCCACCCAGAGGCCATGTGGCAGGACCGAGGGTGGTGCACTGAGGAGTTGCAGGGGGCTGCCATGGCTGGAGTACTGAGAGCACGGGGGCAGCTTGGCGTGAGATGAAGCTGGGGTCCTGGCTGCTGGGGTGAGCATGGCCTCTTCTCCATGCTTCCATGTTGTGGTGCTGGGTGTTAAGACATGGCCTGGCTGTGGTCCGTCTCCCCTTAGGAGATGGGGAAGGTGAGGGCAGCGGTCATGGACCAGGTTGTGCTGGGATGGAAACAGGCAGGTGCATCCTCAGGGCCCGTGGCCCCTTTTCAGAGCTGCACGTGTATGTTTCATTGTGCGGCACTCGCTTCCCTTCTGGACCTCTCCTGTGATCTCTTCCTCCCCAAACTTCCACACATCACAGTTCATTTGAACAGTTAATTTAGTTTCAAAGAGAAAACAGACCTTCTTCCAAATCTCAAGGTGTTCCTGCTCTGGGACAGCAAAGCATAGAATTTTGACTTCATCCTGTTAGGTCGTCTCTCTCTTTATGCTTTTCTCCTTGTTTCCTAAAACCTATATTTGTGTGTGTGTGTATTTTTTCTCTTTACACTTATTTCATTTTTCTTAAATTCCTTTAGTCTTCTGCCTATGAGCTCTCTGAGGGCAAGTATCATGTCTTTATGAAGTATATGTAGATGCTAAAAGTATATCAATAAATGAGTAAATTGAGTAAATGAGTAAATTTATTACATAACCAGCTCTCTGATCTGTTTCCTGCTTCTCCCTTAGCCCAATATTTCTAAGAGAAAAAAAAAAAAAAAAAACCCTAATGCTTGAATGGTACCTTACGACCATACTATTTAAAAAATTGCTCTTACATATTGGCTCATTTGCTCTTTTTTGGGGGTGGGGGGAGCTGCACTTGCAACATGTGGAAGTTCCTGGGCCAGGGATCGAATCTATGCCACAGCAGTGACCCAAGCCACTGCATTGACAATGCCAGATCCTTAACCTGCTGCACCACAAGGGAATTCTGCTCTTATTTTTATTTTATGATATCTTTTAAAAATGGAATGTAACATGCATCGACTTAGCTATCATGAAGTTCTCCCAAATCTGGAGTTTTTTGGCCTAAACCTTAATGTTGAAGCTCCTGATCGTGTTTTTTGTTAACCTTCCCAGAAGTGACTACAATTCTAAATTTGGTATAAATCATATCATCATGCTCAGGCATGATTTTAGAATTTTCTGTCTCTAAAGACTGTAATAGCTCACATAAACAGCCAGGCATTGTTAGTGTGCTTTTTGTGTATTTTCTCCACAACAACCTGTAAGGTGGATAATTATCTCCATTTTCCACTTTAAAAAATAAGATGAAGAGAGTTAAGTAACTTGTCCATGTCACACAGTTAAGCTGTAGAGCAAAGATTTGATCCAGTTTGGCACAAGTGTCTGGGTTCTTACTGTTGTTCTGCACAGCCTCCCTTGTGTCCGTAAACAACATATACTCTTGCTTTCTGTGTTTAAAAACTATAAATGCCACACTGTATCTTGTAGCTTCAGTTTCTTCCCTCAGCATTTACACTTTTGAGATTTATCTGTGTTAATAATTGTCTCTGATTTCAATGTTTTTTGTCTTCCACAATTCATTCCTTCTCCTATTGATGGATATTGGGGTTTTCCAAATGTTCACTACAACAGATAGGCTGCTGTGAAATTAAATGTTTTCCTGTACATATGTGTAAGAGCATCTCTAGTGTATAGCTTAAGCAGAAAAGCTGGTATTTCTTTGGGTCTGCGCATATACTATTTTATTAAATACTGCTGTAGAGTTCGTTTTCAAAGAGATTGAAGAAATTTGCACTCCTTCTAAGCAACAAAGTTTCCAGTTGATTCTGAGTCCTGGAAACACATGGTAATTCTGACTTAGTTTTTGCCGATTTAAGATGTATGAAATATTGACCAGTGGTAGACTTGAACATTTATTTTCATATTTATTTGGCATTCATGTTTCTAGTGAATTGCCTATTCATATCCTCTGCCTATCTGGGTAATTTTTCTGTTCTTACTTTTTGCATAGGAATCCTTTATACATTCATGGCACTGATTTTTTAATCTGTTAATAGTCATTCAAGTATCTTCCAGTTTATTTTGTGTCCTTTTAAAAAATTGAAATACGGAGTTCCCATTGTGGCTTAGCAGGTTAAAAAACCGACTAGTATCCATGAGGATGCGGGTTCGATCCTTGGCCCTGCTTAGTGGGTTAAAGGATCCAGCAATGCCATGAACTGTGGTGTGGGTCACAGACGTGGCTCGGATCTGGTGTTGCTGTGGCTGTGGTGTAGGCTGGCAGCTGCAGGGGTCCAATTGGACCCCTAGTCTGGGAACTTCCATATGCTGCAGGTGTGGCCCTAAAGACAAAAAAAAAAAAAAAATTTAAAATACAACACTGAGAAATAGATTGTAGGTATCTAGCTGTGGAAATTATCCCAAAGTGTTGGAAATTTGTCAGATTTTCATTGTTTTGAAATTACGTGGACATGTGCCTTGTTAGTTCATTATTCTTAGTGGCTAACAGCTATACCTGGTAGATCAGAGAAATTTTCTTGAATTATTTTGTGATAATTCCCTCCTCAGCTCTTAGTTTTATCCTGTTTTTTGGATATTAGGCTCTTGGAGTGGTCGCTAATTTTATCTTTAATTTTTTTTTCCATTTCTGTTTTTTTAACTATTTTCTTGGAGATCCTGTCAGCTTTATCTGCCATTATTTCTTTGGAAGTTTGCATTTCTCCTGTCATGTTTTATTTCTAAGGTCTTTTTTTTTTCCATATGGTTCTCTTGAATATTTTTTTATTTCTCTTTATTTTCCAGAATTCATGTTAGATATTTTTCACATGGCTTGGTAATTCTTGATTGTCTGTTCATATTTAAGAGTAGGAACTAAATATATGATTGAGCATGTGTGTGAGGCTTGATCAACTTGGAGAGTGTTCTCTCTAGGGGGAATCTGACTGAGCTGCTTCCTTGGGGGACTTCCAAGTATATTGTCAGCATCTTTTGGTTCTTTCTCTTGGGTGGTCAGATTTTGCGGACAAGAATCTTTCAGTCTCTTGACTGGAGGGTTAAGGCCTGACTTTCTTCATTCCAGAATCTGAGAGACAAAAAAAAAAAAAAAAAAAAAGACTGGGTGGAGGCTCATATAATATGCATATGTTCACATATGCTGTTTACAGTGTGGTAGCCTTGCTGCTCAACTATGCCCGTGTAGCTCAGTTCATCTTCTCCAGAGAATAAACTTCACATTTTTGGTTGGGCAGTATGGGACATCTGGGTGTCTATTGCGAATCTGAGTATCCGTTCTTCTAGGCAGTCTTAAAAACCCATCCTTATTTTCAGCTCTCACCCCTCCTTCCAGAGAGCTTAGCCTTTGGGGAAACTTAACAGTATTAATCAGGTTCGTTCTCAGCTGTCTCCACTGCTGGCTTAGGATTTTGTTTCTCAGGTCTACCAAGTCATTTCACTTGCTGCCAATATTTTGTTGCTATTGTTTTCTCTCATTTTCCCTGTCTTTGTGGGCTTCTCTCTTCTTAAGGTAATTCCTTTACTGTTGTTTTAGTGGATGGGGAGGGGGAGAAAAAGATTCTTGTGTTCAATCCATTATCTTTATCTGGAAGCCTTTCCCTCAGTTTCTTTTGACTCTAAAGGACTCATAAATACTTTATCCTCTGGTTTTAGGTAGTAGTGATGGGAGGTTTTTAGGTTATGTCTGTAATTTTGCATCTCCTTTGATCTTCATGATGGTCTTGTGAGATCATCATGCCCTCCTTGCACATGAGGAAGCAGCCGTGCTTGAGAGGCCAGGTAAGGTGTAAAAGGTCATTGCTCCAAGTGATGGAGCTGGGACTTGCACCTCAGGGTTCTCTGACTCTAACAGTTTTACTTGTTCACTGGCTTTACCTGCTTTTCCTCTAGTTATTATATAGCCTGAGGTTGGGCTGTGTTTCCTCTGGGAATTTAGGGCACCATACGCTCAGGAGATGTCTTTGCTGAGGATGTTTTATGTTTCTACTCTGTTGGCCTGTTCCAGTGTAAGGAGAGGATGAGGCCTGTGAAAAAGGCACTGAAACAGCTGGATAAGCCTGACAAGGGGCTCAATGTGCAAGAACAGCTGGAGCACACCCGGAACTGCCTGCTGAAAATTGGAGACCGGATAGCCGAGTGCCTTAAAGCTTACTCAGACCAGGAGCACATCAAACTGTGGAGGAGGTAACCAGCCTTGGCCTCAAGTTGCCCGGTTGGATTTGATGACAGAGTGTGTGTTAGGGATTCTATTTTCGTTTTATAAAACATGACATAGCCACCTAATGAAAATTTTTTTTTTCTCAGCAAAAGCCATCTATTGGCAACATACTTGCAGGCTTCAGTTTTCTTTTCCTGAAACAGACCACTCCTCTGAGGCCAGTCTTTTGAATGGGTAGGACGATGTCATTATTTTATGGGAGAAATACAGTGATACTGGATTTGCAGGCCTGTTCTCAGAATAAAGACTCAGCTTTAAACCGTGGAAGGGATAGAAATCTAATTTCATTACTTTAACCACCTCAGGTTAATATTCAGGTATAATTTAATAACTAATTGGCTAAAAAAAAATTAACTAATTGACTAGTTCCCTACTACGTCATGAGAGGAAACAAAGGCTACAAACCACCAGAGCTGTGAATTCTCTTCTCTTTAATAGTTGAAGAATTCTGCTAGTAACGTGGGTCAATGCTGTTAACCCAGAACTTTAGTTTGTAAGACATTGTGACTTACGTATATTCATTTATATATTCACTTTTGATGTTTTTAGAAAACATGAATGGTATTTCTTGAAGACAGTTGTAACATTGTCTCTTTCCATACACCACAGTTGCTTTGAACTCGTATAGTTTATGGTTAATATAATTATCTTTGTATAATATGCCTAATATCAATGGATTGGTTTTTGAGTAAAAAAGGAATCCAAGAAAACCTGTCATTATGCTCTCCATAGCATGCTTCACACTCGTTTAAAAAATTATTAAGTTTTGAAATGTTACTTTACTTCCCTTTTACACTGTTGCCAACTACCAGATAACTAGCCATCTGATTTTCTTTTTACCTACCTGAATCCCTATTGGAAGATAGCAAAACTCATCATAGTGCATAGATCCATGAAGCTAGGGAATATTGTGCACTGGGACCAGGCTGTGTTTAAATGCACTGGACACTGTACACGGTGGTTCCAGCCAGCTGTTTAATGCACCGGACACGGTGGTCCCTTCAGTTCATAAGGAGTTGCTTGCCCCCTAGAGAGAAACTGTCCATCATAAGGTGGTAATTGGAAGACCAAGTATAGTAGGAATTACAAGAAGGAAGCACACGTAGAGGAGTAGTCAGGGAGGTAAGTCTTCTAAGGGGTAGACATGTACGCTTGAGCTGCTTAGAGGAAGTGAGGTCTCAGGCTCCAGCAAAGGCTTGAAGTGTGCAGGGACTGGGAGGGTTTTAGGGTTTACAGGCAGTTTGTTAAGATGACTGAAACCCTATTGGAGAAGGCTTTAGAATGAAAGGTAAATGGCTTTCCACATGATGCAGCAGGTTTACTAGTCAGGGAACTGGCACAGTGTCCTCTGAGTGACATGGTGCAGCATGGTGTATCTGCTCTGTAGAAAGTGTGATGGGATGTGAGCCTTCTTTTCCATTTCATGAAGGGTAGCTCCTTGTTCTGCATACTTGTTTATCAGCCTCTCCCCTGTTGATGGTAATGCCATGCTGGGGGAGTACAGTGGAATTGGAGTAGAGGAGTCCCTTGGAGTTTTAAGGAAGAAATGACAGGCCTTGGTGATGACAGCTGGGAAGAAAGAAGGGGAGGCAATGCAGAGATGCCCAACTATAGGTCCCAAACTTAGGAGATGGTGATAGTGATGGGTGGCACGGCAGAATCTGGGAAATGCAGAAGGTGGAGGAAGACTGAAGTTCTAGGTGCCAGTGAAATAAATTAGAGGAGTTTTAGCTAAGAGACAGAACTGTCGTTCCCAGACCCATCATTCAAACTCTGTTGACAGTTTCATCTAAAGATGCCATTTCGTATTGATGCAAAGACCTTAAAGATTATTTCTATAACTCAATTTCTATACTTAGTATTCCATAGCAAAATCCAATAGCATAGTTCTCTGCTGACCTCGCAGATTAAGATCCAGCATTGTCACTGCTGTGACTTGGCTCACTGCTGTGGTGTGGGTTTGATCCCTGGCCCAGGAATCTTCCACATGCCATGGGTGCAGCCCACCGCTCCCCACTGCCCCCCCAATTCAGTAGCATGCCATCCATAAAGAGAATAAGTAGTTATTTTTTAAATCCTATAATTTACCAGAATTTTTTTTTTTTTTAGGAACCTATGGATTTTTGTTTCCAAGTTTACAGAATTTGATGCTCGAAAATTGCATAAGTTATACAAGATGGCCCACAAGAAAAGATCTCAAGAAGAGGAGGTACAATACAAATTTAATCTTGATTCATACAGATAGAGACTAATTCCTCAGAAATATTAATTATTTTTTTTTCTGGGGAGATGATCATAGAATTGTAAGGAAGTTGGTACTAGAAAGGTCACTGGTTCTCTGCCTTACTTTACAGATGGAGGTCCAGGTCCAAGAGGGGGTGCAAGACTCCCCAGGGCCTATCCTGTCTTGTACAGTGGGCCTCTTCACCCTGCTAGCAGTACAGTTTGTCCAGGTGCTCTGCTAGTAGTTAAACTAGCAATTAAGACCCAATGGATAAAATAGCCAGTGTACTAGAACCAGACAGTGTTGAAATCCTCACAAGAGATTACTCTGTTTTTAAGTCCTGAAAACATTTATTCACCAGGCTTTTTCTTCCATGTACTCAAGTCTTATGGTAGTTTACAAACATGACTTCTGATATGTAACAAAGTTATGGGCAGCACATACTTTCTCTCTTCTTTTCTGGGCCATGTGTACTTGTCCTTCCAGCTTTTGTACATAGGGTCCCAAGTGCTCATCTAAAGGAGTGAACATGAGGAGGGGCCCAGAAGCTGCCTCCCCTTCTTTGCTGTAGGGGGATGGACACAAAGTGACTTGGCCCGTTCCTTGTGTGGGTGTGTCCTTTTGCAGATCTGCTGACCCAGATTAGTCATGTAGGGCCAGTCTTGAAACATTTAATACTCGCTTCACTATCATGTCAGCTCTGTGAAGGCAGAGGTTTTATGTCTCTCATCCTCTTCTGTGTCATCAGCACCTGCAGTGGTGCCAGGCATAGCTCTGGTGCTCAGAAGTACTTGTTGCATAAATATATCCTTTGCCCAGCAGTGTGTTCCATTGTAGAGTAGCGCCCTCAAGTAGTCTGTAATTGAATTTTACATGGAAGAATGTGATATAGCAGTAGTATACAGGATAATAGGTTAATATTACTGAATGTTAGCATAAATTTTATGCATTGTAAAAAGTCTTTGAATGACTAGCCAGGAAGGGCCCCAGGAGGGAATAAAATAGTTGGGAAAGGCCCTTTAGGAGAGAGTGAAAATTAGGATGAGTGTTTGAAGTTGGGCAAATGATGTCAAGGGTTAAAGGGCTTTATTAGTCTTGGTGTCAGAAGTTAGAATGCGGCGTGACTCACAGAAGTAGTATAGTATATATTCACAACCTTTCTAGGGGACAGTCCAGTAAGATTGACCAAAAGACCAAAACATGCAATTCTCCTTCTAAGAATTTAGTTGAAGGCAATAATTAAGGATTTAAACATGTTTATGTGGAAATGACTTGATATAGCCATATCAGGGAGTACATAAATACTGTGGAAATAAGTATTCACATAAGATTTTTCACAATACATTAAGTGAAAAAAGACTGTCAAATAATTTTGTTCTAAGAAAACACACACGTGCACACACACAATTTCCTCTACTGTGGTTTTGCTTTCCATGGTTTCAGTTAACCCACAGTCAACTATGGTCTGAGAATACTAAGTGGAAAATGCCAGAAATAAACAATTCATAAGTTTTAAATCGCACACTGTTCTGAGTGGCATGATGAAATCTCATGCTGCCCTGCTCTGTCCTGTCTGGGACATGAATGGTCCCTTTGTCCAGCGTATCCACACTGCATGTGCTCCCTGCCCATTAAGTAGCCCTCTTGGCGGTCAGACTGACTGTTGTGTTATCACAGTGCTTGTGTTCAGGTAATCCTCACTTCACTTGGTAATAGTCCCAAAGCATAGGAGTAGTGATGCTAGCAATTCAGATATTCTCTTATTATGCCTAATTTGTAAATTAAACTGTCTTAGATATGTACCTATATACAGGGTTCAGTACTATTGGCCGTTTCAGGCATCCGTCTGGGGTCTTGGATGTATCTCCCATGGGTAAGGGGGACTGGACTGCTGTATATAAAGGGGGACTACTGAATATAAATAAACACACAAAATGGCTCAGAAAGACATGGACCAATGTATTAACAGTAATTCCTTTGGTGGTGAGATTTTAGGTCACTTCACATTTCTTTTTTTTTTTTCTGTTGTCTTTGTGTTGAAAATTTCGCTTGTGTGGTAAAGATAATGGTGTAACAAACATGTAGTTGTTTAGCTTGATGACTTTGGCATGGAAACTAGTTCCTACTGGACCACTCAGAAGTGGTTGGTTCTAGTTAGCCTCAGGAAGTTAGTGGTCTTAGTTTTATGTGACCCAAGAGCAATCTCTGAGAAAGCTGACAGTCTGGGCACCTGTTCCTTACCCTGTGCAATGATGTCCAGTGGTCCGTGCCCCTGTTCTGACAGGTCCCGGTCAGTGGAGATGGGCTTCCTTGTAGTGGCCTGGTATACTGGGGTTGAGCAGCAGGTGGAGCTCTATGAAGTTGTTCATGCTCTGAGAGCTCAGGGGGTTTATGAGCATTTTTTCCTAAGAAGGTAGTTAATGGCAGGGAAGCGAAGAGAGACTTGTCAGAGGTCAGAAGGGAAGTATTTAAAGGTGATGATGTTTTTACTGTTCTTGGGAATTCCGCTTGAGATCCTGAGAGTCTTTGGTTTCCTCTTACTCTATAGGAGCAAAAGAAGAAAGATGATGCGATTGGTGGTAAGAAACCATTTCGACCAGAGGCCTCAGGTTCAAGTCGGGATTCCCTGATGTCTCAGTCTCACACCCCACACAACCTTCACCCTCAGAAGCCTCATTTGCCTGCCTCTCATGGCCCACAGATGCATGGACACCCAAGAGATAACTACAATCACCCCAACAAGAGACACTTCAGTAATGCAGGTGGGTCATTAAGTTGAGTTTTAAAAAGTGGTGCCAGGGAGTTCCTGTCGTGGCTCAGCGGAAACGAATCTCACTGGTATCCATGAGGATGCAGGTTCAATCCCTGACCTTGCTCAGTGGGTTAAGGATCCGGCATTGCTATGAGCTGTGGTGTAGGTTGCAGATGTGGCTCGGATCTGGTATTCCTATGGCTGTTATGTAGGCCATTGGCTACAGCTCCGATTCGACCCCTAGCCTGGGAACCTCCATATGCCACAGGTGTGGCCCTAAAAAGACCAAAAAAAAAAAAAAAAGAGGTGCCTAAAGAAGAATCATGTTGTTTTCCAAAGATGGTATCTGGACCTTTGTGCTTTATTTTCTCCATCACTTTTATTGACCTCTTTTTTTCTCAGTGAGATAGAATTGGAAATAAAGATTCAAAAGGCAGCTAATTCAACTTTTAAGAACACAGCCACTATAAACAAAAGACATATGAGAGACTGAAGGAAAATGTTTACATTATATACAACAGTTGAATGGTTAAAACTGCTAATATGAAAACCTCTTATAAATTATTAACAGAAGGATAACCAAATAAAAAATAAGCAAAGGTCAGGTAATTCCTATAGAAGAGGAGATTCAAATGGCCAATATGACGAGGTAATCAACATTGTTATTAGGGAAATGTAAATTAAAGCAGCAATAAGTTAACCAATTTTTTTACCCATTCAGATCAATAAAAATTAAAACAGCGAAGTTCACACAAATTGCTCAGAGTATGAATTGCTACAGTCTTTCTAGAAAATAATCTGAAATATCTAAATACATTTTAGACACTCCCTTTCTGGGATTCTCTTCTGTAGAAATGTAAACACATACATGCATGAGGATGCTGTTACTGACTTATAATGGCAAAAAGCTGGATATATGACTGCCCATTGATAGAATGGTCAGATGAATAGAGGGCATCTGTACTCTTATTTACAATATTAAAAAGAATGAGCTGGCTTTATAGGTTAAAAAAAAAAGGAAAAAAAGCAGCACTAGCAACAAAATCCTGTTGTGTGTTTAAATTTATTCAGGGGAAAATCAAATAACATAAGCTTAACCATTTTAAATGAGCAGTTCAGGAGTTCCCGTCGTGGGGCAGTGGTTAACGAATCCCACTAGGAACCATGAGGTCGAGGGTTCGGTCCCTGCCCTTGCTCAGTGGGTCAACGATCCAGCGTTGCCGTGAGCTGTGGTGTAGGTTGCAGATGTGGCTCGGATCCCGCGTTGCTGTGGCTCTGGCATAGGCTGGTGGCTACAGCTCCGATTCGACCCCTAGCCTGGAAACCTCCATATGCCGCAGGAGCGGCCCAAAGAAATAGCAAAAAAGACAAAAAAAAGATAAAAATAAAAATAAATGAGCAGTTCAGTGGCACTTAGTACATTCTCACAGTTACCACCTGTATCAAGTTCCAAAACACTTTTGATCACCCCAAAGAAAACCCTGTAACCATTATGCAGTCACTACTTATTCTTTCTGCCCTCTCCCCAGCTCCTGACTGGACTACCACCAGTCTGTCTTCTGTGTCTGGATTTACTTATTCTGGATACTTTTATTAATGGATTCACACAGAATCATACAATATGTGTCTGGCTTCTTTCACTTGGCTTCTGTTTTCAAGGCCCATCCTTGTTGTAGCATGTATCAGTATTTCATTTCTTTCTGGGAATAATGGAGTAATACCCCATTGTATGGTTAAGCTACAGTTTTTTCGTTGATTAGTTGATGGACATCTGAATTATCTCTGCTTTTTGGCTGTTGTGAATTGTACAGTTGAGCTCATTTGTGTACAGTTATTAGAGTACCTGTTTTTAGTTCTTTTAGGTGTATACTTAGGAGCATGAAGTTGCTGGGTCATGTGATAATTCTGTGTTTAACTTTTTGAGGAATCACCAAACTGTTTTACATCATATTTGAATAATATATTTCTATAAGCATAGGAAAAGATGTGAAAGCATACATACAATAGCAGTTACCTTAGGCTGGTAAAAATGTGGGATTGGAGGAAATTAATAATTTCTTCATTCTGTATTAACTTCACTGGTTACAATGAGCATGAATACTTTTAGAGACAAAAGTAATAAGAAGGAAGAAAGCATATAGAATAAAACCTAAGAAGAATACTATTTATATAGAAGCATAATATAAGATTTTACAAAGAGCCAATATTCCATATTGATCAAAATAAAATATACGTTTCTTTCTAAACTTCACTGTTGGGATTCTATTTGATTTTTTTTTTTTTTTTTTTTTGAGTACAGCTTAGTCTTCTGATAAAATTCTCAAGCTTTTAGAAAATCGATTTTCTCCATCTTTTCCTGTTTTTTGGAACACATTAATTATAGGTATTGAAAAATTCTTGCCTGCTCACTCTAATATCTGAATTATTGTAAGCCATTTTGTATTGTCTGCTTTTTTTTTTCCTCTTGGTTTTCAGTCATACAGTCCTGTCTTTTGGCATGTGCCTAGTTCTGTTTTTAAATTTTTAGACGCTCCAGATGATGTCACTTTTCCCCAGAGAGGATTTACTTTTCCCTCTCCAGGCACATTGTCTCAGTTTAGCCTGCCTTTGGTCCCCCCCTGTTCCTGGGGCTTGGCTCTCCAGGGTCCTCAGGCAGATGGCCTGCTGCACTCTTCTCCTCCCCACTGGCAGGTCTTAAATGCAGATCTTGGTTTCCTTGGCACCATGAGACAGCCCTGAACCACTCTGCTTTTCAGAAGGTCTCCAGCTCAGCTTTTTAGTTTCCTGCTCCGTTCAGATTCAGCAAATGTTCTAAGGGAAAGCTGGCTGTGTGTTTGAAGTCCCTCAAGCTTCCAGGGTCCCTCTAGCCTAGAAAGACCAACAAAGGCTCTGCTGCTGTTTCTGTTTCTCTAGCAGTGGTTCTCTGCTGGGAAAAGCCCAGATATTCTGCTTCTTGCCTGTGTTCAGAATCACAGATCTTTCCAGTGGCTGCAGAAATCAACTCTTACCACCTCTTTGAGGTTTACTCCTCTTTGGAATCTTATTCCTTCTAGTCTTCATTGCTTTGGCTGCTCTTTGATGTCTTTAAACAGATTATTTTCTGTTTATCTGGCATTTCTTACTGTTCTTGGCAGAGTGTAATTCTGCTGCAACTACTCTAAATTACCTGGAAGCAGAAGTTCCATGTATTTTAATCTTAAAAATCTAAGTTAATTGGCCACTGTTTTATTTGGGGGGGGGCAGTGTGGGCAGCAGGTAATGACTGTACAAGGTGGTTGGGAAATGTTTCCATGTTCTTAGATGTAGTTGTATTAGTTACACTGGGCTTAGACTGTTTTTATGTCATTCATGTGATGTCACTGATTTTATAGTCTGATCCTTTAGAAGAACTCTTCTTATTAAGCTAACCGTGCTTTTTTATTTAAACTTTGAACTTCTCACCCCTCTCCTTAGTAGTCAGGACCATGGAGGGTCCAAGAGGAAACACACTGTTTACTTTCTCTGGAAATAAATGACTTGGCTTGAGATTAAGCATCTCTACTATACCACAGGCATTGACACCCTGCTTGAAATCTTACTTCCTAGTTGGTTTGAAGCCCTCTTCAAATGATCCTTTCATGTTGTGAAGGTGTCTGTCTGTTGTTTGTTAATTCTTAGGTTGAATAGTCAAAAGTTTTTTACTTCTTGGTTCTTTGGCCTGCTCTACCCTGGGTCAGTAATGAATTTAAGCCCCTGGTTATTTAATGGTATACATATCTAAGGTGCACAGGTTCCTTTATGGCATTCCTCTTTGGTTCTGTAGAAAGATGCTAGATGGCCAACAGAATGAGTAGAGAGAGATTTATTTGGTGACGTGTTTGGTCTTAACAAATTGTAGCTAAACGATGGGTTTATCATGAGGCCACGAGGTTCCTACTGGTTAAGCCTCTGTATTAGCTTCCTGATACTCTTGTGACAAAGTACTACAAACTGAGCAGTTTAAAATAACAGAAATGGGAGTTCCTAGGAACCAGGGTTTGATCCCTGGCCTCGCTCAGTGTGTTAAGGATCCAGAGCTGCCATGAGCCGTGGTGTAGGTCGCAGATGCAGCTCGGATCCTGCGTTGCTGTGGCTGTGGTATAGGCTGGCAGCTGTAGCTTGGATTCGACCCCCTAGCCTGGGAACCTCTGCAATGCCGTGGGTGTGGCCCTAAAAAGCAAAAAATAAAAAATAGAAGAAAATAACAGAAATATATTTTCTCATAGTTCTGGAGGTAGGTCTCTGAAATCAGCAGGGTTGGTTCCTTCCAGAGGGCTTAAGGGCAAAACTGTTCCATGCTTCTGTCCTGGCTTATGATGTCCTGCCAACAGTCCTTGATGTTTTGGCTTTTGGCTGTACCACTCCAGTCTCAGTCTTCATCTCTAAATGTCTTTCCTCTATATGTATTTTTGTTCCAAATTTACCTCTGCCTTTTTCTTAAAAGGATATTTGTCATTGGATTTAGGGCCTGATGTAAACCCAAGATGATTTCAACTCGAGATCAATAATTACAATATAATTACATAATTACAACTTCAGAGATCCTATTTTCAAATAAAGTCACACTCATAGGTTTCGAGTGGACATACATTTTGGGGACCACGTTTCAACCCACTGTAGTCTACATTCCTGGAATTCTGTATTTTCACTGCCTTTTTCTTTCTTTTCTTTTCTTTTTTTTTTTTTTTGCTTTTTACAGCCACACTTGCAGCACAAGGAAGTTCCCAGGCAAGGGGCCAAATCAGAGCTGCAGCTGCCAGCCTATGTCACAGCAAGCAATGCCGGATCCGAGCTGCATCCTGTGACCTACACCACAGCTCACGGCGACGCCAGATCCTCTACACACTGAGTGAGGCCAGGGATCAAACCTGCAACCTCATGGTTCCTAGTTGGATTCATTTCTGCTGTGCTATGATGGGAACTCCATTCACTGCCTTTTCTAATTCAAATAAGCATGATCCTTCTCCTCAGGGAAAAAGGGAGGCTGTGCAAGCTAAAACAAATTTGAATTTGGCTCTATTTTTGAGAATTACAGAATCTAAAGTTAGAAAAAGCACTTTTTACAGGAGGAGTGCCATTCTTTTGGTGTGGGCAGAGGAAGAATAGTAGAATCAGTAAGTATAGTCTAGAATGATTTTCAGGGATGAAGCACAACTGATGGTACCAGGAGGTAAATATCCTGTAGATATGTAAACAGAAAATTATTGTAAGCCTTGTGGCAGTGAAACTCAGCAGTGCCTTTTTCTGAATTAATGTTTGGCTTGGGGTTTTTTTGTTTGTTTTTTTGTGAAATTTCATTTTAAGGGTCTGCCCCAGATTGGAAGGTAAGCAGGTGTAGAAAATGAAAAGCAACAGTTCCTAAGATTTCAGAGAAAGGTGGTGAATTTTCTTTTGCCTCAAAAATTTGGGAAAAGAATGTAGGACTCATTACTTGTGTATTAACCAGCAGTAAAAAGGCCAAGAAGGAGGAATTGTAATGTCTGTTTGTAACATGTGTCAGCCTTTTTCATTTTAAACTTCAGTGGAAGTGAAATTCAGCCGTTTCTCGCAGTCATGGAACCATTACTTCTTTTCCTGCAGATCGAGGCGACTGGCAGAGGGAAAGAAAGTTCAACTATGGTGGTGGCAATAACAATCCGCCCTGGGGCAGTGACAGGCACCATCAGTACGAACAGCACTGGTACAAGGACCACCATTATGGGGACCGGAGACACATGGATGCCCACCGTTCAGGGAGCTATCGACCCAACAACTTGTCTAGAAAGAGACCTTATGACCAGTACAGCAGTGACCGCGACCACCGGGGACACAGAGATTATTATGACAGGTATGCAGAAGGCCCTCAGACACCAGGCACTGACTTCTGTCAGGAGCTCTTGGGGGAGAAACAGGCAATACAAACTTAATGCGTTTATCCATCAGATGCTCATTCTTATCATGTGTTAGGCATGGTCCCAAGCGTGGTCCAGCATTTCTGCCATCAAGGCATCTTCAGAGTGTTGGGGATAAAGCATGATGTAGGCAGCTGACATTGTGTGCTGAGTGGATGGTTTAAAGAAGGGATTTTTGAGTTTTTCCTGAGGGCTAAGGAAGAGGAGAGGCTGGTAATTCTTGAGTTGGGCCCTTTGGAGTCAGCTAAGCAGAGAGAAATGGAATAGGCATCACAGGCCCAGGTCAAGGATAGGCACCCAGGATAGGATGCCCAGAGGATTAACAGGTTGTATAGTCAGGGGGCCTTGAAAACCATGTTACAGGTTTTAATTTTATTCTCTGGGCTAAGGAGCCATTTGTGGATTCATCAGTATGCTTGTGCAAGAAGAGTTTTCTGCCATCCACTGAGGAAATCTAGAGAAGTGGAAGCCATAAAATATTAGAATCAGCAGCCAAAATTATTAAGCTCTGTGCTAGGCTCTTGGATACATCAGGTAGCAGGGATCCCAGGATGGGTCCCAGCCTGTGGTCCTTGTGTTTTAGGTGCCCACAGTTTAAGGGTCAAAACCTTTTGAAGTTGTGCCTTCTCTACAAGGATATCATGATGTGATAAGCCAAGGTTTTATGAGAGTAAATGTGAGAGTTAGCAAGTACAGGAAGGACTAAAGAGGTTTTTATCTGTTCTTCTTAATTTCAAGACATGGCTATATTTTAACCTCCTAAACATCTTTGGTTTTCCTTAGGCATGCTAGACATGGTTTGAATTGCATATAAACATCTCTGTATCCTGCTTTCTTTTCAGAGGGTCTGATAACACCAGGCTGCTTTAGTGTAGCAGCTGTGGCTAAATAGCAGCTTCGTCTGTTAGGAAGGGTCTACACCCCTCACTCTTTTATATCATCTTGTCTGGCCTGGCTCCAGTGGGCATTTGCCCTACATTCCTTTGTGTGGGTCTGTATTTCCGTTTTGTATCATTCTTCTGCCTGAAGGACTTTTGCTTTAGTGTGGGTCTGCTGGTAAATTCTTTCAGTGTTTGTATGTCTGAGAAAGTCTTTATTTTGCCTTCATTTATGGAAGATATTTCTGCTGGGTATGAATTTATAGATTGACACTTCTTTTCAGTACTTTAAAGATGTTCCTCTACTCTCTACTTGTAGTGTTCACTGATTTTAAAAAAAAACTATCGTCTTTATTTTTATTCCTCTTTACAGAATGTGCTCTTTTCTTCATCACTGGTTTTTAGCAATTTGATTATAATATATTTTTTTGTGATTGGGAATTCTTGGAACTATAGGTTTATCATTTTATCAAATTTGGAAACATTTTTTACCATTATTTCTTCAAATACTTTTTTTTGTTCCCTTACTCTCTCCTCTGAAGATTCCAATTGCACCTGTCTCACAACTCATGGAGGCTTTGGGGTCTTTTTTTGTTTTTTTTTTTTGTCTTTTTGTCTTTTCTAGGGCTGCTCCTGCGGCATATGGAGGTTCCCAGGCTAGGGGTCGAATTGGAGCTGTAGCTGCCGGCCTACACCAGAGCCACAGCAACTCGGGATCCGAGCTGCATCTACGACCTACACCACAGCTCACGGCAACGCCAGATCCTTAACCCACTGAGCAAGGCCAGGGATTGAACCTGCAACCTCATGGTTCCTAGTCAGATTTGTTAACCACTGCACCATGACGGGAACTCCTTTGTTTATTTTTTAAAACCGTATTTTCTCTGTTTCATTTGGATAGTTTCTTTTTTTTTTTTTTTGTCTTTTGTCTTTTTAGGGCTGCACCCCTGGCATATGGAGGTTCCCAGGCTAGGGATCCAAAGAGCTACAGCTGCTGGCCTATGCCACAGCCACAGAAACATGAGATCCAAGCCGCATCTGCGACTATACCATAGCTCACGGCAACGCTGAATCCTTAACCCACTGAGCGAGGCCAGGGATCAAACCTGCAACCTCATAGTTACTAGTCAGGTTCATTAACCACTGAGCCACTATGGGAACTCCTCATTTGGATAGTTTCTATTGCTTTGTCTTCAAGCTTACTATTACATTCTTTTTCAGTGTCTAATCTTCCTTGAGTCCCATTTAGTATATCTTGTATTTCTTTTTCTTTTTCTTTCCAGTTGCACCAGCAGCATGCAGAAATTCCAGGGCCAGGGATTAAACCCGAGCCTTAGCAGTGACAACACCAAATCCTGAACCTGCTAAGCCACCAGGGAAATTCTAATTTTTTAAATTTTTCGCATTGTAGTTTTATCTCTAGAAATTGCCTTTGGGTCCTTTTTTTTTTTTTTAATTTTTTTCATGTCTTGCTTTGATCTTTTCAAATCTGATACACAGTTTAAACATGGTTTTTATATCCTTGTCTGCTAATTCTATCACTGGGTCAGCTTCAGTTGCTCGAATCTCCTCCTTATGGGTCATATTTTCCTGGTTCTTTCCATGCCTGGTAATTTAAAAAAAATTTTTTTAAAATGGGTATAGTTGATTTATAGTGTATTAGTTTCTGATGTCCAACAGAGTGATTCAGTTATTTATATGTTCTCTTCATTTTCTTTTCTATTATGGTTTATTACAGAATATTGAATATAGTTCCCTGTGCTATACAGTAAGACCTTGTTGTTTATCTATTTTGCATATAGTAGTTTCTATCTGCTAGTCCTAAACTCTTAATTTATCCCTTCTCTACTTTTCCTTTTTGGTAGCCATAAGTTTGTTTTCTGTGTATGTGAGTCTGTTTCGTAAATAATTTCATTTGTATTATATTTTAGATTCCACATATAAGTGATATCATGTGGTATTTGACTTTCTGACTTATTTTGCTTAGTATGGTGATCTCTAGGTCCATCCATGTTACTGCAAATAGCATTATTTCGTTCTTTTTAATTTTTATTTATTTATTTATTTATTTTTGTCTTTTTGCCTTTTCTAGGGCCGCTCCCGCAGCATATGGAGGTTCCCAGGCTAGGGGGTCGAATCGGAGCTGCAGCCGCTGGCCTACACCAGAGCCACAGCAACGCGGGATCCGAGCCGAGTCTTCGACCTACACCACAGCTCACGGCACCACCGGATCCTTAACCCACGAAGCAAGGCCAGGGATCGAAACCTCATGGTTCCTAGTCAGATTCGTTAACCACTGTGCCACAACAGGAACTCCCTATTTCATTCTTTTTTATGACTGAGTCACATTGCATTGTGTATTGATACCACATCATCTTTATCTGTTCATCTGTTGATGAGCATTTAGGTTGCTTCCATGTCTTGGCTGTTTTAAATGGTGCTACAGTGAACATTGGAGTGAATGTATCTTTGCAAATTAAGAGTTTTCTCTGGATATATTCCCAGGAGTGAGATTACTGGATCATATGGCAACTCTATTTTTAATTTTTAAGGAACCTCCATACTGTTTTCCATAGTGGTTGTACCACTTGACATTCCCACCAACAGTATAGGAGGGTTCCCTTTTCTCCATACCCTCTGGCCATCCTGACTAGTATAGTTTTGGTTTGCATTTTTCTAATAATTAGTTATGTTGAGCATCTTTTCATGTGCCTATCGGCCATCTGTATATCTTCTTTGGAGAAATGTCTGTTTAGGTCTTCTGCTCATTTTTTGATTGGGTTGTGTGGGGGTTTTTTGGTTATTTAGTTCTGTGAGCTCTTTGTATATGTTGGAAACAAAGCCCTGTTGGTTGGTGTGTTTGCAAATATTTTCTCTCAGTCTGTAGGTTGCCTTTTCTTTTTATTTATGGTTTCATTTGCAGTGTAAAAGCTTCTAAGTTTGATAAGGTCCTATTTGTTTATTGTTGCTTTTATTTCTCCATGCCTGCTAATTCTGGATTAGATACCTAGTTGAGTGCTGGATGTTTTTATATTCCTATAAACATTCTGGAGCCTTGTTATGAAACACAGGTTACTTGGAAACAGTTTGATTCTTTCATATCTTGCTGTTTGGATTTGTTAGGCAGACCTGGAGCAGTGCTTAGGCAAGGGCTCACTATTCCCCACTGCCACGGCAAGGACCCTCATGGGACTCTACCAGTACCCCTTGGATATTGAGGGTTTTTTTTTGTGTTTTTTTGTTTTTGTTTTGGTTTTTTTTTGTTTGTTTGTTTTTTGTTTTTTGTTTTTTAAAGCCACACCACAACATATGGAAGTTCCCAGGCTAGGGGTAGAATTGGGGCTGCAGCTGCTAGCCCTATGCCACAGCCACAGCAGTGCTAGATCTGAGCCATGTCTGCAGCCTATACCACAGCTCACAACAATGCCGGGTCCCTGACCCACAGAGCAAGACCAGGGATCAAATCCACATCCTCATGGATACTAGTTAGATTCATTTCTGCTGAGCTATGACAGGAACTCCCTCTTGAGGTTTTTTAGACTGGCTCGTGAGCACAGACCCTGTCCAGCTCTCTGTGTACACAGAGCACTGGCACCTCCCATCCTTCTCAGTGGTTTTCCTCTGGGCTTTGGGTCCTTTCCCTACATACGCTCTCTGAGCGGGGTGTTGTGAATTCTCAAGGGCGAACTTTGCTGATCTTTGAACTTCTTTGTCTTTGCTGAACTCTTTTCTTCTGCACTCTGTTCTTTGAACTCCAGCTGTCTTGACAACCCTGCCCCCGCTGTCACCCCAACTTAGGAAGGCTGCTGCGCTTCTCCTGATTACCCCTCCCTGTGTTGCACCTAGAAGCTCTTTTAAGGCAGTGAGGTGGGGGTGATTATAAGGCTTATGTCATTAGTTGCCCATCCTTTAGGGATCACTGTTCTTTGTTCCCTGGCATCTGCTATCTTGAAAACCATTGTTCCATGTATTTTGTCCCTTTCTGGTTGTTTCAGCAGGAGAGTAAATCTAGTCCCTGTTCCTCCTTCTTGGCTTGAACCTGGTCAGTGTCTTTCCCATTTCCTCCCTCCCTCTCCCCATCTCTCTCTTTTTTTATTTTTTATTCAGGTGAAATTTACATAACATAAATTAGTTATTTTAAAGGGAACAATTCAGTGGCTTTAGTACATTCACAGTTTTGTGCAGCCACTACCTTTACCAAGTTCCAAGACACTTGTCACTCCAGAGAAAACTCCGTAACCACTCAGTGCTTACTCTCCATTCTCTCCCCCCAGCACCTGGCAACCACCCATCTTCTCGTTCTGTTTCTACAGACACTTATTCTGGATGTTTTGCATAAATGGAATCATTCAACGTGTGACCTTTTGTGGCTGGCATTTTTGGACGTTTATGATGTTTTAGAGGTTTATCCATATTGTATCTTTTATCAGTACATTTTTTTGCATGGGTGAATAATATGCCATTGTATGCACAGGCTACATTTTGTTTTTCCGTTCATTCATCCATTGATAAGCATTTTAAGGTTTTCCATCTTTTGGCTTTTGTGACTAACGCTGCTGTGACAAGGTGTGTAAGTGTTTGTTTGAAAACCTATTTTCAGTTCTTTTGGGTGTATAACCTGGGATTGGAATTGTTACGCATATGGTAGTTCTATGTTTAACTTTTTAGGAACCACCAAACTGTTCTCCACTGTGGCTGAACCATTTTACATTCCTACCAGCTATGTATGAGAGTTGCAGTTTCCCTCATTTTCACCAACATTTATTTTCTGTTTTTTGCATGTGACCATCCTGATGAGTGTGAGGTGGTATCTTACTGTGGTTTTGATTTGCATTTCCCTAGTAATTAATGCTCATTAAAGATGTTGAGCATCTTATCATGTGCTTAGTTGCCATTTGTGTATCTCCTTTGGAGAAATGTCTATTCAGGTCATTTGCCCATTTTTGAAGTGGATTGTTTGTCTTTTCGTTGTTGACTCATACAAATTCTCTCTTAATACTCTAACAGAATATTAATAAGCAGTTTGCCATGGTCCTGATGAAAAAGTGTAATATTTTTCACCTTGAGTCAATTTTAAAATAATTAACCCAGCACTTTTTGTTGAGTATTTAGGTTGTCATTTTTGCTATTACTGGTAACTTACAAAATAATTTCTGTGGCTCTTTTCCTCCTGGGCTGGGTCAAGGAGTATGAAGATATTGTAGACCTTGCCAGTTTTCCTGAAAAGAACGAGTTTACAAAGCCATCACTGACGCAAGTGTGTACTTGTCTCATTGCAGACCTGATGAGGCTTATGTCATTTCATAGGCTGTATTTTGCCAGTAATTATAAAATAGCCCTTCATTACTACTTTAGTTTTGTTCTTTCCATTCCTAGTAATGTGTTTACCTTTGAGTCCTTGGAAGTGTCCTTTGCTGGGAGCCTGTGGAGGATGGGGGAGGGCAGGAACCAGGCTTTGGTTTTCCACTGATCCTTGTGTCTCTGTTTCAGGCACCATCATGACTCCAAGCGGAGGCGATCTGATGAATTCAGGCCCCAAAATTACCACCAGCAGGATTTCCGACGGATGTCTGATCACCGCCCTCCTATGGGCTACCATGGCCAGGGACCCTCAGACCATCACCGCTCTTTCCACACAGACAAACTGGGGGAGTATAAACAGCCCCTGCCCCCCCTGCATCCCGCAGTCTCAGATCCTCGATCGCCCCCTTCTCAGAAATCTCCTCACGATTCCAAGTCACCCCTGGATCATAGGTCTCCTTTGGAGAGATCACTAGAACAGAAAAACAACCCAGATTATAACTGGAATGTTAGGAAAACATAAAGGACGGCTTGGAATGAAGGGGAGAGCAAGAGTTGTTAAGCACCTGGATGTTTTTGGTCTGACCCAACAGGAGCCAGTTCTAGACCAGTGAGTGGAGTTTCTGGACATGCTGCTCCTGTCAGCTCGCCGGCTAAGGAGCACTTCAAGGAGTGGGAGGCCTTGCGCTCGGTCACTACTCCTTCACTTCGGCGCCCCATCCCATTCCGGCCTGGTCCTGGCCCCCCCCTTTGACGGGTGCTAGGAGGAAGAGGTGACTGCGTGTGTGCCAGCTTCACAGGCTCTTTCCCAGTGGAGGAAGAAGGGATCAGAGTCGTGAATGTTTTGTTGCCAGGGTCACTGTGCCGGGCCCTTGGTGCGGTGGTCAGGGAAGGACATGTGCATGAAGGCTGCCGGGACCTGCTGGACAGCTCGGGGTGTGGTTCACTCTGACGTGATGGATGCTGCTGACGGGAGCAGGGCGTGGGAGAGCGGGTGGGGTCTCGCATCATAGGACTTGAAGGGGAGCAGGTACCCCCCTCAAGTGTGTTCTTGGGAGAAATGACACTCGGGCCTCATTATGTGACACCCTTGGTGCGGGGGGGCGGGGGGGTTGGGGGAAACTAGAGCGGGGGAGACAGCGTCCACAGTGGCCACTTCCCCACCAACACTAAACTTTCCCACACTGTGCATTTAAAAGCTTTGGCCTCCCAAGTGGACCTCCTCTGCCTCCTGTGCCAGGGGAAGTAGGGTCTGTGTGGCTGGCTTTTGAGGACTGTGAGTTAGGCAGCATTGAAGTCTTGTTTCGTTGGGAGTGGCTGAATGCAGGGTGGGGGCGGGTGGGGGTGTGGCCAGGTCACTGGAATCCCTGGTGGATTTCCAATTCCTGGGATGAGCAGTAAAAGTTTCTGGCCTGGAGGAGAGAGGGTGAGGAAGCAGGCCTGCTGACTAGCTGCTTGCTGGCAACACCAGGGCAGGTGCTGGGGCAGTGGTGACCAGGTTTCCCAGCATGGGGGTTGGTAGTGCAGCAAGGGGCTGGGGGCGCTTCAGTGTGGCAGTGGGTCACCATCTGCAGCTGCATCCTAGTTTGTTTTGCACAGCTTGAAGAATAGATGACGCAGAATCACACACCTCCTGCCACTCGTGTGGTGGGTGGACAGATAAAATAAGTTACCTGTGGTGAACACCTTTCCATTGCTTGTTGCAGATCATTAGGATTGAATTCAGTATCTTTTAGAATGAGGTGAAGCCTAAACTGAAGTGAAATTGTTTTTTTCCAAAGCAGGAAGCAACCGAGGACAGGGTGACTGAGCTGTAGATAGAGGCTGACTAGCGTCGAAGTGAGTCAGGACGGGAGGCAAGTTGGTTGCATCCAGTAAGCAGGCTCCTTTCATTTTACAGGTTCTGGGCTTTCCGTTCTATTCGTTTTAAATATAGCTTGCCAGTATTGTTAGAGTATCCAAAGGCCTTTCTAGATGGAGACAGAATAACTAACTTGTACACACAGTGTGTGCCTATAAGTGTCCAGGCTCAGAGCTGGTGGAAACCCTTCCGTTGGGCATACATAGGGTTAAACTCCCTACACTGACCATTATCACTTACTTGCTGGTGTCCTGGGCAGCACCGTAATGCCTTTACCAGGAATGTCCGCGGTTGCATCAGCCAGTGAAGCCGAGGTGGCTTTGTGACCAGAGCATCCTTGGGCTTGCCTGTGCTGAGGTCTGCGTGAGAGGCTGGGCCTGCACAGCTTGTGGGGAGCTCAGTGGGAGCACCAGCTCCTCATCTATCTCCTCCTGGTACTTGCAGTCCTTCACCCTAGGCTTGTATGTCATATGCCTGGAGCAGAGCCCAAGGGACCGCAGAGGAGCCCCTGGGTGCAGTCACCCACCCAGGACATGGAGACCGCCTGGTGGGAGAAGATAGGAAATCCTCTCTCTGCCTTGGCAGCAAGTGGGGCTCTGGGCTGACAGTACCGACACTACCTGTGTTTGTCCCGTCCAGGCCAAAGGTCAAGCCAGGTTGGTGTGTGGATCCCTGAGTCATCAAAGGGACCTGGGGTGAGCAGGGTGGGCCCTAGCACAGCATCCCCTGTGGCAAGTCAGGTCATGTCTTTTCAGTTAGAAGAGGCCAGGAGGAGGAATCGGAGGGTCTGCATTGTAATACTCATCAGGTTTTGTTTTTTCTCTGAAGTTGTTGATTGGAGATGTGGGTTATTCCCCAAGATGTCTCATCATGAGGAAAAAGGAACTTCCTTTTGTTCACATTTGGGACTTTAGTGCCATATCATATAGCAAAAGGCAGTATCAGCCAGATCAGTGTTAAATTGAAAAAAGTACAGTATCGCCATAGGAGGAATCTGTTTTAGGTTTTGGAATATGTTTGAAGAGTGGGTTGGGAGAAAGGCGTTTCCTCATTGCCCTAAATCAGTATGAATACTGTATTCTTCTGTCAAAACCAGAAATTTGCACAGGTAGAAATTCCCTCCCTCGTCGGGGGGAGAAGCTGCCCCCAGAATCTGTGAGGACGGTATTCCAGGGGTCCTGGCTTGCAAAGATTTAGTTATTAGGTAAAGCCAGGGCCAAGGCAGAGAACAAGGGCTCCTGTGTCTACCATCGCCCTGGAACAGCACATGGTCACCCCAGACTCATCCCGCCGTCTGAGGGAGATGGCAGAGAGAAATGGCCCCAGGCTCCGCCTCCTTTCAGTCATTCCTTAACGCCCTTCCACGGGAGACCAGAACACTTCCCATATCGTGCTGCAGACACTCTAGCCTGATGTCTGAGAGTCGCATCAGGGTGCGCGGTGCAAATGCAATTCAGTTAGGAATTGATGCAGTGACACTGAAATCCTGCAGACCAAAACCCACTCGTCAGCAGGAGCGGTGGCCCGGGGCCCAGCACCAGTGGTCCTCTGGCTTATCTGAGGGCCACCGTGTCGGGCGAGGAGATCCAGGCCAAGGGTCCAGGCTGCTTTAGTCCATCTGTGCCCCGCTCGGTTGGGGACAGGTGGTTTTTCTTTATTGTAAAATTGTGGACTTTTAAAACCTGTTGACTAAACAGTAATTAATTTATATTTGTGAAAAATGCCACTGTCCTAGTGATTTCTGATGTAAATAATGTTGTTTATATAGTATGTATTAAATTTTCCTACATTGTAAAAACTGCTGTACTTTTGATTCTTATATATTAAAAAGTGTTACTAAGGATTTTTAGAATTGGGCGAACATGTTGCTTTGCATTGGCGTGCCCTGTGACCATACATGCCTCCACGTCACCCTTTCTCTGGTTGCTGGGTCATTGGGATTTTTTGACAGCTTGTGAAATGGAGTCTTTTCAAGTTATGTTTCTCCCCTCGCTACTGAGCACCAGTTGTGCTGTTGAGTCCAGGATCTTACACTGCAGGTTCTATCATTTCCTCTGAGCAGCGTCCCTGACCCCAGCAGCTGTCATCTTAGCCCACATCCCTACCCTTGATGAGAACCTGGAGGGGTTGGCACCAGTAGTTGAGCAGGGCAGCCCTCAATTTCCCATGTTGTTCGTGCCCAGGAGGATCCCGGGAGACCCAGGCCTGTGCAAACAGGGGTCCTACAGCCACCTCTACCCAGAGGAAATAAAAACACTGAGCCTGCCAGCCTGCAGCCCTGAGGGTCATTTTACAGTTGGGTTATATATTCTTGAAGGGGAAAAGAGCACTTTATAATGGAAACACTGACACAAATGTTAACTCAAGCAATTTGGCACAGGGGCCAGCCCAACTCCTGCGAGGCCCAGACAGAGGAAGGGAGCCACAGCCCACGAGTGGAGAACCGTCTGAATAGAAGTCAGAGAGGTTTGCCAGGCCCGAGGGGTTTTACTAACACTTAAATGGCTTTGAAGCGAAACTTCAGTCCTTGTGAAGCACTTAATTCTTGATAACAGATAAAACTGCATTTCCACTCAGAGTTGAGGGTTAATTCCTGTGACTGTCAGCCCAGGACCTGTGGTTGTAGGGTCCTGCTGCCCTGGCTGTGCCTGGATTTAGCGCCTGTAGTTGTGGAGTTGGACACAAAGAAGAGCCGAGAGTTCTTCCTGCCTATAAACTTAACGCACAATCATGTTGCAACTCACAGCTCGGCTGGAACAACTTTGGGAAACTTTAAGAACAAGTGCAATAATCAGTCTATGATTTACAATAGCAACCAGGCTTCTAAACTGACCGCTGCCAAAACGCCTGCCTTTTACTGGAAGGAGCAGGCCCAGGCCCCTCCCTGCTCCCTGGCGAGGCCTCGCTCCTCTGGCATCAAGGCAAGTCCTCAATTAGCGCCAACAGAAAGGTCACTTAGTGAAACACAAGGCCCTGCAATTTGCCAGGCAGCGCTGAGCTCCAACCTGTGGCTCTTAAAGGAACAGGACCAGGTTTGCCTTGGAGGCAGCCCTTCCCTTGTGTTTTGAGGTTAAAAACCCACCAGGCTCCTGTCACCTTGCAAGCTGCATTTGTTCTGCTTGTGAAGTGGGGAAGAGACATGGCCTGTCTGAATCAAAGTTCTTTATCCTGTAGAAAACAGGAGCCCTCCCCTGGGGTGGGTCTTGGGGATCCCTGGTCAGTTTTGTACAGGGAGACAGGGTTTTGTGTGGAGCACAGGCAAATCGCTGACCTACAGACTTTTGACCTTGAGAATGGTAGAATGGCAGCCATTTCTTGGGAGCCAGAGCTGCCCCACAGAGGGTTCACATGTGCTTTTTCTTTATTTCTTTTCTGACCCCAGAGGGAACTGATGTTGCTTAAAGCATGGTCCTCACTAACCCCACGCACCAGGGTGGCCTGAGGGGCCAGGAGTGGTCTGGGGGCGGGCAGGGAAGTCAGTGCCTGCCTGTGATTGGGAAGCTGGCCTTTTCATCTTCATTTGCATACGGAGGAGGCAGCTGGGCTTTGTGAGAGCTCCGAAAGCAGAAAAGGAAAAAGTTTGTCCACACTGGGGGTCAACTGGAAGGAGACAGTGTCCATCAGTCCTTGGCTCAGGGAAGGGAGATCAGGGGGACCTAAGACATAGCAACCCTCACCCCCCCCCCACCCCGAGCCAGACAATCAGTCCATCCTGGGAGCCCAGGAAGGAGGTTTCTGCAAAGCCTGCTCTGTGCGGCGATTAAACACAGGAGGAACGCCCAGCAGGGAGTGGAACCAACTAAACTTGGAGACAGAGTCTGGCCCCTTCAAGGCTCACAGAGAGACATGGCTGGGACTAGACCGTCATGAGAGTGGCCCTGTCCTAGCTGATGTGGACATACACACGTGAGCCAGGATGAGACCCTGCCCTCTCTGAGCTTTCCTGGGTGGAGGGTCAGGGATGCAGAACATAGACAAGCAAACAATGAGAAGACAAGATGTCACATAAATGCCAGGGAGAAAAGAGCCAGGACAGGAGTAGAGGGACAGGAGTCCAGGAAGGCATGAGGACCAAAGAGAAGCATGGGTCTGGGAGGCAGATAGACTTGGCTTTGAACCAGCTGGCTTCTTAGGCAAGTTCACTGCTTCTCCAAGCCTCAAATACAAACTACGGATAACGAGAGCCCCTTGCCAGGCCAGGGTGGCGTAGATGAGGTCACTGAGGGGACACCCGATGGGCTTGGCATCTGTTGAGATTATCAGAGGGGGATGCTGGGACCTCCAGAGGCACTGCTGAACTGGGGTGGATGACCATGCTCGCCACCCTAGCTGGGGTCTGCTTTGCATTTTGGCTCCTATTCTCTGCCAGAGGGCCTTGAGTGACTATAGTTCTAGAACTGTCCTGCAGAGGGTAGCAGATTTCCACTACAAACGGCTTGCCTCTCCTCTCCACACGAACCCAACTGGAAGGGCTCAGCGGCCCCTTTCCTGCCCTTTGGGAGCTAGAGACCAGGAGGCAAGGAAGAGGAGAGGAGCTGAGGCTGAGAGAGAGGCCGGCCTCACCTGCCTCCACCAGGAAGAGGCCCATAGGAAAGTGCTGACCAGCCATGGCCCAGCCTCATGATGGGCCTCTGGGGGCTGATGGAATGCACAGGCTCCTCTGGGTCCAGCCTCTCCTCTTCCACCTCCGTGTGTCAGCCAAAGGGGCCGCCCTGAGCCACAAGGCCCAGGCATCACTGTGGGGCTCCCTGTGGCCTCACCTTGACTCTGAGCTCGCTGGTTTGTGTTTGGGGCCCTCTACCACCTGCCCTGCTGGCCGCACTGATCTCTGTCTCCTTGGGCCTCTGACTGCAGCCAAATCAATGTGCTCCTGCAGCCTCAGATATTTGAGGGTCTGCTTCCAGGCCACTGCCCCCCTTTTCCCCGCCTGCATCACCTCCGGGTGCCTGCCGTATCCTGTCCATCCTCAAGATTCAATTGAAGCTTGCTTTCCTCTGAGCAGCCTCCTCTGCCCCTGCTGTCCCATCCCGTCTGTCCCTTCCCTATGCCAACAGATGCCATCAAAGTACATGGCATACTCTGTTGCCCCCATGCTCTCATAGCCACTATGTCTCCCCTGGGAAAGCAGGGCCCCCTGGGGGGACCACCTCTAGTTCTGAGTCCTGTCCCTGCATGGGCCCTGTGGGTGCTGGGCTTGCAGCCCTCTCTTGCGGAGCACCCTTGGGGGGGGGTCTGGGAGGGAGGACTGGGGTGCTCCCTTCCCTGGGGACTGAGAGGGTGGGTGTAGGGCTCAGGTCAGAGTTCTGGTCCTGATCAGCAGAGCAGGGGATGTTTCAGAAGCCAGTTCTGGGGGTAAATCAACTTTCCCAGGCCTGCTAGGCATTAACCCCTCATTTGCTGGATTGTGAGATAGTCCAGGGCAACAACTGGAAGGCTGATGAGGCTTTAGAGGCCCGGGGCAAATATTAAGTCATGGAAATTTACTAACCATTGTGGTTCTTCCAGAATTACAGCACCTGGAGTGGCTCTGCCAGGGCACAGGATCGTGTCCCCCAGCTGCCTCAGTGGGAAGGGAGGCACCCAGGCCCTGGGCTGGGGCTTGCTGTACCAGCAGGAGGGTGAGGAGGCAACGAGGTCTGGGGGTGGCAGCAGCCGGGTGGATCCCCGAGTGGACTCATACAGAAGGGCCCCGAGGCCCAGGGAGGAGAGCCAGTACACTCTCAGCAGCCCAGCTGAGCACATGGTGACTGAAAGACCGTCCACCTTCAGCCGGAAGGCTGTGACCTGGGCCAGGTGTTAACCTGGGGATGGGGGAACCAGTGTTACACACTTGGTGGGAGAGCAGTGCCTGGCACGTGCCAAGCACCATGCAGGGTGAACCATTACTACTGTGGCCGATTCCTTATTGCTGCTGGTCCTCAGCCTGGCCTGGGCCTGGCGACCTGTCTCGAGGTCCGGCCCACACCCTGCCCTCCCTGCCCTGGAGAGCCTGGAGATGAAGGGTCTGTGGACTTCCTGACTCCTTGTGGGGTCACCTCTTTCCACATTGCTCTGGCTCCCCAACCCCCCACCATGGGCCCTCTCGGCCTCCCTCTCAACCCTGGCCCATGTCACTCTGTCCCTCTGCACCTCCTTCACTTCCTGAGTCCTGCTGTAAAAGTGGGTGCAGATGCAAATCAGCTATTCCCCACCCAGTTGGGTTCTAGTTGGTGTTTCCCAAACTTGGGACCTCAGCTATATGGTGGGGAGCATAGGCCTTAGAGATCTCTAGAAGAACTTAAATGTTTGTATATTTTCCTTTTCTTTTTCATCTTTTTTTAAACGGCTGCACCTACAGCATATGGAAGTTCCTGGGCCAGGGACTGAATCTGAACCACAGCTACACTGCAGCTGTGGCAACACCAGATTCTTAACCCACTATGCCACAGCGGGAACTCCATGTATGTTTTCATTTTGATGAGCATTGTTTTCTTTTTCTTTTTCTTTTTTCTTTTTTACATTTTTTGTCTTTTAGGGCTGTACCCGAGGCATCTGGAGGTTCCCAGGCTAGGGACTGAATCGGAGCTGCAGCTGCCAGCCTAGGCCACAGCCACAGCAATGTCAGATCCCAGCCGCGTCTGTGATCTACACCACAGCTCACGGCAACGCCAGATCCTTAACCCACTGAGCAAGGCCAGGGATCGAACCCTCGTCCTCATGGATACTAGTCAGATTCATTACCACGGAGCCATGACGGGAACTCCAACGAGCATCGTTTTCAATCAACAGAAATGAATCCTGGGTCAACAGGAAGGAAGGGCACGAGGGAGAAAGGAACCCAGGACTTCAGGGTTGTGTTGGACCCAAGGGATTTGTCCCTCTTACCCAGGTGGATGAGGAGACTCATGCTTACAGCCTTCCTGGGGTCCAAGGAGGGAAACTTGGGGCCGGAGTCACTGCTTGTCAGGCTGCTGAGCAGGAGAGAGCCTGGGCCCTGGGCAGCCCCACCTCTGACCCCTGCTGCTTGTAGAGGGCCCATTGAGTGTCCACAAAATGTCCCCTTCTGCTTAAATTAATCCTCTGTTGGGTTTCCCATTGTGGCTCAGTGGTTACCAAACCCGACTAGTATCCATGAGGACGTGGATTTGATCCCTGGCCTTGCTCAGTGAGTTAAGGATCCGATGTTGCCGTGAGCTGTGGTGTAGTTTGCAGACGCAGCTTGGATCCTGTGGCTGTGGTGTAGGCCGACAGCTACAGCTCCAATTAGACCCCTAGCCTGGGAACCTCCATATGTTGTGGGTGTGGCCCTAAAAAGACAAAACAAAACAAAAATCCTTTGCATCTTACTGGCTTTGTGGTTTTGATTTGGGCTTAATTAATAAACGCATCTTGATTTTTATAGTTGAAAGAGCTGTAATTACGAAGGTTCTATCCATACCCTCCTAAGAAGGCCTGGGTGAATAGTGGCCCCCAGAAAGCATCTGCGTGTCTTGTGTTTGGGAACCTGAGCCGGTCATGGGCCAGACTTGTGAGTGAATGAAGCAGCCTATGTGATGTGGCTGCAGGCAGAAGCCACCATCAACAGAGGATTGGTTACAGGGTGCCCATTTTTCAGCTGGGGCTCCTGAGGCCCAGAGACTTTAAGTGACTTGCCTAAGAACACACAGCTAAGTGGTGGAGCTTAGATTCACCCCAACGCTTCCTGCCTCCAAAAGCTGAGCTGGGGAGTTCCCGTCGTGGCGCAGTGGTTAACGAATCCGACTAGGAACCATGAGGTAGCGGGTTCGGTCCCTGCCCTTGCTCAGTGGGTTAACGATCCGGTGTTGCCGTGAGCTGTGGTGTAGGTTGCAGACGTGGCTCGGATCCAGCGTTGCTGTGGCTCTGGCGTAGGCCGGTGGCTGCAGCTCCGATTGGACCCCTAGCCTGGGAACCTCCATATGCCGCAGGAGCGGCCCAAGAAATAGCAAAAAGACAAAAAAAAAAAAAAAAAAAGAAAAAAAAAAAAGCTGAGCTGGTCTCTGTCTCATTCAATGGCTCCTCCTACTGCCACCCAAGTGCCTTTGAACAGTGTTATGTTTTTCCCCTGACCAGTCCTGTGACCCAGTACTAGTCCTTCTCTAGGCCTAGACAGGGAGGCTCAAGGCCAGAGAACTTGTAAGTGAGTAGCATGAGGACGAGCGCGGGGCCGTTTCCCATAGCCATTTGCGTCCCCTCCCTCTGGGACTCGCCAGAGAAGTCAGTCCTGGCAGGGTGGCCACATTCACCAGCTGGGATCACTGCTCTGTCCCCACCTCCAAGCGTGGCCCTGGACACATCACAGGGCTTCAGTGAATGTGTGGGGCATAAATGAATGCACCCCAAATCTGCACTGTGACCGGACGCACAGAGGATGGGCCCACAAGTGCTTGTACAAAGATGGGAGAGAGAAAGGAAGGTTGGATCCCACATATTTGACACCCAAAGGGAAGGGCCTGGCACTTCCTTGAGGGATTCACTGCTCTCCTCTGCCCCTTCAGTTGCAAAGGGAAGGATGTGTGCACTGGAGTTGCCCTGGGCCCACACACCTTGGCATTTGGTCCCTGGGATCCAGGCCCCAGCCTTGACTTGAGGGCCACCTGGGAGCCCTGCTCACCAAGGACCAGGCTCACCGATGGAGCCTGGGCTTCCAGTCCCCTGAGCTCCAGCAAGGAGGGACCTCCGCTATGATACATCGGTCCTTGGATCAGACCTTTGGCACAGCGCTGGCACATGGCAGGTGTCCAAAACACGGAGCTGTCGTGGCATTGGCTGGGTTGGCTCCAGTCCCCGTGTATTTGGGAGGGGGGTCCACACCAGCGGCTGGATCGTGTCTGGGATTGCCAACAAGGCTGTCTCCAACTTAGGATAGCTGATGAGCCCCTGGACCGTCAGGACCCAGCCGAGAACCCAGAGGTGCCCCTGGGCTGCCTACTTCTTTGACCTGAACCTCTGAGGCTTCAGATCTGGGAGCCCTCTCTACCATCTTCCTTTTCTTCGGGGTCCATTGAAGACCCCCTACCCTCCCAGCCTCCAGGTGGGGGTGTGGCCCCAGCCCTTGCCCGCCCCCCAGGACCAGAGTCTTGGCTGGAAGCCATCCTTGATTTGGGGCTCTTTGAGGGCGGAGAAAGTGGGTGGCTTGGGTTTCACTTAGAAACCAAGTGATGGCATTGCCTTCTAGGACCGTGGTGAAAATGGTCAAGACAGCTGCATGTTTAGGGCAGGTTCAGATGTGAGCCATCTCGTCCCCAGGAAAACCACGTGGAGACGTGCTGTCATTATCCCTGGTGGTTATGAGGGCTGAGGCTGAAAACCATTTCATGTCACCCCCATCGCAGAGTCAGCAGGTGACAAGGCTGGGATCCCAAACCAGGTCTGGTCTCTTCCCTCTGACCAGGTGTCCTCCTGCCATGCCACTGCCCATCCCTAGCCATCCAGGCCCACCAACCCACGGTGAGGGTGGTGTGAGCGGGGAGGGGCCGACACTTGCTGGGGGTCTGTGGTTGGCTTGGTGCTTCCTTCTGTTTTCTCTCGCATCATCATTTCTTGGCTGTCTTCCCAAGCACAGTTTCAGCAGGACCTACAGCTCCATTTGGCAGATGAGGAATCAGGCCAAGGTCATAAGGCCAGCAAGTGGTAAGGCTGATAGTTGAAGGGGACCCCTTCCAGCCCACAGAGTCCCCAGCAATCATTTGGTAGCTTTGGGAACTTAATATGCCTCTCCTGGTTTTCCTGATATTTCTTTAACTTGCTTTTTAAAAATTTTACCATAACTGTCCTCATGAGGATCGGAACTTTGGTCCATGCGGAACTGGGTATTTGCCATAAAGCCCTGTCTTGGTGAAGCCAGATATTAGCTGTCTTTTCCCACTGGGCTCCCGATATTCTCCTGGGGCATGGCCATCAGCCTTCAGCCTCTGAGGGACAGCCAGGAGACCCCTGCCAGGCCTCTTACCAACCAGGGCTTTTCAGTCCACTCGTGCAACCACAAACGACACATGTCCTTGTTTTGGAAAGTGTATTCTATGCACATTGCACTCCTTAAAATTTTGCTCTGGGAAGTTTCATTATTTAAATTTGAATATTAAGAACAATTTCTCTGCGTTTGCTTTCTGAGTCCTAAAATAATATTTTTTTTAAAATTATTTTTTTGTCTTTCTGTCTTTTTTGAGGGCCGCACCCGTGGCATACTGAGGTTCCCAGGTTAGGGGTCCAATCGGAGCTGTAGCCGCCAGCCTACGCCAGAGCCACAGCAATGCCAGATCTGAGCCGCATCTGCGACCTATACCTCGCCGGATCCTTAACCCACTGAGCGAGGCCAGGGATCAAACCCGCAACCTCATGGTTCCTAGTCGGATTCATTTTCACTGTGCCATGACGGGAACTCCCCAAAATAAAATTTGGATGCCGGCGTCCCAGACCCATTCCTCCCATGGTCCTCCCGGGCTCAGGAAGTGGCACAGCAACTGCCCTAGGTGCTCAGCCCCACACCTGGAGGTAACACCTTGTTCTGCTCTCACCTCTCGCTCCCCAGCCCTGTCAGCTCCACCTTCATCCCGTTAAAGCCCAAAGCCCATTGTCCGTGTCATCTCCGGCATTGCCGCTGCCATCCCACTCCTCACTGGCTTTGTGCTGCAGCCTCCGATGTCTGCTCTCTCACCTGTGATGATCCCACTTTTTGTTGCAATGATTCCTTCAAAACCAGAGCCAGAAGTTCCTATTGTGGCTCGGCAGTAACCTGACTAGTATCCATGAGGACACTGGTTCGATCTCTGGCCTCGCTCAGTGGGTTAAGGATCCAGCATGAGCTGTGGTGCAGGTTGCAGACGTGGCTTGGATCTGGCATTGCTGTGGCTGTGGAGTAGGCCAGCAGCTGCAGCTCTGATTTAACTCCTAGCATGGGAACTTCCATATGCTGCACGTGTGGCCCTAAAAACAACAGCAACAAAAGAGTCAAGCCCATCTCTTGGTGCTCAAAGCCTGCTAACAGCTTCCTCTGAAAACTAGAATGACAAGACCTTCTCCACTTGCGCCGCTCTGTGGCCTCACCCTGGACCCTGGTCTGTCCACTCATTTCTACCCCGTTGCCTTGCTTCTGCTGCCCCTAAACCCTGAGGGCTGTTGCTCTACCAGGGCCTCTGCACTCACTATCTTCTCTGTGGAGAGCACTCCCCCCAGATCTTTGCAAGTCTGCTCCCCAGATTCATCCAGGAGAACCAGTCCGAGGTCCCGCAGACCCCATGGGAGAGGAAAGCACCCCTGTCCTCCTCCAATCCAGGGTGTTGCTCTCTCAGATCCTTTGACCTGTGAAAGGTTCAAAGGTTTCTTCATGTGGCTGTTACCATGGGACGTTTGCTTGGTTACGGACTCGTCTCTCCAACAAGAACCCAGGACAGTGAGTACAGGTCCCTGTCGCTTTCCCCGCTGCGCCTGTGATCATGAAGGGGTGATGCAGTGAAGACAGGAATGCAGACAATGGCTAAGGGAAGAGACAGCCGTTTCTGGCTGCCTCCCCCTGCTGCCAGGGCGCCACAGCTCATGTGCAAGGCAATTTATAAGCGTTAGCTCACTGGATTTCAGTAATGGCCTTGGGAGGTAGGTACTCGTAATTCCATTTTACAAATAAGGGATCCAAGGTTCAGAAGAATCCAAGGGAGACCACACAGTCAGTGACAGGCAGAGCCAGTCGGGACGCCAAGTCGGCCTGCCGCCCGAGACCAAGTACCACCCCACTCTGTGCCACCCCTGCTCCAACCCCACATGCTGGCCTTACTCTGATGAGCCCCTCTGGCCCCGCTTGAAGGGGTCTCCACCAAGTCTTCTGGTCATTATTTTCATCCCAGAATTTTGCCCCCTTCCTTCTAAATGACCCTCATTCATTTGTTTTTAATGGCCCTCTCTCTCTGTCTTCCATCCTTACACATCCCGCTTCGCCAAACAGAGTCTCCAGCTCCCGGTGAGTAGGGACAGGGTGAAGAGAGGGGCCCGCTGCTCTCTCTGCTAATGGGTTTACCTCCAGGCTGATCTGGCCCCAGCTGAGCTGGCGCAGAGGCATCTGCTCCAAACCCGGCCGGCGGCGCGAGATGAAGCCGCTTCTTGGGAATCATTTAGATCACGGACTCTGTTCCATATTCATGATGAAATGCAAATTTCCATGTTCACGAGGGCAACTAGTAGCATGGTCCTTGGAAAAGGATCCCAGCTGGTTAAGTTTAGGGTCCTGAACAAATTCCAAACCAAGACTTTTCTGGCAAGCGCTCATAGCCTTTTCATCTGATGGTGAAGGAGATATTTTTTTTCCCTCCTGTGCACCCTGGCTTTGCAATAAATCTGTTCTGTGCTGGCCCAGTACCAACAGCTCTGCTACCTTGGCGGGGCCTCCCCGCTGCCCCCGGGACTTATTCATTTCATCTCAGTTTTTAGTGAGGGTGACAGGCCTATCGGACGACTGGGTAAGAGGCAGGATGTCCTGGCCTTGTTCTGTCCTATCCAAGCTGGTTTCTTCCTCCCAAAGCTGAGCATCCTGTGTTCTCTCCGAGAGTCTCTGGGAGGGAGCCTGCGCATAAGCAGAGCTGTAGAAAGTCCCCCCGCCCTATTTCTGGCTCCCTCCCTGGGTTTCTTGGTTCACCTCCCTCCCAAGATTCCCTGTGGCCCTGTCCTCTCTCCTTTCAGCAACCATCTCACTCAACCCCTCTTGCTTTGGGATAACAATGACACCCACACTGAGCACTCAGTAGGTACCAGGCCCTGTCCTAAGTACTTCACAGGAATTAACTCACTGTATCTTCAAACAACCCTATGGGATGAGCACTCCCTATTTTATGAAAGAGGGAATGGAGGCTCAGAGAGGTTAAGTGACTTGCCCAAGGTCACAGAGCCAGGGAAGTGGAGAGGCTCAGAGGTGGCCTGGCTCAATTGTGCTGCTCTTCTGCCACATGGTGTTTACTATTAACAGTAGAGATTTGGGGGTAAAATAGACCTAGGTACACACTGTGGCCCTGCCCTAGGTAAGGAACCTTAGGCCACTTGGTCCATCTCCCCCACGAGTCTCCCTTTTTTCTGTAACATGGGCATGTGTTTGTTCCTGACTCACTAGGTGGCTTTGAAAGATGAAGTGTGAAGACAGCCAGCAGTGAACCTGGCCCCAAGGAAGCTTTCCTCCTTTGCACACTGATGAACCTTTGCATTGCTGTCACCCTTTCCCTGGGCTGCGGGCGAGGGTGAGGATGGGCACTTCTAGGGAGGGAGGCAGCCAGAGTCCCAGCTTTGGGGTCCTAGACTGATGGACTCTCAGGCCAGCCCACCCCACCTGTCCAAGAAGGCCCTTCACCACTCTCCACCATGTGGCCATCTGTCTCTGAGACAATCCCAGCTCTGCAAGGAAGCCGGGACCTCTCAAGCCCCAAAGGCAGCTCGGTGCAAGGAGAAAAATTATTTTAGAGAAGCGGGGGCTTTGGTTGTTACATTGCTTCCCCGACTGCAGGTGTTCACAACACTGAGCTCTCCCCCCTACCCCCCGACACACACATGCACAAGCATGCTGCACACTGCCCTCCCACGCATACACACATTGTAAGGGACAACCCACCACCAAAGTCAACCCTTCACCTTCAAAGGAACCAAAGTCTGTTTAGAAAACAAACTCCAACACGTAGTCCAAAAGAAAATAACCAAACAGAAAAACCCCAAACTTTACTTGCATTTAGCCATTAATAAATAATTTACAGTATGTACACGCGGTGACACTCCACACAGGTCGCAGACACGGGACACAGTGAGGGGTCCCCACTTCCAAGCAGAACTCGATCAAACACAACCAAAATAAAGTGCTTCACTTTTTACTTCCAACATAGGGACCATCTAAAAACCAGCAGGGAGGGAGCCACGCCTCCTGCCCACCCACCCGCCCACCCATGGCTTGGCAGAGAGAGGGGACCTCTTGGAGGGGGAGGCGGGGACCAGTCCGCAGCCTCCTGGGCCAGTGTATGAGAGGTCCCTGGGGAACAGCAGAGGGGCTGCCGGAACGTGGCGGGTGGGCAGGGACAGTGCGGGGCTGCGGGCTTCCAGGAAGAGAGCCCTCGGGGGTCTGGCCGCACCTTTGGGAGCGGAACCCAGCCCGGGGCTGGTCCCTGGGTTCTCTGAAACAGCAGCAGAGGTGGGACTGGTTCAGGGCTCCTCGGATGGCCCAGGCAGCCTGGTTGAAAGTCTCCTGGCTGTGTGGCCATGGGGCTTAAGAGAGAGGCCAAGACCGAGGAGACCTCGCTGGAGATGCTAAGGGCTGAGACAACTTCCAGGCCCTGCTCCTCTCCCCCAAATGCAGACCTGGGTGGACAGGGTGGGGAGCAGGGTTCCAGGGGGTGGGGGTGGAGGTCAAGAGGAGAAAGCAGAGGATCAGGGCAGGCCAGCTGGCCCTATCCACTGGGTCTCCAGCCCACACCCTGCCCCAGCTCCCCTGCCTACCGGCTCTTGCCACCTGCTGGGGAGAACAGAACAGAAATCAAGGGGGTAGTTCTCTGTCTAGACATTTAGAAACAAAGACTTGACTTCCTAAGAATAGGGACTGGGGGCCAGGAGGATGGGCAGTGGGGGAAGGGGCCGGAGCAGGGTACCGCTCAGAGCACGTGCCAACATACGTCACCCTGCCCCCACCGGTGGGGCCTGGTAACTGGGGCCTGAACCTGTGCCCACAGCAGTGGGGGGGCACACACGGTGGTCTCTCCTTGGCTCACATGGGCAGGAAGGGCACCATCTTTTGGCCAAAGGGTAACATCAATTTCCTAAAGGGGCCATGCAGCGCCTTGGAGGTGTCCTATACAGCCCATGGGGGAAAGGATGCCCTGCTCGGGTGTGGGGGGGGGCAGCCTCGAGGCTGCCTTGGCTCCTGGCTTCGTGTGTGAGTGTGTACAAGTGTGTGTGCGTGTGGCGGGTCTGGGTGGCCCCGGGATGCGTGTGCAGCAGTCAGCCGGGCCTGTTTCAGTGCATTGCAGGGGGTGGGAGCAGCTCGACTCTGCCCACGCCCAGTGTCTCTGCGGGGTGGGGGCTTGGGCCTGAGGGGCTCTGATGTGCACATTCACACGGCAGGGCGGGCGGGCGGAGAGGGCGGCTCTCCCTCTGCACAGCTCTATGTCACAAACATCACAGCACCAGTCACCACAACCTTGTCACGGGCCCCAGGGGAGGGGAGGGGACGCCACGCCCCATGCCCCCAGCCCTTGCCAGCAGGTGGCCCAAGGCAGCTCGGAAGAGGTAACGGTCCCATGCAGCTGCCTGCAGGGGCTCCTGAGCCCTGCTGAGCCCTCAGGGCCACCGGCGGCCACCGGCCCTTGTGCAGCCGCCAAGCAGCTCCGGACACCTGGCTCTCCATCCTAAGCGGCCTCCAGGAGCACAAGGAGCAGGGGCAGGAGCAGGAGGCTGCCGAGGAGGGGCCGGGGGGCCAGGGGCAGGCCTGCAGCAGCTGCCCGGCCCGGTGGCTCCCGAGTCCTCTCGTAGAGGTGCAGCTTGTCCTTGTTGGAGTGGAGCATCTTGACGTCCTCCAGGGCATAGTAGGCGGCCAGTGTGAAGTTCACATCTCCCGTGGTGAGCAGGTCGAAGACACAGGCCTGGTAGTAGAGGTCCTCCACAGGCAGCTTCTCCTTACACTTGGCTACGGCCGTCTCATACGGGAATGTGTCGGGGGCCGAGGGTGCGGGGCTGGCGGCGGCCGGCCTGCGGGTACCTGGGCCCTCGGCGCTGCCTCGGAAGGCCTGGAAGTCGATCTGCTGGTTGAGGGGGCAGCCCCGCAGGCAGAGGTAGAGCCCCTGGCTGTCCCGGTCTTCCACGGCGTTGACCACCTCCTCGGGCATGCGGACGGCGAACGTCAGGTAGCGGCCCACCTGGCGGACCACGATGGTGGTGCCGATGTACTTGGCCTGGATCTCCACGTGCTGGCCTGACACCTTCTCCGTGATCTTCAGGCTGTTGGCCCCGTGCTTGTCCCCGCCATTCTTGGAGCCGTCGGCGAAGGCGGCCGGGAGCTCGTCCATCTCGGCCTGGTACACCTTCTGGTCCACACACTCCTGGAAGTTCTTGAAGATGATGGTGAGCTACGGGGAAAGGGGCGGAGAGAGGAGGTGAGGTGGTGCCGGGGACCCCGGGGGACGAGGCCCAGCAGCAGCCCCAGGATGCCCCAAACCATCCCTTCCTCGTTTTAGTCACTGTTCGGTGCCACCTGCACTGTGATGTACTTAATATTTTTCTTTAAAACATTTGGTTTTGCTTAAAGATTTTTTTTGACTTAGAATAAAGTTTAGATTACTACCCTAAACAGAAAGCCAGCTTATTGACCATATACAGAGGTGCAACTTATACAGCAAAGCATGTCAAGTTAAAAACACAAGGTCATCATCCATTGCAATAGGCTGAATCATGGCCTCCAAGACATCAGGCCCTCATCCCTGGAACCCATGAATGTTACCCTGTATGGCAAACTGGATTTGGCAGATGGGAGTAGGTTGAGGATCCTGAGATGGAGACATTACCCTGGTGGGCCCTAAATATAATCACGTGTCTCCTCATGCGATGGAGGCAAAGGGAGATCGGAGCACAGAAGAGAAGGCCGCGTTTCCACGGAGGCAGAGACTACTCGGATACGGCCACAAGTTGAAAGATGCTGGCAACCAGCAGAGGCTGGAAGAAGCAGTGAACAGCTTCTCTCCTGGAGCCTCCAGGAGGATCGGCCCTGACGCCGCCTTGATGCTGGCCTCGTAAGACTCACTCCAGACTTTCTGCCTTCAGGAGTCTAAGAGAATATATTTGTTTGAATCACTTAAGTCTGTGGCACTTGTTACAGCAGCAATAGGAAACTCTAGATGGTTCACAACCACCTCTCACTGCTCATGCTGCCCATGGGCCCACAGCAGAATTCCTGAAAAAGGACACACAGGCCTGCAAAGGCCACTGCATCAGAGCTGCCCTGAGGGGTCACCCAGCTGGGCCTTGGAGATGAGCAGGAGAAAGCGGGAGGGGAAGGAGATGCTGGTCAGCAAAAGGGAGCCGGAGTCTCCAGGTTGAACCAGCAGCCCTGGCCAGGGAAGTAGGGAGGCCCCTTTCTGCTGAAGCCTGCAGCCAGGGTGACGGGTTTCCCTGAGTGGCTAGAGAAGCAGAGCGCTGAGTGGCTCCATCGGTAGCTGTCCTCCTGAGAACCACAGACACAGGCAGACTCGCTGCATGTATTCTTTCTGGTCCTGTGCAGTGCTGCAGAGGAGGTGACTTTATTTCCAATTTAGATACAAGGAAATTCAAGTTCGGAGAGGTAAAGTGACTGGCCCAAAGGCACACAGCCAGCAAGGGCCAGAGTTGGGATTGGGCTCTTGGTCTCCAGTCCTTGGGCATTTTTAGCCACAAGCCATAGGATGGGAGGCCTGGGAGAACGACAAGAGACAACAGCTTGGGGAGTGATGTGTTTCCACTGTTAGCCAGGCTGAGATGTCCAGCTGCTCTTCCCTCTATAACCCTAACCAGGAAGACTGTATGGGGTGGAGATGTGGGAGAAACTAGGAGACACCCCCTGCCCCTGTTCCTGCTACCAGGTGCCAGCTGTTGGCTCTGAGTGTGCCTCTATGGCCAGGGCACCCCCAGGACCAAGAGCAACTAGCACTCTGAGTCTCAGCCTGAAGCCAGATAGGAAGGCGGGGTGATGGGGGTGATATGGTACCCAGGCCTTTTGGAGTCCCCTCCTAAAAGCTCACTGGCTCCCAACCTCTGTATGGCTTCCAGCCACCATTCCCAGGCCTTGTGCCCTCACCCCTGCCACCAAGCCTGGAGAAGGGCCTTGCCAACTGGGGTACCAAACCTCTTCCTAATGTCTGTAGGCCGAGGGGGCTCTGGTAAGGGGCAGGGGGCTGCTAATGACATGTACAGCTGGCAGTGGCTGAACTTTCTGTGTGGGGACCCCAGGAGGACGTGGCAGTTGAGGGGCATGAAGATGGCCTGGAACCGCTCTCAGGGTTGAGGGTGATTCAGCAAAGCATCAAGGGAATTTCTGGTCCAACAGCGTGTGTGACAAGGGTAAGGCCCAGACCTGCTATAAATCAAGGCAGGAACCCAGAGCAGTGCTGATGGGGAGGGGAAGGCAAGGAGAGCTGCAGAGGGATCTCTGCTCAGGCAGGGGGGTCAGGGGAGGCCGGCCCAGGGTGGGGCCCCAGGCCTGGGAGTATGTCTGGCTGCAGTCGGGGGTGGCTGGGGGCACAGCTGGCAGGGAGTGGCCTTGGCAGGGAGCCTCAGGAGCAGATGCTGAGAGGCCCGAGGACTGGAGACAGGGGTGCCTAGGGGCTACAGAAAGTTCTAGGCTGAGCGAGCCAACAAGGTAGCATGAGCCTGGCAGGAGGGGTCCCCTGCAGTTTCCTCACTGTCCTGCGGGTCCTCCCACAGCAGCCTGAAGCCCACGGGTGACCAGGCGTGGTGTGTATGAGGGGCCGGATGCCTCGGAGGGAATGCAGAGACCCCGGCCCCTCTCACCCTGTTCCTGAGCAATGAAGGCTGAGGGAGGTCAGCGAGGAGCAGGACGCAGTGTGACTTTCAGGAACTCCATGAACTTGGGCCATCATGGGTCCCTTCCTCCACCAGAAATATTAAAAACTCCATTTGGTGACTGCATTGGTATAAAGATGAATACAGTGCAGGTTGGATTATGTTGACTTTTTTCCTTCGACTTTAAAATGAAGGGATGCTTTTTTGTGGGCCTTAGACATCTCAGGGCCACAGCGCTGTGACTGTGAGGCCTGATGGTGACTGGCCCAGGTGGGCCAGGGACACGCTCTGCGGTCTTCACAGGACAGGAGGAGGGGCGAGTGCCCCGAGACGGAGGGCCAGAGTCCACAGAGGGCAACAGGGGGAGGCCTGCATGACACAGCCCCTGGGCCGGAGCTCCAGTCCCCATCTCTTTCCTGGAGGTCCCAGGGTGGTCCCAGGAGGTAGTGCCTCTGGTTAGCGGTGGGCCATCCAAGCGGCTGTAGCCTCTCCTTCCCACCCAGAACCCTACGCATGAAACTGCTGCTCCACTGCCGCCCGGACCTATGAACGTGGCAGCTTCACAGGGAAACAGCTCCTGCTGCTTCCTCACTCCATCCAAGGCTCCCACTCTGATGTGGAGGCCGCCTGCTGGGGGCCGGGAGGTGGGCCAGCCAGGGTGGTCTGGGCAGTGGGTGGTCCTGCCGTGGGGGGAGGGGCACGGGATGAGGGGCTCGGTGTCCCTGCCTGGCACTGCAGGGCCACACAGACACACAGACACTGGGGGCGGCTTTCCAAGTGCCATCAGCCTCCCTGGAACAGGAAAGGCTGGTTTCGCTCTAACCGCCATCGCTCGTGGAGACAGTCTCCTGGAAGGCTGACAGGCCGCTTGACTCTTCTTGGCACTGGTGCCAGGGACTCAGCCACAAGTAACAGCATGAAGGGGGCCTGTCGAAAGCCGGGCGGCTTGCTGCCAACACGGCCACGGGCGCGGCTGCCGCTCCCGTCTCTGCTGCCCCCCTTCCCCCAGGGGCCCGCGCCCTCTCCTCTGCGGGGCACTGCGCAGAGCCCAGCTTCACCAGCAGCTATTTATGGAGCACCGATGATGCACCAAGCCTGGGGCTGGGGGCTGCGTCCACATGACGGGAGGAAACCACCCAAGCACCGCCCCCCCCCCCGCCCCCATCCTCTGGTGCTCACATTCTGGGGCGGGGGAGGGGGGGGTGATGTCACAGACCCAGTAAACGAATGATGCCCTGTGATGGAACATAAGTGCTATGGGGGATCCTGCCAGGGGCGGGGACCCGGGGGAGGCACAGAGACCCCTCCTCTCCTCCCTGAGGCTCAAAAAGGGGTGCCACCAGCATAGTGGCAAAGCTGGAGACAGTCCTGGGGGCGAGCCTTGGAGGCAGGCCGGTGGGGGGGGGAGGAAGCTGGCTGAAATGTCAGCCTGGGCTGGAAAACACTGGCTTTTCATCATCCACTACAACAACGGAGGGCTGGGCAGGGCTGGATAATGCCAACATCATGCTCCTGGGCTAAGGGGAGTGGGCTCACATGAGCAGAAGAGTCTGGCAGTGGGCTCTTGTGGACGGGTGGGGGGATCAAGAAAGTCCAGACCCTACCACCTCAGAGATAAAAGCCCACACTCTGCCCACCTCGGCCGCTGCCACACCCATCCTTAGGGGGCAAGCTCATTGCAAGGCCTTGCAGGAGGCCTCCCAGCATGCCCTGGGTAGAGCCAGCTCCCACCCCAGGCCTTCGGCACCCATCATGAGCACCCTTTGGCTGGTCTGTTCTCTGTTACTGGCCTGGGAGCTGCAGTGAGGCAGGCGTTACTGGGCACAGAGACTGGCATCAAAGGGCCGTCTGGTCAATGTTTTCTGAATCAATAGAGATACAAATACCTGAGTAATGGAGGCCCGAAAGACGGTGGAAACTAGCCACCTTCTCCCATCTGGGTACCCTGAGACCCGAGACTGGCTTGGCCACAGACACTGGGACTGTCGCTGGCCTCCAGCAGAGCCTTGTGCTGCCTTCGAGTGGATGGGTGATAACGGAAGGCTGCTAAGGCTCTCAGCCTGCTGGGAAGGTCAAGTGGGTCCCAGATCACAGCAGGAATGGACTGGGTTGCTTAAGGGGCTTTGCTGCAGAGCCCCAAACACTTCAGAAAGCTCCATGCTAGAACAGGAAGGGAGGCCCTCAGCAGTGAGCCTGGAACACTGTGGGCATTTGAAAAACATGGGCCAAATGAATGAATGGAACACAAGAATGAATGAATGATCCAACTGGTTTTTGGACAGCCTCTCCGAGCTGTGTCAACGGGGGTGGTATCCAAGGGTTTGAAGCCAAGGCACACCACCCGAGCCTGCAGGACCCACTAGGGTGTGACCTAAAGGCTCTTGCTCTGCCTTGTCACCCCCAGTTAAAGGGGGGAGCAGTCCCGTCTAGATGGTCACTAACCATAATTCCGTCCAGGTCTGTTGTCATATTTGATGCTTATACTACCCTGGATCAGAGGGGGCCTACTGAAGTCCGCAGCCCTCTCACACCCTCACCCCTCCCGTGTGCCCCCTGCCAGGATGGAACAGGGAGGTGGGGTCCCCTTCCACAGTATGTTTGCTGCTGGATTTAGAAGCCACAGCCTCAGGCTCCCAGCATTCATTTATCTTGGCTCTAGGGAGTGAAGCGGGTAGGTGAAGGGGCTGCAGAGAAGGCGGCTGGGTCCCTGACTCTGGCCCCCTTTGGTCTGCAGAAGGCTGGCGGGGGGTGGGGGAACGGGGTAGAGGGAGCACTGGCCACAACTCGCTGCCCACTAGGCTTCGTGGCCTGATGCCAAAGGCCTGTCAGGGCATCCGCAGGATCAATGCCTGCTTTTTCCTACCCAGAAGCTGGTTCCTACAGGCATACAACGGCTACCGGAGCAGAGGGAGGTGGCAGGAATTTTCCTGCCTGCCAGGTCACCTCACTGTCCTCTGCTGGGGTGTGGAGGGACAAGAGGGAACAGAAACGCCCTTGTGGGCCAGCCTGGCACTGCCCCACACGCTGCCCTGCAACGCGCTCTTCCTGGGAAAACAGACTCACTGCCAAGCCGGAAACCCCAGACGCTCTGGTGGGCCAGGCCATGGACAGGCAGAGGTGGCCCCATTGCCTGGACTCTGATCACCCATCAGCCTCCTGGACTTGAGACCATGTCCTCTGGTTGGATCCGAACGTAAGGTCATGGGAGACCCTCCCAGAAAATGGGAGGGAGAATCTGGGGTGGACAGGAAGGTTCCCTTGGCTGGGGACACATCATGGCTGCCTCTGGCAGTGGCCCTGTGAGCAAGACCTGAGTCCTTCCACCCGGACACTGAAGCCTTCTTGGGTCAGAAAATGACCAGCTCTTGGTAGCCTCTGGGGCTCCAGGTGGGAACTGCCTCTCCTGGCAGTGAAAACATGCCGGGCTCCAGAGTCACCCGGCCCAGCTGACTGTGCTTCAAGTGGGAAGGCCACTTTCCCTCCTAGAGCCTCAGGACCCAGATATGCTGAATGCAACTGCCATGGCAGGCTGCGTGGGTGGCCCTCTGGGGTGCTCACAGTGGGCTGATGCCCTGTCCTTACTTGTCCCGTCTTCCCCGTCCCCAGACTACATGGCTCTCTCTTCTCTGAGGCTTGGCCTTTCTGTTGTTGGTGTGGGGCAGAGACAAAGGACAGGGCTGCACCCTGCAGCCCAGACTGGCCCCAGCAACATCCTGCAGCCTGGCCTCCAACCAGAGTCCCCAGGGCCCTCCAGGCCTCAGAATCACTGTTTTTTGGTTTTTTTTTTTCTTTTTCTAAAAAGACATGTCTGGGGAGTTCCCGTTGTGGCTCAGCAGTAACGAACCTGACTAGTATCCATGAGGATGTGGGTTTGATCCCTGGCCTCGCTCAGTGAGTTAAAGATCTGGTGTTGCTGTGGCTGTGGCATGGGTCGGCGGCTGCAGCTCTGATTAGACCCCTAGCCTGGGAATTGCCACATGCCGCAGGTGCAGCCCTAAAAAAACAAATGAACAAACAAGCAAACAAAAAAACATGTCTGACCCCACCCAGAGATCTGGTGTCAGACCAGCCTGGTGGGCCCAGAACCGCTATCTTCTAAACGTGTAGCCACAAGGAGGAAGCCTGTGCAGGACCACCACTGTCACCTCCACTTGTCTGAGGCTGGGTTTGCTCCCACCAGACAGTAAGCTCCGTGATGAATACAATGGAAACATACATGCACAGAGGCTCCTTTTTATTGGGATTTGACACTAGGGTTCTACTGAAATGTAGTCTGGGAGCAAGAGAATACTTTCCCAGAAGTTTGAAACTGAATGCTCTGGGAAGTGTTTCTAAACTTTCCGGACTTGGAGTTTCCGTCATGGCGCAGTGGTTAACGAATCTGACTAGGAGCCATGAGGTTGCGGGGTTCGATCCCTGGCCTCACTCTGTGGGTTAAGGATCTGGCATTGCCGTGAGCTGTGGTGTAGGTTAAGGATCTGGCATTGCCGTGAGCTGTGGTGTAGGTCCCAGATGCAGCTCGGATCCCGTGTGGCTGTGGCTCTGGCATAGGCTGGCGTCGACAGCTCCGATTCGACCCCCAGCCTGGGAACCTCCATATGCTATGGGAAGTGGCCCTAGAAAAGGCAAAAAGACAAAAATAATATAAAATAAAATAATAAAATAAAATAAAATAAAATAAAATAAAATAAAATAAAATAAAACTTTCCGGACTCTAACCCCAGTGAGAAATCCATCTTCCCTCTGGACCCGATGCAAAGGCATGTGAGCATAGGGACATACAGGAACTTAGGTTCCTAAACGGTCACCCTTACCGTGTACAAAAAGCATTCACACGCTGTCTTTACTGAGCCCTAGGTGTTGCTATCCTGTGCTACCCTGCCCAACTGGGAAAACAAACAAACAATACACCTGTGTGCTGGCTTCTGACCCCAAAAGGCTGATCTTACAGACCCCGAGTGGATGGTGTTCAACAGTCTGAGAAACATCACACTCTAGGCAGCAGGCAGAGGTGGTTCCAGGGTGGTTTATGTGATGATTTCAGACTGTCTAGGATATTCCTTTCTAAATAATCTGCTCACTTACTGAAGACAAGAACATGGTCAGTGCAGGAGGTGTCTGGGTCAGGTGGATAAGAGTCTAGAACCCTCCTACTGGCAGTTCTGGTGCCATGACCCCCACCCACCAGGGCTGCTCAGCCTGCCTTCCCCCTTACCTTGCTGGTGGCGGTGGCAGCCGAGCCAGGCAGCACCGGCGTGTTGGTGACCTGCACGTTCAGGTAATTATTGTCGATGAGGGGCCAGGCGCCCTGCACCTTGCAGGTCTGGAAGCGGTCTGTGAAAGTCCGGAGGTGTGGGTCCCCGAAGAGGCCGCAGTGTGTGTAGTTGGGGGCGGCTGCGCGATTGTGGAAACTCTTCTCATAGTGGCAGATCTCAGGGCTGTCCGAGCGCTCCTGGCTGTCCCCTGGAGGCGGCAGTGTGCGCAGGTGAGGCTGCGACGTGGGGCCATCCTTGGAGCAGTTGTGCTGGCTCATGAGGTCCTCGATGCCATGGACGGCCGAGTGGTAGGCCAGGTCGCCCCTGCAGGTGCGGGCCGTGCGCCGCGTGCACAGGGCGTAGGTGCGCAGCGCGGCACAGAACTCGGGGGTGTCGTCCGGGGCTGGTGCGTGGCTGCCCGCTGTGGCGCTCCAGAACTCAGAGTTGCACTTGAGGATCTTGCACGGGGAAGTGGCTGTGAGGGCGGCAAGGGGTGCATTGTCAGGGTGGGTGAGCCCAGGCCTCCTCCACCCCCGTGGGCCAGGGCTGCAGGCACGCGCCAAGGACAAAGACTGCCTTGTCTCAGAGGGCACCAGGCACATTGCCCCTCAGCACACAGACGTCAGAAGAGCTCCCACAGGTGATAGGGACCTGCCTTTCCCACCTTCCCATTCTTCTGTGCAGCCCACAATGACCCTTAGGTGGCCAGGTCTGCAGACTTGCAGACCGAAAGGCCTGGCATAGTCCAGGCCTCGCCTCTGCCCAAAGCTCTTCACCTTTGGGCCGTGGTCAGTATTTCTGGACAGCAGAACTGTGGGAGCTGACTGGCCACCCTTGGGCCTCTGACATCTGTTGCCACGTCCACAACCATCCCCAAGAACTTCGGCTAAGCAACAGAAATCTGGCAGGGAATGAATCCCCACTATTCAATATGTGTCTCCATCTCTGCCACTGTGTGACCTTGTACAAATCACTTCTCTGTGCCTCCTTATACCTATCTGGAAAATGGAATACTAATAGTATCTACTGTATGAGGTTGCTGAAAATGTTAATGGACTTAATGTGGCACCAGCATATAGTACAAACTCAAGGAATGCTGGCTACTGTGATTACTTATTAGCCTGCTCATAGAGGGGCTGGTTATGTCACTTTGTCTACAGGGGAAGACAGCTTCCCTCTTGGTCACAGAGCTCCCTCCCCCTCCATCCTGCTCAGGGGAGCAAGCTGGGTACCAACTGAGAGTGATAACTTTGGATCTGCTCTAATTTGTGTGTATTAAATTTTTTTTTTTTGGTCTTTCTAGGACTGCACCTGAGACATATGGAGGTTCCCAGGCTAGGGGCTGAATCGGAGCTACAGCTGCCGGCTTACACCACAGCCACAGCAACCCCAGATCTGAGCATCTGGACCTACACCACAGCTCACGGCAACGCCGGATCCTTAACCCACTGAGGGAGGCCAGGGATCAAACCTGCGTCCTCATGGTATTCAGATTCATTTCTGCTGCGTCATGGTGGGAACTCCATGTGTATGTGCGTTTTAAAAGATCAGTCACAAGTGTTGAGACCTTAGCAATAATGACCCACAAATAACCATGCCTGAGAAGCATGGCTTTAACACACCTCAAGCTTGTACCTAGACACACGGACCTTTCCTGGCCTCCTGGATTCCGCTGCATGGCCTGTAATCACCACAAATGACAGCATTTCCACACAGGCTCCAAGGTGCCGAGGGGTCAGCAGACCAGCTGGGAGACCCAGCCTTTGGTGCCCCAGCCCAGTCAACGGAGAGAAAGGAGGCTCTTGCTTCTTGTCACTCCTGGCTGGACTACTGACCTATGACCTTGGCAAAGTCACTTTACGTTGCTGGTGCTGGCGTTTTACCTATAAAATCAACTTGTGACTAAAAGCAGGGACAGAAACACGGGAGGGCAGGCTAGCGAAGGAACCATCCGGGCAGCTGCCGTGTGTGGGCCCTGGTCTGTGCTGCCTGGCCCCATACCTGTATGCCGGGATGGCCTGTCTCCTGAGCTCTCCCGCCTCTCCAGGTGCGGGCGTGCAGGTGCCATTCTCCTGGTGCTGAAGTGACCCGGCCAAGTCACACACCTGTGCTTGTGGGGAAGCCCATGCTCATCTAAAGTTCACACTTTTCCCCTAACTTGACCTGTGTCTGTCACACTGCTGGGAGACAAATTTATTTCAGGGGGTATCTGGGTGAGCATTTTTCTTTCTTTTTTTTGGGGGGGGGGCTTTTTAGGGCTGCACCTGTGGCATGTGGAGGTTCTCAGGTAGGGGTCTAATTGGACTACAGCTGCCAGCCTCCACCACAGCCACAGCAACACAGGGTCTGAGCTGCATCTGTGACCTACACCACAGCTCATGGCAATACAGATCCCCGTCCCACGGAATGAGGCCAGGGATTGAAGCCGCGTCCTCATGGATATCAGCCAGGTTTGTAACCTACTGAGTCACTACAGGAACTCCCCAAATTTCTTTTAATTTGAGAAGTTATTATTTCCTTAAATGTGTATTAGAAAAATAAAGCAGCTTTGATGGAAGAGCTACAGACTCCCTATTTTAAAAGCTTCGTTGTAAGTTGAAGGTGTGCTGCCCTAAAGAAGAAGATCTGGTATATGAGAGGTGGTGACTGCTATGAAGAGGTTCCAGTCTGAGCGAGACCCCGGTGTGGTGCCCCTCCCACAGAGCTCCTGGCCCAGGGCTCCCTTGAAGGGCAGCTGGAAGACTGTCTGGCCCAGCCATCTTCATGCTTCCCCAATCTGTAGATGACCAAGGACCCAGTATCTTTGTGGGCTGCAAATGCTAGCATGCCTGGTGTGGGAGATGGTGAAGGAGGCCCTCTAGGTGGAGGCGAAGTGGAGGAATAGAGTCAGGGGAACTGGCTGGTGCAGCCATCAACCCTCCATCTGCCATCCGTGGCCTGAATGCAATGCCCACATGATTCTGGAGCAGGTGCGCTATCTGGAGCAGGTGCGCTAACCTACCATTCTGCTTTCTCAGAATTATGGAGTTCAGCATATCAGAGGAAACTGCCCCAAAGGGACTCAGGACTTGTGCTGAGTGGTGCTGTCTTGGCTCTCCCCACTGCCCACCTGCCTGCCAGCTCAGTGACCCGGGCCAGTACCCAGGCGGGCACTATAGCATCCCCGCCTCCCTGAGCAGAGCCAGACTCAGCATGGTTCCACTGTGAGGAAACAGCAGGATCTGAATCCAGTCCCTCGGCTCTGGGCCCCTGGCGGCGCCAAGTCATCAATCTTAGTGCATTGATGACTCCCTCTACTGGCCACTGGGTGGTTCATGGGCACGCTCTGTCACAGGTGGGCTTCAGCCTCTGCCTGAGGACCCTCCTACGATGCTGAGACCCCCACCGGCCAGGAGGCCCATGGTCCTCACACTCTCTGTGGTGCTGTCCCCAGACTAGTTTCCAGGCCCGTTTCTCAGGGTGCAGCCAGGACGTGGGCAAGGACTTGAAGGCTGGGGTCCGGGCAGTGCCAGGGCAGGACCAGCCTGCACACAGACAGCATGGGGTATGTGGGGTGTCCCACTCTGGACCATCATGTGTTGTGTGGCTCTACCCCCCCCCAAGGGGGCCACTCCCCAGGCCCTTAGGTGGTGATATGGGTCTGCTGTCTCCACAGCTTTGAAAACGGGGTTTGGCGCAGTATCTCAGCTACAGAGCCCCCTGGTGTGTCTGAAATTCATAAACGAAATCCCACTGAGGTGTCACTAAAGGGGGTCTCTCCCGTGCTCTAGAGGGGGTCACGGAGTGAGAGCTCTTCAGAGCAGCCCTTTCCAGTGTCACTGTGCCCACCAACTGCCTGGATCTGACTCAGCTGGCCCCTGAGGTGTGCGTTTCTCAAAGGGGACAGAGTGGGTCATTTTCTTTTCAACAACCACAGAGGAGCCAAGTGAGCCCCCGCTGCAGCCTGGCCCGTGTGGAGTGTGTGAGCTGGGCTCTTCTTCCGGGGGTGAGAAGGGGCTGCAGGCAGAGGGCAGTGAGGAGACAGCCCTCCCAGGTAGCAAACCCAGGAGGGACCCAGCTGCCAAGCCTGAGTGGCTGGGCACTCAGGCTGTCAGTCCTTACTGACAAGGCCTTTCAATGTGGCGCTTTCTCTTGCTCCCCTCCTGCTCCTGAGCCACAGGTAGGAACAAGGACGCCCCCAGAGGGGGCATGGCAGCTCTGCCCACCACCCCCAGGTGGCCACAGAGGTCATACTCTGGCTGCCCCTGCACTCAGGAGCCAGGGCCCCAGTCTCTGCCTCCAACCTCATGTGTGTGCATCATGTGTGTATGCGCGAGTGCTCGCTTGCGTGCTTCTCTGGTCCCTCACTTCCTCTAATTCCTGCCAATCTCATTTCTTAACCATCTGGAGAACATTCTTCATGCTATGGCCCATGACGAGAGGTCTGAAGAGGATGCTGGCTCTGTGGGGTGATGGAGAGTGGGTGTCGGAGGGAGGGCGTCTGGGCCAAAGTCCCGCTCTGTCCCCGACTAGTTGTTGTGGGAACCTGACTTGGCCTCAGTTGCCGTATCTGTGAAGTGGAGGCGGCACCCGATTCTGAGGCCACTGAGGATTGAAAGAGGAGATGCACATGGCGTCCCTGGGACCCAGGGGCCCTGACAAAGGTCTCAGAGGGGGACGAATACAACCCTCTGTGAGGTCAGAGGTTAAAAGCCACCAGGTGGAGGATGGAAGGGCATTAGATGGGAGCCAGCCAGAGTGAACCCCAGGGACTGCCCCCCACCCCCCCACCCCTGCCCTGTCCCCATCTCAGGTTCAGGCCAGGGTGGGGAGCATCCTGCAAGAGGCCCCAAGAGTAACAAGGGCTGGAACCAGAATGGAGGCGTCCAGTCCCTCTGTCCCATCTCCAAGCAGTAACGCGGCTCTCCTGGGCCACCTGGCCATCATTTCCTGGGGCCTCAGGGAAAGGCGTTGGGGATGCTGGGGTGACCTGAGGGGCCCTGACCCCCACTGAGTCATCCTGCCACGCGAATCCCCTCCAGTAAATCACAGGCCTAAGGCCCTCCAGGTCAGGGACGTGAACGTAACCTGGCCCAGCATCAAAAGGAAAAGCCCTGGGCTGTCACCTGCCAAAGAGACCTCAGAGGGCCTGATTTTTATGTGCCGTATCTTAAAAAAAAAAAAAGGAAAAATGGTCTGAATTCCAGGCAGTAACCCTTGGACTTTTCTGATGTGTGTGAGGAAGGGAGGGAGGAGAGGAAAGTCTGAGGATTTGAAACGTCTTTCTGCAGCTCGTGCAAGCAGGTTGAGAAGCGAGCTTTTCTGAAGGAGCCTCTCCTGGTTCTCTGCCTGGTTCTTGGGGAGGGCAAAGTGGCCATTCTGGCCTGTCAGCCACTTCCTGATGGAGCCAGGACAGCCAGTAAGCTCAGAGCCAGGGGATTAAACAAACTGACTGGGGGGTTCCCATTGTGGCTCAGCAGTAATGAACCCAACTACTAACCACGAGGATGCGGGTTCTAGTCCTGGTCCTGCTCTGTGCGTTAAGGATCCGGTGTTGCCGTGAGCTGTGGTGTAGGTTGAAGACATGGCTCGGATCTGGCATTGCTGTGGCTATGTTGTAGGCCAGCAGCTGCAGCTTCAATTCGACCCCTGGCCTGGGAACCTCCATGTGCTGTGGGTACAGCCCTAAAAAGGAAAAAGCACAAGAAGGGAAGCAGACCCCCTTCTCCAAAATTGACTGGAAGAAGCTTCCCCGAGCTTCTATTTCCATCTCGGCGGCAGGGATGGAGGATGGGGGCTGCTGACCTTTGGTACATGGACTCCATCTCAGACGCCCAGGAAAACGTAAAGGCGCCAAAGAGACTTTATGCTCCTCAGAAGCCTATTACTCATGTTTTGTTTTGATTCAACCCTCCTGAGACTTAGAACTTTTGGGATTAGCTACTAGGGAGTGAACAGAGGAGAGTCCAGGGGCTGCAAAGACAGCGGCCAGCTCCGACTCACTAACAGGAGCCCCCTGAGTTCCCTCTGGCGCCCCGCAAAGTGGGACATCCGGCTCAGAGGGCAGGGTACAGGCGGTGCCCTTGGTGCTCAGGTTGGGACCCTGGGCAACCCGTGGATCCACTGGCTCCCAGCTTGTGCTATGAGGGCCAGACCTCTCTCTTCTCTGTGTAATAGACTTTGTCAGGATCACTTTATTAATGATGACTTAGTGACCAAGTTCCATGTCAAGCCATGGGATTTTAGGACCTGGGGCCTGAGGAACACCAGAGGTGACCAGTTTGCATCTCCCACCAGCCCCCACGGCAGGAACTCTCCCTGCAGCATCCCTGCCCAGTGGACAGCTGGCCTCCACTGCCACTGGAACTCTGCCGGGACAGGGCTGGCCCCTCCTGCTCTGGACAGCTCCAGCTGCGGACCCGCATCTGCTTCTAGGGAGATATTCGGGGCCTCCGCCCTTCTCTAGAAGAGAGGAGGCTCAAAGGTAACCCTGCAAATAAATACTTGAGGTGGCCCCTAGGCGTGGTTTTCCTGAGTCACCTCCTTTGGTCTCACACTCTGGCCGCTCCCCTCTGGGGGCCTCGCTGAACTGTCTGTGTCCACCACTGACGCTCTGTGAGGGTGCCACCTCCTGCTCACAAATCCCCTGAGACCAGTCCCCCCACTTTGTCCTGCAGTCCTCTGACTCCCACGCTCCACACTGAAGGCATCTGTGCTCCCGCACACCCCACATAAGTAACCTTTTGGGGAGGTGGGCGCCAGACTGCCTTCCTGGTGGGATGAGACACAGCAGAGAGAAATCGCCGCCACACAGCTTGCCTGACTTAATTCTTTTCCTTTAAATAGCAACCCAGCCCTTCTCCGAACAGAAAGACGGGGGGCAGGGAGCTGGGAGCACCAGCTGTACCAACCCTGGCAGGAGGAAAATATTTATGCACCAGCGCGGCATTAGCCGCTTTCAGAGACCTCCTTTGAACTGTTAATCAAGCCCAACCTTTCAGAATAATAGCATGATTATTACCGCCTTGTTTGCATAACAAAGAAGCCCAATAAAACTTATTTCGCTGAGCGCCAAGGGGTGTGAAGGCTCGGCCCTGAGAAAGGAGTCTCAGGAATGCGGGAGCCGCTCCTCAGCCTGAACCCGGGAATAAAGACAATGCAATTTGCCACCAAGAAAAGCCCAATAGACCAATAAATTACCCGCGTGCAAAGGGATTAGATCAGGTTTCAGTTGCCGTGTAGGAGGGTAGGGCGAGCCGGGAAAGAGAAAAACCTGCCTCTTCTTAAAGGAGTAAGGCTCGTTTGAAGGCAAGCCCCAGTCATGTTGGTTTTGCCCAACTCTGTGGATTGCGGAGTAGCTGCCCGGCTTCATGTACTTTGCTAAAGTCTCTGGATCCCACTCTGCCAGGCACAGTGCTTCCTGCTGTTCCTGCAACACGCAGCAGCAGTGGTTTCTGTGCTCAGGTGCGGGCAGCTAGCTACAAACACCACTGGGATGCACACAGACTTAAGGATGGGGTGGAGAGGGTATCAGGGAAGCAGCCTTTCCACCGGGTCTTGAAGGGCGACGGGATTTAACAGGTGATGTAGGCAAAGGTGATTGGGATTGGCTGGAGGTGAAATGCTAGATGGTGAGAGTGGGGCCAACAGTTTGGGGCCACACACAAAAGCCCTGAGATAAATCCAGTGATGGAGCAAATGTTTCTCAGCTTCAAAATGATTTGCTCCGCTCCGTGTGGGGCTGGGGCTCTGTTAACCCTGTTTCCCAGTCACCCAGCTCCCCATTAAATTCCACCACAAGGGGGCACTAGACGAGGCCCAGTCCAGTTGACTTTCTCAACATCACCCAGCCTGGGCTCTTTGCCTCCCCAACAGCCACTGGGTGTTGCTCTGAAGTACCACACCCAGCCACGCAGCACCCTCATCAGTGCCCTGGGCCCCAAGGTCCTCCTTCCTTTGTCCCCCTAGTCCCAGGGGTGGAAGTCACTTCCTGTAACTCTGTGTGCACCTCTGTGTCCCCTGTGGCCTTTCTCTTCCTCCCATGCCCGTCTTCACACAATCTCCAATATTAGGTTCCCTCTGTGGCAATACCCATCGTGGCTTCTGTTTTCCTGACTGGACTCTGACACGCCAGCTGAAGGATTTCAGACCAGATCCAGCTGACCGTGGGGCACCCCTGCATCATTTTCAGTAAGTACATGGCATGCTCAGAACACTATTTTAGGAAGCGGTGTAACATAAGAGGCAATGGCTTTCATTAGGATGGAAGCAGGCAGAGCAGAGGGAGGACAGCTTCAAAGAGAAATCAACGCACAGCCCCTGTGGAAGGGGCCGTGCTCGGCCTGGGGCTTCCCTGTCCCCCCTCCTCACTGCCCGCCTGCCCCAGGCAGCACTGGGGCTGAGGCTCCCCTCTCAGCAGCACGTTGGGATGTGGATCGTGAAGGAGGTGGGAGAGCCACTTGAGCCCAGAGGGAGGCCCACACTGCAGCACCAGCAGCAGGCCACACTCCACCCTCTCCTGTCCCTTAGCACTGAATCTGGGGCGGGGTGGGGGTGCGGGGGCAGTGGACCGATCTAGCGCTAGAATTTGGTGAACTCTAGCCTGGGCAGTGTTCTGGAGTCTCCTTGCTTGAGAGATGCCTGAGGCTGCCAGTTGGTGTCACTCTATCATCCTGGTGTCAACATCCAGGTGTCTGGCGTCAGTGCCCAGTGCCCGAGAGGAATACGCCCAGGTGAGGGAATGGCACCGCAGACCCTACCTTATTAACCCCCAAGCAGCCAGAACGGACCACCCTTCCTCAAAGGCGTTGCTCCCAGTTCAGCCTAAGAAGGTTCCAAGGAATGGATCTAGCCTGTGACTCCCACGTCTCTCTCACCCCCTGCCTGTGCTGAGAGTTTTCCAGGGGTTTTCTCCAGGGACTGGTCTACAGGACAAAGAGCAGGGCGAGAGGAAGCTTCTCAGAGAATCTGCACTGACCTAGGGAGGGGAGGTGGGGAGGCTGGGGAACTGGGGGTTAACTCACTGCCAAATGTGGGCAGAGGTGGCTGGATGCCACTCGCCAGGCTGAGGCAGGAGGCACTGCCCCCTCGTCACACCCAGCTGGGCTGCTCTGTCCCAGCCTCCACACACGCCAAGTCACTGCAAGAAACCACACCGCGTGCTAAGGAAAAGGGCACACCTCAGCTTTCCAAACTGGACACCCTCCCCCTGTTCCTGCCGGGGCCACATGGAGCCAGGTCAACAGCAAAGGGGACACTGAAAACCACATGTGGGAGCTCCCACTGTGGCGCAATGGGATCAGCAGTGTCTTGGGAGTGTGGGTTGTGGGATGCGAGTTTGATCCCTGGCGGGAACATTGGGCTAAAGATCTTGCCTTGCCTCAGCGGCGGCTTAGGTCACAGCTGCAGTTTGGATCTTATCCCTGGCCTGGGAGCTCCATATGTTGCAGGACATCCAAAAATGAAAACAAACAAACAAACAAACAAACCCACATGTCAGTGAGGCAGCTGAGGGCTTCTCTGGGTAAGAGAGACCCATGGCGGGCAGAGCCCAGGCACAGAATTCCATGCCAAGACCATCCTGGCTTAGGACAGAGAACTAAGTGACCTTGGGTTCCACAAGGAGGGTGGTTATAGTCAAAGTATCGCTCTTTATAGGCCAAATTTGCAGGTGAACAATTTGGGCTTCCTGCTTTATTTTATTTTATTTATTTATTTATTTAGTCTTTTTGCCATTTTCTTTGGCCGCTCCCTTGGCACATGGAGGTTCCCAGGCTAGGGGTCGAATTGGAGCTGTAGACGCCACCAGAGCCACAGCAACGCAGGATCTGAGCCGAGTCTGCGACCTTCACCACAGCTCACGGCACCACCGGATCCTTAACCCACTGAGCAAGGGCAGGGATCGAACCCACAACCTCATGGTCCCTAGTCAGATTCGTTAACCACCGAGCCATGACAGGAACTCCTGAGCTTCCTGCTTTGACGCATAACCCCTTTGCCTGAGTCTGGGTCTGGGTCTGGCTCTAGAGATGATCATTTCCCATCCTGGCTCTGTTTCCCTGGGCTCATCTGCTCGACTGCTCCAGGTCAAAATTCATTTGAAGGGGCTTTTCTCCCCCATCTTCACTGGCAGGCAGGCCTTCCTCCACCTTCTTCATGCAGTGGGAGGGCACAGGCCCAGCTGGTGCACACGCATGTGTGACCCTGTGTTCATGGAACATTCCTTAGCATGGGGAGCAAGAATGGGCTCCTTTCTGCAGGGACCTGGGTGCAGAGGGATCACTTCAGCAATCGTCTGGGTGTTCTGACTGCCCCGGTGAAATGGCGCATGAAATGAATAAATAAGCAAAACCCAAAAGACATAAATCTGACTTGGGGAAATTTGTACTATGACGGCCCCGCCAAAGATGTTTTCCCAGCCGAAGGCTGGGTGGCGTCTACTTTGGAATGCGAAGCCAGGGATGAAGAGGGAGCAAAGAGGGCCTTTGGGAAGAGGCAATAACGCGAGATTCATGGAAAATGTGGTCACTCCTCATTCTGCCATCTAATCATATCACGAAAGGTTCTCACCCCCCTCACCTCAAAGTTTTATGTGCTACCTTGTACAACATCTAAAACACTACACAGCACATTTAATGAGCGTGTTTAACCCAAATCTGCTGTATGGAAAAGGGCAGGGGCCTGGGTTCTACTCCTGGCTCTGCTACTAAGCTGTGTAATGTCAGGCAACCTCTCTGACCCTCTGTCTCCTCCTCGATAGAGTGGGAGTGCGGATGCTCATGGAGGAGGGGTGACCATCTCAGGAGATGATGCATTTCAAGCATTTAGCAGAGCACCTACCCATATACTGCGGCCATTCAATGGAAGAGCTTTAAAAATGACTGTTCTCCAAATGATTATATTTGGGAGAGGACAACATGAAGGTATTGTGTCTTGAAGGCTGTTCATGAATGTTAATTAGTGATGGCAGTCTGTGAAGGCAGGGATTTGGGTTATTTTCATTTTCTTACTTATCCTTTTTTTTTTTTTGTCTTTTTAGGGCTGCAGTTCCCAGGCTAGGGGTCGAATCCGAGCTGCAGCTGCCATAGCCACAGCAATGTGGGATCTGAGTGGAATCTTCAATCTGCACCATAGCTCACGGCTATACCGGATTCTTAGCCCACGGAACGAGGCCAAGGATAGTACCCGCATCCTCATGGATACTAGTCAGGTTCTTAACCTGCCGAACCACAGTGGGAACTCCCTTACTTATCCTTTTTGTCCTTCAGATTTGAAAAAGAGTATTATTATTATAAAACATGAAAATTTTTTTGGAAAAAAAAAGATTGGAGTATCTATTAGAAAAAACCTCCTGCGGTCTCTATTGAGCATTAAACAAAACAACAGAAACACAAAAAACCCAAGCCTTTTGTAGTTTCCAGGATTGTGCTGGGTGTGTTTGGGGTGTGTAGCAAGAAAAAGGGTATAAAGAAACAGGCTATGGGGTTCCTATTCTTATAAACAGATCTAGTATTTTAGAAGGGACAAAAACCCAAGACCCAGAAAGTAACAAGGCCGAGAGGAAGGGGTGAGTAGCCAAGGTGACAGATTCCCAGGTCACTGGATGGATGGCACTGGACCCCAACAGACAGCACTTAATTTGGGTGTTAATCCAGTGGGCATTCCCATTCTAAACTGGGCAGTGGCATGAGCAAGGCCTGGGGGCTGCCCAGGGGTGAGATGTAATGACTGGTGGCAGAGCCTGGGGAAGCCGGGAGGGACCTGGAGCCTGGGGACATGCCAGAAGCCCCGTGAATGAGGCTGGGGACAAGTGTGGGATCAGATGTCAGAGGGTCCCCCCTTCTGATGCTCCAAAGAGGGCCACAGGGAGCTGTGAGTTCCTGAGCAGAAGTTTTAGGGATTCTTTTGGAGGGGTAGGGTCTCCTGGAAGGCAGGTTGTAGGGCTGGTGAGCTGCTTGTAGCAAGGTGACAATGGCACCAGGCAGGAAAGGGTGGAGGACTGAGGCCTAGCCTCAGCTGAATGGACAAAAGGGAGAGGCCACTTCACACCCAGGATGTAATGGCTCCAGGCAGTGGGGTCTAGCAGACACAGGCCAGGTGCTTAGTGGGGGGGTGGGCAGGGACCGGCTAGTGTGGCTCCTTCCCCTGGTGTGCCCAGGACTAAGAGGGCTTCTAAAACATGGGACTCTCGGTGTGAAGACTAGAAAAGTCTTGGATCAACTGACATGAGTTGGTCACCCTAGAAGAAAAAGTATCTTCAAGTTTAGGCAGGTTGAATGTAGCTAGGCATTAAAAGAGCAAGCCACCCCAACCACTCATCTAAACATAAAATTGGGGTTCTCTGCCCATTTCTGCCAAGGGCCTTAGACACTGTCCCTGAGAGGGAAATTTCAGTAGGAACCACATGACCTCCAGCTTGTAAAGTGGTCCCTACCCGATCCTCTCACCCCACGTCCCCATCTCCATGAGTCCATGGATAGCATCTCCCCAGTTCTCCATTGAGCCTTGGGGTGACTGTTAGCCATTCCTCCAACCTTGCTTCTTCTTCTTCTTTTATTTTTTTTTTCCTCTTTATGAAGTTTCTAGGCTAGGGGTCAAATCCAAGCTGCAGCTGCTGGTCTAAGTCACAGCCACAGCAATGCCAGATCCAAGCCGCATCTGTGACCTATGCCACAGCCTTGTGGCAACATCTGATCCTTGATGCACTGAGCAAGGTCAGGGATCAAACCCGCATCTTCATGGATACTAGCTGGGTTCTTAACCTGCTGAGCCACAACAGGAACTCCCCCAACCTTGCTTCTTAAACCAGAAGACTAGAGATCCTCTTTTTAGTCCCCAACTCAGGGCTGAAGGGACTCATCATCTGCAGGATTTTACACTCTGCCCTCCCTGGGAGCCACCAACCATTTGGTGTGTCACACGCCAGCCTTCTGGCTGGTGCTGCGGCCACCTGGCTCTTGCAATGGGACTTTTCTCATTCTCTCCCTCTGGGACAAAAAAGTCCTTCTGAGAGGACAAGAACATGGTACGCAGGTGGAGAGCTTTGACGTTTTCTTCTTTTTAGGGCTGCACCTGTGGCATATGGAGGTTCCCAGGCTAGGGGTTGAATCAGAGCTGTAGCTGCTGGCCTTCACCACAGCCATAGAGCTGCTAGATCTGAGCTGCATCTACAACCTACGCCGCAGCTTGTAGCAACACCAGATCCTTAACCCACCGAGTGAGGAATTGAACCTGCATCCTCATGGAGACCACATTTGATCCTTAACTCATTGAGCCACAGTGGGAACTCCAGCTTACACATTTTTTGCATAAAGCTCTGAGGTCAACATTCTCATCTCTACAAGGACACAGATGTACTTGCACATCGCAGAGGGCCTGGTTCTCCACAAGCCTTAGTTTCTGCACTGAAAACGAACATTTCTAAAACAGGGGCAGCTTAACAGGAAAGGGAAAGACACGAGGAAAAAAGAAAGTCCCTGGGCCGTCATTTTTAAAACAGTGGGAGTTCCCGTCGTGGTGCAGTGGTTAACGAATCTGACTAGGAACCATGAGGTTGCGGGTTTGATCCCTGCCCTTGCTCAGTGGGTTAACGATCCGGCGTTGCCGTGAGCTGTGGTGTAGGTCGCAGACTCGGCTCGGATCCTGCGTTGCTGTGGCTGTGGTGTAGGCTGGCGGCTACAGCTCCGATTAGACCCCTAGCTTGGGAACCTCCATATGCCACGGGAGTGGCCCAAGAAATGGCAAAAAGCCAAAAAAAAAAACAGTGGCCCTCACACTTGAGATGCATCAGAACCCCCTAGAAGGCCTGTTACGGTACAAACAGCACGTCCCACCCCTGGAGCATCAGCTTCAGTAGGCATCTCATAAGTTCCTGGCCGAGGGTGGGCATGGGAGAGTGGGGGCAGGGGGAGGGGAGGCTGAGGCTGCTGGTCCAAGGACCACTCTTTGAAAACCACAGAGCTGGAGTACAGCATCCAAAAGCAGTGAACGGGAAGCATGCTAACGTGTCTACAGCATGCGACTTCATTGGGTTCCTCTTAGAAATCTGTTTTATGAAGTCCGGGTGGTTTCGAAGTTTAAAAAGCATCTATTAATTGTGTTTTGAAGCAGATGCTATTAGTGGGAGACTCTTCTTGGCCTCCCTCCCAGCTAAACGTGGCCACTCTGTCCATCTGCTAACAGTGCAGCTTCGTCGAAGCAGACACCCTGCCAGCCCGAGGGACACTGGCAGGGCCCCTTTCCTTTTACCAGGCCTGAAGGCAGATGCCAGCCTTGCATAGATGAGGGCCCCGAACGCTGTTGCTGAGTCGGGACCACAGGAGGTGTGCCACGCACGTTGAGTGAGTACGTGTAAACACTCTCCAAAGACACAAACCCTTTCAGTCTAGCAGACGTTAAGGCATCTTTCTCTGTATAACTATGTCCAATTTCATTTGCACTCCTCTGGGTTTACTCCTGGAAGCCATTCAAGTCCACTAGCCCAGAACAAGCCTACGCTTTCACCGGCTTCTCCAGCCAGATTCCACCTGTCTTCAGCGGGAGAGGCTGGCACACAGAACGCCTGACTGCTCTTGGTTTCTTTTTTCTTTTCTAACATCCCTCCCTGCTCCCCACCAGACCTGTAGGTTCTCTGACTTTATTCCCAAGCACCACCTAGGCTGGTAGGTCAAGAATACAACAGTCCATCTCTTCGCAGTGGAAATTACCCATCTCATTTCTTAAGAAACCGTTTTCTGACCCAGGTTTCTGGAGGTCACACGTTTTTCAGAGCCCCCAGTGTATTTCGCTTGGGCATATCAGAAGCTCAGTTTTCAGCAAGGTGGGCAATTTTGACTAAATGCGGCTGTCAAGGCCTCAAATTAGAAGAAACATTAGCCAGTTGGCATGACAGTGCAATAGCTATCTGCTCTATCTGCCAGGTTTTCGTTACCAGCCTTGAAGCCAAAAAGAAATGGGCTTCTTGGAAACAAGTGATGGAATTCTGGTTGTGAATTATATAACCCACCAGCTTTCCTCAGACAACGGGGGATACTTTTAAAATAAAGTTTTTAAGATGGAGAAATGAATGAAAAACAGTGAAAAAAAAAAAAAAAAAAAAAACCCAAACCAAACCAAAGCCACCACCCAGTCCTCCCAGCTCCGTCCTGACTCTGAGAACCTCCCAGGCCAGCCCTTCCTTTCCTCTCCTTCCAGTCCAAGTAGTTAACAAGTGCTGCCACTTTAAGAGCAGGAAGGTGTTGTTTTAAGGGCCTCTAAAGCCCCCCTTCTCAATTTCAGCTCCAAGCTGAGATCACATCCCCCACAGCAGCCAAGGGACAAAAGCCATTTATCAACCCATCTGATAAAACTTTCAATGGGCTGGATCTTTATCTGGACCAAACCAAGACGCACACACATTGCAAACTCCTGCTTCTCCAAAAGGGGGATTTCTTTTTTTAAAGAAGAGGGTCATTTAAAATTCTGGGAGGGAACCAAACCAGTCTTCCAACCAGACCCTTCTATAGGTGGGGAAATTGCCTTAAAAAAAGGGATGGGGCGAGAGGGAGCAGGTCACCCTGCTGTTTGACCCTCTAGGGAGGTTGTAATATTCCAGGTGAGGGTGCAGGAGGTCCAAGGGCTCTTTGGGACATTGACACCCCTCATCCTGTATTTGGCTGGAACCTCCCCAGTGGAATTCAGGCCTGTGAGCTGGTTGAGACTCTCTGGAGGCCCCTGGGGCAAGGGGTCCAGCAGGCTGGGGGTGGGGGGTGGGGTGGATGGTGCTGGAGCAGGGCTGGGGTGGGGGTGCTGGAGCAGGGATGGGGCGGGAAAGTAAATGGATCCCTTGCCCCTTACAGCTGCCTGCACAGTCCTCCCACCGGGAGCCCCAACTTACAGCCAGGCTGAGTCTGGACTGCCCAGTTCTGCCAGTTCCTGAAACCCAGTTGGCTGAGAAGCAAAACAAAACAACCCAATCCCAGTCTAACTCAAGTCCTTTCTTGCAAAGCTCAGTAGAGCGCGGGGGCTGCGGATCCATTCAGGCTGCTGAGCGAAACAAGCTCTTGGGGTTTTTTTTTGGTGGTGGTGTTGTAAAAAGACGCCTCAGAATCCCGCAGCACAATGGAAACAGCCGGGAAATCCTGCCTTGCATGGGGGACTATTTGGCCCATGACGCTGGGTTTATTTGTATTTTTAGCAAGAGAAAAATGGGTCTACGGAGTTTAACTGGCGTTTCCAGGCTGTGAGTAGTTTATGGCAAAAATGGAATAAACTTTAATGAAACATTATAAAGAAAACAGACCCGGGATTTAAGTTTCGTGCCTTCCTCCTCCCCCCCGAAAGGAAAAAAAAAAAAAAAAAAGTAAAGAAACTGGAGCGTTTGGGAAGGAACAAATGCTTCTCTGTGGAGTTGGTCTCCCTTCCCCCAACAAAAACAAGAGGTCCGGGCTCGGAGGAATTTGAAAGCAGCGATCTGCCAAAAACATTGTGAAAAACTATGGGGGATTCATTGGAAACAGATGGGCTTTTTCAGCTTTAATTCTGAAATTCTCTCCTTTTCTGACACAATAAAAACAAACAGGGGGCGACGCAGAATGTTATCAAACAGGAATAAGGACTAGTTGGAGCCCTGTCCGTGGGCTTCCCCGCGTGGCGAGCGCGTGGGGGCTGGACCGGGTCCCGCGGGAGGGGGCGGTCAGGGACTGGGCTGGGACCTCAGGGGCGCCCCCGGCTCCACCCCTGGGCACCCGGCAGATTTGCAAAGTGCTGGGCGAGTAGGTGGAGAAAGTGCCCCCTGCTACGAGTCCGTGCCTCCCCTTCCCCTTCTCTTTCTCCGAGGCCCCTAAGGGGCGCATCCCCGGTACCCCCTTTTTTGGAAGTTGGGAGACATCCCAGGCGCCAGCGACCTCCCCGCCTGCTCCTTTTCATTCCAAACTAGGAGGGATTCCCCCCTGGTCCCCACGGGCATCCACTGCGCCTTTGGCGGGGCGCGGGAGAGACAAAGACGCGTGGAAGTGGGAGGCGGGGGCCCGACGAACTTGAGCTCCGACTCGCTCAAAAACCTGTGGCCCAGCGCTGCGAGGAGACCCGGGGAGCTAGGCGGGCCCGCCCAGCCTGCTGTTCCCGGGCCGCGGGCAGTGCCTTACCTGCGGGGAAGCTGCAGAGAAGGAAGGCGAGGGTCGGCCAGAATCCCAGGGCTGAACGTCCTGCCCCTCTCCCCATACCCATCCATCCAGCTCGGCCTGTTACCACTAGCCTCTCCCTGGAAGAAGATTTCAGAAGAAAAGAAGAAGAAAATAAATCACGCTGCGGAGAAAGGGCAGCTTCGCTCCGCCGGCGGGAGCAGCGAGCCGGGAGGCTCGGTCCACCACGGCCGCGGGCGCCCGGCGCGCCCCCCCGCCCCGCGCGCCCCTCCTTCGCCATCCATCACCCGGTTCCTCTCCAATGTCGGCGCAGCCCCGCCGCCCCAGCCGCCGCGCGTTCCGCCCCCTCGCGCTCGGGTTTCAGCGCGGCCCGCGGGGGGTGGGGGAGAGAGGAGCTGGGCGGGGACCGAGGCGGCCGGGCTGCTGCGCTGGCCGCGGGGACCTCGGGAACCCGGGGCTAGGGGGATGGAGGGCGCGCCCCGGGTCCCGGAACCCCGTGGCTGTGCACACAGAAAAGGCGCAAATCCCCCCGGGGTGGCCAAGGCAGGCAGAGCTCAAGGGCGGCCGCGCCCCCGCCCCCCATCTTCCCTATACGTATCCAACCCAAGTAGAAACTGAGCTGGGAGGCAAACCCCAGGACCCCTTTACAACTAGACCGCCGTCCGAAGACGCCGCCGACACCCGGGCTCCTTTCTCTCGCTCAGATGTGTCCCTGGTGCAGGAGGCTGAAAAATCGCTTCGAGTTGCCGGCGTTGGGCGGGATAGCCCGCTGGATCTCAGCCACCAAAGCACCTAGAGGCTTCCGCCCTGGGCCACCCACCCTGCCTGGACTCTGCAGCCTCCAGCATCCCCTCCTCACTGCTTCCTCAGGACTTGCCCTGGCCGCGCTCCCCAGCTGGGGGCTTGTGATCCTGACGGAGGCGTCAGGACAGCTGCCACCCGCAGGAGGTGTGGATGCAGCGGTGCCCGCCACCCGGCGCTGCTAGGGCAAGGCCACCAAGGCCGCTCTTGGGAGGGCATCAGGGTGGTGACTTCCTTTAACTTGGTCGCTTATTTTTCCAGGACCTGGAAAATGTCTCCTCCCCAAGATTCCCTAGGCCCCGGCAGCTCTCCTGCTGCTGTGAAGATATTTAAGAGACTGGCAACTTCTCCTAAGAAACATCTTTTGGATGGAACACAAATAGGCCAGAGCAAGTGTTTTTAGTCAAACCGATTCTTCCCTTGGCCCCCCTCACCTCTCTTCCAAGTCTACTCATCTGGTTCTTTGGAAAAAATTCCGAGTTTGTATCCAATTTGGATGTTTCTCTGAAGCCGTATGGCAGTCCTCACTTGCGAAAGGCCACAGAGGCTGCATGGCTGTAGCTGCCTCCTGGGAGCAGGATGAACTCTGGAGGAGAAAGCTTTGGGCAAGGAGAAGAGGACGCTAGGTCTGTAGACCCAACCTGAAGCAGTAATACTTCTTCTTTTTCTTCTCTTTTTCTCTTTTTCCATGTGCCACACCTGTAGCACATGGAAGTTCGTTCCCAGGCTAGGGATTGAATCGGAGCTACAGCTGCCGACCTACACCACAGCCACAGCAATGCCAGATCTGAGTCACATCTGTAACCTACACTACAGCTCATGGCAACGCCGGATCCTTAACCCACTGCTCGAGGCCAGGGATTGAATCTGCCTCCTCATGGATACTAGTCGGGTTCACAACTGGCTGAGCCACGACAGGGACTCTTGAAGCAGTGACACTTCTGAATCTAGCTTCTACAAAATAGGTACAAGAGGAGACTAATGCCTCAGGCAGCTGGGCCACCAGGCAAAAGCAAGCAGTTGTTTCCTTAGGGCAAACGGCCACGATGGCATCTGCTGGCCTTTATAGTTTGGGGTGCCACTGTATTTCTCTCAAATATTTAGGTCTCAACAGGCTGTGTCTAATGATCATCCTTCCAACCGGAATTCATCTGAAGACCCAGTGGGCAGAATGCTATAGTTGGCCACCAACTCCGAATCCAGGTCTCAAATCACCCTCCTCTCAGGCTTGGCCCTGGAGCCAAACCCTCAATTTATTCTCCACAATCACGGGACAGCCCTGGCACCCCGATGCAGGCACAAAGCCAGACTGCACAGGGGCACCTTTGAGGTCCACCAATTAACACCATTTGCTAGATCCTGCCTTTCACAAGTTACTTCTAAAGCTTCTCACTAATGAGAGAGAAAGGATCCATTAGCATTCCAGCAGCCCTGAGAGTACAATCCCTACCACCACTGCCGAAGCATCTCCAGGTGGGAGAAGGTGGCTCAGGACCCAGCAGAGGCTGTGCAGGCTTCAGAAGGGCTGGAAGCAGGTCCTTCCAGCACTGTCCCTGCCAAGAGGGTACTTTGGCTGCAGGACTTTGAGGCCCGACACCTGTTTCTTCATCAGTAAGGGGCAGGCTGATAATACTATCACCCCAAGACTGCAACTGAATACCAGCATACGCCAGAGATATTGCGGGTTTGGTTCCAGACACAAGGTGAATGATACAATAAGCAAGTCTCACAAATGTCTTTGTTTCCCAGTGCATATCAAAGTTCAGTTTACACTGTACTGTTGTCTGTTAAGAGCGGCGATAGCAGTTTGTGTAAAAAATGTGCAGGAGTTCCCGTCGTGGTGCAGTGGTTAACGAATCTGACTAGGAACCATGGGGTTGCGGGTTCGATCCCTGGCCTTGCTCAGTGGGTTAACAATCCGGCGTTGCCGTGAGCTGTGGTGTAGGTTGCAGACACGGCTCGGATCCCGCATTGCTGTGGCTCTGGCGTAGGCCGGTGGCTACAGCTCCGATTGGACCCCTAACCTGGGAATCTCCGTGTGCCTCAGAAGCGGCCCTAGAAATGGCAAAAAGACAAAAAAAAAAAAAAAAAAAAAAAGTGCGTACCTTAATTAAAATATACTTTATTGCTAAAAAAGCCTCACCATCATCTAAGCCTTCAGTGAGCTGGAATCTTTTTGCAAGAGCGACATCAAAGATCACTGATCACAGATCACTGTAACAGAATACTAAAGTAAAAGTTTAAAATATTGAGAGAATTACCAGACTGTGACACAGAGACATGAAGGGACCAAGTGCTGTTGGAAAAATGGTGTCAATAGACTTCCTTGATGCAGGGTTGCCAGAAACCTTCAATTTGTAAGAAAAACACAACGAAGTCAAGCACAGTAGAAAGAGGTGTGCCTGCACAATTTGGGAGCGGCACTGGGCCATGGGAGCTCCCCAGCATTCCTGCCAGGGGACTGCCTGCCATCTGGGGAGGAGGGCCAATTCCTAAGCCGATTTCTTCCCCAAATCATTTTGGGATGGGATGCAAAGGGCTTTCTTCTCATGAGGAGAAATGTATGAGGCTGAATATGGAGATTTGGCCTTTCGACAGTTTAGACTATGAAGAAAAATCCAGCCCCAAGCAGAACAATATGGGGTTATGCTGACTTTGAGGAATCTGTCTATACTGGCCAACCCCTCCCCACCAGCCCCCCGCAGCTTACTGACAACTCCCCAATGTTTTGCAAAAATAAGAAATTCTTGAAATGTTGGGTTTTGGAACTCAGCCCTCCATTCACCATAGAAACTCATTTAACTAAACGTGCAGTTGACCTCAGACTGACAGCTCTAGTTATATAGCCTCTGACCACTCACACCCTCTCCCCGGGGGTGGTAGCCTGGGCCTTGGGTCAGAGACCCGCTCATGCATGGTTCCTGCTCCCTTTCCCCTTGTCCTGGCTATGGGGGCCCCACCACGGAAGCCTCGCTCTCCATCTATCCCTCTGCACCTTTGGGGGGGGGGTGGCGCTGTGTGGTGGAGGGGCAGGGGGCTTCTGTAAATTAAGGTCTGCTTAAGGTGGAAGCCCTCCCATGGGCAGGGGTGGGCTGGGGCTCTGGCTTCCCCTGCCTCTGGGCTGGGACTCTGGCTTCCCCTGCCTCTGGGTATGAACAGGGTGTTCTCAAATCCAGGGCCTGAATCATCAGTCAGTAAGTCCATATTCAGGACCAGTGCATGCTAATCCCTGGGGGATAAAGAAGTCAGCAAGACAGCTCCTATCTTTGAACTGCTGGTAGAAACAGATATCAGAGGAAGGTGAGGGGTAATGCGGAGGTGAGGAGTGAACAACTCACTACTTGGGGAAGGCTTGACTAAAAAGGTGGGATGCTTGGGATACCTCAAGGATTCATTCTTAGTAAGATTGATAGTAATAATAGCTTATGTTTCCATGTTCTCTTATATTATGTCAGCTGCTGGCTAAGTGGTTGACATTTCTAGACACTTTAAAGTAGGTTCTATTATCATCCTCATTTTGCAGGTGGGGAAACTGAGGCTGATTGAGCTTCAGTACTCACCCAATTACCAGCTAATAAACTGCAGAGCCCAAGCACACCCAAACTCCACTCCTGATATGCTGTATGTGCCATTCATTCCAATGACGCAAGTCTACACTGGGCTTAAAAAGTCAAGGCGCGACAGATAACTTAAATCACTTTCAATAAAGCATAACCCAGACACTGATGGGAGAGGCACAGAACATAGGCGCCAGGGGCCTCCAGCCCAGTCTGGGGTGCAGCGTGGGGAGGAAGTTTTCCCAGTGTGGGGGTGTGCCAGGGGATGATGGTGGGCACAGAAGGAAGAACAGGGCAGGGCTTCCAGGTAGAAGGAACATTGACTATACCATGTACCAAGGTGTGGTGTGCCTGAGGAGCTGGAAAAGCTGGAGCATGGCTAGAGGAGAAAGACGTGAGGCTGCAGAAAAAGTAAGCAGGAGCTTGGGAAAGCCTGTGAAGGGCCAGCACATGCTCTGCTAGGGTGTGTGGTTTTAGCACCTGGGAGCCCCACCCAAAACCTCACAAAAGGGAGGGACTTATTCTTGCGGGAGACCATGGTTGGGCGGGGTGGTGGTTAATAATACAGATTCCCAGGCCCCACTCAGAATAGTTGAATCTGAATCCCGGGAGGCAGAGCCTGGGCATCAGCATTCTAAAATGAGCTCTCCCAGGTGACTCGTGTATAGGGACTGGTAGGTTTCTAAGTTCCCTCCCCCTCTATCAACTCTGGGTTCCCATAAGACACCGTCTGAGTCCATCAGTTTATCCTCTTGGACTTAAGGTCCAAGCAAGGCAGAGAACTTAATAATGGCTTTCAGTAAAGCAGTGACTGGCCCATGACCCAAGCTGACCAATCAGAATCTGTCCTGAGACTGTTGCTATGGGGGCGGGGGGAACCCCTGGCCTCTGATTCCTACATAGGATGGGGCTGGGGTAGCAATCTGATGAGAAGGCGAAGTTGTGATGAGTGTTGTAAGTTGAGGCTGTGTTTGTAGAGTTGGCATACTGTCTTTACAAGGTGCATTTTATCTGGTGAGCTTTTCAGGGACTGATGGTGATTTTCAGGGCTAATCCTCCCCACACCACTCCCTCAGCAGGCGATTCGCCTTGAAGCTCCTCCTTAGTTCCTTGGAGCTACCCGAGGACCTGTTTCAGCTATGGGAGCCAACAAAATCCTTGCTCTGCCAAAACTAGTTTGATTTAGGGTTCTCTCACATGTATGCACAAACTCCTGACCAGTAAGGAGGAAGTGAAGGTCCAACACTGGTCCCAAGGAGTATTTACACAGTCCTCAGAAGTGCAGGGATATGTTGGAGTTCCCTTCATGGCGCAGTGGAAACGAATCTGACTGGTATGAGGTTGTGGGTTCAATCACTGGCCTCGCTCAGGGGGTTAAGGATCTGGCGTTGCCACGAGCTGTGGTATAGGTCGCAGCCTCGGCTTGGATCCTGTGTTGCTGTGGCTGTGGTGTTGGCTGATTTGACCCCTAGCCTGGGAGCCTCCATATGCCACAGGTGCGGCCATAAAAGAAAAAAAAAAAAAAAAAAAAAAAAGGCAGAGATGTGTTGTCAATGACTTTTTTTTTTTTTCTTTTGCCGTTTTAGGGTGGCACCTGTGGCATATGGAGGTTCCCAGGCTAGGGGCTGAATCAGAGCTATAGCTGCTGGCCTACACCACAGCCATAGCAACTCGGGATCTGAGCTGTGCCTGCCACCTACACCACAGCTCACGGCAATGCCAATCCTTAACCCACTGAGCAAGGCCAGGGGTCGATCCTACGTCCTCATGGGTACTGTCAGGTTCATTAACTACTGAGCCACGACAGGAACTCCCCGTCAATGACTCTTAATCCATCCTTCATTTTACTGGCGATAATTTCTCTAGCCTACTCCCATCCCCCCCACCTTCGAAAAAATGTTGTCTACACCACGTCTGAAGGAACTTAGTTACTTTACTTTACTGCTCAGAGGGGGACCCAATCTTTCTTTGTAATTTATCCCTCAAATTCCTCGTTGAAACTTCAAGGGCTACCCTGGGTCTGGCCATCTCAGATTTGATGAACCAGCCCTGTTTACTCTCTGCATAACCGTCAAGGTTTTATAGACTTTGATATCACCTTTCTGGCTTCATCTTTCCACAATGAAATCCTTAAAGAACAAAGCAGCCCAGCTTCTCAGGGAAAGAAAGCCTTCTGCCCGGGTGATTACTCCCCTTTCTACACTCCTGAGATATTTTTCTCATAAAACTGCCAGGTTTGGGTAGAGCACAGGGAGAATACTATTTTTGGCTCAGCTGCCCATACCATTTCTGAATACTTGGTCCTGCATGGTCTTTAGGAAACATACATTTTGCAACGATCCCCCACCCCAGATCCCTTTTTGTGGCTATAAATGGACTGGACAAAATCCTTTTTTTTTTTAGGATTACGTTCTAAGTGCATTAGCTGAGGCTTACCCCTGCAAAAGCTTAACATGCATCTTCTTGCTCACTCAAGCTGGTCCAGCCGTTAATCACCATTTGTTTGCCATCTCTCTGCAAAGCCTTCATTTCATCTGCAGGCCTGGAACCACTCTCTCCTTCCAGACGATCTACGGACATTTAAACAAAGTCTAGGAGTACGAGCGATCCTTGGGGATTCCCACTGTTTATGTTCTTCATCCAGAAAAGTACCTGTTTATCCTATTTTCGGTTTCCTGTCGCTAAGGACAATTCTGATCTATGGCAATTCTCACCCCCCATTGTGGAGGAACTTACTATTGGAAATGACCTTGGGGTGGAACTTTGTCAGAAGGAATTTTGAAAGTCTAAACATAATTCATCCCTGGGTTTCAGCAGGCCTGTTTCTACCTCCTTGAGGAATGCTAATAGACTGGTCCAGTTTCATGGTCTCTTTTCAGAAAGTGTGTTTGGTCCAGTTAATTGGGACTTTAAAAAATGCTCATCGATATTACCTTTTTGTATCTATTCCACAGAGTGGCTATTAAAAGTGACCCTTCCTGGATGGGTGGGCTTCCTTGGTGGGCAGGGGACCCAGCCTATGAGCTTGGCCACAGGCTGGGATCTGGAAGGACAGGTGCCTATTTTGACACCTGGATGTGATGGCCATCTTTTTTTTTGGGGGGGGGGAGGCGAACCTGCGGTATATGGAAGTTCCCAGGCTAGGGGTCAAATCGGAGCTGCAGCTGCCAGCCTACACCCCAGCCACAGCAACCCTGGATCCTTAACCCAGTGAGCAAGGCCAGGGACTGAACCCTTGTCCTCATGGATACTAATTGGGTTCGATACTGCTGAGCCACACGTGGAACTCCACGACTGCCATCTTTAGCTGCCACTGCTCCCTTCCCTCCAGATGGTCCCGGGATAGGGGGTCACAGGCTTGACCTGTTTGTCTCCATGACAGTTTAGGAATCTCCCTACTTCTCTTCTTCCAAAGCAGTTTTGGGTCTCACTATCCTCACCCTGGCTTCAAGGAACCTCTTTACTGTTGACTTTGGAAGGTCTTCCCGGGGGTTCTCGCTTTGGTCTACCTCGTTTTCTTAGCTCTTGCTGCAGGCTGCCTTTCTCTCTGCGTGCACACTATTTCCTTTGCTTGAGTGTTCCCTCCCTCACCGCAAGGGACACTTATTCTTAGGAATTAAAACATACAGATTTTATTCCAATATTTTAATGGCTTTTTGAAACATCCATTTCCCTGACATTCTAACAGCTCCCTTTAGAAACTGGAGAAATAGCTCACTTTCTCTTTGAATTCTCTGGACAGATTTAAAACACATTAGCAGGTTTTATTTGCTCTTGGACATGTCTTCGAATGTGTGTGATCAGATGAGTAACATTTTCCCCGTACACAAGGCAGATGCTTTTAATGTATTTATTGTCTTTCCGTTTCGCCCATTCATCAAGCCTTCCGTGAGTACTTGGCTCTGAGTGGGGTTTTCGGGGTTCTCAGATGAGCAGCAGACAGTCTGGCCCCCTTGGGCAGCCCCAAGGGGCAGTAAGGTGTGGACACAAATAATCCTAGCGCAGCGCTGAGGAACCTGAGAGGGGCATTTGCGCGGTGTCTCGGGAGCCCCAGGTTGATTCCCCCACCCCCTTTGCTGCAAATCAGCTCAGGACTTCATGAAGTCCTCAGGTCTTTTGGAATTGGAGGGTCTCTGTCAGTAGCTTCGGTAACAAACCGGACCACTGACTGCAAAGCAAGACATCATGAACACCAGACCGGGTGCTGTCTATACCACCATCAGCCTCATACTGTCTAGAGCACCACATGTCAAAATTCCACCTCGTGGACAATCCATGTGAGACTTCCCCGTGGGATAGCATTCCTGCTCGGGGGTCCGCTTTCAGGAACAGAGTCTGGGGACTTTCAGGGCCTGGAGGACCAGCTTGGCACAGGACATCTGTATGGAGTGTCCACTTCAGAACTTTCCAGAAGCACACCCCTGCTGGTAGGCCTGGGCATATTCATTAGCACTGGGAAGATATAAAAGGGATTTTTTTTTTTTTTTTAAGTAAATGCTAGGAGAACAAATTTTTTGGACTTTCCATTTCCTTCAATCTAACATCAATTTTATTTCAAGAAACTGCAACAGTAATAGATATACATGTTAAAAAAATCAATTTCCTGTTAAATGAAATCTGGTCACTGTCCCTGGAGGCCATAACTATTAAAAATTTCACATGGATCTTTCTAGATATTTCCATATGCACACATAAAAATCAATTATAAGCACACATAAAAATCAGTCAATCAACCTATCTAGTTACCAAAAACTATTAGCAACTTCTCTACGGCTCTCTCTCCAGCAGGTATTTCCTATTTTATTCTGTCTCTCCATGAAATGGCCCTATGAACTCCTCCATCATGGCAGAAGCCAAGCAGTCCTAGAAGAGCAGAGTTCCCTAGCTAAAGGGGATGAACCCATGTACATCCAGGTGGACTTATGGGAATCTTGCATGGTACCATTACACCTGCAGTGCTGTTATACATACAGGTGGACTTAAATATAAAACAGTCCCTGTGAAAAAAGCAGCAGCTTCTCAGATATAGACGACAAAGATATAGAGTAGTTACTAGTGGGGAGAAAGAAGAGGGGAGGGCAAGATAGGGGTAGGGATTAACAGGTACAAACTATTAGGTATAAAATAAGCCTCAGAGATCTATTGTACAACACGGGGAAGATAGCCAATATATATATATATATTTTTTTTTGTCTTTGGTTTTTGTTTTTTTAGGGCTGCACCCACGGCACATGGAGGTTCCCAGGCTAGGGGTCGAATCGGAGCTATAGCTGCCAGCCTGCGCTATAGCCACAGCAACGCCAGGTCTGTAACCCACTGAGTGAGGCCAGGGATCGAACCCACGTCCTCATGGATCCTAGTCGGGTTCGTTAACCACGGAGCCACGATGCGACCTCCAATATTTTATAACTGTAAATGGAGTATAAGCTGTGGAAATTGTGAATCATTCTATTGCACACCTGTAACTTGTATAGTACTGTACAGCAACTATGCTTCACTTAAAAAAATAAGTAAAATAAAATAGTCTGTGCAAGGAATGCCGAATGCCTTTAAAAAGCTATGTCCTCTCCTTTTGCTGGACTTCAGTTCCCATTTAAAAACACTCATTGTGTGCCCTCTCATCCAGAAGTCAGACAAGGCTGGTTTACCTCAATGTGTCCATCACACAGAAGGTAAGGAACGTGTCTGAGGTTACCCAGCTGGTTTGGTGGCAGAGTGGCGTTTGGTCAGGTCTGGGTGACTCCCAGCTACCATGCCATCTCTGATGAGCTCACCAACTCCTTGCCAGACCACAGAGATGTCTGGTCTTCTCTCTGCCTCTATTGACCCTCCTCTGTCACTGTCCTCAACCTCTTGTTCTGAACAGAAGGAAAGGCCCATTTTGAGGTCCTCCAACCTCAGCCTGGCTGGGCTGGAGCCCTCCTGATGACCTGCTAACAGCTTCTGGGGTCACATTTCCCTAATATAAGCCCCTCCTTCCATCTCTTCTCACCTCTCTTTCTTGACCTCTAAGAGTCTCAGCAGATTCCTGGAGCAACCTCATTTTTCCTTTTCATACATTTCCCCTTTCTCCCTAACTGGGATTATAAACTAGAATGCAGCTGGAGTTGCATTTAGGAAAGTCCTCCTCCCTCCACTGTCCTCTTGAGCTCTTGTCTGCGACTCTAGGGCACACCTCCTATCTGGTCCACAATTGCAAATTCTTCTGCCTACAAAGCCCAGTACAAAGGTGATAGCATTTGTGAATTACTTCACTGTCAGTGTTGGGATCAAAACTTCTTAGACATCGCAGTGGATATGGGGAAAGAGAGAGACTTGGGATTTGGGGCAGCTCTACCTCTGTGCGGCCCCCGTCCTGTCCTATCTCTGGACCCTGAGCTTCCCAATCTGCAGAACGGGGGCCTGGTTGCCCCCCAGCGTCTCCCAGCTCCACAGTCCGGGGTTTCTAGGGATCCAGTGACCTGACGTTGGCTCTGTACCTCACTGACCTTGCCCATACGTGACTCTAAGGAGCCATTCTGGGGCCTCATCTGGAACATTTCTGGGTCCCTCCAAGTGCGATGTTGCTGAACAAGGAGGAAATGTTATTTGGAAAGTGACATTTTTATGTTTTAGCATCAACATGAGATTCTTCAGCAATAACGCCCAGCAATACTTCTGTATACCTGAAAGCACACCTCGAAAGCATCTAGTAACCTCTTGTTTGAAAGCAACTTTCTTTCAGGTACCTATACCAAGCCGTGCCATGTTCCTAGAGTGGAGAACAGCCCACCCAGTGTCTACCTCTCCCCAGTCCAGTAAGTTCTTGGGAGAAGAACCAGCTTGAAACCATTTATCCACCAAATGGCAACTGTTTGAACTGACAGTGAGGCTGCGTCTCTCTCCCAACCAGCAGAAGGCTGCAGTATTTGGATTAATGAAGAAGTCGGTGCCAAGCACAAATACCATACACATTTAGCAATAGGAACAGATAACCGAGTTATTCATCAAATTCAAAATTGTTTAGAATGGCTAATGCAAAGCTGAAATAAAGAAGATCCCCAGCTGATGGGTGGTGGGGAAGGGTGCCAATCCAGAAAGAACAAATGTGTTGCTTTCTGTGATGTTTTCCCTCTACCACCACATCTTTCTTTTCTAAATTTGTTGGAGCCTGCGGGAATGTCTTTACTTTTACATTAGAGAAGCAATGCCGCAGGCTGGCCAAGAACATGTAGTCTGGACACGGACTCTTTAAACCTCAGTTATCTCATTTGAAAAATGGGGATATGTACTTTGGCTCCCTCGGGATTATTGTGAGGATTAAATGAGTTAAAGTAATAATAGACCACTTAGAACAGATGCTTGGCATCAAGCAAGTGTTGATAAGGAGTTGCCAATATTAGTTTTATAACCAGGATAAGAACCATTATTTTTTTTTAAAAAAAGAACCATTGCTTTGGTTGTAACAAAGTATCTACTATGTCCCTGATTCTGTAGAGCCTTTGTATGTGTGGGAACTGGGGGGAAATCTGCAAAGTTCCCCAAGGATTTTTATTTTATTTCAAAAAGTTTTAAATTTTGTATACAATTTTAAAGGTTACTCCCATTGACAATTATTACAAAACATTGGCTACATTCCCCATGTTGCACAATACATCCTTGTAGCCTATCTTATACCTCATAGTTTGTACCTCCCACTCCCCTGCCCCTATATTGTTGTCGCCCCCCAACGATGCCCGCCATTGGTAACCACTAATTTGTTCTCTACATCTGTGAGTCTGCATATTTTTATTTTGTTATATTCACAAGTCTATTCTATTGTTTGGCTTCCATATACAAGTGATATGTATCATACAGTATTCATCTTTGTCTCATTTATTGCACCAAGCATAATGCCCTCTGAGTCCTTCCATGTTGCTACAAATGGCCACATTTCATTCTTTTTTATGGCTGAATAGTATTCCAATGTATATATACCACATCTTCTTTATCCATCCATCTGTTGATGGACGCTCAGGTTGCTTCCATATCTTTGCTATTGTAAATAATGCTGCCATGAATACTGAGCTGCATGTATCTTTTTGAATTAGTGCCCAGGGACTTTTAGATAACCCTGACTTCTGGGTGGGTTCTAAGTGCATTATCAGTTATACCCAAGTTTTGTTCAGCAACTATTATAAGACAAAGTCTCCCATGAAACTGTAGGATTATCTCAACTATGTGATGGGCACAGCTGTCTCCATTTCAAAATGAGGAGACTGAGACTCAGGGAGATTAAATGACTTGTCCTAGGTCACTAAGAATATAAATGGCAGGGAGATGCTCAAATCCGGGCTTTGTGATGCCAAATCCAGGGTGTTTCCCACCAAATCAGGGCTATTTCTCAATCTTCACTGGGGTTTATTTTTTCTTATTAGTCAAATAAAATGCTCCATATGTATAATGATGGGTCATACATTAGAAATGCAGGTATGTTTAAAGATATACTGTTTTCCAGAAACAAACAAAAATATTAAAATATTTTAAGAAAAGAAAAATTTTCCTGAACCATCTCTCCCAACCCCTAAGAACTCAGGAAGCTGAAATAGTTCTAGAATTCTTTTTTTTTTCCTTTGGATGTTAAGCGGTATTTTTAGGTCAGATTTTCATGGAGTCCTTACCTGGGTTTAACAACCTCTGAATGACAGGTAAATATTACACGGCAAGATGTTTAAGTAAACCTATCTACATTATCCATTCACTGCAGTCACTTTACACCACAAGCCATTCAGATCATGTCTCGAACTCAAAGCCAGATGTGCTTCTGCCTCTACAGATTGGTCACCGATTGAGAAAGGGAAGGCTTGGGCACCATTTTGGTTGGGGTGCCTTCTTGGCTTGGGATGGTTTTGCTCGCATTGACTCTTGGCCCAGTTGTGTGTGTGGGTGGGAGGGGAGCAATATGTTTCCTACATAGCCTGAAGTCATCAGACTCTGCCAATAGCATCCATTTGCTCATGAAGAAATCAGATACTTAGAGTTTAGAGAGCTCCATTCTCAAAATAAAAGCAATGTAAGACCCTCACGGCCTGGAAGAAGGTAACATCTAGCTTTTCTTTGCCACATACCAGATACCCAAGAATACAAAACCAAGTATGCCTCAGGGTAGTAAGGGAAGCACTTTGAAATTACTATTCCGAAATCTGAATTTCAGACGCCTTTAACTGCATGAATTGACATAAAACAATATAAATTCAACTCCTGTGAATTCCTTGTTCTGTCTGGGGCAGAATGACCTGCCAAACTTAGTAGGGAGGGGCTATTAGCAGGTCTGGATCTGTCAGGGGATGTCTTCATGAACCTCATAATGTCTACAGGTGAGCCTGGTCTCTAAGCTCTACATCTGTTTTTTTTTTTTTTTCATATTTTTAATAAGATTTTATTTTTTCTATTATAGTAGATTTACAATGCTCTGTCAATTTCTGCTGTACAGTAAAGCGACCCAGTCATATATATATTATATATAAAATATATATAATATAAAAATATATAATACACATTATATTTTATAATATAATATATTATATTATATACTATAATATATAATATAATAATATATAATATATATAATTATGATATATATATAAATATATATATACATTCTTTTTCTCACATTATCCTCCATCATGTTTCATTATACATGACTAGATATAGTTCCCTGTGCTATACAGCAGGATCTCATTGCTTATCCACTCCAAATGCAATAGTTTATATCTACTAACCCCAAACTCCATATCTTTTTTTGCTTACATAAATGGAAGCCCATCTGACAAAATGCAATGACATTAAAAATCTACTATTTACACTGTACCTCTTTCCATTGGTGACTTTAAATTAAACATAAATGCAAGTATGTTATATACCCAAACTTCCAAACATCAATTCCTATTCTTTCCAATTGATTCTTATTCAAGGCACCAACTGTTTGGAGGAAACTCCATAGCTTTTACTATTCTGCGAATGAAAAATGCATTTCCATGCTGCGCTTATTTGTTCTGTTAGAAATCTGTTCAATTCACACTTATTAAGTGGAGCACTGGGTGCTGGATGGCGAGCTAGGGCTCAACAATAGACTGAGAAAAACCGAAATACAGAAGGCGAGATCTCACAGGTCCTGGAGGAAGAAGTACCCGGCATATCTCGAGGGGCCACATGGGGGAAGTCAAGGCCAAGCGCAAACACAGAGACCTGGGGCACATGCCTTGATTAGGGTCCGTGAGTAGAGTGCTTTGGACTTCTTGAGCTAAAGCTAGAATGGTCAATTCAAACCCAAAGAGCTGGCTTTCCGTGAGCCTGATTGGCTGGGGGTGGGGAGGCAGTCTTAGGGGACACAAAAGGGGCAAGCCCTGGGGAGAAGGGGAGACCTTTGATCATGAGGGATGGCTGCTGTCTAGGGCATGCGCTTGCATGGGGGGGCGGGGTGCTGGCATCAATTTAAGGTTTCCATGGGCCACTTGGCCAAACAAAATGGATGCAGATGCAGTAATACTATGGAGTAGCTCAGCTAAACCCTCAGCAGTCCCATGGACTTGTTCCTGTGAGAGTTATCTACTCTGTTCTATTCTATTCTATCCTGTTCTGTTCTATTCTATTCTTGAGCTGGAAATGCACACTGGCAGCAAATTTCTAAGTCACTGTGATGGCTCCAGCAGATGTTTCCTGAGCAAGCCTCTCTGAGAGCTAGGAAAATGGTGTGCTCACAAGGGGTAACCAGCAAGGGCTGGTAGTCTCCCAAGTGGATTAGACTTTGATGGAGAGGATCAAACTCTGTGAAAGGACCTTGGGCAACTAGATACCCTGGATTTTAAAGAGCTATCCTGGAAGAAGAGATACACGGTGGTCCAAATCAATTGGGAAATGTATCAGTCTGTCAGGAGAGTGAATTCTAAGGTGGAGTGTCTGCGTTGTGATCCATAAGGTTTCTACCACAATAGATGTTTAGGAAGCCATCATGGGTAAATCTTTGAATGTCTGTATGTTTCCACCTAGTCTCATTTAAAGAAGTCATCAAGGAGAAAATTCCTTACAAACTGCTAAAGACGATGAAAAGTTGTCTGCATCCATCTTCAAGAAGAGTAAGTGTGCTAAGAGTAAGTAATGGAAGCTTTCTCCCAAAACTCCAAACAGAACTACCATATGACCCAGCAATACCACTTCTGGATATGTATCTAATTTGAAAAGTCACATGCACCTCAACTGATCATAGCAGCATTATTATACCATTGCCAAGATATGGAAGCAACCAAAGTGTTCATCGACACATGATGGAAAGAAGATAAGGTGTGTGTGTTTGTGTGTGTGTGTGTATGTGTACATATGTATATATATATAATACTATAAGTACATATACTATTCATACACAGAGGAATACTACTCAGCCATTAAAAATGAAAATTTGCCATTTGCAACAACATGAACAATTGATTCTTATGCTTAGTGAAGTCAGATAGAGAAAGACAAATACTGTCTATTTTCATCTACAGATGGAATCTAAGAAATACAACAAACTAGTGAATATAACAAAAAAGAAGCAGACTCATGGACACAGAGGACAAATTAGTGGTTGCCAGCGGGGAGAGGGAGTGGGGAGGGGCAGTATAAGGGCAGGGGATTAAGAGGTACAAGCTATTATGTATAAAATAAGTTACAAGGATAAATTGTACAACACAGGGAATACAGCCAAATTTTATAATAACTGTAAATGGAGTATAACCTATAAAAGTTGTGAATCACTACACTGCACGCTTGTAAGTTATACAATATTGGGCATCAACTATGCTTTGATTAAAAAAAAAGCATAAGTTATGGTACTGAGGCTCTTGCTGAAAACTAAGGCAGGCCATTTCTGTTCACAGAGCTAATATTATTAGGGAACATGATAGATTGTTGCCATCAGCCAGAGCAAGATGTTGCAGAGACCTTGAGATAATGAGAGTTTTTGAAGACACAAAAAAATGAAACAGAATTGAAGCTACAATGGATGGTCACTACCAAGTGATGTCCTAAGGAAACAGAAATCAACAAGCTTTTGAGTGTCGGTACTGATGTTCCCTCATCTCTGCTAGGCTCCATGGAGGACACAGAATCTGTAAGAATCAGCCTTGTTTTTACCAGATTGGTGACAGAATCTTTTGTTTTCAAGTTTTTGCCAGATTTTCAGATTCGAGCAAATCCAGGGTCTTGATTCCTGAAAGTTCTCCATCTTGAAGTGTCGCTTTCCACAAACAGTCAAAAAACAAGAAGCAAACTCGACTGGCAAATTTTGTCACTGTTTTCCACATAAACAGCGTCTGCTACGTTTTAATTCTTTATTCTAGTAATCTGGATATAAAAATTTTATTAGGTATGTAGTATGTATTTACGTTTGTCAAGTAGCAGTGACTTTAAATCTTTTAAATGAGAGCTATTAAAATTGCAGTCGACATTTTTTTTCCAATTTCTGACCAAATTTCAAAATTTCTTCTTCTCCTGCCCTTAGAATTGTAGTATTTCACACCTCAGTGAGCATTCTTGCCTCCTGACCCCTAGGCCCTAGTATGATACAGCATTTTCTACTCAGAGGTCAGAGTTGGCTAAGAAACTGGGCATCCTTTTAAAAGCTGTTCATTTGTCACCAAGGAAACTGACTTCTGCCTGACCTTGTCTGCACACTTGGGCGAGGTAGTGCTTAATTTTTTCCACTGCCCTTTTCATTGCTCTTCATAGCTCTGTTGCTAAGTAAGGGAAGGGAGGCTGAAATTGTGCTATCATTCAGTCAAAATAAGAAAAAGAGAAACCGGTCATCTGAAAAGGGTTGGAAACCACAGGTGGGAAAGCCCAGATCGCCCTTTCTTCAGGTTAAGTCTGTGTTGAATTAAGATTGTGGAAAGAATTCACAATGAAGTGTTGTTTGAAAAGCAAAGCTGTCCTTCTAGAGAGCCACAGAAACACCACAGACCCTTAAAACTTGTTTGAACTTACACGGGGGATGTTCTAAGTCAAGTTCTAGAACAGTGATCTTTAAGGAATGGTGCCTTTTCATTTCACAGAAGTAGCAGATTCCAATGAGCCTGCAATGGTTTCTGAGAATCCTGTCTGTTTATGCTCAGTTTCATTTGGGTATATCCTGTCTCTTTTCCTGGATAGCAGATTTCTGGAGAGACATCTTAAGGCACGACCTAATGTTGGGACCATACTTGGTTAAAGTTAATTGAGTTTAATTCATTTGGTAGCAAGGCTGTAGAGGGAAAAAACGCACTTTAAACCCCTGGAACCCTGGCTATACCCCTTTACCTCTCTGGGCATCAGTTTCCTCTTCCAAGAAGTGGAAATGCCAGTGCCTCTTCCTGCCTGCTCTTCCCAGCAGCCAGCAGTGCTGAGAGAGACTTGAAAAATTCCATGTCCCAATGTTAGGAATGCTCAGTACCTATTCATTTTATCTCCCCATCTAAAAATTCCTGTATCTCTCCCCTGCCCCCCCGGGGTGGGCAGTAGAAGATCCAAGTCAAGGGTCCTATTGGCTGGGACCCCCCCCCTCATTCAGTATTATTACACACACTGGGGAGTTCCTCCTTGGAGAGACTTGTAAGGACAGAAAACAGACAGAGGTTTTTTGTTTGTTTTTTTTTTTTTTTTAGCAAAGGTCAGAGAAGCCCACCTTGAATAAGAAGCCAGGTTACTGCAAGACCCTTTTTTGGGTCATAAATCTAGTTATTAAATAATCACCTGCAAACCGCAAGACAGTTTGACACAACCTGGGGAGTAGGCAGATAAGCCACCCACATTTCCATTTGTTATTCAGAGCAGAAGCACCTGCCTGTCACCTGGGAGGGAAATGACGGGAGCAGGGCCATTGAAAAAAGGAGGCTGGGACCTCCCTTACCATCACTGCTGCTCAAAGGATCTCAAGGGAGCAAGGATCTTCCCCACTAGCAGAACAGCCTACCCTTCAGAAAAGGGAGAGCCCAGCTCAGTGCTAATATCATCTGGCCTGGAAGGTGGCAGCAAAAACCAGGCATGTGGAGCCCGTCTGTGTGTGGGTGCCCCACCCACAGCCTTTGTCCGCTGTGCTCGCATCCAGCAAAGTCTGCTCCAGTTGCTAATTGAAGATCATGTCCCTTACAAAGGGGGCCTGCTAGTCACCAGCTCCGATAGTGGAACAGCAGGAAACCTCTTCGTTGTGCAAAAGAAACTTGCCATTTTTGGCATACCTTTCCTGTGCAGATCTGCACCAGATCCTTTCCCAATTCTCCTTCAGCTGCCCTTCAGAGCACAGCTAATCTCTTTTCTAGGGGTCATGACTCAAGATTCGCCTCTCTGATGCACCGTCCCTACGTACATAGGTTTTTCAAATTTCTGCGATAAATGTCCAGAAAACAGGCACAGACTTACAGGCAGGTAACATTTTACGTTATGCTTTTGTTACAGGACCCTAAAGCCTGATGGTGAAGGTGAAGGATCTCTTTGAGGTGGGAGCTTGCTAATCAGTAGGACCTGCAATTCTGACCCTTGAGCTTGGCGTGAGAGCTGGGGGCGTCGCGGCGCTCCAGCTCAGCCGGACTGTAGCTACGGTGAAAACTTCTAGCCCCAGGCAGCCAAGTGCCTGCCTCCCCACCTCGAGCCGGAGTCTCCTACTTTGAGAACACCCAACTTCGTGGCCTAAAAGAAACGCTCAATGTATCATTTCCGCTAGATGGCGCGATTTCCCCTAATCGGTCCTCAAGACACCCGATTTATAAAATAAATACATTCCAACGCCTTCCGAAACCACACTACATAATAGCAGCTCGCAGGCGCCCATTAAAAAAAAAATCTCAATTTAGGGATATTGATTCTACCTCCGAGCAAATCTAATGCAATTACATTAACAGGATGCAATCAAGAATTGCACACTAGTGTCCCCATCAGTCCTCCCCCCAAATACACCTGTCCCACTGCCCCAGCTTGTTCCTGGGATGAGCCACTGCTTGAGCCAGGCACGTAACTGTTGCTGTGCCCAGCCCTCTGGGCCCACCTGTTCACTTAGAAACGCCAGGGCCACTCGCGACTCCTATCCCTTAAGCACTCAACACAAGTCCCTCACTTTCCTGCGCACCTGCGCTCCCAGGCAAAGGACCATTGGAGATCCGAGCCCAAACAGTGCGCAGCGCCGATGCCCCCGGGGCAAGCCCTAGAGCAGCGGCTCTGCAGCTGGCTAGGCAGTTGGGCCAGAAGCTGGAGGAGAGGGCCCGGGAGAGTCGGGCCAATGCGGGTTCACAGCGGCACAGCCCGGTGGCTCTCCCTGTCCCAGGCTCCGCGGGCTGGACGTAGCGACCGCCCAATGAGGAGGTGGCCGCGGGAGAAAGAGAGCTCCCAGCACGCGCACAGTGGTACACACATTCGCCGGGTCTGCCCAACCACGAGCGCTGCAGGCTGCCCGGGGAGAGCATTTTAGGAAAAAAGAGCAAATACCAAACCACAAAAACTTTGCTGCTGCCAAGAGCTAAAGCGATCAGGCTTAGCAAAGCTCAAATCTGGGCAAGATGGGAGCAAGATGAGACGCGGGGTTGGGGAAGACCAAAGCCGTGCCGTAGCCCGGGCAAGTGGTGGCGGCGCCTCAGGGATGTCAGAGCCGGGTCCGCCCCGCTCCTGGCCCGCGCTTACCTTGGCGGCTGCATGAGCCCCTGCAGCCCTCGGGGGGGTGGCGCTGACAGGGCTGCGGGCGAAGAGGGGTTGCCGGGGCGCCGCTGTTCGGCCCCGGGGCAAAGTGGGAGGGGCTCGGCAGGCGCTGGTCCCCGCCGCCCCGGCCGGCTCAGCAGCGGCCCGGGGCGCGCCGCCTGCTCCCGGGCTGCATGCCTGCGAGCGCCTGGAGGAGCCGGCCCGGGAGCGAACGGCTAGTGCTTACCCAGCCAAAGGCTCGGGCTGCGCAGCCCGCGCTCGAGAGACAACTGCAGAGTCGGGCGGCTCGGGCCAGCCCCCCTCCCTCGCCCGGCCCCCGCCCGCAACCGCCGCCAAGCGCGGCGTCTCGAGGTTCTTTTGCGCGCGGAGGGGAGGGGGCGGGCCAGGCGCCCGGGGCGCAGGCGGGGGGCGAAACGGGCGGGGCCAGCCGGGCGCGGGCGGGAGCGGAGACGTGGGGTGCCGACTCGGATTGCCCCGCCCCGCCGCGGCCGCACCTTCCCGCATCAGCACCCGCTAAGGCGGTTGGGGTCGGGAGCTGCTCACGCTGCCAAGTCTAGACTTCCCTAAACATGCGGGTTAGGGGGGCGCGAGCCGCAAGTGCCATGACCCTCGAGGCGCCTCCAACTTTCCTAATCATCCGCTGCGAAGCCCTGGAGAGCACGTTTCCATCATCAGTTCCATGGGTAGGGCGAGATATTCTGAGGTTTCTGGAATAGACAGTCACATCCAGGAGAAAAGCTGCTACTCTCTGCAGAGACGCACCTTTGTTGTTCTGAGATGTTTGCTAATCTTCTTTTTAAAAATTAACACATATGTATTAAATATGTAAATCAGGAATACGTCCTTGTGTACAATTTTTATACAGCCCAGGCATATCTAGAGTAAGAAGACCGTATAACATCCCCCTTCCCATATCAGCCCCTCCCCAGAGGTAACCTCGGGTCAGAGTGTGCTCCGCCGCGAGTCTTTCCTGTCCCTGCGCGGCGCTTTTACGCTCACACGCACGGATTGTAAGTGGATTCTCTTCTCAAAAGAATGTTTCACCATGCAGCGCATGCACACACTGGCGAGAACACTTCGGTTGCGATAAATTCCCCAGAGGCTTCCGGGAGTCCAGGGAAAGATTCTTGCCGTGAAACAGCAAAGAGCCACCCAATCGCCCTGTGCAGAGCTGAAACCCCAGCTGGAGCTTGCAGTCAGCCTGAACACACAGCTCACGCCCAAATTAGCATTGCTCGGTTAGAGAAATTTGCCAGTGCGTTTCAGACAGGGTTATGGCCTTCGCATTCTTACAGAAAACAAGCTGTCATGGATTTTGATGAGAACTCTTTGGATTTGCAAAATAAAAAGGTATCATCTACATTAAAACACGATCATTATTTATGCTTGTGGTCTTGAGAGATGTGGTTTCAACTCAATATTCTGTGTTTTATTGGTACTGAGATAATCTATAGCTGGGATATAAATACAATCCATGTGATTTCGCAGGAAGAGATCGGGTATTGGAATTGCTGGTTTCTATAATTAGCTCTGACCTTGGGCAAGCCTTTTAGCTCTCTTGGGCCCCAGTTTCCTCATAGAGAGAGAGAGAGGAGAGAGAGAGAGAGAATGTCCAGCCCTAATAATTGGTGAACGACAGATTTCTTCCCTTATCAAATTTTTCAACTCAACTCTAACCTCCTTAGGGAATGGCTCTCCCAGCGTTGCATTCTTTCTTCCTAACACTGATCTCACTTTGCAATTATGCACTGGTTAGCGTGACCCTTCTGTAGGTGCGGGCCTCTCCCATCAGGCTGTAAGCACCTTGACAGCAGAAACCAAACTGCCTGCGGTCATCACTACACCCCCAGCTTGTAGTGTAGTGTCTGGCATGTACTAGACATGCTACAAGAATCTTTGAAGGACTGTCACCCAGAGAGTAGGTTTCTTGCTGCTCTTCCAAATCCCTGGGTATTTTAAAAAGATCTGCAAGTGGAAATCTTTTAAGATGAAACTTTTGGAAAGTACCCAGCAGGGTTTTCCCATCTTGGGGGGACAAACAGTCCACTGTCTGGATGAGAACAGACAACTCTTAGCTTAACCACAGGCTGTGGAGGCGGCCAGCAGCTATTTACCTTGATGAGCACAGGCTTCCATGGAGAAGACAACGAATATTAATGCTACTCATTAAGTGCTTGATTAAGTTGGAACAGGCATAGGCAGTTGCAATGCACACATGAGTACTCTGAGTTAAATGAGGCCGTGGGGTGTGTTTAGGGTGCAAATTAACAAATGTACATGCTTTCAACCAACAATCTAGAAACATTCCTACTAGCAAGCTCCAGGGAATGCTTGTCTTGCTTTACTGCAAAGGGCCTGAATTCCTTAAAAAGATGATCAGGAAATGGGCTAACCTGGGTTCAAGTGTTTAAGAAAATTAAGGCCATTAAGAAATAAGAGAGGGGGGGTGGAGTAAATGTCTGATGTAGCTTAAGACTAATATGTTAGTCTCTCTCTTGTCCAATGCACAGGGTTGCTAAGGGAGAGGTTACAATCTGGCCTCACATCTCTAGAGGAAAACAGGAGTCCTGGGGTTTCCACTCCTTGGACACTCTTTCCTTTTCTCTTGTTTTCAAGGAACAGGTGCAATCCTGGATGCTACTCCAAGCCCCTTGAAGGAGCCCTTAGTTTATGGGGGCCGGGGAATGGGGGGATAGCTTAAGTCTGCTGGGAAGAGCACTGTGTTGGTGGTGAGGCTGATGGGGCTTGAGCTGGTGGAAGGAGGTGCCACACCCAGTGCAGGGTGGGGAGCAATGTATTTTCTGTTTCAAGGGAGGGGTAATGTTTGCTGGCAAGAGGGCACCCTCAGAAATAGATTCCTGGTGAAATTAAGGGTTTCTTCCCAGCTGGCAAAACAATGTGATGTGAACCAACTCTCCACTGAAGGCTGTCACCCAGGGCTGTCCCTTTGAATGGGGTTCTACCCCATTAGGTTTTCCAGGGTAAATTCAGGTTCAAAAGTGAGAGTGCTACTTAAAGAGAAAGCAGTCAGGAGCTGTTGTAGGAGCCTGGTAAAGAGGGAGGGGCTGACGGTCCCATCCTTGGCTCCAGTGAGACAAGGGGAGGGAAGGGGTGCTGGGGACTTACTTGTTTTGCAAAGACAGTGAAGAAGCTGTACAGGCTGGATGAGTCCCACAGGCACTGCCTGCTCTCATAAACCCAGTGCGTTTTGTGTCAAGCAGCTATTCTGCAGCTGGCACTGTGCTTGATGTGCAGCAGGCATTTGCTTGAGAAACACACCCGTTACCCTTAAGATACTTGCAGTCCAGTGGGAGAAAGAAAAGAGGATCAAAGAGGTCTCAGTGGCTGGGGTTGGCTGCAGGGGGTGGGGTGAGATGGGTGGATGGGGAGCCTTAGCTCCATTTTCTCTCATCAGCCGCTTCCCTCATATAATTAGAGTGAAACATGGGGCTGGTGCAAGTGTTGCTTTAAGGTTGGTCTCCCACCTTCCCCTTCTAATCAGACTGCTGCTCAGAAGCCCCTACAGACATTGTGGGGTTGACACTGCAAGGCAGAGGGAAAGAAAAGACCAAAGGAAAGTGCACAGACAACGTCAGCAGATTTAGAAGGCAGGCTCATTACAAGTTGGGAGGATTGGGAAAGTCTTCATGGAAGAGGTGTCCCTTGAGATGGTCTCTGATGGATGGATTTGACATTAGTGTGTGGATGACAGGGAAGGAGGCAGAGTATTCCAGCCGGGGGGAATCACATGAATAGAGGCTTGGAGATGGCAAAAGGTGGGGTAGTTCAATACCGAGTGGTGACATCTAGTTGAAAGTCCTGTGCTGGAAGAGAGGTGTGGTGGAGACGGGAGGTTAGGACCACTGTATGGGGAAGCTTGGTAGCAGAATGACTAAGAGGGAAGTATCAAAGTTTACAGAGCAGGAGAATAATGTAAGTGAAGCTGCACTTTAGGAGGTCAGTGGAAGAGGGTTTGGAGGTGGAAGACTAACCAGAAGATTTGATTACGCTTGGCATGTTGTTGTCAAGAAAATGACCCAGGGCACTAAGAGTGTACTGGCAAGTATGGGGCTGGTAGAGGACCCAAATGCTTTGCAGAAGTGGGAGCCAGAGGAGTATCAAAGGGTCGGGGGCTGGGTGGTGAATGTGCATTATAGGGACTAAAAAGTTAACGAATAGAAGCTTGGAAGAGGGTGGATGGCGATGGGACCAACCCATGTTGGCACAGCAGGAGAGGGAGCCCCAAAGCTATACTGAAAAAAATCCTCTGATTTTCCATATTTGATGGTCTGCCTTTGTCCTTAAGCTGAAACCCAATGCCTGTGCCCATCACAAGAAAAGAAGACTTAGTTCTTTCACTGCTTCTCTTCAGCTTTCTTTCACACATGCTAGTTACTTGCTGTCTAATGGTAAGGACCATAACAAGGCAAAATAAAGTTGTTGTTTTCGTTTTTGTTTTTTGTTTGGTTGGTTTTTTTGTTAAATAAGTGAACTGCCAGCCTCAGGAACAAAAGCAAACAACACACTTCTTCATTGTTGTTTCATGCATTTGGACAACAGAATAAGGTGATAGGAAAGCAGACTTTGCTGTGAGGCTTCGCTGGCTGATTTAGCCAGGAGACTAGCTGGAGGGTTTGGGCAGCCACGGTTGCAGAACAGCTGGGATATGGTTGGTGAGCACATCTATCCGCCCCACAACTACATCCACAGAAGCCTGTCCTTGACAATTCAGAAACTGCTGGGCCACATGGCACACTGCCTTCCCTTGTGGTGATGTGGCTGATGTGGCCAGGAGGGCAAGGCTTGCTGATTTCTTTATCTCCAGGCAGGACCAGTGTGGGTTTTGTTTTGCTATTGTTTACTGAATGCTGACCATGCCAGAACATTCTGTGCTATAGACGTTTCCTTCGTCCTTGCAATGGGTGTTAAGTATTCTCATTTCAAAAGAACAGAGATTCTGGAATTCCCGTCGTGGCTCAGTGGTTGACGAATCCTACTAGAAACCATGAGGTTGCAGGTTCCATCCCTGGCCTTGCTCAGCGGGTTAAGGATCCGGCGTTGCCGTGAGTTGTGGTGTAGGTTGCAGATGAGGCTCGGATCCTGCGTTGCTGTGGCTCTGGTGTAGGCTGGCGGCTACAGCTCCGATTTGACCCCTAGCCTGGGAACCTCCATACGCCGTGGGAGTGGCCCAAGAAATGGCAAAAAGACAAATAAATAAATAAAATAAAATAAAAGAACAGAGATTCGAAGAAGTTAATGATTTGATGAATGCATCCTGGTAGAGTCAGGATTTGAATTCACATTTGTCTGAGTCCCCCAACAGTGCCTTTCCCTCTAAGCATGTGGCCCATCTTCCGTACCATCCTTCTTCACTTCTCCAGGTTTAAGCCAGAAACACCTACACCCACAGCTCTGGGGAGCAAGCTTGTGCCTTACTTTCCACAGCACTGGCAAAGCTGCCAGGGTGTACATGTAATGCTATCACTTCTAGCCAAATGCACACGATGTCCACAGAGCAAGATCTCCTAGCGGGGTGTTTTCTGGTGGGCTCTGGAAGGCTTAGTTAGTCTGTGAACCACAGGGAAGGTCAAGGAGACATTGAATTCCTTTAAATATTCAGATGTGCTTCCCAGGAAGTGATTGAATCACACCTCTCTCTGGGGCATTTAGGATGGTATTCAAATTTAGGCCCTTTGGGAAAGAGCTCATTGGTGGATATAAATAAATTCTCAGTGATCAGCTAGGGTTTTCACCTTGCTCCCTAACTCACCAACATCTTTAATAAAGTGATTCGTTAACATATGAAAGCCAGACCCCAGGATCCTTAGAAGGTGGCCCTTCTGGAATAAACGTGATTCAATTAAAAAAAATCTATTCCTATACTTGTGGAATTAATTTAGATTGCATGATTTTAAATTTTGCTTTTTCCACATCAAGTCAAATATTTTTAAATAAGTAAACATTAGCATGTTAAAAAAAGAAATTCTCATACCTCATATATGGAGGTCTTGATTTTGTTTTCCAACCTGAGGATAGAGGTCAAATCAGAACTGTAGCTGCCCACTTACACCAATGGGCACAGCAATGTCAAATCTGAGCCACATCTTCGACCTAACGCTGGATCCTTAACCCACCTAGTGAGGCCAGGGATGGAACATGTGTCCTCATGAATAATAGTTGTGTTTGTTACTGCTGAGCCATGACAGGAACTCCCTGAAACTGTGTTTTAAAGGTACTCCTGGGAGGGCACCAGGCATTGAATCTAGTCCACAAATTAGACAAATTCAGCCATGGACTGGAGTAGGGAGAACAAGGATCTACCCAGTGTCTGGACATACTGTTTGTGGGGCTCAATTATTTTTTAACAAAAGAAGCTGCTTAACAGATCAGTTAAGATAAGGCTGGGCTGCTGTAATAGAGACCCAACAATAATATGACTTAAAGAATAAAGTTTATATCCTTTTTTTCTCACATAAGAGTCCAAGGTGGGCCCTCAAGGCTGGTGATCCATATGGTCACTCTGGGATTCAGGCTCTTTGCCAGTCATTGTTCCACCATCCCCCAGAGCCTTATTGTAATCTGCATAATAGAAACTGGCTGGCTGCCAAGCTTGGGTGCTGCTTGCAAGAAGGAAAAAGAGTGTGAGGGAGCCACGGCTTCTGCTTGCCTCATCATTTCTCCTAATATTCCCTTGGAGGAAGTCAAAGGTCCAAAGCTGCAAAGGAGGCAGGGAAATTAATGTAGGCAACTGTTGTTCTGTTTCCATGGAACAAGGGAGCTTACATTTTGGAGGACAGCTAGCTGCTGGATGAATGCATCACATCCAAGCAGCATATGGCCTAGTGGAGGAAGTGCCGCCTCTAGACTATGAAGACGTGGCTTTGAATCTTTACTCTGCTGCTCTGAACTGGGCAGGCTGCCTTACCTCTCTGAGCTTTGCTTGCTTCAACTGCTGTGCTCCCCGTAGAAGACTTGATTCATGGCCTCATCAAGTTGGAAGAAATGAAAACCAGCTTGAGTTAGCTTTGAGAAAAGTGAGATTTCATGTATGGTTCAAGTCATCCCATGGAACCCAAAAGCTGAAGTATAGATGAACCTTGGTAGGGAAGGACCAGAATTAGAGCTGGAGGCATTTGATGGCCACAGGAGGAAAGAGGGGGACGTTCTAGGAGTCATCTATGCATTAGCGAGCACTGTTGGCGTTAACTCCAAAATGAATCCTGACTATACCCACTTCTCTCCCTTTCTACCTCCTATCCTAGTCCAAGCCACACTCAAGCCTTGCCTGGGGCAGCACAGTAGCCCCAGTGACTGGTCTCTCTGCCTTTATTCTTTTTTTTTTTTTTGTCTTTTTTTTTTTTGCTATTTCTTGGGCTGCTCCCGCGGCATATGGAGGTTCCCAGGCTAGGGGTCGAATCGGAGCTGTAGCCACTGGCCTACGCCAGAGCCACAGCAACACAGGATCCGAGCCGCGTCTGCAACCTACACCACAGCTCACGGCAACCGCCGGATTGTTAACCCACTGAGCAAGGGCAGGGACTGAACCCGCAACCTCATGGTTCCTAGTCGGATTCGTTAACCACTGCGCCACGACGGGAACTCCTCTGCCTTTATTCTTATACTCTCAAATCCATTCTTTCACACAGTGGCCAGAGTGAAGTTTAGTATCATTTAATGAGATTGTGTCTCCCACTTGAGACCTGCAATGCCTTTCGCAGCACATCAAATCAAATCAAATCCCAGTTCCTTCCCCGGGTTTGCCAAACCCTCAGGACTCAGATCCTGCCCCATTTCTGACCCCATCTACCACTCTGCCCCTCTTAAACTTTGCTTTAGCATCACGGCCCAGCTGTATCTAATCATGTCATTGAAAGCTTACTCCTGCCTCAGGGTCTTTGCACTAGCTGTTTGCTGTTTTCTATGCCTGGCATGCTCTCATTACTTTCTCTTCTTTGTCTTTCAGCTCTCATTATAAAATGTCAGAAAGATCTGTCATTATTAAAGTCACCAACTTTAATTCTCTGTAGAGCAATTATCAAAATTTGACAGTTTTCTCATTAATTTATTCATTGTTATCCAATCCCCAGACCTCATCACCCCAGTAAATACAGTCTTTATGAGTAAGGGAACTATCTTGATCTTTCACGTATTTCTCTTATTTAGTAATATCTGTTAAACAAAACAATGGGTAAACAAAAAATGTATGCTTACTGCTTGTAACCCTTTTTTTTTTTTTTTTTGTCTTTTTTTTGTCTTTTGTCTTTTTTTTTTTTGTTGTTGTTGCTATTTCTTGGGCCGCTCCCGCGGCATATGGAGGTTCCTACGCCAGAGCCACAGCAACGCGGGATCCGAGCTGCGTCTGCAACCTACACCACAGCTCACGGCAACGCCGGATCGTTAACCCACTGAGCAAGGGCAGGGACCGAACCCACAACCTCATTGTTCCTAGTCGGATTCGTTAACCACTGCGCCATGACGGGAACTCCTGTAACCCTTTTAAAACAACAAGAATATTTGAACCCCTTTCCATATGACCAAAGACACAACTACCATATCATTTAAGTTTCCACTTTTCCATTATTTAGAGAGAGCATAACTGACAAACTCCTTCCAATTGTTGGATATTTAGTCCCTTATATAGGGACAACTTCTCACATTCTTTATTCCTAGAACACATCTGTGAAATAATGGAGTCCAAGGATACACATGTTTTTGAGGCTTGGCATGTAAAGCAAAACTGACTTCCAGAAAAACTGCAAATTTTTTCTACTCCCTCCTATGAGGTGTCAGTTTCCCCAGACCCTAGGAAACGAGGACTATAAAAATTTTATTTTGCCAATCAGGTGCCCTAAAAAGGGTATCTCATATGGATTCACATTTTTAAAAACTTACCAATGGTGTTGAACATTTAAATTCTATTTCTTGCCCATTTGTATTTATTTATTTCGTCTTTTTAGGGTTGCACCCACGGCATGTGGAAGTTCCCAGGCTGGGGGTCAATCGGAGCTACAGCTGCCAGCCTATACCACAGTCACAGCAACGTCAGGTCTGAGCTGTGTCTGCAGCTTACACTTGCAACTTACGCCACAGCTCATGGCAACGCTGGGTCCTTATCCCACTAACCAAGGGCAGGGATAGAACCTGCATCCTCATGGATGCTAGTCAGATTCTTAACCAGCTGAGCCACAACAGGGACTCCTGTATTTACTTTTTTTGCCCTTTTCTTATGGTCCATTTACCTCCTTGCCTCCTTTTTAAATAAGCATCTCCTCTCCCGGTGTTATTTCTTGGTTGTCAGCTTCGTCTTCCATCCTCAGTGGTTCCCAGTCAGGTGGGAGAGCATTTGCAAGAATGAAGGCAATTGATTCTGGCCTTGCACGCCAAGCTCTCAAGGGGCCCACCCCCTCCTCACCATTAGAATACAAATTGGACAGTGTGATGCTTGAGGATGTGCATTTGTGAAGGAAAGTCAAGTGTGACTAAGAAGCCAGTATTATACAACCTTGGTCATGGGTGCATGACCTTCAAAGTCTTCCAATCCCTTACAAATTGCTTTAAGATGACAATGGGGGCCCCTTGCCTGGCACAAGGCTGGAGCATCTGTATCTTTATCAGAATGAAAGAGTCCACTTCTCCATTCTGCAGGCATGCCCAGAACTAACCAAACTACAACTAGATGGATGTCCATTGAGCATCAGAGCATCTCACTTTAGTTGGGGTCAAGAGATGGTTTCCTGGGTCTTTGCAAGGTATTTGAAGGGACTGAGGTCTAACAGTGGGACATCAATAGACAGTCCTTCCTTGTCCAGCTGGCACAGGGGCAGGCCACACCACAGCTCCTGCCAAGCTTTGGGCCAGTCCTCTGTCACCACTGAGATGGGATCAGAAGTTTCAGATTTAAATTGATCTTAGAAACTCACCTTGGAGGGAGTTCCCATTGTGGCTCAGTGGATAGCGAACCCGACTAGCATCCATGAGGACTTGGGTTTGATCCCTGGCCTCGCTCAGTGGGCTAAAGGATCCAGTGTTGCTGTGAGCTGTGGTGTCGGTCAAAGACTCGGCTCGGATCTGGTGTTGCTGTGGTTGTGGCGCGGGCTGGTGGCTACAGCTCCGATTTGACCCCTAGCCTGGGAATCTTCTTATGCTTTGGGTGCAGCCCTAAAAAGACAAAAAAAAAAAACAAAAAAAAAAAAACCAACCAACAAACAAAAAACCCCCCTCACATTGGAGAGGAGGTGGTGAATGAAGAATATATAATGGGGACAACATTTTTGTTGTCAGTCTTTATTTTTCTGCTCTTTGTCCAAGGAGGGCATGGCTTCCAGAGTTGATTCATTCTCAAGTACCAAAGAAATTCACTGAAGAAAACTGCAGCTCTCAAGCCAACTAATCTTTGCTGAGAGATGTTGTAGATGTAGCCTAGGTCCCTGTACACAGCTAAGGAAGGGGACTGATACCCCAGGCCAGCCTTCTCAGTGGTGGGCTTTCCAGAAAGCTCAACCTTATCAGCTAAAGGGCTGTTCTTTACTCTAAGAGTTTATCTTTTTGAGTGAAGTGCATGTATTCATGCGCATGAGTTAAATTAAAGCACTCTTTCTTAAAAGAAATGACGGTGATAGCAGAAAGCAGTTGTTTTAACCTTATACTTTTTTTTTTTTCGTCTTTTTATGTTCGCACCTGCAGCATACAGAAGTTCCCAGGCTAGGGGTGGAACTGGAGCTGTAGCTGCCGGCCTACACCACATGCAGGATCCAAGCAGTCTGCGATCCACATCACAGGTCACAGCAGCGCCAGATCCTTAACCCACTGAGCAAGGCCAGGGAGTGAACCTGCATCCTCATGGATACTAGTCAGATTTCCGCTGAGCCACGACGGGAATTCCTGTGTATTCTGTTTTGATGCAAAGCTTGGGGAACTTTTGACAGTGAGTCCCCAAAGAATAACACCACCCCACTTCACATGTTGGGAAGGCCTTTACAGCACCCACAACAGCAGTGGGGGGCAGGAATGGGGAAGTGGGGGGAAGGGAGGGAACAGGGCTCCTTTGGCCTCACCCCAAGGAGGAAGCAGTGCTGCTCAGGTGAGCCTCCTCTGGGTCAACTGGTTGGCGGCACTGTGGAGGGGTGGGCATGGCTTGGCTTGTGGGAGGAGCCTGGACATAGAGGAGAGTCCTTAGATCATGGGCTTGAGAAGATGCTGGAAGAAAATAGGGGAGGCAAAGCGAAGGCAGTATCTTCTCAATTACTAGTTCTCTCCTTATCCTCCCTACCTCCTGTCTTCCTCAGAGGGATTCACTTTAGGAATCATGGGGCCTCCAGGGAAATTATTCAGGTCAGTTGATACAGGGGAAGTTAACTGGCTTGTTTTTAAATAACCAGGGTCTGGACATTGATTTTTTTTTTTTAATTTTAGAAAATTCCAAAAATAAGGCAAAGAGATGACTATAAGTGGAAAATGACGCTTCACTAGTTTCCCTGTGGTAGGGAGAAAAAAAAGTGCCTGGGGGAGCTTTTGGAGTCTAAGGCTAAAAACATGCTATAATCAATTAAATGGATGCAGAGCGATGGCAGGGAGATGTGTCCCCTTATCTTTTTCTGTGTCATCATCCTTGCTAATTCTCAGAGCAGGAGACTTTGGAGATATTGAAAAATAAGAGGACAGTCTCATATTCCTAGGAGAACAATCCCCCTGCTCTCCATTTGCAGTAAGATGTTAGATTTGACCTATAACTTCTGTGTCACAAAGGATCAGTGATTGAAATTCGGTAATAGAACAAGACAAGCTCGCCTTTCCCTGTCTCTCTCCCTCCCTCCCCTCCTTCCCTCCCAAGGATAACCATAATTTCTTTGGAATTGTGTTTAAGTTGCAATCTTATGGAACACCGGAGGCAAGCTGGAATCCACAGTCAATGCGTTTTGGGGCCCCAGACTTTCCCCTCCCCAGCTGTCCTACACATCAATAGGCTCAGTTTCTAGTGTTGAGACCCCTTGGTTTGCATTTCTGCCCATCCTGGCTACTCAGCTTGCTTTCATACTACTTACCTGGGGTCGAGTGTGGGAGGCTGGGGATGTTGTACACTTGGAGATCAGAAAGGCTTGGGAAGTGTGATTTAATATATCTTCTTACAGGTTGCAAAGGAGAGCCCCAAGCTGCACTGGAAGGGCAGGGAGGAGAGGTGCCTGGCAGCCCCAGCGAGGCTGGCACTATCTACCCAGCAGTGAACTCCCTAGAGGCCGTCCAGGCACAACTCAGGGTTGATCCGTCTCCGGCCAGCGGCTTTCTGCACAAGTGGTGGGCCGGGGAGAGGGATTCTCGATTTCAAAGACAAGGCTTGCAGCCACCTGTTACTCACAGAGGAATTGAGGGTGGGGGTGGGGAGGCCTGGGGGCGGCCTGGAAGGGCAGGGAGTATCCATAAAGAGAACAGGTGGGAGATTGCTTTCAGCGGAAGAATACCCAGGGGACCCGGAAAGCAGAACTTGGAGTGGAGACCCCTGGGCCCCTGGGAAGCCCAGCTGGCCGGAAGTCACGGCCACTTCTCAAGAATTAAACATTTTGCACGCTTTCATGCCAGTTCTAGCACTTTTATTATCTGGTTGAAAAATACTCATAATGGAAAAAAATCTCCAATTAAAAATTTTTAAATGAATTAGTAAAATCATAATCGAATCCATATGCAACTGAAAAGCAGCACCTAGCTGTGTGTGAGGCGTGCCACGTGCTATAGAAAATGCTTGTCTGGGGAGGATCGTGGGTCCTCTGCCTCAGTACCCAGACACCCGGGGGCGTGGCCTACTTGGGAGAACCAATAGACTAGAGGCTTAAAAAGTCAGGTCCCTCCCCCTATCGATTTTAGTGCTAGAACTTGCTGAGTGTTATTTCTGTTATCTTCAGCACAGATTAAACGCTGATTTTGGACGCTCATATCTAATTGCTCTGGGCTACATGGATGTCCTGCTGGCAAAACTCAACGTTTCCAGACTGAATTCTCTGAGTTAGAAACCTGAAATTTTTACTCGATTCCTCCCTCTCTTTCAGTAGTGCCTCTCTCTGTCTCGCTGGTCTCCGCATTTGGCCAACTTTACCTGCTAAAGCATACCCTACCCTTTTCTGTCCCTTTATTCTCACGGCCTGGCTCAGGCCCTCGGGGACCCTTACCAGGTTTCAATGGAAACCACTTCCACGTAGTGAGCTTTTGGGGGTAACCACTCTGACGCTTAACACTCTTCCCCATGAAAAGATGCTTAACATCAGCAGTCATCAGGGAAATGTGAATCAAAGTCACCATGAAATAGCACTACACATTGATCAGAATGGCTAAAAGAAAAAAAGAGTACCGGCATAAAACGTTGGCTAGGATGTGGACAAGCCGGATCACTAATACACTGCTGGTGGGAATATAAAATGGTCCAGCTCTGGAAAACTGTTTGACAGTTTCATAAAAAACCAAGCACGCAATTACCATAGAGCCAGCAAATGCACTCTTGAGCATTTACCCTGGAGGAATATAAATTTAGGTTCACACAGAAACCTATATACAAATGTTCATAGTAGCTTTATTATAGTACTCTCAAAATTGTCCCTTCCTAGTCCGGACATCCTTGAATAGGTGAATGGGAAGTTCCCACTCTGGTGAAGAGGGTTAAGCGTCCAGCATTGTCTCTGCAGTGGTTTGAGTCATGGCTGATATAGGGATTCGATTCCCAGCAGTAGTTTAAGGATCCACACTGCTGAAGCTGTGGCATAGGTCGAAGCTACGGCTGGGATTCATTACCTGGCCTGGGAACTTCCATATGCTACAGGTGTTCCCCCCCCCAAAAAAAAATAGGTACACAGTTAAGAAAACTGTGATACATCTATGCCGTGAAATAGTATTCAGCAACAAGGAACAAACTATTGATATATTGATAGATGTAACAAATTGGAGGAATCTCCAAGAAATGAGGCTGAGGGTAAAAGATCACACCGAGAGGTATATATATATATTTTTTTTAAGTGATTTTTATTTTTTTTGTTGTAGTTGGTTTATAGTGTTCTGTCAATTTTCTATGTACAGCGAAATGATGCAGTCACACATACATATATACACTCTTTTTCTCACATTATCCTCCGTCATGCTCCATCATAGTGACCAGATATAGTTCCCAGTGCGATACAGCAGGATCTCATTTCTTATCCATTCCAAAGGCAATAGTTTCATCTATTAACCCCAAATTCCCAGTCCACTCCCCTCCCTCCCCTTCCCCCTTGGCAAACACAAGTCTGTTCTCCATGTCCATGAGTTTCTTTTCTGAGGAAATGTTTATTTGTGCTGTATATTAGATTCCAGATGTAAGTGATATCATAAGGTATTTCTCTTTCTCTTTCTGACTTACTTCACTTAGTATGAGAGTCTCTAGTTCCATCCATGTTGCTGCAAGTGGCATTATTTTGTTCTTTTTTATGGCTGAGTAGTATTCCATTGCGTATATATACCATATCTTAATCCATTCATCTGTCAATGGACATTTAGGTTGTTTCCATGTCATGGCTATTGTCAGTGCTGTAGTGAACATATGGGTCAAGAAGGTATATTTGAATGATATGAATGTATGATTCCATTTATATATTGTCTTCAAGTGATAACATTTCATTTCAGTTTATCATTGTCCATGGAGCATAGGGCTTGGGGATTGGTGGGGAGGGAGGAGGACAGTTGGTGTGATTAGAAAAGGGCAGCATGAGGGACCCTTGTAGTGTTGGAACCATTAAGTAGTGTGACTGTGGTGGTGGATACTTGAACCCCAGAGATGGAAAAATTATTTAGATTTAATGCACACACTTACACACACACACAGAAGTACAAGTAAAACTGAGGAATCAGAATAAGATGGGAATGGATTGTATTAGTGTTAATATCCTCGTTGTAATTTGGTACTAGAATTTTTTCTTTTTAATTATTATTGTTATTATTATTAGGTACTGGGGTTTTGCAAAATATTACCATAGGAGAAATTGGGGAAAGGGTATGAACAAGGTTGTTATGTATTATTTCTTACAACTGCTTGTGAATCTACAATGATCTCAATTAAAAAATTTTTGTCAAAGTCTTACTTTTTCTATTAAAATCTTTGTGGTAAAATATACATGAAATGGTCATTCATGAAACTGACTGTCTTACAGTTTAAAGTGTACAGATATGTGGCATTAAGCGCAGTCATGTGGTTGTGCAACCATCACCACTGTCCATTTCCAGAACTTTTTCAGCTTCGCCAGCATAAACTCTGTACCCATTACACATGAAATTCCCATTCTCCCTTCCTCCCATAATTTTTTTTAAATCTGAAAAACAAAGCAACCCTCCTTAGCATCTTATCACCCAGAGGGCAAGCTCTTTCAGTGTCCTTGAGCTGCTCTTGCCCTGACCCGGCCCTCTGGTGAACCCTTTCTTGCCTTTTCAAGTCTCCAAGGCCTTTGTTAATGTTATCTTGTTGGGACACTCAACTTCTCCTTGCTTGTAGATTCATGATGAATTTCTGCCTTTGACATATCTAAATTATTGTTTACAATTTTTAATGTCAGAATGATTTCTATTGATTTCACTATTCGTTCTGATTACCTTTTGTTCACAGTCCATTAAGTTTACCTGAATTGACTCTCAAATAAATAAACTAATTTAAAGATGACGAAATAGGTTCATTTTCATCTACGCCCAAATCAGGAGTCTGTAATTTCTCACTTCTTTCTTTGAAAGATCCCAAAACATCTTTCTAAATTCCAAGCAAAATGCATTTTCAAGGTTTATCGACTTTCTGAAGAAGCTTTTTTTCCTTCCAAGTCCCTGGGAGGGATCCTAGCAATGTGTTCACATGGCCGTATTTTATTAATTGAAGTATAGTTGATTTATGTTTCAGGTGGATATACACACACACATGTATGTGCGTATTCTTTTTCAATTCTTTTCCATTGTAGATTATTGCAAGATATTGGATATAGTTGCCTGTGCTATGCAGTATGTCCTTGATGTTTATCTAGTTTATACATAGTAGTGTGTATCTGTTAATCCCAAATTCCTAACTTATCCCTCCTCTCCCCTGACCTTAAGTTTTTGTAAATTTGAAACAAACTAACAACCTGCAATCAGGTATCATCTTGGGAGTTTTTCTTCCTGGTCCTCCTGCTACATTTACCATGCCTGAAAGTGTTGACTATTTTGATATGTTGCATGTTTTCTTTCCAGGTTGGCTGAGCTTGGATTTTTCTTTTAAGAGTTTAAGTGTCATGAGAAGTTCTGCGCATTAAGAAGCCATGCAAGCCTTGCAATGTGGGATGTGTCAAAAACTCTAAAATATATTTCTGAAGACTTGGAAGAGGTGCCTGAACACAAGAAAAAAAGCTTCTTCAGAAAGTCGATAAACCTTGAAAATGCATTTTGCTTGGAATTTAGAAAGATGTTTTGGGATCTTTCAAAGAAAGAAGTGAGAAATTACAGACTCCTGATTTGGGCGTAGATGAAAATGAACCTATTTCGTCATCTTTAAATTAGTTTATTTATTTGAGAGTCAATTCAGGTAAACTTAATGGACTGTGAACAAAAGGTAATCAGAACGAATAGTGAAATCAATAGAAATCATTCTGACATTAAAAATTGTAAACAATAATTTAGATATGTCAAAGGCAGAAATTCATCATGAAAAAGATATTCTAATGGAAGTGATGTCTAACTCTTTGGATTTTTTTTTTTTTATTTTTTTGTTTTGTTGTTGTTGTTGTTGCTATTTCTTGGGCCGCTCCCGCGGCATATGGAGGTTCCCAGGCTAGGGGTGCAATCGGAGCTGTAGCCACCAGCCTATGCCAGAGCCACAGCAACGTGGGATCCGAGCCGCGTCTGCAACCTACACCACAGCTCACGGCAACGCCAGATCGTTAACCCACTGAGCAAGGGCAGGGACCGAACCCGCAACCTCATGGTTCCTAGTCGGATTCGTTAACCACTGCGCCACGACGGGAACTCCTGGATTTTTTTTTTTTTTTGCTACTCCCACTGCATGTGGTCAGAGATCGAACCTGAGCCACGATTGTGCCCGGAGCCACTGCAGTGACAATGCCAGATCCTTAACCTGCTGCACCAGGAGGGAACTCCGCCTTGGACTTTTTTTTTTTTGTTTTTATAATCCAGTTAATTAAGAGGAGTGAATCATGGAGTTCCCTTGTGGTGGCTTTGTGGGTTAAGGATCTGGTGTTGTCACTTCTGTGTCTCTGGTTACAGCTGTGGTACGGGTTCAGTCCCTGGCCTTCATGACATGGGTGTTGTCAAAAACAAAAAACAACAAAAAAGAGGAGTGAATCGTATGAACATATCAGGAAAAGGTGTAAGTTTCCAGCTGATTTGCTTCAAAATACTGACATCAACAACATAAATTAAATTTTAAAAATACACACTATTATGAAGGAGTAAACACCAAACTGATTAATGATTTTCATCAATTCGAAGAATTTGAAGGGAGTTCCTGTCATGGCTCAGTGGAAATAAACCCAAATAGTATCCATGAGGATGCGAGTTCAATCTCTGGCCTCGCTCAGTGGGTTAAGGATCCGGCTTTGCCTGAGCTGTTGGGTAGGTTGCAGACGTGGCTCCGATCTGGCATTGCTGTGGCTGTGGTGTAGGCTGGCAGCTGCAGCTGTTATTGGACCCCTAGCCTGAGAACTTCCATGTGCCTCAACTGTGGCCCTAAAAAGACAAAAAAAAAAAAAAAAAAAAGCAGCATTTGAAGACTATGTGAGTAGTCGCTGCCCAAGAAAACTTGGCATACCCTGAAACTTCAACAGCTCATATAAACCTTGAGAGGTTTTCTCAGTTTTGACAACAATCCTAGAATTAACATGACCAAACCAGAAATTAGTTGAGAAGTGGAAAAAATTCTTTCTAAACTGTTAAGCACAAAAATGAACTCTCTATCAACCATGTTGGAGGAAGGACTGAGGATCTATTTTCTCTGCAGAAAATATTGCACTGGCGTAAGAAGAGGCATTGAGGAACATGTAGGACAAACCTGTAGGGGTAAAAGTATTGTAGAAGTGGATCATACAGTTAATTAATAAAAAATATTAGTTTTTTGGGAGTTCCCATTTTGGCGTAGCAGAAACAAATCTGACTAGGAACCGTGGAGTTGCAGGTTCGATCCCTGGCCTCGTTCAGTGGGTTAAGGATCTGGCGTTGCCGTGAGCTGTGGTGTAGGTCACAGACGCGGCTTAGATCCAGTGTTGCTGTGGCGGTGGTGTAGACCAGCAGCTGTAGCTCCGATTCAACCCCTAGACTGGGACCCTCCATGTACTGCGGGTGTGGCCCTAAAAAAAAAAAAAATTAGTTTTTTGGTAGTGTAATGTTTGTGATAGTTGATCAGTTTTACAAATTTGCACTTTGTTGAGTTTTTTCTTATTTTAAGTAAATACTCATTTTTTACACCTAATTTTGTATTTATAACTTTGTATTTAAAGGAGAGCCCCCAGACTCCATCAGCTCCAGGCCCCACAAAAATCTAGATCTATTCCTCCCCCTCTCCTCCCCTCACCTGTCAGGGTTACATAACTCCCAGTCAGTCACGTTCTAAGACTCCTGTCAAATATCTCCCCTCCCAACACATTAAAAAAATCAAAGCCCCAAACCCTTTGTTTATGCTTTCATCTTCCTGACCATAAACAATGTATAATTGACAAGAGCACATTCTTGGGAACATGGCTGCCTGGGTTTGAATTCCTTGTGACCTCAGGAAAGTTTCTTATGGTCTCTGCCTCCATGTTTTCTTCTGTGGACCAGGAATGATAAGAGTTCACACCTTAAAGTAGCATCGTGAGGAGTAAATGACTTCACATACCCAAAGTGTTTTGAAAAAGCCTGACCTGTGATCCCAGTAAGGGGTCTGTGAGAAAAACCTGGCATGGTGTAAGTACTCAATAAATGTTGGGTTAACTTGAGAATGGGGCCTGGTTGCAAAGAAGGGGCCGGAGCCCATAGCTTAATGGGGTGTGACCTTCGGTGCACTGATTTTTTGGGTCCAGGATTTTTTTTTTTTTTTTTTGTCTTTTTGTCTTTTTAGGGGTCAAACCTGCAGCACATGGAGGTTTCCAGACTAGGGGTCTAATCGGACCTGTTGCTGCCAGCCTACGCCACAGCTACAGCAATGCCAGATCTGAGCCACGTCTATGACCTACACCACAGCTCACAGCAATGCTGGATCCTTGACCCACTGAACGAGGCCAGGAATCGAACCTGCAACCTCATGGTTCCTAGTCGGATTCATTTCTGCTGTGCCACGATGGGAACTCCAAGGTCCAGGATTTTTTTTTTTCCCCCATGAAATGGTGGTCTCAAACTGAAGTCTTTCATAGCGCTAATATCCTATGACTTAGTGGACATACAGTAATATGCAATTTTATTACTCACTAGAGTGAACATTCAGGGAAGCTCAAAAATTTTAGTTCTCTTGACAATTTCTGGGTTCTTGCTCCTGACTCTGATTCTTCAAATATTTTCTGTAAGCAAGCAGGATATAATTAGTAACTACATCCCAACTCCAGACTTTGTGATTACAAGTTTGTAGTCATCTTATTGTTAGCAGGTGTCAGTCTTGAACATTCTTATTTTCCTTCTCTTTGGTAGTATCCATAGTGACTTGTATTTTTATAAATCTCTAGATTTAAAGGTGTGTGCTTGTGAGGGTGAATTTTATGTGTCATCTTGGCTAGGTTACGGTGCCCTGTTTGGTCAAGCACTCGTTTAGAGGTTGCTGTGAAGGTATTTTTCAGAGATGATTAACATTTACAACGAGTTGATGCTTGGTAAAGCATTTCATTTTCCATAATGTGGGTGGGCCTTGTTTAATCAGTTGAAGGCCTGAAGAGTAAAGATTGAAGGTTCCAAAGAGGAAGGAATTCTGCTTCAACACGAAAAATAGAAACCGTGTCTGAGTTTCCAGCCTGCTGGCTTGGCCAACATGTATTTTGCCAGGCCCCAAATCAAGTGAGTCAAATTTCTCTTTATATATGCATGAGTATGTATATATGCATACGTACGTATATGTATATATGTATGTATGTACACACATATGTGTATATGTATACATACGTATGCATATATATGTATGTATGCACACATGCATATGTGTGTGTGTATATATATATATATATACACACCCACCCACACACACATATATATAAAGAGATTTATTTTAAGATATATATAGTTTAAGACATATTCTGTTTCTCTTGGGAATCTTAACTAACGCAGCGCTCAAACGGTTCAACTCAAGACATAGGAGAAGCACACATGAATTCACTCATTCATTCCTCTAGTCAGTAATAAGTTACTGAGATAAACATGTACATGGCTCCATAAATGGCATTGGACATGACCTGTAAAATATCATGGGAAGTGTGATGGACTCGCACTGTGGCCCCCTGAAAATACCCAGGAGAATCGTATTAAGCATCAGGGTAGTAATTATTATAGGAGCTCAGTGACACACTGTAGGTTTGGTTAGACAAAGGGTCCCTTAGGAACTCCAGAGTCTCAACTTTAATGGTTAGCAGATGAGAAGCTAAGCAGAATGTTCCTTGAGAACTTTCTTTTCCTCCCGGTTCCTCAATGGCACCGGTCTTCAAATCCTGTGGCTTTTAACCTTTTTTCTCTGTGAAATGCTTTGATGGGCTCATAGGCCTTGGAACTGCTTTGGAAATGGAAGGTGGGAAGGCAGGGTGGGAAAGCAGAGTAAGAGGGAGAGGACACCATGGCCGGGACAGAGGGACCTGGTTTTCAGTCTGGACTCTGGCATCAGCTGAGTGACCATGGGCAATCCGCACAGCTTCCCTGACTCTCACGTTCAGATTTGCAAAGTGGAGGGACTCTTTCCTTGAAGGGCTGGTGTGAGGACTCCCTAAGATCCCACATAGTCGATTCCAAGAACAGGATCTTGAATTACCGGTGGGAGTGTAGCAAAAGGCAGTAGGCCTTTCTAGGTAGCCTTTCATCTTCTTTGCATCTTTGCGTTCAGGACAGTAAGAAACTGACTTGCTGTTATAAAACCCAAACACACGCCATTCTCACTGTTCCCAAGCTGTGGGTAACACCGTTTCAGAAATGAAGAAGCAGACCTCTGACAGATGCTGCATCTCACACTTTGAGAGCCCACTCTTACAGCAGTGCCTGGGGGGTGCAGCCCTTTTCTCTCCTGTTACTCATATCTCGTGGTATCAGATGATACCCCGCGTCAGCCCAGAAGAGCTGCCGCCGGCTTAGAGGTGTCAGAGCAATTTGGTCCACAGTCCTAACAGCAAGGCTTTTGGATGAGAGAGATGAGTTGGATCCTGGTCCTCAAGCTGCAGTCTTCCCATTGTAGGCGGGAAAATCAGATTTCCCTTGTTTAGGCTGTTGGAGCTGACCTTTACAAAATGGAAGCTGTTTTTACTTTCGCCGTTAGGGCACAATGACAGCAGAACCCATCTGACTGCAAAGGAACTGCGAAGAGGACACACTGCTGGGATTAACGAAACTTGTTCAGGGAACTGTTTCCTTGTTTCCCAAACCTGGTCTGGGATTGGAATCAGCTGGGGGTCTTAAAAAATACAGGTTCCCAGGATGGACGCCAGAGCTAGTGAAGTAAAATAACAAGAGTTTGGGATGTGTTTTTTTAAAAAAGCTACACAGCTTGAACAGATATTTGCACACACCCAGGGTCATAGTAGCACTATTCACAATAGCCAAAAGGTGGAAGCAATCAATGGAAGTGTTCATGGATGGATGAAAGGATAAAGAAAATGTGGTCTATAGCTATAATGGGATATTATTCATTCTTAAAAAGGAAGGACATGGAGTTCCCGTCGTGGTGCAGTGGAAATGAATCTGACTAGGAACCATGAGGTTGCGGGTTCGATCCCTGGCCTTGCTCAGTGGGTTAAGGATCTGGCATTGCCATGATATAGGCTGGCAGCTGCAGCTCTGATGCGACCCCTAGCCTGGGAAACTCCATATGCCGTGGGTACGGCCCTAAAAAGACAAAAAAAAAAAAAAAAAAAAAAAAAAAAGGAAGGACATTCTGACACGTGCTAGAGCATAGATGGACTTTGAGGACATTAAGCTGAGTGAAATAAGGCAGTCACAAAATGGCAATTATTGTATAGTTCCACATGCATGAGGTACTTAGACTAGTCAAATTCACACAGATGGAAAGTAGAATGGTGGTTGCTGGGGGCTGGGGGCAGGGGGGAATTACTGTTTAATGGGTACAGAGTTTCAGTTTAGGATGATGAAATAGTTCTGGAGATGGATGATGGTGATGGTTGCACAAAAGCATGAATGCACTTTATGCCACTGAACTGTATACTTTAAAATGGTTAAAATGGTGTATTTAATGTCCTGTGTATTTTAACACACACACAAGCACATGCATGAGCTGCACAGGCTTTTCTATCAAAAGGAGTCCAGGAATTTAAAATTAGGACTACTTCACCACTCCAAGTCCTTATTTTCTGTTCTTTTACCCCTAGTTTATCCTGAACCCTTTCCCATGGCATCAGCATCTCAAGGCATAAGTTTAGACAGGAACGTGGTTTGAACTGGGAGGGACCCTGGCGTGTCCCGACAGACAATACGGTAGCCGCACTGGGAAACAGAGAGTTTCAGCTAGAAGAGCTGGCGGCAGAGGGATCGCCTTCCAAGCCATAATCCCCAGTCACTCCTGCTGTGCCATCCTCTCCACCATCAGTGTCACGCTGGAGTGAGAGGACAGGAGTACGTGGGGGAGCTGAACACCAAACCCACCTAGGTTTCTGAGACCACTCTTGGGCCAGCCTTCCTCCTGTCATTGAGCTGCTACTTGTGACATGAAGCAGCCAGGATGAGTCACCCCAGGACATCTCCTTGTCACCTTCTTGGAAGGTCAGGGGAAATGGGAGTCCACAGCCTTCCTCCTGGGAGACAAAGTACGGTGGCCGTGGGAGTTGCAAGGTCAAGAAGGAAAAGAAGGGCAGATTCCCAGGAACCTGCTGCTCCCTGAGCAGTTATCTGCTGCTGCCTGGGGTCAGAGCCACATTTCCTTACTGGCTTCTCACTTCTCCCTACTCAAAGGTTGCCCTTGAATCAAGATTGTGGTTAAATAGCTCTAAATAATTAATCATTCTCTTGAATTGGTGTTCTCGGTCTGCTTAGGCTTTTCTGGTGGCTTTTGCTTGTCTGTTTCTCTTTTTAATTCCAAAGTGGTATTAATAATGGATGAGCACATCCGAGGTCACATACACACAGGCCCCTCCGTCACTCTGCAAGTCAAAATCAATACCGGGGAAGTTAGAGCTTCCAACCTCAGGCCCTGTCTTTCCTGCTCTTTTTGGAACAGAAATGAGGGTCACGTCTATATATAGAGGATTGGCCTGGATCACGCTCAAGAGCTTTTTATTCTGTTCAACAACTTTGACAGGCACTGGGTCCCAACAGGTTTTAAATAGAGCAATCTACATTCTGTGACAAAGAGCACTCAGGGAGAGAAATTAGAAAGAGGAAAATGGAACACTACTTTTTATTCAGCCAGGACTTTGGGGGGTGGTGGGGGGCAGTCGGGATAGAGAATCTGATAAGCTGGTTCCAGGAGGCAGATTTGCTGGAGGAGAACATTCTGGAATGTTTGGCGTTCTTGTTAGAGAAATAGGTGGCCCTGGAAAAATGGGAAACAGTAGGGCTGGATCTGGCACAGAGGCTCTCCAGGCAACATTTTAGGCAGGCAGACAAAGGATGTCCTAAAGAAACCAGGAGGGAAATTGTGCATATAGAATGCCCCAATTACAAAATGTCTTCGAGGGCAGATGAGAATGTGATAAAGGGGATTGCTCTAGAAAGGGAACAGAGATGGGGGACGGGGTGAGTGGGAGATTCATTTTTACTGCGTTTCAGGTCTTAAAAATGTGTGCCAGTTGCATGTATTATTTTTCTAGAGGAATCAAGAAACTGATAAATACATGAGTACACAAATAAGGGGCAGATTAAAAGAGGCTTATTTATTTGTGGTGAGCAAAAAGAAATCAGAAATGCATAGATTGAGAGAGAGCTTTTCCCCTGGTTTGTAAATATTTTTGTTAAGTCTTAGAAAGATGTAAAACATAGTTAAATGAGGTACACTCTACAAAATAACTTTATCGGAGTTCCTGCTCTGATTCAGTGGGTTAAGAACTGGACATAGGAGTTCCGGTTGTGGTGGTTAATTACTCTGACTAGGAACCATGAGGATGCAGGTTTGATCCCTGGTCTCAGTGGGTTAAGGATCTGACGCTGCTGTGAGCTGTGGTGTAGGTTGAAGACTTGGCTCGGATCTGGTGTTGCTGTGGCTGTGGTGTAGGCCAGCAGCTGTAGCTCTGATTTGATCCCTAGCCTGGGAACCTCCATATGCCATAGGTGCAGCCCTAACAAGTAAAAATAAATAAATAGTAAAAAAAAATTAAAAAGCAAGAAGACGACGAAGAAGAAGAAGCTGACACAGTGTCTGTGAGGATGCAGGGTCACTCCCTGGCCTTGTTCAGTGGATTAAGTATCCTGCACTGTTGCAAGCTACAGTGTAGTCACAGATGTAGCTCAGATTGGCTTTGCTGTGGCTATGGCGTAGGCCTGCTGCTGCAGTTCTCATTTCACCCCTAGCCTGGGAACTTCCACATGCCACAGGCATGGCCGTAAAAAGAAGAAACCCAAAAACAATACAAAAAACAAAAAAACCCAAAACCCCACAAAACTTTATTTGTAGGTCAAACACGGTAATTTGACTATTGGCCATTTCACATGGTTTATCCCAGGGTTTTTCAACCTGGGTACTATCGACATTTTGATCACTTGTTTGGTGGGGGGAGTGTCTTGTGCATCGTAGGATGTTTAATAGCATCCCTGGCCTCTGCTTACCAAATGCTAGCATAACCTCCCCATGTTTTCTATGTCTGCAGCAGGAATGGCAACCTAAGTTGTGGGGGGCCCAGTGCAAAATAAAAATGCAAGCCCTTTACACAAAAATTATGAAGAATTTCAAGAGAGTGACTGCAGAGTGTTCAATCAAGTTGGGTAACCCATTCCACCAGGCAACTTACATGCTCACAAAGCTGGCCCTGATCTCCAGACATTGCCATTTGTGAGAACCACTGGTTTAATCTAATATATTTAGATCTTTCATATGCGTATGCTCAGAGTCACAGAGAGAGTTCGTTTATTTATTTTAATAAAATTGCATGAAGTCTTAAGAAATGCTATATCAGGACATCCAGTACCAGGAGGTTTGGATGGCAGCCAAATCTGGCCCACCACCTGTTTTGGTAAATAAAGTTTTATTGGCACACAGCCATGCTCATTTGTTTACTCATTGTGGCCGCTTTCCCCTAGGGCAGGCAGAGTTGAGAAGTTGCAACAGAGACCATATGGCCAGTAAAGCCTGAAATATTCATTATTTGGCTTTTTATGAAAAAGCTTGCTGACCTTCGTTCTAGATGACTGGGTTTACAACCTATGGAAGTGGAATTAGATAGAAGCTACAGATGGAATTAGCTAGAAGCCCTTGGATTCCTGGTCCTCTGGCCCTTGTTATCTGTGCAAGCTAGAGCAGTTAAGATTCTTGTGGGGGAGAAAACTACTCCAGGTTCATTTAAGCAGAGAATTTATAGGAAGGAGATATCTATATATAGATAAATATCTATTTATCTATATCTATATCTATATAGATATAGATTTTTTTTTTTCCTTTTTCAGCCATACTTGGGCCTATGGAAATTCCCATGCCAGGGATCGAATCCAAGCTACATCTGCTGCCTACACCACAGCTACAGCAACGGTGGATCCCTAACCCACTGCGCTGGGCCCTGGGATTGAACTGGCAATATCACAGGGACAAGCTGGGTAATTAACACACTGTGCCACAGTGGGAACTCCGGGAAGGATATTTTATCTAAAGAGTATTGGTTCGATTTCCTAGCTTAGGTGGTACTCAGCATGCATGTGGGAGGAAATGAATAGGATAGAAACTATTTGAGTGTTAAAAAGAGTTGGAAGCTGAGTTTTAAAAAAAAAGTAGCATCTAGGTTAACTTTTATACAGACAGGTTCATTTTATTTCTAATATTCTTCCGCATTGCAGTTCCTTTCTTTTTTATTCATTTAAAAAAAAATACTACATTTCTTGGGACACGTGTTTGGCGAAAGCAGTTGAAAGGAAGGGCAGCTGATGGAAACTCAAGTAGTTTTGCATGAGCAATAATAATTATTATGATGATAGGTTTCCTGCCTAAGCCTTCCTGGTGGGTAGTATTTGCAAATTAAACACACTATGAAATATTCAGCCCCTTGCCACACATCTTGGTTGATTTGCATAATCCCCCTGCATGGGCTCTGGGGTGAGCTATTCCCTAATTAATTATTAAATTCCCATCTGCACAGTGTGAACGGGATAATGAAATTCCGGCAGGCACCAAGAAAAGCCGAACATGCCTTCTGGAGAAGACTCCTGGATTTCCCGGGCTTGGGTCCTTCTTCTGGCCAAGGGTCCCTTCCCGTGCATCTCCCCCAAGGACTAATTGTAGATTTGGCCTCTGACCAAAGCAATTCCGACCTTCTTATAACCCCAAATTCCATGGTTCTGGTCTCAGCCCTATACCACCCACAGCTCGGCCACCAAGGAATGGCCATATGGCTTTATAAGGACATTCTCAAACCCCTCATCCTAGGCTTGCTCTATGGACGGCCCCTAAGGTTCATTGCTATTCCCCTATTACTTCATTTTTGGGTGCATTTTTCCATGTGGCAAAAGATCAGTTTTCTTCTAGTTGTTCAGCAAGGCATTTGAAAGCACCCTCCCTGGGGCTGTGTGAAAAACAGACCCAGAGCCCCCGTGGAGGGGTGAGTGGGCATCTTGGGGGTCAAGGCAGAGTCACCATAGCAGACGATGCTGATGGCTGGGGGCAAGGGGAAACTGAGACTTCCGAGACCTTTCCTTGTGGCCCCCCAAAGACTGGCCTTATTTGGGAGCTGTGTAGGGTTTTTGTATTTAAAAAACCACCACCCACTAGTCAATATGGTCATTGGATACACCAGAGAATATTGTCCATAAAATGGCTGATACTTGAGGTTTCACAGGGTCCAGGGCTTCTCAGATGTTCCTGTGCATTTGAATCACCTGGAGATTCTATCAACACACAGATTCTGATGGAGTGAGTCTGGGGTGGGGCCTAAGAGTCCACATTCCTGGGAAACTCCCAGCTGATGCTGATGCTGCTGGTTCATGGACCACACATGAAGTAGTGAGAGGCTGGGAGACAAGACCATACTTGTAAATAGGGAAGAAATCAGCTTTACAAACGAGGGAGAAGATTTAACATGCTAAGCTCATGTGTACTTTCTTCTTCTTTTTTTTTTTTTTTAGCTTTTTAATTAAAGCCGCAATTAGCAGGGATTCTAGCAGAGCCAGCGTTAAACTTTTCCTTATGCTTATTATAATCATTTTTTTTTCATTCCCACTAAGCTTGTGTTAAAATTTAGAAGTGGATCTAGAACCGTCTCTTGGGTCTGAACCTAGCGTTGTCCTGATGGAATAGAGAGTCTGTGTTTTTACCAGCTAGGTGTGACATTTAGAAAGTTTTGTTGTGTCTCTGCGCCTCTTTCTCCATCTGTAAAATGGGGATAAGAATAGAACCATGAAGGTTGTACAGCTGGCATCACTGGGTGATTTTGGAATTGCTTTCACTTGGGTTCAGATCCCAGCTTCGCTACTTGTGTGTGTTTTCTTTCTCTAGGCCTCGTTCCCTTCGACTGCTGTGTAGGACCAAGCTGGGACCTGACTTAGAGGATTGTTGTGAGGATTGGATGAAGAAAAGGACCTGGTGCACAGTGAGCCCTTAGTAATGGTAGGAATAGCCTGTGGGAACCCAGCCTTTCAGCTGATCTAAGGCAGAAATGCCAACACAGGGGCAAAGAAGAGAGAGTGGGCTGAAGGCTTGGGAGGTCCTTTGTTCTTCTATTTCACATTTGTGAAACATGCGCTATTGTGCAAAGACTGTGTGAGGTTCTGTGGGACCCTTGGGGAAGAATCTTAAAGGGATCCTGTAAGAAAATAGTCAATATTGGAACTTAAATGAATAGTCCACAGGGACCTGCTGTATAGCTGCCCGCAAAAAAAAATATTGGAGATTTTTATGTCAGAGTCCAGATATCCAACCACACACACACACACACACACACACACACACACACACACACACTCACAATTTAGTAATTACAGGCCTGTGTTCCCATGTAGGAGCAATCTGTTTGCTCTGAAGAAACACAGAGACCTTGTGGTGGACAAACCTTCTCAAGTGACAGTCCCCTCTTGCTTCAGCCATTCACAGTCCCTGCCTGGCCTCTGTAGGCATTTGAATTTGTGATTATATTGTGTTTGTTGCTCCTCTGCCTGTGATTGATCATATAATCTGTTTGAGGCCAGGCAAGCAATGATCTGAATTTTTGCCCTCCTTATACTTCATTTCCTTAAGGCCTTGTTACCTGTACCACTGAACGGTGAAGGGGACCCTAGACTTGGAATCAAAGGTTCTGGGGATCCGTCTAGATGTGGATACTTCTCAGTTTGGGATTTGGGGAAAACACAATCTTTCCAAGTCTTAGCTTCTTTATTTGTAAAATGGTGGCTCATAATGACAGAGATTAAATGGGCGGTTAAGTGGAAAGTCTTTGTGAATCCTAAGGGGTGGAAGAGATATAGTGAACCTTGGGAGGGGAGGGAGGGAATGTGACACCTCCAGTCTAGTAAAGGAGATGGAAATGATACTGACAATTGTATGATTTCGTAAGTGCTCTTATATGGAAATGTTGGGAGGGGGCCAGGTGCTTGGTTCAGCCACAAGGTGGGAAGTAGTCTGACCATGGCTTCATGGAGGACGTGATCTGCAGAGTCTTGAGGGAATATTGGGCTTTGCCAAGAGGTCCAGATAATACAAAGCTTCCAATGATTAAGATGCACAGGCTTCCACTACAGAGAAGAGTATGGAGGGTCCTAAAAAAAACCGAGTTGTCATAAGATCCAGCAATCTCAATCTTGGGTATATATCCAGAGAAAACACTAATTCAAAAAGATACATTGCACCCCAGTGCTTGTTGCAGCACTATTTACAATAGCCAAGACATGGAAGCAACATAAATGTCTATCAACAGAGGCTCAGATAAGGAAGATGCAGTACATATATGCAATGGAATATTACTCAGCCATAAAAAAGAACAAAATAATGCTATTTGCAGCAAGATGGATGGACTTAGAGATTATCATAAGTGAAGTATGCCAGACAAAGAAAGACAAATATCCTGTGTTATTGCTTATATGTGGACTCTAAAAAAATGATATAAATGAATTTATTTATAAAACAGACTCACAGACATAGAAATCAAACTTATGTTACCAAAGGGGAAAGGGAGGGATAAATTGGGACTTTGGGACTAACAAACACATTACTATATATAGAATAGATGACCACAAGGACCTGCTGGGTAATATAGGGAATTATACTCAATATTTTATTTTGTAATAACCAATAAGGGAAAAGAATCTGAAAAAGAGCATATATATATATATATATATATATATATATAGAGAGAGAGAGAGAGAGAGAGAGAGAGGGAGAGAGAGAGCTGAATCACTTTGTTGTACACCTGAAAATAGAATGACATTATAAATCAACTATACTTCAAAACATTTTTAAAAAGATGCACAGGCTACTGAGAGGGTCTTATAGGGAGTGATTCTAGAGTGGTAGATCACTACTGGCTATAGGGGAAGAGGGCTTAGGGTGGATTTTTTGGACACCCCTCAAATGTCCTGGTAGAAGCTGCCCAGCTGACGCTGGCTTGGGAAATTCAAACTGACAAACTGATGTTTTCCCCACCGAACCTCCTTTGTTAGTGGTGAAAACGGAAAATGAGCATTTGGGAAGGATGACCTTTATGAGAAACTTTGGGGTAATGCCTTAGGGTGAGACTCAAGACAGAGTTAAAAACAGAATTTTGGCCCTTTCTGTCTGGAACCATCACTGTGCATTGAGGACTGGAGAAAATAATGTAATTTGATTGTTCCATTGGGTCATTTCTGGGAATATGAAGACATTTTCCCAAAACTGGAAGTCTGTATGCATTGGGAGAGTATCTTGATGCTGGGTCCTGTGTCCTTCTTGGCCTCCCCCTCCCTGGCCCCCTGCTCCATCAGCAGATGCGAGTTTCCCTTGAAACTTGACTTAATTGGAGGTGACCCCGATTTTTCTGCAGTGAACTCTGTTAGGGTTGAAGATGCATTTGGCTGCTCAAGAACCACCCCCAGCCTGCCTTTCCTCACTGCATTGCACTTGGCAGATGTCTTTTGCGAAAGGAATGTGGAGAATTTCCCTTTTCATCATGTCAGATCATCTGGCTTGGGCCTGGCCCTGCCCCAGGAGCCCAGCGGACACAGCTGGAGCAGGGAGGGGCCCGGCTGGTGGCTGAGCTGGGAGTCGTGGCCTTCTCTTGGCTTGAAGGCCACGGTGGAGCAGGGCTGACCAAGGCCAACGCCTCCCACGGGGTGGGGGACGGTGCCCAGCCTGACACACAAGTGGAAGGAGGTGGGGCACAGGGAGGCCTCTTCCTGCTCCTCTGCTCTAAGCTCTGTGATTATGGCTGTGAACTCTCCCACAGTGTCTGGCTACTTGACTAGGAGACCTCCAAGATAAGTCATTTCTGTGCTGGGGGTCAGGGGGACCCAGGTTTTGGGTGGCCTGAAGTTCGTACGATTTTTGGAATCCTCTTTGAAAAGATGAAATTACGAACACAGAATTTAGTACAGGGCCTTAGAAAGGGCCCTTGCGAGGGAGAGGGCCTGAGGTCTGAGCTGCCTCAGTGTTGTGGTGAATCTGCCATTTCCGTATCTGTTCTAACAGGAAGAACATGCAGACATGAAGGCTGGGAGGATATTTTGGATCTGGTTTTGGTTGTCAACTTATGAACCTACCATCACAGGGCCACCTGATGGTCAGGGCAGCCTGGTCAGGTGGGAGAGGGTGGGGCTGAGGCCCGGAGGGCCTGGGTGTGTTGGGACACCCATGGGGGCTAGGATGCGCTCAGAGGAAAGTCTGGGAGACCGTCCAAAGTCAGCAGACAAGGTCAACCAAAATGCTAAGTGCGGAGTTGTAGGACATAATTCAGACAGGCCAGATTTTTGTTTGCTAGATTTTGCACAATAGGTTAGAGGTTGAGGATTATCATTTCAGAGCCTCCTGATCTGGATTTAGGCTGAATTGTCTCTCCTTGTCCTGGTGGCTATGTCATTTCTTTAGCTGCAGATACTGACTTCTAGGAGACTGATTCCTTTTAAAAGCAGACAGGTGCCGAGCCTGAGTCTGTCACTTCTCAGCTTTGAAATTCACACTTCTTCATCTCTAAGACTCATGTTATACTTGTTTCCGAAAAGTTGCGATGATCAAAAACATTGAGACAGGTGAAGGCCTATACTAGAATTCTAAACACAATTTTTTCCAAACCAGAGTAAGTAGACACATTTAGTAAGAATTTGCCACTTACAAGCTTGATCTAATAGACGCAGGTGGAGCCCTGCAAACCGAGACAATGCATACTTCTCAGGCCCACATAAACATTTCTATAAATTGACCACATTCTCAAAGTCTCAAGTCCTAGGTCATGTATCCCACAGACTCCATTCCTTGCAACTGCCCTTGTATTCATGGGATAAACCCAGCAACCTCGCTGAATTCACTTATTCATGTACCCTGTCAATACCCACAGTTTTTTTTTTTTTTTTTAATTTCCACTGTACAGCAAGGGACCACAATTCTTGAGAACTCATTGTCAAGTGAAAACAGGAAGCTGCAGAATATAAATCTAATGTGATACCAATTACCTAAAATTTAAAACACACAAAGTTATTTGGTTTTTTATGGATAAACACTTGGATTAGTAAAAGCATAGAGATGCGGAAGGAAGGATTTACGCCACTATAGTGAGTGTTTCAGAAGCTGCTTAAATTATATCAGAAAGTTTGTGGTAAAAAAAAAAGGGTCTGAAATTAACATGGCAAATCTATGAATGTTAAATCTAGCCTGTGTTTACCTAGAGGATTGTCACATCCCTTATGTTGTATTCCTTTATGCTCGAGATTGTTGGAATTAAAAAGAAGAGGCTCAGTGTTGGATACATATTGGTATTCAGCAAATGTTAATTTTTTTTTTTTTTTAGGGCCACTCACATGACATATGGAGGTTCCCATGCTAGGGGTTTAATAGGAGCTACAGCTGCTGGCCTACGCCATAGCCACAGCCACAGCCACAGCCACGCCAGATCTGAGCCATGTCTGCAACCTATACCACAGCTCATGGCAATGCTGGATCATTAACCCACTGAGTGAGGCCAGGGATAGAACCCACAACCTCATGGTTCCTAGCAGGATTCGTTTCCGTGGTGCCATGATGGGAACTCCCAGCAAATGTTAACTTTTATCTGGACCAGAATTTTTTTTTCTTTGTCTTTTTAGGGTCACACCTGAGGCATATGGAAGTTCCCAGGCTAGGGGTCTAATCTGAACTGTAGCTGCCAGCCTACACCACAGCCACAGCAACGCCATATCCATGCTATATCCACAACCTACACTGCAGCAAGACCAGATTCTTAACCCACTGAGAAAGGCCAGTGATCAAACCTGCATCCTCATGGTTACTGGTTGTGTTCTTAACCCACTGAGCCACAACGGGAACTCCTAGACCAGGTTTTAAGAGAGCATTCAATGAGCTAACTTGGGTGACAATTCCCAGGGCAGGTACCCAAGATGGGTCTCCCTGTTCTGATCCAGTCTCTCACCAGTAGGGTGTATCCCAAGCAGCAGACTGGCTTCTGGGGTTAAAGCAGTAGCACCCTCTGCTCCCACTAGTCTGTTGTCCCCAGATCTTGGCAGCTCCACAGGGACCTGAAACATCAGAGAGGCAGCATTAAGCCCCAGAGGCTAGGAGCCTGGGCATTCATCATGGCTAACCCTCACATCTCTGCATCCAATAGGACAGCCAAACACTGTCCTGCTCAGCCCTAAATGTGCCCCCTGCCTGGCAGGTCAGGGAGAAATGGGTGCTGCTAGCTGCCCCATTCCTCCATTATCTCGGCATATTACTCATTAATACCCACCCTGATCTCTCCTTAGGCAGTGGGCTTTCTTACCTTTTTAGGATAATTAGCAAACCTATTACACAAGAAAACCCAGTTTGGTTTCCATGGTGATTGGCATGCTCTGCCCCATGATGCTTTTGATGGAGCCTATCTTAATCTTCATCAGCCCTACCAGGACTAGTCCTTGCCACATCTCATTATGGGGAAAGTTTCTTTAAGAAAACATTGTCTATCTTAATTTCCTTTTGCCAGGCCCCAAATTCCAGTGTATGGCGTGGTAATTACAGTTAAAATATTGTATTGTATACTTGAAATTTGCTGAGATCCGATCTTAAATGTTCTTGACACACACACGTAGGCACAGACACACAATTCAAGGTGATAGAGGTGTTAGCTGAATTCATTGTGGTGAGCATTTCACAATACATATATTGTTATCACATTGTACACCTTAAATTTACATAATTTTATTTGTTAATTATATCTCCATAAACTTGGGAAAAAAGAAAATTTGCATTTTGGAAACAAAGGCTTCTTGAGTTCAAATTCATTGCTTTGCCTGTCATGGAGAGCAACTTGTTTCTCATCATGATTTTCATTATCTTTAGGAGGGATTAAACACTTAGCATACATACTGCTTAAAGACACTTAACATGTGGGTCTATGCAGCCACCCCATGGATACATGGAAATCTTGGAGACTATGTTCAGAAACCTGGAAGAAATGCATGAGGGATTTCAATCTGCTCAGATGGAGAGTTTGCAGATGGACAAGCAATGAGAAACATCAGGTGGCTGGGAGCAAATCATTTTGAGTCAGACCCAGGGGGGAGACATGCAGTGTGGGCAATGTCTTAATGAATATAGACCCTTGCTGTCTTGTGCATTATTTACCCAGCGCCTATTACCATTTCAATAATTTAAGGGAGTTTGTTCCAGGGGTAACCTGATTGATTGTTATCAATAAGCGAGAAGTCTAGAATCCAATGTCAACTACAGGAGGGCACCAGCTGGTCTTCCTGGGGCAGAACAACACCTTTTCCTTAACCCTTTCTGCCCCTGGAGCATCTCAAAGGGGTCTTAAGAAATGTCTGTGGAAGACCCCTCATTGTGCCCTCATCCAGCTCAGGGATGCTCTTGGCGAGTTTTCCTCACTGTTGCTACTCCAAGTGTGGTCCATGGATTGGCTGTTTCGTTTTCAGCATCAGCATCAGCATCATCTGGACCTTGTTAGAAATGTAAATTCTCAGGCCCCACCCACCCCAGCCCTTCGCCATCAGAAACTCTGGGGTGGGATCCCTTAAGCTCTGTTCTAAGGAGCCTTCCAGATGATTCTGACCCATGCTCAGGATTAAGAAGTTTGCCAATAGGACTAGGGCAAGACCAAGTGTTCAGATAATAGAGGGAGTTCCCATTGTGCTGCAGTGGAAATGAATCCGACTAGTATCCATGAGGATGTGGGTTTGATCCCTGGCCTTGCTCAGGGGGTCAGGGATCCCGCATGTAGTTTTGCAGACGTGGTTCGGATCTTGTGTTGCTGTGACTGTGGTGTAGCCTGGCAGCTGCAGCTCCAATTGGAACCTTAGCTTGGGAACTTCCATATGCCATGGATGCAGCCCTAAAAAAAAAAAAAAGAAAAGAAAAGAAAAGAAAAATAATAATAGAAAGCGTAAGTGGAGCTCAGTTTTCTTATCCACCCAGTCGGTTGTATTGTGGTCCCCAAGATTATGGGTGGCAAGATATGCATCTTCTCGCTCCCCATTCCTGGTACTCTCCATCCTTTACCCTTCCCAGCTGCCCCTCCAGCATCCTCTTCACCATAGCAAGCTTCATCCTTCTGGCTTGGCTCCACAGTTCCTGCAAGCAAAGCTCTCACTTTCGCACCCCACAGGGAGAGTTCTGGTTTTGCACATATTGCAACTGCCAGAATTGACAGAAGTGACATTTATTATAAAACATGTATTTCACTTTATCTCATCTCCCCGACAACCAGCTATGACATTATTTCCAACCCCAAACAAATCTAGGAATAGAAAGAGTTCAGCAAGTCCTTTTTGAGAGCAACATTTCTTTTTTTCTTTCTTTTTTTTTCTTTTTTTGGTCTTTTTGCCACTTCTTGAGCCGCTCCAGCGGCATGTGGAGGTTCCCAGGCTAGGGGTCTAATCGGAGCTGTAGCTGTCAGCCTATGCCACAGCCACAGCCACAGCAATGCGGGATCCAAGCCGCGTTGGCGACCCACACCACAGCTCGCGGCAACGCCGTATCCTTAACCCACTCAGCAAGGCCAGGGATCGAACCTGCAACCTCATGGTTCCTAGTCGGATTCGTTAACCACTGCGCCACAACGGAACTCCAGAGAGCAACATTTCTTGATCCGTCTCTGTTCATTTGTGAAAGAGGAGGGGCTCTTACTTCAATAATTGAATTAATAGCGTTTCATCTATCTTCATTTAGAACTGATCAGTCTCTAAAGCCAATCTTCTTCCATTTAATAAGAATAATAGCCTTTTATATATATATAAAATATATATTATAGCTAGGGAGATATCATTCACATACTAAATAATTTACCCATTTAAATGCACATTTCAGTGAGTTTTAGTATATTCCTAGAGTTGTGCAACCATCACTACACTCAATTTTAGAATTTTTTATTTGTCTATAATTATTTCATCTCTTTCCTCCATAAAATGACTATAATTCATCTCTTAGTAGAAAGCCCTTTAGTACTTCCCCCTCTTCTTTTTTTTTATATAGAATGATTTTTATTTTTTTCCATTATAGCTGATTTACAGTGTTCTGCCAGTTTTCTACTGTACAGTGTGGTGACCCAGTTACACATACATGTATACATTCTTTTTTTGTCTATAATTATTTCATATCTTTCCTCTATAAAATGACTATAAGTCATCTCTTAGTAGAAAGTCCAATTTTAGAATATTTTTTTCACTCCCCAAACAAGCTTTGGACACTTCAGTCATCACTCCCAACTCCCTCTTCCCCTGGAGCCCTAGCTAACCATGGATCCACTCTCTGTCTGTATGGATTTATCTAGTCCAGACATTCAACTTATTTCATGTAAATGTACTTATACGACATATGGTCTTCTGATTTCTCTTAGCATTATGTTCACCCATGTTGAGGCATGAATCAGTACTTTATTCCTTTTTTTGGTTTTTGTTATTGGCCATGCCTGGGGCATGGGGAAGTTCTGGGGCCAGGGATCAAACCTGCGCCACAAAAGAAATCAGAGTCGCAGCAGTGACAATGCCAGATCCTTTATTTTCTGGGCCACCAGGGTACTTCAGTACTTTATTCCTTTTTATGGCTGAATCTAAGCACAGTTTTACCCCCTACTCCCTCGTCATCACCCTGTCACTTCTTAAGTTGGGTTTTAGTTCCAGACTGTGTGTGTATATTGATTTTATTTTTAACAATCAGTAGTTATTACAATTAGTTTCAACATTGGCGTCCTTTCCTTTTTTCTCCCTCTGCTTCTCCTTCTCCTCCCCACACCTTCCCTCATGGTAGGAACCAGATTCTTGCATTGAGTGATGGTTGAACAGTTTTTTTTTTTTTTAATTAATAGCATAGTTTATTTAACCCAATATATCTAAAACATCAGGGAGTTCTCGTTGTGGCTCAGTGGGTTAAGACCATGACTAGTATCCATGAGGATGTGGGTTTGCTCCCTGGCCTTGCTCAGTGAATTAAGGATTGGGTGTTGCCGTGAGCTATGATGTAGGTTGCAGATGTGGCTCGGATCCTGTGTTCAGTGGCTGTGGCGTAGGATGTTGCAGCTCAGATTTGACACATAGCCTGGGAATTTCCATATGCCATGCATGTGGCCCTAAAAAGGACGCCCCCAAATAAAATATTACTTTAACGTGTAATCAATATTCAAAATTATTCCTTCGATATTTTACATGCCTTTATTCATAAAAATATCTTTGAAATCCAGTGTGTATTTTACACTTACAGCACATCTCAATTCAGATGCTAAATTTGTCCTAGAAATACTTGGCCTGCATTTAAATTTTATCAAATTTACTGTTAAATTTTTTTCATTGAAGGGTATCCTCCCATACTGCACAATTTAACGATTTCAAGTTAAAAATAAAAATTAAAAAAATTTGTTGGACACAGTTCTGATCTCAGACAACTAATTTTCTTGATTCTTTTCTGACTGTTGAGAAGAAACTTATAAATTTGGCTTTTGTTGACCATGTCTCTTAATATCATCCACTTAATTATCCTAATTTTTTCACACCACGAATATTCATTTTACTCTGCTGGATAAGTTGCATTTAACATTCATTGTGAAATTTGCAACATACTTTCTTTGAGTCTCATTTTCTTTCTGCAAAAGAATATTCATAAGCAAATTACAATGTTACATCATTGTGTAAAAAAAAAAAGAAAGAAAAAAGAATTAGAACTAAGTTAGTTTATTGATTCCAAGAAGATTGGTAAGGAATTCCCGTTGTGGCTCAGTGGAAAAGAATCTGACTAGTACCTATGCAGATGTGGGTTTGATCCCTGGCTTCACTCAGTGGGTTAAGGATCTGGCGTTGCTGTGAGCTGTGGTGTAGGCAGGCAGCTGCAGCTCGAATCAGACCTCTATCCTGGGAACCTCTATCTGCTGCTGGTGTGGCCCTAAAAAGACACACACTCACACAAAAAACCCAAGACTGGTGATAAGTTGAGGCAGTACAGGCAGTTTGAGTCTTGTTGCTGGGCTTAAGTAACTGAGACCTATCTACCAGGTGACTTTACTAAATGCTCCGCCCCTTAGATGCGAGGGTGGCCTTGCCTGCAACACAGAGTATAGCACACAAGACAGTGAGCAGAGGCTCCCAGCTGCCTCCACCACAAAGAGTTATTTTCCTTTCTTCCCAAAGAGGGAAGGGTTTGCCTGTCAATGCACCAGTGTGAGTGGAGGGCTCTCCTAGGTGGGGATTGAGAAGGGGATGGAGCCTGGAGATCATGGACCTCTGGAGACACCTGACCTGCACACATCCTGCTCTCATTCCTCACTCATGCTGGCTTCCCCAGCTTTACGGATGATGTTCCTGATGCAGGGAGCTTTCCAATCCTCCTAAGCATGGCCCCAGACCCAGCACTGAGCCAGAGCGAGGGTGTAAGCACAAGAGTGCCTTGGGCTCCGAGGCAAGGCGTTAAAGGGACTGCAGCGACATCACTGAGATGAATGCTCTCATTTCACAGACACTGAGGCTTAAACAGGTACAGCGACTTGTCTGAGGCCACAGGGGATATTGGCAAGACCAGGGTTGGGGGGCAGGTTCTTCTGATGGATGGTGTGCCCACTCTTTCCATGTACAGGAAACGTGGAATTTGGGAAGGAGAGTGCTTGCTTCCCATTAAAACCCTTTCTTCTTACAGGATTCCCAAACAAGCCTGTCTCCTAAATGGAAGCTCTGGGGGCATTTCATTGTTTGCATTTCCTTCTGGAATAGAAGGTGTCATTATCTCTCTGCTCTGTAGTCTTGTAAGTTTCTTTCTGGTTCCAGCTCAAGCTGCCCCCAGCCACACCCTCCCCAAGCCATGAGCTGCAGACTTACATCTGTGTGCTTCCTGAACATCACTATATGGGTCTCAAACTTCAAGTGTCCAGTGCAAGACTCTGATTGCCCCCTCCCCACCAGTGGTGCTTCCCGATCCTCAGCCTGTTCCATCGTATACATGGCATCACTGTTCCCCTCACTGGGTGAAAAACTGAGGAGGCCTCCTTGGTGCTTTTTTTTTTTTCTCTCACCTCCTATGCTGCATTCATTGGTGGACCTGAAATCCATTTCAAAGGTACACCTGAAATCCATCCCCAAGTTGCCCCCTCCGGAGCCACCCGGTCTAACGCTCTTCCTCGGTTGCTAGATTTCCTACAATAACTCTCACGTTGGTCCTACAATGGATTGATTGTTGTCCAGGAATCCATTCTTCCTCTAAGGGCCAGATGGCCCATTCAGAGTATGAACCAGAAAATGTCACTTTCTAGCCTGAATGCCCCTGATGACCTCCGGCTGTCCCTAGAATGAAATGCAGGCTCTTTTGGGCTGTAGGGAACTTCCCAGTCTTTCCACCATCTCCCCCCACCCCACGCCCCCCAGAGCATAAGAGCTCTTTGAGCAGAGACTCTTCTGTCGTGACCACCACTGACCCCGTGTGCCTGGCACATAGTGGGAGCTTGTAACTATTGATGGATTGACTGATCATCAAGTTCTATTCCTGCCTCCCCCCCGCCCCACCCGTCTGGCCACTTGACCCCAGCCCTGTTGCTGGCCCTGGGATTCCAGTGCTTTGCGCAAAGACTGATGGCAGTGACTTTTTGCAATGAACGCACTCCCTTGAAAATATCAATTCAAGGTGTGTGTGTTGAGATGCCTTATGAGAAGCCAGCACATGGCAGGGTTTGGAATTCATTGGGAAGAGTGGATTCTCTCCCTTCACCCTGTGTCTATTTTCATCAGAAAGCTCGGCTGTCCTCTGAACTGGGGCCTCCGGGGTTTGAGGGCCACATCCTGTGTTTTGTCCAGAGGTCAGACTGAGACTCTTGAACACACCCCTGTGTAGATTACTTCCAGGTGAAACGACCCTGGGAACGAAGAAGAATGGCCTTCATGGTAAGGAGCCACTAACATTTCTGCATCCGAGAAGAACAAGCGTTAAACCATAAAAAGTTCCTGGCTAATGAAGTGGAAGGAAAAAGGCCCATGAGAGCAGCGTGCCTTACACTCATAAATACCAAGCAGTGTTCCTAGGTGACCAGAGCAAATGCATGGGGATCCAGGGAAGTTTAGGGGGGCATGATGGGCTCACCAGGGATGGAAGGGGCTTGTTCCTCTTTCTCTTTCCCCTAAAGGCTCCCAGGTTGCAAACTTTTGGGGCACCTTCCTTTAGCCCAGCAATCTGACTTACCCCATGGGTTCTTGTCCACAGGGGTCTGTACACTGGGATGGGCTATAATCTGAGGTCAGTCTTGGGACCATCCTGAAAAGAAGGGAAACATCGATGAGGCAGGAGCTCTCCAGATCCTTAATCAGAAGGGATTTTCTGAAATGTGCTTGAATGCTGGGGATTCAGCTGGGGGTAAAACATGGAGCGCACACTCTTTTTTTGTTTTGTTTTATTTTGTTTTTTTTGTTTTTTTCCTTTTTTGGCTGCCCCCATGGCATATGAAAGTTCCTGGGCCAGGCCTGGAATCCTAACCTGGGTTGCGACCTATGCCACAGCTGCAGCAACACCAAATCCTTTAACCTCCTGAGTCAGGACCAGGGATCAAACACTTGTCTCCAGAGACAAGCTGGATCATTAACCCACTGCACCACAGTGGGAACTCCTCACACTCTTAATAAGCAAGACTGACACAGAGTGAAGGACGACAGGCATAAGAAGAGTATAATGCTAGGGCAAAGCTCAAATGGCAGGGGGCACAGAAGATGGGGAGGTCAACACGGAGGGCAGGGAAAGGAGGAGGCAAGGGGCTCAGATGAGCAGATAGCTCAGATGAGGGTCTGGAAGTATGAAAGCTCTTAGGGGAGCTGCAGGCAGATCTGTCTGGCTGGACTACAGGGTTCATAAGCAGAATTGCCCTGGGAAGTCATTCCTGGGCCAGTCAGGATTGGATCTGCATTTTCGAGAAGATCACTCTGGCTACAGGGTGAAAAGTGGATTGGAGAGGAAATGAGGGCTCCATTGAAGGCTGTTGGTTTAGCTGAGCCAAGGCTGCGGTGGGGATGGAGAGGGGTGGGTGACAGAGATATCAAGCATTTAGGACCGTCAGGGGGTGGGAGTTGGTTAAAGGAGGAGTCAAGAATAATTTTCACGAATATGGCACATAGTCTGTTCCATATCGACTGGGACAGGAGGTGTGGCTGGAGATCGGATTTGGGGGGAAGATACACAGATCGGTTTTGGACGCACTGAGTTTGACTTGTCTCTAGGTCATCTGGGGTTGCCCTGAAGGTAGCGTGCTCTAGTTTGGCGCTCGAAGACAATATCCCACCAGACATAAGACCTGGGGAACATCAGCTTCCAAACCAAAACGAATGCCATAGAGGATGAGGTTGTACAGAGATTCTGGGTACATGAACACTAGGGCCAGATTAGGCAGCAGCCTTTGCATTTAAAATTTCTCATGTCCAGTGCCCCGATGGCATCAAGAGGCAGCCGAATTCCTAGTAAACAGGCAAGAAGCTCTCTCACTATGGGGCTCAGCCGTGGACCTGTATGCAAGCCTTACTGTGAGCTGCAGAACACCTATGTCAGGGGGCTCACAGTTCCTCACTAGAGCAACCGGGATTTGAATTCAGTGTATTTAGTATTAGAATGGGTGTTTGTAAGGGGAACGAATATCTAAATGAGCAGATCCTTGTGGCTAAATCTTGGGCCTGCAGACTCAGATCATTTGAAACAAAGAAAATCTGCTCCATGTGCCTTGTAGCCAAGCTTTTGTTTCTGCCCCTGGGTCAGAGCTGTGCCGGTTGTGCCTGGAATGAAGATGGAGGCAAGTTGTTAAACACTCAGAACGAGGCATTGACGAGCTATCGATATTCTAAACCCAAGGAGCCAGCAGTGTGTCAACAATCAATAGCTTTTCTCACCAGTTTAAAGTCCCATCAGCTCTGCTCTGATGATGCTCTTACCCTTTAAAGATGGCTATTAGCCCACACACTGGGCTGTACATCAGGCTCTGAAAAGAGACTTGCTCTTTCCTTCTGGGTAGATTGTTTCACTGCAAGACAGGGGTGGGGGGCAGAGGAAGGCCTGAGCTTCCTGGTGACAATGGCTCCTGGAAGAGCAAAAGGCAGAGGTTGTCCCAGTGGGCAGTGACCAGGAGGCCAGGTGCTAGGATGCCAGGCCTGAAAGCTGCCTGGGCAAGGATGGGTTATGTCTAACATGCCTCCTAACTACTCCTTAGAATGGTCAGGGATAGTTCAGCTGCTAAGTGGGTTGTAGTCAACCATAACATGAACTGGTTTAAGTAAACTAATATCATTGGTTCATAGTACTGAGAAGCCCCTGTTACTGAGAGGCTGGGTCAGCACCAGGCATGACTGGATACAATGCTCGGATGTACCAGGCTACATCTCTCTATCTCTGCCCTCCTTCCTTTGTGTGACTCCATTGTGGGACAGGTTTTTCTCACACAGTGGCTCCTAGCAGCTGTGGCTTCCTTGCTATAGCTCAGCAATAGATAAGTTGAGAATTCTGTCTTAAGTTCCAGAACTAAATCTCATTTGTATGGGTTGGAGCCCTTGACCCTATCTGAACCAATCACCATGGCCACGAGGATGGAGGCTCAGATTGATCTAGTTTAGGTTGGGTGTTTCCTTGTTGAGATGGAGAGGTGGAGTCAACCCCGCCCCAATGGTATGGAATGGAGATGAGAACAGGAGAGGCGTTCCCCCCAAGGAGTATCAGGGTCTTGAATGAGTTGAATCAGTAGAAGCACAACAATGGGAATCTGACAAGGAGACTTGAAAGGGCCCAGCAGCAAGAGGCTTTGAATAGCATTGGTATTCTGGGCTGTCACTTGTTTCAGGATAGGGCCCTAGTGTCAGGAGGACAGGAGCCTGTCGCGGGCAGGAGTGAGGTCTGGGGCTCAGCGAAGTTACTGAAGTTGATCTAGGACACTGGTTTTAGATGGGTCTGGGACAGCAGGAAGGATGCCTGAACATATCCGGGGTGGAAGGGTGTTAAAACTCAAGCCCATGGTCAAGACGAAGGCAGTGGACGCAGACCTTATGCCATAGAGCCAGGTGGCCCAGTGGAGATGTCTAGGGGTGGGGGTGGCCACCAACATGGGGAGACCTGGGCAACCCAACACAGAGTCACACTTTGTGTCTCTTTTGCATAATAGATTCCCATTTGAAGAAAGCATTTAGCTGTCAAAAAGCCTCAAAAAGTCCCCCTGGACAAAGGCAATGGAATTCTGCATCTCAGAAGCCAGATCCAGGTCTGCTCAGGCAGGTGGCATGTTTTATGTCCAGAAAGGATGGTGGCACCTAGGAACTTCCTCTGTGTCCTGTTGCTGTCATCATAAGTTTAGGTCCTGGGGTGACCTGCATGGTGACCATCTGAGAAGGAGAAGGACCAGGACACAGGCAGAAACTGCTGGAGAATATTCCTGGCGGCCATGGGGAACAATGAGTGGGAGGCATGCATGGAATGGTGATGGCCGGGCTGCCAGGGACAAACGCTGGAGGGCAGATACCTGTAGACGACCTCTGCCAGTGGCAGAAGATTTGACTAGAGTTGTGATTTCATGCCAGAAAGATGGGGGAGGCTAGGAATTGGGACCCCCAGCCCCACTGCACAGGGGGGACCCTTGTCCAATAGCTGCTTTACTATCATCATTGCGGTTGTGCTTTGGTCATTTTTCTTTATTTGTGTCTTCTAGAGGGATTGGAGGCAACTATGAGAAAAGATCCATCCACTTTTACATTTATTCATCCATCCAGCTACCCTTCCATTTAAAATACTTTTCCCTGCTGTATAGCACGGGGAACTATATCGAGTCACTTATGATGGAACATGATGGAGGATAATGTGAGAAAAAGAACGTACATATATGCATGTGCCTGGGCCACTTTGCTGTACAGTAGAAATGGACAGAACATGGTAAACCAACTACAATGGAAAAAATAAAAATCATGGAAAAATAAATAAATCAACTTGGCAAAAAAAAAAAATAAAGCTAACTGTAGACTTTTGAGACACAACAACAACAAAAATGCATTTACCACTGGGCACTGGCGAGGTCTCGGGCATGTCGGGGGGACATAGCCCTGGCCTTCAGGCCTGGGGCCTCCACAGTGCAGACCAGGGGATGGATAGTTACTAACTGTCCCACGGTAAGATAAAGATAATGATAGAGGGATGTAAAAATTGTCCTAGGAGCCCAAGAAAGTCTGCCTCACAACTCATAGATTTGCAAAGAGCATGACATTGACATTCATGTTGGGGTAGCTGGAAGGAATGGGGGTTGGGAAGGGCATCCTGGGCTTAGGGAAGAGCAATGCAAAGTTGCAGACGTCCCAGGAGGCAGACTCCAGTCAGAGGGGTGCGTCTTTGGCCTGAGCCATGGAGGGAAGAGGCTGAGGCCAGCCTGTGAAGCATTCAGAGAAGTCTGTGCTTTTTTTTTTTTTTTTTTTTTTTTTTTTTTTTTTTTTTTTTTTAGACAGCAGGGAGCCACTGAAGGGCTTTTATTTTAGTTTATTTTTAAATTTTTTTTCAGGGTCACACCCATGGCATATGGAAGCTCCCAGGCTAGGGGTCGAATTGGAGCTGCAGCCCCTGGCCTACGCCACAGCCACAGCAACACCAAGTCTGAGCTGTGTCTGTGACCTACACCACAGCTCACGGCATCCCCAGATTCTTAACCCTGAGCAGGGCCAGGGATTGAACCTGCGTCCTCATGGATACTAGTTGGGTTCATTACAGCTCAATACCTATGGCAAGTCTTTTCCTTCTTGCCTGTATGTACTTTCTCTGAATGGTCCCCTCCACTGCCTGGTCACCCATCCCCATGCCCTGATTGGCTTCCAGCCCAAATCTCTGCCAGTCTCCGCCTCAAGAGAGATTACCTGGATGTACAACAGCCCCCCACTTGGCTACCACCCCAGCCGTGCTCCTCCCCTGTGTTTGTGGCCTTGGTAACTGGTGCCACCATCCACAGCCCATCACATTGGGCCCTGTCCTCACTCCCTCATCTGACTGATCCAGGTGTGTCAGTTCTGCCTCCCACCCCAGCCACTGCTTTGCTCCTCTTCACAGGCGTTGCTCTGCTCAACTTCACTTGTGGTAGCTCTGCCCATCCCACGCCCACAGCACACCCAAGACATCACAGGATGGCCAGCGCCCTGGACACATTAACAAGTCCAGTGGTGTCAGGCCTTACTCTGGCCCTGTGATGCCTCCTCCTGCCCTGTCACAGTGTAATCAGAGAGACTGCCTGCCTCCCAGGACTCTTACTTAAAATGCACATTATAGGGCTCTACTGATCATTTATAGAATCAGAATTCCTACTTGGGACCCAGCAATCTGCATTTTCTTCTCTCTCTCTTTTTTGTCTTTTTGTCTTTTTAGGGCTGCACCTGCGACATATGGAGGTTCCCCGGTTAGGGGTCTAATAGGAGCTCTGGCCACCGGCCTACACCAGAGCCACAGCAATGCCAGATCCGAGCTGTGTCCTAGACCTACACCACAGCTCACGGCAACGCCGGATCCTTAACCCACTGATAGAGGCCAGGGATCGAACCCGCAACCTCATGGTTCCTAGTTGGATTTGTTTCCACTGTGCCACCACGGGAACTCCCTCTCTCTCTCTCTCTTTTTTTTTTGTCTTTTTAGGGCCACACCCATGGCATATGGAGGTCCCCAGGCTAGGGGTCAAATGGGAGCTATAGCTGCTGGCCTACGCTATAGCCACAGCAGCTCAGACTCTGAACCTCGTCTGCAACCTACATCACAGCCTCAGCAACAATGGATCCTTAACTCACTGATCGAGGCCAGAGATTGAACCCGTGTCCTCATGGATACTAGTTGGGTTCGTTAGCACTGCGCCACCACGGGAACTCCAGGAATCTGCATTTTCCATGCACTTAGTTGATTCTCATGTTCACTAGTTTGGGATCCAATGCTGTAGAACAAAGTGGTGATTCTTTCTTGGCATATACAAGGCAGGCCCTATCTGGAGTGTCAGTCTTTTTACCTGTAAATTAGAACTCCATATTTGCTTAGAAATCTTGGGATCATGAAATAAGATTGTGTTTGGCACTCAGAAGCTATAAAGGATGTTGGCACCCCGTCCCGGTTACGTGTAGTCTGCATGGACGGCTTCAGCAGTACCAGGTCCAGGGCCTGTGGACCAGATCCACTGGGCCTGCTGGCGTTCTAGGTGTACCGGCTAAAGCCAGCCTGCCTGTTGCTTCTCAGAGCTCGCGAGTCACTCTGGCTCTCACAGCCCCAGGCTTCCCTTCTCCCCAAGGCACCACCTGACTCTTGGGGTGAGGTGAGGATGTGGGGGGAGGCATTTCACACTGACTCAGCTCCAACCTTCCAGGCTTCCAAAGACAACAGAACTGATGTCTTTCAACATCCAGTGTGAACTGATGCTTCATTGTGCGCAGGTCGTTCTTTCACCTCCCGCTCAGGCCCCTCAATCTGCCCTGACCTTCTCTGCTCTGCTTCAGGCTCCCAGAGGAGGCTGACCCCTAAGGACCATGGGGCCATGTCACTTTGCCTCCTGGGTTCTAGCTGGGTGGCTGGATTACACCGGGAACACATACCGCAGACTCGGGGGTTTAGACGACAGATGTTCTTTTCTCACAGTTCTGGATGGAAGCTGGAGTGTCTGAGATCAAGGTGTTGGCTGGGTTGGTTTCTCCTGCGGCTTCTTTGCTTGAGCAACAGAAACCATCTTCTCCTTTCTGTGTTCACATGATCCACGCCGCCCCCATCGTGTGTCTGTGTTCATATCTCCTCTTCTTATAAACATACGTCTCCTATTGGATGGGGCTGACCCTAACGACCTCATTTGACCTTAATTTCTTCTTCAAGGACCTGTATTCAAAGACAGTTACATTGTAAAATGCAGGGTGTTAGGACTTCAACATGCAAATTTTGGAAGGCACAGCTCTGTCCCTAAAAGTAGCCAATAGGAAGCATGGGTTGGAGATGAGGAGGTGGGGGAGAGGTGAGCATCCAGTTCTCCACCCTGCTCCTGCCCTGCACACCCCCCACCCCCACCAACCTGCTCCCCCACCCCCACCCCGGGGTGGCAACAGCTTCCCTGGCTTCCTGGCTTCTTCAGCCTCCCATGTTTGTTTTCTCAGCACTGTCACCCCTCTGAAATCCTCCCTTAATGACAGCCTCTCCATTTGAACCATTTAAATTAATTCTATTTCCTGCCGGGGAGTTGATGGGTACAATTTGTTCATTCGCCATTGGTTCAGTTCCATCTCTCTTCCCCCTGCTTGTCCCAGACACCCAGGCGCACCATCTCTACCCAGTGGAGCGGGGTCAGAATCAGTGATGATGGAATGTGGAGAACCAACACAACACTCAAGGAGAGAGGCTTCCTTCTTCCTCTGATGGTGAGGAAGGCTTCCTGGAGGAGGAAGCACTGTGGCTGTAAGGCGGAGAGGGCTTGGTGAATGAAGAAGGATGTGAGGTGGGCCAGAGGTTACAGCCAAAGCCAGAGCAGAGAGCTCTCAGAGCAAGGCTGGCCTTCCCCTGGCTGGGGTCCCTGGTGTCACCATCCACATGGTCACCTGGCTAGAAGCCTTGGCAACAATGCCAGTCTTTGCCTACTTCTCCCTTCCCCTGCCTGGCCAGTCCTCGAGGCCAGTGGAGTCTTCTTTGACATGCTTCTCTCTCGACGATTCGATTTTCTCGGTTTCTCTGCCACTTTGGTGTGGTAGCCTGAACAGGAGGTGGGGTGGGCAGGGGAGAGAGGTCTTATCTGGCCATTATGTGGCCCAAAGAAATGAAAAGAGATGATGCTTTTTTGGACATCTGCTTGATGCCTTGCACTAAGCTAGGTAGTGTGTCTTTGACAATTTTCATCTTTTTTTTTTTTTTTTTTTGTCTTTTGTCTTTTTAGGGCTGCACCCACAGCATATGGAGGTTCCCAGGCTAGGGGCCTGATCGGAGCTGTAGCTGCTGGCCTACACCACAGCCACAGCAACGCCAGATCCGAGCCGCGTCTGCGACCTACACCACAGCTCACGGCAATGCTGGATCCTTAACCCACTGAGCGAGGCCAGGGATTGAACCTGAAACCTTATGGTTCCTGGTTGGATTCGTTTCTGCTGCGCCACAATGGGAACTCTGACAATTTTCATCTTGGATTTTCATAACATTCCTGAGAGGTACGGTGATACTCTCTCCATTAGTAGCTGAAGAAACCGGACTGCAGAGAGCTCCCAAACTGTGTGTTCCCCTCGCTTCGAAGGTGCCTTCGAAGTCTGACCTAGGGACAGAAGAGGATTGGTGACCACCTCTGGGAGGTGATCAGGTGAGTTCCCAGGGTTGAGGGATTGCATCGTGCGCCAAAGCTCGGCTGCCTAGAGACGGGGTTTGTGTGCAGAATTTAATGGACAAGTTCTCCAGAGCCAGCTGGAGACAACCTTTCAGGAGATTTGGATCCTTGGAGGGAGGTTTTATTTCTCTGGGCAGCTTGAAGGGTATTTTCACCCAGTGGGCCCCAGAGAGGAGACTGGAGCAAAGTATTTTTTTCTTTTCTTTTTTTTTTTTTTTTGGCCTGACTGCTTGTGAAATGGAGAATATTTTTAGCAGATTTGAGAGCTTTGGAGGCAAATCCCATTACTCAGGGCCCTGCTCATAGCAGGCACTCAATAAACCTTTGTTGAATGTTACGCATTGGCACAAACACTCCTCGGTGAATGTGCACATTAGGGGATTTGATGAAGATGTCAGCCAGCCTGACCGTAAAAAGTAATCTTTATGATGCCATAAAAAGGAACACGGACAATAGCTAGCATGTCATCCGTGAGCACAATAAATATTTCCCCGAAGTTCTTTTGCCCATCAGGAAACCGCATTACATGCACTCTCAAAACCAGTGGCTCGTTTCAGCTTTATGTAAAATGCCATTTTTTTAAATGGGAAATGATTGGGTTTGCAATTAACCAAAGTGCACAATAATCATGTCCACCTTGATTGATTTATGGGGCGGAGAGTTTGCTTTAGAGAGTTACAGAAGGGATAGTGAGCGAACAGTGTTTTAAGCACTGCCAAACGCCATCCCTCTGGCTTCAGAACACAGTTCCCTGCATGGATGAAAAACACAATACACCTACGATGGTGAGGATGGTGAGGTTGCTTTATACAATCAGCCGGCCAGTGTCTGCTGTGTGCCAGGCACAGTCCTAGGGATGCAGAGTTGAGAAGTCAGAGGTTCTGTCTCCACGGGGCTCACAGCCCAGCGGCAGTCAATGTCGAGAACGTGTCAGATGGGCCATGAGAGAGGCATGTCCGGGTCACTAGGAGAGGACAGGCAGGGAGCATCAGAATGTTATGAGGATGGGGAAGGAGACATTCAGAAGCATTGAGGGGATTCTTTTTTCTTTTTTTGTCTTTTTAAGGCCGAACTGTGGCATATGGAGGTTCCCAGGCTAGGGGTTGAATCGGAGCTACGGCTGCCGGCCTGCACCACAGCCACAGCAACGCCGGATCCTTAATCCACTGGGCGAGGCCAGGGATCGAACCCACAACCTCATGGTTCCTAGTTGGATTTGTTAACCACTGCGCCACGACGGGAACTCCCATGAGGGCATTCTTGAAGGGTGATGCAGAGAGCAAATGGAGAGGGCTCTGGGCCCTATCAAGGGCACAGACTTGATGGAGGACTGGGAATGAAGGTGGGGCTAGAGGAAGGATGGGGCTGCTGAGGCTGGGCAGGTGGCGGGGATGGCACAGGGGGTCTCTTCCTGTTAAGGAGCCTGCACATTACCCTACTCTGGCCTTAGGGGGAAATCTAGTTGAACCTTTCTACCTTGGAGACTGATCCATGCTGGGCTGTCCCAGTGCATAGGAAAGTTTTCCTCACGTGGAACCTCACATGAGATGTCTTCCTGAGGTTGGAAATCAATGACCTTTGTTCTGGCATCTGCAAAATCACAGGAAGAGCCTTTTCTCCAAGTATTATGACTGTTATTATTTATATCTTATGCTTTTAAGGAGTCGCCAGTTACAAAGGATACCTCTTTAAATATGTGATTAAGTCCCCCCTAAATCTTCTCAAGGTCCAATATCACCGCCTCCTTCAAACATTCCCCAAGTGGCAAACTTATCCTTTCCATATCATCCACAGCGCCAGTTTCAATCTTAATTGTTTTTGTTTATAACATTAATATATGTTTGCTGTAGAAAATTGGGAAAACACAGATGATGAAAAGAAGACAAATGGAACCGGTTTGCTGGGCACTGCTTTCAGCCACATTCTCTCTGGATAGCCTCCCCTGCTGGTTCTGGGCCACTCAGGTTCCTCTGAGTGATTAACTGTCACCCAGTTTAAGTCTTGGGTCTCAGATTCCATGTAAATCCTGCCTTCCTGCCTCCCTCTGCACAGGGTCAACCTGGGACCTCCAGCTCTTATCTTTGTCCTTCTCTCTCTTTCCTGTACCCTAGGTTGGGGAGCAGGGAGAGAAAAGTGACTTTGCTTTAATCACCTGGCCTGCCCTTGCCTAACTTTCTTTCAGGCGATCTTGTGGGGGCACACAGAGGAGTTATTGGGGGGAAAACCGTGGCGCTCCCCCTGGCACCATTCCCAGATACAGGAGACAAGGTTCTTTTCATCCCCGGTCGAGTCTCTTACAAACTCAGCTCTGTCCTCTTGCTGGGGGGTGGGGCGGGGCGGTTCTTGCTCAGTGGGCTGCCTTTGGGTGAGGCTCCCCCCCCACCTCGTGCAGGTGTCACTTGGCCCACGGGAAACGTGGGCATCCTTCTTGCAGCACATGGCAGTGTGTGCAGTCTGCATGGTTCCTCAGAAGCTGTCACTGCCTTTCGTTGTGCTGTTGAGTTCAGTGTGCTAATATCTAAATAGGATTTAATTAGAAGCGCCGTATCTTTATTCACTATTGAAATAAATTTGTTGACTTTACTGCTACGCCTTTTTAAAGGTTTTATTTATTTATTTTTTTCCTGCACCCATGGCACATGGAAGTTCCTGGTTCAGAAACTGAATCCGAGCTGCAGCTGTGACCTACATCACAGCAGAGACAATGCTGGATCCTTAAGCTACTGTGTCACAGCAGGAACTCCAGGTTTTATTCTTAATGATACACTAGATTTATAAAATAAATTGGAGAGTATTCCTTCTTTTTCTGTACTTTGAAATGGTTTACATAATGTGCGAATTATCTGTTTCATTAACATTTGAAGGAACATGACCTGACAACAGTCTGACCCCAAAGCCTTTTTTGGGGAGGCGGTTTTTTGAAACTGGGTTGTTTTCTTCCATGCTTTTTGGTCATTGCACTTTTTTTTTTTTTAAACTTCTCTTTGAGATAAATTTAGTACTTTGTGCTTGAGTTTCCCCAGAAAATGATCCATTTCATTGAGACTTTGATACCAGCATAGGAGTTCCCTGGTAGCCTAATGGCTTAGGACTTGGATCCCTGGGCTGGGAATTTTCATATGCTGCAAGTGAGGTTCAAAAAAAAAAAAAAAAGAAATATGCTAGCATAAAGTTGTACCACCATATTCTCTTACAGTTAAAAAAAAAAAAAACCCTGTGTATCCATTCTTTTTTTTTTTTTTCCATTCCTACATAATTTTTGGTGATTTCTCTTTCTCTGTCTTTTTTTTTTTTTTTTTGGTATTAGGATTTTCAGATGTTTTTCTACCCAAATGCCTGTTTGTGGAACCTGGTTTTGGAATTACTGGTCATTTCTACTTGTGGTTAATTTCTTTGAGTTCTGCTTTATCTTTATCATGCCCTCTTGTCTCTTATACTTAGGCTTAAAAATTCTCAAGTTAAGTGTTTATTTAGTATTTTTAATAATATAAATATTTAAACCTATGACTTTATTCTTGGACTACAACCTGGTCCCTTTCTTTTAGTCCATCAACTTTCAGCCATAGGGCACACAAAATCTTGTTGATTTTTCCCAGATCAGAAGAGCCCACCCTCTTCTTTGACTCTCAGCAGCCCCTCCTTAGTGATTTCTGCTATAGCAAATCCACCTCACTCGATCCACCTGCTCACTTTGGAGTGGCTGCCACTGCACTTGGTAGGTGACCTTGGGTATCCTTAATGTGTGCTTGTTTCTTTTAGTCTCCAGTAGGCTCTTTCTGCAAGGAGCTGACTTCAGCTGTCTTAAATTCTCCAGGGACACTTGGTGGAACTCATTTCCCATAATGTGGCACGCATTCTAGAAAATTGCACTGTGAGATGTGGAAATGGCACACAGTTAAAGGCCAAACCTGGCCCAGAGACTTCAGCTATCCTTATGAACGGGCTGTCTGCCCATTAACCTGAAACGCAGCCTCACCTACTGCTTGACCCAAACTGCTGCTCAGTGGAGGGTCTTCCTAATAATACTTGCCACAGAGGAGAAAGCGTGGGTGAACAGCCTGCCCTGAGATGGGAAACCACTGGAATGCCCCGCTCACTCCCTTGCCAGGGTTCTGACCTGAAGTTAGTGCATTGAGCAGAATCTCTCTGCTGTGGGTTTTACAAATTTACTGATGACAGCAGAGAAATCCTGCTCAGTATACTAACTTCAGGTCAGGACCCTGGCCATAATATACGCTGGCCCCAAATTTACTGTAATAATTCTTTATGCATATGTATGGACCATTGCTAATGACCTAACTATATGGTCAGGCCCTCAGACACCCAGTACTGGGTCACTAAGGTCATACCTGCATGAGGTACTTCCCTATGGAAGTGAATCCAAGGAGCTGATCATGAACTTGATTTTTTGTTGTTGTTGTTGTTGTTGTTGTTGCTATTTCTTGGGCCGCTCCCGCGGCATATGGAGGTTCCCAGGCTAGGGGTTGAATCGGAGCTGTAGCCACCGGCCTACGCCAGAGCCACAGCAATGCGGGATCCGAGCCGCGTCTGCAACCTACACCACAGCTCACGGCAACGCCGGATCGTTAACCCACTGAGCAAGGGCAGGGACCGAACCCGCGACCTCATGGTTCCTAGTCGGATTCGTTAACCACTGCGCCACGACGGGAACTCCTCAATGAACTTGATTTTATTAACCATGTACATACCCATATGAAGCAACTACAGCTAAAGGGAAGCAACCCATCAGCACGTGAGCATCTCTACTCCATGCACGGCTGGAGGCTCATTTCCTTCTCCCTGTCGGCAGTGTGGTGTCGAGCTGGCTTAGTGGGTCCAAGTTAGATCAGTGGCAGAACCACTGGTGCCAGCCTCTGAATTTTGGGTACTGCCCTCTTTCTCCTGGAATAGGACCTTCTATTGTTACATGGTTTCATACCTGTAACATAGTTGCCCATGGCCCTATAAATAAGTGGGGCTTAATGGGGATGGGTTTCTCTCTTCTGGAATGTTGGTAGTGGTGCATGCAGTTCACTCATGCCTGGCCTAAGCTGGGAACAAGAGGGTGTGGTCCCCTGGGCTCTGCCATGTGCTCCTAAGTTTTCACCCAACGACCTCAATTTTCTATTTGCATGACATGGTGCTTGAATATGGATCCCTTTGCATGATAGTGCACAAATGGTTTCTGCTTCTGTCACAGACCAGTCCTATTCTAGTTCTTGCCCTTTTGCGACTATGAGTTTCAGTCTGGATGGGTCTATAATCTATTGTAGCAACAGCTAACAATTACTGAGTGTAACTACAGGCTGGGCACTCTGCTAAGAGCTTTATAGATATTAACTCACTTCTATTCATTTCTCCCCCTCCACCCCACTGTGGGAAAGGAACACAGAGAGGTTTGTAATTTGTCCGAGGTCACACAGCAATAAGTAGTGAGACCAGGAATCAAACTCAAGTCATCTGCCTCCAGAGTCTGTGCCATTAAAATCATCTGTGCTGGGGTTCCCGTTTTGGCTCAGCAGAAATGAATCAGACTAGTATCCATGAAGGTGCAGGTTCAATCCCTGGTCTCTCTCAGTAGGTTAAGGATCCGGTATTGTTGTGAGCTGTGGTGTAGGTCGCAGAGGCAGCTTGGATTCCCAGTTGCTGTGGCTGTGGTGTAGGCTGGCAGCTGTAGCTCCAATTCGATCTCCAGCTTGGGAACTTCCATATGCCATTGTGTTTGGCCCTAAAAAGCAAAAAGCACCCCCCCAAAAAAAATCATCTGTGCTGATTATTTGCAGGTGGACTGGCAGGAGGGTTTGGGGTAAAAATAAAAAGTATTCTGGTCATCTTTAAAAATTACCCAATTGTACTATTTTCTGATTCCCAGGAAAGATCTCATTAGTTTCTCTTAATCCATGTACTTCTTACATAGAACAAAAAGCTCTGCCTGTCATGGATGCTGCCCCACGATATGCTCTATAGGTCTTGTATCTGATATCATTTCTTCCAAATTTAAGCAACAGGTCAGCTCTGAGGCCCAACATTCAGGGAAGCTAGAGTTTCTGGGTTTTTTATTGGCTTGCTTTTCTGTGTGTTCCTGGGTACCCAAGCGGGAAGTGGGTGGTCCATCCCAGAGGCTGCCTGGCTGTAGGCTCCATCACCCTCTATCCTTGTAGCTTGGCTCTGGCTGCCCCCAAAATCACAGCCCATGAGATCTGGAAGGAGAAAGTGACCACATGAGGAGTGGGTTGTGACAGCTGCATAAGTGGTCCCGGGAGCCCGAGAAGGGGGCAGGTAGCCTTGGTACTGGCGGTCAGGGTGTCAGGGTGGTGGTGTCCTCATTACCTGATCATGACCAAGCAGCAGCTGGTTGTCTGGAGTCTCTCCTGGAAGCTCAACTCCTGGTCTTCTCCTCCAGCCCTGACATCAGTTTTGTAAGGACCCAATTCCCTACCTGTGGAAACTACGTAGAATGTTCCATGCTCTCTGCAACGTGTTGCTGATGTTTTGGGACAGTTTTTTTTTTTTTTTTTTTCTTTGAACATAATTGGTTCAGATTGAGTCCAGGATAAACTAATCTCCTCAGATTTCTTTCCTCATTAACGGTCTTAGGCATCCTCTGTTTGGGTGTGTGTGATCAACTTACCTGCACTGGGCCCAGGAACCCAGCAGAGGAGGAGTTTTGAGTTGTCACTCTGGGAAGCCTGCCACTGAGAACGGCACTGTTCCCACTGCCATAACCTCGTCCCCTGCCTGCAGGATGCTGTCTCCAACTGGATTTTTTCCAAGGATACTCTTGGCTTGTTTTCTATTCCTGGGAAGGAACAGCCTGACCCTTCTAGTGCTCTGGTCTCCAGGGGAGCCCATCAGTGTGTTTATCTTTGTCTCTTCGGAGATCTTGGGGTTCTTGATTCTGGCACCCCCTCCCCCTAGGGGTTGACACCCCCGTTTCTCCAGAGGTTATCCTGCAGATTGCTCAAGCTATGTGGGCAGGACCATAGGTACAGTCTGGTGCATTTCACCTCAAGAATTCCTTTTTGGAAGGTGTCTTTTCTAATTCCCAGAGTGCCCATGGGGTGTGTGACGTTTCACTATTGTTGTACAGTTTTTCAAATTTTAGGACCCTTTAACAGAATATAAAATTGATGTAGAGGGCTGGACCACCATCGAATATGTAGATTAGAAATTCAGGAGTTCCCATCGTGGCGCAGTGGTTAACGAATCCGACTAGGAACCATGAGGTTGCGGGTTCAGTCCCTGCCCTTGCTCAGTGGGTTAATGATCCGGCATTGCCGTGAGCTGTGGTGTAGGTTGCAGATGCGGCTCGGATCCCACGTTGCTGTGGCTCTGGCGTAGACTGGTGGCTACGGCTCCGATTAGACCCCTAGCCTGGGAATCTTCATATGCCGCGGAAGCGGCCCAAGAAATAGCAAAAACGAAAAAAAATTCATGACAAATAGGAAGAATAAATAGGTCTTGAGCATGCGTTGTTTTAATTGTAGGTGTGCGCGGGTATGTAGCAATTAGGATGTCACAGGAGAAAGAGAACCAGGAGGAGATATGTGTATGTAGCAATCTATTTGTGTACATGCATGCGTATCTGTGTCCGTGTATGTATATTAATACATACTTGTATCTACATCTATGTCTATATCTAGATCTATATACAGAAATTTTGATTTTTGAGGAATTGGCTTACATAATTGCAAGGGCTTCCTAGGCAATTCCCAAATATAGGGATAGATGGTAAGGAAGAGCAGGTCGGACCTCTCAGGCACAAGTTAAAGCTACCGTCCACAGGTGGAAGGACTTCGGTTTCAGCGAAGCCTCAGCTCTGCCCTTAACGCCTTTTGATTAATAGAACCAGACCACCCAGATGATCTAGGATAAGCTTCTTTATTTAAAGCCAAGCAATGACAAGCTCTAATCCCGTCTCCAGAAAAGCTTCACAGCAGATACCAAGCTTGTTTTTGAAGCCCTGGGGACATGGAGTTCCCGTTGTGGCTTAGTGGAAACGAATCTGATGAGCATCCATGAGGACGCAAGTTCGATCCCTGGCCTCCCTCAGTGGGTTAAGGATCTGGCGTTGCCGTGAGCTGTGGTGTAGGTCGCAGATGTGGCTCAGATCCTGTGTTGCTGTGGCTGTGGCTGTAGGGTGGCAGCTGTAGCTCCGATTTGACCCCAGCCTGGGTACTTCCATATGCCTCAGGTGAGGCCCTAAAGACCAAACAAACAAAAAAAAAACAACTGAGAATACGTACGTACGTGTGTGTGTGTGTGTGTGTGTGTGTATACTGGATGGTGATTAGAAATGAATGTGTTACAGTAAAATGTAATTTGAAGAATGTGGGGGAAATCATTAGCTCCTCCTGCCCTCTGTTTTGGGGGCGGGTGCATTGAGGCCCGCCCCTGTCCTGGTCACAGGCTCTAGCCTTAGGCTTTTCAGGCTTGGGAGGAAAAGCAGGCAGGCCCGTGTTTACTTTAGTTGTGCTGGATGTTTCAACTTCCTCCAAGGGCATGGGGTCAGCCACGTGGAGTGAGGGTAACTCACACGGGTGGCTTCCTGGACACCGGGCAAGCCTGGAATCAGCGACCACTCACAGCCAGGCCCTGGGAATGAGCCTCACTGTTGTCTGTGGACAAAAGGAAGAACGTGCTTCCTGTGCCTTCAGGGTGGATCTTAAGAGCCCAAGATTCACCTTCTTAGGAGAGGTAGCGGTGAGTAGTCCCAGCATGGAGAAGCTTGCAGTCTCTCCAAACTTTCCAACCTTGATAGGTCAGGAAATGGCCAAGGAGGAGATCTGAGTAGGATCTAAAGGGCCTTGCTTCCCCTTTCCCCACTGCCTCACCCTCCGGCAGGTCAGCTCTCCTGGGCTGTTTAATAAAGGAACAGCTGACTCATATTTCCCAAGCTGAAGATACTGGCGAGGAAGGAGCACATGACATCATCGAGGAACAGAGAAGCCCTAAATTGTTAATGTATATAATAGAAGCGCATCACAAGTGTGATCTTTAAATTGTGTGTGTCTTCCTTAGGGAGCAATTCAATCGTTCCATGAGTGAGCCAGGCGGCCTGCAAGAGGCGGGGGCTGAGAAGCTAAGATGAACCTATAAAATGCCTAGGAGGAGACAGCCGGGGCCGTGGACCCCTCCGCACGGTGAGTGCAGCGAGAGCTCTGAGTGAGGCAGAGGTTGGCCCAGCCCAGCCTGGAGGGAGTGGAAAGGTACGTGCCTCTTACATGCCAGGCATTGCAGTGCAGTGCAGTGAGGCAAGCAGGACAGAGGTGCAACTGGAATCTAGGTGGGGAGGTTAGCAGATGTTAATCAGTCACCCCAAGGTCAGTCACTGGTCTGGCCAAGGGCACACCTGCCAAGAGGTCAGGCTTCAAGGTTAGGTTCAGGTTGTGAAATTCCTGTTCTGGAGGGCCCTACCAGTGCCCCTTCCTCCCCCCGACCCCAACCCAGCCACTAACCCGGATAGGATCTTATTCGAGGAAGTGACATTCCCTTACTGTAAGTAATGTCACTGCATTAGAGAAATTTCTCAGGCTCTCTTTGACCATGAGTTCCCTGTGACCAACAGAGTAAACGGATGAGCCGTTCCGTTGGGTTTTAGGAGCACACCATGATATTTTTCCTTCTTTGTCTCTCCAAGGAGCTTTCTTGGCCCCTTGCATCTGAATACTTATTAGATTTGCTGCCCCACCCCCCACCCTCCATAAGTGTCCTATTTATAACTTTCAGCTGTTGGCAGGTCGGCTGTGCCGGGCCTTCGGGGAGACTTATGCAGAGCAAGATGCCTGCGGGTTGTCTGGGAACAAGGGCTGGGGTGATGGAGACACTCGGGCCCGTCCATCTCTTCTCTCAGAATTTATAGGGAAGACTTGGCTTTTGAGAGCTGGGGTTTGTGATGGAACAATGCTGTGCCTGGAACGCAGCGAGGCAGGGAAGGCACATCCCGCTTATTCCGGAGCTGGAGAAAACCAGCTTTTTGACTCACAAATTAGTCAAAAACTCTCGAGCAAAAATGAGAACGGTGGTTTCCATTGAAAGCTGTCTCTGCTAAAGTAACTTTTTTTTTTTAAAGTGAGATATTTGGGACAAAATGTAAATAAGAGTTTGGGGCAGAGAGGGTTTTCTGTACAGAAGAGGCACATGAAGTTGGTCTGGCCAAGGGCACACCTGCCAAGATGTCAGGCTTCAAGGTTAGGTTCTGGAGAAAATGGTGTGGAAATGGGTCTGGAGAAAAATATGCCAGGAGAAGATCTGTGGGGGCGGAGGCCGATGGATGCTTCGGGCTGCCTTTAGGTTTAAATCATCCACGCTAGGCTGGCCCTGGTAAGTGTGAATAATGCCAACTTGACCTCTGATTTGTTATCTGGGCTTTGGAAAGCTACGTTTCCCGAAGGCTTTACCTGCTCCTTGTCAAGGAATTAAATACCATTTGAAAACTTGCTTCCCAAAGTCTGATTTTCCTCATTCTGATAAATTGCTGGTGAAGTTCTTCTTTTTAACAATTTCATCCACAATTCTGTCCATCAATTCAGTTTGGATCATGAGCGTTTTTTGGACCAGTAGTGGTAAGATCCTACTGTAGCATCATTATCCTAACTTCTCCTGAGCTTTTTTAGTATCTATCTATCTATCTATCTATCTACTATTCCTGGGATTTATGCCATTTCAGTTTTTTCATATTTATGGAGGCTCAGATTAAAAAATGTGTTTCTGGAGTTTCTTGTTGTGGCTCAGCGGGTTAAGAACCCAACTAGTATCCATGAGAATGCGGGTTTGATCTCTGGCCTCACTCAGACTGTTAAGAATCTGGCATTGCTGTGGTGTAGTTTGCAGTTGGGTCTTAAGTCCAGCATTGCCTTGGCTATGGCTGCAGCTCCAATTTGACTCCTAGCCTGGAAACCTCCATATGCCATAAAAAGAAAGGTATGCAGGTATGGCCGAAAAGAAAAAAAAAAAAAGTGTTTCTGATGCTCAGTGTCTTGGCCTGAGATGGGCCTTCAGGGAAGATTTCCTGCCCTAAATTTGTTTTGGGCTGCAGAAGGTTAAACCCTTCATGGTCCGGGTTAGCGGAGCCTCAAGCCTCCAGACTGGGGCAGTGGGGTGTAGAGTGTTGTTAACTTGCCTGATGAGCCCCGGGGTGTTCAGAGCAGCCCCAGCTCATGGATGGACCCAGACAAAGTACCTGAGGTCAAAATACTGCGTCCCCAAAGCCATGCAGACATGCATAGAAGTGGAAAGGGAGAAATGGTCCATCTTTGTCTGAGAGCTCGGAGAATTCCTGCTGTGAACAAGATAAGCATTTATTGCTCCCTCTTCAGTGATCTTTGTTCATAGGGCTGGATAAGCTTTCGCAATGGAGAGTCACAGCTACTTGTTCCCCCTTTCTCTCTTCTGCTGGCACGTATTACCTCCCAGAGCGCAGGGTCTGTGTTTTATGCTAATCCTCAGTCTCCAGGCTGGTGAAGGAGGAATAGTCAGAATCGAGAGATGGTTGTTGAATGACTGAGTGAGTGTATGATGCGTGATCTTATTGTCAACTTGACTGGGCTAAGGAATGCTCCGGTAGCTGGTAATACAGTATTTCCGAGTGTGTCTATGAGAGTGTTTCCAGAAGGGAAGCATTTGACTCAGAAGACTAAGAGGAGAAGATCATCCTCCCCTGTGCTGGTGGGCATCCTCCACTCTGTTGAGGGCCCAAATAGGACAAAAAGGTGGGAGAAGGGCGAATTTGCTCTCTGCTGGAGCTGAGACATCCAACTTCTCCTGCCATTTAGGCTTTGGCACTCTTCGTTCTTCTGACCTTGGATTCTGATCGGGAATTAAATCATCGGCCTCCTGATTCTCAGTACTTTGAACTTGGGCTGGGTTACACCAGGGGCTTTCCTGGTTCTTCAGTTTGCAGATCGAGATTATGGGACTTCCCAGCCTCTTTATTGAGTGGCCCAATTTGTATCTATCTATCTATCTATCTATCTATCTTCCTATCTAATCATCTAAATCTATCTCTATCTATTCTATCTGTCTCTATCATCTCTATCTATCTATCTCTCATCTCTATCTATCATCTCTATCTACCTATCTACCTATCTATTTATCTGTCATCTATCAATTCTTTTTCCCTGGAGAACTCTGACTAGTAGAGAGTGAATGATCTGTCTCTGGCCTGTGGAGCCAAGGTTGATGTTATGCTGTTTACCTCACCTGGGACTTTTCCCAAACCAGGGAGGTCCTGGGTGGGTCCTCAGGGGCTGGGCCAGGCTGCAAGGGGCAAGGGGAACAGAGACGGGGGCTGCCAGGTGTGCACTAGGGGACGCCTGCCCTGGTTTCTCAGGGCCTCTCTTCCTTCATTGGTAAAAAGAGCTAACTGGGAAGGTGGTTTCACCAAATGCTTGTACAGTGTGTTCTCTAAAGACCTCACTGGCCGTCTAGTTTCCTTTGATAATAGAGGGAGAGAGAGAGAGGAATCATCCATTTGTGCCCCACAGTGGTGTATACAAGGTGGTGGTGACTGGTCATCCAGGCCAGTGACAGTCAACTTTTCCAGACCAGTTCCCCTTTCTGGGACAAGTATGTAGACATGCCCTGTCTACTCTCCTGAAGTGAAACTCATAGTTTCTATAGCCTACCCTCCAGTAACTAAAACAATAAGGCTTTCACTGTTGTATAAAGGAGAAATAGCAAGAGATATTTATAAGAAAATTTTGTATTTAATAATGAAGTGGAAGAGTTTCAGTGAATGAATTGAGGTTTTTGAGATGTAAGATAATATTCAACTGAATAACCATGAAATTTGAACGATATTTGACCTTTTTAGAGTTCCTGTTGTGGCGCAGTGGAAACAAATCCGACTAGTACCCATGAGGATGTGGATTTGATCTCTGGCATCGATCAGTGGGTCGGGGATCTGACGTTGCTGTGAGCTGTGGTGTAGGTTGCAGACGTGGCTAGGATCTGGTGTTGCTGTCTGTGGCTGTGTTGTAGGTTGGCAGCTGCAGCTCTGATTCAACCCCTAGCCTGGGAACTTCCATATGCCGTGGTGCAGCCCTAAAAAGAAAAAAAAAATTTGACCTTTTGAAACAGGGGCTAATATATTCATATATATTTGTAGGATTACCACGAACACCATTTATTTCATTATCTATTTATTTATTTTTAACTGCACCTGGGGCATTCGAAAGCTCCTGTGCCAGGGATTGAACCCGAGTCACAGCAGTGACAATGCCAGATCCTTCATACCCTAAGCCACCAGGGAACGTCGAACACAATTTCTTTAGATGTGCAGCTATTCAGATGTGTTTACTAGCAACCAGGATAGAAGTGATAGGATTTTCCAAAATGGTGAAAATTTTTGGCATGACTGTTCATAAATGAGGCAAAGAACCTTTTTTTTTTTTTTTTTTTCAATAGTAGTTGCATTCCTGGAAAACTGTCTGTGTAAAAAAAAAAAAAAAAATTCCTTGTTTTTGTGTCTAAACTGGAGTAGGTTTCAAGCTCAGATATTCTAAGCAGATTTTTTTCCCCCTATGTGAATGTCTGTAAGTACACAGACAGCTGTACAGGTCACAGGACACATCTTTATTTGGGCAGAACCGTCCCTGCATTGAGATATCTGGCGTCCCTCTATCCTGGGCACGGAATGCCAGTAGCCCTTGGGCCCTGCCACCATCATTATGACAAGGAACCCCATCTCCCACGTTTCTAGCAAGTCCCCTGTGATGCATGTCTGCCCTCATTGAAGATATTTTCTCTGGATGGGCACGCAAAGTTTCTAGGTGGGATTCATCACTGACTCAGGATTACCTAGAAAAGAAAACAGTAAAATCTTTCAGTGAGGAAAAGCAACTGAAAGGGATTAAAAGGACAATAGGGAATGAGAGGCTATATTATGGCTTTTTTGTTCAAGTATACTTGACGTGCAATAGTATATGAGTTATAAGTGTACAGCATAGTGATCTGATATTTTCATACGTTACAAAATGATCACCATAAGTCTAGCTACCAGGGCACCATACAAAGTTATTACAGTGTTATTATTACCGTATTTCCTATGCTATGTGTTTACATCTCTGTGACTCATTTATTTTGCAACTGAAAATCCGTACCTCTCAGTCTCCACCACCCATTTCACTCATCCCCCCACCTCCTTCTGGTAACCACCTCTTTGTTCTCTCTTTGAGTCTGTTTCTTTTTGCTGTGTTGGTTCATTTGTTTTGTTTTTTAGATTCCACATGTAAGTGAAATCATATGGTATTTGTCTTTCAATTTATGAATATATATATATGTATGTATATTGGCCACATCTGTGACATACTGAAGTTTCTGGGCCAGGGATCGAATCTGAGCTACAGCTGTGACCTACACAGCGGCAGTGGCAATGCTGGATCCTTTAACCCACTTCACTAGGCTGGGAATCGAACCTGTACCTCAGCAGCAACCTCAGCTGCTACAGATACAAGGCCAGACTCTTAACCTGCTGTGCCACAGTGGGAATGCCAAATTGTGAATATTTTTTAATGATAGCACTTGTATTAATTAAAATGCTTGGGGCTGTAAGGAAAGAAAATTCATTTAGAGCCGACTTGAATAATAAGAAAAGGCGCTGGCACATGGAGAGGGAAACTGAGAGGTATGGAATATCGTCAACTAGGAAATGGTGCAGTGAGTATCTTTTCTGAAGCCAGAGCTGGGTTTGCATTCTAGACCCACATTTTATAAGGTATGTATTGTCTTGGGCAAGTTACCTAGCATTTCTCTGCTTCAGTTCTATACCCACCAGATGTACCCACCTCGTAGGAATAAATGTGTTCTTTTAGGTACAAGTGCAGAACAGGGCTTAGTACCTAGACTGAGCTATTGCATTATTACCATCAAAGACAATTTGGCTGCTTAGAATCATCTAGATTTTTGTGTGGCAAGACCCTAGCAGAAAATCCAACCACACTGTAATCAGACTATAGAAATCAAGAGCTAATGCAAGTGTTGTTTTAAACGGGAAGATTATGGCATTTTGTTAAACAGCAATGCAGTTGGCGTCATCCTCAGGCAGTCTCCTCAGGTGTTTGTAAAGGGCTGCCAGGAGTAACTGGTGCCAAACGCACCTCCAGTGGGAGAAAAAAGGACCACTTCACTATTTGGTTTTCCTTACGGATAAAGAAACTTCTCCAAAAGTCCCTAGGAAACTTTCTCTCATATTAATTGATACAACTGGGCCAATGTACTTGCTTTTAATTAACTGCTGACAGCGGGACTGGTGTGTTACCATGGTTTGTTACCCAACGTCAAGTTTTAAAATAAGACAACTAAAAATACACTTGAAGTGAAAACAAAAAAAAAAAAAAATTGGCAGTGAGGAGATAAGATGAAAAATTGTCGAATACTTAAATCTCTTTTGTGCATTGCATTTTCCTAGCAGCGGCCCACTTTCCAAGCATATACGATGGATCCAAATCCCCAGGAAATCTGGATCCTTGGATTTAATGGAATGTAAGATGTTTTAAGGAGGCCGAATCATTGGCTGCCTTTGAGAAATGAAGGAAAGGGCGGAGGTCCAGGTTTCTGGCCTCGGTCTTGTGTATGTGAATTTTTGAGACACTTACGGAATATCCAGTGTTCTGGGGGCAATTTGGAAACGTAAGTCACGACCTTAGCATTGGATGTTGATGATGGACTTGGGGGTCAATCCCTTTGGGGCTCTCTTCTAAATGATATTCCTTTTTTACCGTAGAGCTTTTAGCAGGTAAATATCTGGGACCGGGTCTTCCAAGCTCTCGAGTAAGAGCACGTTCTTCATTTGTAAGTTTACATCATAGTAAATTTAAAACTTCTATCAGAAGTTATGTATTTACCCAGGATAAAGCCATTCAATAATTTTACGGTAACTAACATTTTCATCTCTTTTACACTTGCCCTGATTTTTCCGCACCAGTATTTTATGTCTCATTGGGAGAAGGTTTTTATTTCTAATAGAATAGGACAAAAATAGTTGTGACCTGCAGAAAATTCACGAGATTGGCTTGAACTGTGTATCAGTCAGGGCCCTGGTTGGGGGCAGATGGCACATGCCAAAGGCTTATTTGGAAAGCTTTAGTGGCAGCTTTTTTTTTTGACCAGGCCTGTGGCATGAGAAAGTTCCTGGGTCAGGGATTGAACTCATGCCTCAGCACCCACCAGAGCTGCAGCAGTGGCAACTCCAGATTCTTAACTCACTGAGCCAACAAAAACTCCGTGGTAGGACCATTTAAATGAGAGAAGTGATAAAGGGAACCCACTGGGGATGGTGAAGCACCCTGCGGCTAGCAGCAGCTGAGAGCTGTTAGCACCCAGAGGACGTGGTTCCTGGGACTAGAGTTGACACATCCACTACCAACCTGCGGCCCAGCAATGCAATTCTCCAGCACAGGTTAGATAAGACACACTTCGAAGTCTCCTTCTTGTTCCTTTTTCTTTCTTTCTTTTTTTAAAGGCCCCACTTGCGGTACATAGAAGTTCCTAGGCTAGGGGTTGAATTGGAGCTGCAGCTGCCAGCCTACACCACAGCCACAGCAACACTGGATCCGAGCCGATCTGAGGACTGCACCACAGCTTATGCCAACGTCAGATCCTTAACCCACTGATCGAGCTCAGAGATTGAACCTGAATCCTCAGGGACATTATGTTAGGTTCTTAACTCACTGTGCTACAATGGGAACTCCCACTATCTCCTTATTGGTTTTGTTTTGACACAGAAAGACATTTACAGTGTGACTATCTATCCATCTCTCTATCTATACTATCCACCTACCTTTTTTTAAAAAGAATTTTTTTAATTTTATGTCTTTTTAGGGCTGCACCCGCAGCATGAGGAGGTTCCTAGGCTAGGGGTCGAATCAGAGCTACAGCTGCCAGCCTATGCCACAGCCACAGCAACGTGGAATCTGACCCACGTCTGGGACCTACACCACGGTTCACTGAAACGCCAGATCCTTAATCCACTGAGTGAGGCCAGGGATCGAACCTGTGTCCTCATGGATGCTAGTCAGGTTCATTAACTGCTGAGCCCCGACGGGAACTCCCCATCTACCTTTTTAAAAACAGCAGCTTTACTGAGATATCATTTACATACAATTACTGCAAACTGATCCCTTTCCACCATAAACTTTTCCCTTTTAAAGTGTACGATCCAATGATTTTTATTGTACTTATAATCTTTCTCCATTTTCAAAAGGTACATAAGGAAGGATGTTAGATTCTTGCTACCATGCCCTGAAGTGGGCAGGCAGGGTATAGAAACAAACTAGGTGAGAGCAGCACCAAAGCAGTGGTTTTCAAAGATGCTGAGCAGAAAAACTAGTCCAGTCCTTGGTGGACAGATACGTGGTCCCAGGCATAAGACTGTGCACATATTGCATGTGAGTCCGGAGATGCCCAAGCTGGTCTATACCCTGTTTGACCAGTCAGCTCCATTGATCTCATGCTTGGATAGCATGACAATTTCAAATTGCTCTACAAGTTCCTAAATGCTCATTTTCAATTGTGACTCAGACAGGCACTGGTCCGTGAATCACATTAGAAGTAACACTACGCTAGAGGAAACATCTAGAAAATTAGTAACCTTATAGTTTTCTTCCTGGTTTTCTTTTTTATACGCAGATTCTTTTCTCCTAGGTCTTAGTCACCTCCTGGGCTCAGCTGTGGCCTCTTGAGCTTCCCCACAAAGCCACGTTGCCATTGGGAAGTGTGTCCGGAGCGCTGCTGACAGGCGGTTTAGAACTAGAGCTGGCAGGTGGCCATGGTCTCATTCATTGTGCCCAGGGCCAGACCTTCCTGCACAACCACACGTGGTCTCAGCTCCAGTTTCCCGATCTCTGTGGATACTCCTGGATTCTCAGACACTCAGCAGTCTGGGGACCAGGGGACGAAGCGGAGCTGGGAGCTTCCAGGCCCTCAGGCACTATATAAAGAGAGGTCAGTGGCTAGGTGAGGAGAGTTCGCGAATGCAAAATTGTAATCATAGCCGAGTACTGGGAAACCTTTATTAAGATGTTGCAGTCAAACCACATAGTTGTTAAGCAACCATAACGATGTCTTAAATAATCAGTTCAGCTGGTCTCTATTTAACATAATAGCTGCCTATTAAACATAAATTAAATACAGAGTTAAATGTCTCCAGGACACAGAAACCCCCAAATGACTGCCAAACCCAGAATGGAGCCTCTGCCTGGAAAGAGCTACAAGAGAGCGGCCGCCTGCTCTGGGTGTGCTCTGGTCTGGGTAGAGTGGGAGCCCTGTCCCACTGCCCAGCTGTCTGTGCTTCGAGAAGAATATTTCCCAGGGTCGGGGTGGGGTGGAGGACAGGCTTTGCAGTACACTTCAGTCCCGATTATGTCTCATAAATCTTTTTGTTTCGTAGACATTCCTGAATATGCTAGAAATACAGAAAAGCCTCCAAGAAGCCCCGTGAGGCCTCTATGGCCTTGCTCATGCCAGAAAATTTGGAAGTTCTGCTCCTTCTCCCCTGCTGCCACTCCCCTGCCATAGACAGACCCTTATCTCCTGCTTGGACCACAGGAAGAGATTTCCAGCCCCCAATCTCCTTCCAAGCCCTGCTCTACGCTGCATTATTCCCCCTCCCTCCTTTCCTCCCACCCTCCTCCCTCCCTCCCTCCCTCCCTCCTTTCTTCCTTCCTTCCTGTCTCCTTCTCTCTCTTCTGGAAACACTTTGTACCGACTATGTGCAAAACATCCTGGTAGTGATGCGGTGGCAGCACAAACAAACCCCCGGGGCTTCTATTTGGATCAGCATGCGATTTCCAAGAGGCAACCTGACCTCAGATTCTAGATCTTCTCTCCTCTCCTCTCTAAGCTTCCGGGAATAAAGACCCAGTTTATCTCTGCATCCACATTCCCTGCATCCTCCTTCTTCCTCCCTATAGACCAGGCAAGTGTGCCCACCTAGTTACGTTTCTTGGGGCTCCTTCTGGGGATCACCTGCATAGAATTTATCTGATTATAGCTTAAAATGAAATATTCCCAGGAACCTCCCCAGATCTACAGAACTGAAATTTTTTTTGTTGTTGGTTTGACTGAAGAATTAGCCTTTCATTTTTTTATCAGGTTCCCCAGGTGACTCTGCGGTATGCTATGATCAGTAAGGCACCACCGATCAGCCTTTCCCCAGCACTGGCTGCATCCAGGCCTTGGCCGCTGGCCTCCCTTTGCCTGGATCTGTGGTCAGATTTCTAGATCTGCTTGGGGACCCCCATCTGTCAAGGCTCAACTCAGTGTCACAAGCTTTATGTCTTTTGCTGACGCTCCCTGGCAGCTGAGTCCTCCAAGTGTCCTGCCTCTTTTTTCCAATCACCTCCCCATAGAGATGGCTGGCAAAGGCCTTAATCAGCGCAGGGCTCTGTCAAGAGAGCTGTCTCCTCCAGGACAGGAGTGCCCATAGGCCAGCCCCTGGGTGGGCCACTGCCAGCTGGCCCCAGCTCCCAGCTGAGTAAGGCAAGCGCTGCTGTGTAGCGTGATTAAGAGAAGAGGTCCAAATCCTGGCCCCTCCACCCCCTGGCTGTGTGGTGCTGTGCATGTAACTTCTCTGAACCTGTTTACCCAAGTAAAAATGGGGATAATCCACCGGACTTCTAGGGTTGTCTCTAGGAATAAGGAATAAAGGCTTGTAATGCATTCTCCAAACCAGTGCTTTCAGACTTGAAAATGCCCATGAATCACGTGGCTGTCCTGTTGAAACGCAGGTTCTCATTCAGCAGGTTGGGGTGGGGGCAGGCTGTGGTTCCATCACTAAGCAGTTCCCCGGTCATCTCATGCTACTGCTCAGGGACCCCACTTTGAGTATAGTAGTAGTGTTATTTGATATAAAACCAGTGGGCATATGAAAAAAGACAATGAAGCTTTTCATTAAAGCAAAACAAACTTCAGTTTGGAAAAGGGAACCCTGGGGCTTCTGCTACCAGTCAGCTGGGCTCAGGGTTGGGGCCAGAAAGTGGCTGCCACTACCTGCCAGTAATGTACCCTGAGATGTGTCTTGTCTTCCCCGCTCCCCTGGGGTAGGGGGAATGGATGGAGGGGCCTGGACACCATGGTGGGCTCTGGTCTTTCGCTGGGCATTGGTGCAGGGTGCTGGATACAGAGCCTGGCCTTGCTCCGTCTCTGCTGGGAGCGTGCATGGGCAGAAACCTTGTAATGTAATGTGCCTAAATGCTGTAGGAGATATACTTGGGGTGCTTCGCAGCACTTGTGTTTTCATTTCCTTCCTGCCACTCTTCATCCTGCTGCAGTCTTGCTCCTGCCCCCCTCACACCACAGAAACAGCTCTTGCTAAGAGTGTTAATTACCTTCTGTCACTGCAAACACCGGATATTTTTGCTGTTCTCTTTCTTGACTTCTCATCAGTGTTGAACAATGACAATTTGCTCTGTCCTTAAAATGCTTTCTTCCTCGGACTATCCTGATGTAACACTTTCTTGATTTTGCAGGACTGCAGGCTTGCTCTTTTCTGGTGGTGTCAAATGTTGAGACTCCTTAAGAACCGAATCCTAGGCTGTCTCTCCTCTCCTCCTGTCTTCATCCTTGGGAGGTCTCATTCATGCAAATTTTAAGTCTATGTCTGTAAGTCACAGAAGCCTGGTACTACTTATGCGACAATGGCCCAGTCTGTGTATGCCAAGTCCACAGAACTTCTGAGCAATTGCCAACCCCTCTTAGAGCTCTCATAGGTACCTCAGGATCAGAATATTGAAAAACACACTTGTGAGGGGAGTTCCCTTCGTGGCTTGGCGGTTAACAAACTCGAATATAATCCATGATCCTTGGCCTCGCTCAGGGGGTTAAGGATCTAGCATTGCTGTGAGCTGTGGTGTAGGTCACAGACTCAGCTCAGATCTTGAGTTGCTGTGGCTGTGGTGTAGGCTGGCTGCCGCAACTCTGATTCAACCCCTAGCCTGGGAACCTCCATATGCTGTGAGTACAGTCCTAAAAAGCAAAAAAAAACCAAAACCCTAACACCCAAAAATCCACAACCCCCACCCAAAAAAACCCCCAAACACAATGGAAACAAAACAAAACACACTCGTCATCTCCCTTGCT